>NC_090200.1:5310000-6755000 GCF_033026475.1 Channa argus | reverse complement strand
AGGCAGCGGATTCCCCAGTCATCTGAAGCTTGATTGATGGAGTGGACAATGTTGGAATTAAGAGACTTTCTTTCCTTGAAAACACATTCAAGGCTTAAGGTATTTATCCCTACTATGTTGCAATTAAATACGCACCATCCAATGCGGATGGTACTTACCCTGAATACTTTATCCAGTGGGAGTTTGCCTAGTCCTGAACGCATTGTGATTTGTGCAAGCTGAGTCACTGCATATTATGGATCCTCTACACCATAACTAGCCTGGAAAGACACAGTTGATGAAAAGATTTAATTACTGGTAAAGCAAACGGTTGCCACCTGCTGGGTAAAAAAACATAAACCAGTGTTCAGCAATAAAAAATGAAAACAGCAACACCAATTTCCTACAGTGAATGTCAGTTACAAATATTACAATAATTCTTACCAACATACCTTAAAAGGGGTCTAAGATTCTTAAATAAAGAACTGTGTGAGGAAAATCAGTATAAGTATATTTAGCCATGAAGATAGTTATACAAACACAACTGTTTTCGCAATTAGTTGCTATGACTTACCATCTCTAAGATCCGGTGAAAGCGACCCATCCTCTCCACCACACAGGCTTCCTGCTGTTGCACAAACAGGACCACAGTGTTCATGGGTAAGCGTGAGGCCCATCGTTGTTGGGCTGGAGCCACCGACAACCTGGGCACAGTCTGCTGGGAGTTCTAGACATAGACAATCAGACAGAATAAAAAATTATGTTTATTACACATCCATGGATTTTACCCAAAACAAACACTTCTTTTCTTAGCTGTCAACTCTAAGCTGTGTGCAGAATATTAGAGATAGTGGTTCCTTAGTATAGCTTATCCATTGTATGCAAGATTATTATTATCTCCATAATTAGTTGTTTGCTCTTGGTACTCCAAATTATATTTTAAAACTAATGGTTTAAGTTTAGCTTTAATATAAGTAGGATATTTATCATTTTGAAAAAATTACTTTGACTTGTAATGTATAATTAACGTTACTATAAAACAAAGTACCACTGCAGATGACAGTGGGAAACATCATGTTCACCACTTTATTGCGAAAAGGAACAGTGCTGTAGTTCTGATGTCTTATTTTACCAGCTACTGTAGTTACACCAAAAGCCGAGGTTTTATTATGGATGGAACAGCTTTCGGTACATAACGTTTATGCACTTCCGCCAGCTCTGCATACAAGAACGTATGTGGTTTTCTCACTGCAGTTATATTTTTGTGTTGCTTCTTAAAAACCACGTGTAAATATTACAAAGTGTGTAAATATTATGCCCCGCAAACTTTTTATTTTTACCTGCTTTGGGGGAGGGGATTAAAGTCTAGATGTTTGGAGTAATCCCCTCCCCGGAACTCATGCCCTGGGCTTGTTGTGCTCTAACGAGTTTCAGAGGAAACGCACATGGCCAATACACAGCTGCGTTGAGTTAACCTGGTTAATTACGGCTTACGTTCAGTCACTGTGGGCTACAGGCTTGTGTTACCATCGGTGAATTTGACTAGAGCAGCTAGTGTTAGCTAGCTAACGTTATTGTTTCCTGCAGGTAATATTGCTTTGGCGAAATTGTTTACTTTGCAGTTACAAATGCATATTTAAGAATCATATTTGATTGGTGAAACTCCTTTTAAAAAAATTGGTAACACACAGTAATTCAATCGGAGAGTTAGATATGCTATCTGAGGCTAACGTAAACTAATACGCTTGCAGAATGATTGACAGTACATGTTAAAAGGGGCCATACCCTTAAAACGACGCACCTGGACCAATACAATGTGCGTAACATGTTTTTAAATAAAAGCAGTGTTAAAACAACTTTAATATTTTGTAGGTTGTCAGAACACTAATTCCATCTTGGTTGTCATCGAGCTTTGTTGTGTTATTATGCGACACTGCCCCCTACTGCTGCGGTGGCTGTACTACAGCCGATTGCTTCCTTGGTATTTGTGCAGAAGAGAGTCAAAACTTAACCATGGTCTTTGGTTTGTTAATTTGTTTTGATATTGAAGTTCTGCCCCTTTTATAAACTCTTATATACTGTGGTAACTATGCTGTATCAACTAATCGTGGCCCTTGAATGCAGTAGAAACCTGAGCAGTTTATATACGACAGCACTGTTTCCAAGTTGAGACATTTAAGGATGGTACCTATGTAAATCTTGATAGTGCTTTCTAATCGGAAGTCCACGAGAGCTATAGTTAAAAGCTGACTGTTTAAATTTAATCTATGTGCTTACATACACCGATCAGGCATAGGGACATTAAGTACACCTGTGCAAATTAATGCAACCCAATATAGTGGCTCTGCCATTAAAGCTGCTTTTACAATATTAAAACTTGTCCGTTTTTTTAATAGGTTGAAACTGTCAGAAAGGTGATAATTCTATGTGTTTATTATTGAGGTCAAATTGGGTAGTGGAGTCATACTGGATTGCATTGTAAGAAGTTTTGGAGGCCTGCCACCCAGAGATGCCCCCCTGTATCACTCCTACAGGTAAGCTACAGCACCCATTTAAGATGATGAGAAACCTACACGTGCACTTAAACCAGAATAACATTAGCTTGTTAAAATGCAGTTGAGAGTCACACACTTGTTTCTCTGAAATAGAAATTTTAGTTTTAATAAAAAGTGAATTTCATTCAAAACAATTCACTTAAACATAAGATAATGGATAAATGCTGTACCATAAAATGCAGTGGTTTACTATATGGATTTTTCCTGCTTTACAAAGACAAACATGAGTAAAGTCCCCCTGTAATGCCCCTATGTGGCTACACAGAGGTAGCGCATATTTTGTGACTGATGGCTAATGCAGCAGGGATAACATTTTTTGCTAAGACTTATTTTTCTAGCAAGTGATATACACAGAAAATTTCTTTATAACATTATTTGACTTCCCCAAATAAGACATTTTTAAAAAAAATTTGTATTATATTGTTTGTTCATTTTTCATTTGGGTATGTTCAAATGGGTCTTTTGAGGCCACTGTAGGAATTGTTAGGTCTAAGAAGATGCATTTTTGGACATCTTATGTAAATTTTTCTGTTTCAAATAAGTGTTTTTAACCATGTAAACTTTTATGCTCAGCCCATTTTCTAAGCTTTATTTACAGCCCTAGTTCTTTGTTCTCTTAGTTACTTTGCCTGTTTGCAATAAGCCTGCAGTGTATTGCATGTTTGTAGTAAAATTGTTTCTTACAAGAGACTAAATATTCTGCTGATTAGTTATGCAATTTAAATAATTACAATGTGTTAAATTATTATACTATAGCACAACTAACTAGAATGTATTATTTCAAAGACAAAGTATTTATGATGTTTGACACATCTTGTTTATCCACATATTCACATTATAATATCTCTTTGTATTTTGTATAAAAACCTGTTTACAGCACAACTCAGACAAAATAACCCCTTTTTACCTGTAGGCGCTGCTGAGGGTCTCTGTGGTGCTTCAATACGGTCTGGGGTGACAGTCTTTCTAAAGCCCTGAATATGACTATTCACTTTCATGTATGTCTACATAATCACAACCTCCCAGGAGTGCTCCTGCAGTATTTTGAGTGTGAAAATAAGTTTAATGGCTTTCCTAAACCAGGGGTAGAACAGAGCATATATCAGAGGGTTTAAACAAGAATTAAGCTGCATGACCCAAGACAATATGGAGAAATAGGTCAAACTAGTGGAGGTGTTCACCCCTGCAACAACTGGATAATAATATGGGCAGAAACACATTAGAAATACTACAATTAGAATCCCGAGGGTCCTGGCAGCCTTCCTCTGTGATTTTTTAGCAGTTGGAACCACGCTGGCATTAGTAGCAGCAGTCTGTGACTGAATTGCACGCATTTGAGAAAGAGCAACCAGAAACACCCTCACATACAGCACAACCATGACAGTACAGGGCCCAACAAATGTGACGAAGAGGTCAATAGTTCCTGGGATGTAGCTGATGACCACTACACATTCTCCATGACAGGAGCTAAATCTGTCAGGTTGCCCCATGTGCTCCATTAGAATTAACCCATTGTAGATAGCTGAAGATGTCCAACAGAGACACATACAGATTTTAACATTAGTTATGGTAATTTTAGTGTTGTAGTTCAGTGGGTCACAGATGGTCAGATAACGAACTATGGATATGAGCACCATGTGATCCAATGAGGCTGAAGTAAGACAGTAAAAAAAATAAGGACTCAGAGCACATAGTAACCTCCCCAGCAGCCAACATGTCTCAATGTAACGCATGCCTTCAATAGGCATCACCAGCAGTCCCACTACCAAATCAGACACAGCCAGAGACAGTAGCAAGGTGTTGGTCGGAGTGCGGAGCTGCCGGAAGTAGTAGATGGAGAAGATAACGAGGGAATTGAGCGTCACAGTGAGCAGAGAGGCAAACGCGAGCAGAGTGTAGAGTAGAGCAGCCTCAGATGGAGGTCTTAGCAGTCGTCTGCACGAAGAGTTGAAGTTGGGGAAACAGAGTGGGGGGCTCCCGGTGCTGTCCATCAGTGACAGGAGAAGTAGAGACTGGGGGAGGCAAAAGGACAAATGATCAAACTCCTCACCAAACAGTTGTTTTATCTTCCTCTTACACCACCCTCCCTTTTTTCCAGAAACTGTAAGATGATGTAACCTCTATCCCATGTCATCGTTATCATCATCCTCATCATTATTTTAACTTTAGAGCCTTTCCTTTTTTCCTACTTCCAGAATGTTTCATATTTATCTTAAGTGTTTTGTCACCTACCATTTAAGCTTGCTTAATGGTAAATAAATAAATCAATATTCATTCATATGAGTAATATGGCAGCCTACTTATTTATACTTACATTGTGATTTGTAGTGAGAGCAGGGAACAGGTGGAGGAAAATCTAGAGAGGTGGAGGTCTGCTCTGGAAAACAATGATATGAAGCTTAGCCACAACAAGACAGAAAATGTGTGTGACTGACAGGGACCCAGGTGGAACAGTGAGGTTACAGGGAGCAGAGGTGAAGAAGGTGGTAAAGGAGTATCAGCGAGAATGAAAGGAAAGGTGTTCAAGACGGTGATGAGACCAGAGATGTTGTTCGGCTTAGAGACAATAGAACTGAAGAAAAGATGAGAGGCAGAGCTGGAGGTAGCAGAGCTTAAGATGTTGAGGTTCTCTTTGACTCAAAGAATGTGTCACATTGAAAAGAGATCATCACAAAGTCAGCTAAATTAAATAAAAACCAACAGTAATCCAGTGATGAAATAATGACCGACTCCCCCCCCAAGTTAGTATTCTTGGGGTTGGCTGTTTTTGGTTTATGACAAACGTAGCATCTTGTCTGATGCTACACATCTCATTTTTGGTCTCATTAGACCATAGACTCTTCTTCCAGTTGACTTCAGATTGAAAAATTAGCTGAGTGGTAAAATCGCTTCTATCTTTTAGTCAATTTCCCATAAAGTTTTAACTGGTAAAGCTTATGAATGGTTGTTGTGCAGTGTCTTTAATCTCTGCTGTAGGATAGTAAGTCCTTCAAAAGTGAGTGCCTCCCTCACTAGTCCCATTTTTATACAGTGACTCATTTTGTGTTTTCACTGAATCCAATGCTTTTAAAATTATCATTTTTTTTGTATTTTGTGTCCTGATAATGTTCAGCTGAGTCGGTGCATACATGTGAAGCGGCTGTAGCCCAATTGGTAAGGCAGTCATCCCCTACCACCGGGTCATTGGTTCGATTTCCGGTCCCTCGTGGCTACTTGTGGAAGTGGCCTTGGACAAGACACTGACCACCAAGTTGCTCCCGGTCGGTCAAGTGTGCACCTTGCTAGGCAGTGGCTGCCTTAAGTGTGTGAATTGGTGAATGAGAAGCATTATTGTAAAGCGCTTTGGACCAAAGCACTACATAAGGGGCCATTTACCATACATGCATGATTTTTATTTATTTTTTTAATATATTTTAACTGCTGTAATTTCCTCGTGTAGTTACAGAGGAATAGTACGTATCTTGTGACTGTGGGCTAAAACAGCAGGGATGACAGATGTTTTCTCATATTTATTTATGTAGCAAGTTGTGTATATGCAGAAATTTTAACAATGCCATTGTTTGATATCCCTGCATTAAAACAATTTTTAAATATCTCCATATTATACTCTTGTCTCTCAATAAGGTTCATTCTCCATTTGGAGGATGTCTTGATTCCACTTCAGCAATAGTCAGGTGTAAAGGAGAAAATTGTGCACTTATACCTAATGTCTACGGATATTCAGTATATTTGTATTTCTTGCTCTTGCTTTCAGTTTTATAAACTTTTTTTCATGTTCTTCAGACAGTAATTCAAGTGAAACAAAAGTCGCATTGATAACTGATGTCATACTGAAGTGAATTTAAAAACAGAAATAGAAATAAATACCACACTGATTAGAATATTTTTTTAGCAGAGGGACTCTGGATTTAACATTTGATCTTTACATGCACACCGAAGGCCAGTAAATACATCTTATAAATATTTAACTAGATGATTGTCAAAAAATGGTTAGTACAATAAAAATTGTAATGTCCCGGTGTTTAATTTTGCCCTTAATGACAACTCTGCCTTGTACTGTGGAAGGTAAATGTATATGCAGTGCTTGTTTGTTTATAGTCAATGATCTTATCTAATTTCCGTGTTTAGTAAAGTTTGTCTTCATTTAATTTTACAGTTTACTTCAAAAACAATAATAACCAAATTTAGAGTGTGTTCTGCATTCCTCCTTGGACATGACAGTTTTATTGAGAATCCATAATAATGTTAAACTTGACTATATATTAGTTTTGGGTGGGCACCAAAGATATAAATGTTTTATAAATACAACAAATGTGAGCATTTTTACTAAATCTGTTAAATTTAGTTTAAAAATGGTAGAAAAATAGATACATGTTGTGCCATAAAAAGCAGAAGTTGATTTTAAGTTTTGTTTTTTTTTGTCTATTTTAACACACTGAGTACAGTTATTTATATTAAGCACCTTAAAATTCCCCTGTGAATACAGAGAGATGGGCTAAATTCATCAGGGGTGAAAGATTTCTGCTGATATTTATTTATTGAGCAATTGGTGTATATTAAAAACATTTATTACTCAGTGTTTAATTTTTATATTTATAAGCATAAATTCAACTGTATAATGTAGCAGGAGTTTTTTTACCCTCAAGCTCAAATTTCTTTCTTTCTATTTTTTATTCATGTTATATTTTTATATTCTTTAAGTACACCTGCTGTGCTAGTAAACCATTAAGAGGTGGTTCTAATGTTTTGGCCACCTCATTAATTTTAAATACATCGGCCAAAACATTACTCACCTTGTTTTAATGCAGTCCAGTAGGACTTTAATACCCACTATGATCTCAATAATATATACATAGTCAAATTATCACCTTTCTGACTTTCAACCTAAAAACTGAGAACTTATAACATTGTAAAAGTAGAATTCATGGAAGAGCCACTGTATTTGATTACATTGAATTGCACAGGTCTACTTAATGTTGTGTCTGATCGGTGTATTAAACTACACAAAACATCGCCAAGATAATAACAGCACAATTAGATAAAAGAAAAGCAGTTTAATAGTGATTTAACATGTGAATGAATGAACATGACAGAAATAAATACCACACTAATTAGAATATTTTCAACAGCACAAAAGCTAAAAGCTGAAATTAAATTCTTAATAATAGTAATCAGAAGAAACTAAACAGCCTACAGCAGAAAACTACCAAATAGTGTGTTTAGTTACAATGTGTTAAATTATTGCACTATTAAAATCAACAGAGCTTATGATGTTCTAAAGATAGCATTCCATTTTGTTATCAAAATGCCATCAGCAGACAAGACATACGAAAAAAAATGATAAAGTGGTTCAAGAAAATCCTGATTCATCATGATGATGCGTTTATGTTTAATTTGTAGATGTGCCCAGATAGTTTGTTGTGCACAATGTTTCACAATAGGTGTTTGTATCAACATTTGCAGTGAGATGTAAAACAAGGCAAAAAGCTGTGTCTGCAAATGTTGACAATATGACTGTGTCACAAAATGGGAGAATCTCTGCCTGGGACCATCGTTACAGGTACCTTTTTATTTAAGCTGCAGAACAGTTTTGTTTCCATACCACTTTGATATGACTATTCGCTCTGTTTAAATGATCATAACATCCCGGGAGTGAGATTGCAGTATTTTGAATGTAAAGATTAATTTAATTGCTTTTCTAAACCAGGGATAGAACAGTGCATAAATTAGAGGGTTTAAACAAGAGTTCATCAGTAGGATCCAATTTAATACTGAGTAAAAGGACAAGCCAGTGGAGATGACTTCACCAACCAGAGTAGGATAATAAGATGGACAGAAACACATCAAAAACACAACTATCAGAATCCCAAGAGTCCTGGCTGCCTTCCCCTGTGATTTCTTAGCAGTGGGAGCCACTCTAGCGTTAGGAGCAGCAGTCTGTGACTGAATTACACGTGCCTGTGAAACGGCAACCAGGAAGACCCTCATATACAGCACAACCATGACAGTAGAAGGCCCAACAAATGTGACAAAGAGATCAACAGTCCCTGGAATGTGATCGATGACCACCACACATTCTCCGTGGCAGGAGTTGAATCTTTCAGGGTTTTCTAAGTGTTCCCTGAGAATTAATCTGTTGTATATTGTTGAAGATGTCCAACAGAGAGAGATACAGATGTTAACATTAGTCATGGTGATCTTAGACTTGTAGTTCAGTGGGTCACAGATGGTCAGATAACGTACTACGGATATGAGCACCATGTCACCCAATGATATAGAGATCAGAGAGTATAAAACATAAGGACTCAGAGCGCACATTAGCCTCCCCAGCATCCAGCATGTCTCAATGTAATGCAGGCCTTCAATAGGCATTATCAGCATCCCCAACAGCAGGTCGGACACAGCCAGAGAGAGTAGCAAGGTGTTGGTCGGGGTGTGAAGCTGCCGGAAGTGTGAGATGGAAAAAATGACAAGAAAATTGAGTATCACAGTGAGCAGAGAGACAAAGGCGAGCAGAGTGTAGAGTAGAGCAGCCTCAGATGGAGGTCGTAGAAGTCGTCTGCAGGAGGAGTTGAGGTTGGGGAAGCAGAGCGGGAGGCCGTCTGTGCTGTCCATCAGGGACAGGAGAAGTAGGGACGAAGTGGAGGCAAAAGGACAAATGATCAAAGTCCTCACCAAACAGTTATTTTATCTTCCTCCTGCACCACCCTCCCTTTTTTCCAGAAACTCGAAAAGATGATGTAACCTTTGCCTTTCTGTGTCTTCTTCTTTTACAGTATTTTGTTATTACTTTGGTAATTTTTATGTATTCACTACACATATCAGTCTTACATAAGGCATATTTCTCATAGTATAAACAGTGTCTTTGTTAATTAATAACTGGAAATGTTTGGCGGGTAATAACGATGAATAGGTATAAAATAAAAAAGATAAAGAGATGATGTAACATCAGAAAGGAACACTGATGGCATTTTTTATCTGACAAGCTCAGCTGCAAGTATAAACCAATTTGAGCAACATTTACAGCTTTCTAGTCCCCCAATTTGATCCCGGACTATGCTGCTCTGGACCCCCAAAAAATAATCCTTGCACAGTCATTTCAGAATAGAAGTTAAAATGACCCCATCAGGGTGAATCAGAATTTTGACTTCTACTGATATTAAGTATTTGTATCTCTTGTTTTTTATATTTCTTTTTAATCCAGTTTGTTTTTGGTTTTAAATTTTTTTTCTCTTGTTCTTTGGACAGTAATTAAACAAAAGGGGCATTTGATAACTGTGTAATACTGACGTGAATTAAAAAGGACCGAAATAAATATCACACAGATTAGCATATTTTTTTTAGCAGTCAGACTTCTCAAATTTGATCTAACATTTGATCTTTACATGCATATAGAGACCAGTAAACACACTTTATAAATGTAGATATTAATAATCTAGTAAAATATTTTCCCTGAACTAGATGATTGTCAAAAAGGGTGAATACAAAACAAATTTCAAAACATCAAGTGTCCAGTGTTGTTCAGTTTTGCACTAAATGACAACTTTGACTTTAGTGTAGAAAGTAAATGTGTATGCATTTTTTTTCAGTCAAAGATCTTCTCTAATTTTCATGTTTAATAAAGTTAGCTTTATTTAATTTTACTATAATGCAGTTTACATCAGTTACATACAATAAAAACAATTTTGAATGTGTTCTGTATTCCTCTTTGGATATGACAGTTTTTTTTTGAGAATCCATCATAATAACTTAAACCTACCTATATGTTAGCATTGGGTGGGCACAACACATAAAAATCTTTTATAAATAAAACAAATGTGAAATTTTTTTTTCTTTTGTCTGTTGTAGACAGAAGTAGTTAATACACATAGTACAGTTATCTTAAGATCCTTGAATTTCCCCTGTGTGACTACAGACTGATAGTGATTGTGGGCTAATTTCATCACGGGTGACATATTTCTGCTGACATTTATTTATCGAGCCATTGGTGTATATTTAGAAAATCAATATAAATTCCTGACCATAAGTTCCACTGTATAAAGTACCAGCTGTTTTCTACCCTCATGCTCAAATGTTTTTTTACCATTTTTTTTTATTTCTCTTTTTTTACAGGCCCGATTCACACGAAGACCTGGGTATAGCTGCAGAGAGGGTAAGTCTTACAGAGGCAAAATTATAATCCAGAATAATGGTATAAATGTGTAGTATTATAGCAGTTATGAGCACTAAATGATTTTTTTAGCTATTTATTTGGTTAATAAACCACTATTGTATAAAACATAACAGAGGTAATAGCCACACAATTAGATCATTTTTAATTGCAGATGTCGCAAGGAAAGTAGTTTAATAGTGTACAGACGAGTCTAAACAACATTTAGAAAAACTAAGAAATCTACTGAATACTGTTGAATTTAGGATTATTACATTGTATCACAATCACCTAGAATTAACAATATTTAAAATATAGTCCTATGATGTTAATATTTGTCAATGTGAAGTAACACAATTTTTATATATCTTATGAGAGTCTAGTTGAGATAAAACTCAAAAACATAAAGCTAAAATATAAGACACAATCCTGCTTGTTGTGAATTTGCATGTTTAAATTTATCTTTATATTTGTTTAAGTAATTATATTTTGCTGACATACTCACCTGCTATGCATACAGAGCCATCAATATTTATATAAGTGGTCAATGTGCTTCACTTAGCATTGAGATCTGTATTCATGAGAGAAATCTAATTACAACAAAGCTGTGAGAAACCCTGGTCCAAGGCCATTGTTGAGTGTGGTGCTTTAAAACAGTAGGGTCAAGGGCGAGACAGTGTTTCCAATACAGTGAAAATGAATTGTTGCTAACACTTCCTACTCTGCCTACATGATCATAACCTCCCGGGAGTGAGCCTGAAGTATTCTGAGTGTGAAGATAAGTTTGATTGCTTTTCTAAACCAGGGGTAGAACATAGCATAAATCAGAGGGTTTAAACAGGAATTCAACAACATGATCCATGACAGTACAGAGAAATAGGACATGGTAGTGGAGCTGTCCTGACCTGCAAGAGCGGGATAGAAAAATGGGCAGAAACACATTAGAAACACAACTATCAGAATTCCAAGTGTCCTGGCTGCCTTTGTTTGTGACTTTCTAGTGGTTGGAGCCTTGGCATTGGCAGCAGTTTGTGACTGAATAACACGCACTTGAGAAACGGCAACCACAAACACTTTCATGTATAGCACAATCATAACAGTACAGGGCCCAACAAATGTGACAAAGAGGTCAACAGTTCCAGAGATGCGGCTGATTACTACGACACATTCTCCGTGGCAGGAGCTGAATCTGTCTGGGTTCCCCAAGTGGTCCATTGTAAATAACCCATTGTAAATAATTGAAGAGGCCCAACAGAGAAAAATACAGACGTTAACATTAGTGATGGTGAGCTTAGAGTTGTGATGCAGTGGGTCACAGATGGTCAGATAACGAACTATGGATATGAGCACCATGTGGCCCAAGGAGGTCGAGACCAGACAGTAAAAGAGATAAGGACTCAGAGCACACATTAACCTCCCCAGCAGCCAACATGTCTCAATGTAACGCAGACCTTCAATAGGCATCACCAGCAGTCCCACTACCAGGTCGCACACAGCCAGAGACAGTAGCAGGTTGTTGGTCGGTGTGTGGAGCTGCCGGAAGTGGTAGATGGAGAAGATGATGAGTATATTGAGTGTCACGGTGAGCAGAGAGACAAAGGCGAGCAGGGTGTAGAGTAGAACGGTCTCAGAAGGTGGTCGTAGCAGTCGTCTGCAGGAGGAGTTGAGGTTCGGGAAGCAGAGAGGGGGGCCTGCAGTGCTGTCCATCGGTGGAGCAGAGAAGCAGGGTAGAGGTGGAGGCAAGAAGACAACTCCTTGATCTTATTATGAGACAGTTCATTTATCCCTCCCATTTTTCCAAGAACCCTAAGAGATGATGTAACTTTTGTCCCTTGTCATCGTCATAATCTATAACTTAATCAGCACCTTTCGTTTTTCTCTCCCTCATTTTTGGCATTTATCTTCTATTTACCACTTGCACATGAGCCAAACATTATAGGTTTTTTCAGGTATCGGTTTTGTAGCTGTAGTTCAATGATAAATCACAATGAAAGACCCCATAAACAAACAGTGTTTGGAATTAAACTCTTTCCTATTTTCAGTCAAGTTTACAGTAAATTGTGATCTAATTATTGACTTTTATTATTTATTATTACTATTGTCAGCTCTTTAAGGTGTTTTTTAATAACCAACAAGACCAAAAAGGAAACGCTCCTTCTAATCCTGCAGGATTAGTTTTTCTGCTTCAACATTTATAACACATAAGCCAGACACACCACCCTACTTTTGATGATGAACTGATTTTTATCTAATGCCATGTATTTTACTGCAGAAAAAATCAGGAAACTCACAAGCTGTTAAGGATGAACAGCTAAGAGATTATTGCTTTTTATAAATCTCAGATATGGAGTGAAAAGCAAATTTAGGATTGTGTTTAGTGATACTGATTAGCTACCATTGTATTTCAGGACACATTTGTGCCCCTAGACATAAAAACATTGTAGAATAATTTTCATTATTTGTGGTCAGATCTCCAGTTCAACAGCATGCTTTCTTTCAAACACCAAGGTGTCAAATAGACCTTGTTGAGCTTTGGTATTGATAGTGAGAAGAGCAATGAAATCCATGAGACTTACAAAAAGCTGTTTTCAAGTAACTAGTCAGGTTTTTAAGAGCCATTCGTTGCACTAAAATGAGCCAGTACTTTGACATAGTTTCAAGTATAGTTTCTGGATAGCTGAGACTCATTGTCACTGGTCAGATGAGACTTAATGGGAATGGGGCTAGCTGACTGGGAGGCTTGATGGCAGCTACATTATCCTGCCTACTGCTACTCAATTGTGAGGTCATAGACTAGAGAGATCTTTATCAGTTAATCAGAATATCAACCTTACAAACAACCTTAAACAAACAAATTTAAGTTGAGTAAAAGCTTAAGTTTTTATCAATGTTACAATGGATTGTTATGTCTTCAAAAAGATAAGAGAGATGATGTGTTGTAAAGGGCAAATGTGATAAAAAGGTCAACAGTTCCTGGAATGTGGTTGATAATAACATAGACAAAGATGTTAACGTTAGTAATTGTGATTTTAGTGTTGTGTGGCAGGGGGGTAACAGTCAGATAACGGACTATGGATATTAGCACCATGCACATACAAACTATAGTTTTATAAATAAAACAAATGTGAACAACTTTTCTAAATCAGTTAAACTTAGTTTAAAAATGGTAGGAAAATAGATGCATGTAAAAAGCAAAAGTTGATTTAAAGTTTTTTTTTTTTTCTGTTGTACAAAGAAGTAGTTAATACATATAGTATATTTATCTTAAGACCCTTGAATTTCCCCTGTGTGACTAGAGACTAATAATGACAATGGGCAGATTTCTGCTGACATTTATTTATCGAGCAATTGGTGTATATTCAGAAAATCGATTACTCAGTGTCTTGTCCCCTTAAGACTCGTGTGATGCCTGTGCATGACTACAGACAGATGCATTTCTAGTGAGTACAGGCTTTTCCATACGGACGAGGGATTTTTGCTGAGATTTCCATATTAAGTTAATTTTGACACATCTATAACTGGAGAATTACATAATGTAGGAAAATCACGGTATGTTACCATTGTCCATTGGGAGTGTTGTTTGGTTGCAATATAGCAATAGGAGGATTGTGTATTTTCTTTCCTTTTTATTACAAATAGGTAGTGTCATACTTAAACAGAGCATAGATGTCAGAGATTTAAATATTTTCAAAAACCATAACCCAATATTATAGTAAAGAGCATAGACTAAACAGAGTTAACAAAAACATGTTAATCTACTTGAACGTACTTGAACGATGAATAAACACATAGCTGAAAAACGTTTAAAAATCAGTTTCTTCTGCTTCACTTAAAAATTGAGCTGTGTTATTATGAGAAAATCTTGTTTACAACATGATCGTGTGACAAAATAAGATCTCTGTCAAAAGTGATTGTTCGGGGTCTCAGTGGTGCTTCAGAGGTGAGGCAGTGCTTTCAAAACAGTGACTAACATGATTTATCACCGTTTACATGATCATAGCATCGTGTGAGTGAGCCTGCAGTATTTTGAATGTGAAGGTGAGTTTCATAGCTTTTCTAAACCAGGGGTAGAACAGAGCATAAATCAGAGGGTTTAGGCAAGAATTTAACAACATGATCCAAGTCAAAATGGAGTAATAAGACAAGTTAGTGGAATTCTGCTCAGCTGCAAGAATGGGGTAGACATATGGGCAGAAACAAATTAGAAATACAACTACCAGAATCCCAAGTGTCCTGGCTGCCTTTGTTTGGGATTTTCTAGTGGTTGGAGCCGCTTTGGCAGTGGTGGCAGCAGTCTGTGACCGAATTACACGCACTTGAGAAACTGCAACCAGAAACACCTTCATATACAGCACAACCATGACACTACAGGGCCCAACAAATGTAATAAAGAGGTCAACAGTTCCTGGAATGTGGTTGATGACAACCACACATTCTCCACGGCAGGAGCTGAATCTGTCTGGGTTCCCCATGTGGTCCATCAGAATTAACCCATTGTAGATGAATGCAGATGTCCAACATAGACAGATAGAGATGTTAACATTAGTAATTGTGATTTTAGTGTTGTGTTGCAGTGGGTGACAGATGGTGAGATAACGGACTATGGATATGAGCACCATGTGACCCAAGGAGGTCGAGACCAGACCATAAAACACATAGGGACTCAGAGCACACATTAACCTCCCCAGCAGCCAACATGTCTCAATGTAGCGCAGGCCTTCAATAGGCATCACCAGCAGTCCCACTCCCATGTCGCACACAGCCAGAGACAGTAGCAGGTTGTTGGTCGGGGTGTGGAGTTGCTGGAAATAAGAGATGGAGAAGATGATGAGTATATTGAGTGTCACGGTGAGCAGAGAGACAAAGGCGAGCAGGGTGTAGAGTAGAACAGCCTCAGATGGATGTCGTAGAAGTCGTCTGCAGGAGGAGTTGAGGTTGGGGAAGCAGAGGTGAGGACTCCCAGTGTTATCCATCAGAGGAGGAGAGAAGTAGGGATAAGGTGGAGGCAAGACGACAACTGACTAAACTTTGTACCAGTCAGTTGTTTTATCTTCCTCTTACGTCACTCTTAGGAACCTTAGGAGATGATGTAACTTCTGTCTCTTGTCATCATTATAATTTTTCACTTCATCTGTCTTTTTTTTTCTTCTGCTATTACGTTTCACATGTAGCCTCAGTTTTAGTGGTATATCATTTCCCTAATTTCTCCAATTTCCACTTCTGTAAATTGCGTTTGGCAACCGAGGAGCTGCAGAAAGTCTTTACGTTCTAACAGCATTCAAGTTTGAAGTTTACAACATTAATAGGTCATTCATAAGGCATCTTGTGTGTCCGACATGTCTTTGACTGAACTAAATTGTCTCTCCTGTAAAGAATTGATGGAGACATACAGGGGTTTTCTTACTGTTGCCTTAACATGCTGTGTTTGGAAAACAACCTGTAAATCATGGATTTCCACATCTGAATTATTGCTGAACCATTTCCAAACTACAGAACACACTCTTTTTAATAAACTCTTCATCATACCCATTATAAATCTATTTTTAGACAAGTGGACCACTACATTGCTATGCTGTCATCGGTATCATAGGTCAGGAGAGCGAGCAGGAGTCCAGTGTTGGATGCAGAGGTAGCATTTGAGGTTTTTTTGAAGATGAAATCCTTTTGGAGGTTGAACGGGAGATGGAGCCAATGCTTAGGCAGGCTATGATCTAGGGAGCTTATCCAAAGCAACTGAAGAATCAAGAGAAGTAACACATAGTAGCAACCTCCAGCGTGTTGCTCAACAACATTTTGACATCAGCTGGAAGAGCTGGGGTTTTAACTGCTGACCGTAGGTTTGAAGCAGCCTCCTCTATGTCCAGAGTCAGAGACAGTACCCCCTACTTTCCCTTACCACTACCCAGGTAGGCTGATAACAGTCCCCATAAAGCTTATGTGGGAAACTGTCAAGGCCTGGCTCCAGAGCTGGAGGGAGGCCTACTGACTCTGGAACTTGATCACACTAGGGGCTCGCTGTATAGAAAGGATGTGAGGAGTTTGTTGATGAGAAAACGAGTTGGCAAGCAGGCCTAGTGCCAGCTGCTCAGATAGATGTTAGCTTCAGTTGAAACACGATCAAGTGATATATCTTAAAAATATTAAAAAATGGATTATTGTAATATAAAAAACATGTTGCCATTAAGAATTTCTTCTGTACCAAGCACCTGAAGTTACCTTAGGTCCCATGTATTCCTCCGGGTACAGACAGATTGTACATGTCTTGTCACTGTATGTAAATTGGCAGGGATGAATAATTTGTTTAGATTTATAATGACACTGTAAGAATCACTTACAGTGTCCACTGGGGGCACGTCTGGTTTGGGGGCATTACAGCAATATTTGTTTTTTTCTACTGTGTGACTGCTTTTAACCATGTTAATCTTCACACTGAAATGTTGTATAAGGAATTCATTGATGAGAAAGCAATGTAATGCAAGGTGCTGAGTGGGAACATTATGTGGCCAGTGCGATGATCCACAATAAATACGAGGAGGTAGTGTTAGTGTGTGTGGACATTTTTAAGTGCTGTTATTTTAGGTGGACAGAACATGCACAGTTTCATGTTTATTTAGACAACGGGAAAATTGACAAGTTAATGTAACAGCAACGTTGCATTAAAGTAACTGATAGATGACTTTTTAATAGCATTGATGTCTAGAATGCAGTGCATCCACTTTCTAAGTCATAGTAATCTGATGAGAATACACAGAGAACCAGAAATGTGTACTGTTATTGTACTGTATATTACAACCAGTTAACGTGTATTATTTGTATGTGTATTTTTTGGCTTTGTATTTACTGTATGATAGTTATTATAGTACATTAAACATGTTTGGTTATTTTGTATCATGGAGCTTATGACAATCTGGAGACAAAACTGGAATCATAGCTGATAAATGTAAGAAAAGCCTTTTATAAAATTAAGATGAATCTTTGCCTTTAAATGTATATTTGTATATGTAATGTTTTATTGACACGCACACATGATTTACAATCAGACATTTGCAGTGACATAAGCCTTTGTGCATTATTGCACTTCATTGAGCATTTAGATGTGTATTTTCTGTGTGAGGCCGGTGGTTAGGTTTTCTGTGGTGCTTCAAAACAGTCTGTTCTGAGGTGAGACAGTGTTTAAAAAGTGTAAAAAATGACACATTCTTTCATTTTCAACTACACAATGCAAACCTCTCGAGAGTGAACCTGCAGTATTCTGAGTGTAAAGATTAGTTTTATAGCCTTTCTAAACCAGGGGTAGAACATAGCATAAATAAGAGGATTTAAGCAAGAGTTTAGTAACTCAATCCAAGTTAATATGAAGTAATAGGACAAGTTGGTAGAGGTGTCCTCACCTGCAAATGTTGGGTAGTAATAAGGGCAGAAACACATTAGAAACACAACTATCAGAATGCCAAGAGTCCTGGCTGCCTTCCCTTGTGATTGTTTAGTGGTTAGAGCTGCTTTAGCATTGGTAGCAGCAGTCTGTGACTGAATTACACGCATTTGAGAAAGAGCAACAAGAAACACCTTTAAATACAGCACAACCATGACAGTACAGGGCCCAACAAATGTGACAAAGAGGTCAATAGTTCCTGGGATGTAGTTGACGACCACAACACATTCCCCGTGGCAGGAGCTGAATCTGTCCGGGTTCCCCATGTGCTCCATCAGAATTAACCCATTGTAGATAATTGAACTGGCCCAACATAGACAGACACAGATGTTAACATTAGTGATGGTGATCTTAGAGTTGTGTTGCAGTGGGTCACAGATGGTCAGATAACGAACTATGGATATGAGCACCATGTGACCCAAGGAGGTCGACACCAGACAGTAAAAGAGATAAGGACTCAGAGCACACATTAACCTCCCCAGCAGCCAACATGTCTCAATGTAACGCAGACCTTCAATAGGCATCACCAGCAGTCCCACTCCCAGGTCGCACACAGCCAGAGACAGTAGCAGGTTGTTGGTCGGGGTGTGGAGCTGCCGGAAGTAGTAGATGGAGAAGATGACAAGTGCATTGAGTGTCACGGTGAGCAGAGAGACAAAGGCGAGCAGGGTGTAGAGTAGAACAGTCTCAGAAGGTGGTCGTAGCAGTCGTCTGCAGGAGGAGTTGAGGTTGGGGAAGCAGAGTGGGGGGCCACTGGTACCGTCCATCAAGCAGGGAAGGAGGAGAGATCAAGTGGAGGGAAATGAAGTAATGATGCACCAGACGGTTAATTTATTGTCCTTTTAAGCTACCCTCCCATTTTTCTATGAAGATGATGTAACTTATGTCTCCCGTCATCGTCATAATCTTTAACTTCATCAGCCAAACTTTTTGTTCACTCTCTCCAACATGGTTCACATTTATCTTTAGTGTTTATTAATGAATTATTACCACATACTATTTTTACATAACAGATCTAGTGCCTTTGCTAATCGTTCATTGACCTTTTATTATTATTGTTATTATTATTATTATTATTATTATTATTATTATTATTATTATTACTGGCCAGGATGTCAAAAGTTAAAATGTTTGTTTAATCCGTTTTGCAGCTCTAACTCTTAAATCCAGTTCAATAAACGAGCAACAGAGGTGCATTGTTGTCCAAGTGAAATAAATGTTTAACAGAACCATTTTATATTGTTTTGTCAACTTTGCAACTTCAAGAAGTTATGTTTATAACTTTAAATATTAACAAGTAATTGTTTAGAGCTACAATACACAACTTTAGTAATTCAGGCTAGCTGTTGCATGGGGCTGGAAATATACGCACGGTGTGTCAAAACTCCTGGCTTTTCATAAATGGGCATTTAGATATGAAAGGGTACCTTCCATGTTAGAGTTGACCCACAGGTTTAGGTGTTTTTTGATCAGTCAGAAGGGCTGTTCTCTCAGTCTGTGTCACTGACGTGCATAGTTTTGGAGCATATCTCCATAAATCAAGTAAAAATATTTTTTGTCTCACGTAAAAATAAATGACACCTCATGCTAAAATAATCTATAAAGCCACAAAACTTTACAAATCCAACATGTTAAACATTTCCACCTATTGGAAGGAACCCTTGTTTACTTTCTTGCAAAAGAGTTGGAAAACATATTGATAGCTGTCTCTGGCAATTACAGTGCTGTCAAGTACACATCAAGTTCCTCCAGCTTGACACAGCCTGTTGAGAACACACAGGAATTGGACCTGTTAGGTCGATGGCTTTGTAGAACTATAAAAAATTTTAATCTCATAAGATTAAAAGACACTCAATATTTTATAAAAACGAGTGAAAAATGGCCTTTATGTTTTTTTCACAACTAATATGAATTTACATAGGCTTATTTTTAAAGTTATAAATACACACATAAAATATCTAAAATAAGATTGAACAAAGTAAGCTAGAATGAAACTATTTCTATTACATCGTATGCATTGGTATTGTTCGGTCATGTGGTTTAACGTAATCTACCTAAACTTTGCCAGTAATCACACGTGGGTTTTTGTTTCAGACCATGTAATGTATTATTCCATATATGTCATGTGATTGAATTGGTTTTACTAAGAACTTATCAAAATATTTGAAAACTACTTGTATGCTATTTTTGAGTGTACATCAAGTATTTTAGATAACGAGTTAGTAAATCAGAACACAAATCAGAAAGGCTCTTTAAAGTTCAGCATCATCACATACTACTAACAAACTGTATGTGATAAAAGATGAAACTTAAATTTGAGTGCAAATGAAAAAAAATTAAACATGAAAGAACATGCTGTGAACAATGTTGAGACTATTTTAATAATACAAGTGCATAAAAACTAAATTAAATCCATGATTTCCTAGGGCTTATGACAAATGGGTTACGGAAAAACTAAAGGATTATTGGTGATACATTTGAAATAACAGCAACTTTTACTATGAACATGCTTTATATTTGTTCATAGATCAGCCACATTAAACACAACGTTTACCGGGTCAGCATGGACACTCTGACCATTTTGACTCTGCAGGTGCGATGCACTGTTTGTTCTGACACCAGTCCACTTCTAAACTTTGTGTTGTGTTTAATCATTGTATACTTACTGTAATAACAGTCTGCTGACAGACATAACAAAGTAATGCGCCTCACTCAGCACTGAGGTCTGTGTTCATGAGAAAACCTAACCTGGACACACACCTCTGTTTATAATCTGTGTGACAAAATCTGAATCTCTATGTCAAAGGTCAGTGTTTTTCAACTCCTTTCAACTTCACATGATCATAACCTCCCGGGACTGAGCCTGCAGTATTCTGAATGTGAAGAAGAGTTTGAGAGCTTTTCTAAACCAGGGGTAGAACATAGCATAAATTAAAGGGTTTAAACAAGAATTCAACAACTCAATCCAAGTTAATATAGAGTAATATGACAAGCGTGTCGAAGTGTCCTCACCTACAAATGTGGGATAGTAATAAGGGCAGTAACACATTAGAAATACCACTATCAGTATCCCAAGAGTCCTGGCTGCCTTCATGTGGGATTTTTTAGCAGTTGGAGCCAATCTGTCACTGGTGGCAGCAGCCTGTGAGCGAATGACACGCATCTGAGTAAGAGCAACCAGAAACACCCTCATGTAAAGCACAGCCATGACAGTACAGGGCCCAACAAACGTGAAAAAGAGGTCAATGGTTCCTGGGATGTAGCTGATTACCACTACACATTCTCCATGACAGGAGCTGAACCTGTCAGGGTTCCCCATGTGGTCCATTAGAATTAACCCATTGTAGATAACTGAAGATGTCCAACACAGAAGAATACACATTTTAACATTAGTCATGGTGATTTTAGAGCTGTGCTTCAGTGGGTCACAGATGGTCAGATAACGGACTATGGATATGAGCACCATGTGACCCAATGAGGCAGAGATAAGACAGTAAAAAATATAAGGACTCAGAGCACATAGTAACCTCCCCAGCAGCCAACATGTCTCAATGTAACGCAGACCTTCAATGGGCATCACAAGCAAACCCAATAGCATGTCACACACAGCCAGAGACAGTAACAGAGTGTTGGTCGGGGTGTGAAGCTGCCGGAAGTGTGAGATAGAGAATATGACGAGCGAATTTAGTGTCACGGTGAGCAGAGACGCAAAACCGAGCAGGGTGTAGAGCAGAACAGCCTCCGACGGTGGTCGTAGCAGTCGTCTGCAGGAGGTGTTGAAGTTGGGGAAGCAGAGTTGAGGGCTCCCAGTTTGATCCATGAGGGAGGGGAGTAGCAGAGATGGAAGTGGAGGCAAACGAACTAGCCGCCGCACCAAGCAGTTAATTTATCTATTTACACCTCCCCATTTTCCACAACCCAAGAGATGATGTAACATCTGTCATCATAATCTTTCCCCTCCCTTTAATATCTTTGTTATAGTTGTAGTTTTTGTTCATATATCAGGAAAACTGTAAAGTTGTATTATTTAAAGAATATATAAAGTTTTACTTTGAAAATAATAAATTAATCCAATATTATCTTAAAAAAACAAAATGTTAAACGACCCGGTTGGAAATCATTTTAGAAATACAGCTAGCGTACAGTACATTACTTTGAAGCAAATGCTAAAAGCCTGACAATATAGTAATATTGCTGCTTGCACAGAAATCCTGACCATTAAAAGGTGTAAACTGCATAGAATTTAAATTGAGCTGACTCTAAAACTAACTCGGGTAATGAAAATGAAGACAAGGCAGCAAAGGTAATACAACTTCCTTAAAGCAAAAAAACTGTCTAAAGTTAGAATTATTTAATAAATAATAATTTTTTGGGCAAACTTCACTGTCATGGCAGTATATACGCTGTAATCGCCTGCCCACAGAACCTGTGTTAAGGAGTGTTACTGTGTGTGATGCCTCGAATTTAAGCCTCCAACACATTCTGTCAGGTTGCAAGGCTACGCTCTCACAAGGGGGCTACAAATGGAGCCACAATCAGGTTTTGAGAAAGCTGGCAAAGGACTGGAGCATAACGTTTGCCACAGCTTTAGTTTTTCATTGAGATTGTCATTACATCCTTCTGGCCCATAAGAGTTTGGTTTAGGGAATTAGTTTTTTTAAATATTGTTACATGAGCAGTATGATTGGATGATGATTTCTTTTCTTTTGTTGTGCAAAACTCATTTTCATATGGGTGCAAATAAAGAAACCTGACCTTTTGATTAAAGAAAAGAATAAGCTTAAGTACTCAGAACTTGCTGATCTGTGCAACCAGGCTAACTATAGGCCCATCTTGCCCAGTTAAGTTTGATGCCAAGCTTTTGTAACAGGTCGACCATTCACCTGTGGAGGGATTTGAAAGTGACAGGTGCAAAACAACAAAAGGTGCCAAGAGGCAGAGCAGTGCAGCTTCTTGCTTTGAACCGAAGGGAAAGAGAAATGTCGGGGTCCTAATATCTAATCTAAAAGCCCTGCAGCTTCTCAAATTTCCTTTTTGTCCTTTGCTCGTATTTCATTTACTGCTCGGGTCATATCTGAGTTCATAGGTGACTTTTGGAAGGATGGCCACCCTTGTGAAATTTCATGATGCAAAGTTTTTTTTCAATTTGGAGATAAGGGCTCTGACTCTGGTGTTTGTGTGGTCTTAGATTCTTTGAAATGGCTTTGCAACCTCTGCCGTACTGTACTGAATTATTTGAATCACCCTTTTCTCAATCTCGTCTGGAATTTCATACAATAGTGTAAAATGTCAGGATCCTTTTGCCAAGTTTAAAGTGACTGCATATTCTGTATTGTTTTGTTTCACACAGGAGCTCATAAGGCAATATGGAGGGGGAGGATAAGCAAGAGAAGCAGAATGGCAGAAATGTGTAAGAATCAAAGCCATTACAATCCCTAAAGTCCTGGCTGTGTTTTTTTTTTTATGTAGCAGTTTGAGCTGCAGTGACAGTAATGTTGTCTATAATCACTAACTTATGACAATACAGGGTCTGACAATGGTTATAAGAAGCTCAAAATGTCCTGAGATCTCACTGTTGACTATGTAATTATGTCTTTATTCCCATTAGGACATTAAATCCATTTCTGTACTATGATATTCTGTAGGACAATGCAGTCAGAACTCCGAATTAACTAGTTAACATCTGATATGTACCTACATCCTACACATAATGAGAAACTTGTTTTTCTCCAAATAAGTTTTTAAACATTTATATTATTTCAATGCCCCAGTACTTCGGTTTTGTTTTGCATCATAATGCATTTTTTAAATTTTGTTTGAAGGCAGACAGTATTTTCAGCTCCATAATATATTTGTGTTTTGTCATAACTTCTTTGCTACAGTGTTTTTGAACTTGCCATGTGCAGTAAAAACCAAATGTATAACAGAGCATCTGTAATTTCTCCTTTCTGTTGTGACAGAGGAACCTTGGAGAACAGGGAGAGTAAGTGCTGTTTGTTACACGTTGGTCTTCAAAAAACATCAGATTTCCTGTTTTCTTTAGACACAGAAATTTCCAGCAAAACACAAGTATATTTTACAGCAATATGACAGATAAACTCCAAGATGATTAGATTATTTTAATTGCACCGCTGGGGAAGAGAAGTGTAAAGAAGCTACATTCAGATCCTTAATAATAGTGACGGTGATCAGAAAACACTAATCAACACGAATAACAGAGAAACACATTAAACCAAGTCAATGGCCTGTTTAGTCAGAATTTGTGCAATTATACTGCACCACTAAACTAAAATCTGTTAATAAAAATGTTGGTATGATTTTTGTATCACTGTATCTTTTAAACGGGAAGAACTAGAAATGACAAAACATCCATCTCTATATATCTTGAAGATGCATGTTTGCATTGTTAATAATAACAAATGTAATAACATTTTACTGGCAGATTAAAAAAAAAATACAACTTATAATTGAGAGAAGTGTGTGACACTGTGTGTGACACAATAGGAAACTCTGGGCTTGAGGTCAGGTGTGGATCTCTGTTATCCTTCAGAACAGTCTGAAAGGTGAGATTGTTTCCATTAGACTGAAAAATGACCGTTCACTGATGCATTCAACTCCTGCCTACATGATCATAACCTCCCGAGAGTGAGCCTGCATTATTCTGAATGTGAAGAAAAACGTGATACTTTTTCTAAACCAGGGGTAGAACAGAGCGTAAATCAGAGGGTTTAAACACGAATTCAACAACATGATCCAAGTCAATATGGAGAAATAAGACAAGTTAGTGGAAGTGTCCTCACCTGCAACCACGGGGTAGTAGTAAGGGCAGTAACACATTAAATACACCACTATCAGAATGCCAAGAGTCCTGGCTGCCTTCCCTTGAGTTTTTTTAACATTTGGAGCTGCTTTCGTATTAGTGGCAGCAGTCTGTGACTGAATGACACGCATCTGAGAAACGGCAACCAGAAACACCCTCATGTAAAGCACAGCCATGACAGTACAGGGCCCAACAAATGTGACAAAGAGGTCAATAGTTCCCGGGATGTAGCTGATTACCACAACACATTCCCCGTGGCAGGAGCTGAATCTGTCTGGGTTCCCCATGTGCTCCATCAGAATGAACCCATTGTAGATAACTGAAGAGGCCCAGCAGACACAGATACAGATTTTAACATTAGTCATTGTAATTTTAGAGTTTTGTTTCAGAGGGTCACAGATGGTGAGATAGCGAACTATGGATATGAGCACCATGTGACCCAAGGAGGCAGAGATAAGACAGTAAAAGAAATAAGGACTCAGAGCACATAGTAACCTCCCCAGCAGCCAACATGTCTCAATGTAACGCAGGCCTTCAATAGGCATCACCACCAAACCCAACAGCAGGTCGGACACAGCCAGAGACAGTAGCAAGGTGTTGGTCGGGGTGTGAAGCTGCCGAAAGTGTGAGATGGAGAAGATGACGAGTGAATTGAGTGTGACGGTGAGCAGAGAGAGAGCGAAAAATAGGGTGTAGAGCAGAGCAGCCTCAGACGGTGGTCGTAGCAGTCGCCTGCAGGAGGTGTTAAGGTTGGGGAAGCAGAGGTGTGGGCTTCCAGTGCCATCCATCAGGGAAAAAATAAGCAGAGTGGAGGTGAGAGGACAAGTGATCGAACTCTTTGCCAGACAGTTAATTTATCTTCCTCACCCTCCCATTTTCCGTGAACCCCAAGAGATGATGTAAATTCTGTCTCATCGTTTTAACCTTGTAACTTCATCAGCCCCTCTCCACCTTCTCTTCCTCCATTGTTCCTCAAATTTATTTCTAGTTTTTATTCATGTATCCTTTTTACATGCCACTTTTGCAGAAGGCGTATTTTTTTTAACGATTAACCAGTGAGAGCAAACCTACTCAGTAGCATTAACTCTTAGCATTATCATTGAAGAGCAAAAACCTTTTTGTTTTAACCTTAGTAAATTGTTGAAATGTCTAAACGCTTACATTTAAGTGTTTTTCAAGTGTTGAATTATTCCATCCTTTAGATACTGTCAGACTCTGACTGCCAGAAGCTTCAGACTCCTAATTTCTGAGAAGATCCTGATACCAATTGTGCCAGAGGTGCTGTAGGCCTCTCCGTTCATCCTCCTTCATCCTGCCTTCACTGCAGATCTTTAAAGGCCCAGGATCTCCAGTCTGTCTGCAATGAAAAGGTCTGTGAAGGTTCTATATTTGTAGGATGTATTGGTGAAAATACTAGTGGACTCTGTGTGAAAAGTCCTTAACACCAAAGACACAGGAATCTACTATTTTCAGAAAGTACCTGAAAGTATCAGGTGAATGTGAGAATTATGAAATAAAAGATTAGAGCTATAGCAAATGACTCACCTTTCTTAGCTAATGGAGACATTTCAAATAGTTACCAAATATACTGGAATAAAAAAATATCAAGATGTGCTTTAAGTGTAGACTGTCATCCTTAACTTAAAACTTTTAGTTTTGAGGTAAATGGATGGTTATTGGATAAATTGTTTATCAATGTTTAAACACACAATTACCATCAATTCTAGTTGTGTTCTGCTCTCTACTCTCTATAAGAAAGTGAACTGCCCTAAAAAAAAAAAATTTGTCTTTTGATGGTGGATGAAAGACTGCATGAGTTGAACAACACAGCTTTGAAACTTCTTTAGTTTGAACAAGTAGAGGAAACAAAGCCATTTGACTTGTTTACTTGTTTTCATCCTAATGTTGCGTCATTGCACTTTGTTTCAACACCTCAGATTGGCTCGGTGCCTCAGGGCATTAGAGGTGTCATTTTATAGTCATAAACAAGGAAAACTGGCTAATGAGACACATGTAAGCAGTTTAGCGTTTGGGTGAGAAGCTATAATTTGATCCCAGAGGTATTAGTCTCTGTGTCTATGTGCTTTGTTTGATTTGTTAGTGCATTATAGAGGTTTCATCATGTATTAACTTTACAGTAGTGTTTAGGTGACCTGTTAATAAAAATGACTATTAAAATTTACTACATATATATCATCTGCCGATAAACAACATAAACTTGAATGTTTAATTGTTTGATTCATTTGTAAATCAAAATAGTACTTAACTAGAACTATTATTGATTTCTTAATGGAGCATCGACCATTTGGTTATCAATCTTCCAATTCATTTAAATTATGTGAAACAGTCTCCTGGATAGTAAATTCAATGGAGATGGTAACACAGCTGGATTTTGTGGACACATCTAGATGTGTCAAGTTCAGGCCTCACTCTTTGCAACAAAGTTGTCTTTCTCCTTTCCTCCTGTTTAGACAAATAAGAATTTGCATTAAAGTCAAATATACAACCCGTGTCATTTAAGGTAAATGCAAAATTAGCAATTGGTCAGTAAATGTATAAAGTGGTCTCCATCAGTTTCTGCAGATAACTGGGTGCTTTGTTAGATGACAGTAGGAAGATATGGTAAAGCTCCTAAAGCCCCCAAACTCTTAGTGGGGATCAAACCACCAAACATTTACAAATTGAACACCAGATATATAAAATAGCTCAGGCTCTTAGAGAGAAGACTCTTTGTTGTCCAGGCAAATAGCTTAGGGGCTTAGACACTGAGCTGGGACTTCAGAGGATATGGGTTGAAGCCTCATTACATTAAGTAAATATTAAAATCCATCACACAAAAGAAGTTTTAAAAGCACTCAGAGAAACTCGTCTGAACAAAGGGCTCAGGCTGTTAAGAGGTGTGTTTGAAATCTCTGCGCATGTGGATTTGCTTTTTGTGGGGGTCAGAGAATTTTGACGGCAGGTCTCAAAAGTAAAGAGTAAAAACCTCCTTGTTTTGTTTAAGTAGCTCGGATTGTTAGAGAACAGGTTGGAAATGCAGAGGATGTTGGTTCAATTCTTTTCCCTCTGTATTTTGGACACCTGCCTTTTAAAAATCAGCCCCAATAAGAACGTATCCTTCATCCAAAGTACCATCAAGCAAACCCCTATCAACCTGAGACATTTCAATGGACAGTTTTTTTTTTTTTTTCTTTCCTCAGAGCTTTTCACTCTTTACTTTGGACACAGGAATCAAACAAACATCCACAGAGATTTCAAACACTACTCTTAACAGCCTGAGCTGTTTGGTCAGACAAGTGCAAAGGTTTCTCTGAGTGCATCTGAATCTTCTTTTATTATTTACTAAAATGTAATGAGGTTTGAACTCATATCCTCTGAAGCTCCAGCTCAACACCCTGAACGATTTGACTAGGACAACTGAGTGTTTCTCAGAGCTTTTTACTCTTTACTTTACTACTTAATAAACCACTTCAGACTGTCAGCGTGTCTTCTCTGAGCGCCTCTGAATATTAACCTAGGCTTAAAAATGTACATTTACTGATTCTCATAAGGCTTTTTTAAAGAATTAACCTTTTTTTTAAGTACATTACAAATACAGTAAAGGTACATGAACAAATCAGGTTACACTGAGTTTAATCCTTCATGTGTCAAAGCTAAACTTGAAGAATCTTAAGAGAGGACTCATGTGGCAGTGATGTGCAACACAGGTTCAGTCTGCTGTTTTTCCAGATTTCTCTTTGATCTTGATCATTGTCACAGTGCATGCTGACAACTGTCAAACAGAACTGTGCTGAACTGTGCTTTCTGATACGTTTGGTGGTTTAATCCCCACTGACAACAGGAGTTTAGGTGTTTAGGTCGGGTTTGCACAGCTTTAATATTACCTTCCAACAATACCTTGTCTAGCCACAGTAAAATGTTTAAGTCTGCACCAAAAAGCAATGGAGGACTGGGAACTGATCCATATCAAGAGCCTGTGTTGACCATGATTAGGTCCATTTGTCCACACAGCCCATCGCTGACCCCTCTTCAAGTTCTCCTCTGTTTCATGAATTTACAACCAGACGTAGAACTCAGGATCGAACCAACAATAAGTCAAAACTGTACCACTGATACAATTTACTGGGCTACTGTTTTGTCTACTTAGCACTAAGCCAATTTTTAATAATCACTCAAAAAAATACATAAAAATTGCATAAACTAGTTAGATGGAGGTCCGTTATAAAGAACACCAACACATTTGACACATCAAAATCATGTGTTTCTGGGTAGATTATAAACATGAAACGTGAAATACTGTTTAGAATTGTTTGGTGAAATTCTGCTAATAAAGAAATCTGAATAATTTCATTGGTAAAATAATGAAATAAAAACAAAGTTAATCTTTTCTATATAAAACCTTACTTTACTACAGATTGAAGTACATTGTTTAAGAAATTTAAGTACAGTTCAAGTACCAAACATGATGTACTTTCATCTGCACTTTGTTGTGAAAGATGAGGAAGATGTATTTTTACGTTTTTGTGCTTTTAGGCTGGAAAAGCGGTGTGAGATTAGCCTCCATACCACATGGTGGCAGTAATGCGCATTGTTTGCTATCCGCCAATAAACGCCAAGAAGAAGGGTGCGTCACCGTGACGAGGTCAGTAAACACGGCAGTAGATTGTATGAGCATCGGATGCTAACTTCACATTCATATTGTTCAGCCATGTGTCCTTAATTAGTGGCCTGAGAATATTAGCGATATTTCGACTTAAGTTAACCCGAGTTAAATATGAAACGAGACCGACGTTACAATTAACAGTAATTCCTAAATGTTACAGAGCCGGAAACACGTGCAGACGGGTAACAAGTAGCTAATGACTTCTGGGCTCCAGCTGTGAAGCGACCATGTCTACAAACTATCCCACACCGCTTTACTCCCACGCTGGACGCGGAGACTTCAGAGATGTCTACGAGCCTGCGGAGGATTCTTTCCTTTTAATTGATGCTCTGGAGAAAGATGCAGAGAAGCTGCAGCACATGAGGTAACACACTGTTCACTGCATTTTCAAAACCTATTTTCTTTAGTTCACCAGACTATGAGTCTCACACGCATTCTTCTTCACCATGTCCAGGCCGTGCGTGTGTCTTGAGGTTGGCAGTGGCTCCGGGGTGGTGTCAGCATTTCTGGCATCAGTGGTTGGACCAGCTGCTCTATATCTGTAAGAGACTTTCTTGATTAAAATATTGTCCTATATCAATTTTACAAATGTAAAAGCAGTGGCCATGCTGTAATGTTCATTTGTGTTGGGGTTAATCTTCCAGTTGCACTGATGTGAATCCCGCAGCAGCACAGTGCACAGCACAGACAGCGTCCTGCAACAGTGTCTTACTGCAGCCTGTCATCACAGACTTGGTAGGACTCACTTATTTTTCATAGATTTTTATGACAGAGCTAATTATTGATGATTACCTGAATTGTATTTGCACAAAGAATCTACTCTTGTTTCTCTGCCCCATTATTGAACCACGTCTCAACAAAACTGATTTAGTAAAATGCAGTTGGTTTAATTTATGTATCAAACAACTTATTTTTGGGGGTTATGTTATTTACAAGACACTAGGTATCACTTTATAGTTCTGATGAGGCTTCATTTACACGGACATGCTCATAGCTGAAAAGATCACACTTGTACGCCTTGTGCCTCCACAAGTGTTTAGAATATATGAAAACATGGGATTCTGTACAATTTTTAAGATCAGAAAAATGCAGTTGTCTTTATTTATTTTCCTTTTGATTAAGGTGGATGGCCTCCTACCCCAGCTGCGTGGAAAGGTTGATGTGCTCCTGTTTAACCCTCCTTATGTGGTGACCCCGTCTGAAGAGGTAGCTGAGCTTTGCGCCATGTTATCTGAATTTCAGAGATATGAAACATATCAATATGTAATAAGTTTGTCTCCCCCTCCCCACAGGTTGGCAAGACGGGCATAGAGGCTGCCTGGGCTGGTGGGCAACGAGGGCGAGAGGTGATTGACAGATTTCTGCCCATTGTATCACAGTTATTGTCCAGTAGAGGAGTGTTTTACCTCATTACCATTGCTGAGAACAAGCCTGGTGAGTTTGCTGTAAAACAAGTGTAACATTTATAGCTTGGTAATAAGTTTAACCCCTTTTTTTTTTCTCCTCACCAGAGGAGATCATCCATTTTCTGAGCAAGTATGGCTTGAAGGGAGAGTCATCGTTGTCCACAAGAGCTGGAAATGAGAGACTGTCTGTCCTATGCTTCCACCAAACATGAAGTTACACCAATATCCTTTACAATTAGTACATGGTGTAATAGAACACAGGATTTTATACCGATAAGTGCAGCACAACAATTGACCTTTTTTATTAAGCATTTACAGGCTTCAGATAAAGTAGTGCATTTAAGTACAATGTATCTTATACTAGTTTTGAATGTTTATCAATCTGCATGGTTAGTGTAAATAATAGAAGCAAGTTAAATTTCACTTTAACTCTGACTTCCACACAATGTGTCCATCCTCTCCAAGCCTGACTGTGCCACTGGCCACAAGCTGTAGAGCAGCAGGAAAAGCTCGATGCTCAGCCTCTCTGATTCTGTCAGAGAGACTCTCCTCAGTGTCATTGCCCAGCACTGGCACTGCTTCCTGGACTATGATGGCCCCTGCATCCACCTCCTCCTACACAGAAGAAAACAACTGCACTGTGATTCCTGAATTCAGACATTTGGGGTGTGATGGATGTAGTCACTATATTGTACTTACCGCTACAAAATGGACAGTGCAGCCAGCGATGCGAACCCCAGCCTGCAGGGCCTGCTTCTGGGCATTCACCCCCTTGAAGGAGGGCAGCAGGGATGGATGGATGTTGAGTAGTTTTCCTGCAGTAATAAACACACAGTGAAATACATTTTCCTTTTGACTGAGTTATAAACATATTATTCCAAACAGCACGTTCATACCGTTCCATTTCTTGACAAAAGTTCCCGTGAGGATCCTCATGAATCCAGCCAGACACACCAGTTCCACGCCGAACTCCTCCAGCACCCGATCAATGGTGCCATCAAACTCAGCTCTGCTCCCGTACAGCTTGTGGTCCACCACCTACACATACACACAATAACCTGCTAAACAAGTTGTCAATGTTTCCTCATTACTTGACTGCAACTTTTAAGTAGCAGTACTCAAATCAAAATATGCATTTTCAAGTATTAATGTGACCAATAAATTACTGAAGTCTGACATTTTTGCAAATTAAGACAACCCAACTACTTATTTGTACAGTAGCCAGTTCAATAAACCTGACTTGTAAAAGCCTCAGATCTTATAGCAATAACATTAACTGTGGGTCATACAGATTTTGCTTATCATCCTTACCCGTGTCTGGATGCCAGCCAGGGAGGCTCTCTTCAGGCCCTGAACCCCAGGTCTGTTGGAGATGACGACCACAATCTCTGCTGAGCTGGATGGACTTTTACTTTGCTCAATCAGGGCTTGTAGATTGGTGCCTGTAATATCAATACATACTTAGTGAACACAGTTGGCCCATCTAAAGCTCACTTATAAGCATGTTATATCTAGTTTGTTAAGTTCTTACAAAAACTGTTGTAATAAAATACAATTCTGAAAGCTGGTGAGACAATCTACTCTCAATTCATTAACAAAGTCACACCTGTGCCAGAGATGAGAACAGCTACTCTGGTCCTTTTGCTCAGCATGCTGCTGTCTCTATGGCAACCACCATTTTGCTCAGCCTCCACCTCCCCTCTGGAAGCTGGTCCTGCATTCAGGCTGTGTTTCAGGTTATGGACCACCACAGGTTCAGCACCTGCATACACCCGGAGGGAGGGGGGTTTAAGAGAAAAAAAAAAAAGGTGTTAATTTTTTGCACTTTCTGAAATTACGCTTTTTATGCAAGAATGATGAGTGGCTCACCAGGCTGCCTGTGGGCCAGTGAACCCACAATCCAGGCCTCTTCATGAGCCTGAAGCTGGCGTAGGACCCTCTGCGCATCCAGGGGGGCAACCACCAACACTGCCCCCAGGCCACAGTTGAAAGTGCGTGCCATCTCCTCCTCGCTCAGACCCCCTTCCTTTTGGAGCCAGGAAAATACTGGGGGGATGCTCCAACGAGAGGCGTCTTAGCCATGAACAAACACCGTAAATATTAATGACAGCTGAGGTTTCTAATAACAAAACACAGTTCCTCTCCAATTTGTATGTTAAAAGGCAATGGAAACACTTGAATGAAGGTCAAGCAAATATATTTATGAAACTTATTCTGACTCTCCCCCCCCCCCTCACAAATGAGTTTAACAAATGCAGCTTTATCTGGAGTTAAACCACCATTGCAGATTGATGTCAACACTAATATATGCCTGTGTTACACATGAAGATGGAGTGTCAGTGTGCTTTCATCTCACCTAAATCGACTGCCAGCTGCTGTGGCAGGACCCGAGGGATGTTCTCCAGAAGCCCCCCTCCTGTGATGTGTGCGTAGGCTTTGACAGCTCCGCTGCGCAGGATTGGCAGAAGCAGACAACTGTAGATCTTTGTCGGTGTCAACAAAACCTCCCCTGGGAGCAGAGTTACAGTCAGCGGTTAAAGTTATTTTTAGGCCTGACCTGAGAGGACGCCAAAAAAAATGTTTTTTTTTCTGTCAACAAGCCTATTGTTGAAAGAGAATGACTAGTTAAAAACCAATATGATGCTTCGTAGGAAGAAGCACAAGGGACCTTACTTCTACAAAAACAGGAATTTAACCTACACTAAGCTTTGCTAAAGAAGAAGTGATCTACGTAGCAGTGGAGCTAACCTGATCATTAGGGCCATGCCAAGATGCTGGTTTAAGAATCTTTCATAAACCTCCTCACATTTGCAATATCAATTGTGGTGTTGGACAAATTCACATATTAACCTCATAATATGGGATATAAGAGTCTGTACCGAAATATCCAGCTGCAGGACCTTAGACATTGTGGAGTGACTCACCAACAGTCTGTCCTTGCTTGCCAAAAGGAGCAGGACAGCTGTAGCTGAGGCTGCTCTGCTCCAGTACTTTGCGGACCAGGCTGAAGCCGTTGCTGTGAATCCCAGAGGAGGCCACTCCGATCAGCAGGTCCCCCTCAGCAATGTCCCCCAGCCTGGGCAGTAGGGCTCCACGCTCCACTGCCCCTACGCAAAACCCAGCCAGGTCATATTCACCTGCAGCGTAGACCCCTGGCATTTCTGCTGTCTCGCCACCTGGACGCAGAAGATTTAGGTATAAAATCTGCAACGCTTCATTTGAGATGTGAGACATTTAGATGAAAGAGATGCTGATTTAAGACACTGAATCATTAACTTTTCAAAGTGGAAATACAATATTTGTAGTAATAACTCTTCTCATGTCACGTGTCATTCATCTCACCCAGCAGAGCACATCCAGCCATCTTGCAGGCCTTAGCAATGCCCCCAACCACCGAGGCAGCCACATCTACATCCAGGCTTCCACAGGAGAAGTAGTCGAGAAAGAACAACGGCTCAGCACCCTGAGCCAGTACATCATTCACACACATGGCCACCAGGTCCTGACCCAGGCCTGCATGCTGCCCACAAGCCTGCGCAATCTGAGAAATACAAAATAAATATATGCTCAAAACAGATGGGTGAACAGCTGGTTGAGAGAAGACTTGTAAAAGTACATTAATAGTTTACAGTTACAAGGGGTTGGAACAGAAAATCCCATAATTAGGTGGGCTCGCTTGCTGCAGGTTTAGCCTTATCAAGTGTGTGTGTTTGTGTTGGGGGTGTCAAACCAGCGTTTAAGTGGACATTGAATAACGACGCATCGTAAACACTAATGAAATCTGCATTTCTGTGAATCGGTGTTGAGATTATTGTGTCTCTTCTGCTGCTGCTTTATTACAGATCCAAATTTAGATCCAATTCTGACTTAGGTTGTCTACGAGTTTTCTACTTTCATTAAAATCCAATTTGTTAAAAGGACTTTGGCTTAATAACGGGGACCACATTTGTATTTGGTAACAACAAATCGTTAAGTTTGAATGAAAAACCTGAATTATAGTCATAATGATTGTTAGAGATTCACTGGCAAATCTTTACCCCCATCCTGGGAAAAAAAAAAAAGGCAAGTGAAGAATTGAAAACGACTGAAATCCCACCTTAAGTTTAGTCCCCACACCGTCTGTCCCAGATACGAGAATTGGGTCGACAAAACCTGCTGACTTCAGGTCAAACAGCCCAGCAAAGCCCCCGAGTTCTGCATTACATCCTCAAGGGGGAGAGAAAAAAAAAAGCAACATGTTACCGAAACGTCTGATCACTCAGATGTATAAAAGGTTCTTTTTCTGCACAGTCTTTAGTTACCAGCACGAGCAGTTGCCTTGGCCAGAGGCTTGATCATGTCCACCAGCTTGTTACCAGCGGCAATGTCCACTCCACTGTCCTTATAGGTCAGACCTCTGTAAGAGAGACAGTGAAATGAACCAACTCATGAGCTGTATAGTGTAGTATCACACCCGTCTACAGTTACACTGCTTCTGCACCAACTTTTACTGATGAGGCTTCAGATGAAAAATTCACTACATTTCTATTTCTGAATGAGGGCTCACGTGCAAACACACACACACACTACTGTAATTATTAACTTATAATTTAAAGAACAGCTTTGACACAGTTCCATAGTTTTATTAATCAAAATATTTGAAAACACAACATGGAAAAGAAACAAAAAAAAAATTGATTGCTGTTTTAATTGATTAGTGTGACTTTATGGCCTGTACCACCCTCACTCACACACCTGTGTTGAGTGAGGTGGGCGATGGCCCGATGGCCGATATCACGGCGGTACACGGCGCCTGGGAAACCAACTGCTGCCACCCCCTGATTGGCGGCCTGCAGGGCTGCTTCCAAAGACGACCTGACCGCAGTGATTGTCAGGACCCGGCCACCACTGGAGATCACGCCTCCCTCCTTCAGAGCTGTGCCGGCATGGAAAACCTGCAGCCCCATGTCCTCAACTTGGGACAGACCTGACGAGGAACACAAGGGTTACTGTGGAAATTCAAAGTTTGGGACACCAAGTTTCACATCAGATAATCCCCCCCCCCCCCCCCCCCCCCCCACCTTTAATATTTTACCCTAATATTCTAATAAACTATTGTGATATCAAACTAACTAACTTCTAAGTCATCAAATCCTAGATACAATGTGGTAGCTTAAAGAAAATGTCTGAACCAACTTTTGTATAATGAGAGTGATCAGTTAGAGTGATGACATTTATAGAAATAGAAACAGTCTTCATGAAAACCTTAAAGTTTCCACAAGAGTGCAAAGGAAATCTTTTACAGATTAAGTCAAATTTTAGGAGGGGGGGGGGGTTGTTGACCACATCAGTCCCACAGAATATTTAACTCGCGTTATATTTCAGCTGTTTTCCCCTCTTGTTGTTTTAGCAGGTGTCATCAGCACCTGTGAGCTCTACTCCTTTCTTGTAGGAACCAGGGTAACCAGCACTGGCCATAACCACGGTCACTGCAGAGCTGCCCTGGTGCCACACGGGGGCGCTGGAGGCCAGTTTGCCGTTCATGGTGTGCAGGATGACTTCATACAGGTCACTTTTCAGCAGAGGTAGCAGCACCTGAACAGGAGTGAACGTTAACATCAATGCTTAATTTTATGTTTATATTCACAAGACCCAGTGACAGACAACAGTCAGCGAAACACACCTGACACTCGGGGTCTCCGAAGCGACAGTTGAACTCGAGCACCTTTGGCCCCTGTTGGGTCAACATCAATCCTGCATACAGCACACCTGGAAATGCACAGAAGAAAAAAAAAAAAAAACTCATTAGAAAAGTTTACACTCAGCACTGAAAGTCAATAACCGATAAAAGGGGACATGAAAAGGAAAGCGCTCTCACCCCGGTAAGGAGTTCCTTCTTCCCGCATCCCGTCCACTGTCTTCTGAAGAACAGTCTCTCTGATCTGCTGCAGCAGCTCCTGACTCACCTGCACAGAATTGAGAAAAAAAGTGTCACATTATAATTTATCTCAAAACAAAAACAAAACCTGGGGAGCCAGGGTGCAGAGGAGAGGAAATATTAACTATGATCCTTCCTGAACACTTATAACTTCATTGGACAGAAACGTACCTGCGGGGTGGGGCAGTAGGCCCCCATGCCACCCGTGTTTGGCCCCAGGTCACCATCCTGCAGCCGCTTGTGATCTTGTGCTGGAGGCATCGGAGACACTGTGCAGCCGTCACTAAAACACAGACACTATAGGAAAAGGAGAAGAAACAACCTCAATTTCTCTGATAATCATAAGTTAAAGTTGGTGAAATTGTATAAAGTAGAAAAAATAAAAAAACCAAAACCCTCCACTCACAGACACTTCCTCTCCTTCTAGGAGCTCCTCAACCACAACCGTCTCCCCTGCAGCTCCAAAGGCTCTGTCCTGTTACAAAAAGAGCGACACAGCTTCACACCTATAACGGGTAAACTCCCAACGTAGATTGACAATGAGCTATAAAGAGCTTTTGAAAGTGTAGGAAGGAAAAAGAGCTGATGTTTATTTTAAGAAGGTTCTTTACCTTCATGATGTCCATCACAGCCTGACAGGCGTCCTCCTGGTCTCGTGCCACAATGACTCCCTTTCCTGCTGCCAGACCACTAGCCTTCACTACCAGGGCAGGAAAGTCAGCCCTGCACACCCCAAAACAACCAAACAAACTCAGTCGCATGGTAATAATAAACACCCACAGAATTACTGGCAAAAATAATATAATATTTCATGTGGACCATTTAACATTTGCAGAATGGACTGTCAGAATATGGCTGCTTTTTTTGCCCAAGATGGTTTATTTGACCAGAAAAATCAGTTTAAACAAGTATAAAGGATTAATTCTTTGTCAAAGTCTGTTGCTGTTTAATCATTTTCTCCATCCTCTCACGTGACAAACAACATCTCACATCATTAACTCTTAATCCTGAGCATTATCCTATGCATTAGGATACTAACCCTGTGTGTTTAATGGCTATAAAAACAAATCTAATAATGATGTTACCGTCTTACCATAAACAGTGCGCATTCGGTGTTATTCTTGTTTTATTACAGATGCAGCATTTGTAAACAACAACAGACTTTGAGTCCATCTACTGTACTGACATGCGGATGTAGTTGCAGGCCTCCTGGGGGTCGGTGAAGGAGCCATATCGGGCAGTGGGGATGCCGTGACGCTCCATAAAGGCCTTGGAAAAGCTCTTGCTGGCTTCCAACTGAGCCGCCTTTGCAGAAGGGCCAAAACAGGGCACACCTGCAGCCGTCAGGTCATCCACAATACCTGGAGCATGTCACAACAGAAAGGAATGACACAAAGATACAACGATGACACAGGAAGCAGCATCCTGAACACCAGTGGTCACTTACCAGCTGCCAGTGGTACTTCAGGCCCAACCACAACCAGCCCCACATTGTGATCCTTGCAGAACTGAGCCAAAATGGAGTGGTTACTTACTGACACCTCTGCAAGAAGGAAGGGGGGGGGGGGGTGAGCACAGACATCCTTTACACTCTGCCTGACCCCAATAGTCACCATTGTGTGACTAACATTTTTCAATAAAGCCAGTGATGTTGTTAATTCAGTCAATGCAAACATTTTCTTCTGAGCCGCAGATATGAGTTCAAAACAGAAAGTGTTGTGTCTTATGAAAAACGGATTTGTCATACTTTGAAATTAAAATATAACCTGGTTGACAGGAGAACCCCATGTACTGACTTTCTTACTGTTTTCATAACAGATCTCTCTCTCTCTAAACAATTTTGTCAATAAGACAACAGTTAGCTGTCAATTAATTAAGTCATTAATTGTACATATTATAATTCCAGTCATGAATTGATTGAATAAATAGAAATATAATTACTTATTCAAGGTTTTATATTCCAACTAATTTGCCTTCAGTCTGCAGTTTTCTCTAAACTGCACCACAGAGCCCCAGTGATTGTATTTACCAGAGTTGCTGATCTTCCCACACTTTGCAGTGCCGGCATTACCCGGGGCCACTAAGACTTGCTGTATCTGCGGCGACTGGGCCAGCTTCCAGGCCAGGGCGTGCTCCCGTCCACCGCTCCCAACAACCAGCACCCGTTCTGCCATGGTACCTGAACGAAACATTAAATTCCAACATGTAGTATTAAACCCTTCACACCTTTGTATTTTCTATAGAACACAAACAGTTCTCATCCACCTTTAATCATTCATAAAAGGAACCATTTAATTGCATGCGACGACTGACCTATAACTGGAGTCTACTAAGCTGTGAGGGACTGCTGACCTTTTCTGAGGCCTGGGGTCGTACATTATTTGTAATGCCACCCTAACAAGGGTCCAATCAACCAGAACAATAACACAAGTCAACAATTAAATGCCATGGTCACCAAGCAAGGCCAAATCACCAGCAGCTGACAACAGGCGCTCATTTGCATAGAAAAACAAAGCCATTATCAGGTTGATGTACAGTCAACCACTCATTGTAGCATCAGTGTGGCAGTGCAGTCATTCTCTCTGTCGTTTCATTCACTGAACGCAGTGACCGGATCATATTTTCGTTTTTAAAGCAAACTAATGTTCTGTTCAGCAAATATTGTATTTATTATTTCCACATATGCTAATTTTAGAGCTAAACAGAAGGAAGGAAGTTCTTCCCCCCCTCCACACATGCACCCATCCACTGCTGATTTTTGCAGCCATCTCAAATTTCTGGAAATGTGATTTAATGATTAGCTGTATTTGAAACAACTTCCAGAGTAAGTGTCACAGCATACGCGCTTCACAGAAATCTGAACACATTTGGACCATTGGGTTCTCATCACAAAGATAAAAACAAATGATTCAACCGATTTGGTTGCAAATATGTTGTTTTGAACATGGTTTTCTTAATTCCATCCCTGCAGCATTTATGATAAACTGCTCCGGGTTTGAGTTCCCTACAACTCCAACAAAGCCGGGTCAGATTTCATATCAAACTCTGAGAATTGTTAAAATTGCCTTGTTTGCTAGAGTAAAGCCTTGTATTTGCACACATTGGGTAAAAACCACCTTTGTACTCATTTTAATTTGTATTAAACGAGTGTTGCACAGTGGTGGCACATGTTGCACAAAAATCAAATCAATGGCTTTGATTAAAATCACTCCACTCATGTGACTCACATGACAGGGAGCAACTTAAATGCATTAGTCCAACACTGCAGGCTTTTAAATACCCGTAAAAAGAAAAGCTGTTTCTATAGAAACTGAGCCACATTTTTCATTAATCATACAGTACATAAGTGCACGAAGTATACAACTTCGTGACATGGGACGAATGAAGGACTAAATTGAGACTTTACGTTTAAGTGTTAAAAAACAATGTTTGAACAAACATTTAACGAACAGTGTGTCTCTGCAATATGGTTGCACATGAATGAAAATACACGCACTTATACCGCAATTCAGTGAAAAATAGCATAGTCTATTTTTTGATGCAGTCACCAAAATAAGCCAACGTGCAATTCATTACTTCCATCACTCTTCATCGTTTTAGGACAAGCTGAAAAAGCACGAATGAAACACAAAAGTTCCGCCTTGTTTAGGCTTGAACATAGTCGACTTTTTCCAAGCAACATTACCACAGAAATTACCAACTACGACGCTCCTGAAGACACTCACCAGCGGGTTTTAGTTGAAACGTGAAGCAGGAATTAGTCGGGACCCAGCTGGGGCAGCAGTCGGGAGCTTCTCCTCTGCTCACTGGCCGTGGACACGGTCAGTGTTGTCGCACCACGTGGATTCAATTTCACCCTGATTAACGTAGCAAAGCGACGCACAGAACAAACGCAGCTCAAAGTTTGCTAAAAGTTTTAAAAACCACACAACAGGCTTTTTGTCTTGTTCGCAAATATTGCTGTTTCTCACCTTAATATGTGACGAGAGGTTTTTGTTTGTTTTTTTGTTTTGGTAAAACTTTCGGAGTTTTCGACTTCCTCAGGTTGCAACAGTAGAGTGCATCATGGGAATTGTAGTCAACTAGCAACGTCGGCAGCAGTCGAGCCAAAAACAGTCTTCCTGAAAATAAATAAATACATTTATTTGTACGATACATTTTAGATAAAGATAGATTTCAGACAGATGTAACTAGGATTTATAGACAATATGTGAGAATATTATTTGCAGTAGTAGATTGAAAAGTTTAAATGATTCTTTGGATGAAAGCTCTATTTAAGCAGTTAATATTTTTAATGAAGTGTACTAATGTACTAGTACTGACTATGCAGAAAGAATGGAATCTAAGGCTAATATTTCAATATTACAACAACGACTAATCAAAGACTCAACTACTCATGGATAGTTTTTGCACAATAAATTATAAATATACAATGTATAACATGCATTATATAGTTGTACCTGTTTTTCTTTTCCACGATTGCCCAAAATATCATCCAAAGAATGTAAGCAGCAATAAGAGACAGCAGAAAATGATGGAAGGATTCAGAATTAAACACAATTCCTATTTTAAAATGTATGGCTGCTATTAGCACCCTAAAACACTCCGAGGGCCTAATGGAATTATGAAAAACTGAGCCGGCTATTCTTTCTTTTACTGTGCCAATACTGGGGTGTACTGGCTTCAGTAACTCCATCACCTTTAATATGGCCTTTGGAGCAATCAAGAGAGTTTAGCCTGCTGATACAAGCATAACTGCTCTGAAATATAAGCTGGAGCATTGCCATTTATTGCTTTTGAAAGTAATCAATAAATCCTCAAAGTCAATCCTAAAGTTAACTAGAAGAGAGTGTAAAGTGGCCAAATGGGGACTGAGAGGACTAACTTTTTTTTTATAGCTCTAGATAAAAGTCTGGATGCAATGAGGTGCAGATAAGGGAGAGATTTTGTACAAAAGCTTACAATAGTCAATTCACAAGTATGTGATGGAATAGATGTATTATAAGGAATATGGCCAGTAATCCAGAGAATTTGTATCTTCTTATTATTTGATAAACACAAAGTAATGTCAGTACTTATAAACAGTATGTAATGTCACTCTAAGAAGGCATCAACAACCTTGCTTATGTCGTAACATACGATTTAAAATTAATAAAAGTACATGGGACATTTTCAAGTACACGCAGCAGAAATGTCCTTATTAAAATCATGGCAGAAAACTGCTATTTATCAAAATGTCTGTTTCTCAACACTGGGATCAACGTTTAATCCGTTTACATTTTTGTCACACAATAAATAAGTCTTGAGTTCATGTGTGCACATCCAGTCACAGCAAAAGAAGTTCAGGAGCACTGAGAAGTTCCTGTCCTAACTCAGAGTGTCGTTGGGTGAAGAGTGTGATGCCTGAACTGTATGCTGCAGGGATCGTGATGTGCGTTAACTTGGGCCGATCTTGTTCCTGTTCCTCTTCTAAGGCCATCTCTCTCACCTGACCTGATAAAAGCAGGACAAAAATGTGTAAAACATGGTGAAAAGTGCAGCAACAAAGTCATAAACGATGGACTTACCCTCAACATCTAGGGCTTTCCATCGCAGATCAGACTGGTTCTGTGAGAGGCTGGACAGCGAGCAGTCAGGTGTTAATCGCTGCAGGACGTCTTCTCGGCGAATCAGCAGAACGGATTCACTGCAGAGTCGTTGGTGCAACACACTTTCACTAACTTGAAAGAATTAGAAAGAGAAAAAGCATCATTAGATGTCACGACTCTCTTGAAATACAGCAGAGTTGTTTTCTTCCCTTTACTCACCCACGTCCAAAGGGTTGGTCATGAAAACGGCATTAGATGTGACACCAAATATGAGCTGGTGGTGCCAGGCGTCGGGCACCTCCTCTCCGTCCAGCACAGCCAGCTGCATGTTCATGGTCGCCACAGGAACGGCACCTTTACGGATCCATCTTGCAAGCCAGGGGACAAGCTTCACCTGGCGGCGAGGGTGAAAGTGGAAAAAACGACCCATTACCTTCCCTGAACTGGCCTCCTCTGCTCCTTGGATGAGTTGAGCGTGAGTTGCACCTAAAATCCCAATGGAAAAGCAATATCAGTTTATTATATTATACTTAAGTTGAACTAATGTGATTCTTCTCCACCTAGAACCTCGTGGGGGATGACAGCTTGAGCTAAATGCCTGAAATGTCAATGTAAAAACTGTGTAACAGAGCTGAAAAAGTCAATTACAGTCACTCCTCTGAGAGACATAAAACTCTTTGTCTAATTCAAGAGGGTACTTTTGAATTTGCCTGGTTGGCAGTGCAACCAGCTGTCACACTGGCAGGGAGCTGCGCTTATGGGTTCAAGACGTTACAGAGGCTCATTCAGCGGGGAAGTTATAGTCCCTGCTAGCATCTGTGACACCTGAAATATCACTGCCGGTGGAGCTTTGTTAAAATATGCACCTATACAAAGTCGTCCTTCATGTATTAATATTTCATTACCCGAAATGTCACTGAACAGGGAGAGGTAGCTTTGAGCTCACGCTAAGTGTTTATAGTGTAATATCTGCCAATTTAGTGAATGGTTTTTACGCACCATCTATAGACACATTTCTCAGAGTTAGTACTATAATAAAATGACAAAGTTTTACACAGGAAAACTTTAGAAGCACTTTCAGAACATCTGAGTAAATAAGTCAGGTGCGAAAAGGCTTGTACTATAGGACAAACCTAAGGATTTTAGTTAAACTTCGAAATACTTTCATTGCTTCTCTGCAACAATCTGAACCAGTTTGAAAGATAATTGACATCTATTGGAACAACGGAATAACTTTTGCAGGTATTTTTCAATAAAACCTAAATTGTTTATTCCAGCTTTTCATGTGTGTTGTAGCTGTAGCCTTTTTGTCTTACACATTAGCAACTGCAGACTTTGTAGATATGACCTAGGGCTGAGGGAAATTTATTTATTTTTTATTTTATTTACTATTTTCTGACATGTTTTAAACCAGATGATTAATAAATTAATCAAGAAAATTATAGGCAAGAGTTGGTACTCTAGGTTTATACTGTAAAAAAAACCAGATTAATGGAGAGCACAAGTTTTGTGAAAGGTGAAGACAGTTCTCACATTTCTTAAGGACCTGTAAATATTTAACTGCTCGTTTACATTTTACTAAAACATCTGGAACAGGTTTAAAATTCACCAGGAACCTTTGACAGAACAATAAGTACTTATTGACTTATATATATGTATATTGACTTTCTAGACTGATAACAGCATATTAGCTTGGGTTAGTTGAATCTTCTTGGACTTTTGGGACATGTGACATCACCCAAACATCAAGAATTTTACCAGCTTCGCTCCGGGACAGGAGATAGTCAGGCAGCGGAGATTCGTTCCTTCTTTGGCGTGTTTGGACACACCTGTCAACTTCCTCTGGGGCCACATTGATGCCAAGGGCCTTCAGCACATCTACAACTGCTGTGGCGCCACAGGCTGATGCTCCTATCTGCAGGGTCTGCCTCTCCAGAGCCTCCTGAATGGACCACAGCATGGCTTCTTCATCAAGTTCTTCATCAGGTTCTTCCTGATGCTGCTCCTTCTCATCATTGCCTCCTTGGACTTTTTCACACACTGGCTCCATCTGAGAAAATCAGCTGGAAAGTCAAGAGTCTACATTATAATTACACAATGTCATAATTTTACATGAGTAATGTGCTTAAAGGTTGTGTAAGGATAGTTTTTTATTCATCAATTACAGTAAATCCACCTAATTGGTTCAAAATAATTATCAGTATCTAGGTAAATATAAAGTTAGCCTCTTGTAACAGATTTTTCCAAATGTTATGGCTAAAACGACTCAGAGACAACGGTGATACCAAACATCTTATTGTTATGTTCATTTTAATAAGCATTAAAATTCACTTTCACGTTTGCCAGTACAGTTCTAACAATTATTTTAGCGGTGTTTTCTCACCAATGCCCTAGGAAACCGACAACAAACAATAGCAGGCAGCACGCATGCGCACAGCTACACGTGGCTTTTTCTTCGGTGCTTTATTGACAAGGCAAACAGAGACAGAGTCATCACCAGCGCCCCCGTTGGCAGCACTCAGCCCTGACAAAAGAGATAAACGCTACAGACGAAACACATGCAGAACACTGAGTTGTCGGCTCCTCAGGTCACATGTCGAAGTGTCCTTGAGCAAGACACTGAACCCCAACATAGTTGCTCCCGGTGAGTGTTGGCCAGCTGCATAGCAGCTCCCCCATCGATGTGTGTGTGTGTGTGTGTGTGTGTGTGTGTGTGTGTGTGTGTGTGTGTGTGTGTGTGTGTGTGTGTGTGTGTGAGAATGGGTGAATAAGAAGCAGTGTAAAGTGCTTTGAGTGATAATAGGTAGAAAAGCGCTATATAAGTGCAGACCATTTACCAATTACCATTTAAAAACTCGTAGAGGTTCCTTCCTTGAATCTGTCACGCAAACTCAAGTGCTACTATGTTAAGATACAACAAACACATACAAGTCCAAAAGGTATCCTTCCAGCGAGGTGGGGGGTGGGGGGGTTCTGCAAAATACTGTCAAAGTGAAGGGAGCTGGATCCCCATGCAGATAGAGGACAAACCCCCAACAAAATGGTCGACTTCTAACCTTAGCAGGAAGTTGTCAACTTTTCCGAGAAGTTTATCCCATAGATTGTTTTTCTTTGAATAACTCATAAAAAAAAATTTATGTCTAATCCTAGTCCATCTATTAAGATTAACAGCTACTGGCTAACATCAACTAACTAACAGTGCACCACCTTTGTCTGCAAACTCAGTGAGGCTGCGCACGGTGTGCTTGAAATAATTTTCCCTTTTTTAAATGATTGTTTTCATGTTTACCTTGTGTGTATTCATATGCATGCATTGTGTGATAACATGCCTGTATTACAGTGTGTTTTAAAATGCCATCATACTGTACAGGTCACCTAATAAATTATTGTAAACTATTCATTCAAAGTGAAATATTAAAATCACACAAGCTCATAGCTCAATAATAAAGCATATGTTACTGTCAGTTCTGGACCCAAATATGCACTCTGTATAATCATAAGGATTTACTACTGACCTTTAATTTCAGATTGGTAAGGAAAATGTCCCTAATTGTAAGAAAGACAACTGTGTATCCCCTTAAGAAATGAAACGTTTAACTCACAGACAAAACTTTAGCAAACTGCAGCAGAATCCTAATTTTCTGCACAGTTCCCCCTGACTGCTTGAAGTAGAGGTGCCATCCTCCCTATAAACATAAATAACTTTTCGTATTTCACTTGAAACTGTACACAACCCTCCACATTTAGACACCTGCAGTCCTATGACAAGCCAAGAGATGTCAGTGTTGCTACATTTGAATGCAGCAGGGAGCGGCGCAGCATACAGCGTGTGGTAAAACAGACATGTGGTGTCATTAACGCTGATGCTTGGTGAAACAGCATGTGTGCCGCTTGATGGCCGCCTCCTCCTCTGTGTCATGCACAGATATTATATGAAAAGGGGACATCTTAGTGAAATGTACAGAGAGCAAAGAACCTTAATGTTCTCATGAGAAAAAAGCTCTTGAAGAAAGGTCAGTTACATTACAATCAGAATTTCCTTTTTGTTGTCGGGCTTTATTTTTACACCAATTTTACTTTCAGACGGTCAGAGCAGATAGTTATTGTACCTGTGACAAATCGCGTGTTCTACGCAGCAAGCAATACTTTTATCCATACACCATCAGTAAATTTAAATTTGGTCATTAGGTTTCACATGGGACAAATGAAATTCACTAGGCTCCCGAATTCAGTCCACTTAGCTCCAAACAATCCAATCAGGACTCCCACAAGACGACAATTTACTCCCAGTTATTTCTGACATTAATTGCACAAACTGGCAACACTGGCTCTTCCTCAAAGAACGTCAGGAGGTGGCCAGACATTACACAATGCCATCTGGTGGTAGAAAGTGTTAAAAGAACACATCCCAAAATGCTCTGCACATCAGATTATAACATTCTGGTTTATTAAGGAGGTCTCATTTTTTTTGCTCTGTCCTGGCCACCTTGCTTTGATCCTCCCTACAGTAACTTTATCTGTGCTGATTTAGGACCAGTTGTCAGTGCGTGTGTAATCATGAACTTCACTTCGGGTTGGTATTCGTCTCACCTTCACTTCCTCCTGGTTTTCCACAGATGGCTGCTGGAAGCACTACAAGCGGAGTGTGATTAAAAGTGACTGGGCTCTATAAACGTGATCCGACAGCTGATATGAAGCATGTCAATGGAGAGATGAGGTAGGAGGGGAAAGTCTTCACATGTCTGGGATGAAAGATAGAAACAGAGAGGCTGTCTCAGTTTCTCACAGACAGCTTTTGCCTCAACGTCACCTTTTGCCATTTGCAGATGCTGAAATGTTGAAAGGATTGTGGTAAGGTTTTCTTATTATGAAATCAACATCAAGGCTCCGCTATTAATCTTGTCAACATGAATACTTATTTATCCATCCATCCAACCATAATCTGTAACCACTTACCCTGTTTAGGGTTGTGGGTTGCGTCTTATAACAGCTGGAGCCTTTCCCAGCTGTCCTATGTTGCTGTCCTGTGCTGCACTATACATGTTTTCTGTAATTAAGTAATTTGTATAATTTTGGCATAAAGATTTCACAAAATGTTTTACATTTTTTGCTTGGACTTCTGCAGACTGCTGAAAAATATATTTGAGAGTAGCCGTACTACAATTAAACAATTCCACAAACACCTAAAATAAATGTGTAGAAAGAGGAATTGTGACACTGCAATAAAGAAATTACACATTAAGTACAGTATTAAACAAGTTATCTGCAGCAACAAAGTGTCTTTTCTAAAAGAAATAGAAATTAGCTGTAAATGTACAAAAACGGACCAAAATTGTTTAATTGTCTAATGAGCAATGACTTTTCTAACCCTAAATGAGGACTGTAAATCTGCTGCACTTTAGGCAACATTTAACTTTTCTACAAGAATGACATATTTCACTGTTCTATAGCTGCACAGACTGTTGTTTTGTACTGTGATAACAGTCTTAGCCTTGCAAAAAAGCCATGACTGGTTGCTATAAGCTGTCGAATTCTTAAAAAAAAAAAAAAAAAAAAAGTCTCAAACCACCAACCAGAAAAGGTCTTGTAACGTAAAAACAACGTAGTTAATGTCATGTAACAGATTTGCGGGTAAAATGGAGAAAATAGTCAATCTGTCATCTGTTTACAGGATGTATCATCCCCTTGGAATAATAAGAGAGGCAGAGTCTATTTAAACACTATCTCAATGACCTCTTGGTGCACAGCAGCTCTGCAGGGATCTACAGGATTAACTGGCGCCGCTCAGGTAAACTGAATCATAATAAATAGCAGTGACGCTTTGAAAATACCCATAACAGCACATTAGCATTGAAATGAGGTAGCACTTTTGTCAGAAGCTACTTCTGGGTCACAGAGACAAACGTCGAATGCTGCCAGAGGGACACATTTAGCCGTCCCCTCCCCTGCACGGTGTGCCTACCTCGCTAATGTCAATAGTGTTAACATCTTGGCACGTTTGCACAGGAGCAGGGCATGAATTTCTTTAGAGCGCTGGAAGCCGTCCATTCTGGACAGAATTCACCTGGACCTGCTTTATTTTATATGCAGCATCCATGGCACTTCTCTACATGCGCTGTAAAATTTAAGGGTCGATACAAAACCATGGGGTCTACGAGATTTGTGCCTTATATTCTTCACTTCAAGCTGTAAAACATTTCATGCTGTTAGCTTACCTTTATACAGGTTATTACAGAAGGACAGCATGTACCCTCATTTCCTGCTATAAAAGTTTTAAAAGTCAAAAGTCAAGTGCATAAATAACCAGCGAGAACACTTGAGGAAAGCATTTTTGTCTTTTGTCAAATATAATGTGAATTTTGCACTCCAGGAAACATTTAAATGGCAGCTCTATGGAGCTGTGTTCGGAGTCCAAGTCACAAAAATCTCGATCTGCTGGTAATTAAAATCATAGACGGAAACATAGCTGGATCTGAGATACAATCCTATTCTTGCCAAGCTCAGTTGTCAAAGACCTATGATTTTTATGGTTTATTCAAAATCCCATCAATAGCTTTTTCTCTCCAGTGAATACTGCACGGCACAGATTGTTCTTTCAATGACAACTACAAGGTTTCTTTCCTCTTACTGTTCTTTTATTTAGGAACCTATTATACCGTGTTCAGCGTGATGGAGCACCTGGAGTTGGCATGCTAAGCATCAGCAGAAATTGAAATCAAAATAAAGATAATTAATATCATCAGAAATTTAGTAAAGCTAAAAGATACACATTTATGTTACATTCTGGCAGAGTTTAAAGCCCAATCATTTAGCGAAGTGGAGAAGGAATCTGTCTATTTACTAGATTTAGGTCTACATAATAAGATTATACGTACCTACTAGGGATAAAAAAAAGGCTTAACATTTATATGACCATTCCATAAAAAAAATTCAATCACAGTCTCTCGAAGCTCCTGTTGTCCAGTGAAACACTTAAAATGGACTTGGCATGAAAAAGAATTGTAACAGCTTGAAAAAGCTCTGTAATAGCTTCACAGCTCGTTCATGAATACATATCAAATCATATGCCACTTTAAATTACGTTTTCAAAAAAATACGTACAAGGAACAACTCACAAAAGGAAAGCGTGACATGTTTTATTACTATAAAATACTACATCATGTATCATACAGTACTCATGTATTGTTATACATAAGGAGTAAAGTCATTGTTTACAAATGTCTGATATGAACTTGTTGTTTTGGTTTGCGCGCATAATGTGGCAAAAATGGTTTGTTGCCCATTATCACATCTAACCAGGATCAGATTTGTCTTCCACCTTCCCCAACAATGAAGCTAGCAGTGAAATGCTATACATCATTACCTAGCCACAAAAACAAACTGTCCTTGGCAGATAATGTTCCATAAAGTTGCTTGAGCTGGCTGATTTTCCTCTTTGCGAGACATTTGTCAGGTTTCTCTGACAGCGGGACAATTTCTGCTCCTTGCTCATATATCACAACGTAAAGGTGATGAGTTCTCTTCTGAAGCTGTCAGCCAAAAATAGTGGAACTGACACCCCAAATCACACACATGACATTCACAAAGCGAGCAGAAAACTTTCCGTCTCTTAACTTGCAGCACCACTTCAACTCTGACATGGCCGAGCTGCCGTGGCTGCGGAGCTCTCGCACTCTGATATGGCAGATGTGACTGAAAGGTGCTCTTTACATTCAGACACCTGTATCAGACAGCCTGGCATTAGCTCATGATGCCCGCTGTGGTAGCTGTCACTACAGCTGAGTGTCTCCCCAACAGAACACCATTTTCTCTGCTTCATTTCTCCAGACCCCTGCTGCTCGGTCTGCAGTTTAGCTATCAACCTCTGACATTTATCAGCTTTCTTCCAGCCCGGCCCCTCAAAAACACCTTCTCGCTATCCTTGAAGAAGTGCTACAAGATCAGGGAGGCTTCAAAAACCTTTATGGAGACTGATATACCTGTCTCGGTAATCTGCCTAGGCTCTGAGTGTTTGGCATTGAAGGCAGGGGTGGAGGGTGCACAGTCTCCAAGGATGCATTGGAATTCTAAAAACCATCTCTGGACTTTTGACAAAGAGCATTCCACCAAAACCCACCTGGAGATACAGTACACCATTAACCATAAAGCCTCAAGACCTAAGCAGTAAAGGGAGATTTTATTTTTTTTTAAACTAATAGAAACCAGGTGTCTAACATCAAAACTGGAACAGGCAGTAGTCCGCCATCTACTGTAGCGCCATGTGCAATGCATCACATCACAGCCATTTTATTCCACTCCCTTTAAACTGTACGTGTTAATGTGCAACACAGAGACAGAGATATTAATGTGAGGAAGACAGCAGATGGTGTGTACAATCTACGGCTTCCTAACCACACTTCAGTATTTTTGTGCCCACATCCTCAAAGTGAATAAGATGAGAAGATCATTCCCATATCAGTAGGATGAATATAAAGCTGCTGCTAGCTACTTTTCCCATTTCTTGTCTTTATGCTAAGTGGCTGTGGTTTCAACATTCTCATTCAACTCTCAGCAAGACAGCAACTAAGCTTGTTTACTCATCTATTCATTTAACTGTAGCAGATTTTTTTTCAAAGTGGCGTCTGCTCGGAAATTGCTCATATCCAGTATGTTGCTTTTTGAGGCAAACCGACTTTTGGAGCACTTGTTGCTGTGGCCACATCTTTCTCCCAGTTTGGTCCAGTCGATCATCTACTATTTACTCAACAAACTCTAAATGACCATCACATTTGCAGTTAAATGCTGGTAAACTATCATTACCTCCTTAAATAATCAACATATAAATATGAAACGACTGTGGATGCAGTTTGGGGGACTAAAGGCATGTAATTCACTGATATCCCAAAAGCAGAACGCCGTACACAGAATGCATGTTTAATCCTCCCTCGTTGCCACTCAGCCTTTTGGTAAACATGAAGCGTCACCTTAGATCTATTTCTCATCATGTCCTCCCGTATGACTTCGTTGAGTAGGGCTCATTGTTCAGCAGTGATTAGGCCTCAAAGGAACAGACTCTCTGTATGGCTCTGTTGTTTTGTGTGTGTGTGTGTGTGTGTGTGTGTGTGTGTGTGTGTGTGTGTGTGTGTGTGTGTGTGTGTGTGTGTCACAGAAAGGAGGAGAGAGAGAGGGAGAGAGTTTAAGGGGCCCCATCTACTGATCTAGAACCAATTTCTATGCAAATGCTACAACCTGATTTGGAAGAAGCTGCCATTGTTCGGTTGTAGGCGGGGCTGGCTTAAGGTGTCCTAACACCCCGCAGCCGGGCGGGCGGGCACATGAAGCACCGCGTATGCTCGTATTTTCTGAACTGACAAACTTGCCGTGTGATGCATTTTTGTGCAGCGACTTGCAACTGGAGGGCAATACTTTACACAGCCATGACAAACAGCTGTAGGGGAGAATCACGCCTCACGGGAGGTAGAGGCCGGCAAACTAATCTTGAGACTGTGGGGAAATGTTCCTCTTAGCCAATGGGGCAGAAACCTGCACCATCATATTTCTTGGCCACTATATTGAAGCCCCGAAGCATCATTCAGGTAACAAATATCACCGTCTGCTTGTTGCAGTGTTTCAGCCGGGCAGCACCTCTCATCAAACGCTACAGGGGACATAGCACAAAACTGTGTGTGCCATTGCTGTTAATGGTTGTTGGCCATGATGGTTAGCTATTGTTATTGTCCATAAAAATAGTATAGAGCAGTCCAGTGAGCAGAATTGCGACAGCACTAAATTTTTAGGCTGTATCAACCATGAAAGTGAAAGAGAGAAGAGCTCCGGGATTTTCAAAAGAATATATAAATAGATGGCAAAGGATTTGCTGAGAGATTTGCTGCCTCACATTTTTATTCACTTGCGCCCTTCACACACACACACACACACACACACACACACACACACACACACACACACACACACACACACACACGGGGAACTTTGTGTGACTACAGAAGAGTGTGATGACCCCTATTTCACTTACGTGTTCCTGGATGAGTTCAGACACATAAGAGAGCGTAAGCAATCTCGCCTGCAGCACTGGCAATTCACCGCCCTGTATTTGTTATGCGTGATTCTGATTTAAGCAAAGACTACCTCCCTTCTCTGTGGGGAAGGCCATATCACACCTTCAATAAAATATTCCTTATCACTATGCAAACATGCACTGAAGAAAAGTTTTGTACTCTTGCCATCATGGCGAGCGAGTGGAGCCAACTCCTTCAGTTAATTATGTGCTCAGATGGTCTCGCTGACACATGGTACTGTAGATCTGTGGCACTCAAAGTCCCACTCAGGGGCCACTTTCAGTCTATGAAAGACTTCAAAGTGGCCCTTGAACATTTTTCCAGCATGAAACTTATTCTGTCTTAAGCTGCTGAACCACCTCTACATTCACGAAAATGACAGGATTCATTATTAATTTGTAATAACCGTGTACAGAGTTTCAGTGGTTTTATTAGCGTTTTTGAAACAGCTCCCCCTAAAAAGGACCTATTTTCAAGAAATAATCCACTGCATTATTATTTTAACACATTTCTGATTGTTAATACACAATGAAGCTAATTCATCTTTTGCTGTACCCTTTATAGTCTTGGATCCTCAGGAAAACAAGATGGTAATGAGGTGAATGTTTGTGGAAGCAGCAACAGCCATTTCAAAGTTTTCCCTCTGACAATATGAGTAAATTACTCCAAAGCAGTGCAGGTCACTTGGAAGTAATGGACACAAGCTGTGAAAACATCATTTTTGATTGGCTGTGTCAGCAGACAGCTGTCTATGTACACATTCAGCAGGCATTTGGTTTCTGGACACTGACGACTTCAATAATGTTTAGCTGTGTAATGCTTTATTTTGTGCAGCTCTTTTCTATAGTGTTTAATTTCTGGGCAATGAACATACAGTACATTCTCAAACTTTTATACTAAACTCTGCCACATGCTGCTACAGAAACTAAGGTGATTAGATTTGTGAGAGTGAAAGTAAACATTTACAGGCCACGAAACCAAAATAATGAGCTGAAAGACATTAAAGTGCTGCACAGAAGGGTAATAATCATATATGTGCGCATATCATTTTGGCTATAGCTATTAAAAAAAAAAATCCTAATCATAGCAGCTCTAAAGATAAACAAAGTGAGACGTCACAGTAACACCTAAACATTTGTTTGTCTGATCCCTGATGTTTTTGCTGTTTGCCTTAAATACTTTGGCACCAGAGCTGTCATAAAAAAATAAATAAATAAAAACAACAAAAGTCATATTGCGGGCTCCTCTATTATTATCCATAAAATCTGATTAAACGTAAAAGGGATATTTATGAGTCATAAAATTGTGGGCCTTCAATTTAGTCTTGCAGATGAAAAATAAATAAATAAATAAAACAAAAATCAAAAGGACGATGAAATGCAAATTACTCAAGCAATAATTTGTGCAGTGTTAGCGGCACGCCTGGATGAACAGAATTCCATTTAATGCCATGCATTAAGAAACATAAAACAAATAACTAAAAAGCATTAGAGCATAAAACTAAAGCATGAAACATAGTCTGACACTTTGAATATGGATTTTGCACAAAAACACTGACTTGTCCATGAAAAGTTGATTGGATTAAACAGAGACAATTATAGAGACGAGGATGAGAAGGAAAGGTAAAATACTGGGTGACACATTTGGCAAATGGTGTATAAAATGAAACAAGTCTTTAAAATACTTTATATTTTAAACCTCCTATCATGTTATTATTTTTTATTTTTTTTGTCTGACCTTTAGCCTTATACCTTATTAGTACCAATAGGAAGGCAGACTTTTTAAGGATTGAATCTTTATCTGCTATTGTAGTGGCTGAATTTCACATACAAAGTACTGTATAGTATAGTAACATACTGTATATAAATATATTTAAAATTTGTGTCTGCTAATAATTAATCTGCAGAGTTTCCCCAGTTTTGGGGGACTGAGCTTGAGAAGTACAATATGTACCTTGAAGTGAGATTGAAGAAAACAAAAACATGTATATGGAACTTTTACTTTTCGACTTTTACACGAGTAAATTCCCAAGCTTCTATGTAGGACATCTTCTCCATCGCTGAGTAGCTCTTAAAATCAATCAATCAAACACTACATTTTTTAATTTACTGCTGTCAGTCTTTTTTAAAAGAACATAAATCACTTTTTAAAATCAGGAATATCTCGCCTTACACATCTTTGCTCATTTTGCCTGTCAGAATCTTAAAACTCAAGAGTCTCCTCTATATGTGGATCAAAATACGGGAAAAAAAAAAAAAAAAAACATAACTGCTGATGGCTGTCTCGGAACCACTCAGAGCTGTTAACCTCATTTCATTCTCACGCTTAATAAGCACCAGAAGAGCGAAGCCTCTCAGGGTATTCCTGAGATCTATGGCTCGATGGAAGATTTCTCTGTACTTTCTGTTTCCCAGCTGACTCCTTTCTACTCACTGGGTGTCTCATTAAGACGGTGCAGGACCAGGTAGGAAATGAGTCTGCTGGAATACCCACCTATGGACATTTCACAACTAACTACTTGTTTCTCTGCTTCTCTCCCTACTCTAATAATCTATGACTTTTAATAAAAGTCTACTTAGAAGACACAGGGCCTGTAAATATTACCACAGGTAGGTGAGGCTGTGTCTACAAAAGATGGGATTTATCGCCAAAGGTCAAATGTCTCGATTTTGGGGGATGGGGATGCACCTAAGCCAAATGCAAGAACCGAAAACCTCAAGACAGGGACTGCAAGTCTTACAACAGGTGGTGGATTTTCTTTTTCATCAATATTAGCTAAAACATTAAGTATTTTCCTTGAAATGTCACTGTGTAGCCCAGCATCCAACCGTATTAAACCTGCTTTATGCAGATAGAACCGTTATTGGTAAAGCTTTGCCAGTAAGAATAAGATTTACTGTATGTTAAAGGAAATTGGTGATGAAAAGAGGACCTGGGAATCATACCTTCTTTTATGAAACTATGATGGTTAAGAGAAATGATCATTGCTTCCAAATAGTTGATGAAGAACATTTTGTTTTTCTGACATGCATACCCCAACTTCCTCTCCATGCAAACTTTACTACTATTTAAATAAAATCGTTTTGGTTCCGTCACATCTGCTGCAGCCAGAACAGCTCACACAACAATAAAACACAACTATGGGTCATGATAAGTAGCTTGCGCATGTTTTTTTTTTTTTTTTAAGCACGGTTTCAAAGTTACAATCATTCCCAGTCAAAAGGCTAATATCATATCCTCTACGCAGGTATTGTATTTATACTGAAATCAGCCCAAGAGGCTGGAAAGACAATGGTGGACAAGAGAAATTCAAAACAATCTGAAATGGAAGCTTTTTTTTTTTCTAACAGCATAGATACTGTAATCATGTTTTAAAAAATTATTGTGTAAAATACTGCATCAAAATGTTACTTAGAGAATGACAGAATGGCAAAGTAAGAAAATGAGGAAAAAAAGAAAAGAAAGTACTTGACAGTTTCTTCTACTGCTGGTAATGACCAACTGTCTCTTCAAACCTAGGAAGACATGTTCGTTTTGCAGAAAGTCATCCCTCTTCTCTGTGCAGAGATCATGGGCAGATCAGTGTCAAAATTCTACATTACTTCTCTCTGACATGTTCATGGACTGCAAATGTAACACACATGTTCTTAGCCTTGGCTCTTGTCTATAAAAAAAAATGAGGTGGCTGAGTTGCCGGGTGGCCTAGTGGGTGCAGAGACCTTCCTTTATCGGAAAGGTCATGGGTTCTATCCCAGTCGACAGCCAGTGTGTATCCATTAAAAGCTGTTTATCCTCTCCAAATGTCCTTCAGCATGACACAAAACCACTTCCTGGTCGCCCATTGCTCCTCCAACTGAAAGCTATACATCTTAAAAGGTAAAACATTCAAACTATGAACTGAACTAGTCTGATACTCAGCTATACAGCATTTGACAATAGCAAAACAAACTGCATTCATTCACACAGCCTACGGTCTCTGCTAGATGCATCAAAGCACTCTTACATGCGCACGAAACTAGTTTAATCTACTTTGATCGAGGTATTCATCAAACATCGGCCACTTTTTACAGAGTATAATCAGTCTCTGTGTGAGTAATGTACGAAGACAAATTCCAATATTTCTCCCAAAGCTATTGGTCGATGTTGTATCAACTTCAAAGCGAAAACACTACAGCAGGAAATAACTTCAGAATACCAAGAACTTTAAAAGCTGTTTTAGTGCTATAACATTTTTCATGCTAAGGGTGTGTTGTAAATACAGTATGGCACCAGACTTTAAAACATTTTTCCACTACAAAAGTCAGGGGCCCAAATTCAGCAGGTTGAACCTGTGACTTAACTAGGAGACATAAATTATCAGTAAAGGGCCTTACTGTGATGTCCTGCAGCCAGAGCCTCAACAGTGCAATTGTTGGTGCTTAAACTACTCAGCCAAGTTGTCAGAAACAAATCAGCAATTCATTTTTCCCAGTCGGCCTCCCTTGAGACCCATACAATGAAGGGCGTGTATGTATACAGAAAATAAGAGACCGAGGAAGAAATGCTACCAGAGCAGAGCAAAGGGGATAAAAATTGTTTATGATCCCCTTTGTGCGAGGTCACATTTTTAATTAGCTCCCAGCTCAGGAGGATTTGACTCAAGGTCCCCAGTTGTGTGTAAATTGTTACATTTGGAGTCGCGGCAAAAACCTGCTCTTTCCTCATTGTTTTTTTCCCCGCCACTGTTGACATTCTATAAACGGACGCTGCATAGGAGACCTGGGTGACCTCGTCTGCCGCTCGAAACCTAAATGCACGACAACACAACGGAGCAGTGGGAGCCAGGCTGGACACTAGCCATGCTTCAGATTAAACACCATAATTATTAATCCTGAAGCCTCTAATGGAATAGAATAATGTGCCAGTTGCCAAGAGACCATGCTGTGCTTTATGTGGGGAGGTTTCCTGAGACAGAGAAGAATAAAGCTTATTCACCGCAGAGAACTGACGTGAGGAAATACAGGAGCATATTTGAGGGGTTTTGCTCTGAACACGTCTATTTCTGGAAAACACTTAAAATTTCCCCTTTGTAAGCAAACTTCATAGTTCAGTTTAAAGGAGTACTGTAAGGTTTGGGAAACACAATTATCAATTTTTTTTTTTTTTGCTAAAAGTTAAAATGATGAGGATTCCACTTTGTTGATTGTAAAGTAAACATGTAAGCGAGCACAAGCAGTCAGTTAGCTTGAAAACAGCTGGTTTGGTTGTGTCAAGCAATAAAATCCACCTAACAGCACTTATAAAGCTGAAGAAAGAACGTGGCGCATCTTTATTTTAAATTACCCTAACGCCACCGCATATTGTGGGTTTCCACAGTTTCTTGGTAATAATCTAAGCTAAATAGATGCTGGCATCAACAAGCACACGTACTATACAGACATGTGAATGGTATCAAACTCTTGGCCAGAGATTTAATTTCTCTTTATTTCTTGTATTATTCCTAACCACAGACTAAGTTTCCTCCCATGTTACAGTAAACTATTCATAAGTTCATATGTTGAGAGGTATTTCCCTTTAATCAGTGTTTCATTATGTTGAGATGTTAACTATTAAATTTTCCCACAGTAGTTTCTAAATTATAATGTAGCTCTGAAAACAGCAGTGGAAATTGGTGGATGGTTAGATGATGGGATATGGTTATATACAGTGTAGTGGGATCAAATGTGCATTGCACACTGAAATATCACTCTTTAAAGTGGCCATTAACACGTAGCACAGATGTTGCCTTAATGATGGATATTTTAGATCAAAGTGCTTAATGAAGACCCCGTCCAAAAAAGGTTACACTTTTTAGGTTTCACCTATCAGTCTTCTTTTCATCAGTGACAGAACTGTCCTCACACAGGCTCTGATTAACACATCACAGCATGGCCTTTGGTTGTGATCAGCACACCTTGCCAAACAACAATAAATCTTTTCAATCAGCTCGGTTCGCTGCTTTCACAGTGACACACCCTCTGGAAAGACTCCAATCAGTTTTGCATGATTTTGAAAATGGGGATTGTTTGCCAGATGACAGTGACAGAATCACATGTGAATCAGAAATAGCCGCAACCTTCTCAAGGCAAGTTTTGCAATCACGAAACACCCTTCGAAGACACCAGACACATTACTGTCACCATGAAAAAGACATGCAGCAGCTTCTAAAACAAGGGAGCGACCTTTTACCGTTTCATACAACCAACAGGAAGCTGTTAGAATCCGTACACTTTCTAACAATGATTGCACATACACGGACGCAGAAAAGTGGGAACTTAAGCACAAGTGCTGGAAAGTGGAGGGACATAAACTCCTCTCTCTCTCTATGACTATATGAATGTCAACAAAGTGATTTCACTGTGTTGGTCTCCCATTAAGTTGTACGATGTCTTAAAAAAAAAAAAAAAAAAAAAAAATTACCTAGATGTAACTCCAGTCGGAAAAGGCCCACGTTTGCTATGTATCACAAAGTAATAGGAATGATAGGTGTAATGATAATTATTAATTCTGTTATTGTTTCTCAATTAACTGTTTATGGTGAAAATGTAAGTAAGTCTTTAGTAAGAGGGACTTCAATATAACAACACTGTCTGAAAGCTCATAGATTGTCTATGAAGTAAGAGGTAAGAGAAATGACTTCTCTACCAAAAAAATCAGCTGATTGTGACAACCGATCAGGCTGCCTCTCTTCCAGCATGATGTGATGCGAAAGAAACAACCACTAATCAAAGAAATTTCCACGAGGAGTTGTCATACTCTGGACATTTTAGCCTTTAAAAGTCCAAAATGAAAGTCAATTTGTTGTTTTTTTTATTCTGCTCTTCTAAAATATGTTTAAAAAAACAACAACTTGGGAACACAAACCTTTCATTATCATGAGCAAACAAACATGTATATGATCACGACAATACCTAATTATGAGCCAAGCCAGCCCTGTTTAAGATAATTACAATATCAGACATGTTGCTTGATAAAAATGAGGCATTCTAGATATATATATATATAGGGTGCTTTAAGCTAGGTAGGGTAAAATGAGAAAGAAAATTTGAAACCTTTATCAAGAAAAATGCTTTGGTTAAGACAGAGACTGACTTTGAAATCTTTAAATAATAAAAGATGGAAAGATTTGAGTATATTGCATCTTTAAAAAAAATAAAAATCAGTTTGACAGAGCACTTTTGTTGCTTTGTAAATTTACATGTATTTATGGGTCAAAATATAAAGCAGCATTTGCTAAGGAATCTTTTAAAAAGTTGGCTCCAACATATGTTTATTCATGGTTATATTTATCTTCTCACTAAGAGAAAATACGGTATTTTGTATTTTTCAAGATAATGATAATGGTTTTTTTTTCAAGGATTCTGCCACAGTTTTACCAGCATCTTGGAGATAGATAGCAGCACTGGAGGTCTTTTGTTTACAACCCAACAGTGTGATTAAGTAAAACACATCAGAGATGTGATGCTCAGAGGTGTTAACCCCTGCATACAGCATGAGAAGTCTGTTGACACTGCAACGCTCCAACAGTCCAACACAGGGCGGCCAACGTTCTGCAAAGTGCCAAGGTCTCAGTGCAACGGTAGAGAGCGGGGACGGGGGAAAGGAGTATTCACAGTTTCATTGTTGACCCATGACTCACACCCATGGAAAGTATAAAACATACAGCTAAAGAGATTGGCTGGGAGGCAAAGTTGTCCCATTGGGAGACGGTGATAGTGAACTCTATTACACTGAGTGCAGATTGAAATGGGAAAAGAGCAAGAAGGCGCTGGGTTTGAATGGGGATGAGAGGCTTACTGTGATAGGGAGCATTATGGAAGTGATACGGTGTCTATGAGTGTATGAAGTGGCTAGGGTTAGGGGGTGAGGTATACTACACACACACACACACACACACACACACACACACACACAGCCTTCCTATTTGCCTCAGACGGCAAATAGGAAAATCACTTAATTTACTTCAAACAGTGAAACACCTCATTCACTCTGCAGAGCATGAACATTTCCCTCTAAATACAGTGGATAATAAAGAGAAACTACTTAATTGCCATACTTTAATCACTTTGCCATCATTTCCCCCAGGTACCTTTAATTTCCAACTTAGGATTTTTATCACACAATTCCTGTCAAAGAAATTAGTTTTTCCTATAAAGAGAAAAAATGAGAATGAACATATGATAAGTTCAGTTTTCAAATGAAAACAATATAATTGGGTAAAGATTAGCATTCAAGATCTCCAAATTTTTCATTTCTAGTCAGTTCATTAAGCACTAAAATAAAACGTATTGAGATTTGTTTGAACTTTTTAATATTAATCATCGCAATTTTCAAATAATGCCTCATTGCACCAACATGCACTTGCTGTCATCTGCTCTGATAGTATTTACATTTAGCAAGACTTTGTTAACACTTTGATTCTGTGTTAGGACATACTGAAGCCATGCTGAAGACACTGAAGCTTCCATGCATTGCAAGCAGATAGTACAAAAAAAAAAAAAAAAATGGAAGTAAAAATTTGAAAAAAAAAAAAAAGTAATACACAGAAGGCAAAATTGTGTAATTGTATGTATGGCTGCAAAAACTGGAATCAAATTTCTCATCATTAAATACACAAAATGAACAGAGCTTCTATGAATATAATTTAAGAGGCTGATGGGGAAGGGGTGTTAGAGGTTGCAGACACTGAGGTCAGAACATTGTACATTAATTAATTTTGCTCAGCATGTAGAAATTATCTTATTAATCTCTATTAACTGTGGCCATGGACAAAACTGGCCATGGTCCTGTAATTACTCCATCACACTTTAAAAATGACAGTGTATATTTTAAAAGGATTTTAAAATCTGCACTATTGTATAAATTCACAAAGACACGCCATTTCACATAACAGCAGGAATATATTTTCTATAATTATGACTGTTTCTGCTTTTGTATGAATGGTAAAAACACGTTTTATACATGCAATACCTACAGTATATGTAGTGATCTTTTTACGTTATAATCACTCACAACCAAAGTGACTTGTTATTGGCCTGTTATGCTTTTCACCTTTTATTGTTTTTAATGTAGCACTGAGTTGATTAATTAAGCTACTGCCATTACTGACTGAACTGATTCACTCAGAAATGAACAGAAAAAGTAGATGGAATGACTTAAAAGCTTTTTAATAACTCCAAAAATAGATGCAACCACTGGCCAAAACCTTTATGGCAAGTATACTGATGCAGTCATTAAAGAAAGCAATTAATATTTAGTCGTCCCTGACCATGACTGGAAAGCTCTGAAAGCCCGTAACAAAACATCTTGTCTACTCAGAGAGAAACGCATAAACGGTCAGGGAAAGAACTTAAAGCACTGTTTTGTTTGTTTTTTTCCACTACATTGTAAAATTGTTATTTGATCAAATTGCCTGCAGCAAGATTACATGATCATTGAAGACAATGCATTTCACAAGTATGCTTAAGTTTTCCATTGTACCATTTATAAGCATAAAAAAACAGTACTAGAAGACTGCACTGGAAAGTTGAGCCTGAACTGTTCTCCTACAAATCTTTATTTACTTGCTCCTGTGGCCCGACTCTGATCCGATTACCAATACGGAGTTAATGTGGCATTGGCTTTGTCAGTCATTTGTCATATGTTGGTGGCAGGTCAGATTTCCTGTCTCTCTGATGGACGTGCAAGGGGCCAAATCCATACATCAGGCACCATGTCTATACATTAGCTCCAGGTGCCTCATCTTGTTTGAAAATTAAAAGTCTTTATTATGGATTTTGGCTCGGACTGTACATCTGTCTTCAATTTGTACCCTCTCCCTCCTTGTCTTAAGCACACCATATTAAGCCAACTATCCATCTCCATGTGCGTGAGAGTGAATTTATGAAATGTGCGATATTTTTAAGTCTTGGAGGTTCCCATGGGTGAAGAGCAGAAATGTTAACCTGGGGTTTGTCTTAGGTTTATAATTCATATTCAATTTTTAGTACTGAATGCTAGTGGTAACCGTTGTAAAAGTAGCAGATTGTAAAGCAAGAAAGCATACGAACACCCTAAATCAGTTATTTGTACACACACACATATCAATATGAGAGAGAAAGAAAGAAAGCTTGTGTGTGTGATACTGTATCAAGTACCCAGGGGCTTATGTGAACCCCTTTGTCAGCCACAAGCACTTTGTTGTGCGACAAATACACTGTATGTTGGCCCAACCTGAATGTATCATGGATTTTGAACTAAATAATATCAATGAATGAACCAGAGCTTGAGTTTCACAGCAAGTCACAATTAGGCTACATTAATAAACCAACAAGTTAAATGTCTGCCCTGCCATTGCAAATAACAATTTAGTCATTTGTTTGATGGTTAATTAAGAGCAGCCAACACAGGTAATTTCACTTATTTTGGCTAATTGGCCTCTTCTCAGTGCTGTGTCAATGTGTGCACACTTCAGTCTCCTGTTAGTCTTGTTGCACCTGCTAGTATGGGACAAACAGGCCCTTTTTAGATTAAGACATTGACAAGTGTCAAAGGAGGCAAAAGCACAGGTATTAAGAATGAAATTAATGATGTGTATCACACTGCCAAGACTCAATGGGACACACACCTAGAACAGAGCACTTGTTAACTTGATTAGTAACACTTTCCCTACTATAACTACCCAAAAGGTCTCGTTCATTCTTACAGCTGTGTGTAATTTCAGGTGACCTCAGCTAACTGCAGCACCACATCCATGACCTGCCAATTAAATGGCCATCTGATTAGCTGGAATCATGACGTCTGTAAATGATGCTTTAAAGATACACTTACAAACTGTTGTAAAAATAAATAAATAAATGAGATTATTAGAACAAAATTAGAACACTTAAGTCTATTAATTAATAGTGGGTTGCCGATGATCAAAAATTTTAACCAGTAAGCTAAAAACTTGATGATATTTCCTTTGTTCTTTGTGTAAGATGACCTATCAATTGCCTTTTTGAAAAGGTTTTACCTTTAGAAAGCAACATTGTGTCCATATAAAAAGGTGTATGGTGAGCTGTCTGTAATAGCAAAATGTAGAAATATATATATTCTTTACTAAACATACATGTGAGTGGTATCAGTTTTCTCATCTAACTTCTTCAAGTCAGCAAATAAATATATTTCATGTCAAACAGTTTGAAGGCACCTTCTCAAGTGAAAGAACTGGGAATTGTACGGTGTAGCATGCACACTGCGTGTGTGTGTGTGTGTGTGTGTGTGTGTGTGTGTGTGTGTGTGTGTGTGTCTGTCTCTGTCTGCGCCCGCTTACTAACAGTGATGATTCCCATTACCGTCTGAAACAATTTGGTCATTATTGGTTCTGTCGTCCAATCAACTTATTTTTTCCTCTTTATTTGAACACTTCCGTGCTTTAAGCTCGCCGTAATTACTTCTCTTGTGGTTGTTCCTTACACCTAACCATCCTGTGGGGGAATTCGGATGGTGCCAAGGGCATGGAGACAAAGACAAAAAGGGAGGAGGAGGATGGGGAGGAGGATGACACATTGCCCCACTGATTCCTTCCTTCTTAAAATAAAACATCTTTCTCATCTCCAAACAAATGGCATTGAGGCATTAACCTCATCAAACATTTCCTCTGAACAATTGAATGGCATCATCTCATATTTGTTTATCAATGCACCCTGCTTTTTCTCTCTTTATTTAACGCGGTGGGAGTTAATGAAATTGTGTGATGGTGATATATGGGGGATTGTGTGAGAAGACATATGGGGAAATGTAATTACAGATGTTTCAGGGCTTTAGGGAGAGGGAAAAAAAACATGTCAGAAAGGAGAGTTCAAGAAACAAAGACAGCGCCATTCGTCATGTGAGACAATAGTCAGAAAAAAAATTAAATCAAGGGACTTTTACATAAACCACTTTCTCTTAAAATTGTGTTTCACCCCCAGCTCAACAGAATAGCATTTTGTTATTATCTTGAAAATGGTTATGTAATAGAGTTTTGCAGAAGCCTTTGTTGAGCTTGGTTTGATTTCACACTTTCTAGAAAATAATGAAAAAAAAAAAAGAAAAACCTTAACATTAAAACAGCATATAAACAAGATGACAGTTACACTGTTATGGTTTGGATCAGTGACTGTGAACTTTTACTTAAACAAAGTTTATAAAACTTAAGCTCCCTGATCCTGGTATTCAGAAGTAAGTACTGTAAGTAAAGTGCTGTTTTTAAGTGTACTCTTAAGCATTAGCATCTAGATTTTAATTAATAACTTCAATCTTAATAACCACATACATTGTCACTACTCTCGAGTAGCAATATTGTTTAGACAAAAGCCAAAGAAGGGGGCTGGCTACTTTTTGCTAACTCTTTAACTATGGGTTGTAATATCGTGTTTGCACATTAACAACTACGTGGGCCACTATTAATGTAGAGGACAGGCTCACATTTAAATTAGAGAAGTAAACATTTAAGCAATTATCATATTGTTTAAGGCCCATTTAATACATTTTGAAAAATATAATTTACAGCTCAACTGACATGTAGTTATGTAAAATTAAGATGTGTTTGTGGTTTATTACCTGATCCTAATTGGGGGAGGCGGCATCAGAAAAAGACTTCTTTTTAGTTAGCATTAGTAAAATAAATGACAAATTTTTACCTTTTACTTCTTCTTTGACTCTGAAAAACAAGTAAGAAAAAAAAACAAAACAACAACATAAAAACCCCAGAAAATCAATATACAGCACTGGGCATGAATGCCATTATAGATGTTACTTGGAAATTTTTCTCAAATCAAGGACATAACCTTGGTTTCCTCTTTGGTAGCTTTTGTTTTGCTTTTTATAGTTTCATATTAAAAAAAGGACACTTCTACCATTCTATTTCAAATAATTGCTCTAGTGTGCTTCATATAGATTTATGGAATTTGGTGGTGCACTTTTCAAAGACTAGATATAAAGTAGAACTGAATACAATGTCACTAAGTAAGTAAAATGTATCTATCCAAGTATCTGTGATAAAACCTTACAAGTGCCTCCATAGCATTTTAAATGTTTTAAAACTGTAAGCTACACATTTAGTTCCTAGCTCTACAGCATAGAGCTGTAGATCAAACATATTAAATAATATATAGTCCATGACTTATTCATAATGTTAGTCATCAATGGAGAAAACTGCTGTATAAGCACGAAGGTTGCTTGTAGCCTTCAACACAGCTCAGTTTAACACAGATGAATGATAAGGGATAAATCAAATCATAGAGTTTTCCTAGTTCCTGGATAGTGCGAAACAAGCTAACTCGACTGAGTGTAAACCGCAAATGGACAGAGCAGAGGCTGATCCTGAAGGAGAGAAGAAAGACGGGGTCGTGACACGGACTCTCTGATCCTAGGGGAAACGGGGCTCTCAGCAAGCTCCCGCCAGACCACTGACCAATGCAATATCTCCACAACTATAAAAAACAAGAGAAATTTCTCTCCCTTCTCCTCCTCATCCCACCCTCACTGAGACACTCCATCAATCTTGCTGCCCTCTCTTTTTAACCTTTCATCAGACATGTTTCATGGTGTGCGTAAAGTGGCCGTCAAAGCTGTGAGGGGGAACAGGTCACACTGAGGTTGGCAGGTTATTTTTAGGGCAGGATGCCAGTGCGAGGTGGTATTTTACTTGATGCCAGCAACAGTCATCCTTCCAGCTGTTCTATTCTATCATCGTAGCTATGCATTCTCATCAGATCACAGTGGGAATCTATTGTTCTGCCAGTGACACAGAGCAGATAAAGCGCATAGATTCAGAGGTTGATGGGGACAAACAGAAAACAACATACATTTACTACAGACTACAACTCAAATTTACTATGTAAACAATGTTAACTTGCTGACGAGTCTAACCTTAACACGATTGTTTTATCTTTCTAGGGCCACTATAATGGTACACCCATTAATTCTTTGGCATTTCTGCTGACAAAATAAGGCTACTGATATCCCATACTTTTCATTTCTTACAATTCAAACAAATGCCAGAAAAAAACAACTTTTTCATGTAGTTGTTATTCTTAGGGAAATTGACACACAGATATTGTTGATTTTGGTCTTTTATTGGGAATTGTCAACATTAAAAAATAACCGTAACAACACTTGACATTTATTAACTTTCCAATTCCAACAGGCAAGACAAAGCCTGTATCAATGCCAAACAAATATGCTGCCTTTATGTCAATGTTTATTGTAGCTTTTATCTAGAATCATTCTTAACATGTTTTACTTACCCAGTGTGGTTCAGTTAAGAGTAATTGTGTGTTTACTTGACGTTGTTTAAGCTGGTGTGAAAGCTATCAATCATGAAAGCAAACAAAGTGTCCGCAGCTGTTCATTTGCGGTCATAGTAAGTCGCATAATTTTATTTTTGGCATTTAAAAAAGCAAATTTTGCTTACAAAGCTGTGACAAAGTGTCACACTGTTGTTAATCTGATATTAATATGACATTAGTGTAAGAAAAATTTGGGCAGCATTTCTTACTTTCTTCCAAACTAAGAACTGAGTGTAAAAAATTTTTATACATTATTGATATTGTAGCAGACAAGATCTTCAAATGAATACAAGGTATGAAATATAGAAGTGCTTTTTCAGAACAATATTTTGACACGCTCATGAAGAATTTATAGGGATGCTCTGAATACTGTGAATAGTAAATGCAGCAGCAGTGTGTGACAGCTCAGCGAGAGCAGAGACTGTCCTTTCAAGCTGATGATATGGGCTCACTCCCTCGCATTGGCAAGCACCTCTCCTGCTGAAGTGTCCCTGAGCAAGACAGTGAATCGTTAACACAGACCTCAATGAGCTGCCAATTAAACCCCAGTATAAAAAAAGTGGGGTTTTGTTCATTCTGATGTCCCACCTGCTGGTTTTTCTCTATGTCCAGTCAACCCCTTCTTGACAAATGGGCATTATACTTCCTTCCAGCACTGTATATTTTCACAAAGAATGAGTAAAGAGGAATCAATGAGGGCCTTAATGTAGATGGCTCATTGGCTAGTGGAAGTAATGGAGCATAGAGAGGCACCACGCCAACGGACGCCACATGTGATGCCTTGAAAGATAGATGGAGAATGAAATCACTTGCTGTCATTTCAACTTCATCATTCTCAGCACTGGGCTAGAAAGACGTGCCAGTGGTACGTGACTGCACCGCATAAGCAGCTCTCAACCATAACTGCATACTCTGCAGGAACAAAGCAGGGCAGCACCAGCAAAGCCAAGAGCCAGTGAACTCAAAAGGAGAAAAATACAGCTAAGAACTCATTCTGCTGGTTTTAGGAAGAGATGCATTACAACTGAGATAAAGCAACCCCCCTCATTCAGCCGTATTCTTATCTCACATCTCCTTAAGACACTAGGTGATCTGGTGGAGACTTAGCCAGATGAAACTGTGATTTGTAACTTTCACCTCAAAGCCACAGAAGGAGGATGTAAGATTGTAAATTCTGCCCCGAGGCACCAAAGTAGAAGAGAGCAGTATCACAGTCCAATTCTCATTGGTATTCAGTGCATTAGCATGGGACCTGGCCCAGTCATACTGCATATATTTATGAATAGGTCTTCTGAGGTGTGAAGAGGGAAAACAGGGCATCGGTAAGAACAGGGTGCAATTTACTGTGTGGGTGCGCTGCCCTCTCTCTTGAACTGTCCTGATGCTGCCAAGTTCAACACTGTGCCAAGCTCCTTTCTGCAGCTGTCGCCATGCAAATTTACAAGACGAGTTGCTCCTATGACAGGCAAATTCATACAACTCTCCTTTAATTGCCCAAGTTCCCATGAGAATAAGCACTTGTACTTGGGAGGTGTTTTCCCCCCCCTCCACCCCCATGTGTACAGCCATGTTGCACTCTGGTGCTTGGTGAAGCAGTTCAGCCTGTGTCTCCTTGCTCAGCAGAGGGGTAGAAGGGAGCATTAATTCTTAACCCTGTGGGAGGAGTAGTGAGAGCAAGGCGGACGCCTGCGAAATCCATCTCTGTCTCATCCCCCTTGAGAGTCGAAAGGTCACTCAGCTGTCAGGAAGTAAAATTCAATACCTCAACCTTTCAAGCATGTCTCTATCCTCTGTGTCTCCGTCAGAGCTACACAATCCCTCTCTGATGCATCTCTGACAGGACGGCTCCTCAATGTATGGACGATTCTTGTTCAGTGCTGCAAAAATCCACATCCTCTCTGACATCGACAGTCACCACTGACAGCCACTCCAGCGCCACGCCGTCCACAACGTGTAGTGAAATGCACAACCAAACCACAAGCTCACCTGACTATCAAAGTGAAATCATTCCATATTTACTGAATGATAATTGTTTATATACATGGCTGAATGGATGCGAGGACAGAGGGCAAGTTCTATACAGGTAAATAATTTACTAGCTCTGCAGACAACCTGCACTTCAGGAAAGGACAGACGGTATCTGACATGTTTGCTCAACAATCCATGATTCCCTTGCCCAGCCTCGACATCTTGCTGAGTGTTTAGATTCCAGTAATTGCCAATAAATACAAAGCCCTTCTGAGCAGGTGACCTAATCCTGCGATGAGGTCTTTCTATCCGCAACTCTTCCCATCACAGTCACTGGTGTCGGGACCACGGATCAGCCACTGATAGACCCGTCATCGGTGGCACCAAACATGACTGAATTTGAGAAGCTTCGGCTTCTCAAATCTCAGTAGGTATCTTGAGATATTTCTCAAGTTTCATAGACATAGTGGTTATTTTCAAGTCAGATTTGTTTTCACAAGGTTTTCACAGCAAGTTTCAGCTTACTGCTGATATTTCTAGCCTTTACCGCTGCGTTGTACTTTTACAGTTCTCACAGTGACATTCAGTTGCTGCTAGCAGCATTTCATAGAAAAACCTCTAAAATCCCGCTACACACTGTCTCAGCACTAAAAATCAGACAGACACAGTAAAGGAATAGCTGGTGAACAGGGTAGAGTATGTAGCAATTCGTGAGCCAGATAAAATATAAATATTAGATTTACAGTCATCATGTGGCTGCTGGATATGTAGATAACTGTTTTTCAACAAGCTTGCCATTTCAACTTGCTTGCTTTCTGCTTAATTTTCCTACACTCAAGTGGGCTGGATGAAAAAAAAAAAAAAAACGACATCAGTTATAGCAAGTTTAAGATTGAATTAAAAGTTAATGTAGGCTAAAATAGAGGCGTCTTTCTGAGATCTCTCTTCATTTTCTTGTCATTTCTGTTTCTAAGTAACAAAGGCTCTTTACACAATAACAACTATATTAATGAAAAATAATTAAGGATTTATCGGTGTTACAAACATCTAGGTTACAGTAGGATACATTATTTTTCTGTATATCATTTGTTTTGAAAATTATTTCATGTCTAGAATTGTTTTACCATGAGTATACTGCTTTTGACCTTGCTTTTCTCTTTCATTATATAAGGTAGGATGGACTAAATGTTAGGATGGACTTTTTCATGGAATCAGAAAATGAACTGTAGTACAGTTTGTTTTTATCCCTGGCAATGATGACAGATTCTTGAATGACTGTGATTTTTGTTACAGGATCAACTCAAACTTTATGACACGTTCATATCAAAACACTAAAAGTAAAATCAAAAACCTGGGATGATGCCGAGATCTCCCAACCGTGTGAAGTTGCTACATGGTCATCAAGAATGGCCCTGAGTTTTGAAGGTCTATGTTGTTTTGTCATTTAAAAAGAGCAAAACTGACAGCGGCACAACAGAGAGCCAGTGCTTTGGTTGTGGCTCTTTGAATGCCAGGCATGACGGGTGCCTTTTATGCCACTTTGAAGTGAAAGGTTGGGAAGAAAAATAGAGTGACAAAGTGTTAAGTAAAAAAAAAAAAAAAAATACAGGGACATATAAACAACATCAATACACAAGCAGAACCCATCTGCTGTGAAAAGAAATGTCACTGTGCAGACACGCCGCAAAATTCATTTCCATTCTATACTAAACATAGGCAGTCGACTGCAGAATGTGGTTGTTTGTTGGCTCTTGAGAAAGGGTGAATATCCACAGGTAGCCATCTGCAGCTACTTATGTTTTGAATGCTAAATTTTCACCACATTTAAATGAGCTTAATACATACAATACATTTACATTAAATAAAACGGTGGGTTAGACAAAGGCTTTTCTCGTATCAGATTGACCATACTTTTCCTGCCCAGAACTCTTTAGTCAATGGCTTTGAAAATGTACTAAGCTGCACTTGAATGTGCCATTGAATGTTAACATGACATAGTCCTGATAAAGCTTTGAAGTGAGATAGTAAAGATTTCTAGTGGCCTCAAATTATGACAGAAGCAAAAAGGAGGTCGTTTCAGACATGGAAGGAACTAATCTAGATTTCTTTTCATCGTGACCATTTTACGTTTACCGCGTTCTAACCATGATGACAAAGTTTTTTTTTTGCCTAATTAGTCTCAAATTCCTTATTGAGTCCCTCAAAAGGATGTTCAGAAAGTAAAAAAGATGTACGGGCAGATTGCAGTTACTGTGCAAACTATTCTCTCCTGTGTAAAAATCATCCACTTTGTTGACCCTGACCTCATCCTAATGTGTTTTATTAACAGCAATAAAATGCCATACCCAGACACTTAGGTCACTACAAAATTATAAATTAGCAATGTCACCGTTTCTTTGAAAAACACATTGTTGGTTTTCCAGATTTGAACACGTGGGAATATTGTTTCCGCTTTATTTTATTATCCAATAATAATTTCTCCCCTTTTTTGGACCATAGCTCCAACTAAATACACTACAATCAACAATCAGATTTTGAGTTGATTTTGTTGGATTTTGCCAGGCTGCATTGCTTTCCTTACCCTTCATTGCCATAACCATCCTTTTAGTTCCAGTTCTATTTTTGCCAGCATGGTCTCAAATACTTAATTACAGCACTGCCTCTCACCCGCCGCCTACATCTCTTTGATCCATTACCACAGTGGAGCTGTGACACTGACAGCCAGTCATGCTCAGTCCAGCCAAGCCCCACAGCAATCTAATAAACCCCCCTTACCATCTTTTTATGGATGTGGCATTGGGAGGACTGGCGGGATAAGCCTATTGGAAATCAAGTCTCTTCCTACAGTTGTTGGGACAATGGAGGAAGACCTGCAGATTGGTGAGAGCAGCTTAAGAACCACTCAGCGCTCTGTGTGAGTTTACATCAATAGTCCACTCCTCTGGGAAGAAAAAGAAAAGAAAGGGCACAGACAAGGGATAGGGAAAGAGATAAAGGAAGAAAGGGCAGAAGCCATGTGGGGTTGACACAACAGGAAATAAGGGATGGTGCGGTGAGAAAAAGGATGAAGGAGGAAAAGGTAATAAACAGGGGGAGATGTGAGGATTGATCAGAGAAGTGGGAGTTCAATGCTAAAGATGGGGGAGGGCGGGGGTTTGAGCAGCATTAACGAAAGAGAAAAGGAGTAATTCTGGCGATGAAAAGGACTAAAAAGAAGAGGATGTGGGTGGTGGGTGGCACTGGGAAAAGAAGAGAAAGGATAGAGAGGGGGAGAGGGAAAGAGAATTCCTCCGGGAAGTGAGCCAGCTTAGTTGAACAATGGGAGTGCATAGCAGTACTGATTAGGGTGGTGAGGTGGGAGATGACAATATGCTTACTGCTGTTCTTTATCCGGACTCGAGCTCTGCCAGTGCAGAAGGCACTCCACACTCAGCAAGACGCTTTCTCTCCAACCAGCACCATGGGCAATTAACCCAACCACCTGCTGCTCGCCAACAAATTGCCTCTCGTCACTGCCAATCCAGCTCCACTGAAGAAGAAAGGCAGCTGAGTCAAAACTTCGACACTGCTCAAACTTCTCGCAACAAATTAGAATGCACATGATTGCGTTGGTGCATATAGATTAATTTAAAGAAGTGAGAAATAAAGAGCACACATCTGTGTGCACCTCATCGATCGTTTTATTATATGTGGTATGGAAGGTAGCACATCTAAAAAGAGTGTGAGGAAAGTGAATTCATCTATCTTAAAAGGCGAGATCTGGACCCAACCATCTACTGTGATCGATGGGGGCCGATACAGTGTTGGGGGATAGATGAGAAAAATGCAAGACCACAGGACAATGCTGCAAACCTGGTTGCTATAGAATCAGACAGCGATCAATTTAAAAGCCTGTGCTGTCCCTTTCAGTCTTTAAATAACACTTCCACATAGAAACATAACCCCTGGAACTGTGTACAGCTGGGAGTTCTAGAGCTTACTTTACATTTACGTGGTTTACATTTACATATTTATTAGAATTAAATACATGACTTTCTATATCAATATTGTGCTCACATTACAGTAACATTTCATTACTTTGAAATTTAAGACATCAAGAGTTTATTTGCATGTACTGTATTAAATGATTAAGCTGAAGTAACAGACATCAAAGCTAAATAAAAACACCAAGACTTATGAAAAATTTACACATAAGATTTATGGCATCTTCAAAATTACTGATTGCATGAGCTGTTCTTTGGAGAAAAATGATGCTGTCTTCTTTGTGTTGCTTTGCCTTGTGTCTTGATTTTATGTCTACTGTAGGTGTCGCTAATAGCTTCAAAGGGGAATTTGACTTATCATTGTCTGTATACTGGTCTTAGACTGCACTTCTGCATATGTGAACAGTTTTTTATAAAGATGACTGTGACTTTCTTATGGATGCGCTGCCTTGAATGGCCTTAATTGGTGTCACTTGAGTCAGCGCCGGGTAACACTGAAGATTACAAGTACAAGAAAAAAATGTGGGGTTTGGAGTTAGGAACATGTGAGCTCATTAGACCATGCTACATCAGCTGTAACTAGCATAGCACACTCCAATCTGTCAACAATTAAGTTGCATTGTGGGTAATATAGGTGCCTGGTGTTGAAGAAGAAAGAAAGACTATATGGAAAAAGTGTCAAATTGGATCATTTTAAAAGACATTTTAAACATACATACATTAGTGCTTAAGGTGTGATGTGCACATTCAAAAAGATTAAAAACGGTTTTAACAAAGCAACATTACAGATTTGTGTCATTCAGCTTATTGCATTATATCCTGTGTGACTCTGAACCTTGAAAAGCTATAGTGACAGTGTTTTAGTTATTGTTTATCAGGATTGAGACATACATTTAAAACACATACTGTAACAACCTTGGAGTTAAAAAGATTCAACAGTGTTGCAAAAGCTATTAGATACCAATAGTCAGGATATGTCTCCCTCCCATTTTAAAATCTGCCTCTTATAAGTTCTAAAACTCAATGAAAGTACACTATACTATATAAATTGCTGCAGTGCACCTTTAATAAAAAAAACAACAACAACACACAAGTTAGAAAGATAAAGGAAAAGTGACAATATAGCAGTGAGGCAAGGTCTAAGTCTGTGTCTGAAATTGTTAATCAATATGGCGACATTTCTGTCTAGAGCATTGAAAACATACATTTTTAGCAGCAGCTAATCCATGGTTGTGGTCTACAACTGAAAGAACTATTTAAAAAAACAAAGCTTCACAATGAGCTGAAAATACAATTTGCTAAATTAGAGGATGGATCCTCATTAATGTACAATATGGGGTTTTTAATAAAATACCCATTGTTTTATTTATTTGTTAAATAAATAAATAATACATTTGGCATTAATCTGATCACAACATGGGAGGTACTTTTAAAAGCATTTACCCTTTTATCAACTCCACTTGCCTTTGTTTAATTTATCCCACACTGTGATTTAAGGGCAAAACAACTCATTTGAACTCACATTACAATACATGTGGTAACCAACTAATTTGTTCACACACATACTTCATGTGTGTGAACAGTAAAACAAACACACACACACACACACACACCTTGGTTTTTAGGTGTAGGTTGTCCAGCTAACTTTGGCATTTCACACAGGTATGAGAAAATTAATGTGTGTGTTTGTCAAGTCCTAACCTCTTGTCCTTTTTCTGTGAACAGGCCAACACAGCAAACTGGCCTCACAAACTAAGTGTTGACAATCTCTTAAGCTTTCGAGTGACGCTCCCTCATGGTCTTTCTGATGGCCTTTCAACACTTTCTCCCTTCTCCACTGTTCATACAGTGATGAAATATGACCTGATCTTTGTCTCTGCTGCGCTCTCTGTCACACTTCTCTCACCTCACCATCGCAAACTCTGCCTCTCCAATTTCCTCTTTGTCTCTCAGCTCTATTTTTTTTTTTGTGGCCTTAGCCATCCAGAATATCTTATTTGGCCTCAAACAACCACTCACACTGACGAAAAGATTGCTCACTCTATGTACCCCAGCTCCGTCAGAGGTTAAGCCTCCCTCCCATTCTGAAACACAATCTTATTCACCTTCTGTAAAAAGCAACAATTCATAAAACACTTTTACAGCTATATGCTTAATATTACAGCATGGTATGGATCAACAAGTTGTCAACATATTGCTTGAAGATATAATCTTAACTTAAACATACATTACATAATTGTTCTCCTGCATAGGCTGCATCTGTTTACATCACTTTGGAGCTAGACATGTGTACATGTCTAATAACTAAGGACTGTACATACCTTACATGTCTTTTTTTAAGGTCTGACACCGAAATCTGAATTTAGGATCAGCCCCTGTCACTTGTCTGTGGGATGAAAGGCTGATAAAAGCCATACTTAAATAGATATGTGCCACCATCACTAAGGGTGAAACTCTTTGAAGAAATGTGTAAGCAAATTTGTTGACAGAGTCTGGGTGCAAAAACATGCAAGGGCAAGTCACATGCTCAGAAAAGGTGGGGGTTCCACTTCAGTATACACTACAGTGTTGTTGTACCCTGACTATCAACTGCTCACACGCAGAGGGCTCTGTATACTAACTTAGGTGTTCCACACGTGCACATACTGAAATCAAAACATTGGTTTTTCAGCATCTTAAAGTACAACATCATGTGATGTACTTTGGTAAACCAAAGTGTCTTAGTTTTTGGCCACCTGTAAACACAACACCGACATTTCATCACCCTTTCAGCTACTAAAGACTATGCACTTCAGCAGCGACGTAGGCGCCAACTTAGATGTCACTGTCTTCACAACCAGCAAATTCCTGTGAAATTGAGGCATTTGTCTTTTGAAATGAGTACAAGTCAGTCTTCGAGGTTGAGATGTGCAAGAGATACTTTTGGTAATGAAACTGGTTATAACAATATGAACACTTGTTGGAAACCTATTACTGGATCCATCATCTGCTATTAGATAGCCCATCACCACGGCTGTTAATTTTTGGTAATGACTCATTATCTGAACTTCACACTGTTATGGCTCTATGACTTTCCTGCTGCATAATTGCCTTGCTCTTTCATAGGAGTCTGAGTGGCTGTGAATGAGCTTGCTGACCTCTGATTGCTTGGGAAAAGCACAGACGCTGCCCTTTAGAATCGTTCTGAAATGCAGCATGCTTATGCCTGAGGCATATACATATACACACACACAAATCCTTACATCTGGCCTGGTATTACATTATTTACACATAAACATTCCCCTTGGCTTGATGTATGTAAGTGCAATATCGCCAATAGGTTGTCCATCACCAGACTGTGCCCATTTAAGTTCTTATATCCTCATGAAAATGTCGTTTTTCTGTGCTGAATTGCCCCAACACGGCACTGAAGAAGATATGTCAAAATTGCTTGGCTCTTTTTCTCTGAATCTCTTTTCCTATTGTGCATTTTTCCAGACAGGCATCATCCACACCTAAGGCCATACATGACTGGACAGCAGAAGAAAAGAGGGAGTTTTTAATCCAATATTACCAGCATGGTGGCATTGCAGTGGAAAATTACTGGGGTTTGCATGAGACAGATCAAAGTCATTGGCCTTATTTTGCCTTTGGTGCTTGGGATTAAAGTTACCCTCTTTCCATGGACTCCTGATTGCCTGGCAATATCAAAGCAAACAGTACAAGCATCTGATTCATCACAGAAAACATTTCTAAACATACTCACTTAACCAGGCAAGCGTTTAAAAAACAGGAAACAGAAAAAAAAAAAAATTGAGGAAACGGTCAAATAAACGTTAAGATATAAATAAAAACTTTCAGCAAGTTGGCAGAGCTGCTGTTCAGTCGGCTTCTGCAAGGGGCTTAGCAAAGATCCAGTTGGCAGCAGACTGTCTCTGCAGAGCACAGATGGATTAGAAACCGACAGTCCAGACCATGCTAGCAAACGTCAGAATGACAGATGTGTCGCTAAGGCCCAACACATGCTTTATGAAGGTCCTGGATTAGGCAGAACTCTCCGGCATAGTGGGAATTGTGTCCGTGATTCGGAGGACACCATGTGAATCGTGATGCCATCTTACAGTTTGGCTCAGTCTGGAAGTGGCTGGAATACAGAAGAGTGTGCAAACATGGGCTTGACAGCCAGTTTTCCATTTTCCTAAAAACTATTTCCTCATTTATCCACCTTAGACTTGGCATGATACTTAGCTGCATGCATTGACACTTATATTTACAGGCAATTTAATGCAATACTTACATCAACTTTACTGTTTTCTATTAAAAAAAAAAAAAAAAAAAAAACTAATGCAGAGTAAAAAGAGGGGGAAGCAGAAAAAGTGCTGTGCTGCACTTTAAAAGGGAAAAGTCATTTAATTCCAATGTGTGTGAGAGGTGAAATGAGTTTTTCTATCCTGTCATATGAAGCAGCTCCACGGTGTTTGTGCAGGAGGGACGTTTTGGTGAGAAAATAATGAGTTTAAATGGCCCTAAACACTGAAAATAGCAACAGAGCTGTGGCAAAGAAAGGTGAATCTGAAAAAGAAAAAAAATCTACTGCCATGGGAGGAAAATAAAACAAGACAAAGAATGATTACAGAAATAATTAAGTAAATAGACTGGGCTGTGTCTAATTTTTGTATATTTCCAGAGGCAGGGAGGCACAGCCAGCATGATCAAAAGCAGCACATGTGGCATTGCCAACTGTGACCCATTGGATTTAGCATCACTCATTAGTGGAGTCCGCTTTCATTAAACGACATCTGTATCTTAATTAAGCAAAAGCAGACAGGAATAGATGCAGGTGACTTTCCAGACCAGCCATTTAAGCATCCAGGCATCCTCTCACCTTTATTGGGATCTTAACATCTTTTATAAGGTACTTAGGCAGTAAGAAGCTCTCTGTTTGGATTGCTAATCAGGCTTGGATGCTTCAGTATGCCAGAGCTCAGACAGGAAGGTGACTTCCTTGAAGTCACCTTCAGGAAGTCAGAGCTCTGGCATACTGAGCTCTGTTTGATACTTTAACCATTAAGACACAGTATTTTTAAACCACTGACCTAAACTACATGACCCTGAGCCTTTTTCCTCTTTGAAATCTGCCCATAACCTTGTAAACATTATCTGACCCAAGGCTAGTGAAGACTGGATGTATAAATCAGTTTTAAGCATCCGCTTTCAAGTCAATTATTGATGGAATGGTTTGTTCATGGATCACATGTAAAATTTGAAGGATTAGTGTAGTTCTTGTAAAACTCTAAGATATTTCTTCTTAAATATCCATAGAAAATGTTTAACAAATACCTTTCCACTTTTATCTCTCTATCTTTTCTCTATTAATGTATCTCTTTCATTTGTGCAAACTGAACTTTAAATAAGTGGCTGTTTGCACAGGTGAGGTAAATAAATTATTAACCACACAATCACCTTTAGAGTGACACTTTTCTCTGGTAAACATGACATGATGGGTGCTCTAGATTCTGCGTATGCACAGTCCTTAACACCGATAGCTGAATGGGAGAAACTGCTGCAGGCTCTCTCATTACTAATTACGATTTTACAATTATTATCCATTATGCATTAGCAATTACTGTTATTAATCAATTGTGCAAGCAGTTGGAGCGCAAGAGCGGGTTGTGGCAATGTCAGGAAATGTAATTAGAATTTTAATATCTGTCAAGTTGTCAAATTGTTTTTTATGACATTTACATTTAGTAGTCTGACCAGAGGAATTTGCAGTGTAAAGATGTACTGCACCACAGGTGTGTGAGTGTTAGTTTGTGACAAATCTAAAAGCCTTTAGGATATTTCTTACCGGAGCAGATGGGAGGATTAAAGGCTGTAAAAGCAGACTTACAAATATAGTTCATCATTTTAATAACTGTAATGGATGGTCATTTATTTACAAGCTAATGGTTACGGTGTTATGTTGTATCAGTTATTTTAAATTGCATTTCACTTGTATACTTGTCAACACATTACCTTGGGAAGAGGGAGTTTAAGCCCCCCGCCCCCACCACATCTTGAACCTCTTCTTTCGAGTGTACTTATAGAAATATAATCAAAGTAAAAGAGTAAGGTATCACTGATAAAACACCAAGGTATTCAAGCTATATGGAAATAAAGACTTAAAAAAGTCAACGCTATCACTACACAGGAACATAATATAGAAATCAGCCAAATCCTGAAATACTTGACAATTCTATGGCAATGTTTATCATTTCTTTGTATTATGGAAACTCATTAGATACTTAATAATACCCTAAATTTTTCTTTAACTTTTTAAAAATTGTTTTTAGTAGAAATATGTATGCAGACAGAAGAGCAGAGCATGGAGAGGGAAGGGCTGGGACAAGTTCAAGTCAAATGCTAGCGTTGGCATGAGTTGCATATTGTAACGTAAACACAATAAAATATATGAAGAGCCACTGAATTATACCAGAGACACCTGAAGACTAGCAAAGTCTGTCAAAGTTTACACATGGAATAATTTCCACCAACTAGCAGGTATTTCTAGTCTTTGACAGTCTGGACGTGGCACTGGGGACAACACACTTAATGACTGGTCAGGAACAAGTGAATGTTGTGCATATAGACACACACTTCTTGTGCCAAAAAAATAAAATTTTTAAAAATAGGGCGACGACCAACTAGGTCTTACAGTCCTCACGACCAATTCACATTGATAAATGGCTGTGCAGTCATTACGTGTACGCCCACCTTTAATCAGACACAAACACTGCGATTTTTGCTTACAAAATTGACTAAAAGCCTTGTATTCATTCTTAGAAGGTCTAGTTAGGAGCTCAAGGGGACAGAGCTCAAGAGATAGCGCAGAAGTCCATCAATCGCAGGCGTGAGCAGTTCGATCCCCGTCTCCTCAGTGTCGAAGTGTTCTTCAAGACACTGAATCTGCATGGGTGTAGGTAACATGAATGTGGAGCTAACTGACAGGTGATGGCAGTAATGTACCAGCCAAAGCAGCAAAGGACCAGCAAAGACTGAGAAAATAAAATGCATGAAAACAATGCTGTAGTTGCCAAATCCTATTTCAGGACAATGATAAGTAAAGAAAGGTTCTCCAACAAAAAGGATCAAGCGACAAAGCCTAAAATTGCTGCTTTCTTTAAAGCAGTGAGGGGAGCAGCCGATAAACCAGGGAGCCAGAGAGCTGAAATCATACTCTGATAAACTGAAAATTAATTAGGTCTATATGTCATTACTAAAAAAAAAAAAAAAAAAAAAAAAAAAAAAAAGTGCTTTGGGACTAAACTTTTTTAATTAGGCTCTATGAATATCTGATAACCTTCTCTTTTAAAGATGGAGGAAGGATCTGTTGTGTAGCTGCCCTCAAAAGAACCATGCTTTTGTCTTGGTGCTTGTGTTACTCATCTGTGGTCCCTTTCACACAAAATGCCACGAGATGGTGTATGTTGCAGCTCTTGTAGCTTTGATGGGGTCACTTTAATACATGCAACCATGATACTATTGGAGATAAAGGCATCCATCAAGTGGAGGAATGACCATCTATTTATGTATTATATAAACTTTGTGTGTGTGTCTCTCTCTCCCCCTCTGTCTCTCTCTCTCTCTCACACTCACACTCACACTCACACTCACACTCACACACACACACAGTTGAGTGATAGTCATCACATCTAGATATGAGATTCTGGCTGGCCCTAAGTCATCAGTTCTGGCTGGATCTGCATCCCCTCTTCCTTTCCCTCCACTTCCGCTCTCCCTGCTGTGCTCTATCGACATTCAGTCATCCTGACAGATGTTTCAGTCACCTGGGATTAAAAACGAGGTAGAGGTGATAGATCACCTCCATTGTGAATGATACATTCTTTAAAATGGCCGTACATATTGTAAATGACAAGCAAACCACTGTAAAATGTACTGTAAATTGACAGCAGATGAATAGATTTAATGTCAAGTCACCTTGACAGAAAACATTTTCACCATTTAACAATTACTTTGATTCATGGAATATTACAGTGTATGATTTCACAGTGGGTACGTTCTCTAGAATTGTTACTTTTAGGTAGTCCCCCTCCTTTAGTTTGTCAATGTATGTACCATGTAAAAGATGTTTTCTCACATTAAAACCTGCCCTGGACTTTTACTGCTTGTTACTTTTAGCTCTTTTTAGCTTCTTTTTAATGTGGACTGTCTAATAAAGTGCCAAGAAGATAGTGTTTACAAAGACATTTACACTGAAAAGCTCTAGGGCATGATGTTCCCGTTGGGAGAACTTGTGGAAAATCAGCTTTTAAAACTACTTTCTGGTGAGTTTTTGGCAAAGGAGGGAATTAAATGCTTTCATTTATACTTTTGCACTCACTCAGTGAATCAGCACTAGGAATTAAAAAGGTATAAATGCAAAATGCATTAGGAAATTGATCAACTTAACATATCAAATATAACAATTTTCTTTGCCTGATCATACAGTTTATACTTCAGTTCCTCAGAAATGAAACCATTAGTCGACGCCTGACTGCCCTTTAGCATACTCCAAGCGTGGTGCCATATGTCTGGAGGTAAGAAATAGATTCCTGAATGCTTTTCTCCAAATAAATTCAGAATTATGCAGACTATGCTTGGCTGTGGACTTGGGACTTTGTTAGGTCCCCTGCTGTTTTTGTTGGATTCTCCTTTTTTTAATTGTTTTTAAGTCCTCAACTTCACATAGAACCCTTGTCCACATAATGTGTCCACTTTTTTTCCCTTTTCTGGATTATAGTCTTCACAGTTAATACCGGTACCCCTTAACACACATTACTTACCTAGAGAAGTAATCAAGGGGAATGCAAACTAATGCACTAATACAATTTTTACTATATTACTGTAATTTTCTTTTGATAAACATCTTGTAGACAATGTTTTTTTTTCTGAAGAAGAAACATTTCTTCTAGATGAATGTGCACTAAATATTAAGTTGATTTAAAAAAAAACATTTTTTTACTCATCTGTATAACACAATTAGAGGGAATACTGTGTCATAACTGATCTTCAAATCTTGATAAGGTCCAACAATAGCATGTGTTTTTGAAAATATCTGTTTCAGTAATTTTTGGATTGGTGGAAATACACTTGCAGCTCTTTGAGGAAACTCTCATCATAAAGACAAACTTGTGATGGGCAGATTTCTGTGTGGTTCTGTTTACAGACATGAGTGTAATAGACCACTATGTCATTAACCAGTCCGTTGAACTGACTAATAATATGACTTACATGAGGGAGGCCAAACCATTGGGTGCCAGTTAGGTTTTTCATTGCTATCAATTTCACAGTGCATGTTGTCAGCTGTTGTCATTTTTCCCCAATGCAGATGGGAATATAGGTAAGATTTGCAGCGCAAATGAGTTTGGTTGGACTTGATTCAAATAGATAATGGGAAAGTTCACTGCGAGAAAGGTTTGACAGACAGGCAGGAAGATGTAAATGGAGAGAAATTAGCATATATAATGTGGGATTTTAAAAATAATTCCAATTATACCTATGTTCTTTGAATGTCTTATTAACATTTGCAAACATAGAAAATTGTTGCCAAAAGTACACTAAACTAAATAAACTTCTTTGTGTGCTTCTGTTTCAGCAGTCAGAGGAATTTACAGGCTTAAAGCTGGAGCTTTTGATTCTACATTAACACCACTGAAGCTGAGCCAAGAAATGTTCTCACATCCCTAAAAAAAAAAAAAATAAAAGTCACCCTACTTAGTATCAAAGTCTTCTCTCCCAGTTTTTCTAATTGATTCCTTGTGGAGTTGTGCTGCACATTGGCGTGATATCAGAAATTATGAGGCAAGATGAGCTACAATTTCTCTTATTCTGGTAGCTTAAACTAGAAACATTTGCCTGTGTCAACCGAAAGACAACAAAAAAGGTAAAAATAGAAAGCTGGTATTCTAACTGCACACTGCTTCTTATATCTAGCTATATAGTTCTAGGTTCAAAACAATTCAATCGCTGCCTGCTGATTTGGACTTTAGTATCGAGTCATTCTGTACAGCGACATATGACACAAACATACCAAATAATCTGCTATCACAACGATCCAGGACCCACATGCAAGACAGAGGTTGTTGAATAAGGTGTGATAATATTTACAGAAAAAAAAAAAAAATCAACAGAGTCTACCTGATTAAGCAATAAGGAATTAGCAAAGTGTGAGCAATAAGAAAAGCAAAGATGAAGAGCTTGCTGAAAAAAATACCCCACATGTACTTCTTATAGGTCTGCCTAAGGACTATGGCACGTTACTGTAATTATAACAAAAATAATAATAATTTAATCAAAAAAGTAGAGAACCATCTCTCTATAATTTCTAGGTGCCTAAGGAGTTGAAAACTGAAGAAATAAGGCTCAGTACCCCCACGAGAAAAAATTCTAAGCTGTTATTTTTGATTAAAGATTTTATAAGCCTTTTCTTTCTAGCTTAAGAGAATGATTCCTCAAAAAAAACTAGGCACTCTGAAACTGTATCAAATCACACTGCAGTCTGATTAGAAAATCATATTTTTTTTCTTGGAGTATAATCGCTGTTTTTTTAAAAAATTTTTTAACCAATATATTAATTAGAACTCAAAGCAAAATTAATTTAATCCTTATTAAATCTCACCACCCAGCTTGTGTTCTGAAGCTGCCAAAATTCATATCATTAACTTCACATTTCATTTTCCTATTTCACATGTAATTTAGCCTGCCATCTGGTGCTGGAAAGAGGACAATCCAGGGAATTACTTGGCACTCTGTCCTTTTACAAATATACTCTTGAAGAGAAGTAAGATGCTTAACAGTAGTTAGTTAAGTATAGCTAGGTAGGTATAACGTATGCATCAAATGTAAAACAGAAAATGGCTCTCTCTCTCTTCAGAAATTTGTGATGTTGCAATTGCAAAAATTATGCAATGCAATTTCAACGAATGCCAGTGAATTCTGCCCAAGCTCCTTTCCAAATTTTTACATAATTTCGTACTGTCCCTGAACATCTCACATAAGAGCCGCTAAGAACATCTTAAAGGAGGCGCGATGTCAGCTGCCTCATGTACCATATACAAAAATTGGTGGAGTAAAAGTAAAAGCATGAAAATATTATAAACAGACAGCATTTTGAAATTGTACTAAAGTACAGTATAAAACTACAAGCAGCTTCATGTGTTATATATTACTTCCTTAACTTTTTATTTTACTTCAAATCACATGGACTCCCAACATGGCTTGTGTGTTCTGCACAAAGCACCACAGCAGTTCAAAGAAATTATTACAGAAGTGGATCTGCTACTGGGAAATGGACTCTTGAAGGTCAGTGGCCAGCGTGTGTGCCCCCGACTAGAGGAGCCGAAGGGGTGGATGGGATATCCCCCGCTTCCTGTCTGGCCCTGGTGAGATTACCAGCGATGTAATAGGATCGCCTATTTTCTGTAATAGAACACAGAAAGGCTAAGCCCTGGCTTGGGTCTTACTCGCACCCTAGATCACCACCAAGGCAACAAAAATATATAACTCTCTCTCATGGCTCAGAGGAAACGAAAGCTTAGCCGTCTTTAGACGTGAGCAAAGATACACAGTGGTTCCTTTGCACTGCAAAATGGGGCAAACGTTTTCAACCTACAAAAATCCCCACTGAGCTGTAATGAGAAGTGAATAGACTGTGGTAGGAAAGGCTTCGGCTGGATTTGTTTGTACAACAGCATAGTGTATTTCATGTTGTTTAATTGGCTCATTTGCAAACTGATGATACACATTCAGAGATAATGGAGTTTCTGTTTTGAAATGCGTGACACAACTGCACTTAATGAAAGGCTGGAACTGGTACAAATGAGGTCTCCTCTTTATTGACAACACACAGTCCCAATACAGAAAACAATCTGTCTAGTATGTCTGATATATTGTGAATAAGTAGTTTTTAGTGTAGTCTGAAGTTATTTCTCATGAAAAGAGAAACATCGTCATTATTTTGATAATGCCACAGCTGTGGGTCTACATGTTGAGAGGCAAAACATATAATTTGGTCTCTTGTGGTGTTACACTTTCATCCTCAGCAAGTTAATTTCTTCTCAGAGATGTTCCCGAGTGCATCTTAAAAATGCCTTCAAAGACTTGTATTGTCAATAGATGTTTTGTTTCAGCGGGGGAATGTTTTTCAGAGGTAATTCCATGTGAAGAGATTTATTGATTGAATCATCCAGCTGAGGGGTGGCCCTCACAAGCAAAAATAATCCACCGTCAACGAGAATCTGATAGTTTGGCTACTCATCGCTTTGCTCTTTAGAGAGGCTATTCCAGGTTAAACTGACTTTGGCCAACTGTCATCCGTTTGCCGCGTTGCTATAGCAACCGCATTTCATTCCTCAAACAAGATACAATGAAGTTAGAGGAGTCAAATTCTCCCTGCTTCCTAAGGCGTTACTGGAGGAGGAAACATTCAAAATGAATGTGGCTGAAAAATTAAAAATATAAATAAAACAAGGCTTTACGTGATTTCAATTTAGCAAGTCAGTTATCAAAGCAGATAAACACTGTCGTCTGTTCCCTGTCCTTAGGCCTGGAATAGTTACCATCTGTTCTGACAATTTCCCAGAGAACGCCATTTGAATTTCTCCTTAATGAATGCTCAAACACTGCAAGTATAGTGTGCCACTGTGTTGATATGAGCTGGGGACATTAATGAAACCAGAGGAGGTTGCAGGAAGGAAAATATAATGTTGACAGCTATATTAGCCCAATCTAATCCATTCATTACTTATTATTTTAAACACCATAAAACATGAAAACAATGTATTCCCATCCTGCAGGTAAAACCATTTGATGCCAAACATCTGCGTGGGGATACGGACCACGGGGATATGAACGGACTCCACACTAACAGTGACATAATATACGCTTCCCAAAAGAGGAAGGACCTTCTTCAAAGCCCTTATGTGAATTCATCTGTAAGCGAGGTCAGATCATTGAAGAGGTCTTGATTAGCGGCACAGTCGGCCACTGGCACCAGGCTACCATGCTTCTCACGCTACAGGTCCTCTTAATTGTTGTATTGCAACGTTAAGTACTTTCCTCAGCACAATCTGCCTATACATTATAAATATATTTTAAATGGTTCCTACAGCTTCATGGTTTCACACCTGAAAAAGAGAGTTAATCATTCTGCATCTACAGTATAAAAATGTTTTCATCATCACAGTTTTCAGTGGTGCATAAGGCATCAGAAAATCCAATCTTGCTCTCCGAGTCAGACAGCAACCCTTTCAGTGTCTGACTGGTTGTCTCTCTGTTTCTCGCCCACTGAGGCCATTCTCTCTCTAGCCTATGCAATGAGGCAATTGCCCTCTATAATTATAAAAACGAACCCTTGGCAGTGAATGTCATACTGTTTTCGATGTGGGTTATAATCAGACTGCCAAACTTTTAAACAAGATTGTTGAAGAAGTAAAATTGTTAATCGAGTTGTTAATTTAGGTTTTTATGTAAATGTGGACTGACTGATCATTGCACCAGTATATATTTTTTCTGAATACTGTGATAAACTAGTCAGAATCCTTTGTGAGTGCTGTGGCTGCAGCCTTTCTCCAAGCTTCATCCTACAGAATGAAATACAATTTATAGGAACTTTTCTCCACTCTGTGTCTTCTCCTGCTCATGCTGACTTGACATCAGAAAATAAAAACAATCAGACAATGTTACATTAAATGAATGAATAAATGAATGAATGATTTTCACTCACTTTTAGCAAGAAACTGCCAACATATATAGAGTAAGGCACAAGTCACCACTTCTCTTCTCACGTTGCCAAGGTTACCAAATGATCTCCATTAATACATTTGCTGCTTATAAAAATTGTCTCCTTAGCAGCTCACAGTAAGCAGATGGGATTTAACTGCTTAATTTAATAGTTTAGTTCTTACATTCTAAAAATCTACCTTCATATACTCTTGTAGTTGGTACTTTGATTTCACTACATCAAACCACACCAGAGTCCTTTTACAGCTTTCACAGCTGCCTTAAACACTCTTCATACATCATTTAAAAAGGTCAAATTTAAGTACTTTTCAAGGTCGGTATTCAAGCTTTTTCAGCACTTTACAAGTTGTGGTAAATTAGATATGTGCACAAATAATTAAATACTGAAAATAATTAGAACGTTTTTTATATTTAAAAACCTGTCAATATGCTATAAACAAACAGGTAACATTCCTAATTTTAGACTAGTTTAAATCTCCTCCTTATAAGCAAACTACTCAGTCACACTTCTGTTGTAAAAGACATACAGTTTCAAGCTTTTTCAAGCACTTTATTCAAAATTCAAGCACATTTCATATTTTTCAAGCACCCGTATGAACCCTGCTAAAAGAACCAAATAAGGCGAACACACCAAGGTATTTTTGATTGGATCAGGTTCACTGGGTGCGCATACATTTTCATGTAAACCCCTAGCAGGTGGATAGGCAATTTAGAAAAGAAATAGAAGACAAAAACCATCTTGAGTCTTGATTAGACAGAAAATGTTCTGTGTAACTGAGTTACTTAATTTACAGATCTAGTCTGTCGTCCTTATTTGTTCATCATTACACTATATCAATTTCAAATACAAAAACTAAGGAAGGAAAGGAAATGCAGCTGAAAACTGAAGATAAGAATGCATCAATGTGCAAGATAAACATCAATTCAATTAAAATGATTACCAATTCCCAAGTCATCATGGATCAAAACAATGACTTGTTTGTCTTTCTTAGCCACACTTTACTAGATAATGATTTCTATTAATGAACTCTTAAATAAAACATAATTTTGAACGTTTTCCTGACAATTTTTCAATGATTAGCACCAACAAAATAACTAACGCATAACACTCCTCAGATTCGTCATAATTACTTACTGAACTGCTAAATACAAGCCAACTTTAGGAAGTTATTGTTACATTCACTTTTACTGTGGACAACCTGTTTCTATCTCCTGAAGAACCAGGAAATCCAGGAAATTAGCATGACTTTAGAGAATCATACAGTTTTTTTGTCAAACTGTCATTTCCAAGATAAAAAAAATGAATAGTAAAGTGCAATTTGAATCCTGTGCATGAAAGTCATTGCCAATACCAAAAAACCTACAAAATAAAGAGGCAATTACAGAATGCAAATGCACTAAATGACTGTTACGGAAAACCCTGGCAATAAATAGTATCAAAAATGGAATTTGATATAATGAACCAAATAATTGTAACTATGATTGCTATGATGAAATTTACATGCGAGCACCTAACAGTTTCAGCACATTGGCCAGAATTTTTAAAACAGCCTGAAAACCTGATTGATGTGATGCAGCAGGAAAAAACAAAATGCAAAAACTGGCAAGCTCCACCAAAGGCAGACACCCCCCCAATCTTAAAATGAAAAAAGTGCATGGGTGCATTTCCAAGGCCTTCTAGAAGGAAAAAAAAAGGGATCTCCCAGGGGTTGTTTAATGAATCCAATGAATTAATCATCCAATTAAATGCAAACGATAAAGCAGTGAACTGACTAGTAACCGGGATGTTATTTTACCCAGTGAGACTTTTGTTTATTAGAATAGGCTGATTAAAAAAAAAGGCAAGCAAAAAAAGAAGAAATCATGTTAGGAGCGTTGGCAAAATGAGCTCACCACAGGGTGCTACGTTTCCCAGAACTGGTTGTTGACCTCCATCTCACAGGGTGCGATTGAGTAACAAGCTCCCAAGAGAAAAGCGCCTGTAAATACATCTGTTTAATGTTCGTCTTTCATCTTCAGAGGTAGAGGGGTGGATTCTGCTCCTTTTGTTTTGGTTATGCATTATTTTGCAATTGTGCTTGCCTTAAAAGAGAAACCAGTTGCACTTTAACCTGACTTCAATCTTTCCAAAATACATTCATTATTGCAAACATTTCGTGTTCCTGTGTTTACTGAAGGATTTCTGTTCTGTCTATGATATTGGTTTCATCTTATCCTATTTTTTTAAAACCTAGATTCAAACCATACACATTTTCTAGGACAGATACAGAAAGTAAATAAAACTAGTGAAGTGTCACCAGTAATACACATTCCAGACCCTCTGGGATTTTGCGGTCAGATTTTTTGTTATATGGGGGGTCTGCATCTTGCAATGTTTATTTTTTTAGGGACATTTTAGGGACGATTTAAATTTGTTTTCATTACAACTTCATGAATACCTTGTCTCAAGCACTCAGGAAGTGAAAAAGTATTTATTATGGCAAAAGCTAGGGGTGTCAAAAGTTAGGTTTTTCATTCCTTTGGTCAGATTTAGTTTGTTCTTGTGTCTTTTTGTTCTTTCATCTTGTGTTTGTATGTGTCACCGCAGTTCTCCTCCCCGCCAGCTGAGGCTTCCCACCACCTCAGTCTGTCTCCAGCCCCTCTTGGTTTTCCGCTCCTCAGCTGGCACCAGATTCACATTATTCATCTATTCTTGTTTATAAGGATTTGAATTCTAATGTTTGTTGCTAGTGTGTCATCTGTATTTGATTTACCTCCTAGGAAACGTTTTCCGTTTTTATTTCCTGTACCTGCGGGGCTGTAAGTTTAGATTTTCTATTAGTAATAAATCTGTCTTCTGCACTTCATACCCAGTGCTGGATTCTTACAATAGGTCACAAAGGCTATTTGTAGGAAGCCTAAAAATTTGTAGAAAGAACTTAGGCATTCTTAAAAAAAAATATGGCCCCTATGGAGCTAGTTACATTAACAAGAGGAAGGATGTGAACCTTTAGAAACTTCCTTGTTTTCTGCATTAATAGGTCATAGAATGCAATCTGATCATAGAAGTCACTGTTTAATTGCTTGAAGCTGCTTATGTCATACAGACTTATTAACCAGGCATGGCAACGGTGCAGACATATTCCTTTTTATCTTTTTTTGATTAAGACTGGACCTTCTAACCAATCAGAGAAGGCCAGCATCAGAGGTGGAAGCTCACAGCTGTCAATGTTTAAACTCAAGTCAGGTCTATCGCTTCCTTCACACAAGGCTTCAGACATTTCTACGGCTGACTCTGAGGCATTCGCTCAAATAACTGATGGTGTTAAATCCCTTCATTGGTTTGGAACTGAAGTGGGACTTGTGTAAATCAATGTGGGCAAGTATTCATCTTTGTAAAATGCCATTTGGCAAGGAAGCAGATCCCAGACAGCTCCAGGAGTGCTTCTGGGTCTGGTATTCTACCCTAATAGCTCAAATATCGCATGACATAATGATTCTGCAGGGATCGAAAGTGGTGTAGAGTTATAAAATTCTCAATTTATGACACCACGAAGATTTCTATTTATTTCAGAACCCAATTAAATTATCTGATGATGTGATAATTGCAATGGTAATTAGTGTTTATTGTAATTACTGGGCATCATTCACATGCTGTGTAATTACAATAACTCACCAAATGGTCCAGGCCATCAAAGTGCAGCCTATGTAGCTTCATCAGTCAAACTCAGTAGGTTAATAATACATTTTAAAATCTCATATAGCACTTCAATCTGCTTCTACCACAGTACAGCACTTCAAGCATGGAGTGTGAATTAGAAGGGTCTTGACTGCCGAAAAGGAAATCATTCTTTGAGGGAGTGACCCCTTGTAGATGAGGAAATATATATGTGGCAGCACTTTTAAGCAGCTCAGTAACTTAAACAGAAGCTCTTCCTCTTGCACTACATACAGTAAATCCCTATAAAGTTTATCTCAATTACAAATGTGGGAACACAGGGGTAAATATGACTGAAATCAAGGAAAAATAGTTTCGGTGATATTTTTAAAGTAACTCAGTCATGTGATACCAAGATAAACGAAAGCAAGGGTAGATAGTACCGAAGGCTGGCCTGCTTATCGATGCATATGTACAGCCATGCTTGTTTATGTGTGGCAGCGCCAAGATAAGTTGCACTGGCTTATCTCCCACTGCACTATCAAAGAATTCAAGCACAATTCAAAGCAGCATCTGGCTCATCCGGGCCCTCAGGAAAACCATCGCTGCTGCCTCCTTCAGACTCCTTTTATTGAGGGAAAATAGCACAAAATAGGAAGACATCTGTTCTTTTATCCAAAACACTGTCCGTGGAGGAAAAAAAACAGAGTCAGTTACTAAATTGACATTAACAGGTATTACCCATTTAACTTTGAGGGGTTTTAAAATTAACATGAATAAACGCCTTAAATGTCTAATGTCTTTCATGTAAATCCCAAGAAGCTAACATGGAATGTGTCTCGTTAGCGCATTTTCACTTCTTATCATGACACTTTTGTTTACGTAACTTTAAATGTGCTTTGTTTTGAATTATTACACAGTATTAAGTTTCAGTGTTTGTAAAAGCTCATAAATGCTAAACTGCATTTTCCACCTGTACACCATTACAATAAAATATTACAAGCATCTTTTAAACACACATTATAAATATTATGGGTTTTTAAGGCTTGAAAAGTCCCCAGGTGGCCAGTATCGCCTACTGTCACAACGTAACCCAAACCTAATTAAAAAAAAAAAAAAAAAAAAACTACCTGTAGAACATTTTGATTTGAAAAAGCTAGTTCAGATCTGCACAATAAAAGCCGAATTTCTGCCGATGCACACATAGCACTCAAAAGAACATTAGGCTTCAACACAGTCAACATTTCCATCCTCATCATGAGCATAGTCTCTGAGGCACTCTGACATTACCATATGAAATACATCTGATTTGTCGAGGTTCCCAAGCAACTTAGAGCTCAACATCCTCCTCCTCCTCCTCAGGGTTGTTTGTTGCAAAAGCATTTGAGGGTTCAAACAGAAACGTTAGATTAGACCCGAGGGACACAAACACCACTGCAACATGAGCAAATTGGGAACTGAATAAAAGAAAATCAATTATGCCAAACCCCCTTATTAACAATTAGTGCTGGTGAAGGGGATTTCTCCTGCTTTTGTTGTGGCTGATTGTTTTGAGAGTGGCATCCTACGCAGCTGGGGTTGTTTGTCTGACTATTGTCTTCAGTACTGATTGTGACTGCCCAAAGGGGCATCTTGACAAATACAATTTCTAGGTCTGCAAGTTTTACAGGAGCAAACGCAAACACCACAGAATGAAGACCCTTTAAGCAACCAGTAAACTCACAAAAACATAAGTCCTTACTAGTTTATTTTATGTAGTTTTCTGTGTGGCTCTTACTCGCGTTTACTCATAACAGTGTAGTAATATGCAGCTGAGAGACCTTTAAATGTCACACTCTGAGCGTGTCTTAATTCTCACTGTAAATGCATTTAAGCATGAAATTTAATACTGTAGTGTATAATTCTCTGAAAATTATGTATTTTTAAATTAACACATTGGTGTAGTTTGTACGCGTAAACAGCTTTAAACACAGCATGCTGTCAATCTGTAATGTAACAGTTCTATTAGAACACAGGAACCTGGGATGACTAACTTTCACTGTGCTTTCTCTACCGTACCACATTTAGCTCTGAACTGGTGCTTAATTGCACACCAGTCGAGTTAATTTACTACTCAAAGAAGGTAGCCAAATAGTGTTAAATTAGAGATTGAACTAGGTAATAAATCAGGACTTTAAGTGGACTACAAAGATTTCAGTCAACATGCTTCCATTGCAAATACAATAACTGTCATATAACATTATGGTAAAATGCTGTTATGAAAGTGTAACATATTCTCATTTGGCTTGTACATTATATATTTAAGTACAACAAACTGTTGGCTCCTACTGACCTCACAAATGTACACTGAGAAATACCAGTACATTATTAAAACTGCAATTGAGGATGTCTGTGGACATTATACCTTGTAAGTATACTGTAAGTTTACTCAAAAGGCAGAGGAAATAAAATATCTGAAACAACAACCGTTATATTTTTGAAAGATCATTTGTTCCTCTGTACATTTAAAATGTTATCCTTTTCCTTTCATGCGGTTTCGCCGCTGCTTATCTAGCTGACCTTTCATTTTCATATTTTATGTCTCCTCCTGGTCCACTTTCATGTGGCAAAGATGGATCATACAGATAAACTTTTTTGTACTCGCCTAACAAAAATAACTTCTGATCAGCTGTTTCAGTACATGATGATGCTTCAAAGTTGGGAACACAGTTCAGCTCACTTATCTGTGTAGAGGACATGTTTGAGCTGGGCGAGCCGCCCCGGGGCCCCTGCGGGCCAAGCTGGGTGACCCCTTACATCCAATCACAGCTGGTAAGCGGCTGGTTAGGCAATGATGAGCAGCTGGCTTTGTCACATTACTTGTGACTGTGTGTGACCCCAGGGTGGGTTGGCTGGCTGCTGGCTTACCAAAAGGCCTGGGAGGAAGCGCGGTGTGGGGACCAGGGAGGGAAGAGAGCCAGAGAGGGCACCATCAATGAAGCATGCTGGTGGACTACAAGAAAAGAATGGACACACATCTCAAGTTGGCTGGCGGCCAACTAAACCAGATGTTACATACTGATTAACTTAAATGATGGGGTGTGATGCTCTAGGGGAGGTGTTATTTATTTTAAAAATATTTCATGGTCAAACGTGATTTGGGCAAGTAGAAGAAGTGTTTGTTTACACAAGTTGAAAAGTTAACTTGAGATGCACACCTTTGCTTTCCTTGCGGCCATGTTAGGGTTGATAGAAGTTGTGTGGTGTACAACTTCCACTGGAGTGTAAAATAAGCAGCAACACCTTATCTGAACTGCACTTTTTGAATATGGACATCATGGCTTTTCTTATCCAAGGCTCTCATTAATCCAACAGTAATACAGTTTGGTTGTTTGTAGGTGCAGCTAACAATAGGAGCCCGGCAAGAATATGATTCAGACAAAGCCACAATGTCTAACCAGTAATGCCCACATGGTAACTGAATGAAAACCTGCTAACAGAGGACAGGCACACTTTATTATCTAGAAGACAACACAATTAAAGTTTTAGAAACCATTTTGATTCAATAGCATAATATCCAGTTTGGCTGTGAACCATTTATTTTTTCACTTGGCCCAGACACCACAAACTGATGTTAATTATTTCAAAGCATATCAAAATCTAAGTCTGACATGATACTAGTTGCTTAAATAAACAAATTAAAAAATATATATAATATAATATTTAAAAAAAAGAAGCAGTATTTAGTAAAGGAAATCCCACACAAGATGAGCAGGGCATATGATTTAGCACGTCAGCTAAACTGGTTTGAAATATTTATAAGATGAAGAACGGAAGCTTGAAAAATGTACTTGTGATGAAAGTGAAGATCAAATTAAAGTAAAAGCCCCAGGCGTGACTCCCTACTGAGAAGAACGAGGGAAAGGCACAGAATGGGAAAGGACAAGAAACGGACAAAGAGGAGAGAGAGTAACAAATACTGGGGGTAATATGAAAGTGAGAAATAATGATTGGGGTTAAAAGATCAGTGGACAGGTAGTGTTTCCCAATTATTTCTTTGTCTCCTTGGTCCCTTTCGCGCCGAAGAGGGTTTTGCCCATAACAAAACTCAAAAGAGGAAACATCCATTCATCCATTATTTTAACTGCTAATTCTGTTAAGGTTACGGGGTTGATGAAACCCATCCCAGCTGTCACTGGACAAAAGGCAGGGTACACCCTGTACAGGTCAGCAGTCTATCACAGGCCACATGTAGAGACAGACAACCATTTACGCTACCATTTATACCTGTGAGCAATTTGGAGTCACCAATTAACTTAATGCATGTCTTTGGGCAATGGGAGGGAACCAGAATACCCAGAGAAAACCCAACAGATTCAAGCTGTGAGGCTGGAGTGCAAACCACTTCACCACCGTGCTCCCTAAAAAGGAAACTTTAAGTTCCAAATCAAACAAGACACAATGGGGTTCTAGAATTATAAATGCTATGTTAAAATTCTACAAAGAACTCATGACTGTAAATTTGAAAGGGGAAAAATTGTCTAAAATGGAAATACATGTATCTGGAACTGGAACAATTTAAATGACCTAAATGAAGAAAAAACCTAAAAACTCGGTGGAAAGTGCGTCATCTCAGTACAAAACACAACTGAGAAAGACTAAGAAAAATGTATTTAAAACCATTTCGAATAAAGTGACCTTTAGTTGCTGACCTTTATGGCAACGCTGTTGGAATTTAACAATCAGATATTTATGATGCGCAACCTATATGTGTGCCTATGTAACATGTATATCTCATAGTATAGCTTATATACCCAGACAGTTTAATAGTCTCAAATTTCCACCCAGCAAATGGTCTGCACTTATATAGCACTTTTCTACCCATTTGCACTCAATCTCACCCACCAACAACTGTGGGATTGGTGGAGGAGCGGTCTACCTTCCTGCACCACAGCACAACCTAAAAATGTCTTGTATAGATTCAGTGAGGTGACTAAGGAGCCTAAACTGTAAAGTTACTGTATTTTATAATCTACACTGTCTACTAATCTACACTCTCTGTCGAATATGGCATTAAAATGTATTATCAATACCACTGGCATGATTACCTATGGAGTCTCTGACATGAAGTGGGGAAGGTTGAACAGACGAGCTTTACATACAGCAGCTCTGGAAAGTACACACAGGCTCAATGCTGTCATTTCTCTTTGAAGCAATTGCATTAATAAATCAGGACTATAATTAAAATATCCAAGTATAAATCCCCATGAAACCTACAAGCAAAAGGATGTCTTGATAATAGCACAGTCCCAACTTGCTTTTTTTGTTATGATCCATCATTGTAAACATTTAGTTATAGCCAACAATGGAAAAAAAAATGATAATGTTTTCTTCTGATTCAAATGACATTTGCAACCTTCTCATGCTAATGTGCCAACTGTGTATAACTTGGCAATTTCTTCTTCAATTCAAAGCAAACAAATAAATTATTAGCCATCAGCATAATCGTAATACAGTTTGTGTACACTGTTTAAAACAACTGAATGTTCCAGAAAATGAACTTTGTTGTTTAAATGTAATCCATTTGTCCATATGACATTATTTTATTAGTTTCTGCATGATATTGGATTATTCCAGCAGGATCTGATTTTATTTTGGATGTCTTTAACAAACAGCAAACAGAAAGGGAGACCGGCTCCATCTCCTGGTTAGCTACACCTGGATGACTCATGTGCATTTGGAGACATACAGCAGAAACCTATTTATTCACGTTGTGCGTCGGTGATCATATCTAAATAGCATATGTCACCTTTTCAGAGGCTGGGCATTTCTTTTTGGAGAATGATCCATAACTTATTAAGTAATGGATGTGTATTTGTGTGTTTCTGTCTTAGTGGGTTGCATGGCCTCTAAAATTAAAGGAAGTTAATTTAGCAGTCTATTGAGTAGTCCGTTCTATTTCCCAACACATCCCAAGGTGACAGCATAATGCTGTGTAATACTCCTTCATGTTGTTTTGAAGACAGGGCAGGAGAGGGTAAAGGGGGAGGAGAGGGGGAGGACAAAGAGATGGTTGGTGTGTCTGCTCCGTCTTTTCATAGTGCTCTTTCCTACACCTCTAATCAGATTTACCAAGCCAGGCCAAACGCAGCGCTCGTATCGAGACCACCTTTAATGCAGCAAAAGAGGGAGAGCCATCGGAACCCCTCTTTGGACCGGCAGCTGAAATAACAGTGATCACTCCTGACAGCAGCGTATGAGTAGGGACTGCACTCACATTTGGCACAGTGCTCAAATGTCATTTCACCTTCGGCAAACACCAAAAGGTGACAGGCTTCATCCTTCTCGCCAGGTGCAGGGGTTGGCCGCAGGCGAGGACTCCGGGGATGTACACCGAAACCAATGTGTGTTGCAAAATGAAATGACTCTGTGCTCTCACGGACAAACCCCAAAATGAACAGGTATGTTAATGATGCATAATGAACTAACTTGGACAAGTCTGAAATTTAGATGTGCAGTGTATAGTTAGATATTATGATTAGATGTGGATAGGATAATGTGGTGAATCAATATCAATAACACACTCGACAACGTCCGCAAAAATAACAAGTTACTTTGCCCTTTCTGAATGTTAGCATCATTTCAAAATGTGAAGGAGGAAACACGAGTGATCACTATCGATTTTGTGTGTGTTCGCAACAATAGTAAAATGCAGCACTACCTGAAAAGGGATTTTCACTATAAAGCAACAAAATCAAAGCTATGAAGCATTTACAGAGGACCTTTAAACTGATACTTAACACTATGTGTCATCTCTACAACAAGCTTCTCTGTTGATTTGCAGAACAAAACGGGGCAATGCAGTCTAAGAGTTTGTGTTTTATTTATTTATTTATTTTAATTGTAGATGTATTAAAATCAACGTTTAAAAATTTGATTGACTTTTTTAATTTATAATTCTCCAGATACTACAGGTACAGCATAGTCAGTCTGGTGTTTATCTGCAAGCCGCAGTACTGTAAACCTTGGACTGCTTGGGCTGCTGCCGGATTCGACTTCATTTGAGACGTCCAAAATGTTATCATGTTGTAACTGATAGTAACCATGACCAAAATGCTCAAGTGCACCAAAACATCAAAGCACAACCTCAAACCTCAAAATAGACAAAACTGAAGAAATGCCTCAGTGCAACAGATAATATACAGTATGCAATATACAGTATGTTTTGTGTTTATTAGATACAAAATACATTGTTAACTGAATGTTAACACAGAGTCAGAAAAATCATTAGCTGTGTACCATCTGCGGACAAATACTAATGAAAATGTATCACCAGCCTCACAAGAGCTAATCAGATGGTAAAAGAAGTGTAAAAGAATGAAGTTCTAAGTTATTATGACAAGTAGAATGCATAAACTTTTGTGCATGCCTAAAAAAAAATTCTGTTTTTCTGTATGACATTTAGGAAATGAAAAGGGCCTCTAACAACACGTTGGTAGAAGTAGTCATTACCTTCTTTCCACTTCAAAAATCCAAATGAGTAATTTGCCATGGGATGGATGAATCTATACTGTAACTGTATTTCAAAAACAACCATAATCTCTCCACAATGTAGTCTTTATATGTTCCCTAATGCCTTCATGCAACTTTCACTAATTTATTTATTTTATGAAACTACACAGGACTGTAAATAAACTCCTGCATCTAAGAGCATCATGTTAAGACACTAAGACCTACAAGAGTCATTTCAGGACATCTGTAGAAGAAATTGGGTTTCACGAACAGCAGGATAAAGTGAAAAGCCGTCCAAGTCCTTCCTGATCCTCACATCAAAATATCACTGAACCTTCACAGGATGTTGTGGAGCACAGGGTGTAGAGCAGATTTCCAATTCCAAATCTCTCAAAGAACTGGAAGCTTTTCCCTTTGAAGGAATGATCCAAAATCCCACTGCACAGCTGTTAGAGGACTGAAGCTGGTCTAAAAAGCAGAAGCTGACCCTATTCTTTTTTTTCAGTGTACATAGTTTTACTGTATATTGTTGACTGATCTGGTTTTTCAGTTTTTAGGTTCTCACAACGTTTCTGCTGCTGGCCAGTAAATGTGCCTCTTTAAACCCTAAAAAACACGTCTCATGCATATTCTCAAAGAACAATGATCATCTTTTTATATCGTTTCTCATGAGTGATGGACAAACCAGAAGGAGAAAATGAGTTAAGTGGGACAATATTAATCATCATTGGCAGAAGGTCTTTGGTGTGGACACTAAAACTGCTCTGTCCCTTCACTTCAGATTTAAATTAAACATCCAGTCTGCACATTACTGTAAAAAGATGCCACAATGATGAAACAGGGACAAATATTAACTTGACCTCAAAATGATAATTATTCTTAAATGAGGGTTTTGTATCTGTGTACAGCGTGTTCTATTCAGCGTGTTTTATCCTCCCAGACTGACTATGGCCATTTAATTAATTTGACCAAATGGGGCATCGCATCAATGTACAGCCAGGGAATTCAACATAAATGAAAACACCAGCAGCGCCTTGCTACTAAAGAATATTTTCATGCTCTTATCCGTCATTTGCTGCACTGCCTCCCTGTGATGGTTAATTACCTGCTGTACACCAGCAGATATGCATTAGCTGAAGTGCTATTTACTACATTATGCGATGATCTCAACCTTTAATGTGGATAAAATGACGCCACATTTGCTTGAAAGTTCTTGAAAGTTAACCATAGATTTTCTCACATTATGCGTAAGGTTTTCATTAAATTAGAAACATTTTCCCAAATAATTTTGCCAGCAGGGAGAAAGAGAAATGGCAGCAGAAATAACTGCAGTTCTGAGTTCAGAGTGAAATTTCTCAGTGGGTTCATCACTACAAGTCACACGTTTTACATACAAGCAGCCACGTAAACCAGTGCTAATATAAAAGGTGATCATAACATCTTTAAGTTTAACAACATTACGAAACAAGCACAGACATGCACATCAGAGGTGCTCACTCATCTTCTCATGGCGTTTTCCTAAAGTGCCTCTATTCAGCGTTTTATAATTTGGATTCTAGACCTTTGATTTTACATTAAACAGATTCTCTAATGTCTGTTTCTACTTTTCCAAATCCTCATGTTATTTCATGTATTAAGTCCTCAATCAGTTACAATGTGCTGTGTTTTTTTTGTACTTCCGGGTTCTCTCATAATATTTTGAGGCAATGCATCTGTCAAGACCACTCTGCTACTTAACAACTCCAGATGTAGTAAAAAACACATTTGTAGGATTATGAAGCCGAGTATAGGACTGGAAATGTACCATTTATAGATAAAGTGGATCCATGGATAGTCAGTTCAGACAAATTATCTGCACACAAATTAAACTAATTCATCACGTTACTATCATATAAATCAATCAGACTTGCTCACTGATTGTGAGCGCTGTTCACAATGAACTAATACAACCAGAGATTTTCAAGAAAGTTATCGCAGTACAGAAACTGTACAATGAAGTAACTCAAAAATATAGATTACACATTTTGTCAACAACATCTCAGACAAACAACTGTTCCAGCATTACTACTAGAATATTCAATTAGCTCTGTAGCTGTGTCATAAAAACTTTAACATTATTTATTCATGAAGTGTTACTCCAACATCAGTGGTGTACAAGCTATAGAGGAGTTTCAACTGAAGACAGTTATATTGTCTCCTCACATGGTGAGTTGTGAAACAAAACATTTAAAGCATCGTCTGCTCTGAAACCATGATCTGTTGCTGATTCAGATGACGCAGCAGTGACCCTATCGTGGATCTGAATATAGATATTTCATCTTGGCTGGATGCTTCCCCTTTGATAGTCTGATGCATATTCATTAGTCGCGATATCCACCAGAAGGTTATTATCCATAAATGTCACTCTGTAATTAATTAATCCTGTCTGCTGGTTGCTCACCCTGCTTCATTAACGAGCCAAGTCTAGCTGATTGTATTCATATTCATGTGTCCAAATATACAGCTCTATTTCTTATTCAGATGCCAGAATATTTCACTTCATTAGCAGCAGGAATCGCCGGAGGGCCATTTGACAGACAGGATCTGCTTTCTGAGGTTTCCTGTCAGTGGTGTGCACAGGATCCCGTTTGCCTGTTTGGGTTGTTACAGTAATGAGGGAACACATGGCTCTGGAGTCAAAAGTGAGGGAACAATTTGGTCAATGAGGCAAAGTTTACTCGCATTCGAATGAGAATCACCTTCGATGGGTAATGTGGTCCAAGGAGACAATTATGGGGGTAATTTTGTGCTGTTTAGCAAATTGATTTTTAAAGCTACCCCAGAGGCACATCTATTACTGTTGGTTTGAGTTTTAATAAAAATCCAATATGAATTTGCACAAAGCCGAGAGGAGTAACTCTGCCACATTAGGCTAATAGAGAAGAATACCACAGCTCACGAATGGCTTGCAAATAGTTTGACATTTACCCTCCCATGCACTCAATTATTGGGTGAGACTTTTATCCTTAGGCTCTGCTCAGTTATGCATGGTGCTTTCTGCAAATGGTAATAATCCATATAGGCTGTAAGGGACACTGTAACACATGCTACGTGGCCAAAGAATGTGCTTAGCGCTAAAAGAGATAGCTTCATTATTGCGAGCTCACATGTCAAATCCCCGAACAGTGGGCAAAATTTTAAACCACTATTCACACATCAGCATAATGTACAAAACATAAATGTAAATTGAAGTGCTTGAGCAGACAGCTACTTTCTTTGTGCCCAAGGCTTCTGGTTTGAATCGCCAACAGTTAGATTAAGCTACAACTCTCCGAGACGTCTGAAGAAGCCACTAATGTAACTGGTTTAACAGAAATGTTTCAATGTGACGGGAAAGCTTGGCTACTCATATGACCAGATACTGTGGACTGTTAAATATTTATGGGTGGATTAAAATAAAACTGGGAGTAAGCCCTTTAACATTTCAATCTTAAACTAACGTCGGTTAAAAAGAACATTTGGTAAAATGAAAGGATCGGCATAAGTAAGGGAATACTGATGTGGCAAAAAACATCACAAAAAAGTTCTGTTCACTCAGTCTTTAATCAGAGATCATTAGGACACATTCACAGGTTAATCAGCATGCCAAATGCTCCGCGTTTATGTTTTAGCATAGTAAAGTTTGTCATTAAAACCTAAAAATAAAAGTTACCACTCGTATTAGTATTTGACAAAATATTTTTAAAGTTAGAGTAGAGCTACTTCATCAAATTTCATGGCAAAACACAATACTCAAAAGTACAAGTGTCAAGCTGTAGTTAAAATACAGTACATCAACATGAATATGGGCAGCAAATTTTGTGGCAATACTTCCAAAAACTGTGGGCCATCCCTGGGACCACACCTTCTGCAGCATGACTAAAACCAAAGTGACTGCAGAGAGCCTAAAATTAACTACGTGGAACTACATAGAGTGCAAGTGTTCTCCTAGTTTTTACTGCATTGTGTTTTCCCTAGATTATCAAGGTTAAATTTGACTAATTGACTGTGAAATAGCTAGAAAACAAGTCAGCTACACCTCTCAAACTCACACGAGTGATACCAGTTGTTATATGATGGAAGTCACACTATATAATGAAGTGTCGGGAGTCATACCTTTAGGGCCTGGGGTGCAGCAGGGTGTTGTGGTTAATTGAGATGAAAGTCTAAGGTTGAAGCTTGTGTCACTTTTCCTAAATGAAATAGTTACTGTATCAAATATATATTCTTTAATCAAATCTGCGTTCATATGATTATCTCAAAAACAGTCAGGTAGCTTAATCCTGTTAAGGCTGGACGTTAAATAAGTAGATCAGATTACTTACATCAATGCCATGACACATTTCAGGTTAAAAACCATATTTTCAATTCAGCTGTAGAAGTTTTTACATTTTTAAATAGTGCATTATTGTAGCATTATTAAAATCAGTGATAAAACACTGGTTTCTGCGTAGCTATAGCTGCAGCAGTGACGTGAAACGCATGACTTCACCAAGCTGAAATTTAAATTTGCTTTGAACATCATCATCACAGACTGCCTATAACTGCACAGCATTATAATTTAGGCGTAAACGGCTCAAAAGTCAATTACTGGCATGTGATCCAGCAATGATTCCAGTGGGCAAAGAAATTCATGCCAAGTGGTGCACTGAAATTCCTCAATTGTACTTTATTGCAAGTGTTTTTTTTTCCCCATCCAGCAGGATAGAGTGCATATAAACTCAGCTTACATGCACAGACTCAATAGCCTCCTGCAGCACTGAGCTCTGTAATGAAAGCGCCTGGAATCACCGCACAGAGAGATAAAGTGACCAGCAAACGTGACTTCTTCCAGATTTCCATCCGAGTGTATTTATCTGTGTCTGTTGTTGAATATCAAAGGGCCTTCCTCACACAAGCTCAACACACCTCGTGTTTCTCTTTCAAGGCGCTGCATCGCTTTGAAAGAGTTACAACCCGGAGTAATTTAGGCCCATTCCCTTGGAAAATCCTCCCAGTGTGTCCTTGAACACTAAGCCTGCAGTGCGAACAGCCGTAAAGCTCTCATTTGTCATCTGGATTGTGCCTCAGCTTCCTCCAGAGCTCACCTTTTGGGACAAAGCAGCGGACAGCGTGAGGACTGTTTTATCACTTGATGTGCAGTTGCTTTTAATAGGGAAAAAATAAAGATGGTGCAGCACTGTCTTCTATTATTTAGCAAATTTGTGCTTCCTCTTGTGCTGCCTGTTGTTACGGTGCAATGTTTCCGGTATGCGCTGCTCCAAAAAAAGCCACTTTAATGAGCTTCAGCGAGGGGCCACGACCTCAACTCGCAACTCTAAAACATAAGTCAGCAACTTCTCGATGATGTAAAAATTCTCAGCCGAGTAACGTTTAACAGGGTTACATTGAGTTTGACAGATGCGAATGCGGGAGAAGTCCTGTTGTGGCATATTGAGCTGTAGCTCCAAATGAATAAGAGAGTGGGCATGTAATGGCTTTCATACAAATGCTAAGTGCTGCTTCTTTGCTGAACTTACTGATAGAAATGCTTCTAATAGAAACACTGAGGGGAAATGTCCCTCGTTCCCGGCTACAAGAATCTGCTGAAAAGTCAAACACATCTTGTGGCGCGCTTCCAAGTGTGTTCACCTTTTCAACTCTTCTTGGAAATCTGGAGGGAATTGCTCCGCTCTCAGCGGCTGCTTTCCATCCGAGCCTTCAGAACAGTGCTTCACCTGCAAAGGGCCCGATCGGCCAACCACTGATTTTCTGACATGACTTGTCAAAACAATATTCATCCTAAAATTTGGTGCACAGTGATCCACTGCTTAGGCCCTAGGACGCCAACAACAAGTGATTTGTCATTTAAAAAAACAACACAAAAACAGGTGAAATCAATTAGTTCTATGTCCTTGTCAATAGTACTGTTTAAAATTAAAATTATTAAGTTCAAATCTAGTTAGCAAAATACTCGACAAATGATATTTCTCATGCTGCTCGTGAATCACAAAGGCCAAGTTCATTCTTAAACACGTTTAAACGCTAGCAGTTAGCTGACGTATGTTAGCTCACGGAAGCGACTCACCCGTTTCTGCTTCCACTGGACCGAGTTGAATGTGGCTAACGGGCTTCGGAACTGCCAGAAAGTCCACTGTCGATAATAGTCACACACACTCAGCTACAAGCTACTTTCTCTGCTTTGGACATTTATCCTCTTTGTTAGCAGTAGCGTTAGCATTAGCACTGCTGTTTCGGTGTCCCACTTGGTGCGAGTCACCTGATGCATTTAAGGACAATCCGTTTGTACAGGATAAAGGATTTACCTTAACATATTAACACTTGTAAAAACAATCATTATTATTTTTAAATGTAATTACTGGGCTAAGTAACTAAGGTGAAGAAAGTGGTTATATAAGTAACATTTTCACTTGTGGAAATAGCCTGACCTTCAAAAGGCAGTTAAAATTTGTATTTAAAGATGGTCTAATTTTGAATTATTAAAAATACCAGTCACTGCTTTTTGTGTTTGAACAAATGCAAACTTCGTACCTTGAGCTGCTCTGCTGCTTAGAAAAGTTTCCTTGGAGTATGGAAATGAATTAAATACACCGACTTCTGTGTTATGAGCATATGTCTACGCTCAGACCAAAACACCAAAGTCCGAGCTGCTTATCACCACATAGCCACTGCAATGGTCAAAACATGTTGACCCCAGACAAAATGATGTCAGCTGGAGTTTGTTCAGTTGTCATAGAGTCAACTCCAGATGCTTACTTTGTAAAATAGCGGGTTGTCAAGTCCATTTCCAACAGTTCAAATGATTTTGGATGACATTATTTACCTTCCTTCTGGTGATATTTCAGCTCCTTCAGGAATTCATCTGCAAACCAGTGTGTCAGCGCAAACAGACCTTAACACATCAAGCAAATTATTCTTTACTAAAACTGTTTCTCCTCTAGAAAGAAAAAGGTTAGGCATGTACTTTACGGTGAAACTACGTGTTCTATAGATTTTAAAAACTGCAGCTGCCACTGAACAGCATTTTGTTAGTTGTTTCTCTGAGTTTGATTCTTGTGCTTGTGTTTGCATACAAGAGGGTCCGTGATTCAGTTTACACGTCTCTACCACAACAGATTTATTTTATCCTCACTTTTGTTTTAAGAATACAGCTCAAATTCACGAACTTGCCGCTTCCCATCTTCTCTGCTGTCAAACTGCAGCAGAGTCAGACCTCTGCTGGGGGAGTCTGAAACCAAGCAGATTAAGAAAGCACAGGGTTGTACCTGCCAAAGATGCTCTCTGCTGGGTTTGCCCAGGTGGAAGCTCCACTCGCTTACATATTGGCATATTTTCACAAATTAGTTTCTGTGTGTGTTTGTTTGTCACTGTGGAATTCTGTGTGCAAGGCTGTGAGAGGATGAGGCGTTTACGTGCACGTGGGCGTACGAGAGAGCTAACTTTAACAATAGCAGGGAGTTTTTTTCCCAGACTTCCCAAACTTCTCTCCCAGTTGGGATTAAGGTGCTGTCAGTACACAGTATCATGGGAGTCTCTGCAAAAGGAAAGATTAGGGGAGAAATACCACCTGAAGGCTTACTGTGCTATCTTGTCATGTGGTGTGTGTGGCTTTGATTGTTGTTGCTTATGTGTGTGTTTGTATGTGGTCCAACGCTACTGTTGTTTGTCTAACTTCCTGCGTAGCAAAGACGTAATCACCGGACTGTCAGGCTACCATGTGACAAGCTAAAGAAAATAATCATTCTTGTTTCTTCTCCTTCTGAGATTGTTCATCTCATCTCCAATCACATGTCCACCTCGTTACCCCCCTAGAGTGGCCAATATCCCTCCCGTCTGCATCTCTTTAATCCAAATGAGACGCAGTGTTTGATGTGCAGACTGCCTTTGAGTCCCTCTGAGAGATGAAGTCGAAGTTTGTTACCAGAGGCCCTTGCAGCCAGGATCCAACAGGCAGCCTGCTGCTTCCCTCCCTCCCTCACACGAGGGATGGACACGTCTGAGAAACGTTATCTGCAGACTTCAAATGAGCAGTGAAGAGGGGGCAGCTTTGTTAGGGAACACTGTGGCTCCTCCGTGCAATTCAGAATTGTCTTAATTCCTCCTTTGAGTGGAGCTTCTCAGTCTTAAAGCACTTGTTCCGTTTCAAGGAGGAGAAGCCAGATTTAGATGCAACGCAGTCACTACTTAAAACAAGAGTAATGGAGGTTTAGGAGTGACCTTGATGAAACACAACACTGTCCTCTGGAAAATTGAGCTCTACTCACTTCAATTGCAAAAAATTAAAAGCTATTACAGAGTCTTTGTGGAGAAGTGTACTTTTATCCTACAACTGCTCCATACTGACTTCATATCACAGCCCACTATAAAGCAGAGGATTATAATTTTCAACCAGCATCTGTATGGTTGCCCTTCCCCCACCACACACATACATGCGTATATTAAATAACATTTTTTAGTAAATGTGTTGATCATTATTTTATGACATTCTTGTGCTGATACCTCAAAGGTGATTTCTCACTGGGTAAGAATCAGTTGTCCTTTATGAATAAATAAAGACAATCCACATTTTCCCCACAAAGCTTTACCAAACATGCATTTATGACCTATCTTAGTATTAGAAAAAAGTTTCAAACTTCACAAGAATCATCTGACATTAATTATTTATTTTGGTCAGAGCTGAGCTTCACTTGGCTTAAATCTAATAAAACAGACAGCCTGAATTCATCAGCCTGGACCTGTGAAACTCACTAGTTGTCCCTGCAATTTCGCCACTAAAATAGGATCATGTTAAAAATTGAACATGCACATTCCTGGCAAAATTAGACACAAAATTATTATCTTTGATAGCAGCTACAGCTTAAAACATAAGTGTATGAATTTGCAGGACACCCACATTCAGTGTAAGCTGGAGAACCAGAAAAGGCAAAAATGACACATGAATGGCTTCTTTTACCAGGACATGTTTATTTACAGCGGCAAATGACAGGAGTCACAAGTGTTCCACAGGTACGTACAGAGAGACATCAATAGTTCCCACCTCCTGCACAAAGCACACTCAGCGGGGCAGTCCAAGGGACAAAGGGAGCATGGGGACAAAGAGGACACACACTGTACACTGAGCTCAAACACACCTGTTTTACCCCCTACAGAAAAAGGATGGAGGAGACAAAGGGGAAGGGAGGATGACAGAGGGGAGCGGAGGTTGGGGATTTACACTCATATTCAAATACAAAAGAACATGTACAAATCGTATAGCCTCCAGGCACTGTGCTCCCATATTTACAGTCATCGTAACAGGCAGCAGAACCACTCCATGGCAGGACCATCCGTTTGAGATATGCAGGTACAAGGGCTTGCTGGGAGAAAACAAAGCCAGTGCTACGAGGTCTGAAGAAAAAAAAACTAAACACTGGAGTCTGAGAGGCAGGGAATAGTGGTGGTGGTGGTGATGGGGGGGGGGGGGGGGGGGGGGGGGAGGGGGGGGCAGGGGGGAGACACATGCATGGAGTGCTGCAGCCTGGGGAATTAATCAGTGTCGAGAACTACATAATCAGGTTTTACCTATCAGAGCGCACTCTGAAACTCAGCATGAGAGCTCTCGCCAACTCACTCCCCACTCAAAGAGAAAGACTTGTACGCTCAAAGCACTTGGACATTCACACTTGGCACGTGGTCATCATTACCTACATGACTTGCAGAGCCGCGTAATGCATCACAGAGCTGAGAAGTGTACTTATTAATACACGTTTATCTCATATAAATAATTAACAGATATATTCTAACAAAATAAATGCTGGAAAGGAAAACATTTTATGTTTGTAACTCTTTAATTTACATTAATAGTTAGTAAGTAGGGGAATCTTTTTGTAAAAAAAAAAAAAAAAAACTGGCACACACTTTCCCACAAGCACGCACACAGACTGGTTTACAGTTCGTGCAGATACATTCAACAGACATACATGCAACCTGATTCATGTAGACTAGTGTATTCACCCACCCATGCATGTATGCACGCACACACACACACACAAACACACACACACACCCTCATATGATGATACATTACATGGCGTTAAAACCAGAGTGCTGCAGGCCCATGACTCAGCTACAGTTTGTATTCAGGAGTTACAGCATCAACCTGGCAGGTTGTTCTACGCGTTTGTTTCTGCCCAGTGTTGTCGACTATGACCCACAATGCTAAGAATACATTTCCCAGAATTCACAGCACAATAATAAAATTCAATTTTCTGGCATTCTGTGGCAAAAATGCAGCAATGTCACCAATCAGGGGTTCATTTGATGTTCTACACTGCTGCAGTGGCACTGGACCACAATGGGGGGAGGAAAAAAAAAAGAGAAGGCACTGTAATGCTGTAATTACTGCCTCCATTGAAATGCTGTGAAATAGCCTTAGGCCATGGATTTTCTTAAGGGAAAGCAAATGACTAGAAAAAGCTATATTACACCATCACTGAACTTTGGACCAAAACACAACATAAGAAGAAGGAAAAAAAAAAAAAAAAAGGAAAACAGCTTCTTAATCTGAGGAGCGTTCACACACAAAAAGAAAGCCAAGCCTGTTGCATTTTGAAAAAAGACACATCCTTTAGGGTATATTTACATAAAAGCTTTGTAAAATATTCTTTTTTTCACCTATGTACAACACATGACAACATCAGAGAGAACAGTGATCAGACTGAGAAACTAAACAAAAAAAAAAACAAAAAAAAAGGTTTGAAAAGACACATTCGACACAGGAATGAATAAAGAAAACAGTGGTTATCAATAAAAACATACATGACACATGTGATTTATTCGTCCTCAGCGTTTGTTCCCATGCCTCGAGTCCTGCCATTCACTGCTTTTTCCTGCTTTTCCAGATAATGATGATCACATGACAGCGCCCGGGGCATTTGTGGGGACGCCTTTCACATCCATTTTTTCCCAGTTGTGTGTCAAAGCATAAATTGCAGTGCCGTTAACCCCTGGCTGTATGCAATCTGAGCACAGATGAATAAAACATACTTATGCATACATTGTTAGAGAATGAGACAGTTAAAGAGTGTCAGCAGTATTCAGCATCAATATAAAAGGCTTGGCTAACAATGACATCAATATGCAGTATTATACTATGTACTGTCTATACTGCACCAATCTTTGTCTTTTTTGTTTTTTTCCCGTGACACAAACTATGATTCACAACAGCCCTTCCAACACAATTATTGTCACTTCACTTCCTAATAATTGATATTTTGCTCTTGTTATGTATATATATAATTATTTATATATATATAAAACTTATTCTCCATAAAGTGACAACCGCAAATGCCTGTCAAATTAACTGGTGTCCTCATTTTTCTCATTGAGAGCAGTTTGTCTCTTTCTGTTGAAGCCAGCTAGCTTGAAACACAATGCTACAGCATCAGCCAAACACCCTTTTCAGCTGTAGAGCTCTGGGGGGGATGATGTCACATAATCCCACAATCCGTTAGTTGAATGACAACACCACCGTTTTGGCAGGAGTAATGACATTTGAACGAACAATCTGTGATACAAAATTTCATGACTCCCATGATGACTTTGACCAAAGCAAGGATGGATGATGGTTATAAAGGCATCATTTCATATATGAGGTGGTACCTTTGGAAATTCATTTCTACAACAATACCACAGTTAAAGTGCGACTTCACCAATTTTCAACTTGCTCTGTATGGCTTTAGTTTAGAGTGTAAATGTACATCAATGCTTTTAAACTTTACTTAAACTTCACTGTATTAAAATATTTTTCTGCTTCTAGCTAAAAAAAACTCCTCCAGATAACATCACCCAGTTTTCCATCCTTAGGAGTTCAGATGATGTCATCTGTAGGAGCTCTGGAAAGGTAGGATTACAAACTCCATAGTATGAACAACAAGATGACATCATCTGAACTGAAGGTTCCTCCAAATGATGTCATTTGGAGGCATTTTCCAGCTAGAAGTACAGAGATATTTTGATATAGGGAAGTCAGAGGGAAGTTTAATGGCATTTATGTACACGTACTACCAAAACTACAGTAGAACCAAAAGAAGCAAGTTCAATATCAGTGAAGCTGTCACTTCAAATGAATATATGTTTTAGTCCTTTAACATCACAGACTAGTTATCCACAGCTGGTTAGGACACCATTACTCACGCTACTAACAGCTGTGGTTAAGTGACAATCTAAAACGTCTGACAACTGCAGGCACCTACACTCTAGACATAACCCGCTGATAACCGATCAGTACATGGGGCCGTTTTAAAAATCGCCAAACAAATGAATAAAGCTGATGGACAAAAACAGTTTTTATAATTACAATTCTCAGGTACTGTACCGTCATCATTTGAACAAACGTTTTCTTCGTTGAAAGAAAAAAGTGGGATTCAATGCTGACCAGCAGCCGAGATTATTCAATTACAGTAACCAAACAGTAAAACCAGTCTGTGAGGATTCAAGAAATACCTTCAAAGTTGGGCTGAAGGTTTGGCTATTTAGAAAATGTCGGGTGATTCACAGGTCTGTATTGCTGTCTACTCAGCGGGTTCAATTATTCTAAAATCACACCAGGGGTAATGTAAGGATAAAAGTTTTATTGTGTATTGCAAGATTGTGTTCAATATATTTGGAACTAAAATGTGGAATGAACTCTCAGGGCTTGAAATCCATACAAGCACCATTCATTTAAATCCACCATAGCCGCATCTACTCCTGCCAAAAAAGCCGCGTGCACCGAATTAGCCACGTGAATTCCGGAGCTCTATTAAAGACATAACAAGGTTGCCGTAGTGTAACCCCCAGGCACGGAAACAGGTGATAAGATTTAAACCTGTGTGATATTCTGCCCATACTCAAAATAAGAACATAAGGTGTGAGCTACGGGTCAAACAGGTGTACTAGTGTACGTCTGCGTTTGTGATTGTGACTCTTGTGTGAGAAACCATAGAAGTGAGGCTGGTGATTTATACCCGAATGATTTTTACCTGCATGAAAGATGAAAGTTTATGTGGGGTGTAAAACAAGAAAATAAACGCGAAAGTGACTTCGGGAAATGAGTTGACAAATAAAAGCAAAAAAACAAAAAAAAGAAGTAATATACAATCATTGATCAACAAGAGCTTTCCATTGATGCCATGTTTGTCAGAACATGATACATTTACCACTCAGGATGTCTAAAAGGTTGACACGTTCCTCCTTTCTATTTTCTCTCAAGTATTTGTATTTACACATGCCTTTCACTGGGGCATTGTTATAAACAGATATGGTATTTTACTCCACTATTTTCCAGTGTTGTAGTTTCTCTGGGTTTTGGTCTCGTGATCCGAATGTTCTTTTGGTGGCGGGTGGGGGCCGACTCTTTTTACGCTTTGCTGTCGTCGGGCTTTGTGTGAATGCTGTTGTCACTGTGCACTTTGATTTCAATCGTATCTGGTTTGAGAGACTCTTTTCCATTTTCTTCCTTCAGCGGTAGCTTCCTGCGGTATTAAAAAAAATAAATAAATAAAAAAAAGACAAATTGCACAGAAATGGGTGTCAGGTTGTGTAATTACAGCAGTAATTACAAGAACTTAGAGCACACGTACAATTAATGTGACCAGGCACAGACTCAAAGTGAGAATCTAAAGGATGTTTTTGTATGAAGCAGGCACATACAGTACATGTTAGCTAAATTAGAACCTAATTACTGCTATGAAAGAGTGTGGACTTAATGGGGGTTTTTTTTTTCAACAAAATGCGTACTTTCCCGCTTTGGGTTCAACCAGTAATCACCTTTTAGACCTTTTGGAGAGTGAATGAGTTGTCCAAACTGGGATTAATAAAACGAAATATAATAGAAGTGAAAAAGCAGGAGGGATGTTAAGTAGAAAAGCCTGAACCCGTCTGCACATACGGTTTATGAAAGGCATGTTATTCATAACCTCATCTCTCTTTGGCCTGGATGCTTGGAGATCAAACATAAAATATGACCATTTTTTTTATATGCGCTCTTTTATCTAACACTAAGATGTCAGCAGGCGGAGGACAGAGCAGTGTCTGTTGCTTTTTGCTTAATTGTCTCACCAATTCATCAGGTATTAACACCAGTACAGTAAGTAGACAACTATTTTCGGACTTGTCTCTGAGTTTGCATCAAAATCTAGTTCTCAAAGATTTACGTTGTGTTTTAACCAAACTGTCCATTTACACATCAAGATACCTCACCAATCACATAACTCCGTATTTGGTCTATGGAAACAACAGCTCCTTCCATTTTAACCTATTAGTATGACTATAACCAGATCCTAAAATATCCTCAGTATTCTTGTTCCTCTCAGTTCTGGCTGCCCGCAGTTCTCTTTGCTTGGCTGGTTGTTGCTTTTTCAGTGCTGTGCTTTCATTCTCCCATCCTGTGTGGACCTGGACACCATTACCTCAGAGCTGCTCCCATTTGCTTTTGATTTGATTCATTTTGGCAGGGAGGAAAAAAAGAAATAAAATATACATGCACGTGTTATTAGGCATAAGCCATATGATTGGCTGACTGCCTGTTCTCAGACATGTTTGTTCACCTCATCTTCCACTAGTCTTCATCATCTCAGCTTTATCTTTATGTTAATCAGGGGAGAAGATGAAAGTCTAACAAGCCCGTGTTTCCACTGATATGATATATGAGAGCTTTTATCTGCATTTGGCACATAAAACCTCTTTATCCTAATGCAGTTAATGCAGTCACTGGGCAAAAGTCAGAATAAAATAACATAGTGTCACAGCATGATTTAAACAGTGGCAATTTCTAATATTAGGGAGGAGGTATATGATTCTTTTATAATGACTCACATTTCTTTTCAGATTTTACTCACAGTCACACAGACTTAGGACATTTAAAATAGCTCATAATTCGACAATAGCTATTTAAAAAGAGAACGATATCAATCTTCTGTCTGCGCTATCACAGGTGGTTCACTGTTGTTTTTATGCTACATCGACAGGGCACACGCACGCACCCCCCCCCCCCCCACACACACACACACACACACACAGATTTATCAGCTATTTCACTTTGTTTTGCTGTAGCCACCAGAATACAAAAGCCTAATCAAAACCCACTTATTAAAAAAAACAAAAATGTGCACAGACCATAGTTGTCTGTCCTTTGTCATTTAATTTTGAAAAGAAGGTACTGTGCTGAAAAGTGTTGACGCAAATTGTCCTTCAACAGAAATGTGCTCGTAACTAAACACTAAAAGTTCCAAATACAAAGAAAATAATCAGCTGTAGTGTTTTTGCACACAGGGGCTTAGAACTATTTCTTTTACAGTGCTTCTCTTAGAATTTGTTTAGAGTCACTACGGCAAATTAAGAAGAAACTGTCTGTTCTTTGGATTCACCTTATCTTCGCATGTGTGTCCCTTGTGTTTTGTTCATTCGCCAGGTAATTGTCCAACTGGGTCACAAGCAGAGAAAGCCGAGGTGCTGTGGACTTGATCCTGCTCCGTGTGCTTTAGGCTGTGCCAGGCTCACAGCTGGCTGGTATTAACACACTTTAGCTGAGGGCTACTCATTTCCTGAGTTCACAGGGTTGTGCTGCCGGTTGTTTTGTTGCATTTCAAGCTCCTGTTAATCATTCAGCGCTCATTCATCATCTTGTCTGAGATACATAAACCATCCATCAATGCTTTTGAGTTGGAGTTTCGCTCTATCCGTTGCATGTGCACGGTCTCATAGGCTCTGACTCAGAACAGACTCCAAATACAAAACAAAGTAACGAAATATTGAAAATACAATGACTGATGTGATAGAGTTTCATTCTTTTAATTCCGTTATTGTACCCGAATTATATATTATTTACAGTCCTATTGTGTGCCAGAGGAAAGTGTTTGTGTCCACTCGTGGTTAAAGGGCTATTTCACAATATTTTATTGCATAAAAAGGCAATTTTCACGTTCAAAACGCGGTCTTTACCAGCTCAAAGTCAGGAGGATGTTTACGAACTGAAAAGGAGTCATTTTGTGAGTGAGGTCATGAATGTAAAACAGTAGCCCTGCGTGATACTGTACCTAATCAGCCCAAATATTGCAATTGGCCAGAGGGGGTTCCCCTTTGGTTGATTGGTGGAGTCCCTGCACAGTTGAACCAATTTCATGTCCCATTAGCTTCATGCAAACCCAGATTGGACTTATGTTCACATGGGGAGGTTTTCTCAACATACGAGAAGGTCCTGCCGCTCACCGTTTCCATTTTCTTCACTGGGGATGGACTCAAGGGCATCGCAAATCCATTTACTAAGTCTAACGTATCGATACAGTTTGTCATTAAAAAGCTGGTGATTGACAGAAGCACACGGGAGCTGAAGCTGAAGCTGACCAATGAAGCGTCAGTAATCTAAATATAACACACTCTTTACTTTCTTGTTCACAAGTTTTTCAGCTTTTACTCGTGCGTGTAACTGGATATTTAATCAAATGCAACAATACACACTGACCTCCTGTGTTTGCTCCACTCAGTGTCATTTTTCAGTCTAGGGCATTAAGGCAGGAGTTTCGAATCACATGCACATCTTTAACACACATCTATAACAGCTGATCAAAGCCCCCAGTCCCATTGTAAGCTCTTCTGTTTCACTTTGGGCAAACAGAGCTGTGGAGAGTGAATAACGTAAAATAACTAATTCATAGGTGGCTGCAGAGGCTAGTAGCTTATCTAATGTAATTATTTTAATTACAACAATTCATATGTAATGATACCAATGCATGTGAGGCATTTAAAAGTCAGTTTGAAGTAAATTAAAAAGAAATAAAAATCAGAATTTTTAGTACTTGTAGATTTAACCCAAGTAAAAGCGCGTGAAATAATAACTCTGGAAATCTGCTTGACAAATTCAGGAACAAACTACAACATAACAAAGCAGATACACAAAAACACCAGCAAACAGCGCTAAGTACGTCCTGTTAACTCAACTACCGTGTATTACTACTATATATTTTCAGTGTCTGGTTCCACTTGATGAGATCATTGTTAACGGATCCATTTTTATCCTGCGGTCGATGTGCCAAAGGAAACTGTAGAACAATTCACTTACATAAATACAGGTCGAGTGATGTGACTGTTAGTGCTGCCAGTGAAATCAATTAATGAACAAAAACATTAATGAACATATACACTGTTCAAAGCCAAGCTGAAAACTATTTTTGTCCAGTAAATGGTCAAGACTGCAGGCTGCAGTGAGGGAGACACTTGAGCTGTGCTGGGTGTACGTACATGAGATGCCTATGTCTCACATCTGAAATCTGAATCTGAATTAAAAACAAAAGAGCCAAATTAGTAGAAAGAGTCTGTCTGATTTTGATGATGGATGGATGACTCCTTTGTATCCCAGCTATACTCTCAGTCATCAGCTGTCTAGACAAGTTTGTTTGTATAGTTTGAACCAAGCTGTAGTGTCAGCAGACGTGTGATAACCAATTCAGGTTTAATTCAGGGCTAATCAGGATGTGGGTTTTCCCTTAAACACCGGGGGAGATACCATAATAGACTCACTTTTTGTGCATTACTGTCTCTTTGTCTTCTCACCTCTACTGGACTCATCACCGCACAGCCTCAGGAGCATACGCTATGTATGCACACACATACACACACTCCCTCAGAAGTTACATTTAAAACAGTGTTAGGGACACAAAGCAAACAGAACTGCCACTGGGTCTCTGACAAGCCTCTTTGATTATGCTGCAAGAGCCAGCAGCTGCGGGCACCTGATGGTGGGCCGGGGGGGATATCAGAGTGTGTATGCAGATGCGTGTTTGTAATCTGTAAGCTTCTAAGTGACACCAAAGCACAGCATGGGTGACTTGTTCTTTCCTTTGCTGACGTTAATTAAGCACAAGGCCATCTATGGCAAAGCACAAAGGCTCGCTCCAGTCCCTGCCTTACAGAGATAAATCAGGTGGCCTGGGGTCTAAACCACAGCAAGTCCCGAGGGCGTCTGTTTACACTCTTATCTAAATCTTTAGATTTGCATTTATATTCTTCAGCATGTACATTTGATCATAGCTGACACCCGCGATCTTACAGAGTGAACAGGGGTCTTAGTCAAGGACGTTTTGACAGAGCTGCGTATGGACACTTCTCCTGGCAACGCAGAGACATTATTGCCTCACACAGAAACATGCTTCTGTTTTCATGACCTCAATCTCCAAGGGCAAACACATGCATGTCTTTTTACCTTCTACAAAGTAAGGTGTAGTCACTTCAAACCCTTTTCCCTTTTTGAGAAACACCACTTTTTCTACTTGCTCTGGAGTAGTGCAATACTTCTACTTCTGAGGCCCCAGAAACGTAATTTAACTGCTGTCTGTATGTCAATAACACAAACGGCATTGTCTCCTATCCTGTAATGATTTTTATCATTACAGGATTTTAATTTTTTGACTAGTATTGCACAGTGAGAAGGAATGCTTAGGCTTGCACAATAAAATGAAATGTAGCACAAAATGTGAAAGCAGTAATTACAGTAGGGCATCTAATCACGGATGACTGGCCAAAGTAGTTACATTACATTTTAATTAAATCACTTTGCCTTTAACATTATTTTCTGCAACACAAGATCCAAAAAACGAGATACGAGCACCCTTCCACGTAGTGTAGTGTAGTGTACTTAGTAGTAGTCAAAGTAGTGAAATGCGAGTAGTTAAAGTAGTAATATGTGTTTTGCAGTTTGTTGCTAGTAATTCAACCACATGTATATTTGCATAATGATTCAAGTAGGTAAATTACTTTTGACCATTTTTTGTCTAGTTCACTACTATATGAAAGTACAATTTGGGGCTAGAAACATAAAGATTTAATTTGATCCTATTTTATTTTTTAAGGGGAATTTCATCTAGCTTGAGATGCGTTTATTGTTAATTCCCCTCTGAAAAATACTTACCTACCTAATACCTACAGTCTTTATATAAATGTCTTAATTTGTAAAACTAAACTAGCATATTAAGTGTCAGTTATCTGGCTAACTGAGTAATCCTGGTTGGTGTATACCTCCACCTGGACTCTAGTCTACCTCATTATGTGGACGCTGTCAAACGGACAGAGTACCAAGTAATGGAGACAGTATTGCTAAATTCAGAGATAAGACAAAGAAATTGACAAAATCATTCTCGCAGCTACTTTAGAACATGGCATCTAAAATGAATGAATCAGAAAAAATGCTGGCACATTGAAAAACATGATAAATATGACTAAAGTTAAAGTTCAATTCAAAAATCTTGATTTTTCCTTATTGTTGTAGGAATGTTATCTTCCAATGACTGTGGGATATCAGAGCCTTAACTTTATTCTAGCCCTCACTATTACATATATTTTTTTTCAATCCACAGAGTAACAAGACACAAAAAAAGTCTGCAAGCCTCTACGCTCACCTCCTGAGATCTGAGTAAAGAAACTATTCACCGACGTCAGTGCAAACCTCTCCTGCATCACTGAGCATTTAAAATGTCATTGTGTCATAATAGCGTATCATATTGTGACAATTTAGTTCTCAGAGTCAGAGAGTAAAGTAACACTGTCCCTGAGGTGGTTGCTGGGAGGTTACTCAAGGACCAGACAGGTGCACAAATCTATTCCTGGATCACTGATTGACAGGATGGGACTGTATTTTCCATTGTGACTGTCACCAGCAGTGAATATCAAGTAAAAACAGAGGCACAGAATTAAAAAAAAAAAAAAAATGGGTACAGCATAAAAATTATAGATACTATAATGACTAATAATACCTTTTTTGACTCCCTTCATTTTTACTGCTTAGATGTGTGTAAGTTAAAATTAAATTTTATGAAAATGTATGTTTAAGTTAATAAGTGGTCAAGGATCAAGCCTTTGTCCATATCTCCACTGGCACCACAGCAGACACCTGAGAACTTACACTGAAACCAGGACGTAAGGACCAGGTTCTGATGCCGATTCTTTCAACTTTGCCTGAGAAAACTGCAAAGCCCAGAGTGTCCTTCCTGACCTTGGCACAATTTGCCAGATTCATATTAGAAACAGACCCACATATTCTCCAACATCGGTGGGTCCTGGTTTGATTTGGACTTAAAACCGTTTCCGGCTGAGCTTCGGTACCATATCATGCTGAGAAAACATGCAGTGAAGACTGTTCTGAAACCAGCTGAACCCAGAAACCTCGGGCTTTAAAATGTATAAGGTCAGAACTACACCACTTGCAGAGTTGCCCTTCTAGTCGAATACCAGCCCCCACCCATGGCAACAGCCTCTGATCTGTGCCACTTATCTACTTCCCAATTTAAAGTTTACCTCATGCTATTTATCACTGTGTACACGCTTTCCCATTTTGTTATTGATATTGTTGTGCACGGTTTGCGGGTCTTAACAACTTATTACCCTTCAGGACCTTCAGACTTGCACTATTGACATTTTCCAAACTCAATACGAGTGTTTGAGCTTTGCATTGTCTCATTGCATTTCTACTACTGCCACTTCAAGCAGCAGAACCTGAAGGTTTCAACAATTTATCCATAGATTTTAAGGATTTGTTTTGACCGCTCTGTTTGTGTGCTAACTAGATTTGTTGCACTGCTGCACATGGTGTGGCTCAGGTAGGTGGGAGACATTTCCTGTGCATTATTCACATACCCCTGGTTGGGAAGAACCTTTGTACATCATATATGCTAAGGTGAAAACTGAGCAAATACAAGGGAAAAGTTGGTTAAAATTGTGCAGTGAAACTTATTATAAACCTTTATTCTATAAAATAGATCATTTAGATAACTGGTTTCAAACTAATTGCACTTCACAGAAGTAAAAGTTCTGGAGTAAGTGCAGGAGTAAACCCTGGTGGCCTGGACGTTAAGGTGCTGGCCTTGATCTGCAACATCTGATTTTGACCAGCCCTTTGTCCTATGTCATTTTCTATCCCTCTCTCTCTCTCTTCTCTCTTTCTGTCATCTTTATAGTGTTGCATAAATTGCCCCAAAATAGCAATAAAAGGATCATTTGGATCCCCGAGATCCATCTGAATGAGTTATGTACAGTTGTGCCCCTGCATCTCGGCAACATAGCTTCAGGAGAAAATTATAAACCCCGTGAACGATGCACAAAAACTCTAATAGTAAGACTTGGCTCATAAAGGAAATATAGAGCGGCCACATTTGCCTGTCAGAAGCATCTTGCACCTCTCTGCTGTGCAGAATGTATGTCTGTGACACTGTTTTTATTTGTGACACGACTGAACTGAATTATCAATCCTAATATATCCATAAAAGAAGTTCTAGCAGTAACACACAGTGCAGCTTCAGAGAGACTGTAAAAGCCAGTGTGAGTTGTTGCTCCTGTGCCGGCTCTAACATAAAACTGACGCAGATTCTGCATGCTGTCTGGGCAGCCAGTCACTCAGCCCTCCAGCACTTTGAGCTTAGTGACTCAGCAAAAGTCAGCCCCCCCACCCCCTCCTCCTGTTCCTCTGTGCCCTCTTTCTGCATCCTAGACACTGGGCTGGCATGCTGACAGCTTTAACACAAAAATGGCACTGCTGAGGCCAATGAATCAGACTCTGTGGGTGCTATCTCACAAAACCTTGGTTTGGCTCGCACCCTGCATAACATAGTACAGGGCCTAAATCTGAAAATCGATTGTACTATGAATTTCGTGGGGGAAGGCTTTCAAACGGCTTACCATCTGATGAGAGTGAAAAGAGGCAACGCATGTGTCCTACACACGCACTTATGGGAGAAATGTGTGCGTTCACTCATACTAGTTGCATGCATACATTACAGAAACACAAAGACAAACACACAAAAACAAAGTGAGGCAGGTTAAAATGTCACAGTGTGTATTACAGAAACTGTTCCACATGCACAATGTGAATGTACACAGACGCACAATGCATGCAAATGAGACACTTCAAAGGTGAACTCACTGCACATTTTATGGAACGCACTGATGTTAGTTGAATAAGACAATCAAAAACATACTGTGTTGGAAAGGGTGGTTGGGCGGCTGTTGTAGGTGTACCTACAGTAAATGGTAAAAAGAAATCTCCTTTTCTCATTCACAGCGAATAGTTAAGACTACACAATTACTCGATTCATAAATATTTGAAAGGTGAAGCTTAATCTTGCAAGATGAGTCGAAGACAAACGGATCACAATTTATGACCCTTTTTTTTTTTAAAGTAATAGGTCAAAATCTTTAACAAAATATCACTGGCACCTTTTAACAGAAGAAATTAAAATAGCAAAGTGTTCTATCTGTGTAAAGGTGGTTATATAACATATTGGAGCTATTGTCTTGACATGTTGCATAAGTTTGTATTCAACCAGTCAGGTATATTATACAGCACAAAACAGTAGCTGCTAGAGTGATCCCATGTAACCCACAAGCATCAAGATACACCCACAGCAGATGCTCCCTCTGCAAGCATGAATGACCTGGTGGCTCACAAACACTTATATTGGTATGATAGAAATTAAAGTAAATTATATAAATAAAAGAACTCACAGGTAGGCAGCCTTGCCCTCCTCTATTTCTTTGCCCTTGCCGCTCGTGGCCGTTTTCTTGCTGCACACGGTGCGCGTGATGCACATCAGCAGGCCGCAGTGACGCAGGAAGAAGCAGCTGACGTCCACCAGCACGAGGAGCAGCAGCAGCGCTCCCAGGCCCAGGCCCACCACCGCCCCCAGCCCCAGGCCGCTGAACAGGGATTCTGCTAAGGCAGTGAAACACACACGCAGACACACGACACACAAAAAGACGAAAACACTGTTAAAAATTTGGGTTCAGGAGTTTGTACACAAGCGTGTCCACAGTCTGGATGTCTGCTGAGACGAGGACTGAGCGTCAGTTGAAGGTCAGCTTCTTGCAGTGCCCCCCTACATTTTTACACGGAAGGTTTTAAGCCGCTGTAAGCGTAAGGCTAGAAAACCAGAATCCAAACAAGAGCACACTCACCTCAAAAAACTTATACTGTGGTTACTCTCTAAACCAGTTGAAGGTCAATGAATTCCTGTGGAGCCTGTTGGAGAGTTTCCAACACGTAGATAAATCCTAATCAACAACACCTCGACTCCACACAATCCTCAGTGGAGGATCTTATTAGCGTGAATCCAGCAAATCTTATTCATAACGGATCAATTCCAGACTTATGAAGCCCTATTTTGCTATACAGTAAATAGAATAAACGTTTCAAAGACTTAAATAAATGAGGAAAAGAGGATCTACGGCTTTCTGAAACAGGTGGAAAAGGCTTTACTGGGTGATTTATTTGTATTATCAAAAGCTCTGTAGTTTCCTATCTGTTTAAGAACTTTAAAAAAAATGCACTAATCTTCTGCCAGAATTTATTCATGAGCATTTTATCTGAAACTACACAACAAACCCCTTTTCTTTTTCTGTTTGCCCCCAGGCTCTGCATCTACTGTTCCGTCTCTATGATGTGCCAGCTGTCAACATTTGTGTCTCCACAAGTACAGGGGTTAGTGTACACTTCTTTAGCTGTATGGTATCACACTGCAGCTCAAGGTAGCAAGCATCAGCATTGCCGCGCTGATGCTTCAGCCTCTCAAGTCCACTGGGCGCCGCCTATTTCGTAGCTCGCAGTGCTAAACAGATACACATGGGAAGCAGAGTAAGAATTTTCAGCTAAAAGTTAAAACAGTTTCTTTCATAGCGGTCAGCAGTCTAAAACACATTGAGCTCTCAGCTCAGTTGGGAACAAGCAGCGGGGCCTGCTTTCAATTGAAAGTAATGAGAAAATGAAGGCATTGCAGTAAAGAGAGGCTCCCAGTGGGCACAGCTGAATAGAGTTGTGCCCTTAAGTGATCCTAGGGTTGAGCAAACTGAACATCCACTGTAGGATCAGTGCTGACAGCTGGAGGTCAGACCTTGCCAGGCGTAATCAACAACGGAAGAGTGAGAGCGAATGAACTTTTCTACTTAAGAATGCTTTCATAAGGGTGTTCAGTAGACTGTGAGTTAAAAAGGGGGATCAGACATTAATATGAAGGTGTAAGCGCCCAGAGACAGCGTAGTGGGGAAGTCTGGCACCTCGAAATCCCCCAGTGAACAAGGACCAAATGCTGTAGGAGCTTCTCTGTACTGACTGCTTACTTCTGTGTGGCAGTGGATAAACGTGAGCTGAATGCAGTGGGGGTCTCCAGTCAGTTTTTCTACATTACCAACTACACACTGTATACTTTAGATTAAATGAAATTGAATAAAATAAAAATGTCATTTAAACCTCCAAGGAGCGGGTTCGGCTTCCAGTTGAATCCTCACAAAACTCTGACAAACCATCTACTGCAAGATTCCAGTACAACTGCAATTTGTGATTGTTCCAAAACAGTAACTGAACAGTGAGGGTCTGTTGTCCTACTTTTTACGGTGGGTCTTACATCCTTTGCACTAGTTGGACCACTTTTGGTTGTTTTTCAGTTAATTTGGCGTGTTTAATCGGTGGTGGTCTGGTCGATGAAATCAGTCTGTCTGTAGTGAACAAGAATGGTGTAAAAAGTCTGTGGCTGGGTGTCTCTGCACTTGCACCAACTCTGGTTTTGGTATTAAGTTCCAAACAGATAAACTGTTTATTTTACTTTAATTTACTTGTATAAGGTTAGTTCCCAGAAACTTAAAATGAAAGCAAGAAGCTATGTAGCAGAAACTGAATTTCCTTGCCTGTATGGATGGAGAATGTAGGCTGGATCCAATTTTCATTTCCATAATGTAGCTCAATAGCATGTTTCATTAGACAAGACTTGCCAACCAAATTGTCCATATGTTTTCCAGTAAACTCCACATTTTCAGTGCCTTATGTCGATGTAAAACATTGGTGACAATGATCCGATCATGGGTGAAAACAAACCGCGAGTACTGTCTATTGCTTAGTTTAACTTTGATCCCGACCATCTGAGTTTAAAGCCTGACTTTAAGAGTGGATTTAGTTGAACCCTTCCATTGCAGGAATTATAACAGCAGAGCCCAGTTTTAGCATAGTGCAACAGAGTGTTATTCCTGCACTGTCTTGACTGAAAAGAGCTCAAGTTAAAACCAACACTTGGACCTCAAACTCGCTTTCATTTTAAATCCATTGTGCAGAGTGTGAGTTCTGAGCCAACTACAAATATGTGACAACCTGCACCACAATGGAAGCTGCAGCTGTGTCACAAATGACACTCATGTCAGTTACTTTGTTCTTGACTTAGAGCTGAGACTGCAGACAGTGGAGACTGGCAGAGAGTCAAAGCACAGAGAGACAAACAGAGGCCAGGGTGAACCTTGTGGCTTAAAGGACTAATTAAATCACTTTGCGTTTTCATGAATCTGGGCATGTGGAATTTGAAACTTGTAGACTGGATCAATATTTTCTCAAAGCCACAGGCAAATGTTTTGTGTCTCACCTTCTGACAGCTTATCTGAGTTAATTTGGCGGCTAAAGCCACAGACTCAGAGGTGGGAAACAACAGCCCTCCTGAAGCGTCCCCATATTCCAGCAGAGACAGAACAATAGTCCTTTATTTGAGCCGTCCATCGAAACACTTCTGTGGCCTTAAGCTTTAATAGGAGTCTTACCATATTCACATTACGTAAGGCCCTTGTCTCTTTGTCTGCCTTCATCACAGTGCTAATCAACTAGCATGTAAATAACTGTAGGCGTTTTTTTAAATAAAACAGTGAACCGCAAAATGGTTGTAGGTTGACCTGATGACACCTTAATGTACAAGCATTTACTTTTAAATTGAAAACTAATAGAAATCTTTTTTTTCATTTGAAGGACGCCCAAAGTATTTAGGAGGGCCCGGGTTTTATTAAATTGCCATTTTCTGGGATGCCAGCAAAGCTCTTACCCTGAAAGACGGAAATCCATAAACATCAGTCTTTCATCGGATAAGGAGTATTACTCTAAAGTGCTTAGCTGCAGCCTGACAGTTTGGGGCTGGATTGATATGTTACATGCTTGTTTTCTTGTAGCCATTTTGCCAGCCATGCTATTAGACTGATTCCCAAGTTTGGATGTAATTTAGAAAAAGAGCCCCCTGAAAAATACATTACTGCCTGAAGGAGCACCTACATGGTATAAATCAATATTTGCACCTACTGTCGTCAATATATTAAGACAATGCATCAAAGACATGGATGAAGTGTAAAATAGGAGGAACACTAGACGAACACATTTATACAATAGAAAACATAAAAGTGCAACAACAAAAGACAAAGAGCTGCATGATTTCATAAAAACAAAGTGACATTTCAATGTTTTTCTAAAGTGACACATTTTTCATGTCTTTTGTGTTTCTGATAAATACCCGTTTCATTTCATTTCAAAAAGCTACTGTGTTTATCTAAGTGTATTTGCCTGTGTTTCCTGATTGGTTAAAATGTTTTCCGAAATGTCACAGTTTTTTCCCATAATGATGTTGTGTTTTCTATGTTTTAAATGTGTGCGGCCCAGGCTTGTTGTGCCCGATACCTTCGAACCGACGCTCATAAAAATCTGGTAAATGTCATAGTTTATTTAATGTCACTTTACCATACAGTATGTAGTGATACAAAAGAGAGCTAAAGCCGTGACGTCACACCGAGATCAGCTTTTGTTCCATTAGCTTTAGGGACTTTTGTCTGAAAACGTCAATACTGAACACTGTTCATTCTTCTGTCCTGCTGTTATTCTAAAAATGTCTGAGCCTGACTCAACCCCTTTGACTCACTCGTGGACTCTTTTGTTGAGTCATTACCCTGCAGTGCTCTGGGGCTGATGGCCACTCCTGAATAAAGCAACTAATGCAATATTAAATTAAATCATGTTAAAAAATCAACCTTATCTGGAAATACAATACTTAGTAAGCTGCATGACCAATCCCTGTCTTCTAGAAATTACATCTATGTATTAGTAAGTAAGTATATAAGTAAGTGGTTAATTAATCTGGTCGCAATTATAATTTATTTAAAATGTTCCACAAAATAATCAAATAAACACAATCTCTAGTAGATGTATGGTTTTAGTTATTAAAGTTACTTGTGTCACACACAACAAAATGTTTCAACTCCTCAGTGGTAATTATGTCATAAGGTTGAGGTGATTAATGGCTGTTTTTTTTTTGTTTTTTTAATTGTGTCACTGATTATGTACCAAGTACCTTGTGCATCCATGCACTAAACATGGGGTTATTAAATGCCCTGGTGCCTTTATGATTTGTGAATGGAGAACTATACATGTAGCGGTTGCAAAAGGTACAGAATGTAAAGTAACCGGAGGAAATGCTTCAGTGTTGTCTTCATTGCCTTCAGTATTTTAGCCTGGATAGTTTTTAATCTGCATTATTCTTTGAACCAGAAACAAGATGAAACAGCTCAGATCTCTGCATAAGGAATTAATGCATGAAAAGCCGCTTACATTTAAATGTATTAAACTGAGATGAAACAGCAAAGTGCGTGAATACAGGTGAAACTAGCAGCCAACTTGTCTTCCAACAACTAAAACTTTATGATGTAAGGAAATCTACAAACAGAGGAAAGATTGTGCACATACAAAAAACATTATTTGGCTCTATCAGAAAATAGGCAGCGATGTTCTTCTGCTCATGTACTAAAGATGCAAGAGGCAACAGTGGCTGTGAAAACCATCCTCTGTAATAACCCACAGGTTAGAGTGATAAATTGCCTACAGGGCTTTAAGGACCAAAGCTGTGTATAAATCCCTTTTAAGATAAAATCTAATTGTTATGGGCAGAAAAGGAGATTTTATCCCCTTTTCTAAGAATTATATATCTATATGATTATATATATATATATATATATATATATATATATATATATATATATATATATATATACCTGTGTCTGAAGACAAAATTATTCCAACTTTATGGGCAACAGTGTTTATATTTATTTATTGTATGGAGATTTAAAGCCATTTTTCATACTCAAAAAAAAAAAAAAAAAAAAAATCTGTATACTCACAAACTTTCACGTGCACGTTTATGTGCTTTAAATTCCCATCTGGGGAGAGGAATGGGTTATGCTGTGGTATTTTCCTTTGATTTACATACTCTACTTGTCATCATACAAATAAACTTTAGATGCATAAAGAGTGTGACGCAAATTTCTCATGGAAATACTCTAATTTATCAGAGTGAAGAATTACCAATGGTGGTACTTAAATCAAGATGAAACCTTCTTGTATTCATTACTTTAGTCGAAACTTTTCAAGCCATGCGTGAAAAAGGCACCGCCTGGACCTTTTATGAGATAAGTTGCTTGTTACCTGTAAAAATCGTACATTACTGACCCCCAATAGGCTTTTGGTGGAATTTTTGCCACAATTTAAACTCCAGGGGGAAAATCAAGCTCCTGCTGTCATGTGTGTCTTGCAGTTGCAACATTTTTTACATGTCCTCTTTGTGTTATGAATATCTGTGTTTTCATTTTAGTTTATTATGTGTCCCGTCTCCCCCCACCCCCGAAAAAGATCCTGAGAAATAGGGAGTGTATCTTCATTGTTCCACTGGAAAAGCAGACAGAGATCTGTCCTCTGTGGTGACTCAGCTGTCCCCCTGTATCTATTAAACTGTCCATACTGCCGTCCCCATTTCATGCTCTCTTGCTGGAGGTCAATCTAGTATAAACATCAACTGACAGCAGGAACTTTATTGTGCTTGGCACTGTCATTGCTTCTGTACTTTGGACTGAGGGTAATAACTGATTGTCGTCCAAGTATGTTTGTTTATGCCAAAAAGCAAATATTGGCAATTAATTTATGGCTCAAAAGCCCCAATATCAACTTAGTAATGCCTGATATACATAATTCATGGACTCCTATCAGAGCATTAATCTGTATTAATCACTATTTTCTTTATTCATTCTCGCTCGGTTTTCGTAAAGGGCTGTCAATCTTAGTCTTCATATACTTTATACTTCTTTATGGCATTGTTATTGCCATGTTGTTTCATGTGTTATATAGAGACATATGCCGTATATTGTCCGGTCAAGGTTATTGGTGGGCACACGCTTCTTTAAAACATAATCAGAGATGATTAATGACATGAAGCTTGGAGGCGGAGAATTATCAGTATGGATGGATAATTGTAGTGCTTTATGAAGCCAGGTTGTGATTACTGCCATATTAATATATATTGTAAAACCACCATGCACAAGTAACAAACTAAGTGTATCCAGTCTCACTATTCGCCATCATGTTCTCAAAGCTGCTTGGAAATCACTAATTTGTTTTGTTTGACTAAAGTTTTCCCAAACTCTTATTCTTGATTCACAGTGGTCATTAATTCTTATTTTCCTGCTCTATTAACCCTTTTAACTGACTTCTTGTGATTACCAGTTGATATATAGGCCCATTAGCTGTATCAATGAATTGCTAGAGATCCAACTTGTGAAGCACCTGAAGCAATTCATATACATCTCACTTTGACAATGTAAACTCATTAGGCCAGAGCAGTGATTGACTGTCTCTCAATTGGATCTAAGAGGAAGTGACTCGATTAATGACGACCAAATGGGCGTTCATCGATTGGGTAGGTAGCAGGTGCTAATCTGCGGGGGGGAATAAACATAAACATTTGTTAGGAGCCTTCCTATGGTCTCGCTTTGGGATGTGATGAGGACTCCTGATAGGGAAAGTCTGTCTGAGGAGGCCCTCAGAGAATTAAATATAATCATTAAATCCTGCGTAGTTTGAAGGAGAGTGATGAGTCCTTGCATACTGTCCATTTCCAAGGAGGAGGAAGATGAGTTGTGATGCGACTCGAGTGCACTTAGGAGTCAGTGTAGAGCATATGAAAAACCATGGCAAATTACTCTTAACTTAAAAGTACATAAAATCCTTAACAATGAACCTTAAAAGACTTCAAAGAAGTGTTGTCCACTTTTCTGTAATTGCTGCTGTCTGGAGTTACAGCCTATTTCAGGGGTAATTCAAGTAGCTCTCCCTCGAGCTTTGTAGTTGAATACAAGTTTAAACAGCAAAGCAAGACACGCATTTGAATGCATGAGTCACACTTTACAACTCTTAACTATGCCCCGACACAAAGTAGACCTTCAACAAGGTGTCAGTACTCAGGCTTCATAGTACAGTCAAGTTTTCTCAGTGTGAAGTCTGCAAAACTTCTCAATCCTTCTCTAAACTACATTTATTAGGACCAATCATCGGGCTTTCATAAATCTGTCTAGAAACTGCAGAAAAATAAGCCCAGAGCTGGACTGAGAAACATCTCATTTTCAGGTTTTATTCAGCATCAAAGTAATCCATTAATACTCGTGTGTATAGTCATAAAGTGCTAATACCTAATCCAGCATACTTTTCATTGTGCCAATTTACAAAGATGTACACAAGGGTTCAAAGCTAATCACAAACGATGCAGGAAGATTTATATTTGTAATTTTTAATTTTAGGAAACAGCTGTCAGGCAGATTATATTTGGCAATGCCTACAAAAAAAAAAAGAAGTTAATATCCAGAGAAGTTGGGAGAGCTAACACAAATGGAATTTGGAACAACTGGCCATTTCCTTGTACAAATAAGAATAGTTTAACTTATTTTTCAGAAAATAAATAAAGCAATTAGGATTTAATGACTAAAGTGCGGGATTGCATGTAAAATATACACAATGCCATAAACCAGCTGTTTCAGAAAGAGAACCATCGTTCCTGCTCTCTTTCCATCGCAGCAGGCACTTTGCTGTCTGCTTGTTTTACCATAAAATATTTATGTTGTTGACGGAGACTTTTTGTGATATTAATTTTGCTCCTTCAGAAATACATTCATTTAATTTAAACAATGTTTTGTTTATTTCATGGATAAATGAGTTAAATAAACATGTAAACATCAACCCTGATCATGTACAGGGGCAGCCTTTGCTCTGCTAAGTACTATGAGTAAAACTCTTTACATTAGTCAAATGAATTAAGTCTTATAATGAAAATGATGTTTACAGTTAAATCCCTGTGACTTGGTTTCCTTTCGTCTTTCAGACAGTCAACATTTAGCTTTATTCTGAGAACTTTATTCTGAGTTACATCATTTCAGCAGCATATGCCTTTTTGTTTTTGTCCACCAGGAGCAGCAGGAACACTTCAACTGATTATATCCAACAAAGCAATCATTTTTCATCTGAACCCTCAAAGAAAAGAGACTTCAGAGACAGCTGACTGGACTCAGTAAACATAACTGAGTCGGTGCTTTATTGCCAGGCTCTCTTTAACCTCACAGTTACTTTATTTGCTAAATATTGAGCTGCTCATTTTAGATATGCACTTTACTGTCTGAGGATGTGGGTGATGTGTTTTGCTGTACCTAGTGGAAAATTCATCAAATTCAATTGGTAATTTGATAATACAATCTAAATGACAGTTGGTGCTTTTTTCTAAGACAGTTAAACTATAATAGAGTGATTGTCATGCATTTTTTCACAACAGCGCTTTAAAAATAATGCGTTCATTTCGAATATTTATGAGAGAGTTGATTAATGTAATGAACAGCTGTATAAGCACTCGCTTCCTATTTTGAATTACTGGCATTGCTTCCAGGAAAAGTTTTACTTGAGCTCTCCAGAGAGGAGAGAGAAGCCCCTCCAGATTATTTCTTCAAGTGCTTTGATGAGATTATTGCAAACAAAATCTATGGTGCCTGTTTCAATCATGGCTTTTTATGGCGCATGACAGGAGGGAGAGGAGAGTGCCAAGAAAAATACAGCCGTCACAACAAAGCTCAGCACAAAATCAACTATGCTGTATCAGATATGAGTTGAGCCATTGTGTCTTATTTTCTCCAGTAAAGATGTTTGAAGAGCACAGTGTACTACTTTACATATTGGTGGATAAATTAGGTAATAATACTAAAACATATTATAGTTCAATTACTCATGTGTTTTGTGTATAAATGCTGAATCTGCAAAAAGCTAGTGAAAAGCTTTTTAGATAAATTATATACAAACATGTTTTCTTCTGAAATAGAAGAAGCATAAAGTTGCAAAGAATATAAACATTCAACTAAAATGCAATTACATAATGACTGTAATGTAACACCTGAATAAACTGCATCACTGCGATTATGTTTTTACATTAGCTTCTTTTGAGTTCATTTACTACATGCACTTTACATTTTGTAGTTTCAGTCTTCGACTAAAGATCATAAATCTAGAGGTATTACAGGTTCTTTTCTATTATAAAAGTAACTTCCTGTCAGAACACAATGTTCTCATGGCAACAATGCTGGAGGAAAATCACAAGACAACACAAGAACACTCTTCATCACTAAAGCAGTGTGGTAGAGTGATGCAGGAAGATTGGCAAGGCAAAAAAAAAAAAAGCTGTTGTTAGAGACACAACGTTATAATTGGGGAGGGCATAGGGATGTTGCAGCGATTTAGGATGTGAAAAGTAAGCTTTGATTTGAAAAAAAGAGAAAGACTTGAAGGAAGGAGAATAAATTGAAAAGGAACCAAGGGCAGTGTTGCAATCAATGGCATTTTCCTTAAAGGATTCTCTGCGAGCATGAGGGGAAGAAGGTTATGCAGCCTGTTACAAACTAAAATAGGACAGAAAAATCAAAAGAAGGAAAAAAGTAGCTCTCAATACCCAACTCAACTCAATAGCCTGCAGATGGATAATACATAGAGAGAGAATGGAGGAGAGAAATTGGTTGGTGAGCCGTGGAAACATTTTATGTCTGAAAAAGAAAAGAAAACAGAAACAAAAGCGACATTTCTTTCATCAAACGTGCATTTATATGAGAGGCAAAAACTAAAATATTGAGATATTTCAAATCCTATACTGTTGATTGCGCTAACACTGACCAGACTTCTTCAATATCCAATTTAATTTGGTGTAGCAGAAAAATGTGAGTCATTTTTTTTCCCCTGCAGTTTAACCTGCATGATTCTCCCAAATTATATAAATAACTGAACATCATTTTGGCCAAAAAAAAAAAAAAATCGAGATTGACGACTTTGCTTAATGAAAATGCAGCAAACATAAACTGCTATTATTAGGCTGTAAATTGGTATGGGAGGGATGTCAGATGAAAATGAGTAATTGCAGAGTCCTGGGTGTGGGAAGGAGATAGGGAAGTTTGGAAACAAAGTTTGAGGTAATAACCGATTGATTCTCGGGTGAGTTTGGTTCATGCAAGAGAGATACTGGAAATCCTGCTTTGTTTCTGCAGCACAGCACTGTCGCTGTCTACTGTACGCTCCTTTATTGCCTTCATAGCCAAAAAGCTCAGCGCTGTTACTCTTCCTCAAACAAACACATTAAGAGAAAAGTGTTTTTTTTTTTCCTCCCTCTCCCTTCTCTCTCCCGGGCTCTTTCCCACGATGCACTGCTGTTCGCTAACAAGAGAGGACAGCCAATCGAAGTGACCCGCCTTAAGCTTGCCGTTCCCCTGATCTTGTTTTCTATTTGAGAAGCAGCGCACACTCTCAGAGGCCATTTAGCCAGTGTAGTAATGACAGAGGCAAACACTTGCTCAATCCAAAAAAAGCACAAATGGCTTGGAAAGCAGAACAAAAACACACTAAACAGCCTCCCTTTGTTTTGTTTTGTTTTTTTTCTCTTTTGAATGTGAGGTCTTCAGGGGGACATTTTTATTCCAACAATACATGCGTCTGCGCGACTGCAACTGTGTGCGTTCTACTGTGCTGTAGCTACATATTGCACACGCTCGCCTTATCTGCCCACGTGTGTGCATTTGTATGTTTTCATGTTAGCCCAAATAGCCTGGATGACTGGATGAGAAGCTTCCAAGCTTTCTATCCCTTTTTCTTGGAACATTAAGCACCAGAGTCAACCAAAAAAGAGCAACAGCAGCAGCATGAGACTGAGACAGGACTGAGACGGAAAAAGATGTCCGTGTTTGTGTACTGGCTTGTATGACTGTCTTGTGTTTCAATCTGCCAAATGAGAAATGGGCTTGACTAGCCATGCAGAAGCACTCTGTCTGTGCTGCGTTCTGGTGCAGAATTGCAAAGTGGCACCACAGGAGCATCACGTGATAAACACACAAAAGCAAAGAATCATATTTTAAAGCATAAATCTGCAGCCTGAGGGTATTTTTACTTGTGGTCTGTTGGGTCTGTTTGAAGCCAACCCTGGTGTGATTGCACCATTTGTGCTGTTTATCTAAACAGGTAGGAATGAATCCCTAGTGTGGACGTAAACACCGAGAACGCCTGAACAGGAAAGTCTCCGAGCACTTCCAGGCTTCCAAGGACTTGGTGGTGAAAATCCAACCACAAAAGTATATGAGATTCCAGACAAAATAATCAGCATGTTATATGCATGTATGCTGATTATTTTCTCAAATAATTGTTCAGTCTCAGAAAAGAAAAAAGTTGTCACAGTTCTTGGAAGCTGAAGTGACCTTTTAAGCATCTTGGTTTGTTTGACCGACAGTACGAGGGCCTATAGATAATGATTTGGTGTGGAGGAGAATGAAGGGGAGGAGATTTGAAAAGCTTCAACCACAGAATATTCGTTGCTTCACAAGTGACTCAAATGTTTAATCAAAATAATTGCTATTTCATTTTCTGTCCATAAGTTACTTTTTTTGTAACAAGGAAGAATTAGAAATAAACAATTTTACTTGACTAAGTGGTCTTTTCCTTCATGAATGAATTCCAATTACAGTCTCGCCCAACGCTTATATCAAGCTATTAATTGATTCGGTGTTTGTTATTTACAGCACAATTTGCTGTCTGTCACAGAGTAAAGTAGTAGATTTTTTTTTTGGCAAATTCTTGCCACTATGATAATAAATAACCATTTAACACCACTTGGTTGAGACTTTCACTTTTAATAGCTTTAAAAGTGAAAGTCTCACGGAATCAAAAAACACTGGTAATATTGTAATATTGTGTCCACATTTGAATATGTTCTAACTCTGAGAAGGAGTATGATCTTTGATGCAAACTGTAGTAATTAAAGGGCTTTATTATACCTTAATTTCATGTGCTGTGTCAGCTAAAACTGCACCACGTAACATATGACGGTGTGAATAAGTGGACATAATCAGGGGTCAAACTAAAATAGCTAAATAGTTCTTGGCTTATTTTTTTGTCTCTTTCTCTTAAACCTGCAGATAAGTCGCCAATGTAGATACTATGTTGTCAAACCGCGTTTTTAGTGGCGCTACTGTGACATTTCCAACCGAAAAATGTTCCGCTTTTTACTGTGACACTGGAGAACAACTTTAGAGCAAAGTGCTTCTCTCTGGTCTCCGAGATTTAAATGGCATTCAACAATCATACAGGGAGAAATCCATTTAAGGAGAGGCACAGGAACCGATTTCTCCGCTGACAGCGGTCTCATTTGTCCAGAAAGAAATGCAGCAAGAAGGCCTGCTGTGATCTGAGGCTGGCTTTATCTTTACTGGAACATCTTGCTGTATTGCTTTTGTTATTCCCAGTGCTATCACATTTTCCAGTGGAAGGAATTACACGCCACTTAATAAAACAAGTTTAGAAATGTTCCCCGGGGGCATTCAAAAGACATTCAATAAAAGCAGAAGTAGGCAGGGAAAGGAAATGTGAACATATTGAAAAAGGCAAATTACAACACAAGGTTTTCCTTTATCATGCTTTTACCTGTGATGTCAGGTTTCTGTGGCATGAAGAACTGATAGAAGGTCGGCTCCGACAGACCCTTGACGTTCCGCGCAGTGATTTCCACTTCGTATCTTGTGTTCCACTGCAGCGGCTGAAGCATCGCAAAATCATTTGCTCCCGGAACCAGCTTGGTCATCCACTGTTCCTCTTTATCCTGAGCAGAGAAGAATGGTAGGAGAGAGCACAAAAAAACAAAACAAACAAACAAACAAAAAAAAACCCAACGCTACCCTTGAATGAATTGCAACTTCAATCGATGCTCTTTCATTTTTGTCTGCGAGCATCAAAGGGGAGCGGAAGAAGTTGCTTTATGTGATAAACAACAGCTTACGCGTTTGTGTGTTTAATCTGGGGATCGGGAGAGTTAGTACAATTGGAAACTGAGCTGTGGTTGCGAAACGCCCACACACATTCCCTTGCACAAGTGAATAAAAAAGGGTAATCCTGTGTTGAACATTATTCACACATTCTCCGATACCTTTACGTGCCACTGTGCCTTTTTGTTTTCCCTTCCTTACATCATTTTTTATGTTCTTCCTTACACCCTCTTCATCTTGGGACCAATAGCAAACAAAGGACGGGAAACTCAAGAGTCAGGCTCAGAGCTGTACATTGAATTCAAGCCAAATGTATTGTGAGCTTAACATTCTTGGCTCCTTGGCACTTTCTCTGCCAAATGTTAGAGGACAAAGGACAGAAGAAAATAGGCTTTTACAAAGTCAAGATTTGCGCTGTATATGTATACAATATTTCTCTGGCTTGTCAGGCGACTATGGTGGGCCGCGTCCATGTCTAGTCTGCAGGATCATCCGATGTATGATCCTCCATGTTGTGTGTTCCTGACTGCTGGGGATGTGAAGCATCCACCTTTTTTCCCCAGAGACTTCCTGACCCCGTCGTCTGCAGCAGTGTGTTTTTAAACCATTATCACTGTCTCAACGAGACAGAGAAATGCCTGCTTGGACACATTAGGAAATGGTGAGATAGGAGATTTGGACCAGCTCAAATCCACTTAGTCCGGTGGGGAGTTTTGTATTAGTGCCATCTATTCTGCCTCCTGGTGTTATTTCACTTGCTCGCCTTATCTTTAGAGTTTAAGCTGCTTTTTTTTTTTTTTACTATTTCACACACAAAAAATGTACTACTTAAACAGATGAGTGAATTCTGAGAGTTTGTGTACTCTCGTTTAAAACACTTTTGTAAGCGGCGCATGGATTTAAAAACGTTCTTATTTTGCCACAAACGCACCCGCTCAACACAATCAACAGGAATCTATCAAACCAGTGAGTCATACACACTGTGATGGGAGGAAAAGCAATCCCAGTGTCACATCCTGTGTGTCGACACAAAGAACAAGCACTTCAAAATGAAAGAAAATGCCTCCTTTAAATTGGATGATCCTTATTTTGTTAATTTAGTAAATACTTCTTTTATCCAGTTTTGATAAAGCAGCCACTGTAAGCAATTTATCAGCTGCATAACGCTTGTCTGCACAGTGCATCATATCAAGGCATCATATATGTTAGTCATAGATGTAAAAAACAGATACCTTTACATTTTTATTTCCTAGACTTTTTGGATTTGGGGCTAATGTGTGCACTGCTTGAGGCAATTAAGGATCAGTTCTAAGGTAGTAAAGAGTAACACACCTGCATAAATTATTAAAATCCTCCATAATACTGAAACGACGGGTATTTATGATACAACATTACAACTTACTGGATTTATCACTCATCCTCAAAATCTGGACTTCTCTCCATCCTTATGAATGTTTGAAGAGAATATTTTGCTTCCACTGATTTTCTCTTATAGAAAATAATGCTTCAGTTTTAATTCAATTCATCAGGATCTCTTTTCACATTAAAGCATTTTCTTTTTTATCGTCTTACGTTGGCTTGATCTTGACTTCGGTCAAGTCATTAATGGCACATGATCGGCGTGAATTCTGAGAACACACGTGAATGCAGCAGCCGTGTTTAACTGCGAAATACTCACAGTCTTGTATTTGACTATGTACTCCACAATAGGCATCCCTCCGTCATCCTGCTTGACCAGCCCCAACCTATAAGCCTTGCCCACTCCTCTCTGCCCATGGACTGCTGGTGGACTTGGCTCTCCTGAGGGAGACAAGTGAAGGAGGCTTCAGCAAAGAAGCAAAGCAATGTGTGTTTGTTCTGTGAGAGTGTGTGTGTGTTTGTGTGTGTGTGTGTGTGTGTGCATTCCCAAGGAGGAGAGCAGGTGCCAACATGAGATATGAGATAAGGATGCAGTACAAGGAGAGAGAAGGTTTTAAGGTGAATTAAATTCATATTACAAGGCAACTCCCACTGCTTGGCTGTAAGTATTCTTGACTGGAGGCTCTTATTATTCACTGTATTTTACTAATTGGGTCTGCTTTCCACCATTCATTCTTAGTAGCTGCACTGCTGTATAATATTAACTCTTTCTCTATGGCCTTGCCTGGATTTACAGCAATCATGTTGTGCCAGATTGCTAGAATAAATACAAATTTTATCATAAAACCCCTGCAGTATATAATTCTTATGCTGCAGTTTTACAAAAAGACACACATTTAATAGAATCTATTCCAAGCGCCAATAATCTGGATTCATATCAGTGAATTATGAGGAGGTTGTAACAAATAAGCAGACTGGAGCTTCATAATACAGCAAAGAGGTCTCATTTTGGCAAGGTGCTGATGCTTTGAATAGACATTTGCATTTTTATCATTGATATTAGTTCATAAAATCTGAGCACAGATATTTAATATCAACAAACACATTTCTATGTATTAATTGTCCATTTGATAACTGTGACATTTCTGAACTGTGGGCAGCAGAGTATTTAATTATCTACTGTTTGTTAACTGCTGGGATGTGCCAATAATTAACAATTAACCCACGCAACGAAAACCTATTGCTGTAACGAATTCCAGTGATTATGACTGAAGTTCATCTCATAAATATATATCTAAGTGGCTGTTAGAACAGTTCTGAAGATCCCTGTTGGGTCGGCTCCTAATGAGCTGAGAAGCTCAGGTCTCATGAAACGAGCTGAGGGAAAGAACAGAGAATCGGACGTACGGATGGGTAAAGTCTGGAAGGTCTCCGTGTGGCTGAACTCTCCCTGACCCTTTCCGTTGACAGCTGCCACTCTAACCTCGTAAGTTGTGTTAGGCTCGAGTCCCGTCAGCACCACTGTCGCTGGAGAGAGACAGGACAAAAGAACGACTAGGAATCATGCAGACAGCAGATCATGTCAATAAATGAATCCTGACTTACTCTAACTGTGAGTGTGACCTCATTTTATGACACTGTACCAGTTTTGCACTATGTTGTATCAAAAAAAGCATCAGATTTACAAAGTTACGTACAAAAACCTCTTGATTTTTCTCTAGTCTGAAGGTAAACTTGCATACATCCGAGGTTAAATATACCCCAAGATGAAATTATTATAATAAATGTACATTTTGTGAGTAGTTGAGCAATATGAAAGTTATTGTCTGTCATCTCATTTGTTGCAAGTTTGTCAGTATAAAGCCACAGTAATTTAGTAAAACACAAATAATAAATAATATGAGAGGATGAGTAATATCATGCAGAATAACAGTATATATAGTGCAACAATGTAAACATTTATTTTCCAGTATGGTGTATTTCAAGATAGAAATTACTAAAGAAAAAAGTAATACACATGACATGACATCATAATATTAACAGTAACTAACAGTAAACAAGGCATTAAAAATGAGATAGGAGTGTGACTCTCATAAGCTCCCAGCACATTAGGATGAAGAATATTTAAACTATAACAAACATGAACATATTCAATAAAAAATGTGTTGCATCCGAACTGTAAATTGCATTAATTATCAAAAAACTGAAAATCTCATTATCACACCGTATTACAGATTCCTATTTAAATTCTACAGTCACTAGAGCCCATTTACATAATCTTGACTATTCAGAAAAAGCCAGCAGAGAGTCAGCAGTGAAAGTTGTTGTTTTTGTCTGTCTGCACAAATTAAATACTTGAATGGTAATAGGTGCTTTTGCAGTTCTTTAGTCCCGGAACTGAAAACAAATTCTGCAATTTGCAGCCGTGCTAGGTTACTTTCCAGGCTATAAGCAGACATTTCAATTTGGGCAAAAGCATTCAAATGAAACGAGTCCAGGCATCTCATTATATTGAAGAGTTTATTGTGTAAGTACTTTCTGCTGAGGATATCTGGAGTGGCTTCTATGATTATATGATGCCATTTAACTGGCTTGTAATTAGTCCAACTCACTATTTTTATATTCTAGCCCCAATCTTGAATAAGGAGACACATTAAATGAAATTACATTTACAATTAGGCTTTATTTATCCAGTTCTGTTTTCGCAGTTCTGTTTCCTGCCTTTGTGTTTTATGCATTTCCCTTGGTCCTTTCCTCTACACGTGCAGCACAGTTTAACATATACAATTAAAGTGCAAGCTGCTGTTTAGTATTCACCTCACTGTATCTCCATTTTGTAATGACTCTGGAATAAGGGATATTAGTGATAAGCCCTTCAGGTTTGTCAGACCTGCTTATCACCCAACCGTTCGTCCTCTGGCTTACGTCTTCCATCCATTCACCCTTCACCTTGTGGTGTACTTTTCCACCAACAGGCTCAGAAATCAATTTGGAGTCATAAAGCATAAGAAGAAGAGGAGCGTGCAGGCACTCTTTCCACAAGGTGCTCGAGGTTCGTCATGACCCAACAACATCTCCGAACCGAGGCTTTGACACATCGCATGACAGATCATTTGACACGGCTTCTACTCGTGCTCGATTGGTGTCGGTCAATGTGTGCGGGGTTAACAGACAGTAATGCTGGTTAAAGCTTGATAGGAGCTTAATCTGGCACGGCTTCACTGGTCTAAGCTGCATCTTTTGAACTGACTGTGTGACAAAATTCTAAATATAATTTTTAAAAGGAAAAACTGCAGTAGTTATCTTTTCATTGACAACTACGTACTGCACTCTACATGTGTACATTTGGTCAATCGGGAGTCAAAACAGGATCAGGTCACTGGGACTGTAATGGACCAGCACTGTCGTCCATTATAGTCCCTGAACACTGAATCTTATCTGTATATATAATTTTTCTGTTTTACATTTTTAAATTTGTAAATTATTTTGAGTAAAAGACTTTTCAAACTTCCTTTATTGTTAGCGTGTATAATGATGTAAATTAACATATAGATTGATATGAAATCTCACACTGTATATATTGTAACTCACTGCTCATGCAAATTTCACAGCTTGAGTGGCAAGAGTCTTCCAAAATAAAAGGGAATCAGCATCTGTCCAGGAAGCTGGAAGAACACATTAAAAACTGAAATATGCAGCACTAATAGAAAAAACAGCAGCAAGTGCATTAAATGGTCATAAACATGCATAATCTCTGGTCTGATCATTTACCACCACTTTATGTTCAAGGGGCACTAAGAAAATGACCTAAAAAAGCTACTTAGAGATAATGATGTGAGTTTTTCTTCCGTGGGGCAGAATCTTTGGAACGTTAACAAACTTTAAGTAAATTAGCTCTGTCCATAAAAGCTGTCAGCTTTCACCAGAATGTGCTGTACACCTCAACAGCAGACAAATGTTCCTTAAACTGTGCATAATGAGTCTTGTAGTATTATAGTATTAGGAGTTTAAAAAAAAAAAAAAAAAACGGTGTTACTGTTACTGTTGCGAAATTTAAAAAATAAAAAAAAACTCACTCTGGATGCTGTGTGACTTGACGTCCCTCCAGTCCTGTGAGCCCACCTCCTTGTACTGCACCAGGTAGTAGCTGATGGGCACACCCCCATGAGAATCTGGCTTCATGAAGGTGACGGTTGCCAAGCGTTGGGAAACAGCTGAGAGTCGCACCGAATATGGATTTGATGGTACATCTGGAAAGATGTGAAAATGTTGAGGATTTATATGTATAGCAACCATAATCTGTTATTATAGTTACTGTACCATGCTAACATATGCTATTTAGTTCTACTGACAGCGGGAGAAAAGCATCTGATCATACACTAAAGCGCTGGATACATTTTGGTTTTGAAAAGTTAAAGGATCACCAACATTATTACAATTCATCTTATAGAGAATGTGAATGTACATCACACTGGGTTAACTGTTTGAGGACGTGGGGGCCATCAGTCTGTTTAACTGATGTCTGCTACAGTGGACAGATTGTGTTATCTCCACAGCGTAAAGGATAAAGGATAAAGGATAAAAGTTGTTTAAATGGTTCAAATCAAATGGAGATGCGGAGAGAAAGGTACTCTACCAGGAGAAATTAAATTGCAATAGCAAGCAATGGTATATGGAAAAACAAATAAAAATAAATACAGTCTCCCAGTGGCTCTGTGCAAGATCCGTTCATTTACAAGCCGGCCAGCTGCCACACTAAACTGGTTATACAAGATAAGGCGTTGGCTCCTCCAATGTGACACTGCTTTCCAGAATCAAGACAGAAAGAGAAAACAAAGCCTCCAAATCACCAGTAGAAAGGCAGGGGGTTCCTCACAACATGCTGCATGAAAACAAAAATGATTAACTTCACATTGTCTATAGTGATGCTTCTCTCCTAAAGTTTCAGTGCTATATTAAGAGATTTAGTGGCGGCTTTGGAGATAATGCTCCTTCTGAGTCTCCATTACTGACTCAGTTATTTACTACAACCTGCGCACTGTATGTGTGTTTCCCTGTCAGTGTGTGTGTGTGTGTGTGAGTGTGTGTTCGTGTGAGTGTGCGTGCCTTTTTGCAAAATTGCAAGTGGCACAAAAACTTCCAAAACACATTGTTTCCTCCAAGAGTACATATTAGGTCAGCTTTTCTACTCACTACTTTCCTCCTTAGCCAGAGCAATTCAATCTGCACTAAAGATAATTGGACTGCACTATTGTGTATTAGACTGTGCTACAGTAAATTAGAGAGTACTTCAGTGAATAGCAAGGTCTATGGTAAATCAGGTGGCACTATTTGAGATTAGGTTAGCCTGAATAGGGGTTGGGACTTGCTTTGGACTTTATCTTTGTGAGAATTGCAAATAAGGCTATTACCATTAGTGTGGAGGTAGAAGGTTACAAAGTAGTTGAATGGTTAGAGTTACTGTGAGTGTAGTGATTCAAAAGGTGTGACATCCCTGACTCCACACATTCTGGACCTGAAATTAATTCGCCAGTCTCATTAGCTCAGGTAAGTGGCCACATAACAGTAGCAGCACTGCGAGACTCACCTGCCTGTGCCAGAATAAACTCCTGATATCGAACTCCAATGTTGTTCCTGGCTGTGCAGTTGTAGCGACCAAAGTCCCTGTCCGACATAGGAGTCACCTAGAAGCAGAAAGTAATCATTTAAAAAGGTTAAGTTAACAAGTTAAATGGTTTTAATCAATTGCAAAAGTGATGCTAATAAAGTTGCCATTCGTGCAAAAAGTTTTGGTTTAGCTTGTCTTTGGATATCCCACTCTGGGTTTCTGCTTTTACTCCACTACAATTGATGATAATAGAATATCTTAGTGGTTTAAAGAGCTAAAAAGTCAAATGAAGCTCATTACACACTAATTTTAAAGTTAGCATCTATCCGTGGAACATAAGGAACATTTAGCAGCTAAAGAACCGGGTGATTCCATTAGGGGTTGGCAGAGACCAAGAACAGCACTTCATCAAGTTGACAGAAAAAAATGGCTATTATGATGTAGTAATGTTGCTCCGTGTCTGCAGGATTTATTAATTGGTTACATGAAATGTTAAGGATCAATTTTCTGTCATCAAATTGCTTAATTGTTCAGGACTAATGTTGATTAGTGCCAACGCTCCTTTATGGTGTTAAGCTAGGTAGAGGGAGATTTATCTCAAGTTCTGTGATCGCTCATTGTCAATGCCACCACTACACCTTTGATCACAGGACTTGTACCCACCTCCAGCACAGACTTGCCCTCTGCACCGTGTACCCGCATGTTGGCAGTGCCCTCTGTAGAGATGGTGAAGCGCTCTCTCCTCCACAGCATGGTGGCAGGAGGGTTGGACATAACATCACAGCTTATGTTCACTGGGTTCCCCTCCCACGAATAGTAGATGGTGTGGTTGGTCAGGAACTTTGGTATATCTGCCAAAAAAAATCGAGATGTTACCTCTTACGCTTGCCTCATTTATACTGTAAAGCAGCTTATTGCACTGAAACAAGACCTAAATTGCTCCTGCTTGTGTGTCTGGAATTTGTGGCAGCCAATTAAACCTTCAAATCAAAGGGAGCTGTGCAAGATGATCAAAGACATAAAAATGACCTGCTTAGGACTAACCAACAAATACCTCAATGGGAGAAGAAAAAGCCTTTCATAAATGCTCCCAAAACTCCCTCTGCAGTGGTAAAATGGAAAAAAAAAAAAAAAAAAACTAAAACCAAACCTAATTGAAGACACCTCATGCTGGGGAGGGGGGGGGGGGATCTCAATTACAATCATCTCCAGAAAAATAAAAATAAAGGATGCAAAGAGAAGCTCATTTGCCCCAGCAAATAGGAAGGGCAGTAATGGACGATCGCGGGGGTGAGCTGTCGTGCGGATTTGTTTTGGCCCAGTCAGCCCAGCTCAGTTGGAGAGGCATTATGCTTGTTTTATGCTCGCTTGCAGGATTCCATTAAAGAGATTGATGCCTGGCTCTCTGTCACAGGCGAGGACGTGTTATCCCCCTGCAGCTTGCAGTGACTTAGTAAATGAGTTCATTAGTTCGGTGGCAACGGCTGGCTCAGCCTCGCCACACTCAGACACACAGCCTGTGCCTTTCTGCAGAGTGGGAGTCAAGTTTGAGAGCAAGTTGTCAGCTGTGGCTCTAGCAAAACAAGTTTACAGTATAATGACAGCAACTTTGCTTCATGGTTGGAGAGTGGGTTGCATGCATGTGAGATTTGTTTTTTTCTACATGAGGATGCCATCAAACTTTTTCCAAAATGTCAACTTTTCAAGAACTATGCAAAACAGGTTTCGAAGAGAATCCATGAACCCAAAAGTCACCTCAGCCAGAAGAGGAGAAAATTGGTTTCCACATGACAACAGAGATACAGAATTCATTTCTTCCCCTCACTGTCTTTCTGAATATATTTATTAGTCTGCCCTCTCCCTTTGTTGTTCCTCCCAGCTTCAAGGTGGAAATACTGCCACAGAAATTTCTATTGGTCTTGTTCAGGCAACAGAGCTGCTCTCATAATGAACCTAATCATTTCAAGGCCAAAATGGAGATCTTTGCTTCAGAGCTCATTAGGCAGGGGATAGCCCGCCCCAAATAACCCCAAACAACCAGCAATGAGGAATGGCCGCTCTCATCGGGAAGTAAGGGAGCTGTCGGAGGGGGGAAACGAAAGGCAATGCATGATATCCTCGCAGTAATTAACCCTTCTGGAGGCTACGTGTGTGTGGTGAGGTGGATGCAGGGCTTTGAAAGGGGTCTGAGTTGTTTATAATAACATAACGATCTTCAGAAAGAATTAAAGGCCACAGTGCAAAGAAATTATTAGAACTAAGCCCGGTTGACCTTTTGAACTCTATACACGACTGTGACCATTTCACGCATCTGTTGCAAGCTTGTTGGTTTGGATGCTTTAATGTGTGCATGTGTTTCAATTCAATTCACATCAAAAGAGGATTGGATGAGGTTGTATCAGGTGACCAGAAGTCCAACAATCTTATTCATTTAGCCCACAGGCAATGGAGAATTTCCAACCTTTTGAGCACTGAACAACAAAGTCAAAGGAAAATGACGTGAGTGTCAAAGAGGAGTGTATGATAATCACATTTTAATTGAGAAGTCAAGAATATTAGAAACCGGGTACTAATTAGCAGGACTAAAAGACTTGTACAGAGCCGTTCAGAGCAAATGGAATTTTAAAATACTCACACTCAATGTCCAGAAACATGCTCTTCTGATGACCTCCAATCCGGCTGAGTGCCTCACAGTCGAAGCGACCCAAGTCGGTGAGCCTAACACCGCTGACTGTCAACACCGACTTTCCATGGCGACCACGGACTTCAAATCGTCCATCCTGACTCTGTAGACACAAACACACCCACCTTATTTTTGTAGTCACCTTTTTTGTTGGGGTTTCAAAGAGAGAAGTTCTAAAATTCTAGCCATTAGGTTCATTTGCACAGAGGGTGGGAGGTGGCATTAACGTGCCGATAAATTTCACACAATTATATGTATCATATGTGCAACTGAACACAACAGAGCAAGGAACAGCAGCTCAGACAGACCTAAGAAGCACAGAAATAGAGGGAGATCAATGATCGTTTTGCCTTTCTAATAGGGTTCAGCATTTTATTTGCGATTTTTTTTTTATACTGCATTTAAAATATAAGCCAAGTCTATGTTTATGAAAACGTAAGGAAATGACTGGTTGATTATGGCATAAAGGTAATGCAAAACAAAATGAAGGAGAAACCCTCGAAGTCCATCGCTGCCGCCAAGTAACTTGCAGAAGGTTCTTCATCCAACTTTGTACTCGTGACTCAATGGCAGTCCCTTGATCCAGTTTGACCCCCCTTGCAGGCAACCGTCACTCGACCCACAGAGTCAGGGTTAATGCAATAAACTGTCGATTTATTACAAGGTCATTACATCTGTATGAAGACAGATAGCATCAATTTGAAGCAACGGGTCAATTACAGCAGACGAGGCTATCACTCTAGGAATCGACATTCACTCGTAATGAGAAAAAACACCCCAGGATCATCGTTGTTCCACACATGATACAGCTGTAGCCTGCAGACTGCTACCGAACAGATAACCTCTGTCACCCCCATGAAACTACTTTTCAGTGGCACAGCCCATGGACTCGGAGTTGATACATTTGAGAGCTGCGTGATTGGAGCAGATTTTTTTATTTTTATTATTTTTTTTTTTTTGTGACCGCAAGATGTGAAGGTCAGACGCACTGGGTAAAATAATTTCAAACAATGTCACTAGTTGCTTTTTATCCTGAAATACCTTGTTTTCCCATTTTGAGTCTTGTATCTGTCTTATTTCAGTAAATGAAAACTTAAACAGAGGCTACAAAAATTGATTTGCATCCACACGTATACATATACACGATAAAATCAATTTGGTTGACATTCACCATTCGACATTTACACAGACGTTTAGCTGAGTATAAGTACCTAACAAAATGTACATGGCATATATTGGGCCAACATCAATCCTGGGCTTTTGAAGTCTTTGTTCATAAAAAGACAATGCTGTCAAAGATAGCAGCAGCGTTTCATGATTGCTGCTAAGTAATGCTGATATGGACTGACTTGTGTAATCGGAGACACTCGTTCACATGACGTCCTTGTTGCAGGAAAACAAGATTTTATTATGAGAGGTCTGATGATATGCACATGCTTCATGAGCACTAAATTATTTTAGGAGCAGAACAACAAAAATGGCCAGAAGCTCTGTGGCTAAGAAAACAAAAAAAGAGTTCCACCAAAGGCATATGTACCACCATGATCAATTCAACATCCATATGAGTCCTAAATGTGTTCCCACATTGCTGCTATCTAATTAGTAAACTTGTGAACCTTCAATAATAGAATTGAAGTTACGTTGTGTTCTTTCCCAATACAGAAAGCAGCCAACACATTTTTGGGAGCGTTTTCCAGCTATATCTGTAATCAGAAAAAGTCCATTTTGTGTATTGTTGGTGTAGCATCTTTCATTCTAATCACCGATTTCTCGGGTGATTTTGAACAGCAGATCCCCGAGATTATGTTCTTGACAATGAAACTGTGTCTCCAGCACTGTAATATCTTGTAACTAAAACAGATTGTTTCAGCTAAAATCACTTTAAGTATTCCATTCACGCTAACTGCCCAGTTCTCAATTATTCCATATTGCATATTTTTATCACAGTACATTCATCTTGTGAAAAATGAGAGAAATGACTTATACACATATTTTCCAAAAAAGTGCAGGATGAGAACTGGCTTAGAAAAGTAAAGACAAAGTCTGTCATTCAAGATATACAGATTTATCAGATTTCATTTTTTCAGTATTTTCTTTCTATCTATTACTGAGTAACATTACATATAGAGCAATAAAGACTAGAAAATAGTGGTTTTATACAACAATGTTCAGAGCACTGTGTCTGCAGGATGTACTGTATCTCTGTCTGCATCTGCTCTCTATGTGTGTGCACAGTCTGCACACCTCACCCACAAATTCCCCCAATAAATCAATGCACATCCAGCTCCTTCTAATGCCCTCCTGCCACCCCTCTTTGCCTCTGCTAATGCTCATTATGTGTCTAAGCCTCATAAGCCATGAAACCCCCTCTTTTGAATCACACTCTTTTTATGTTGTCGCTTTTGGGCTGCTTCAGCATTATCCTGTTTAGAATGGCTTATCTTTGCTGTTATCATTGCAATACTATCAACCAATGAGGCCTGGTTCTGGTCTCTTTGTGCTGCCACTGCACACTTTAGTTGTTTGCCTCACCAGCTGAGGTCAATGAGATTGGGAGGGTGTGTGTTGAACGGGAATGCTGAGGAACAGGGGGATGAGAGAAGAGGAGAAGGAGGAGAAAGCAAGGAAATCTTCCGAGAGGCAGCTTCTGAGTCAGGAAATTACTCGCTAACTCCCCCTCCTCCTCCCCGCCGACTGACAGGGTCTGTGTCTAGAGACGAACTCACCCCCTAAAGCACAGCCTGTTTGATATGCAGCTCAGTGGAACGACAAGGCAAGTGGCCAGACGTGAACACAACAGCGAGTCACATGCTCACACAGGAGAAACAGACACATGCATGTTCCTGCAGCACCAGGCGCACACACATACTGTGTGCGTGGTGACAGCAACACAAGAGCAAAGATAAAAAGCAAAAGAAAAAAAAAAAGAATAAGAATTTGGAAGTTGAGGGAATAAAGAGACTGGAGGAGATGAAAGGATAAGCAGGTAGTAGAAGCAAAGGGGAGCGAAAAAGAGAAAATAAATGAAATCCTGCCCCCATCTGATCCAAAAGACCTTAAAAATGAGAATGTGTGTGCGTTTACAGTGAACACATGAAGCTAAATCTGCAATCTCTCAAATGGGATTCTAGTGACTGTTCCTGTTATTGTTTGAGTCCAAATGCTGGAGAATTTTCAGATATTAAAAATGTCAGCAGTAAATGTCAGCGAGGCTGGAACCACACTGAAGTCTAATTCTGGCGAGCGCAGCTTATTCCAACCGTTTTGCACAGGGGCTGACCACAGGGTCTTCATATTTGCACCAATCTAATGATTATTGTATCACCGCATCCTCATGACAACAACAAAATGACATTTAATAATGGTTTTCTGGTTCAAGGAAATGGAGGCCAACTAAGGGCTTCACAGAGGAAGCAACAACAAACCCTCAGCAAAACATTACTATTATCTATTCAACTATTCTGCAACACCGTTTGCCGTTTTTGTGACCGAGCACCAAATGAAAAACAAAACAATAATCTCAGTGGGCCTGGGAGTCTGCTTTTATCAAGGTTTAATTCTCAAATGTTCTGTGATAAGAGCTCAAATAAACAGAAGTACACTTCAAAGCCTGACTGAGGCAAAGGTTAAAAAGTTGCACAAAGGCTAAGGTCTACTGAATTACTCTATGCAGTGAGTCAGTCAAAAGTACAGACTTTTATGTCACTTGCTCTTCAGCCTTGGATATTTTGCATGAATACAACAGAGGCTACAGTGCCGTTTGCTAACCTTGCTCATAAGTGAAACAATACCGGAAGAGCGCAAGAATACCCCCCTCAAATCCCACCTCGGTTCATAATTAAATTCCAGGAACTGCATCCCATTATGTTCTCTTAGAGAGGGTCAAAGTGTTCGTTTACAAAGAATGAGAAGAACAGAAGCAACATTATGCAGTGAGCAAAACTAAGCCCTTTGAAGCAAACGGCGTCTCAGCAAGCATAGAGTGTGCAGACTGGATATGCAGATTGCAGAGTAAATTGAGAGAGGAACATCCTGCCTTAAACCTAAATGACTACGACCGTCCATCATGCCTCGTGCTGCAGAAGCTGTGTTTGTCTTTGCATATGTTATGTGTGTTGGTTTGCACTGCACATTTCCATAATTGCATTTGCTGTGAGAAGAGAAGCACTTACTCTCATTTTCGGATGTGATTTATCAATCCGAGCGATTCGAGCCAATGCACACATTCATTTATCTCTGCGGTGACCTTTTTCCTGAACAACAGAATGGCTGCCATCTTTGGGTTTTTTTTTTTTTTTTTTTTTTTTTAACTGCTTCTGTGAAAGCTGTGATGGAAGCGCATATGGGTTTGACATTGATGGGAGCTTGTTTAAGAATAATTACTTTTCCAAGAAAATGTGGCTGCAGCTCATTCCATCCATGATTTGTGAGGCTCTCCTCACGGCCAGAGTGAATAATGGATGCCGAGAGAAAAATACACAACAGAAACTTAGCATCTTTTCCATTTCTTAAGTTGGATTACGTAAAATGCCTGGAGTCAAAAGTGTGTCCTGAGAACTTCAAGGTTCTTGTTGCTTTTTTGTGCTGAGAGCTAATCAAAATAAATGTGTGTGCGGATTTCCCTTGAGATAACATTCTCCACAAAGTCGAGAGATTTAGACACTCTGTCTACACAACAACGACCAAGGTGAATGTGTAGGTAATATCTGAGTGCAGCTTTGATGTTATGAGTCTTTGAGGTTTCACATGTCACAAATGCACTATACAAGCAGCTCATCCATCCATTCAGTGTTGTCAAAAGGAAACATGAGGATCAATTATCAACTCTTGAATGTAATGTTTTTAGCATATGCCTGTAGACAGGCTCTGAACAGCCCTGCTAGCAATAAATGGCTGTAATCGCAACTTCATGTATGGCAGATGGGAATGATAATGTCTGCTTTTATTTTTATGGGGACATACACGAGTAATTACCTGTTAATGTCAGCTATTTCTTTTAGTACTCAACCAGACTAAGCACAAAGAGCCCATTTTTGTCTATATAAATAAAAAGAGAGACATTTTAATGGTTACCATAAGGACAAAAACAGAAGAAAAACATTATACGTGTAGTGCTGCACTAAAACCCTGTAATATCACTTGTACTGGTTAACTTGAACGGCATGTTCTCCTATACAGTAAGTAGAGGTAATTTTAGGACATCTCTACTCCCACTGTGTGTCTGTGTTGTATACACACAATCCAGTGATTCCTGGAACCAACATAACATAAATGAGGGGTCACAACATAAAAATCAGGATAGACAAGTGGGAAAAGGGAACAAATCTTTTTTTTTCTTTTTAGTTGCTATTCCATATTAATTATAGAATTGTGTAGAAAGAAAGAAAGAAAAAGAAAGAAAAGAAAAGGGGCTGCTTGTTTCCTCGGAGTATTTTTCAAACTAGGGAAAATCAAAACATGGAAAATGATCTGTGAATACTCTATACTGTGTACAGTATATATTATAGGCTGAGTTCTGTGTGCTCAACCCGTAGCCCCAGCCCTGCTTTGTGATGATACATGCGCGTGCACATACACACACACACGCACACCATGAGAGCCAGATGGACTTTCTGGCAGTTTCTACCTTGTCTCCATCCACGAAGGTCTGGCCATCGGTGGCTCTCCTCCAGGAAATGTCGGGCAGAGGCTCGCCCTCAGCCACGCAGGAGATCATGGCGGCGCTACCTTCCACGGCTGTCACATTTTTCAGCTGGGTGATATGGGGCTGGACTGCAGGCCACAGAGAATAAGAAGGGAAGAGGAAGTCAATAAGAGAGAAAAAATGTGATAAGTGGGAAAGAAAAGATTGAAAGGCAGCAGGAACATGGAAGGAGGAGGGGAAGTGAGTAAGTAAAAGCAGAGGAACTGCCCAAGATCTAGTTCATATGGGAGGGGACATGGAGACTATATCATAGGGTTTAAACACAGAGCTGACGCATCACTTTGGTACTGACAGTCTAGGCCAAGATCATTTCTACCCTTCAGTCATACAGTTTGGTATAGTGCATTTGTGTAGATTTCTTGGTGTAGATGCCACAAAGCATTGACTTTGCAAAAGTTTTAAAGTCTAAAACATATCAAAACTGCAGCCGGCTCAGTGTGTGCTTCACCTTTTTTGTTTTAAATAAATATAGATTTTTATCTGCAAGGATGCCTCTCTACGTTGTGATCAGCGTTTGATGCAAAGTGAGCACTGCGATAAGTGCTGAAAAGCGTATCGCTGGGTGCTGTTTCCTGCTCGCCTCCTCCTGATAAGTTGCTCCAAGCAAGCCCTGAGACACCATGCATGTCAGGAGCACAGAGCATTACATACGAATCACGGGTTGCTTCTCTTACACGCACTTCAGTGTAGTGTGTAACTGGGTGCCGGCAAAGTAGTCTGGAATAAAATCCAAAAGAAAAGGGGAGGTGAATGGAAAACAGCCACTATGGTACTGAATGCTTATTACACTGCCCAGAGGGGATGTAGGCAGTGTTTGGCAATTTCACATGGCTCCAACCTCAGGGTGGGGAGGATATCTCAGGGATTTTGGGAGCTTGTCAAAACATGGGGTTGCACAAACATACGTACAGGCACACACACAGAAGTTTGGATTACTAACTGTAGAAAATCTTGAGTTGAATAACCTACTTAGCCAGAGTGTGTACAGCTATGCTATAGTTAAACTAATCTCTAAACATAATGCAAAGTCTTTTCTTAAAAGGATAATTAAGACTTCTTTTAGAAATTGTGGTGTTTTTTATGAGTTATAATATCGTTAAACTCACGATGATCTGGGGGCAGTCAATTTTAAACAACAGCAACTAAGAAAGCTGCAGTTTGTTTTTTTTTTGCAAATGTGACAGGACCTTACACATAATTGCACAATATGCTCTTATACCTAATAAAAAAGCATATGAGTACTGGCAATGTAAAAAACAGGATAACAATCAGTGGTGACAGAGCACTGATTCTTCTTTGTGATATATGCAAATATCAATATGACATCGGGTGTAAGTTGGACTCTAATGAATATGATTGGATGTTCCCTAAACAGATGATGAACGAGCAACTGCCGGTACAAGATGAATGAATCAACTGATGCAAATATGTAAGTGCAAAGTCAGTGGTCTGCATGCACTGCAACACATTTATCTCTCATTGCCCAGAAAAACTGTGGGTGCTCGAGCATAACAACTCAAGGTTGTAGTGGGAAGTCAGTCTTCAAACTGTGATGGATGCTTAAAATAAAAACACTTAGCGACCATTTTAGCATTCCCATCATTTTCTCAACTAAGTACATTTGGACAACATGGGAATGTCTTCAAAACCTGTATGGACATATGACTGCTGCTGTTTCTATCCAGAATAAATGATGGCTAAAAACCATAAACCATAATTCCAGTGCTAACACTAACAAAAATAGTCAACCTAATGAGTTTAGTCTATAACTGAGTTTTAAAATGGTCCTGTCCTAGAACAGTTCAAACATATCTGACAATTTCTACTTATTTGTAAAACTAATTTACTTAGTTGAAAAATTACCCAGATTGAAGTGGCACGTTCTACATTCCTGTAAAACAATCTGCCTGATTATGTTGTGTGTGTGTGTGTGTGTGTGTGTGTGTGTGTGTGTGTGTGCTGGGACAAAGGGAAGCTGCAGTGCAAACAAGTAAACTGATCTCAACACACTTGAGTTTTTCTTGCTGTAAGAAAAAGAAGCTTTAAAGTTTCCCAATGAGATGAAATGGCTTGTAAAGATGAAGTGTGCAGAGAGGAAGCACTCTACACGATTGTCCCAATCTATTAAACCATGTAATGACTTTTTTTTGTCTGAATAAACCATGTGTTTTCCACTCAATTACAGAACATATATATGCAGTTGAAACTATCAAACTCTCATACTGTACAAATGCACATATAAAAATGTCAATAATAGAGAGAGTGGTATGAACTAGTTCTTCATCATAACGTTATCTGCAGCCATTTTGCCCCAGATGCCCTTCATCATGCAAATATTAAATGGAAAATGTTTCATTTATCAAGCATGGTCCAAAAACCACTCTGCAGGGAACATTATTAATAACACATTATCTAAAACATTTCAACTCTAAATGAGAAAGAACTGAGAAGCATTTGTGTGCTAGAAGATAAAAATCCATAATTAATTTGACCTTCCAGGTTTGGGCTATTTTGACAGCCAGTTTGATTTATAAAATTAAGCTTCTGTAAGTTTCTCTTTAACCCAGTCTACTTAAAAACAAGGGTATTTTACTCTAGCATTTGTTAATAACTATAATTACATCTTATTATATTAATTATAGGTATTATAATAATTATACTTGTAAATGTTGCATTTAGCTATCTCTGTCAGTCCTGACACTCTCTGAATACAAAAACAGACTCACTCCTCAATCTTGTCCTAAACCTGTGACAGCATTACCTGTTTTCAGTGCGGGAGCAGAAAGTGAGTTAATGACACAACTGAAGGAGCTTTTTGACACTTGAACGTATATAAATACAATTTTGCTACAGGAACAGATTTAGCAATGTTTATGTTGACACGTCTTAGCTGTAAATACAGCTAATGCCTCCGTATGCTGTGTTTGCATCCCCTCCATGGTAATATAGGACTTTACATAAAGCTTTTATTCCTCCCACTGACAGATATCAGAAAACAAAGCATGGTGTTGACTGTATCTGATAACGATAATGTGTGTATTTGTTGTTTCAGCTGTACTGATCCAGAAAGCAAATGTCAGCATAGATTCTCTCCTGTCATCCACAATGCTCTATATAGCTCCGCAGAAATTTGAGGGTTTAATAGAAAAAGACACCATCAGACAATTTTGTATTATATAAATTATCAGTCTGTGACTTTCAGTTTGTTTATTCAGTAGTTTTGTAGTGGTAAACTATGTAATTTACAGTTTTGTGCTGTCTCCTCTCAATCTGATTACATTTTCCATAAGGAACAATGAATAGTAGCCTACATTATGTGTCTACAGTCAACAAAAAAACAAACAAATTGAAAGCAAAGTACCATGATGTGTTCAGCCGACTTGTTCAAATGAGGAAAAACCCATTAAAGATGATGCTGTATTTCACAGACTACTGACAACAAATTTATAAGATGTAAACTGCAGCCAGTTTTAGAAGACTGGGAGGCTTGTGTCTGCAGAGAGATGGTAATCTTTGTTTCTTCTATGATACATTTCTCCCTGTATGACCCCTGAAATGTAGAGTTTTGAAAGATGCAAGTTGCTCTTTTGCCAGAAGCTGACATTTACTGTTGATGCTTTAGATAGCTGAAATATTCTCTGCTATCAAACCGCATTGTTGACTCTTGACTACATTTAGCACGATGAAAAATACACCACCAACAAAACAAACCCAGATATGCAATGTCGCTAAGAGTTAATGCTGGATTGCACACGACAAATGGTCTAAAACCATGAGGCTGTGCTTTGATGCTAATAGGAGTGCTAACATGCTTATGTTTACTACACTCACCATCTTCCAGTGGAGTTACGCTTCTCTGACGTTACACTTAAGGAAGCCTTCACTGATTTTGAACTTGCTTTTGGTTCTAGTTTGAGTAGTATATGTACATAAATACCATTAAACTTCCCTCTGATTTCCCTATATTAAAATATCTGTCTACTTCTAGCTTGAAAATGCCTCCAGATGAAATCACTTCAGTTCAGATCATGTTATCTTGCTGCTCACACTATGGAGTTTGTAATCGTGGTCAACCTGCTCTTTTCCAGAGCTCCCCCAGATGACATCATCTGAGCTCCTAATGATGAAAAACTGCTCGGGCCTTCCATCAGGAGGAGTTTTTCAGGTACAAGCAAAGACATTTTTTAATACAGGGAAGTCAGAGGGACGCTTAAAAGTACATTTACACGCCAAGTTAAGCCACAGAAAGCAAGTTGAAAATTGGTAAAGTCGCCCTTTAATCATTCACACCTCACAAATTTCAACTCTGTCTTATCTGGTTTTGCAGTTCGAGCCAGGTATTGTTTGTTCTATCAGGACACGTACTGCATTAAAACATGTAGGTCCATTTTAAAAAAAAACTGAGCCAAGTATATAAGCAGCCTGCATGCATGCTTGTATACGTTAGAAGGAGCATCCTTCTGACTTTGGTTCAACATCTGCTAATTGCCACAAATACAAAATACAGCCTAGGCTTAAGGGAATATAGAAAGTATAGAACAAATTATTTTTCTCACCGGATTATAGCACTTGAAGTAAAGTGATGGGATGACAAAGTTGTGTCAGTCCTTTCTTTAATTGAGAGATTTCACTAGAAATCACAAATGTCAACTTCAAGTTGGTAGTTAAAGAAACGTCAGGTGATCAAAATCAGAATACTCGATGCATAGATACCATGAATGCCTGCACAAAACGTTACAGCAATCAACTCAATATTTCAGTCTAGTTAGACCGATCAAACATCCCCACAGACATGCTGCTAACCAACAAACTAAACCAATAAAGTATAAATAGTAGATTTGTCATTTGAGGCATTGACTGACTCCCAGCCTAAAGGGTAAGACAAGTCAACATAATCCCTGAAGACTGATAATAGCTAAAAGACCCAACCACTTTTTGCAGTTGTGGCCCAGGGGCTGCTACGTGACACAGCAGCCAGACGGCACAGTGTAGCGATAGTGGGCCCCCAGATGTGAAAGTGTTGAAGTGTAGGGATGTGAAAAAGCAATGAATAGTCTTCAAGCAATTAATTGCCACAATAACCTGCTTGTGGCAACACATGGCCATTGGTCTACATGTAGAAAGCCATCTGTTAAAATAAATACCCAGCAGCTGCTGCAGCTTTGTAGCTCATTCCCTGCCCTCTGATGCAAAATGAGAATTTGTCTCTTGAAGAAATAAATTCTCGTCTTTTTCCGCCCAGCTTTGGTCACATATTTCATCTCATTTTGCAATGTAGAGTTTATTACATTCAGATCATTTTATCACCTATAATCATATAATCATACACACTTGAGAAAAAAAAAGACAATGTTGGATTTACTGTCTACGTTCGCCTACTGCAATCATTAAATTTACGTTCAATTGTAAATGAGTGTTTAAATCACTGGATATGATGATAGGTTAAAAGCTGAGTGTAAACTGTAAACATCACGTCTACATAATTTTAATAGCATTCGGCAAATGTTGCCTGAACTATAGTATTAAGAAGTTCGAGGCGGCTATATTCTTTTTTGGGAAAATTAAAAAACAAACAATAAAAACCCAGTTACTGATGTTAAACATGAAGCACCAACACTCCCAGTGTGTAAACATGAATGACAAGCAAACACACAAACCTGCACACACACCTTGTCTACATTTAAATGGCCTGTTCTCCTCCTGCCTGTGCTGTCAAGTGTAAAAAAAACTAACTTACAACTGCATTGCCCTGCTGCATCATAGACAGTAGAACTCCTCCCTCCCCCTTTAATAACTTCTTCATTTAAATGTGCATTTTTGAGGAACAAGTGCTTCTCACTTCTCACATCAACAACGATGTTGATGAGAAGAGCACACATTTCCATACATTTTCATGAGAGGAGTACGCACATCAGAGTGATCTGTGAGGAAATAGCCAGCAGGTTTATGAAAATATAAATCGAAAAAGCGCCGTAATTTAAATATGAAGCAGTAAAAGAAATATTTTCTTTCTGCAAAAATACATCATTTTAATGCAGCTGGTACTGTGGTGGGCTCAGGACCATATTTGGACATTTGTGCTTCTGAAAAACTATTTTTATGAAATAGGATTTGTGGAGATCTTTACCGTAAAATTTTATGGATAAACATAAAACACTCTTACAGTCATGGGCGGTGTTATCATATATAAAATCTTTGGTGAACTATAAAATAACAGATAATGTAAAGTGAAAAATTTTAAAATGATATAAAACTTTTTTACAGGGCTACTTCATCCAAATAACAACAACAAAACTGTTTTTTGCACTTATTTCTTCATTTAGATGGTTTGAGCGTAATTTGTCCGTGCATATTATATTTCTGTGTAGAAGATATTTTGCTGTCACAGCCGCACAGTGAAGGTAGTTGTGACTTAAAACTACTTTAATCTGAAGACCCTGCATTGATAAATGAGGTTAAAATTCATTTTCAGGCGAATACATCTCTGTTAAATCTTTAAAGAGTTGGTATGATGGAAAACAAACAAACAGAACCCGCAGTGGGCTGGATTAGGGTCATGGCGAGGGCCCTGTTGTGCTGTCCAAGATCTGAACTTTTTTAAGGTAAAATGGTAAATCTCTCGCCTAGAGAGAGTGAGCAGTGTAAAAGCTACTCCCACCGTGACATCACCCAAGGGATAGGGAAGGAAAAGCCCAGCCCTCTGCCCAAAGCAATGCTGAGAGTTACAGAGTGCTACAGAGCATAGAGTTTGAATTACAGCCAGGTTAGGAGCGAAGCAGGGCTTTGGAAGTGGACTTACAATCACATTTAGGATTTTACCAACCATTACATAGCCTTAGCCGGAGCATAAGAGAATATGCATAACTCATTAGCAGGGAGTGAATGTGGATCAGACCTTCAGCCAATGTGGGACAATAAGGGCAAATTAAGTACAGTATATCTTAAATCCAGATTTTCACTAACATCAGTCACATTCGGACATATTGAACCAGTAGCTCAGTGTTTTCTCCGTTTGCCTTTTCAAATTCAGCTTCTTCAGCTTTATGCTCTTGAGACACTTACCAAAAACTTTGAGGAACAGCTCTCTTTCTTGAGATCCTGCCTTGTTGGTGGCCTTGCAGGAGTAGGTACCCCCATCGCCCTGTCGGATGTTGCGGATGGTTAACATGCTACACCCACCTTCCAGCACGCTGAAAATATACTGCTCTGACGGCTCCAGCTGCTGCCCTTTCCTGCACAAATTAAAAAAGCAGAGAATGCGCACGGCACAGACGAATGAGGAGAGGAAAATATGGCAACTAATTCACACCTGAGCGTGACCTTCACTAAATTCACACTGCATCACATGTTTGATGTTATAGAGTTCTAATCTTAGCACTTTGTATGTCAGCTGATCCTATAAAAGATAGACTTAGGCCAGACAGCTTGACTTTGAAACAATTTCTATTTATAGCACATAAACAGGAGAAAACATGACGGCGCTTTTTATAGAAACCCTTTTAAGTATGATGAAGGCATTTTGGATAGACACATCATACTTTAATTGAAACAACTATAGTTCAGTGAATCATTTATTGCGTGTCTTTAAAATTCTTAACATGCTACGACTTCTCAAGCTTCGTCTTCATATTCTCAGTAAATATGTGCGTCTCATCCGCACTCACTTGTTGTTGTGTACATGGATTGCAGCTCTCACTGAACGACTTCAGGGTGGTGTGGAATGCAGTGCTGACTTAATGCCTTTTCTTATTGGACTCTGTAGGGAAATTATTCGGAAAAAAGCAACTGCTAAATTGATCCGTGTCTATATTTAAGCTTCATAGCAGACGTATAATGGCGTGAAGCAGGTCTGCAGCCTCCCCCGCTTGTTTATTTGCAGCCGCTTAACCAGCCGTGTAATCTATAAGGTTAAAGAGATTGCTTAGTTTTGGAGAAAATTTTACTTTTTCCCCATGCTCACAAAGATTTGGACAAACTCAAAACAGTTTTTTAACGCTATCTGCATGAAGGCTCAAGCGAAAGACTAGCTCAATTACTGAAATAAAGTAAATGGAAATGCGTCTTAAACGCCTTAAAATAAACAGGGATGGGAAACTAACTAAGACATTACTATAGTTACTAAAGGACTGAGATTTATAATGTTTTCCTGCCCGGACATGTTGGACGAATGTGAATGTGTTTTTATAGCTGCACAAATCAATATATTTATATTTTGACATATTTGGTCTAACGATTATTTGGAATGCAGTGCAATGCTGGTGGTTGTACTGGATGAATGTGTGGTGGAGCATTGCTGGACATTAGCTTGGATTCTCAACTGAGTTTCTCTGGGTGAATGAAAACCATGTCTAAAATGAAAATACTCTAGTTTAAGGAAATTGTTATTACATCATTAGTGTCATTATTTGAAGCATTTCATTATGAATCTACCCATACAATATTTTGAATATGAAACATGAAGAGTTTGTATGAAAGCACATTTATATATTTTTTTTCACCTGTTCATTCAATATGAATGATAATGCCCTCAGTCTCAAACCCTGTTTTTTAACCTTATAAGCTTTTGTGAACATTGAATTCAAAACCAGTGAGAACACAGAGCTTAGTATAATGCCTTACTCTAAATATATTTAGAGGCTTTTCTGTATGGACTCACACAATATAGGCTATGTAAATGAAAAACAAAACATTATTATTTTGGGGATTTCAAATGTGGAGATTTCTAGACTCAGACAGAAACACACACACAAACATACACAGCAATATTGTGTAGAGAGGCCCAGGCTCCTGTCTCACTGTACTGTAGGGAAAGAGAGAAGGAGGATAATTGAAAGTCGACAGAGGAAACACCAAAGCCAAGTAATAATAACTCTGGCGGGCCAAAGAGGAAATGAAGAGAGGCCTCATCTTTGGAATGGACAGTGCAGCGCAGGCTGCAGCGCTGAATGTCATTATACTGACTGACTGCTGACAGGTAGTCCATTACGCAAGATGCACAGGGGATGAAGCGAAACCTCACACTGACAGGAAATACAACTGGGAGGTAGGAGATACCTGGGGGTGGGGGTTGGGGGTGTTAACATCAAAAGAAAAACTAAATTGGGTTGTGATTGTTGTTGGCGCCCAAGCTGATTCTTTTGTTGTGGTGTAGGCATTTTAATTCCGTGGCCTCGGATTGACACACAGGACTTACTGACCTGGGAAATGAAGGACAGTGTACTGTAAGTCAGTTAGTGGACACTGCAGAGCTTTATGATCTGTTTAAGAGGATCTCTAATGTCCTTTACATGCGTTACATTTCATTAATCCAGTAGTAAAAAAGCTAAGGATTTCTTCTATATATTGCTTAGTAAAATCAAACAAATGACATACATTTGAAATATAAATTCTGTTGTAAATTTTAAATAGATTCATTGATAATAGCACAATATATCACCATTTTACACTCCAGATGGCACCTTAGGTCGGAGCAAGACTGAACCCTAACTTAGTTGCTCCCGGTGAATGTTGGCCATCTGCATAGCAGCTCCCCCATCAGTGCATCAAAGCACTATATGCCGACCCTTTAACTTTTATATGTTCGATTAGGAAACGGTTGGTTGTTTTCACAATAAAAAAATTAAAAACCCAATAAAAAATGTGAACCATTACAAAGGTTGAGTTCAGTCAAGCTACTCTGTTTCTCAGCTTAAAGAGCTGACTCTTCAAATTGACGGAGACAATTTGGTGCATACTTAATTTTACAGAACTCTAATACCAAGAATAATCAAGAAGGTAAATCAACACATTAAATGAAATCATGGAAACAAACAAGACTTTTGCACATAAGACCACTGAAATGACACTGCCACAGATTTCACAGTTCAAGCGACTAAGTGACTAATCCAATGAACTAACACATCGAAATCAATCCAACTAATACAGCACTTTACATAAATAGCAAATAATAAATAAATAAATAAATTTCAGGGAGCCCTTGAACTTGTGTTTTTACGTTGAAACAACAATATGATGTTTACAGTGCAACTTATTGGCGTGATGACAGCGAACGGTGGTTCGCTCACCAGCTGCATCAACTACTGAAGACGTCACCGTTAAATTTGTTGGGCTACCTTCCTTTTGGTTTGAAAACATTTCATTTAAATTGCGAATGAAAGTTTGACACCGGACACTGGTAAAACATAGATTCCTTATTTTTACTGGGCAACAATCCTTTGAATCTTTTGGTAAGGTTTTATTTTTTTATTCTAAATCTGGCTTACTGGATAATACACGCAAGCCAAATAAAGATGTCATTGTTTACAGATGAGCAGGTTTCTCTTTCCACTTCCCTTTTGCAATTACCATGCCAACTATAAGTCAATTTCCTATTAAGATACAAAAAAAGAGCAAGTGAGTCAAATAATTACCTACTGTAGGGACAAAGCTGTCACATGGATGGTCTCAATATTAAAAGAGAAAATGAATCAATACATCAGCTCTCACCCATCATCACTGTGAAATCTGCTGCATTATATTATGCATGCTGTTAAATCATTAAAATCAAATTTTCCTGGTTTGCTCTATTGCTGAAAAGACAAGGTAACACACCCTCGAGTAAATGTAATTTCTCCTGTTAGGGTTGGGAAGAAGAGAGGAAGATGAATGAGGCCTACGGAGTTGAGCTTGTTTCCAGCTGTGCTGCATCTTCAAATTTTGTTTGTACTTCACAATGTGACACGCGTGCTTCCCTTTTTCTGCCATGATTATGCTTATATTTCAAAATGTTACTCAGGCACTTCAGTACTCATTGAGTCTGTATTATGCTTTGGGAGAAAGTCACATAAAATACAAGAGGGCAGTTTAGACTGCTTCTAAATGAACCTGAACACCGGCAGGGTCTGATATACTTTTAATATTAATTTTATACCTCTTTATTATTTTAAATTTAGAGAAACAGCTAAAGCAATCAAACTCTAGTCGGCAATAAAAACTACAAAACATAATTAGAGACAGAAAATAAAAACATGACATTTCAACAAAAGGAGGATAAATGTGGATTTTAAGGCTTCACACTTGAAAGCTGTTATGTGTTAATATGTTCAACTCAGAGCTATATTTAAGTGTCATTTCACCAGGCGTCACTTTACTGCTTCTCTCTTTGTAATTATTGTAATTAACTGTATTTATAGAAAAACAGACTTATTCTACAGAATATAGCAAACAACGGTGACATTTTAAGAAGTGTTGGCATATTTTGCATCCTTTCGGCCCATTTCTACTAATCTAATTGTACAATAATACAGTATCTCAAAGCATGTGTTTTTTGAATATATTTTGTTGCAGGCAGCCAAAGATTTTTATCCGTTTCAGTGCAGCATGAAAAACAACTTACAGAAATCTGCCCGGGGAATGAAATACGTCACACAATAAACTATGTCTGATGTGTCTTGTCAACTATGCTTCTCATCAAAGTTACATTGGTGTTGCGTGGTAAAAACTAAATTTAACATGTACTGTATGTTGCCCAGAAATGTACATTATAATCGATTTGTACTAAATCAGCAAATATATAAAACAGTATTGCATTGGGCCGAAAGATGAATTGACCAAAAAGTGCATTGCATGAAAAGGTTAAAAGCATGAACACTGGAATGCCAGTAAAGTGTTATCAATGGATGCTCAGGTGCAAATAGTTTGCCACGATTGTGGGCTGAATAGGTGCAAGCTAATTACTTGATGTTGAGCTGTGGAGTGTATAGTGGGGTGTCAAATGCTCTCCAGGTGCAAATTTTCACACTGTTGCTATGAGCCATGTGATATTATTGTGTGGTTGCTGAGGGCAATGTGTGAAGGCGGACTATAAATTTCTCAGCTACAGCGAAATAATATCTCTAACCTCAAAATTTGAGTATAGGTATTTTTTTTTTTTTTCAAGGATGTAATAACATAGATCCAGGCACAAATGAATATAAATACATTTGTAATTTTTATGAGTAGAAGCACATGGTCTCTATGTTTTTTTGTTTTGCAAGTGGATTGAATCTGCAACTTAACTTTATCATCAAAAGGCTGTTGTACGAAGTGTAGTTTAAACTTTAGCTGCATGAAGTAAGACCTCAGTGCTACAGCAAAAGATATTTTAGACATGAGTGTGTGGGACCATTCCTGTTTTATCATGAGTCGCTTATCATGCGTTCCTGTGCTCAAAGCATACTACATAAAGTATGCAAATAATATCACTATGGTTAGAATAATCACACAACCATAAATATGAATGAATAAATATTACTTTGTGAATAAAACCACAGTAATATTTTGGTCCTTTGTAACTTTGGAAGATATGCAAGACTGTGATGCAACAGTACAGTTACTTCGTCTTTACACAGTCATCAGCATACATACTGTACTCGTGGCTGCTGGGGATGAAATAGCCAATATAACTGAACAGTACAGGCCACCAAGTACCAGTGGGCCTCCAGGCTCAAGGTACAGTAATAACGACTCACGTGACAGCTCTGATGCTTTATCGTAGGAGTTTTCATGTGAGAACTGAAGCATGTGCCCATCTGTAGTATGGCTACTGATTCATCAGGGGGCAAAGGACTGCTAAGACAATCGCTTTAACAATTACATTAAGTAAGTGATAATATAGTAGTATACCTTTATGAAAAAAAACAAACCTGACCTAAACTACCACTTTGGGAATGAATTGGAATGGGAGTGCAAGCCAAACATCACTGCCAAGCATCAATGCCCAACCTCACTCATGCTCTTGCTGATAAATGGGAGCAAATCCCTGGAGCCAGGTTCCAAGAACTTTTCAGCGTATCTCTATGTATGTAATATTACAGTATCCATTGGTGTGTATGCACTAGCTATCTACATTTGACGGTTGTTTTTTTTTTCTGTCTCCTTAAGCTGAGTGTCAGAGACCAATGCTACGTGTTAAGGAAAATGAATGTACCTGTGCCAGGTGACCACAGGGTCAGGAGACCCAGACGAGATGCATGTAAACGTGGTTGATTCCTGGTAATCAGCTGTGGCGTTGAAGGACTGTTGGGGCACTGACAACACTGGAGGGACTGCAGACACAAAAGCAGAGCAGAAAACAACACAATCAGACAGGAATGCTTTCATTAGACCAGACTAAATCTAGACTCACAGCTACAATCTGAATGACTATGAAATGGAATCAGTTATTGTGAGAGGCCTGTATGCACTTTAAACTGCTACTTCTGTTGGTAATCCCACGAGGATTTCAAGTAACATTTTGACCCAGCTTTGGTGAAAACACAAAGGACCTGAACACAGCGATGAGAAACCATAATACTGTTGTCTGATTCAGAAATGCTCAACTAAACCCACATAAACCATAGCAAAACAGAAAATGTGTTTTCAACATCAAATACAACTGTACTACATCTGTGAAAAACTGTGCTTTTCTTTTGTGAATGAACTAATAATTTCCCGTCAAGTGCTTGAGCCGTGGCTATTGATTGTTTTGTCGGGTCGCGTTCAGCAGAGTCAAATTTAGAAGCTATTCATTGCTGTTAGATTAAACATGTAAATGCAAAGCAACACATTTGTTTGTATGGTATATTACAACTAAAAGGAACACAAGTGACAAAAAACACATCTGAGTTTCTTTGTTTTATTTGTTTCCCCACACTATTCCTTCCATATTAATAGATAATAAAGTGACTTATTATCACTACGTTGAGATTCGCATGCTTAAATGTGGTGGTGAAATTCATCACACAGAAACTAAATGTATACGGTGTACATGTAAACACAGTATGTCTTGCTAAGCTTATACAAACAGCAGTACTGATAAGAAGCACAGCTCCTGATGACGTTATCAACAGCATATGTTTGCTGGCAAGAACACATCGGGTGTCCCTGCCATCCAATCAGCTGAGGAATGTCATCCTGTCATTCCGAAAAAGGAGAGCAGAGGCAGAGCAGGCCTAGACTTTTTTTTTTTTTTTGCGTTTGCCTGCGCGGTGACAAGGCAATGACAGCTCTGAGGCACAAGCGTGTTTATCAAGCGTCTTGGTCCATTTCTCAAGCCTGCACTTATGCTATACTTCTACTCCTACTCTAACCACTCTGCTGTGACCCTGTTCTATATCAGGGTATAATTAAGCATGTTCAGAGCTGCTTATTGGAGACCTGAATCATTTACTCCTTCCATTTGCTTCTTGTGAAGCAAGATTGACACGCAAATACGAGGGAAATGTAAACACGTGTGCCAGCACAGTTCAACAAAAGACACTGTGACCAAGATTTATTTATTATTCCTGAAGCAACCCTCACCAATTTCTACCGGGTTTGGGACCGTCACTGCACGGCTGGGGATGGGGATGGACTGTTGGGGGCTCATTGTCTTGCCCAGGGACACGTGGGCATGTGGTCGGGAAGAGCGCAGCACACACTATGACAAAGATTAGGGTTCAGAAAAATGCTCGTATCGAGTTACATTTGTAAGATACACGTGGGGCATATAGACAATATGGACGGCTCACTTTGGATGTTCTTGGCCACTTCAGTGAGACGCATTGACAGCAACATCGCCGGTTTGAGTTCTTAGCTGCGTGTCATTACCTATCTGTCCATTGTCTGAAATTAAAACTAAAAAGTGACAGGCTGTTGGATTCACTGAAGCCAAATACTCTCCCTCTTCCCAGTAAAAGGAAAATGACTGAGGTTAAAAAACAAACTATTTGTCAATCAGTGTAGCTTCAGCTACTTCATTTGGCACAATGAGATGACAAATGTGAATTCTATGTATAAATGCAAAAGCTTGGGATCAGATATGATTATCTACACGAGACATCATGTATTAATGCAAGGTATCAAAGTGTCCTCACAACGCACTCCTCCTTCTTTTCTAATGTCTCCAAATCTCTCCAAAAACCTGGTTTGCTTTTAATAGCACACCCTCATTTTCAAACCAAAGGCCAGAAAACATATTAACTATGGCAGTGGCTTCTTGTTTGCATCCGTTTTCATTTAGAATTCAGCTATTTAATGTATCTAAGACGAGGATCAACAACAAATCAACCCAACCCACACAAATAGCAACAAGCATAAAAATGAAGAGACATCATTTCTAAAGACATCTGGAATTTTGTGTCTGAAAAGCCGACTATTTTCTATCTTGTAAGTGAATCCCTACTTAACAGATGTTTGCACTTGTGTTAAATATGTATTACTGTAACTGGCAGCTGCACAGTGAAATTATTTCAGCACCATTTGGGTAACTCAAGTACGAAAAAAGGTTCAAAGACTTTAAAGGTGTTGCTTCAGACTGATTTGTTTTATATTCCAAGACTGTAAACAGAGCTCATTTCTGTGTAGAACTATTGACAGTTAATGAACTGAGTCTGTCCTTCAAGTGTTTTCATCTGGAGGACACTTATTCCTCACAATGTGGTGAGAGTAGTAAATAAAGTATTACAGAGGACTTAAAAGTATTTTTCCAGTATTTTAGACGTGTTGATGAAGAAGGAAAACATAAAAAAACAACAACAACATACTTTTACATACAGATAATGAATGGGGATAGAATTCGGGTTAAAAAAGTCTTGTTGCAGATACCGAGTGAACCAACCACTGCAGTGTGCTGCAGTCTTTCATAAAAGATCAATTACACCAACGACACCAGTGTGTAGCACTGTGCAAGTTAATAACTCCTTACAGGAAATCTAAACTCTACAGGGTCTGATGCCCATTTCTCGTTTAGTTATTACCATGTGACAACAAATGAAGATACACTTTGTGTTTTTGTCGTCCAATGAACGCAAACCAAGCAACATGAGCCTGAGTGAGATACACATCAAGGTGCAGAAAGCTTTTGAGGGATAAAATGGCCTAAGCAATAATCAAACCCTATGAGTCCTTTCCAATAGCCCTGACTCGTTGAGTGAGAGAAACAAGCATCTGCCTGACATGATAACCATTGATTTCCACACCAATAGATCTCCACTCTCCAGTGTTCTCCAATGTATCTTTCTTTTCATATGCAATACACTCTCACATTGGTGAGCCTTGTTGAAGCAGCGCTGTTAATGAGACACACTGCCAAGCAGAAATACTTCAAAAGGCCAAATCAGCAACACGGTTTTAGCATCCAAAACGAATCTGGCAAGCTCCATGAATTCTTCATGTATTAGTCATATCCTTGAAACTTCAGAGGCTTGGTGGAGATAATGTAAGGTTTACAGACATCCCCACCAGCGAGAGCATACACTGCAAACATATTTCTAGAACGCCGTTGGACCTATTTCAATACATCCATAAGGAGGTAGAGGACTTTCTTGTTATGCGCTAATAAAATCCAATGAAGTGGGGATCACGCCTGGTTAGAAGTCGCAGAATGTTCCTGGTAAATGTCATTATCATATTACACCTACTAGAAATTCAGCGAGTGAATGTTTTGAGACAAGACCTTTCCTTGAGTGCTTATTAAGGATTTGTTTTGCCTCCTAGATTAGCACACAAGCTGGAATCAAACCAGCCCTGATTTATAATTGGCAATCTAATGTAACAGAGAACATTGTATTTATATTCTCGTCTTGAACACCAGGCGGTTATGATTGATGTCGCTGAAAATTTGTTTTAAAAAATCTTGAAGGACACAGCTGGTAGTTTCCATTGACAGCTGAAAAGGGGAAAATTGTGGGTCTGCTGTGTAAGTGAGTGAACCACCAATTAAGTGGATGTGTTGAGGAGGGATGCAGGGGAAACCAGGAAGTTATTTTCAGTTTGTCGTACTATCAGTTTCTATAGGAACACATTGAGACTACAAGGGTCATCAAAATGGAGGACGGACAGGTCCTTGATACTGACAAAGAGAAAACAACACAATGCATAGTGGGAAAGCTGGCCATCAATGAGAGGAGACAGATAATTATTGTTTAACCCTTGAGCCCTCCTCAAATTTACGACCCTCTGGACAAAAATGTACACGCACAAAAAAAAAAAAAAAAAAAAAAAAAAAAACTGCTATTAGATCATCATACATCAACATTTTTTTCTGCTTTTTTTTCATAAATTACTTGTATGATTTTATACTGCCATATACTGTTATACATCCCCGCACTATTTATTACATGGAAAACAATAGATTTTTTTGTGGAGGGGGTTTTGTTATAAATAATTGATTGAAATAAGTAAACTGGAATTTAAAAAGGTTAAAATTTGTATGTACATTTTTGCCATTAAGGTGTACGGAGGATTGCAAAATGCATAAAAAGAGTACAAATGAAATGTAAGAATAAATATTTGACTAAACAAGAAAAGCTCTGTCCTTGTGTTTTTGACATGAAGAGTGATATCAACATAATATCAACAATGAAAACAGGCAGCTTTAGAAAAAGCTTGAAACTCTGGCAGTGAGTGAGGAAGTCGGGTTTATGGCATCGTCAGTAGGTTTGCCCTTCTGATATTTACAGTATGTCTGTGTCTATCTGATATAGCTATTTCTCAGGGGAAGAAGAACACGTTTGTCCTCAAATAAGTGCCACTCCATGGGATTCCCGTCAGGGATGAAAAATTACAGCAAGTCATGGCAAGAAGGACAAACATGAGCATGATGAACGCAACTGTGTCACAGGGAGAGAAACTATGTAACTCTTGATATTGCCCTTTGTATTGTTTATTGCCTCTTTTGAGCTTGTTGACAGCACGCAGAGAGTGAAAGTACACCTGTAAACTAATATTAATATGCCAAATTTTTGGTTGCATAGAAAAATTTTTTCTCTCATTTCCCCTACATTGTATTAACATACAGCACAGTAGACGAAAAGCACACACAACTTCTCTGTGCTAGCTTTTGAGAACAGTTCCTGAAATGTTCGGCACCTTTGTAGACGCTGAGCTGCCTTGGCCTCGGGTTGATTAGCCATTCAGCGGGTGGCCCTCTTCCTCGATAGACTATCTTCCTCATCTGTGGTTTGCTTTGAAGATGCACTGAAGACTGGGAGCTGCAGCAGGTCAGCTGAGTTTCATTCGCTGCATGCTTATGGGCAAGAAACCACTCTTTTATCAACTGACACATGAATATTTATGACTTCACATGGGGGAAAGTATACAGTAAGCTATTTCAGCCCAGCGTTCAGACTAAATGTTGTTGTGCATGGCTGGTTAAAGCAATGTCTGTTAACACATTGCTGAAGTAGTCAGAACTGACATTTCCTCTGACATGCCGTGTCAAAAAGAACAGCGTGACTTATTGGTGTTATGAACTGAATAGAACTACATGGAACACCCAACTCAAAGATGGTGATCAAGTGCAATTGTCGTTCACAATAAAAATTAACAATAAAGACACTGCGGCTTTCAATCAGCTCAGCTGGTTGTCAGCTGGCCGCAGAGTGGCCAATTTAAAAGTACAATGTGTGACCTTTTGTAGAGGGACATTGTTTGACTTTTATTTAAACAGAAATTTAGTGATTGAAGAGGCAACTGTTCACTTGACAAATGCATAAATTTAGTAATTTACAAAATAATCAAAGCTTTTGTGAGACATTTTTCAAGATGTCAATTCAAAATATTTAACGAGGCCACTGTTGCACAGGTTTCACAAAGAGTCCTTTTCTATCACGACAATGGCCAAGACTACGTCTTTAGAATAAAGTTGACTAAGTGCTATAAGATTAATTTAACATCTTCTGCAGAAATGCAATACTTGGAAATACTGGCTTTATCTACCTAGTAAAGTAAGCGCTTTTTATCATTCAGGTGTCTGTTAGACAAATGTAACTACTAATGCCTCACATTCAATTGCAGTATTATATATATTTCATAATTAAGTATTATATTTTCTTAGGACACCAAAAACCTAATGGTTTGGGAAACACTGCCGTACAACGGGGTAAAACCAGATGATCCATTGTGAATATTTTTCTGTTGCAGCAGCAAATAATAAGTAACAGCAAAGAAAAAAGAACTAGCACGAGACTCTAAAGAGCAGTCAACGTTGATTTGTCTAGAAAAGTGTCCAGATTCAGCAGCCTCCCTGTTTGTTGTTACTGCTGTTGTACGGACAAGAATCGACATCGAGTCAGATTTTGGCACAAAAGGAGGCTTTAAGTGCTCTGTGTTAGACCTCAGGAGATGAGGTGCAGCCTGAAGATGCCCTGTAGCTGCATCCGTTTAGTCTACGTCCTCTCGTCTTTATTCTTCCTCCAGGGGTCTGTAGACACAGACTTTGTTTCTGGCTTTTTTTCATCGGTTTGTTTATCTTACCTCATATCCACCAGCACAACAGACCTCAACTGATTGATAAAACATGTAGTGTGGTCTGCTGGGCTCATTGACATACCTGAGCCTTCTAGCATTCTACTCTATTTCTATCTGCTTGTGTTCAGGGCTTCTGTGCTGTTTGACCAGTCTAGGTTGTTGTCGATACAGAATATTCTCTGCTGGCCCCAGTGACACACTGTTACTTTGGAAATCCTTTACTAAAAAAGCTCATCTTAGACCACCTTGCCATCGCAACTGCACCCCACAGAAGACGGATAAAGCTAGTGAATTTTGGAAGTGGCATGCCCCCTAAATATAAAGTCAGTGGTGTAGAGAGTGAATAAGATTCAAATTCTCCCCTTTTCCCTCGAAAAATAGTTCTTCAGAGTAAGAAGGGATTTACACCTCTACTAGCTTTAGGGCAGGAAATGGAAATCTTCACCAGATTCACATGGGATTGCTTATGTAAATTGTTAAGCCTATAGGCTAGGGCGCAGATGCAACATGGCTTTCATGAGTATCACAGGCCTCAGTGCACTGAAAACAACTCCTAGAGGACTGAGTAGACTCCCGAGAGCAAAGGAGATGCTGCTGCACAACAAGTAAATACCTGAATGTAAGATTTATTAGTTTGAGATCCGATTTGGTGTGAAGACAGTAGAGCCACTTTGAAGTCAGCAGATTCTTGTATCTCAATTTTCACTTCACATGCTGGCAAAAAAAAAAAAAGTGTCGAAAAGAAGAGAGGCAGGTGTGATGGAAGTCTCTTAGCATCAGCATGAGTAGCTGAGTGGTTCTGAACGACAAAACATATTTTTGCTTTTGTGGAGAGCTCATATTTGACTGCCCCATGATAGTAGGTGGCATTCAAGTAAGTGTCCTTTCCATCTCTGTCATCTTGCAACCAGCTCTCAGTACGCTGTTTTATGACAGAGGCTTAACTAAATGTCTCCCTGGGCAATGGGATGACTGCTGACCTCAGAATTAGTTGCCTGTTTAATATAGTAGACAGAAACACCCAAATGTGTCCATTTTCAGTCCCATTTATGACCTGATTGTTTAAACGGCTATGAACTCAGCCAGATTTGGACGGAGACATAAGCTGTGATGAGTGATAGAGTAAATAAAAGGGTTTGACTTTACTGTGAGAAACTTGTTGAGGAGGCGAAAAAAGATTCCCCTAGTTTCGGAGCTGTGAACGCTTTCGAACGATTTTTCGATCCTTTTCCAGAGACAGTCTTTATATTTCGAGTTGCACGTTTCTGGTTAATGGAATGAGCTGCCCCAAAGCAAACAGGGGAAACGCAAGAGCACCGTGACTGGGGAAATCTGGAGACTTGTCACAATGAATGACAGAGCTGGTTGTTGAAAGAAAGCTCATGGCCTTACTTATCCATTAAGTACATCTGGACAACCAGCATTTCACGAGGCAAGTGTGTTTAAATTAAGGGTACAGTGGAGACTGTGACAGTATAAAAATCTGTTACGACTACTTGGCTGCACATGTTTATATGTTGTTTTTACCTCTAAATTTGCTGCACATTTTTTTAGGAATTTCAGAATAAAGTGTGAATTCACTGCTGAATGTAGGGTGTTGGCTGCATCAACAGGATGGGTGTCCTTGAGGCAAAGTCCTCTCTAAAATGTGTGTCCCTCTGCGTATGGCTCCCACAGAGATGCTGCTCTTCACAGGACAGTGTGCAAAGTACTCTGCAGCCAGTCCTGTCTCAGCACCACATGGCAAGTGTCGTGTCTCTGTAATAATAGGTTGTGCCTCATTGAGCAGGCTTATTGGATCTTCCTCAGAAGTGAAGTAAGTGGTGTGCTAAATTGAATGCAATTCATAGTTTTTGGGCAGAGGGCCGCTCTGCTATTACATTACGTGGCAGTGAATTACATAGGCAGAGACAATATTGCAGTTGTTCAACCGTTACTAGACGCTGGTGGCGTTAGTAAAATCACATTTCAATCACTTCAGCTGTCTCAGGTGACTCGCAGTAAATGAGGACAAATGAGAAAATTAAAATGACATCCTTCGATTTTTGGGCCACGGAGCCCAAAGCCATAGCTAATTGAAAATCTCAATCACCCTAAAGAATACTGATAATTTTAAGAGCAAGGCAGCTACAAGTGTGCCAGCGATGAACTTACTGGACGGCACCTCAGTCAGTGGAGCTCAACCTGTCTAAGCTAACAACGTCTTCATTGAAGAAGCTCTGAAAGGTGTCTGCTTACCTTCCTGTAAGTCGCTTAGGTTTTTGCAGAAAACATAGGTTCCTTTCAAGGTAACAAATCATTGCAAATACAATTTGACTAACAATTATTTCTATATACTTTTGGAGTCAGGACAGGCATTGCTGCTTCTGTGTAGATGAGATGAACTAACTTTGCTTATACTATAAAGTATTTGGGCACCTGAAGACCTGACTTGAATCCCTTGTAGGCTCCGCAATAAAGGAGGAATAGGCGAGTTCGGTTTTGGAAACAACACATTCTGTATATGGAGAAGAAATTAATGTAGGCTAATCTGTCCCTGTGTGAAGTTAGGAAGCTTTGTGCATAGCTTATTTTAAAGCTCAGCGCTGAAGACCTTTAAGCTACAGTATTCAGGACAACTTAATGTGCACATTTTCAATCCTTAGAACAGTTTCACAAGAAGCTGAATGTTTGGACCAAAGACTATAATGATAAGGTTAAGTTTGAGTTTAGCAGCTGTTTTATTTTTATTTTTTTCAGCTGTAAACTTAGGAGATTCACACTATAAAAACGGCGACCGCCGTGGTCGACAGTATTGAAGCGAAACCTGAATGTGCCCAGCTGTAACGTTTTATGCCAATTATGTTTATTAAAATTTTTACATCAAGTTTGCTCGCAGCTCTGCAGTTTTCAGGGTTATGAGCTGTTTGGATTTCTGATCCTGCGTTGAATGATTGTATAAAAAACGTTTCTTCATGGTCTATACAGCTTGTTTCCCCACATCTTCCAAACCTTCAAGCCATGACTTTATAGTTTACTTACCATTGACCACCACAGCAATGTCCACAAAATCAATCTCGCCCCGGGCCTCTACGCTGGCTTCACAGCGGTACACGCCCTCATCAGCTTTGGTCACCTGATGGATCTGTAGGTTGTTGTTTGGCAGCACCTGGAACCTGCCTTCACAGTACGAGAGGAGGACAGACAGAAAGCCAGACAAAGCCAGAAAGTAAGAGCGGGGAGAGGAAAAGACAAAAGAACAACAGCGTATGATAGGGAGAGAAGCGAGATAAGAAAGTTGGGAAAACAGCAGGAGAAAATTGCCATCTCCACTCTTCAGCAGTTAGACTGTCAATCTTCACTTCAACACATTTACCTGATAAAGTCCACACAGATAAACACTTATGCAATTACAGTTTCAAATAGTCTCCACTCGCTCCTATTGTGGCAACTGAAAGATTGGCCAGAAGTGATGAGGCTCTCTATCTCATTTCTCTCAAGCAAAGATATTTATAACCGTGCATCGTAATTAGAGTGAAATGATTAAAACATAGCCCTGTCTCCTCCATGTTTCATCATTACTGTGCTACTGAAGATTTGAATTTCAATTAAAAAATATGACAGATTCAAAGGGGTCAGTCTTTTTAATCAGTGTTCAGGAATGCATTTTGTCTGGAAGGAGGAGGGGGAGTTGCTGTAGAGAGTTGTAAATCAGGGAGGAGGAGAAGAGGCAATGGTGATTACTGGTCTACTGGTTCCAACTATTACCAATGGCTTTTATTAGGACAGAAATGTACTAAGTGAATCTGTCCTTTGAGTGGTTCTTTACCTCCATCGTTCTTTTCTTTGCCAATTAAGTAGACCCTCCTCCTTATATTTGACACCATAAAGCAACCGAGAGGGTGTGCTTACAGCCTTTTAAAGGATATATGTTGGATCAAATGGAACAGAAGACAATAGACTATATGACTGTAAGTTACTGTAGAGTCCCCCGCTTCGTCTCAAGCGAAGCGGCATCATTAAATGTCACCATCCAACTGCTCTATAATCCATCCTCTCAGTCGCTTGTTAACATGGTTTCTGTCCAAGTTACACGCCTCCACCAGGGCTGATGGGGTTTCTATTCATAGAATTTGATATCCTTGTCTTATTGTGAGCCCATACAAAAGAAGGAAATAGCATTTCCTAGAGAACTGTATTTTTGGCACATTAGTGCGCCTTTTCAATGAGAGAAAGAATTGGGCACATTGGGATTCATGACAATTCCTCCTCTCAATAATCAAGTGCATTTGGCAGACTTCAATTCAAAATGTAATCCTTTGGAGATTTCTGCTTACTTGCAACTTTTCGTAGCATTATAACCTACTATTGGAATAATCTAGATCGGTCACACAGTTTGGTGAGGTTACTTTGTGCAGTACTTGATACTCACGTCGCTAATTATATTACAAAAGTCAACTCTGTCAGCCTCACTAAAGTCTGACGATTTTCTGGATAACAAAAGAGAACAGAAAAAAATATATAAAACTCAGCTAATCTGCTCAATCTAGGGCATTTGAGTTGACCAGTTTATTGCTGCACAAACACAGATTTCTTGAGGAAAATAGCAAAAAGTGTTATTTTTCTGTGTCTTCATGTAAGAACAATTACAGTTGGAGCAGATTAAAACATGTTTCCAGGGCCTTCAGTAAAACCACCACGGGAACATTTGCACACTAAAATAAATTAACATCACATTTTTAACCAATTTGATTCCACAGATATTTTCTTCCCCAAAACCGAAATTATGTTGCCGTCATTATTAAAAACTGCAGTCTCGATCCCCATTCACCTCCGCAAAAATGAATAAGAAGAGAAAATGTTTTAAAATAAACAATGTCACAGTGAAAGGAAGTCATGAAAACTTACTGTGGTGCTCCTCAGTAATCTCTTTGTCCTGGTAGTACCAAACCACCACAGGCACGGGTGAGCTAATGACATCACAAACCACCTCTGCCGCTTCACCGTGGCGAAACTCCTGCGGTGACTGAACATCCTGAAACGTCAGCCTCTCTGCAAGATCAAACAGGATGGAGACATAACAGCTTTATTATCTTAGAGCATTCAGAGCAAGTTACAGCATATCAGAGCATCAAAAGGAAAATTAGGAAACAACTGATGTGCTTTTACTTTTCAAATAGACCTGCTAACGTGCTTGCAATAAAAATGTGAACATGTTTATTTATGTGTATGTACTCTTCTTAATTTACAGTAAACACAAAGTACAACTACGGCTGATGAGAATGTTTGAAATGTGGTTTTAAACCAAAGTAATGGGCAAATGGGGCAATTATAACCTGGTGAAAACTGAAGGGATCACCACAGTTTCATAAGGAAGGAATTGAGGTTTTGCAACAACGCATTTTTAAATATTTCAGTGCTGACAAACTGATGGACAGACACACCAGGATTTCCATCCACAAGACCATGCAGCTACAGTAGTATGACCAAAACTCCAGAAAAAAAGCACAGCTGTGAAGTAGAGCCCAGCAGTACACAGGCACATGAGAAACAGCGAATGCACTGGACATGGATGGGTAGCTTTCACTCACAAACAAAACAAATACAAAATTCCACTTCGACTGTTTTCTGGGACACAGATAAGGTAATTGTGCTGAAAGCACAGGAGACAGAAGAGCTGTTGTACTTGGTGCCAATCAGAACCATGACAAAAAAAAAAAACACGAGTGGGAAGAGATATTCTGTGGTGTCTTTGTTTCCAGAATTAGACAAGTATACAGACAACCTTTGATTGACTCAATTTTGGTTTCAGAAATGCTTCAATGATACATCCCACACTGTGTTGGTTTGAAACTGTGGCCTCCCTCTTGACAAACATTTGGTGTTTTGACAAATTGCTTTTATGAAGGCACTGTTCTTGGATCAGCACTTCTCCCCACACAGCATGTGATCCTTCTTCGAACTCTTGCTTTCGCTCGGACAGCCAGCTCTGATGTCCGCTGGGGCTGGCACAGCTAGGGCTTCAGCCACCTGCTATCATCTTTGTGCTGTATTGCGAAGGTGTGAATAAATCAATGACAGCTCCCATATCAGTCCCTTCCGTTAGTGAGGCTTCGGCATTAGCATTTTGCTGTGTGATTTATGCCAGGCTGCTCCCTAAAATGAGCTCTCTCTCCCCGACTGCACTCTCCGCCTGTGAACGTGTCTGGCATCTCAGTGTCTTCATTAACTTCAAGGATGCCTTTGCATGTTTTGTCATTCACTCTGTTGGTTTCTTATCAATTTTCCCCTTGTGTTCTTCCTGAATAAAATGCATTTTCAAAATCTTTTGCTCTTTCACTCCCTCCGTCTCTCTATCAGGTTTGACACTTCTGCTGTCACTTGTTCCTTCTGTTTATATCCATTTCCTGTCTCTTTTGTAGTCACACTGCTCTACAAGCGAATCAGTAAGGGGAACATCCTCTGTGGAGTAACACTCTACTACACACCTGACACTGGCGAACTGAGAATATACTCACTACTCTGGACTTTCTCTCCCACTGTTCGCCTTTTTATCACTGCAAGGACAACTGTCTGATATATTGATGAGTTAATTTTCCTGGACCTGTCTCAGGTGGGTTTGTTCAGGTCCGTACTGTCTAGTCTTGGTAACTGTTTGAAAACTGGCTTGTGCAGACTTTTATTTTATTTTATTTTTTTTTTGAGACAATACAGAAAGACCTGAGCTTCAGACATTGCTGTGCTTTTTCTTTCACATCACTCGGGTGCCCAACAACAGCAGTTAATTCCAAGATGAATTTAAACTTTGCCATCAGTGAAATTAAAACTAAGTTGTTTTTATGGAAGACGACACAACGCTCGTTAGCGATAAACACAAAGCAGGCAAAGACATAAATGAAATAAGTTTTCCGAGTCTTAGAGTTCTGGATAAACAGAAAGTGATGGTAGGTGCTAGATGATCAGGCAAGTGAACACCAAGTTATTACACCAAATGCTTACGGAAACAGTAATGTTGGTACCAAATTTCATGGCTACTCATTCCCTTAGTTCGTTCAACATATGTCACTGAAAGGCAAAAGGTCAACCTCATTGTAATGCTAGAGGAAAGGTCAAAGCGATCATTGAAGTGGGAAAAATGTATCATCTCGTTAAACAGTTGTTGACCGACTGACACTGCCATCACTACAGCCACGCAGCTCTTGTATGTTTGTATGAAGTTCATCATCGTTTCTTTGTCTTCAAAACCGATTTGGGCTCGCAGGAAGCATGATTATAATAGGCCATCATGGAGGTGTCAGCAACTACTGAGAGGATGTCAACAGTTTCCCTCCAACCGGTCATGAATTTCATGTACAACACGATGTAGTGCACAGGCCTGTGCACCGCCTGAGGAGTCCTCGCCTGCTCCGGCTGTGCGCTGGCAGAATTGCCGGCTGGAGCTTTAGGCGGGTTTTCATCCGCATGCTGCTCAGGCAATCTACACCGAGGTCCCGACTGAGTGACGCCCGGTTGCCATGGAAACAATGGTTTTAGGGAGCTGGTTATGTTGTGAATGAGGTGAGGGCTGAGTGGTGGCAGGTGTGATTGAGGCTGTGATGTCTCCCCTAATGCTTCACCGGCAGAGGATGAAAAAGGCAACCACACAGCAGGCAATGATTTCCAGAGTATGTGCGCATGTAATTTTGTGTGTGTGTGTGTGCGCGCGCGCATCCTGGAATAAAATCCCTCTACCTTGACATTTTCTCCAATTATACTTGGAAAAGACTACTGATCAAAGTCTCAGAGTATCTGGGTGTTTGGGTTATTCACATCTCAGATTTCACTTGGTTCTTATGTAATCTTTTTGTGAGTGTGCCTCATGCATTATAATGTTAATCCATTTCCTGTCACGGTGTTACCTGCGAAAGAAGGTGCTGTAACTATTGGGAAATCTGCCTTTTATACATAAACATAGGTCCAGCAGAGACTTTGGAAGTAGACTAATGGTTTGTGGTTGTGGGCGAAAGTAAACAATCTGTCATTGTAGTGGTGGCATCCTACTTCTCAATGTGTGCAATAACAATGTAATGCCTGTAGAGATGTTTGACCTTCTTGATTCCTGTTGAACTTTTACAATTCCATCTAGCTGAAAAACATAATGGGCTGAGTTGTCATCGGCTTTTAAATAGACGTTGATTCATTTTTATTTGCTAGTGCGTTTGTGATTCCAGTGCAACATATTCTACATTGCTAGTTTATTTATTTATTTATTTTTAAATATAAGCCGCAAATGCTGTTTTATTTACTACACAGAACTGTCACATGCATATGGTTAAGCCGGTAGGTTCCCAGAGCTAGAAGCTTGCATCATAACCTGTTTCACTCTAGTGTTTCGGTGCTAAACAACTTGACATTGGCAACATTATTCTGTTAACAAAACTTTCCTCAGGATGATTTTCTGTTAAGTTCATTATATTACCAAATATGGCACCCTCAATGCTGTTTCAAAGTCCTCTCCACATTGCCAGGAGTAAAATTCTAGTAGAGGAAATCTGAGTACTTTGATATTTTTGTTGGTTGAAAAGCAGAACTATTTAATACAATAATCAGCTTTTAAAAGATCCTTTCATTTTATCCTTTTGAGCTGTAAAACTCGTCTGATGTTGCTAAAAGCCCAATTTTACTAAAAATGAACACTTATTGTCCTCAGTGGTACATGGTGTATTTTTTAATCCTCGTGCACGGCAAATCACTGCAACCGGCTGGTAAAGGTTAAGTTAAATGTCCTGCTCAAGGACACATTAACAGCACAAATGGCAGTTAATTCACTGCTCACTGCGAGGAAGGAACCTGTGATGGGACAGGATCTGTGACCACTGAGCCACCCCCGCCTTGTAACATTAGGTTTTGCCCAGGAAATAGTGATGGGTCAGCAAGGCAGGTTAGCCCCAGAGGCACATCCCTCATTATGCCTGGCAGGATCGGAGTCCCATGGCATTACTAGCTGTCATTATACTTTAATCAGAAGAATGAGTGTAGCACACAATCTCACACAAGCTCAAACACAAAGTCAAAGGTACACATGGACCCGAAGTCAGAACTAACATTTCTAACAGCTTGTGGCTGTGGTGAGGATGGGAATATGAATCAGCTGGCTATCCCTGTGATCAAACACTAATGTGGGAGGTTTATTCTCTTCATGTCTTCATGTTTAAATCTCCTCTGGAGGCAAACACAGAGCATCTGGACATCCGGGCATCTGTGAGCACACGTTATCTGTCAGGCTTACGGTAGATCTCCAGCACGACTGAGGCCTCCTCAGTGTGACCGTTGCCGTCAGTGGCCTGGCAGCGGTAGATACCAGCATCCTCGATGATGGCATTGTAAATGATGAGTCTGGATCGTGATGTCTCTGTGTGGAGTGCCATCCGCTTGGAGGGCACAATGCGCTCGCCCTGGGGGTTGAACCACTCCAGCCTCACTGGCTCGCCAATAGCTAGGAACAAGGTCAGACAGAGAGAAAGAGAGTGAGCAAAAAAAAAAAAAAAACAACTGATGTACCACAGCTATAACTAGCTATAGTTCAATCAGAGCTTGTAGTAGAATATTGCAAGCAAAAACAGTGCTGGTTTCTTACAGTTTATATTCCTATCAATAATTCCACTACGGTTTTACATGTCAGTTGAATAGTGTTTTGCTTTGTTCCACTGAACAGCTGAGGACCATTCAGTGTTGTTGTTGTTGGAACTTATCAAGAGAACAGACGGCCTGAAATGATAGGATCATGCCATAATCTTGCATTTACATAACTAATATGTCTGTAGGGGAATAGATACATATGTAGGATGTAAACTCGACTCTAATTTCAAAGATCATGTAAGCATACAACACACACACAGACACTTAACAAAGAGACAAATGTCAGGTAGCATTCCAAACTAACTTATCCCTGATTACTGACCACGTTTTTAGATGACTGAACCAGCAGGTAACCTTTGCCTTTAAATTCAATCAAATTAAAGTGTCAGGGTGAAGTGTTGCCAATCAATCAACCAAAGACTTCAACATAGAAAAATGGACAGAGGCTTGTCCACTTCCTTTGAGACAGGTCTCTGGGTTTAATTAAGGAAACAATAGAAACAGGTATAGACAATAGAAGTAATACATGTTTGTGGCACACTTTCGCTTCAGGAAAATGGCAGTTGCCACCGGCAAGAGATTACCCCAGAGAGAGAGGAGGCACTTTGAATGCTCTCTTTTCCCTCAGTAGCTATCCACAAAATGCCCTTGAGCACAGCTTTTAACCTCCAGCTGCTCAGCAGTCAGCAGCAGAGGGCTGTGATGGTTAATCTCAAGAGCTCCCAGGTGGAAATGTGAGGAGATGTGGGGAAAGGCTTTGCACTTTGGTGCTTATGTGAACTCCTTATTACAATGATATAGTAATCTCTCAGTACACTGCTACATGAAGATACAGAAAGTGATGACAAACGAGTTGATTTACCTCTTGACATCTGCACTTAGGAAAACATGCAGGCTCCAACTCACACGATGGCATGCTAACACTGATCATCATCACAATATTTCCACTGGTAAACCATCGGGATCACAATTCGTGCCGTGTGTATCTGCTGCTGGGGACGTTTCAAGGCCAACAAATCAGATGAGGCAATTAAACATAGGCATTGCTGAAATGTTATCACAGCACAAGCACTTTTCCTTTCTCGATCTGTTTTCCTTCGCAAGGGCCCGCCCACTGGAGCCTCATAGATAAGTCACTACCATCACTACAGGCGTCTCTTTATACCTGTTAGCATTACAATGTTATCATCTCTTACCATTTTACAGTCAGTTGACAGCAAAGACAGTTAAATATGTTCATGTTGATGCAGCTAGCATTGTGACAGGCCATTTTCGTCACAGATGATCTGAGAAGACAGGAGTGTGCCGCGTGCTGCCCTGTTTTCCACACTGAGCCCTGCCTCCCTCTGTGCGTCTTTACGACTGGATGAATAGTGGGTGAAAATTTCCGTCGCACTTCTCCTCAAATCTGCATAAGCTGCTGCCTTATTGCTGATTGTTGGCAAGAGAGAACGGTCAGTGAGTGACTCTTGTGAGCAGTGACTGGTAAGACAATTACAACAGTGACAGTAACAACCGGGATGATCGACCATCGGCTTTTACAAACTGCTGAAGGCTCCACTCCTCTAGTTTGAACTTCTGGTTTTTGAAAATTCACATGGAAATAAAAATTTGAGCAAGGCGAAGACAAGAAACAAAGCTTTATGTGTTAAAGGTATTGCAGGCAATGATTGTGATCCATCCTCAGCGGTGAGAGAGCAATATAAAGCCAGTGAAATATTAAAGCTATCTTAGCTTCCCAGGTAGATTATTGAGTAGACGTGCCCCTTGGTGTCAAAATAAGCCAAAAGACTCCCACGTCCCCACGGTGGCTGGCACTGGAGCCATGGTAGTAATTGATTCAGGTCTCCAGGGAAGTAGATAGCAGGGAAGAAACAAGAACTGAACAGAGGAGGAATCACACTGGTCAGCATGTGCATGGCTTGACATGATGTCAAAATGATCAGTTTTGTCTCTCGTTCCATCTCAGTCTATTTTGTAATGTCTGGCCAATAGGTCTGCTAATAGACAGGTGATGTGAGCTACCCTGCTGTAGTTGGATGCTGAAAAAAAACCAAAATCCTTGGAAACATGAGAGCTGTTGGATCTTGTTTGACTACTGCATCTCCTTTTGTAGCTGCCTCGATTTTCTGTTGCAGCCAACACTTGTTCTGGCTCTCTGCCACTTCAGGTACAGGGGAGGTTAAACACACACCTAAACACCCGTTTATCCACCTCCTTATTTGTCACGCCACAAGTCCAGGTTCATTTAATGCTGACAGGAGACCAAAGTTCTATTTATTAACTGTTTCCTAACCAAATGTTTAATTGACCATTTTAAGACCGAATGCAAAGATGACTTAAAGTAAAAATACTTTTATAATTGGGTGCTTGCAGAAATGATAATTAATTAAAGTATAGGTGAAAAAAAACAACACATTCTGGGTTTGGCTAGATTGAATAAGGTGTGAATCATATGCCTTCTACACAGTTGAGAACGAGTGGGAGAATATGGCCATTTAATACAAGGAAACTGTGGGTGAGGGCTTATTATATCAGTCTGAATCAAAACCTCAGTGTTTTCATGTGCTAGTATCCTACTTACAACCATTGTTTTGGTGTATCTACAAACATAACATCATGAACATCTTATCTTGGCTTGAGAAACATAGATAAGACCCTAACATGGCTTTTAGAAACAGATATGCTACCTGTAGTACTCTGATACAAAGCAGCTACTGCAGGATGGGAAGGCCTGATGCTGTATACTGAATATTGTTTAGTTGTTATAAAACATTGATGGTGGTACGTCAAGACCCAACTATAAACAGGCGATCAAAAACCTGGATACCGCTTTTGAAGGCTAGTGTTGGGCTAGGCCGCTCCAATAGCGGGCCGCTGGACTTACACAGCAGACTCCACCGCCATCATCAAAACATCAGGAGGCTGTTTTGATATATCTGCAGGAGTTTTCTGCTGCACATGTGCAGCCACCCCAAATTCCCCAAATTCACATGAATAATTTTGTTAGAAGATTTAAAGTGGCTTTAAAGGAGAGGACAGTTTAGAAATAAAAGTCTTCATCTTCACTCCACTCCAGTGAACTCTGTAGACTTGTAGCGATTTTTTTGGTCGTCCACACACACCTGCACAATAATTATGCATCTGCTTGCATGTAAGAAATAGGCACCGTGTGAACAGACTCAAAGCTGGATTTCACAACGGCAGGTATTCTCAATCTTGGAAACAGCACTTGAGAAAACAAATCTTACTTTTGGTCACTGTCAGGACAAGCCCTTAATGTGCTGTGTGCTAATGCTTCAAAGCTCTGAAACAGCTAAAAACGTATGGAAAGTAGGCACAAACCAAAATGTTAACCAAAATGTCCCCTGTTTTATTTAACTGCAATTTATAGACACAGAAAAAAAAAGATTTGGGAACAGATATGGAAGATAAACATAAAAGGAGCCCAGCTGGATACAAAACCAAGATGTAACACAACTCTTCTTCCTCCAGGCTACTTTGCTGACCATCATTTAACCTCACTTTGACCCAAAACAGCTTGTTTTGGGTAGTTTTTTTTTTTTTAAAGTGTTGCTATCTTTGAAAAAAATTAGGTGTTCTATCATTTTACCCTGCTGCCAATTCTTCCTGGCAAACTTCTAAAATAACAAAGATTGGTATCGAACAAGCACAATTGATTTTACCTAGGTTCCTTTCTTTCAAGAACAAGACATTCACTTCTCTGCTGTGCCTTTTCCAACAAACAGCTTAACCCATGAATCAACAAAACAAAATGTATATGTACTTGTATGTACGTATGCCTGCTTCATACGATGGGATAAAGCTGCCTAAAGTTAAAAAAGTCCCATTAAAATACTTATGTTTTCAGGTGTACTTTGGTTTCACCAGGCTTTTGGTATTTGCATCTGACTGCTCTGCCCTGCTTTTCAGCCCACTCCAGTTGGCAGGACTGCATGTGAATATGGTAAAGAAATAAATAAATCAGGCTCGGTGTAAATGCCCGTGATGGAAAAGGGCAAAAGAAAAGAACGAGTGACACAAACACTTCCTCCTACGCACTTAGATGGTGGATGGTGGCAACTTATCTCCCACCTCCAACACTCTTGTGCCTCAAAGCCGTTTCCATTTCTCTGTTTTAAGCTGGTTTGCAGTGAAAGCTTCTACCTTTGCTTTTCAATGCCTGCCAGTTTGATTCCATTTGCTCCTATTTTTCATACCCCCCTTCTGTCCTCCACAGCAAATGCTACACCTCCACACCCCTCTGACACTCCTCCCAGTGTACCTCTACTCCCCTGGTTGTTAGCTCCATGCTGAGTGGCTTGGCAGGAGAGAAGAGGCAGGCAGCAGGAGGTGGGCTGGTCCTGCCAGAGTGTGTTGCCACCCTACCGGGCTACTGGCACTGGCGTTATGTTCTCTGTTATGGCTCAGTGTTGATATACCATTCAGAGAGGACAATGTGGAGGAGGGACGAGAGAGGCAGTTGCACCCCCTGTGTGGAACCAGTCACCATTGGGTCAAAGAGTCACTTACCATATGGACAGCATGGATTGTGTGGTGTTCACTGTCATACCACAACAAACAGACTTGACAAGTGCTGATGAAAGACTCCCTGCTGCATATCTGACCAGCCTCCAAACACACACACACACACACACACACACACACACACACACACACACACACACACACACACATACATATAGAAAATCCACATAGAAGTGCACAGTGTGTGGCATTTTATACCTGTGCAGATGAAGAACTTGGACTCCCCGACACTTAACTCCACTTTGTTCAAGGAAATGGATACCTGCAGAGCGGCTGTAATAAAGAATGAAAGAGACAGAAAGAGAAGGCAGACAGGAGAAAAGGACAATGAATTAGTAATTGCAGTTGTAAAAAGTCAAAATGCATAAGGAATGATTGTATTTGAGTAAGAAGCAGTGTGCAGCCTACATGCAACGTACTCGACAATGTGAAAAAATGTAGCAGAAATACAGCTTGTTTGCAGCTATTGCTAATACTGCATAAGACGCATTGTTCCAGCTAAAGAGAACAATTTATATATTTTTATTCAAACTTGCATTGCTAGTTCCCCATACAAAGCGCTGTGACAGATTGACTTGATACCTTCTATTAGGCACACGGTTTGTGACAAGCTTGTCAGTCAGTTGCAGAATGAATGGGATCCTTTCAACAAGAGGTACAATTCTGTAATGCTATTTTCAGTTATCAATCTCAATAATGGTATCTGCATTGAACAACAGTGAAAAGGGAATTTAAGACGCTGAGAAACAGAGTAAATAACGGCAAATATCAGTAAATGACTCAGTGGTGTTAGTATTCCCCTTTGGGGACAAAAACCAGTCAAGCAAGACTCTTACATCCTAGACTCTTGTGCAGTAAAAGCTACCTGGAAATGTCACCGAAAGACATCCATTCACCTTAATGACATAGTAAAAAAAGGGACAAAAATCTTTCAGGCAGTGGCAGTACCACAGAATTTGCAGAGTCAAGCTACAATCACAGGCCATTTGTCTGCGCTCATCTATTGTAAGCACTATTATAACGCTACACAAAGGCGGCTCTGGTGGAGGCTGAAGTGAAAGGTAGTTAGCTGACTATGAGAGTGTCTCGATCTTGGCTGACAAGAATTTTTGTCAAATGGGAGAAACGTACAGAAGAAGAATCAGACAGAGAAACAGAGTGCTTGAATGGCAGTGCAGCAAGGTGGAGTTGACAATGTGTCTAGGTGTCTAATGTGATGAATAATGATTGGCAACTCAGTGGGGAGAGGGTCATCTTTAGGCCAGAGCCTCTCGGCGCAGCGGTAGATTCGCCACAGCACCGTGTGAAACAAGCTATTTGATGAGCCTGTCATATCTGAGCTCTACATTCTTAGCCCTTAGAGCTGCAAGTCTAGTTAGGATCAAACTTAATACCACACACACACACACACACACACACACACACACACACACACACACACACACACACACACACACAGACACTTATACATGTTCACACAAGCTGCATTATACTCTAATAGATGTTAATTCTCATTGCAATGCTGGAAAGTTAACAGAGGAGCTCAGGGCGCCTGTCAATAATTGAGGAAATGATGAAATGATTATCTTCTGCTTCTCAAGGGAAAACGGCTACAGCCAGCAGTTATCACTAGGAGCCATCTGTCATGAACTTATCCACCTATAGATGGCAGTAGAGGGGCACTGCCATGTACAGTAGGTGTATGTAAGTATTTGATGATTTTATTCACAGGCAAAGCTTGGAATGAATGAAGAACTTGATGCTCACGTATATAAGAATTATACTTCCACACATTTGGACTCATATAAAAGAAGTCCACAATGCACAACGCCTGCACATTGTCATGCACACTACCGAACACTGACAGTTGCTCTAGGAACTGTGCACATTGCCACAGTTTTCAGTTTTTTTTTATTAAATAGAAAAGATAGAAGACATCTATTAAAATGTGACTTTGAAACAGAACTGCTAATAAAGTTTTAATACCTTTTATGGTTTCCGAGGTGTTCCCGGAGCCACCTCACCACCACATAAAATTAGTTTTGTGACGTATACACCTTACATTATACACTGTACATTATACACATTCAAAACCTGCTCATGTTTAATATCACGTGCATTGTTTCAGATGAATGGAAATACTGTTCGCAAGGTTGATTAATCATGTCTATTTAACCTGGTGCCCTTCCACACTGTCTGCCTCTGACTTAAGGCAGGTTCCAATAGGCGCTTCAAGTAGTTTAGCGGTTTTCAATTATTAATTGATCCTGGTCCATTCATGCTGTACTTGATTGATCACGTAATAAGTTTCTCACAAAACCCAGCAGGAGAAAGAAAAATGACCTGAGCCATTTCTGTGCCGCTGCAGTCGTCGGCGTGAATCATGTAATTAAGTTCAACCTGGAAAATATTACTATTCTGTTAGTATTTTTAAGCAGAAATACACAGCAGTCCCCACAGCAAATATACATTGACATTTTAATGAGAATGCTGCCTGCCTGGGTTTGAGATATGACAAGGAAGAATTTGTTTATTCAACACTGTCTGGCCTGTTGGGGACACAAAGAGACATGCTAATTATATCAATTTTCCAGAAATGGAATGTTTTCACCGTCATTCACCTGCTTATTACAGAGCTTGGGTCAATATGTTATGAGCCTGGTAGCAATTATCAGCTCCAATTATTAGCTCCTCTGAGAAGCTTTGGAGACAAGCAAAATAAGACAACAAACAAAACCATTGATTGCCATTTGTAATGTGTCAGAGATAGTCGATACGTGACTTGCCAGCTCCCCTAACAACACTGAGACCTGAATAATTCCAGCATCAATTATGAAATCTAAACTCAAAAGACAAGAGTGAGAGACACTGGAGGTTGGCCATAATGTCTGATCATAAACTGGAACAACTGTGGGACTAATGTGTCCAGAGAAGTCATTTTAACTTCATAAAACCTTTTTTTTAGCTTTTCATAACACCAGAGTCAAATCAATTATATCAACTTTATAGACTGGGAATACAGCAATGTATGTAGCTAGCTGCAAGTGGCCCAAATAAATCTAAAAGTAATTACTGTTAGAGCTTCTTTCTGATACGTCTGCTTGTCTGGTTTTCTAAAAATATAATGTACAATGTGCAATTTACTCAGTGAACCCATGGGAGTTGGGTTCAGTGAGTAAATTCAGCTGTGCTGCTCCCAATTGTCTTTCTTTAGTCTCCAAAAAAGTAAATCACACACTTATTCTAAGCGTACTAAGTCTGAACTTTATCTCCTAACCCCAAGACTGAGGGAAAATGGAGCAATAGCTTGGTTTTAATAACAGAAATTACTCCAGGAAGTAGAGAAGCTAAAAAACGGAGGAAGATCTGAGGATATGCAGTGCTCATAGGAATCTCCTGAACGACAGAGTTGAGGTACAGAAATAAAAAAGAAAACTGACATGTGACAAACAATATGCGACTGGCCTTGAAAACGAGCCTATTGCAAAATACTAAACGTATTACCTCTAACAAACAAAGCTCCGCAAAGCTCTGCAAAGTACTAACACCATCGTTTGGATGTACAGTAAAGCCTATATCTCCTCTGTAAAATTATACCAAACTGTTCTTCAAACTAATATTCTGTCATTAAGCTTACAAGAAAAAGAGGTGCCGACTGAACTGGCCTTGTGACATAACTCATCTGCACCCAGCGCAACAGTGAGCAAAACTTGCCAGCAGTTAAGTCAGTGTGACTAAATCTAGAGCAGACTAAAGCAGACTAAACGCACCGTTGCATTTAGCAGCAGCCCAAATCCAATGTTTGATTGACAGAGTGGAGATTGTCCAATCAGCTGGCAGGGAGAGAAGGATGAGATTTTGTAATCCTGTGCTCCATAAAAAGCCCCATTAAAGCCATGGCCAAATAAATTGCACCACAGTGAACGTGCCTTTGTGAGTTTGTTTGTACATGTAACAGTGTGTGGGGGTGAATGTGTACTATGTTTTTATTTCTGTGAGTGTGTGTGGGTGGGTGGGAGGCTGTGTGTGTGAGTAAATCTATCAAGCACACAGAACAGATAGGCCCTAAGGCAAAAAAAAAAAAAAAAAAAAAAATGCACTGCATTAATTGTCTGTGATTTGGTGAAGGAATTGAAGGGAATTCTTCCCTTGAACCACAAAGACAGAGAGAGAGGGAGAGACAGACAAAGAAAGGGAGTAAAAGAGGAGAGAGAGAAAAAGAAGATAAAATACTAATTACTATATTTCATGTTCACCTAAGCCAGTGTGCCTTGTGCATTTCTTCAAAGGTGTTAGCAAAGGCTTCAAAAGCACTAAGCAGCCAGTATTCTGTAGAGAAGCAAAGTCTCTCAGTGGATAGTGCACAAGTCATTGATTCCTTTGTTTATGGGAAAGTCCTCTTCCTTGCACACTGGCTCTTATTTTTCTGGTTTTGGACATCGTTTCTACCAAATTCTGTCCATTTTAATTTGGGTCCCTATTGCGGGACTGACGAAAATGCAGTAGATATTGTAAGTACAGAGGGAGGCCAAACACACCCGAACCTCGTCTGTGCTGCAGAGATCTGAAAGATCTGAAAACAAAGGAACCTCAGATATAAGTCAGATGGTGCAAAAAAAAAGTGTTCAGATGATCCAATGGGCAGTGAAATAACGGTTGAACCAGATTAGCTAAACCGCTTTATTTGGAGTTACTGTAAAACCGCGTGTGACCACAACAATTGTAAATGTATTAGACCAAATGTGAGCCAGAGCAGTCAGTCTGTAAACCATTGTGTGATGGATGTAATCAACCCTTTAGGTGATAATTACCATGATTACAATTAGCCCTTTTTTTTTTCACCAAAATACATGATAGCATGTTAATGAGAGTTAGAATCGGATAGGCTCACAACTTTAAAGCTGTTAAAATATTTCCTTCTAAAGTAAGAGAATAACCGGATTTTGCCGCGAGCATAGAAAAAAAATCGCGTACAATGTATTTTAAACGAGAGATGTGTGATGAGCCATCTCTCGTGATGACCTGAGCCTCTGAGGCCACACATTATATCAGAGAAATATTATTTGGGGGAAGTGAGAAGTAAATTATGTTTCATAACAACAGATTCTTGTCACATAAATATCCTATAAAGGAGACTGAACCATGAGAGTAAAGGGACAGTGCTGTTGCTTGATATTATTTTAGGATGTTTGAGTTCACATAATAAAGGAAGCTCTTGTGAATTAGTTGCTGCCAACTTTGCCTATGGATTCATTTAAAGTTGTTCTTGTCAAAGTAGCCCTGTTTGTTTGCCAATCTGACTCCCTGCGTCCCCAGTCCCATATATCTGTCTGGCTGCATAACAAGCCTGCTTTCATGCTGGAGAGAAGAGTGCTGCTCAGCCAACCATATCCAATCGTGCCGACATACAGTATCAAGCCACGTGTACAGTCTCAGGCACAACCCACAGCTACCTAATATCTCCCCCTCGCTCCCTCACGCCCTCTCTGTACCTGCTTTTTGCTCACCCATTGTTTTGTGATTTATGTCTCCTTTCTTAAGCCTCTTATGCCTCAGGCTGCTGTGGCTGTGATGGACCTCTCTCTATGTAAAATCTAAAACCATAAAACTCCACTCATTCACACACATGTGCAGCAACATGCAAATGCACGGATATTCAGTCGCCGACAGATGTGAAATCTCTTGCTAATTACCAAGAAAACACAACTTGATTGTATCTAGCAGGTGGATAAAATTACTTGTTTTGCTTCTCTCCTTCTCTTTTCCATATATGTGGAAGAAATTGGACTACATATGTGGACAAATTCATTGCTACTGTCACCACGTGTTTCGTATTAACAAAGCCAATGCAATTCAGTGAACATAATTTGCATGCTGCAGGATATCTAAAGCATGACTCCACACACATGACAATACAGTACAACATTTGCAGGCCTTGTTGAATTTGCAAGTTTGATCAATTGGATTTTCTCGTCTGGCCTTCACATTATTAGAGAAATGATGCCGTTAGCCCTTGGGCTACTCAGTAAATTAATCCAATTAACCTTAAGGAAAACCACTTTTTCAAAACAAAGTCAAAGATGAATACAAAAGTTTTCCATCCCCTCATAATTTTTATGAAAGTGCATTACCTTTACTTCCTTATCAAAGTCAGTTGACATTATTGTTACATGTTAATTTTGCATTACACAATAAATCTTTTGCACTGCTTAAATTTATCCGGCCATAAATATTTTAAAACCAAGACGCATCACTTCTAGAGAGAGCCTTAGTGATAACGATAAACCCTACAGCAAGGTCCATAACAGGGTCACAAGATTCGTCTTGTTCTCAAGGAACAGAACAAGGTACCTCTATCTGCCCATTATCAGCTCCTCCCTCTGAGATCAAAACTTGAAATAGAGCTTGTCATTTATCATAGTGCAGACGCTCATGTATGAGCTGGGGATATTTGATTTATTACAGCTGATGAAATGTTACTGGTCTTTAGGGATTCTACAAGGCAAAATAATAAGATAGGCTTCACTTATAGAGCTTGTTTCTACCTTAAATTGCACTTCACAGTTTTTCCTCACACACCGATGAAGGCTTTTGCTATACAGTGTGGTGGCCAGACCCTTGGGAAACTATTTGTGGCTCTGTGTCTTGCCCAAGGACACTTTGACATATGGACAGGAGAAGGTGGGGATCGAACTGCCAACCGCCAAATTGACAGGCGACCTGGCTACATCCTGAGCTACTGCACAGCCGCCCACAAGAAGAAGAAGAAAAAGAAGAAGAAACAACTTACGACAAAAACTTTAAAGTATTTGAGGAAACCTTTTGTGTTTTTCAGTCTTTGAAAAAGCTTATAAAGCGCTTTATAAACCCTGGTAGGAAAACATCCTTTGTATGAACCTGTTTAAAGAGACCTTGGGGTTCTTTAGTGACATGCAGTGGAGTGTGTAGTTATTATTTACGGAGGCAGAATTAGCTACTTATGTAGCCAGTGAGATCCACATCCCAAGCAGAATGTTAAACAGGTGATACAGTATGAAATTGTTATTATTTCTAAGACACTAAAAGACAATTAACGTATAATATTAATGATTACTTAATGACTTCATCATTGTGGGGGACATAATAAACATGTGAAACATTCACAGTTTGGTCAGGTTTAGAAGAGAAAAGATATGATGTTAGATTATGGAAAAAGGTTCGGATTAAAATAATCACATTATTCGGGTTAGAGGGCATTGTTGTCATGGTAACAATACTGAACATGAAGTTAAGGTTATGAGATGATCATTACATTGTCCTTTTCTTCCTGACACAGACCTTTTTGCTCTTTATTCTATTTCAACAAACATGCTTCTTTGCTTCTGACATTATTACTATAGCTGCTAGACGTTTTCATCAATAAACTTATGGGTCATAATAAGCTGTTTGCACAGACAACCTGTGGGGTCATTTATTTTCACAGAACAGCCTCAAGAGCAGATGAGCTGTCAGAAGAATATAAGCAGGGGTCCAAGAGGCTATCAAATCATCATCCATGATAGAAACAAGAGGGGTTAACAGGCCAGGGCATCAATTCAGTTTTCATTTCCTACCTTGCAATCAGTGCTACTAGATGTCAAAGGTGCCTAAAACTGTGGGGAAGTGATTCCCTCAAATTACATCTTAATGTGCACTACATGCACAGGCAGGATGACATGCTTTTTAACGTATAGAGTGTAGCATGTGAAATAGTAAAAAATATTCATAGACCTCTCAGACAAACATAAATTCCAGTATGACCTGGGTATTGTCTCATAACCCCTTTCTTCTTTATCCTCCATCACAAAAATGATTTCTATCTCAGATTGCACAGAAAGTGGAGCATCATGCTGCAATAGAGTAAATCCCATCTGCTCTGATACTGTGTTCATATTTATGGAAACACAAGAAAAATGGGGCCTGTAAACATGGGCGCAAGATAAAGCCTTTATGCATGTCGCCTTTTCCAAAAAAAGAATCAGGTGCCAATGAAAATTATAACGGAGTGTCAACATTTTCTAAGGTGTATTTATATTTGTTCTCCTCCTCTGCTTTTAAGTCCTTTCTCTAATCTAATCGTCTTATTTGTTTTCTTATCTCCCTGTCACCCTGTGCTATTTTCCTTACTTTTCTGATTTCTTCCCTTTTGAGAATGCCTTCATGTTCTCTCTCTCCTTGGGCTTAAACCTCTTCTCGAGTAATGCAACATCAGCAAAGTGTGATTTTTCTATAAAGTCAGATATTAGCAAGCATCTACGCGAAGTCTATGTGTCACTTAGACACAATGATTTGCTCAGCACCACATTTGACTCCAGTTCTTTCCCTGCCTTTGTCACTACTTTCCCTACCTCCTTCTTGCAGTGATAAAGTTGAATTTAGCCATTTATTCTGTGTTTGTTTTCGGACATTTTACTAAATAACATTCAAAGCAAAGTAGAATTACAAATTTTCCCTTAAACGCTACACTAGACTATCAAAATTAAGGTGTCTATTCATCACCCTATCAGGCTAATGATATGTTGATCAGGTGGAAGCTTGTAACATAAATAGCAAAGAATAAGCGGTGCAGAGCTGACACTTTTAATGAGTCACTCGAGCTGTTCCATTTTCAACAATTGCCGCAGTTTCGTCTACGTGTTAATAAGGTCATCCATCAAAACGAAAGGTTCCTGTCAAATGATTAGGGTAATAAAGCCAATTAAAATGAGTGGCCATTTTTCTGAATACAGACAAGCTAATTAAATATATATTAATGAGAGGCCACTCCTGCCACTTTAGTGTCACCCTGCAATGTTTCACTGTGGTCTGTAGTTTTTTAAGCACCATACTGGAGCTCAACAGAAAAAAGAACATTTTGAAAATCATAGGTTAATGTCATCAGCATATGTTCCATCGAAGGCTTAAAAGGCGTCGGTATTACTCCAGCATCTTGGACTGATACATGTTTTTTTGTTGTTGGCAGGAACCCACCGTACAGTGCAACAGCTAAGAGGTGGCCAGGAAGCTGTCACAGATTCTCATGGTTGGTGCTGTTGTGTCTTATATTTCTGCTCAAATTTTCTCCAAATAGTCTGGAAAGGCATCAGTCATACCAATAAACTGGTGGAGCTGATGGAGTAAAAATGTGTTTTTTATTGGCCAAGAGAATGGACTCATGCAGAGGTGGGCAAGAGGTTTGCTTAAGATGATCCCTGTGAAATTCAAAATATCCTGCCATTCAAACAAACTATATATAGTGATGTTGCGAACAGACTGGCTAAGCTTAGCTGATTATTTCACTGGCCCTCCACTGAGATGGGCAAACGCACGAGTGATGGGAGGCTTTCTGCTTCTGTGGGAGTAGGTGACTCGATTGAGTTCGGTGAAGAGTGATTCAGTAATAAAACCTAAAGGCCTTGGAGGCAGTATCTGATTTCCTGGCACTGCTGAGGGAAGTCGCGTAGGTTGCAGGAGGTCCAACATTTGTATGGGGCAGACGGATGAGCAATGCAGCTTGCGTCTGCAGAAGCTGGCGTGAAAAGACTCGCCGACAAGCATAATCAACTGCATAGTCATTTTTTACGTAAAAAAGAGCTTATTGTATCCTGTACATTTCTCTGTATGTGCCTTATTTTGCCCTCGTTGAAGACAAACGGCACTCTAACGACAGACAATCCAACAAGTAAAATGCAAATGGAGGATGAGTGTCATGACTAGGCATAGCAGCCTCAAACATCATGAATTACGTTGTGCTACAGTCAGTATAAAGAGCCTTCCAAGTGAAGGCATGTAGGCGTTTTGCCTGTCAGATTTACTAAAACATGAAGCAAGGAAGAGGTTTTCTCATGATATCACTCTCCCTCCGTTCTGCACTCTACTACTTTCCACTCTCACTACTCTGAGAAAAGGGGCAAATAAAAATAGACGTTAAACCATTTCTTTGTTCTGCCATGCCCCTCCGCTTGCTCTTTGTGTGGGATTGTTGCCATTGATAAACATTTTTAGAGCCAACGAATCACAGTAATTACAGGTCTGGTTAACTTGTGTTTGCTTGTCACTGCAGGAGAATAGTGTGTGCTATATAACAGCACTGGTTAGTTCTCTTTTGTCACAAAGCCTCGACAGCTTTTATTATATTGTTCGGTTTCTTTTGTACTTTCATCCCCAGAGACTCCAAGTTCATCTGCACCGATGGCCTAAGGTTTCCAGTGAGAAAGTACTAAATTCAGACTCATTTTCCTGGGACAAAGGGTTAGGCAGATGCAGCAGATGACTGGAGCTTGATGGTTTGTATGAACCCTTGCTGCTGCAGTTTTTCCTTTTGCACCAACATGAAGCTTTTTGTTTCTCCAGTTCAAACTCAAGTGTGCACTGCACTCCAACAACAGCTCAAGCATAAGTCCTTAACACAAATAAAAGATTTACAATTCTGCTCTCTCCTAACACAAGATACACACAATTGTGCTTTCATCCCCAGCTGAGAGCTACTCTCTGCTCTTGGAACAGAGACTGTTATTTGGTCCCAGCTGGCCAGTCAGTCTCCCTTTGACAAAATGCAATTCTGCCAGTCAGACCACCCCTAAAGTACATTTGTACATTACAAGTTATGGAAGCAACATTTTTTTTCTATATCTGGTAAATCAGTTTTTTTAATATGTATGATGCCCATAGAAAGTACATCCAAGCCCTAACAGACTGGTAACACTCCCACCTTCTAGGGTGCCTCCAAACATTCCCATCTCAGTATAGAATCGAGATTTTTGTGCCAAACACTACAGCAAAGCATCAAAACTGATCGCTGAGGTGATTCTGTCTGCTACGCCTGTAAGGGCTGTATAATCCTTATTCCCATTTCATGCATGCTGGAGAATAAGTGAAGCAACATGTTTTTTTCTGTGGCAAAGCAATCATAGCCACGAGGATTGCAATGGCACAGTGGTGGGCTTATTATTCTCCTGCCACATCCTGCCGCTGGCTCTAAGATGGCCATTATCTCAGGCCTGTGGATTAATTCAGTCACAAAGGAGAGGTCACTGGCTCCTGCTGAGCCTGAGAGAGGAGACTCTGGGGATTAGATGAAGGGGAATGGGGCAAAGCAGAAATGTCTTCCTTCTGCTTTGCCTCAATGAAATTCAAAGGTTTAAGTTCAACGGTCTCCCTAATTAGGAGGACACATCCCATGACAATATTAATGCAGACAACTAAAGCTGGAATTTCCCGGGAAGTGATTTGCATTGCGAACTGATATAGACAAATTTAGTGAAATTAGCTGCTGAATGGGATAATGCTGTTCTCCCAATTCAAGTATGAATCCGACTCGATTCTAAATCCCAATTACACTGAACTCCCAGTGTGCAAACAGCAAGAAAAAGGAGTTGATGTATAGAAAGCGGGCAGCAGCATGCTTTCGAATTGAAGCAGAGTTCAATTACAGTTGCAATTTCATATGGGTTACATTGCAAGAAGGTATACAATGTATAGCATGAAATGAATACTTTATGATATATTCATAAATCTATGGCTAAAATGTACTTTTTTTAGAAAGAACAAAGGTAGTAATGAAGATTTTTTTTATTGGGCTTGGCAGACCAAAAAAGGCATAGTCTGAGCTAATGTCATTCTCTTCTCTGGTTGCCAGATCACTGCTTCAAAGGCTCAACAAGTATTATTCACTTTTCAGCTTGTCCAATTCCACCCACTCCACGACACTTTTGTATTTCTATTTCCCTCTCTACCTATCAACCTTAATTTTACTCAAGTCACAGCCTTTCATCTTTCCCCTTTCTTGCTTCATTGTGCAATGAATTGACTGTTCACCTTTTCTGATTCCTTTTGGATGTAACGTCTGTTTTTCGCCCTTTCTCTCTCTCAGCTTCGTGGTTGTCCATGCGGTGTGAGTGACAGACGCTGCCACCAACTGTCACACTGGCCTGGCTAACCAGGAACTTGGGATGGCAGGACCGACCACCGGTGAGTCTGAGCATGCCAGCATACATATTACACAATACTTTCTTCTCTGTGTTGCCTGAACAAAAATGTAACCAGCATAAATTGTCAGGGCTTCACCATCAAACTAGTCTCTATAAGGCAATATCTAATACAAATCAAGTGGCAATTAATCAAATAGTTGCCCACGTATATTTCACCCTAAATCATAAATGTCAAACTTGTGCTGTCGCTGCTAGAAGAAAATGTAACTTGAATGACTGTCCTATGGCAATCAATCCAAAAGTGAACATACTCTAGATGAGTGTGGACTGACCGTCCACACTGCCCTCCCAAGTCATGCCGCTAACCTGGCACAAAATATGGTTGTATATATAAAAGAAAAACCTTTAGTGGGAATGGATAAAGGAATCCATTATGTTAATGGACAATTTACAACCACTCGTTTGAAGAGCACCATAAATCCAGTGAATATATCCTGGTATCATAAACCCTGCTCTGCTACTACTACTACTACTTTTCAAATGTCCAAAGTGAGCATCTATAAATTAGCCTTTATTTATCCAAAGATGTTTTCCTAGAATCTATAATTTGCTCACCAGCATGTTGTGAAAGCATGCCAATATCATATCAATCATATACACCAATAACATAGGTGTGTAATTGTGTCGGTGATGCCTGCATATTAAACGTCATAATATTTAATCTGCTGGAGCCACAAAATGACACAAAATATATATTGTAGTTACCAGAAACTAATTATCCCACTTTAGGCTAAGTCTTTCTGAGATCATTATTGGAATCTTTCTTCTGTTGCCATGGGAGACTAGCTTCTCCTGTGGTGCACCTAAAGGTCAAGTCATTATTCAGTCTGATGCTGTGTCTTTGACAAAAAACAAAACTAAGATGGCAACACAAAGTTGAACATCACCAAGACCTTCACTGGGAAATGTTACTAATAAATGTGCCTATTGATCGGTAGTAATTGTGTTGTTTATGAATCATGGATGGATGCATGAATAGACAGAAAGAAGCTCTTGGGCATTTTAGCTGTCACTTACTGTAAGTAGGTGACAGTTATAATTAATAGGCTGACAGATCCCTGTGTATGAAAGTACAATACATGTGTAGTGAATGATTGCTCCAAACACTGCTGTGGCACTGAGCATTGCAGTGAGCACATTAAGGAAAGATCTGTCACTGAGCTCATGGATGAGTACACTAGCTCTCTCCTCCACACTCAACCCACCTCCCCCACTGATGGATGATAGCAGGGTGTGTATCTGCATACATAGGCTCAGCGCTGCATGGCTTTCAATTAGAGCTGTCAGGAACATGCACTCAGCGCCCCACTGAGATAAAGGTAGGCAAACAAATCAATATGCAAGGAGGGAAGCCTTCCTCCAAAACTAACACTAATAACAAACACACAAACACACATTTAATGCCACATGTATTATTCATTGAAATCGTACTTAAACTTACATATATGCTACAGTGACAACCGCGGGGCAAAGGTTGTGCAAAATATTCAGCTGTAAAGCATTGCGTTCACACATGTATGTATTCCATGAACATGTGCACACAAACATTATCAAAAACACACAAGTATAAACACATTACACCACTGTAAGTATCCCTGACTTGGATAATTGTCACTGCTGTAACTCAAAAGACAACATATCCCCCAGCTTTTGAATTAGCATATTCATTATTTAACTGGGGAGCAGCTGGCTAATTGGCAAATGAAATGCTTTCAATAATGTTCACATGAAAAGCAGAATTTGATTAAATAGAATCTGGGGAAAATACCCAAAAAGGAAATTAATATAAATGAGCGTGGAAAAAAAGATACATTTTGAGACATAAGCAAAGTGACAAAGTATGTCTTAGGCCCTGCCACTGCGCAGGTGTACCAGCTTTGCGGACTCTATGTGCACATAAAGTGGTTGCACATTCAACAGAGATGCATCAAAACGCAGCGACAATGACCACAGCTTCCAATGCGCCGCGAACTTTAAACTCTCCAAGAAGCTCAGCTCAGTTATGGTGCAGGTACTCCAGTTTTAATGGACTGCCAAAGCCAAGTGACTCGTGTCAGCTTTCTAAATCAGAAAGGAGGGAGGAGGGGATTGGACGTGCTCGTAAAAATGCCCCCACGATTCCCGTCTCTGCTCATTTGAGTTAATGACACACACTCTCAGGCCATATATCAAGGTCTGTTTGATCCTTGTCGAGAATATTAAACTTTGATGGGTTCCCACATTCACTAGTCCCTAGTCTTCCTCTGCAGAGGACATTGTGGGGTTCATTCAATATGTACACCCATCTGATAGCCAACAGGAAATGACTCACAAATGCGGGCTAGAGTGTTGGCACCAAGCTGAAACAGCTCCATCCAAAAATGCTCCCCATCCATTTTGGCAATTTTGCTACTTGTGATGCACAACAAAAGGTGACGTGCGTGTCAGCGGGGCGGCGTCAAAAGAGCACCAGGCTAATGGTAGCAGAGCAGCAGGGAAGTGGTACAGCAGAGTGGGAGGGTTGAAAGTCTGTGTGGATGAAGGAGCAAACCACCAGTAGCTGCTGTGCCACAGTGACTGCTGGCTTGCTGCTGGGGTACATTTTAAAAAGTTGGTGCTTTGCTGGGATGGGTGCAAGGCACCCCAGCCTGCCATCAGAGAGAAAGGCTTATTGATTCTGGCACACTGAGGCAGAAGTTATAAATTAGTTTTAAAGTAAACTGGAAGTGAAAGAATTGTCTTTGTGACCTTTCAACTGTAAATGTGGTTTCCTCATTTCTCAAAAGGTTAGCAAATAGCTTGCACATTAGTATGGGGCATATAAACCTGTGCCACAATATACCTCATTTTGTGTACATCTGTAAATTTGGGTGCTGGGGGGTCACAATAAAGAGGAAACAACAAAAACAATATTCTCTTTTTTCATAAATTCTAAATACTCCTTACCACCGCTTCTTTGTCAGTTTTCAGAAGATCATCATGAAGTTGTGCGTAAAGATTTGCTCACCTTGCGAACCCACACCACCTGTTTGCAGTCGGCCCACATGTTCGAGCAACCAGTGATGGGTTTCAGAAGTTTTGACTTTAATTAGAGGTGGTAAATGGTGCCATCCAAAGGGGTGATTGTTGGAAACAGCTTGTCATGTGCAATATGAACTCTCCTCAGTCCCGTCCCGTGTATTTCAATTAAGTCAGTCAGTCTTACAGTACATGAGTAAAATGCTGAAATAAAAGGGAACGAAAGATGTGCCGGATGCCTAGATCACAATGCTTCACAACAAATGTGTGGAACTACTTCATTCAAGTGCTACGGTGAACTGTGTTTTCCCTCGCTCTTATGAAAGCACTTCTTAGAAGACTCATAACAATGCTCCGGTGTTACTTCTATTGTTTGTTTTCCTATTTCCCACTTTGCATTTAATTGTGTACAGTGACTGGTGGGTGAGCATTGAATTAGCTGACTGTGACGAACCTTTGTGCTGGTGACTGAGCGGAGGCTGACTGTTTCCACACAATCACTGGCAAAGGCCCATGTTAACATTTAGAAATGGAGTCCCTGCTGGGTTTGAGGAAGATGCCAGTGTGTCCCCGGCTGCTCCGGTAGGGCTTACTTGTTTTTTTCCCCTGCTGTTGGTGTGGTTGATAATACTATTTGTTGTCAGAGCATGTGGGGGGACAGGGCTCCCACAGCTGCGCCACAGTGGCCTGGAGACAATGGGCATCCTGCACCTCGGATGCAATGCAACAATTGTTTGAGGAACGAACAGAAACAAGTAGAGAGAACACAACCTCTTCATTTTTAAATAGCAATGGAAATGAGCTGCACCATCAGGGCCAGTGGGGGGCTTCTAAAAAACAGGCAAACAGGTTGATAATGTATGAATCAATGGAGCAGTTTGTTTGAATGAAAGTGTATGTTTCTGCACAAAAGGTGTCTTAAAAAGGACCTGTGTGAAACTGTGACTTCAGCACTTCCTGGGTGTCAGCGCTGCATTGTGTCGGCTATTACAATGAAGGGGCAAAAATAACTTTCACCATAAGTGGAAAAGAGAGTACAATTTCAGTTTTCCAGTCATCCCTCGTCTCACTTCCCAGTGCTAATGAGCTGCCGTTTCGCCGCCGTTATCAATGGCACAGCCTGTTTAATTATTCATACTGAACGTGTTTTTACTGCCATTGTTGCCTGGAATCCTAATTCCTTTAGTTTTTTTTTTTTTTTTTTGCTTTTACAAAATTCTGTTTACATGCAGCCTGGAGAATGACAGATTGAATGACAACTAGCGCTTGGCTGGGCTCGGTCATGTGTTTGCACACACGTTTAGTGCATAAGCTCCTTGTTTGTAGGTAAAGGAGGAGGAATTTAAGTTCCAGTCTTTTATACAGCAAAGCATTGCTTCGGTGAGCACAGAACATTCAGAAGTAGTAGGAAAAGGTAGGAACATATAAGTTCTGCAAATACTTTGATATAGTTGAGTATGAATGGAGCCACACACTGCTGCAGTAAGTGCTGTTGGCCATGCATTTAATTGATGAATAAATAATACTGGCTACCACAGGGGAGGCTCAGATTTGCAGTTTTTCATATACGCCGTTCCTTTCACAATCATCTATCTCCAAAAACATTCCAATACATCCTATTCCTCTCTCCTTTCTCTGTCATCCCCCTTTTCCACCCCCAGCGCCTCTTTTAGATTTCTTTTGTTTCCATAGAAACTGGGTCTTGTCCCATGCATTCTTTTCTCATGGCAGTTTCCTTCCCCACTGGATAGACTTCTGGAAGAGCATCACTCCCTCCAAACAAGCAACAGCTCAGCAGCCTTGCCTGTAGCTGACAATATCTAATGGGAATTTTCTCACTGCGGAGATTCATCAGTCGAGTGTGGGGCATAGCATCATGTCGCTTTATGCGACTGTACTGTAAGCGTACAGTGGCATACAACTGACAAAGAGGCATTACACAAGCATGGCTGTACATGCTATGCTAATCAATAAGAGGCAGCTTGTGTGAGATTGTTGAGGCAGTAATGTGGTGGTGGTGTTAACACTGGTTTCAATGTCATGGATCAATTGCAGCCACAATATACTGCAGATTTATTTGGGATTTAGTTCATAGACATACAGAAACTGGCAAGACCACTGTAAATCCAAACCACTGCTTAGGATCAGAGCATGCAAGAAATAAAACACTCTGCAGCATAAATCATGCTGAAACCCAATCAATAAAATGGGACATATGGGATAAGCTGTAGCTAATAAAGCTCAAAATGAAAATGAGCCTTTATACTAGCATGCATTCAACAAGTCAATATGTTAATTTCTTAAACAATTGTCTTTTTAAGTATATGTTCATCCCAGTCTTCTAATCCTTTGATTCTATTTGGCTTTTGTTTTATGCCTCAATTTGTGAAAACCATCTTAGCTCCAACAGAATTGTTGACTGATCCAAGATGGATGGGGAAGCTCAGATTAATTAGCAAATTTGTTTTTTTACAATGACGGCCCCATGCCCTTTGTCAAAAAAGGGCAACACTGTCAAAGATACAGATCAGTGGTTTGATGGTAATTCTTTGTATGAGGCTAGAATAATCAATGGATGAAATGAGGCCAAATTAACCAAGTGCTCAGCAAACCACAAATGTACCGAGGTTCTGAGCTCAAATGGTGAACAAATATACAGTGGACATGAGACGTTTACCGCTAAGGCCAGAGTCAAAAGTCCATATCGAAATATCTGGAGCTCAGCTGTGGGAAATGGGCCCTGTGAGCAGGTCAATTAAGGTGCAACAGGTGAATGGTATTCAGCTGCAGACCAGCCTGACAGCCTACTGAACCATGCCCTCAAGGGACCGTTAAACGGGTAACCCGCATCCATCCAGAGAGGCAAATGTCTGCTCATGCAAAGAAAACAAGTCTGTTATGCCTGAATCTGGCCCTTCATTTCAGTGGGCTGAAGATGCACTTATTTCAGACACTTCACAATGAAAACCAAATGTCTTTCTTTATGTTTGCATAAGCCCAGTTCACCTTGTGCCTTTTTAAAGCATGTTTAAGCATGTATTCAGCTATTTCTTTCACCAAATTTGCAACAAGACCAAAGTGTTTTCTCCTGCGAATGAAAAAGCGGAACAAAGCCAGCAGGGCAAGTGTACGAGGTGACCTTGCCTCTCTCACAGTTGAGGGAGCATTTGATAAACCTACTCTAATTAGGTTTACAGGATGACTGTTGTGGATTATTTGCTAAGCTGACACTTGTCAAAATAGAACATGCATGCCTGTTGGCAGCGAGCAGGGGGGAATTATTCAGGTTATTAAAGCTTTAACCCATTTCAATTCAGCATGTGCTAAATGGATAACAAGCCACAGAGATGGATTTCCATTTTATCCTAATTCACAGGATCATGCCTACGTACACCATTCCCCCAATGCTTCAGAACATCCATCCGCATCAAGCATTTCCCTTTCATCATCTGTTAGTGTAATTTCATCTTATACTCTAAGTACTGAAAGACAAGGAAGGCTGCTTTTTAGACAAAGTGTAAATACATGCTACAAAATAGAGAGCAACGGGGCTCCATAAACATCCACATAATTAAGAGTTACTGCACAATTAATTACTGCCTGTGTACTCGTAACCTGTTATTGTGAATAATCTGACACTAACAGATGGAAACACTAATATTATAATAATATACACTGTACAGGTACTGAGGTAGTACAGAAACTAGTGCTAGATAACAATATTGATTTTTCCATCAATTGTGATTCTCGGTCTCGATTCTTGAAATGATAAGATCAATTTTTAAATCTGTGCGAGCGACTGACGTTATGCTAAACACATGTAGCTATCTCATCTCAGGGAAAAGTGTTTACAGTTAGCTAGCTTACTGCAGTAACCGTACTATAAGGAATATCATATTATGGAAACAGAATTATTAAGGATTATTAAGTTCCAGTATAAAATCTGGTGTTTAATATGTATGCAATATCTTTAAAAATCGACCTGAATTAAATCTAATTGGGAGTTAGAGAATTGGAATCGAAGTGAATTCGGAGATAATTGGCAATATCCAGCTCCAACAGGAATTGTGGATTTGTATCTGTGTTGTTGTGCTGACTAAGATATTTCATGGTTTCGAAAATGATCCAAAATTGTTTCAAATTAACATGCTGACCTCTCAGACCTTTTAGTGGGACAGCAGCGATAAGAGCGGTGCTGCGTACCGTGAGATTGAGGAGGCAATTATAAGAAAAAAAGGCCAACAAACTGCAGGTCGATGATGTTTAAATGGAGGCTTTAATCTGCTTAGGGAGCGATACGCTGGATGTATTGTGGTTGAGTATTTTTTATGTGAGCAGTTTTGTCCCATGTGGAAAACAATGCGTCATCTACGTTTTTTTCACCGTTAGCCACCGTTTGGATAATCACAGTGCAAATAAAAGAAACTGAAGACAAAAAAACAAAAACAAATTGTAAATTAATGCCATGGTCAGACATCCATTAACTAACAAGAGACTCAACAACGTAGATGTAACTTCAACTGAGCCAACTCCTTGTCTATGTCCAACAGGGTTATTTCATGATAGCTCCCAAGTTTCTTAATAGATCATGCAGTCAATCATTGTATGGCCTACTATAGTCATTTTGTTGTCCCAACTCACTATAAAATAAAGTCTTTGTGAGTAACACATCATTAACCAGACTATCCAGTGCAAGTGATGACAGACACGACAGATGTGGAATGTTTGAATAGATGAAGGACAACCTGTTCTGCCAGTCATCATTGCCTGAAATAGCCTGCCCTTCTGCACCATGCCAAATACAAAAAAAACAACACCTATCTGATACATGCCTATGTAGCTTCCCAAATCCATACAAATCGGACATTAAACCCCTCCTTAGCAACTTCCAGAGCTTGTCTGTGCAATAACTCAAGCAGCACCTCCCCTAACACTGACCCCAGCAACCCCTGCAACCTCAGCTTCCACCGCACTCCTCTCATTACGCAAGCTGTTTTCTCGGCAGAGCCTTGGGCTCCTTCATTACGGGACCTTACTGCGCTCACTGGCAAGCCCCCCAGGGCTCGTTATCGATAGCAGTGCACTGAGCAGCCAAGCCGATTGGAAAGACTTGCTGCAGAGGCTCAAAGGACGTGTGGGGGCGAGCAGGGAGAATTCATTAGAGCCTAGTGGCACCACTAAATCTGATGCAGCAACTGCAACTTATGCCTTACTCTGACAGGAACAATTTATTGGAGGGGAGTCGTTTTCCCCTATGCTGTGATGTGGGGATGAGAGGGGCTGTAAACACTGGGCTCTACTAGCACCACGTAAAGATAATGGTGGCAGGAGGTTATCTGCACCACAACAGAAGTGATGGATGCATGGCAAATATGGGGGAATGGTGTACTATGGCGTCTGCCTACCTTACTTCCCCTCTCGTGGCTTGATGTCTGTGTGTCTCTAAGGCTCTAATCTTTACCGATCTGATCTGTTGCTGAAATAAAGATCTCTGGTAAACACTGAACAATGTGTGGTTGCACTTGTCTCAGGTGGATTAAACACATAGCAATCAGCTGCTTCTTTCTTCTGACTTTGTGTCAGATACACACATAAAAATGAAAGTGGAATCATTATCTGCACCCTCAAGACCACAAGACTGCACACACGTCTGTTTGGCATGCACAATCAATATGGACACCTCTTACCAATAGGCCATTAAACAATGATTACCTTTATTATCAGGTCTTTAATTGTGGCTGTTTTGTATCCCTTCCCGTCTTGAACCTTGGCCGACCTTGGGTCACCTTATGGGTGACTGAAACAGTGCTCGGGGCTGGGGACAAAGGAAACAATGTTCCTGTTTAAGGCTGTTCTGCTCTGTGACAACCCCCTGGCAGGCAGAGGCAGCTTCTCCAGTCGCTAGCCTTGACTGTGTGTCCTCAGGCTCAAAGTGACTGTAAGGAAGACATGATGGAGGCGGTGAGAGAGCCACTGTATTGCTTGGCAACGTGGTAGATGACAGCGGATGTGTGACTGGATGTCCATTTCCTGTCCCTTATGAGGTTTTGGGAAGTCTAAGCACATAGAAACTGTATGCACACACACATACACGCACCCACGCATGCTGTATGCCCCCTTCACCCCAATTTCTGTCAGTGGTCTGCCTTGCTCTGGTCCATCGATCTGTCCAGGCTGACTGGAGTAAATGTACTATTCACAATCTGTCTCCTTGCTTCTAATTTCCATTTGAGCGACTGGCCAGTATGGCTGGAGCATCGCCCAGAGGCTGAAGTCCGTGGAGAGTGACTCTATTGTCTTGTGCTTTATTTATCCCTCTCTGGGCTACTAAACTACAGCCTCCCCTCCCTGCCAGCCACCACCGTCCAGCTGGGCAGCCAGCAGCAGCAGCAGCAGAAGAATGGACACTGCAGAGGGAGCTGTCCGCTACAGCTACATCAATTGGAGTCAGTCTCGCACAGGCTGGCGAAGTCGTGACTGTTTCAGCAGTGCCTCCACAGCACTTGGGCTGTTTTCAGGTTCACTGGTGAGTGTTTAAACAACCAGAGCACTAAAGGGAGCTGTGAAAAGATAAAAGGAACCGCACAATTTCCTCTTTTCTGACTTGCTTATGGGGTCTTGGATTCAGCTTGGACACCAAAAAACCATGTTACTGCAATGTTCACAGACAATTAGCATTTTGCCACTTGTTTTGAAACTACAAACAAAGCAGCATGCCAGGATATCTTTCCACTGACAGTAGCTTATTTTTTCGAAGCAGCCCAACAACAATGTAAGCAATTACTTTTCCTGTGAAATGCTTATATTTCATCTAGCAAAGCAAAGTGTCTGAACTACAGGAAGTGTCAAAGTGAAGTTATGCTCTGGCTGATACATTAGAGTGTTCTACAGACTTCACAACAATAACTGACACGTCTCATGTTTCAAATGTGAAGTGCCCTGATACTATGTTTGAAGGGGCGATAAAAAAATAAAAAATAAAAAAAAATACAAAGGACAAAATTTTAAATTGAAACCTGCAAGAAACAAAATCAAAGATAATCCTGTTATTAATATTACACAGACATTTTAAGTATGATTGTGATGGACAGTGCCTCAAAGCTTTGCTTTTATCCACCATGCTAAAAAACAAAATACTGCAGTAGAAACCTGTTTATTATCCTTTGGATGATATAACAAACACATCATTGCTGACAGCAGGAGTGAAGATGTTTCTCATGGCTGGCATTTCAAATATGTTGACATCAGAGAAAGAAGACATGAAACTGTGTCATGTATGCCTCCAAACAAACTAGGCTAATACTTTGAGTATTTCAAATACCGCAGAGTAAATGATCCGTTCCTTAAAGCAAATTGAAATGATGCATTTTCTCATTTTCTTTGTAGAAAAGCATACGCATGAAGAGATTAAAGAGAACTTCTAAGTGAGATGACTTTCTTGCCTATAGCCTTAATTGGAAACTGAAAATTATGTACGTTTATTCATGCTGAAGATGAAAAGTAACACTGTCATAACCCGGTCTTTGTGAAGAAGTGAGGCCGCTGCAAGCAGAGGCTGTGATTGATGGGCTGGAATAGTCTGATTTCACTCCTAAGAAGGTTAACTTAAAAACGGGGGAGATAACGCATGTGTACTGTAGGCAGTAAAGGAGAATAATTAAATCAATTGAGAGAACGGGGAAAGAGAAAGAAAAGAAGAAAGAGCAAGAGCAAGGGAGAACAAAGATACACACAGAAACACTGGGAAGCAGAGTTTTGTCACTTCATAACTTCCTTTCTAATAACTCCCATGGACATGTGTGACCATCTGCCTGCAGACCACTGCAGGGCCGGCACTGGCTGCAGACGTGTCCACCCCGTCTGCCTGTGGCTTTGCCAGACCCCATCTACCTGCAGTGACCTAACAGTGCGCCCGTCTGCTTAGAAAGTCCCCACCCGGGCCTAACCTGGCTCAATTAGATCCTGTGCGTGTGTGTGTGTGTGTGTGTGGTGTGCATGAATATATTTCCAGCTCTAGTCATGTGCATGCGTGTGTGTTTTGGAAATGTAAGTAAGCGTAATGCTCAGGTGTCTGTGTGTGTTTGTGAGAGAGAGAGAGACAGAGGGCAGTCAAATGAGCGAGCTGGGGACATTAGCTGTCTATGAAATGTAAAGAGGGACAACCTCATGCTCACTGTCCTTCCCAGTCGGCCAGTACTAAGCAGGCAACAGATGGCCTGCTGGCATAATAAGCTGTATAATGGCCGCACACAGGCATGCAGACACACACAGTTGGCACAGGAGAGAAAAGACTGAGCTACAGATTCCTAGAACTTTAAAGAACAAAGGATAAAAAAGTAAGCAAAGTGGAGACACACAGGACAAAGACAAATTACTCTCTTGATGTTTTCTTTTTTTTTCCCCTTTTTTTTTTACCACAGCTGCAAAATGTGCAGTGCAAGAAATTATTTCCAGAGTAACTTAATCAGGCTGAAATGAAACGGTCAGCTATACTGTCTGGCTGAAAGTTTCAGGTCTTCTTCACCATTGACCACACCCAGGATCACCAAAGGATGTGTTTAGGTGGGGCCAAAAGTGGACTCTGTGGCACCAACAGCCACATTCTGAGCGGATGTGTGATACATCTACTTCGCTGCAAAAGGGTGAACATTACATTTTTTAATACATGCATTACATGCAGCTTATTCTTTAAAAGGAATAAGCTGCATTTTTAATAAAAAAAAAAAAAAGTCAGGCACTCAATGTAATTAAATCTAATTGAATTCCACAGCTACTTTTGCTACTTTAGCTAATTTTGCTTGATGATAGATGGTAGATTAAACAAACTGCTGTCTGTTGATGAAATCTGGTAGTAGCAGACTGAATTGTTGGTACCAATCAACTACAGCAAGATTCCTATGTCAGCTGCAAACTGTTAACTTAATATATGTATGTGTGTGTGTGTGTGTGTGTGTGTGTGTGTGTATATATATATATATATATATATATATATATATATATATATATATATATATATATATATATATATATATATATATATATATATATATATATAAACCATTTACTTTATATAAATGGTCACACTGGATCCAATGTCAAATCAAAATTAAGGAAAAAAATGTTGCTCTACCCCTTTAAACAATTTCATTTTATAGCAAAATAGGAGGCATTTTGTCGGGTACCTAGAGTAATTAAGGGTATTTGTTGCAACTTTGTTTCTTAGTGTTTAATGGTGAGAACTGGACTAATGGGCTTGTTTAAATAGGTGTTTTTGCCATCACCATGGGAAGAGGAGATGAGGCAGTTTGTCCTCTGAGCTACCAAATTAACGCCTTCTAGATCCCATTTATTACAGCCCAGATAGGAGGAAAAAAAACATCCACCAGACCCCTGTAGAGCAGTGCTGACTCATAACTCACATGACTCTGATCAGAGCTGGCCACAGAAGCCCAATGTGACCTTGTTTTGAAATGCAAAGGCACCACACTAGCCATTAAGTCATGCCTTTAGATTCGGTGAGTCATTAACGTGAGTGGGCTTTCTCTTCAATTCTCTGGCTTCACAGTTCAAGAAGCTCAGTGAATGTATTAAACTAATATGGATGCTGGTGGTCACAGAAGCAGAAATAAAGTGAATTTAAGTCCGTGAATGTCCACTTAATGGGTTAGGGACAGACAGAACGGCCACAACATTGATAGCACCTGGTGATTTAAATCTTGGGGTGGACAGGGGTCAGCACGGGAAAAATTCAACGCTAACCATGGCAGGTGTCAGAACAAACCGCGTAGCCGCAGACCAATCAGAGTGCTCATGCTGACCCCTGATGATCTTTGTATACACACGTACTGTATCATCTCATTATCCATAGGAAATAACACCAGTCAGCATCTGCGTAAGACAACAGCATTTCAATCCAGTATTGATCTATTGGGAAACAGAACCAGAGACACATCTAAGTGCTATACTGGGAGAGATATAGCATCTTGTTATCATATCTTCATGTGCTGAAATTCTGCTTAGCATAAATGGAATGTGCAAACAGCAAAACAGCTGTTTCGGCTGCCAAATATGTATGTGGATATCACGAGTGAAGGGAAAACCTGCGAGACCACTTCTCATTATGTGAAAGCAGTTTTCAGATGGATTCAATTCGTCTTTTGGGTTTTTACCTGTAAGTCGAGGATATTTATTTTATTCTGATTATTATACGTTTTCTTATAGAGTGTAAGAGGCCAAAAGTATGTGGACAACTAAATATTACACCTCTATCTAATCGTTGGGACACAATCCAGGGGTATTTCTAGGATTGGCTTTCTACAAGATTGTGAAAGCTGGCTACAGGGATTAGCTCCCATTTAGCCTTGAGAGCATTAGGGAGGTATGGAGCTGATGCTGGGTAATACGGCCCGGCTACAACCATATCACCAGGAAAGACAACAGTGAGATTGGACAACTCTGCAAAAGCTCAGATTATAGTCAATGCCAGTGTTTTTGTTTTTAATTATAGTATCAGTGCTTTTAAGAAGAGCAAGAAATGTAATAGTGGGATGTGTTACATCCTCAGCTTATGCTTTACTACATACATCAGCAGTAAGTATAAATTGTGTGTTGCAGATTTGTCCAATATGAACTTGAAATTCAAGTGATAATGAGCTGCTGGCTCACAGTTCCTAATGGACCTGGCTTTGTGCGTAGTCATGTTGAAACAAGAAAGGGATTTCCCCAAACAGTTGCCACGAAGCCAGTAGCATGACTGAATGCTGAACCAGTAACATTCCCCCACATTTAGGTGAAACTTGAGCAACTTGAGACCAAAAGACGAAAAAACCCATAGGCCCAAATGAATGTACTTCTGGCCATACTGTGTAAATGGTATGATGAAAGATACAGATACGGGATAGAAGGAGGACAGACAGGCAGACTAAATGGCTTCATTAAATTGACAGATTCTCTATTAATTTTCTGTTCGTGTGTCATCCAGGCCCCACAGCTGCTACCAACACGAACATGTTAATGACTCATTGATATCTGACAGGGTCTCGTTAATTTCTCATTAACATAGATCATGGTGCATGTAAGCTTACGCAGTTGAAAATGAGGCCTCGGTGTGTGTGTTTGCACATGCTCCCTTGTAACTGAGAGAACAGCTGTATTAAGTGTTAGAACATGGTGTAAAAACAGTGCAGTGAGGTGAGATTTTTTCCACTTTCTTCGCTTGCATGTTAGAATTTTTCTTTCTGGTGCCAAAGAAGTGCCCCAGTGTAAGCCTGAACTCGGTCCAGCTTCGCGGGTGGGCCAAAGCTCGACAAGACTGCGATGTCCGAGCTGATTGGCTCAATGGCGCGTGACGGCCGAGGTGATTGGATCAACAGTGCGTGAGATCCAGTTTGATTGGGTGTAGTGACCACCAGCTGAATGCAGACGACACAGCTGCTCTCTACGCCCGCGACTCTCTGTCCTAAGACAATGCGCACGCACACAGACAGACACATACACAGGAGTGGAGACTCCACGCACGTGCACACGCTCACTGCTGAGCATGTTGTAGCTCCATATGTAGGACCATGCTGTGTTGCCCTAGGGAGGCATTACCATTTAGAGTAGGGGAATGATCCAACAGCGCCACACGGAGCCATGGCTCATGTGGTAGCTATACTCTCTTCTCGGGAAACAACACTTCTCAACCACAGCCTGCTGTTGTCTGATGTCTGTCATGATGCCAACAAACTTATTAGCCCGAGTGGAGTACTATCCATCATGAAACCTCTCCTGTTTTGGACATAAAATTCCTCCGCTCTGTCTCTGTCTTGAGGCATATTTATCTTTAGAAATGTGCCACACACATGAAACAATCATGTCGACACACGGATAAAATATTAAATGTTTGGTATCATTATTACTTGTATAATTGTGATTCTGTCTCATCTGTTTAGGGAAGCTACCCCAAATAGTAATCTACATTCTAAATTATTTATTAATGTCCGAAAAATGCAAGAGATCACAACCAAAGGCTTTGGACATCAAAATGTTTTCCAGATGCACATGAAAGCTGAAACAATTTTCTGCCACGCAAAATTTTATCTAATGGTTCTGTTTTCTTCCCTTAACATTTGCTTCTGTTTTTGTCAAACCAAAATTTTGCACAAAAAAAAAAACCTCATAGAACCTGTGGTGGTTGTCGGCCACAGGTAAACACCGATTTATTTTAAGGTTCTAAAAGCCAAAAAGGATGGAAATATATTTAAAAATACACACAAATGTCTGCTCACAAAACACACACAACAAAAGCTAATGTGCTGCCATGGTGGCTAACATCAGTTGGTAAGTGTGCACAGCTGTTATACAAGTTAAGAACATCACATTGAGCAAACTAAGTGATTTAATTTAACTGCAGTCAGGATGAATGAGTGGCTTCTGAAACAGACCCCTTTTCTCAGAGATTTGTTAGCTGAGCCTGGCTCTCACTGATAATCAGGCTGAATATTTTCCCAGCCTGTTTTCAGTGTTGAATCTAAGCTGTGGTGTGCATGACATCTTTTAGCTTTGTTACCGAGCAGTAAACTGACAAAAGCGCACTGCCACTATAATTCAACGATAATGGATAATTTATCCATGCTAATTTTCCAGGCTAATTTACTAATTGAACTCGGTAGGAAAATTGGTTGGGAGCAAAAAAAAAGAAATAACACTGAAGGACAGAGTGCAGAGTCAGAGCAAGCTACTGATAAATGACTGATTAATTACAGATTAAATACAGTTTAATTGATTTCAGCTGATGCTGAACTTTGGGTTGTGCATTTATTATGTCTGGCTGTCAAAAGTCTAATTACTTTGCAAAATAAGTTTTTTTTTTTTTGGATCATTATAGCAAATCACATCGGTATTTATCTGCAAATATTTTAAAATAGCACAAGCAAGCAAATTTACCCTTCACTCTGACCAACCCACACACTACAAACACAGGCACTTTTCTCCACTCCCATTATGTTTCTTCCAGTAGAAATCAGAGCACTCAGAGCGGATGCATGTACACATATGCCATAAATCAACAGCCTACACTGAGTGAGAGCGCACTTAGTAAACTACAGCCGGCTATCTGGCTAGCACGCGGAACAAGTGAATATGCTGTGGGAGAAAGTGACTGTCCATTGCAGTGTCTCTCTGCCTGCCCCATCCTTATCGGTGGCAGGGAGCCGGTGGCAGGGAATGGCGGCCCGTCACGGGTCTTTGGTCTGCCAGGAGATGTCCATTATCAGTGGCACTCCACAGCAGTCTATGCCACTATCTCCACTCCACACGGTTCCTCTTTTTGTGCGGAGAACATTTCTCCAAAGTCTGTGCATGTGTAGCATGTCTGCATGTGCAGCAGAGAAGGAGGCATCTAAGATCAAAGATCCGTTCACTTTTCTAACTCGCTCTTCATTGGACAGGTTCTCGAGGCCGCAAGAAGGGGAATCAAAGCTTTTACTGGTCAGGACAAACTTTCCACCATAAATGTGGACCTAAATTTAGGACGCTGGGAGTTAGTTAGTACATAAGGTTAATGTTTGTCTTTAAGTAAATGTTATGGTAAAATATGATGTGCTACATGGAGTGATTACTGATTTTAAAACACATCAACACATCAATAAAGATTACTACGTTCACCATCATAGGTTAGCGTGCATGCTGATTGTACTAGTGTTAATTTTCCACAAGCTAACCACTAACCACAAGCAGAGGCTGAGCAGAGTGATTGGGATATATCCTCTGAGCACCATGAACATATGTACTACATTTTGTAGCAATCCACCCAAAAGCTGTTCAGGCACTGCTGTCACTGGAACTACAGTGGCTTTAAACCAGCAATTTATTTGGGCTTTAGAATTACTTACCAGTGTTTAACACAACAACAGTGGATAATGCATGCATGGATCAGAAATTACTACAATATTTAAATGTTAATTTGTTTCTCAAAGCATCCAGTATTACCTCCGGCTCAGTTACTAGAAAAAAAAAGGAAGTCACTTTGGAACTGTTCTCAACATGTGTGCTCCTTGGCTGGAGTGAATTTCTTTGGTCATGCATTTCAATGCATGGCTCACATAAATATGTCAGAAGTGCAGTAAACATGCTGAATATAATGCTAAATACCTTGAACCTAAGTGCTTGTAACTTTATCTACTTCAGACCTGGCACTAATTCTTCTGATGTAAAATTAGCAGGACATTAATGCAATCATCAGCCGTTGTCCCATCCCTACAGACCAACAATGTTTTTATCCTCGGGCTACGAGATAATTACAGTAGCAGAGTTGACACTAAATTCCCAAGCGCTGCTTTACTCATAAGCACACATGTAAGAGCACAGTGAATTTGTAAATGTGGGTGCAACAATCACTTTTTTCATCAAATGGCCACTTAGCTAAGGGACTTTAAAGTGGTCTCGGCTTGGCCTTGTGTTTGGTTAATTTCAGATTTGAGTTGAGTGCATTCTCAAATTTCCATTTGGCTGCATCCCAAAACAAAAAGCGTATCATGTTGAAAACTTCAGCCTAGTGACGTGCACTGATTACATCATATGAATTACTCCCATATAAACAAGGCTTACATGACAAACAGAGAGAAGCTGATTGAAAAAGCCAGATCTTGTGTAAACTGAGAAAGAAATCCTAGGCAAAGCCTTGTTTTGCACATAGATTCATAAACATTAGATTCATAAATGATGAATAGCAAATCAAAGCTTCTGTCAACTTTGACATCGACGCCACACATAAGTAGGAATATCTTAAATGAAACACATATGTTTGAGTAAAGATATTTAATGCCCTAGTTAAACTTGGCTGTGTTTAAATGAAGGAAATGCACCAAAATGAAATTTCAGCATAATTTGTTTTTGAGAAAAAAGTACACCTACCCCTAGAAATGCATAAGACCTGCATAAGATATTAAGCCCCTACAATATTGTATAAAACAAAACTCATCTGTCAAGTGTGCTCCTGCAGAGCAAGACTGGGACTGATCTGATATTCCTGGGAGTCTCACTTGGGCCTGCATTGTTTCTTTCACTTATCGATCAGTTACAAATGTCTGGGTTTATCAATGCAAAGTTAATCTCTGTGGAATGGGACATTGTGTGTGGAGAGCTGACAGATTACTGCCCTTTTTTCCTAGTAGGGATATTTTGTTCGCTCTGCAGGCTTTTGTTTAGGTGTTGCATTACCTTTGCATAAATTCCCTATTTTCCTCACTTCAGTGGCATTGTAATGCAGGGGTTGATATTCAGGGCAAAGACTGGTTATGTTCTCTGTAAACCATTAAAAGAGTCAAGTGTCATGGCATGTGTGTGTGTGTGTCTGTGTGTGCTTGTGCACGCTTGTGGAGATTAAGCAGTATTTGCTGATGAGGTGAGAGTACAAGGACTGTGTACCACCATTCCCCCAGGCACAATTTTCTTAGTCTCCCTCTGATATAGTGCTTGTTGTCTTTTCTTCCACCATGGTGCCGCTTAAGAAATAGAGTTGCGAGAAAAAAAGAAATAAGCCAAGGCAGCACAACCTGTGCATGCCAGTCAAGATCAGATCATAAAAGACTGTGGATGTGGATGTGTGCATGTGTGAATGGATAAGCTAACATAAGCGTGATTGATTTATCAACAAGACTTTAGCAAATATAAGTCAGAGATTTTAATCATTTACTCGAGCAACATTTGTCTCATTTTTGCTGGTTCTGCTTATGTAATTGTTCTGAAGATGAACTGAATGTTAAATCAATATGCAACCAAACCAATTCTACATAAAAATTCTACATAAAAAAAAAAAAAAAACTTTCCAAATGTGTTTGACTGTGTGTAACCCGCCTTCTATTGCCCCAATCACAAAGCTGCGTCACAACATTGTCATACTTAAACATAATGTGCGGTCCAGGGCCTGAAATGTGGACACTGCTGTAGAAGTCTGCAAAATGAGCAGCAGTGTCAGAAAATATGGTGGCGGCACCTCATCTGTGGATGCAGAAGGTGAGTAAAGCAAGTGTGGGCAGATTCCAACTAGCACCATCCTGTTTTATTTACAGCGACTCTCGGAAAATCAAAAGAAGGACAGTGACATTCAAGTAAACAATACACAATCAGCAGGAGTTTGGTGCTGGTAAAAAAAAAAAAAAAAAAAAAAAAAAAAAACAGAAACAAAAAAAAAGTGAAACTTAAAAAAAAACTAGTTGTTGGCAACATTAGAAACAAAAATGGAGGATTATTAATTTTTTAGTCACACTTTAATAGCAAAAAAGGGAAAATACCAAATTGTAATCATAGTAATTCCTGAAATGAACTGTTTAAATCTAAAGTATATCTGTACAGACAGACACTGCATGTACAGTAATCTGATTATTCCTACTAAGGGTTTGTCTTTATTGCTTTGGCTTCAGGATCAAAACAACCTTACGAGACAATCTTCTTCACTTGGTGCAAACATTCCTCCCTAAATTCCCTCAAACACTTTCAGTGAAAGAACCCTCTTTATTTTCCCAGCATGAAAAATGAAAGTCTTCTGAACAAGCATTGTCAGCAAACCCTTTACACCCAGTACGCAGCTGATTAACCAGGAATAAATAATAGCTCATTAGGAGTCATTATAAACTTATCAGATACAAGAACATGTGACCCCTAAAAGGCCACCAAAAACAAAGAGGATTAGGCCAGTGAGAGGGAAAGGCAGCAGATTCAGCCATTGTTGGGGTGTGATAATGAAATTGGTTGTTAATAGAGTCATAATCTGTGGTGCGTCAATGCCAAACCCATGTAACTGTGTCAGTGCCCACTCTTGCACTGTGTTTGATGTTGACAGAAAGGGAGACAGAGCATGAACACAATGGCTGTGTTTGGAATGAGTGTGTATGCAAAGGTGAGAAAGTGGGTGTCATGGGGACAGGAGGGAGGATGGCACAAATGCAAAGGGAAAGGCAGCAATCAAGGCTCAATCTGCACATCCTCTGGCCCCAATTAGTGTAAGAAGAGCATAACAAGCAATGGCTGACACCTCCCAGTGGAAAAACACAAAGAGACATGAAGAGAGAACCGGACGAGGAGGAGCTGAGATGATTTGGGATGATGAAGAGTTATGCAGGAGCAAAAAGGAAAGGAAGGAAAAGGAGAATCAATTCGCAGCCTTGTGCCTCGGGCCATGACATGTCATCAAATCTGTATCAAACCTGTCAGCAGCTCTAGGCCTACCTGTTGGCTGAGCGAGTGACTGCCGAGTGTAAGAAAGGAAAGGTGCAGTAAACAAGAGAGAAAGGAAAAGAAAGTGTGGCTGTGTGTGTTTGGGGTGGGGGCAGGCTAAATACTGTAGGGAATTACAGCATTAAGACGATTTGCAAACAGACACAGAAACTTACAGCGATTAGGACGAACCCAGGCACTATACAAGAAATGACTACAGATACTGCGGTCAGATGCACAAAGTATGTTACAAAAGGTTTTTTTATAACCAAAACTCAACCCAGGTGAGCTGGAAAAAATGGAGCACTCAGCATACGCTGTAGCCTGTAAGTAGCTGGTACATCCACAAAGCTTAGCGTTGACAAAAGCAACAAATAACTGACACAAGTAGACACAATTAGAAATATCTGAACTTCAAAATACACTTGCTGGCCACTTTATTCTATCTAATACACCCAATATAACCTAGTACTAAACACAAAATAGAACAATCACATTTTTTTAATAGTTAACTTACAAACTGAGAAATTGCATAGTAAATATACTTGATTACCTTTGATTGTACAGATTCACCTAATGAAGTGACGAGTGTGTGAAAACTTCTTTTTGATATTTGTTGATAGCTGTGCAAAGACGAGATTTCATAGAAAAGACTACAGACGTACGTTTTTTCTGTGCTACATCCTAATGATACACACTGAGGTACGAAGTCTGCTCGATGAGGTTCCCGCAAAAGTGTCTCAATCAGCCGTTTTCTTTCAACTTCCCACTCAATGACTGTTACTACTGCACAGCTGAACATTTTGACAAAATCTCTGTGTCTCTTCTTCCTGTCTCTATCACACAGCATCTCATCCCCAGGCTTGCACACAAACCAACGCACACTGAGATGTTTTTTTTTTTTGTCTCACCCACTCTGCTGGAATACTCTCTTGGGAAATTCTTTGGTTTCACTTTCCTCATTGAGTTTGACAATTTCACAGCCAGATGTTGAAGAGAAGATCATCTTTTAATTAACCTGGGATACCATCAAATTTCATGTCATGCTTGCTTCCTTGCTAAGTTCTGTTAAGTACACATAGTTTACTGTCAAAAAACATCCTTAGCAAAACTTCGGCAAGGGTTTGGTTTGGTTAAAGTTAACCTTCAATTAACCTACATACATTTACAAGGAAGTTAGAAAAACACATTGCTATCTGTGTTTTATGTGCTATCTGTGATCCTACTAGCTGTAGAATAGTGACCTCACACATCAAAACAGGCTTTGCATTTATTGTAGAAAAGATGCTGCATGTTTTAAAGCTTAAAAAAGCGTTAACATGAATGATCCACATACCTGCTTTAGGAAATCCTTTTACTGCTGATGCATTTGAAATTGTTAAATTAAAAACGACATAGAAAGGTACATGATGGCACGGGGGGTCGTGATGTGGTTCATGGGTGACGAGCCAGAAATAAAATCCCATAATTTCACGAGCATGTGGCATTTGCCTCAGCCCTGTTTTATTATTAGTGGAGGCCGCAGCCTAAGGGTTGAGAATCTGGGCAATGGCCTGAATCCTCGAGCCAGATGGGAAGTCTGATGCTCGGGCAAATGAAGAAGAAATGCTTTGCCTCAACTAAAGAGGTTTACTTCACTGCACTTAACCACCAGTTGCTGTCCATCATGTCCTTGGTAAGAAAACAATTTGTCATCTGCACCTTGTTAGTGGCACTTGTTCGTGTGAGGGACAGGGGCTCTCAACTTAAATTGATTTCTATTGATTGTGAAATCTTTTTATTTTGAGCCTAAAAATGAAACTTAATAAAATATAAGGCTGTTATTATATTGATTATTACATACTAACTTGTTGTTGCTTGTAGTGATAATCTCAAGAGTAATTTAAATTCTCCCAGCACGACTGAAATTTGAAAAAAATATGTTCAAGTTCTTATTTTGGTTTACTGGCTGGCAACGGTAATATTTGGCTTCATTCCTCTCATAGCACCATATTAAGCCCAAACACGCAGCTATTTTAAGCAACAAAATATCTAAAAATTACTTTCCTGCCATCAAAATAAAAAAAAAACACAAGCTGATGGAGACCAACAAATAAGCTAAAGTAATTGAGTAATCTTTGGACTCATCAGATGGCCATAAACACAATTACAAATTAATGTTCTACTACTTTTAATCCACAACTGTTGAATGGGTAGAAAGTGAGCAACGGTCTGTTTGTATTATGTTTGTATTCATATTTAACTCTGTATATCATTGTGGTTATTTAGCAATTAGAAAATACAGATAGATACTAACGTAGCATTTACTGTTTCATTTCCAAATTGATAATCTACTGAAGTTTAGTTCATCATTCTGAATTTAGGGGCATGGCAGAAAGAGATAAGGACAATACAGCACAAACTGCAGCTCCTGACCTAATCATTCTAAATTACAACGTGATTTGAATGCTTTGACAAATCAATGAGAAAAGGATTATCTACCAAGAGGTAAAAAAATAAAAATAAAAAGAAGGCTGATCCATGCATTATGGATTCACAAGTCCATATCTGTGGCAGCTACATGTGTTTATTGTGCAGTGAGAAAAGAGCAGATGTAACAGTGGAAGAGATGATATCTCAGTGATTTCCCCACCCACAGGGATAACTATCCGCACCAACAAGGAACACCGAGTGAGAAAGATTCAAGAAAGAGAAAACAGCCACAATCAAGAAGGTAACAACTGGAAATGAAGGGTGGTGATGTAAAAGAGCTATACGAATAACAAAGCCTGATGCATCACAGTTGGCACTTCTTTACTCAAACAACGCCTGCATACTGAATGTCTCAGGAACTGTCACCACTAGACAAATATACTGCAAATATAACCCATGGCTAATACTGTCTAACCTGCGACAAGAAAAGATATAACACCAAGTTTGATCGTTTTTTTGATCACTTTTTTAAAAAACAAACATTGGCTTAAAAAAAAAAAAAAAATCATCATTACTTGATCCCAACTGAGTCCCCAGTTCAATCATTTTGTGCCATGTCTTTTACTGGACAACTATGAGTCTTTTATCTAAATGGTGGATACGTGAAATTAGAAGACAACTTTTGTATGTGTGCCCTGTTGTTCAGGGCTACAATGCTCTGTAACATCTTCCACCTGAAACCTGGCTCATTTGCCTTTCATCCAACGAGGAAATGTGGGACGGAACTAGCCATTAGCGTAGCTAGTGCTGAGCAAACGTAATTAAGGCAGCGGCAGCCTGGCTAATGCTGAGCTTAACACAATCCCTAGCCCCAGTCCCCCATGCTAATGTGATGGAATGTTTGTTGAGTTGTGCCTTATTGTCTCATTAAAGACACGAGAGCCTGCAAAAGCCACGAGGAAGAAAGGATGGAAGGTCAGCTAGGACGGAGACGAAGCTGCGGAGGGCAAAGGGTGCCCTGCCGAGACCAAAGACAGACAGAAAGCCTTGTCAAACATCAAGAAAAAAGTTAACTGCATAAGGGTGGAGGCTGGGAATTTTGTGCCGACTGGATGAAGAAATGAATTCACTGCTGTACAACCATGAATTATATCTAAGTATTATATGTATTTTACCAGTGAGAAATGAATGTATTAAACTCAACGACCCCTAATGATACAGGCTGCTTTCTCTGCTTGTCAGCTGTCTTAACGTCTGTGTCAACCCACAGAGCCAAAGTTACAAGCGAGAGAGCTCAGTATCTATCAGGAGAGCTGCACGGCAGGAACGGCAGGTAATTCTGTTTAATGCTGATTATGTGTGGATGAATAAGTTATTGGCCTCTGGGTCAGTTAGAAATAAAACTCCTGATGTAATGTGGTTACTTTACTTATAGCGGACAGAATAGCTCACTTGACAGGTTTCAGATACATTTTGTAAAACGTTTGAAGAAATAATTGACAGCACAACCTTGGATGGATATTTAGCTGCTACTAAGACTTGAGGTTGCAGAAATATACTTTCATTCCATTTTCTCTAAAAGGCATGAGTACAAGCCTTGGTTTGATATGATGGCATTATATGCATTGTTTAATACAACTTTATCCAACATTTGGAGAAAACTCTTTCCCATTTCAACATAGCAATACCTCCTCGCCCACTGCGACCACACAGCGACCGTAGAAAAACTGACGCCGAGCTAGGTCTTATTGACCAGCGTTATTTTCCAAGCTCACTAATGATTCTGTGCCCGAAAGGGAACAAATCTCCACAGCCATGTTTCAAGATCTAAACGAAAGCTTTCCTTTTCCATAGGCTTACAGCCACATGCATTTTTACTCCTGTTTCATAATTTCAGTGAAAAGCCTAAAAGGTTCCCCGAAATGTTTTTAAAATTGAGTATATACTGCATTTTGATGACCCTAAAAAATAATTTGTGCTTTTTGCCATCTACAGAGTGAAATAAGTGAAATGAAAGGGTTCTGCTGCCTTGTATGAGCTATGTGGTCTTACTCTCTACCGTGGTGTATTCTCAGAGCAGAGTCAATTTTGAACAAGCCACTTGACTTGAGCAAAGACTGCCAGACCTGCTCTGAAACATCACGCTGTGGCGCTTTAACCCACTGTGATTTCCTCTGCATGACTACGACAGGGGCAAAAGATACGAAGCCTAAGACTGGACCAAGTCGAGCATGCTCTGCTGGTTGCTAATGGATTGAATGGGGACTGCAGCACTGACCCCCAGGAGTGAACATGAAACATTGATGAAAGGCCACAATTACCTGCAAATAAAAAAAAAAATAAATAAATAAAAAAAAAAAAAAGGAAATGGAAAGCTCATAGACTTTAAGCCTCATAAAGACTCACACACACCAAGTATTGTGTACAAAATGTGCTTTTGAGGATGTAAACAAAGAAAAGTATATGAATAAAAAAACAACAACAGATTTGTTTTTTCACTTAGAACATCCACCTCCTCAATAAAAGAAAGGAGCTGAATATTGCAAAGGACGCCTCTGCAAAAAAAAATATGAGAGTACTATTGCTCAAGGAAATCAAATTGATGAATGACTCAGAATCTTTTAGCCATCTCCTCTTGTTAAAGTGAAAATGATTACACAAACAACGTGGACTCAAATTCTCTGGGTGCTGGAGCACATTTAGAGGCGAGACGACCTCAGATGTACTTTAGTTTTCACACTTACAACATTCTATCACCACAGAAACACGACCTCGTCAATCGGGGGGACCTGCAGTCTGTGCGACAGTAGGGTAAGAAAACAAATCTGCTGTAAAAGTATGTAGCGCTTCAACTGATCATCTTGGCCTGCCTCCAATCCATTTTACCTCATATGCAGTTTATAATCATAAACATATAGTTCCCACTGGGCATTACTGAGCAATGTGTTCCAACAATGGGCATTTGACTTCAGACAAGGGTGGACACATTTCATTTCTAGCTGATCATGGTTGATTTGGTCTGCTGAATGGGAAACTGCTGCTGGCAGATTTATAAGTTAATTAAGCAATTAGCTCCATGAGTTGGCTGACAACACTGTTTTAAAGCAGATATAAAATAAAGAAAACAGAACAATGTGTATGTTTTCACTTGTTTTTTAAAAACAGTTTTCAAAATTCATGATACCTCTGACAGACTGATCACATGCTGTACAGGCAGCAAGACAAATATTGCTGGGTAAATACAGTTAGGCAAACTGGAGAAGAGTAGAGCAATGGATTACAAAAGAAAGTCCATATGTTTTGCTTTTAATATTATAAGAGCAAGGTTTCAGAATGCGGATTAACCTATGTGTTTGACAAAAGTAGCAATAGATCCAGCGTCTCACACAGACAGCAGGACATACTCACCAATCCAATCCAATACTTTTGCTACTGGGTTTTTAGTTTTTGAAAAGCTAGCAATAACCACAACACGCCAGCCTCATTGTGTCACGCACAATGATTAAAAGTGTGGAGAAATCCAAAGCTTGAAATGTTTTTCAGCCCTCAAGATATTCATCTGACAACAACCATATACTTTCTGGCTATAATCTAATTATGTCTATGATCACTAGTGTATTGTGGTCAAATCTGTTTTGCATGCTGTCACAGAATACGACTTCAGGGCCTGTCCAGTGGCAAAGTTTCGTGGTTTTTTTTTTTTGCCCTTCTTCTTTTAACCTTTAGATGCTTCGGCAACACTCATTTCTACTGTCCATCCATCCCCTCTGTCCATACATCATTGTGGCTAAATGAACACGTCCATTGCATAAAATAGATTAAAGAAGAGGCAGGCCGATGTGGGACAACTAAAACTTGTTTATTACAAAACATGAAGGACCAATTACTTGTTAGTATAATAAAACTAATCTCTATGAATCTGCACAACCCCTGGCTTGTCTTTTTTAAGTATTGATTGCTTTGCAATCCCTGTTCCCCTAATGCCTCTATTTCATGAAATGCTCAGTGTGTGAATATTATAATCTTCTATTTTAATTAGATTTAGCCCATCAAGGATAAAACATGTATCCCCATTAGCAACAAATCCACACAACCAGTAATAGAGTAAGTGTATATTTTTACTCTGAGCCCAATTTGGCTGAATTCTCCTGAACTGTAAGGGAGACGAAGTCACATTAGATACCATCGTCTTGTTCCCTTGACATCGGACTTGTGATACTATAAGACCTGTCTTGTTCCCTGGTGTCAGCAGCTGTCTGGATCCTCCCGCTATCTTACAGCTCTTTCAAAATTGCCCATCATTTTAAAACCGCAGCCAAAGGAGGTAAAAAGCTGATTGTACAGGAAACCATACAAAGGGAAGAATAATGTGTTTAAAACTATGCATGGGAAAAAAAAAAAAAAAAAACGAATAGCGCAAGACTGTATCAGCCTCATTTGAGTGTCTACTCAGTGGCTGCTTGTACGTTCTCAGAATTCATTAAGACAGTGTGCTGATTGATTTAACAGCTCTGCATGACCTAACCCTAATTATCTCTTTGAACTGTTGATTCTTACACGAGCCTGTGTGAGTTACTCAGCTAGAATAACTCTCGTGTTTCTGTTAGGAAGCACTCAGATGATCCTTGTGAAGCCCCACTTTCTAGGAATGTGGCGCCTTCTAATCTTACACTATGGTATAATACAATTTCTCAGCTGTAATGATGGAAGAATAAAACAATTCCTTTTAGGGCTTTGCATATGCACCTACTGTTTCAGTCTGTGTTGTTATATAGCATCAGTAATGGTAAAAATAACTCCTGGTCAGGCTTTGTCAATACCAGCCAGCCATGAACACCATCATCAGCCTTTTAACTGTGTAATCATGTTTAGTTAGGTTACTATAACTTATAAACAACATCTACTAGTTTCTCTAGCTCTCATCATTCTGGAAATACAATCATCCGACATACTGTGCTTATTGGATTATTAATTCAGTGTCATGTCCTATTTAGCAAGTCTCTGCATCTGAATAGTGTGAAGTGGAAAATAGTTAAACAAAGTGGGTTTTGTCTGTCAAATATACAGTGCCAATGCTGTTAAATGAAAGCCTTCACCAAGTCTGAAGGTCTCAATTTTTCCTTGCTAGTGTATTGACATAATAATTTGAAATGAGTGTATGAAAGAGGGTAGGCGTTGTAGAGTGCAGTCCAAGAAAACTAATGAAAAGGCAGCTTGTTATGTCAGAAAGTTAAAGAAGCAAGTAACAGGCAGGCAGGACTGGAAGGAAGGTTGATTCACGACAAAGTGCATCACTAGAAAACTCTTCCTGTTTTTGTTTTCTTTGTGTGTGTGTTATTAAGCGCAGTATTACTAGTGCAGCAGAATTGTGTAATCTTTTTTACAGCGTGTGTACATCATCAGCTGGGTGATAGCACAGACCACGCCATGCCAGGACAGATGGCTCACGTTGATGATGTGCTCTTTGATGTGCATGTTTTGGTAAAAACTCAGCCCCCCCCCCCCCCCCCCCCCCCCCCCCCCCCCCCCCCCTTAGCTCCTGACAGCCCCTCAGCCATCACAATTCACAGCTAGGATGGAAAAAGAGAGGAAAAAGGAAGATAAAAAATAAAAATAAAAAAAAAACGGAGCAACACGGGAAATCGATGGCATTTGTGATGGCTTAGGATTAAGTTATGATCCCTGTTTGACTGAAAGCGGAAGCTTTGTGATGATGCCAAGGCCGCTGTCAATGACCAAAGTCAGAGGGGAATTTTTCTCTAACATGAGGGATTTGGGTCACACCTGGAAATATGGCACGTGTTTTCCAACTCTGCCAGAAGTTTCTTTAGAAATTAAGCTTTTGGCAAAAGGCACATGTTCACCTGAAAAGTCTCTACTGCTCACGTCCCTGACTTCGATATTCTCAAAGCCTTCAGCTGTTTATTTTGGCACTCGGTGGTTCCAAGGTCAACTGGACAACTAGAGTTGTAACTAACACATATCTTTGTTACTGATGGATCTGCTGGTCATTTATTTTAAATTAACTGATAAAATATTGGATGCATGTCAGAAAATAGCAGAAAAACTGCCATTAACATTCTCTACAGACTTAAATGTCTTGTGTTGTCAAAACCCCACATAACCATATGTTTCAAACTTAATATGCCTCTATAGCTTAGAAATTGTCTGGTGACTAAGGGAAGACAGCAGCAGCAACTGTCAACAGCTTACTTGCCTAAGCTGCTCTCAAAGCCCCAATGGTCCCAGTCAGTGTGCTGTCACAGCGCTCCTCCTTCCTTTGTCCACTATCTCTATATCACCTGGTCAGTCACACAGGACGGCTCATCTTCCCACTGGACCCTTTGGCAACAGCACACGGATCACAGCTCCAAGACTAAACACCAGCAGATGCTCCTTTTCTGACTCCTCTTCTATTAATCCCTTAATATATCCCTGATCTTCAGTGTATTCATGTGGGGTCTCACCCGATCAAAGTGAAAGTGAATGAGCGCATCCTGCTGTTCAGCGAGCAGCCAGACTGATGAAACATCCTGAAAGAATACTACCGCAACCTACACCATTCACACAAACATTAACACAAATACAGTCACATGCATTTATCTTCCTGTGATAAATTAATTTGGCATCGTTTTATATATCTGACAGTTCTATTCGTCACATCGCATCACAGCACAGAGCAAACAGAAGAATCATACCTAATACATTTACACAGAGCTGAATTCCACATGGAAATAAAAGCACCTTGGCTTGTTATTTGCGCCCCCTGAGAAGCTTTGATTGACTGAGCTCTTTTCTGAAGACAAGCCATAAAATTGCATCTTGCTTTTCAAACGTCCACGTGACCTGGTTTATTGATGAGATTATTTAAAACTGGAACCAAACTTTTGACATTTTCAATCTTTAAACACTTAAGATAATGGAGGTTAAGCTTGTAAAATGACTGCGGAGTGACAATATAATGACACAAGTCACTGTGCACCTAGTGTTATCATTATCAATGACACATTTTGGGACATATACTGTAACATCCATTGCTTAATATTCTGAACAAACAGGGATTTCATTTCATAACCTTGCTGCAAATGTTCTCAATTATCTAATGTAATTATGAACACAGTTTCTCTACAAGTGAATAACACAAAATCGAAGAGTAATGGGAATATGTTCAGCTGCTGAATGTGAAAACATAATCACAATGCGAATGTAGTTTGGACACGACAGCAATCCACCCTTCTGCCTTTATGCAGAAACGTACTGTAAAGTGAAAATAAAGGTTCTATGCAAACACTAAAGTATGACATATAATAAATTACTAAAACTTAATATTACACATTAAGTGGTCCTGACCTGGCTTTCGCTTTTTAAACTGTGGAATTAAAGTGCTTACTGAAGAAATACTGTATAGGAACCAACATATGCACCATGCACAGCTTCAATCCCACTGTATCTAATCTGCATCGCTCTGTATCTAATCCTGAATCTATAACTTTGCACTAGACGTCTTCGTTTGCCTGTCAGGCACGAAAATGTCAAAAAACATTAACTTATTCCTCCAAGAGAGGAGAGTTCATATAGGGACAGAGTGTAATCTCAGCATCTGAAAATGCCCCACACTAACAGATTTCAATGCTTGTCTGTCTGATAAAGCTCTTAGATAACTATCTGGTGAACTCGCTTAATTAAATCTCTCCAACTTCTGACTCAAACCACTTTCATGTTCTATGATGTTGAAAATGGATTAAGGCTGACCATAATGAATCCTTCTGGCTGCAGCCTAGGTTTACACCGCACTACCGAGGTGTGAGGGAGCAGGGCCGCGCCTCTGATTAATCTCGTCCATGTGCTAATTGAATTGCTCCAACTGCAGCCAATAATCCAACAACCTGGAAATATCTCTGCCATCCTGTCTTAAAAACCCATTTTACATGTATTACCAGGATGAGACTCTTTGCTCAGCACTGATCTTTTAGTCGTTGAAATGTCTTTCTCACACATGCTGGTTTTGCAATCCAGTGGAAAAATGTCAAATTTTGTCTTTGTGGGAGCTGGTTACCTTAAGCTTTTTACCATGAAAAAATGAAGCGTTAATCAGCACGGAAACCATTAGTCTTAAAGCTGATATCCCTCTCAATAACAGGTTCTTGCTAAAGCTAACAAAAGTCAGCAGCAAAACTTTCTTCTCTGACTTCATGATACTGAACTGTACATCTTGTCTCTGGGGTAAGTGCACTTTTGATGCGTACTGAATCTCAATGATGGGGATTTGCATGAATGAAAGCAATTTTTACAGACCTTAAATGCAACACACACATGCAAAGAGCGGATGTCTTTAAAACAGCTGGCAAAAGTTGATAAGAGCCATTTCGTACTTCAAAGTCTTTGTATATGAACTGTTTTTTTTTTTTTTTTGATCAGCAATTTATTCCAAAGCAGGCTGCAAATCGCCCATGGTCATCGGCTTTGAAAAACCAACTATATTTAGAATCACGCTGCAGTTTGTTGTCATTGTTGGAAAACAAACTTGAGGGGAAAATGCCCCAATGTGTCGCATCACTGTAAATGATCCTGCTGTCTTGGGATATGCGAACCTCCGGGAATAACAGACCCAAGCCTCTTACTCAGTTAATTAAAGTGTTCGAATGTTTATTTATGAGATTGATTTCTTAAATGGAGACCCGGGAATAGCGAGACCTTGCTGATTTTTTTTTTTCCCAATTTAAAAAGGAGAAAGAAGTTAATGACATGCTGCGAAAATGACATACCATCTTGACAACATAATAGACATCACATCTTGAATAAGAAGTGCAGTCACACACTTCTCCTGCGTTCACTGAATGTACACCCAGTTACTATGCAGAACACAATGCTCACACACAGCGGACCCCGACAAAATTAAATCAGACGGATTCATCCTAAAAATACTTCCCCACTTTCTGCTGCAGTCAAACTCTAAACGGGTTAAATGTGAAGCAGAGAATTTTTGAACGTAACCGTACGTTTTGGTGTATGTTTGGTGCAGTGTAGCGTAGACCAACACAAGGAAAAAACATTTAACCTTGATCAGATATTAATTAGAGGTGCTACCCCTAAAGATCTTGCACTCATGCTGATAGTGTTATATGATAGATGATGCAAATCAGTGTATGGAAGATGAAATTTGCATGGTGGAAGTTGCACAAGATGAGTCAAAAATATACACAGTAGATTTCATACAGTGAAATTATTTGGAGCTCTAGCTTTCAGCGATGATTATTATATGAACGAGTGTAATAGTGTATTTGCTGGGGCCTATATTCTGCTGTGGATTCATAAACCTTTAGTGAACTAGTCAGTAATGAGGGATCCACACTGACTCTGGCTGGACACACAGTTCAATGCTAGTGTTAGTCTTTTAATAGACCGATTTTTGCACAAGCACAATAAGAAAGACAATATTGTTTGGTTAATAAAATACAGCATGAGTCAGAGGCAAAGTGGGGCAATCAGCCTCACAATATTCCTCACACTGAAGACTCAGGACACACAGGTATTACTGGTTTCAGCAAGAATCCCAGATGTTTGTGTCACTAATTGATCCATCAACAAAAAACATCAGGATGAAGATCAAGTTACAATTTTCCTGACAGCGTTTGGACCTCGGGCATCGTTCCATTGAAATTAATCAAATGCTCCACGTAACCTGCGAAGACCAACGAGGTGAACATTAGCACATTAGCAGGGGGCGGAAATAATTTGTGCTCCCCAGCAGGTAGCGGCTCAAAGAAATATGCAACACAGCAGAAACTGATGTTAACAATCAATCTGACAAAGAAGCTTGTTTTTGTCTGAATTCGAAGACATGCTGCAAATCCCGACTTTGGAAAGACAACACCATTTTCCTAGTTTCACCAAACTTTTAATAAAAGTTTAGCAGTATAACAGGTGGCACAGGGGGTAACACACAAGCCTCACTCTGATGACTACCATTTAAAAATGACAGCTACTTTATCAAGATGACTGATATTGCACACTAGCTTTTCCTGTGTTAATAGCTTTAGATTTTTCAGTGACAAGTACAGTTGGCAAGTGTTGATTAGAGCAATATGTCTCTTGGCGACTCTTCAGAATGAACACAAATGTTAGCGATGTGTGGGTTTCTATAAACACTGCGGTAATGCTCTTTAACACACAATTACACAATGTAGGATGAAACAATTAAAGAAAATAATTGTGCTTTTGGGGAAATAAGAGTCAGCTGAACTTCTCATTTACAGTACAAAGTAACCTTGATCCTGAATTCATCATAGGGCAGCAGACTGTGCCTGGCATGATAAAAATAAAAATGGATTGTGCAATGGATGAGATTATTAAACTATTCCACTCAATTACACTTCACAATGCTTGCCTGTATAAAAGAAAACATTTTTTTGGAGTCTGTATTTTTTACTCTCCGTCTCGCTGTCCGTGTGCTCCATCAATACAATCACTGCTGTTTCTGGTAAGTGAAACTTGTGCATTTATTCATATGCTACTCCCAATTATTTGCTAAACGACTCTGAGTAGCATTTTTAACCATGATGCATTATGCTCATTTGAATTTGGAACCTCATTTTATTGTGTGCCATGTGCCATTTTCCTCTAGTCTCTCTTTAGAGTTGCCTCTACAATCCATGAAATGAACAAAATGGCTCAGAAAATGAAAGGATTACCATAAAATTACATCCAAATAGCGCTTATTGCTTGATGAGCATCTGTGGTGCCAATTTCAAGCCCTCAAAATCCATGTCATCTCTCTACTGTAATGTGCTTCATTAACTACTCCCTGGTATATTTCCCTAACCACCATCATGCACTGTGGAATATCTTCTCTTTGATGTGGCAGTAAAGATGACAGATTCAGAAAAAAATGGCCTCAATTTTGTCATCATACCGTGATAGTGATGATTTCCAAGACACCGGCTGGTCCTGTAAAGTGACCATGATCAGATTACTATGGTCACGATGAACTCCAAAGCAGCACAGCTCAGGGAAACCTGCTGTAGGAGATCGGCGACTACAACGCGCTTTGTCTCTTTACTGCTATTTCATACGGAGTCGGTGCGCATGAATTAGCAACAATCAATATTCAATTTAGACTGTGTTGCTTTCAGTGTGGGTCTGCCTACTCCTTGTTTGTTTGCATGCTCAGCTTGAAGCAGGTATTGAATTTTAAATGTATACACAGTACAGTATGTGGTGAAAGTAGGAGGTGGGAAACAAAAATGAAGGCCTTCATTGTTGCCAGTGTGGTACCACCTTTTTTTTTTTTTTTCCATGTTAAGGTAGAGATCCAGTGCGGTTAACAAATGTGGGTTACTGGAACAACTTTTCTTATGAAAGAATACTGTTTTTATTTTGTGTCATTTTGTTTAAGCTCACTCTTTTGAAAGTTTTCCACAAACGGCTATTATTTCCTCCCATTCTGGTTTTCTCAGCTCCTACTATGTTTCCAAGATGCCATTGTTGCTGAGGTTGGATTTGAAGACAGACTGAAGGAAATTTGCATGAAAGTGGTTTGGCAATAGAAATGTTGGTTGGTTGAACCGTCCCTCATCCAGATTGAAACATCTCAGTGCCTACTGAATCGATTTTTCATAAACCTAGTACAGATGCCGATGCTCACGTTCCTCTCGGGAGGAAAAATAAATACGTTGGTGAGCCATTCACATTTTATGTGTCAGATTTAATTTGGACAGATTTGTCTAAAACTATTTGTATCAGCTTCAACCACACTTTGTGTTTAGTTAGCAGCCTAGCTAGTATTGTAGCACAGCCACTGTGAGCATATTAGCATTTTGCATGGCTGTAGAATTTATTATTAGGTTTCTATTGAGAAGCCCCATATGTTTATTTGAGGCACCATATTGTAGCGAGTCCATATGATTATGTTCAGGGTAGTTTTGGTATTATAGCTATGTGTAGCCTCCCTTTTGTTGCCAGCTTTGAGTCTGGCGCTGACAACAAACAGCAGAACTACCCACACACTATGCATAGCACATATGAAGCAGAGGTGGGGAGATGGAGGATGTTTTAGTCACAGGGAGGGAAGCAGGGAGGATTTGGGGTTGAGCAGAGACACCTAATGTCAGAGTGACAGGTGATAAAGATAATCTTGTCACGCTACTGGAGGCTACCTCACTGCACCAGTGCACACACCTCACATCTTGCTGACAGTTACACAATGGAGTGGCGCAAGACAGAAAACAAAAAAACCCCAGGGTAATTTTCACCTTCTTTGGCTCCCCTCTTCTATTGCCTCATCTCTCCTTCTGTTCCTCTCTTGCAATTAGCAGATGAGTGGATTCACTTGTTTTATCTAATTTCAGGGGGGGGGAGAGATGCATTGCAGTTACACAGTCCATCAGTGCAACATTTTGCCCGGAATTAATGAAGTCTCATGCCTATTGAAATCCGCTATCTGCATTGCCATGGTGACGGTGAGACCACCAGAAACATCTGCCTTTGTTTTAAAGCATAACTCAGTCAGTGGTTGCTTCCTTGGGTCTGAAAAAACAGCTTGTTCCTCTCAGTGCCACACAATTTAATAGCCGGTGACATTGAGGCCCTAATATATCTGTTTAATATTGTTGTGGTGCCAGAAAACATCAGATAAGAGCCTTTACTGATTTTAACAGCACTCAGAACAGTTGATTAGAAGTAAGTTATGAAGAAACTTCCTCTGTGGATGGCTGATAAGTGCATTTTGCACTTCTTACACAACATTCGATTAAAGAAATGACCTTTTAGTGCCCAAACTGATGCTTATTACGGCAGCTGTTGAGCAAACATGACTCCTAATAGCTTTGTAAATGTGCGCTGCATGTGCTGTTTAAACGCTCTGACTGGTAGTGTTGTTTACACGCCTGATTTACTCACATGTACTGGATGCACCAGCTGTGTGAATCCCTGCCACGCGTGTGTGGTTCAAGGGCTGTTGGTAGGCGTATTGATTGTGGCCAGCTGATATACAGTGGTCATTGCTGGGTATGAGGAGACAAAGGTCACGATCGTCCATCAGCTCCAGTCTGAGACACCGACTGATACGTCAGTGTGTTATAAAACATTGCTCAGCCAGATCTCCCTGCCAACAGTGAGAAAAAGAAGATCTATTCACCTACACTGGTTGACGGCTGGGTTCAGGAGTTATGTATGGGCTTTATGGTATCAGAGGTGGAAGAGAAAAAAAATCAATATACGTCAGTATCAAAGCCGAATAGCTTGTAATATATTATGTCCAAAGTAAATAGAGCCAACAGAACTTCCTTGAAGAAATTTTAAGATGTTTTCTAGCTTATTTTTCAAGTACAAAAGTTTCTGTGAGACAAGCTGAACAGATTTAAAATTTTCATGTTCTCCTCTAAATGGTATCTATAATTAACAGAGAAATTTAGTAAATACAAGTCTGATATTTTTGCTGCTTTGGATTATGTGTTTCATTTGGTCAAAATTAGAAATGAAGCATCACTCTGGGTCCAACTCCACCCCAAAAAAAAAAAAAAAAAACAACAAAAGTTTTAAGTCCTGGAGAAAAATGGCTGAAGGCACTGCTCGGTTAGACTCCTTTGTGCAAAAAACCTTTTTATCAAGCAGATGCCCGCTCGAAACTGGAACCAAATCCTTTCTCTCCTTGCTTGAATGTGATTATAATCAAGGTACAGTGCTTTCCTGAGCATGAGGCATAGACGGCACAAAGACAAAGAAAAATGAACACACAAATTGAAGCGGTGACAGCTGCAGAGTTGCTGTTAGTGGACGTGTGCATGTGGGAGGAAGGGGATGGTGTGTAAATGAATTGCTGTATGCTTAATTAACACAAAATCCCTTTGTCTTCGGGCTCTGACCAGGGCAATTTGTGGGTGTTCAGCTGAAAATGCGGGGAAATGATTAATTAAGTAGCCCAAATGAAATTGAGTGGAGAAAATGGTCCTCTTTTGACTTCAAACAGGGGAAGTGTGTGCTTCTGGGCCTGAGTCAAAAAGTGGGGAGGAAAACTCTGACTTGGGGGGCGAAAGGGAACTGGACCGATAGTGTATTCACCTATAAATGACACAGACCAAAAGGCTGGGCTTTAACAGCTCTAATTAGACTCTGGAAATTGCATTCATTGTGCAGTAAATAAAAGAGGCAACAAGGTCAGCGTATGTGTGTGTGTGTGTGTGTTTGTGTCTGTGTGTGTACGTGTGTGTGTGTGTGGGAATATGTGAGAGCAGGAGACAGAGATAGAGAAGAAATGCAGCCTCTCTCTTCTGAATGTGGGGTTTCCCATAAATCTAATTTTCTTTCAATTATGCAAACACAAATTAAGGAAGGGGTGATAAAAACACTGTGAGTTGAATTTAGAATGATGAGAGGACCATTAGGAGGCATGTGTTACACTATATGGTCTATGGGGGAGATGAAACTGCACAGTTATGAGGCAGGAAATAGACCCGACCTATTCAGAGCTCATTGGCGCTGCGGTTTACCCACACCAGTCTATTTACAGCGTGTCAAACGCCTGAAGGCCCCTTAGATTTTCCCCTGATGGGCTGGTTGGTTGGAAAGTGGATGTTAGACGAGTTTGACAGATGCAAAAGAAAGATTGATGCTACTTCAAAGTTGCTTTGGAACATGTTTACTGGAGTGGGAGATAGCACTAGTTAAATCAGCCATCTTTGAAGTTGTGCAACGAGTACAGGTGGACAGGAAGCAATATGTGTGTGTCAGTGTGTTTAGGGAAGAGGTGGAATTAAATTGGACATTAGCACATTGTTATAAGACTGTGAGGTGAATGAAGTAAACAGTCGTTTGAAGGATTAATCTCATTACGCCTGTAGCCTGTTGCACCAACTGAACATAATGTACTTTAGGAACTCTAGGTTTGATGCAACAGTAACCGCTTTGCTTCGAACGGTCAGGTTCATACGAAACCTGCAATTTGGCTTTGCTGCAGCATCTAGGCTTAAAGAACTAACAACTAACTGTATCAAAAAGAGAAAGAGCCGCGTGTGCCACGACATGTAAACTGTCACAAAAAGGAAACAACCTGCGAACATTAGCTCATGAATAACTTAATATATCAGCAACTTCTGTTGCATTTGATGTCTTTACTAAATCCATAACGGCTTTACGATGCCTAAAAATACACATGCATTTCAATGTAGACGATGCAGGGGGCCACATGATTCTGAAAGATATTTAAATTGGGGGAAATTAGAGGACATAGCTTGTAACAGACTAACTTTTCACTGGACAAAGCCAAATAAAGGTTTAAAAAATTCTCCTTTTATATACATATATATATTTACACTTCGACAGACTCTACTAACCTAGTTGAGGATTGTGCACATGTGCTGAGATTACATTTGTTTTAAAGTGTTTCACACAATCTTTTCCTTTTCAATCAAACAAGTCAGAAACCTTCCATGTGACATTTCAGAAACTGTTTTGCTGAACCTCTTTCTATTGTAGTAAGCTGATTGAGAAAACCTGTTTACGGTATGTTAAAATCATGGCAGGCTGAGAGAAATCGATATTCAAATGCTAAATTATGCTGGTGTCTACTTTGGATTACATTAGATTTAATTGTAGACCTATCTACATAAATAAAGATGGAACTAATCAAACAACTTGTTCATGTGTTCACATCCACACAAAGAACACACACGGCTTCCTCTACAGCTGCTGAAGGTTCTCTGGCCAGATTGATCTGTGCGATCAGCTAAGATAGCCAGGAGTGCTGGCCACATCTATTCACTGAATAAGTGCTAGGACAAGCTTTTCTTTCAGGGTCTGGTCTGGCAACAATAGGCCTTCTAATAGCTCCAGTTTGTCTCAGTTAAGAACAACAGTCTCCTTCTTCTTTTTCCCTTATCATACAAACACCTCCTCCTTTGAACCTCTTCTGCCTGTTGCTAGCTTGTCCAAAAAACTCGATGTGGATTCTCTCTTGGCTGCTGATTGCCACGGCATTGTTCTGGTTTCTTCATTTCATCGCTTGAAGAATCCAGGGTTAATTTACCCCACAAAATTCAGAATCCATCTTCCAATTCCTTTTATGGCCCTGACACCCTGTCCTAACTGATCTCCTTGTGCAAGTTGACAAGGAGGTGAAGAAAAAAGATTATGTCCACGCTGAACATGAAGCAAAATGTAATTGAATTGGCTTCTCAACATTCTGTATTGACTATAAAAACATTTAACCAATGCATATGCATTTCGATACCATTACCAATTAAAGTTTGATATTGTGTCTGGACTTGGAAGTTGGAAGTTTGGTGGCATGGCAATTTACGATAAAGGTTTCAAAGATTTACTTTATCACACTGTTGAACTTCCGCTCCAACGCCACACTTTTAAAGCAGCCTGATTCAATACTCGTAAAATAACAATGGAATCAAATGATCCTGCATCAAATGCAAGCAGTCACTTGTAGAGAGGAATCCACGGAAAATTATCATCCACTCTGCACTTCTAGCTCAGCTGAGCATATTAGGATTTTTCGGCTCATGTTGTTTCATTTTATGGTCCTGCAACCTCACTATAAGGTTTATGCACACTGTTCAGCATCAAACAGCACTGACAGTTAGCATGGGTTGGTGAACATTGTGGAGCGTTTAGCAGCTAAACAGCCCTAAAATTCCTTCAGGAAATGGAGGCGAAGTGAACAGCTGGCAGCAGACGAAACTTCGAATAAACTTTAACTATCAACACAACAAGATTAAATGTAGTTTCGAGGTTTCTGTTGCATAATCCAGCATGCATTTAAGCTGAGGTGCGAGCGATTGTTGGGTGTGGTTATGGATATAGCAGAAGCCAGTGACACATTAATGTTTGATGCTATGATTTTAGATGGAATCAATTTATGTCATCTGCTTTTACCAGAGGTAGCACCGCTCTGTGATGTTCTGACTGAATCTACTTCTGGTGCCGACATTCAAAAACAAGGCCGCCGCAATGTTCTAGCTAATCGTTACCATTACACAACTAATTACATACGACAAAAGTGGATTCAAAATTAGCTGTTAAAGAATAAACTGAACGGGTGAATATGGATATGAATAGATAATAGATTTGACAAAGGCCCCAATACACAATATGTACACATATTAGCATATTTCAGGTATGTCTGAATATAATGCATTCTTAATTATCGTTCACAAAGGCTTGAGCCTTCAGCACACGGCCAGGCAAAATGTGACATTTTCATGCTGCAATTCACAAACAGGATAACTGAACATCACATATGGTGGAAAACACACTAATTGACAGAAGATGCAGTCTACTTTTTCCCTGACACTGCAGAGAATTTACCAGGAGAATGTTTTCACTGTGGTTTAAAGTAGTCTGAAAGTAGGACACAGCAGGCATGACGAGCAGAGGAGGGAAATTTGACAAACAAACCATTTACACGATTTAGTTTTGCAGAGAGGTAAGAATAAGTCTCATCTACTACGCATTGTCAGTTTTTTGTGTGTCCTAATTTGTGGTGTGTGTCATATTTGAAAGAGTTTTGCTTTTACTCTAAAATGTTTCCTTCTTTAAACTAAAGTTCCAGGTCCAATCAGTAACTTTAAGCCATTGTGCACAAAGTATATGCTGAATTAGCTATTGAGGAACTGACTAGCAATGGTTTACTTTAAAACAGAGGGATGCTGAATCCCCAACCATCTACAAATATCTGTATCGTCGTCTTCATGTTGTTAAATTTCCAAACAAATGGTGGTTTTGCATCAATAGTGGTTTTGTCAAACGTCCCCACATTTTGCATGTTCACTCCAGTGTTTAAAAGCATTACAGACATAAACAAACTCTCAACATCAGATAACATAACACAGAGTGAGCCATTAAATGATATTGACTTTGCTTTTGAGCTCTTTTAATCTACTAAAAAATCTATGTCTCCATAAGCCACTGTGCACTATTGAATGAGTGCAGACCTCCTCTATCGACTTTTGGCTGCTCAGTCGAGATGCTACAAAAACACAACCCTTCCAGCTTAGGTTTCAATCACATATGCACGAACATACTGACAGACCCACACAACACCGTTCCACATGGATAATTTGGGCTCTTCCATCAGCATTGTTGACTTTACCTTCAACACCAAGTTGTCATTACCTCACCAGTGTGGCTCTCACCTGCCTCTTTCCCTCCATCTACCAGCATCTAGACCCTATCTAAGTGGCCACTTGACACTGATTCCTCTGACAATGTTGTGTTCATGGGCATATCCATTATTTTCAGTGTTCGGGAAACACAGCCATCTGCTCCTTGGGCAAAGACCTGCATGAAATCACTGAAATCACATGCAAGAAAATACTGTAAATATATAAACGTGTATATATTTAATTATACACACAGAAATGCTTCCCATTCACACACATTTACTTAAATGTTTTTAAATTCAATGTAAAGATATAATTTGAATACTGGACTGTCTTTAAAGCATGTTATATGTTTTTTGAGACTGCTCATTACAGACATTCACTTTTAATTCCAATAGGTAGTAATTAAATGTATCTAGCGCCTCTCTAAGCTCATGTGCATCATTCTGATTTTGATCAAACCAAGTAAACATAATGTTTTAAACATGTTATATTGATACAATGAATAAGAATAGATCATATGTGCTTATTGTAAATGATGCATGTCTGCTAATTTTATTACTACTATTACTATTAACACATTCAAAACAAATCATGTTTACTAGATTTGATCAAATGCAGAATGGATGAAACTGATTTTTTTGAGTGTATCTAATTTTTGCTTGCACGCTTTCAAAATGAGTGAGCATTAATGGACAATACATAATTCATCTGTCTGCTTCAAATTAATGCTACAACACAATTAAAAAAAATGTGTAAAAACTGCTGGCATGTTCTTTTAAATAACCCATAAATTACACACACACACACACACACGCACACACACACACACACACACACACACTATGTTAGTGCATGGCGTTGCTGAAAAGGATAAGCAAAGCTACAAACATTGTCCAATGAGGATAAACGCAGACAGGTGTGTTGACATATTGTCATCTTTGGGAGTAATTTAACTCACTCTATCATCTGAGGCTTGGTAATGCAGGGACAGCCCACCGCAAAAAAAGAATCTGCAGCAAGGCCCCTTCAATGGTTGAGTGTGCTGGTGAAGGCCAGTGAAGAAAGCGACGAATATTTTAATGGATCCCACACATCTCCACATGGAGTAATAGCCCCTCCCGGCTGTGAAACAACTGTGCACATTCCCCTCTTTGAAATGAAGAGATGCGGGAGCTCAGTGATCCTTTAATCTTTCGAGCTGCTAAACACACATGGGCACAGCTGACACCCTTGACTCTCACCCCTGGACAGATTATAAAACAACATGTTCCTGGATACAGATATAAAAGGCCTCCCTCCCATCCTGCATTAAGAGCAAGAAACCACATACTGATGTAAACAACACATTGTGTGTTCGCAGTAGCTTGGTGCTTCCCAGTAGTAGTTTTCTTCATAGTTCATAGTTGTTTAGTGCTTCTTTTGGTCATTAAGAGTTTCTTTTATTTTGAAGTGGGTTCTTTTTTCTTTGATATCAATTTACAGTTATTTCTGTGCATATAAAGGTTTAATTAGCTCTTAGCTGGGGGTTTGTGTTCCTCGTGGCCATTATTTTATTGTAATTTTGCATTTGTTGTGTGGTTGACAGGAACCGTCAACAACTATTCCAAAGAGAGACTCTGAACCTTTAACCTCTTCAGCCACCGGGGCAATAAATCATAAAACTGATCAGTAATCCATCCACTCCTCTCTACCTCATTTCAGTAATTAGGATTCATGTTTATACTGGGGGACGTGCATTTTTGACTCATTAACTTGCTGCAGAGGTCAGCTCACAAGCCAGTTTAGCTCCAAAGGTGAAATTCATGAAGAAATGTTCGTGTAAAATGTGTGCAATCACACAGTTGGTTTAACACACTTTCCTCTAAGTCAAACAAGCAAAAACAATGTAAATTCACATTTCAAGTTGCATTAGAAAATTATAATAATTTAAGGGGAAGCAGGTAAAGTGACAATCTAACCAGCAGGCTTCCCTCTCACCCAGGCTACTTAGAGCCCATTACATTGTTATCCTGAATGTGGGCTCTGACATCTCCTCTACCAGCATATGTGGGCGGAAAGGAACAAGTGAACAAAGGACAATGCCGCTTGTAATCCCGTTAAAGGATTAAGGGCTCGAGCACACACACATGCACATGCACACACTAACAGTTTGTTTGGGAGCATCCCTCTTACTTACACTTGCTCATTAACCCTACACCCAGGCTTAATACTATTACATGAACAACTCTAAACTCCAGTGACCTTAAACTGACCTTAGTTCTAAACCTGAGCAGCCGTACTGCACTATTTTTAAAGCCCATTTTTCATCTTGGACGTGCTTCATATAGAGAAGGATAAAACTATAAGAAACCTCTTCCAAACGCGTAAAAACAACAACAACAACAACAACAACAACAACACAGGCAGTTGCTGTTTAAGCCTCTCAGCTATACACATGACTTCCGGATAATCTCAGTCATTTCCAAATTTGTGGTAGGATATTACACCAAAATCAGCAGACACATTCCAAAGATACATTACAACAGCACAAACAAAAAAAGAAAAAAGAAAAATAACAGGGGGCATCTAAGTTCTTGTTCTCCAAACAACAAACACATGAAAACAAGACAACTTATAGCAGTGGATCATTACGTTGCTCTCTCCTTGCAACATGTTCAGATTGACTGCTACAATGTCCAAGACACTACGAACAAAAACTACTGGAGCTAGGATTGATTCCTTAATGCGTACTTTGCTGCTCCTGTGGTGCTAATGATCAGACTTTAAGCGAATAACTGTGCAGAATGGAGCTACTGACGATTGAGGCAGTCAGAAAAAAAAAAAGAACCTGTTGATGGGCAGTGGGGTGAAAAGCATGAGTAGGTCCCATCAGTGCCAATGTTCAGCCATTTTGGATTTGGATTTAGCTGTTCCGAAGATTTCTGATCTTGTAAATGTGTTTTACCTCCAAGCCGTGCTCTGCGGCTCTTAGATGATTTTGCAGCTTGTAAATCCAGAATGCAGTGCTCGTGTTAATCAGATTTTCACTTATTCATGATCTCAATATGTTAAGCGGGCAGCTTATCAGTGCAGCCAAAAGCAAAACAAACCATAAATTATTAAAAAGCTATTCAGCCTGCATGTTGCTGTAATTTTGATTTGCCAGTTACTGCACTCAGGATTCAACTGTGGTGAAGTCATCCTGGGCTTTTGTTTCACTAAAAGACCCATAATTGTCTAATACATCTCTCTTAAAAAATTAATTCCAGCAATAATCCATGTCTCCTTGTGTTGTATATATAGAGAATATTTAAATTAAACACAAACGCAATTAGTCAAGCATCGTCATAACCCAACAGACAGCAGCAGCATAAATAATGCGTAGCAGCAGCTCAGTTTTTCTGTCTTACCTAATGATGTCAGCAGAAATGGACCATGACCATGGGCCGACAAAAGGAGAAGATGCGAAGAAACAACGAGAACATGGAGGAGAAGAAGAGAAAAACAAAAGCGCATTAGTTTTGCAGCATTACTTAAGCACAACATAAGAAAAATAACTTGTAAATACAAACACACACACACACACTTTGGTGACCAGGTGTCGGGGGAGGAAAATGTAATTGTGGCTTTGATCGGCAGGTGTCAGATCACGGTACACTGCAGCCTAGACAGATCAGATACCATGCTGACCCCAATTCAACATTAAATCCACCAGGTGTGTGGTCAACATTAGAGCTTGTGCCAGCAGGCCTCTGCCAAAGCAGCACAACGTTAGTTAAAAGTTAACTTTAACCCAGCTCGGCTCCATGAATAAAACACAGAGAAATTGTGTGCCAGCAGCTGGAGACTGAGTGGACGGTAGCTCAGGAAGGGGGCTGAGGAGAGAGTGGCTTCCTTCCTTCCACCAAACAGTCAGGGGAGGTTGTGACCGAAAACCCACGAACAAGGAAAACGAAAGCAGCTGTCTTAAATTAAAACAAATGTCACTGAAAAAACAAGAGCAAGAAAAAAAAGTGGTTGCTTTAACAGTTGAAGCTTGACTTCTAATACCAATTGTAACATGATACTAGCCCTAAAACACCCCCTCCATCCATGTTTGGTCCCCCTTCTAAAGTTATGGTACGAATTCATTCAAATACTGTAGCAAAAGCACAAATCTGACTTTTCTTGTTTGCACAATGTCCCAATTAAAAAGTCATGTATGAAGTCAGCTTTCTTATTCTTGCATAGTCATGGAGCAATTTCTTTTAAAAGGAAACTCTGTAACAGCAATTCAGCAGGATTTTGTGGCTTTGTTCGTTACTGTGTAGTAAAAGTGACAAAAGAACAGAAAGCACATTTCCATATCTCTCCAATAAAAAACACAGAACTTCCGATTTTCCCATCTACTGACATAATATAAATGCATCATTAAAGCTGCTTAAATGTCACTGAATGAGAGTCCAATGCTGGATGTGCAAAGCCAGGTAATTTCACAGAGATCTGGCTGCATTCTTCAGTGAGGAACTCAAACCACTATAGTTAAATAAAGTTCACTCAAATGTTTAGACAGTTCAAACAAACATTACATTAGTCATCTGCAGAGCCAATTTCTAATTCACTGGCACTGGAGTGTGTCCAACTTCTGTCTCTTCTTATAAAATTAAAGTCTCACTTCTACTGTTTGCTGCTTTCATGCCACTTTTTTCGTTTCTCAAATATTGATGCAAAACTTCTCCATGCTGTGATTCATGTGTCTCTTTGTCCTTTACCATAGCATATGTTGGATATGATGTAAAATTTCAGAAAGGCTCACAAAAGAAGTGGACAGTTAAAAAAAAAAAACATTTTCTCTGAATTATCCCACTGAGGCCTCATGTCATGGCTCTTCTTCAGTTTCCTCACCATTATTTCACCAAGCTGCGCTTCATGGGACACATTCATCACACATTATTTTGCAATAACTTCAAAGTAGAGGCTGATATTGAACTAGAGGGAAAAAAACATTATTATATGTGTCATGACACTGTGTCATTTGGGTTAGGAAGCTTGAGCCTTGGGATCCAACAAGAGTCAGGAAGAATTTACATTGGCCCCAAGCAGTTATTTGAGGCGCCACAGCTGTCTAAGTGCGTGGTCAGAATGTTTGATTATGTTTGAACATGAACACAGGAAATTAGTTCACCTGTTGTCATAATTTGGTGCTATACTAAAGTTAGCGTTTTAATAACGTGTTAGCGGTGTCACTGTTAACATGGGAGGGAATTCATGTGGCATCAAAACTCATTTGGAAGTCAAATTGATGAAATTATCACAAGAAAGAAATTATCATGAGAGACGGAGAGAAAAGATCATTGTTGTGTCAACCACATTAGTGTGGACAATTTCACATAATTCCAGTTTTCAGAATTCAAATTATATCCAAGCATAATAATAGGTATGATTATAAAAAGTCTAAAGTTTTTTTGTTTTTTTTTAATGAGTGGAGCAAGACTACCAACTAGAAATGCAAGAATATCAACTTTTCCGACACGGGCGTCAGACATCGCCTTCAATATACATAGTGTACAGCTAAGGCAGCCTAGTTGAACAAATGAATAATTTAAACATAACATAAAGTGCACATTGCATTTCAAATAAAATATACAAAATGAAGGAAAGCCTATTTTTAGCTTTGATAGAGGGATTGAAAAGTACCGTTCATTTCAAAGTGGAATACATTTATCAGCCCCGCTCCTTTTTCTTGCTAATCCTGTTCAAGGTAAAAACCTGTGCGGAAAACTTGCGCTGCTTCTGGGGCTGAGGAGATGTAGGCTTTGGTGCTTGATGGCTCGGGAGGATCCAAAGAGATACAGTGTGTATTTATAGAGGATTTAAAATGTGTACTGTAATGCATTATCACTTGAACACAGGGGGCACAAAGGAACAGGCAGATCATATTTAACGCAGGGATAACTTCCCTACCCTCAGCTAACACTTGCCTTCTCTCAGTGACAGCTGGAGTCCCGACCTAGACACTGCCAGCTCTTACTTACTGTTGTGATGCTTCATTGCTCATCACCTCAAGCAAACCCACATGTCATACACACACACAAAAAAATAAAAAATAAAATACATCAGAAATGATGCTTCCTTTCACCAGTGACTTCCTGACAGGATAAAGCTGAGGATGTAAGCCTCACTTCAAAGTGCAGTGTAAGGGTTCCAAGCTTTACATTCTGTTAATCTGACCTGTGGGCAACACTTTAGCCAGTAGCTCTAATGTTCTTTGACTGTGCTGCCTCTATATCCCCCTCCCCCCCCCCCCCCTCCCTTCGTGCTACACAGTCCACAGAATCTGGTGTCAAAAGGAATGCTGGACCCCTGAGACTTTTAAGTCGGCCTATTGTTGTTTCCAAATAAGCGCTTGTCTATTTTTCTAGGAGATATAATCAGAGAAACAATTCGCCAAAGAGTGTTTATTTTCAAAGATAGAATGCCCCGGAGGTGGGTAGGTTTCGTAACAAGTGCAGCCACTCCACATGCACAGCAGGGTGTCAGCTGCTTGCACTCTGTCACAACATCCACACTGACACTCTCTGCTAATCGTCGGGTGTTAGGAAGCGGCTCTGGAAAGCCAGATGGAGAACGCGCAGCTGGGCTGACCTCATCAGCCGCCACCTTCTTCGCATTGACGACTGATTTCTAATAGGCGTGGCCCACCGACAGGTTTACTTGTTGGCTTTATCTAGCAAAATAAAAGACAATTGCGGTAAATAGTTTAGCATTTGAGGAAAAACCTTTTTGGCTTTCTCTCTGACAGCTAATGAATCACTAATATCTGTACACTAAATATGAAATTATAGCCAGGAGGTTGTTAACTTAGCTTGAAAAAGGGGGGAAACTAGTCCGGCTATGTGCAAAGGTAACAAAATCCGCCCAGCAGCACTTATACTAACTATTTTCAGAGTCAGGCCAGGTGTTCACTATCTTCACGCTATGCTAATGTAATGTGACCAAATGCTACATGTACACTCTAGAAGGACCAGGCCATAGGGGAAAAGGGAAATAGACATTTTAAAGCATAAATGAAATAAAGGAAATCTTGTTTTTTTTTTTCAAATGATAATGTCTGTAATTTGCAGCCATGCAGGAGCCATTATTTTCATCCAGGAGACATGTTTAACAGATAAGAGAGTGGTATGAAACTAATCTTTCTACTGGTACAAAAGGAAAAAAACATTTCCCCCATTTCTTTCAAAGTACTTTATTTTCTTTGTACGTCAACTATCAAAATAAGTGCTGGGAAATGCAAATACATCAGACGCCATTATTTCTTAAAATATCCCCAAATGCAATCTTTTACAGCAGCGTTTATTCAAATAACCAAACATCTAGTTCATTGAACAACATGAAGAACACCATGCTGCGATGTTAACATACTGCAGTCTATTTGTGCATAATCCCTGAAGATGATACATGTAAGCTCTGCTCACCAAGTCGCTTGTACGGCTGCTGGCTCAACGCTCACACATGAATGTTTTATAATTTTACAGCAGCTTTAAGGTCTGATACTCCACTGTATCGTTTTCAGCACTCTCAATGACCTCAATTCCTAAAGGGTTCGGGTTTTCTAATGTACTGTACATGCCTAAAGTCATGGTAGTTTTGAGCCTACTATCTCCTTTTGCTCACACACACATACACACACACACAGTGCTAATGTGGCTTGGCATTTTCTGTAAACGTGTATACACATCCATAGTGAGCGATGTGACTGCTGTGACCGAATGCATACACATCGAAGATGGTGACAGCGAAAGGATTTGAGTATCTCTGCGAAGGATTCATTCCTGATAATAGGCAAACACACACACACACACTCAAAAGCCACAAGTGAATATGCCTACGCGCATACCCACACATTGCATATTAATGCCACTACCTGCTACAGTAGATGTCGGTTTGTATCATGTGAAAAAGGCCATTGATGCAGGTGGAGGGAGGTGAACACACTTAAGCGCAATGACAGAACCGTTTGTGTGTGGATGCACACACAAACACACAAATATTCCTTTTCTTACAGCTTCTCTGCCACTGTTACAAATGCCCCCAAGACAAGTGTATACATTAAAAAGGTTGGTGTTATGCATTTTTGTTTATACATAGGGTAGCTAATAACAGCTAATGAGATAGCAGTTAACTGTTGTGTTGTTCACAGACCCGGGCAGTGTGACACCCAATATAATTGCAGGGGACAGGAAGGTGTTAGTTGCAAACAAAGGGGTGTGTGGTGTGAAACCAAAAAACTCAATACATGAACCACGTCCAACCATTTATTCTGTTCAGCAAGGCTGCAGCACTTTAGTATACAGACTGTTGCACATAGGTGATAAATCAAAGAAAAAATAAACAATGAGCGCTCGTGCCCCGTAGATAGGCAGGCACGTTGCCAACGTGACAGGGACGAGTCACATGAGGATGGAAATGGGATTATGGCGCATTCTTATGTCTTTCCATCTCAATTAAATCCAATATTTAAGTTTTTAAACATGTTCAACAATCTGGAAAGTTTCTCAAAAATGTGACTATGTCGACTTTCATGAAAGCGTTTCTATGAATTTTTTTTTTTTTTTAAAGTTATTCCTTTAATGTTTCGCACATGACCACCAACTGCTGCCCCCTCCTAAGCTGCCATCTTTTAGCGCGTTTCCACCCCTGCCACGTCTCTGCATACTTAATGCCTATCTAAGCAGGTAGCATGTGCTGCAGCCTCACCCCCCTGGATAGGACTCCCATTATAAACAGCAAATGACATTTCCATAGCATGCGGCTGGCATTTAGTTTGATGGATTTATTGACATTCGCTGTTCTATTTTTTGTATTTTTTTATAGCATTAGATGCTGTGGCTCTTTAAGAACTCATTCACAGGTCTCACCCCAATTCAAATCCTGCAACTGCAATGTACTCCATGTCCCTTCAATTTGTGTGCATGTGTTTTGACAGCAATCGCACCATATGCACATCAGCATGCAGAAAACACATTGCTTATGTCACTGCACGCATACTAAGATGATGGTACTGCTTGGTAGGGTTTCAGATATTTCAAAACCATTGACTCATAATTACAGCATATTTGGATTATCGAGAAAGCGTAAAGCCATAATGGAAGTTGTATATCCGAAAACGAGTAAGCTTGAATAGTAATAAGCTGAGAATCTAATGGCCTTAGAAGAGAGGACATGGAGTCCATTAATTAGTTGCCTCACTCTGTAACTTAAAGAGAAGTGAGGGGGACATGTCAGCCACTAATGCGGCAGAATTAGCCAACCAGCATGCGTCAGGATTGGGTGCTGTCTCTTTGCATGTGTGCATGTGTGTGCAAGCACAGTAGGGCCGGTGTTTCAGAGAGAACCCTTAATGAGAGAGTTGCAGGCAAAGACACACAACCATGAACACGCACGGGCACACACACCATCCTCCATCAGTGCTGCTGTCTCACCTCATTGTGCTTTTTGTTGCTTTCTGTCTATGTTTATTTGGCGCCTCGCCCCTTGATTCTGTCCCTGTGCAAAAGTTCCACACACACACACACACACACACTGCTGCTTGCTTTCACTTTCAGCTTCCTCTGCGAAATTAAAGCAACACCTGGACATTTTACAACATTTACTACTATATTTTTACTATGTTGTATTTCTTCCATCAGGTCATTGGCAAGTTATGAGGGGGGGGGGGGCGCTTCTATATTAGACCTTTGGTGACTACAAAATCTGCTGGCTCGCACTATTTCAGACCAAAAAAACAAAAGCTAACCTTTGCTTTGCTGTGATGTTGACTGCATTAAAACTGAATGAGAAAGTACTAACACACATTCATTATCAAATGCATACATTTGTCCCAAAATATCATGAATAAGACCAAGAAAATACAATATATTTCGAAAATGTTAGAGATCTAGACTGGAGCTTTGCAGTCTTTCCATAAAACCCACAATAGCCCAACCCCAGTCTACTACCTTTATAATGTTTAAACTACATATCTAAACTCTGAGCAGTGAGGCAGAGTGTGTAATATGACTGGTGCTAATCTTAACTTTCAAACCAAGTCACTTTCAACTGGTAATGCAGGATTTAAAGTATCATTAAATGATGTCATCTTAAAGGACACTGTTTCTTGTCATGGTGGACCAAGTGACAACATTATAGTGCTAACAGGTATTTAAAGGTTAAGGGAGAGTGGGGGGCGATGTACCTCCATGACCCCTATGTATGTGAAGGACAACTAGTCCCTGGAGTGTGCAAGGCCATTGTTCTGCAGTAATAAAGTGGGAGTGGGACTGCAGCAGAAGATGGAGGAAATGACAAGAGGGAGAAAGAAACAGGGCCAGTAAAAAGGGAATGAATGAGAACATGTAGGCGTCGGCCTAGACAGCAGATCCAAGAATGGTGCACAAATAAAACTGACTAAAATTAAAGATGGATGATGACAGAAAGCAGACAGGAGCGAATAGCGGACAAGAACTGACGGAGGAGGGGAAATTAAACAAAAGACACGAGGGACAAACAAGAGAGAAAACAGTAGAAAGGGCAAGTGGGAAGGCAAAGATAATATTAGAAACAGGTCAGTGAACATCATCCCTCTCCCCCCTTACCCCCATCTTCCCTTCCTTCTATCCACCGCAGGCACTGATGCTGTCAAACCAACTACAGCAGATCTCTATCTTCCTGCTCTCTGCCTGTCCCCCTGTCTTCATTTCCTCGCCCATCTTCCCCTGGTTTTTTTTTTCTTCCTCCAAGTTCTCCTTGTGTCTGCTTCTTCCCTCCTCGTCGTTATTTCAACACGAAGCCTCTACCTCATGAGCTGTGAATATCAAAGAAGCTCTGTCCTGGCACCCTGCCTACACCTGCCTACCAAACTGTTTCCTCTGTTCCCAAGCTCACGCTGTCTAAGCAGCCCTGCTGTGCCAATGTGGGCCCCACACCAAGGTCAAATTAAACCCGCGCAGACAAAGAGTTAGAATCTTTTCTAACTACCAAAACCTGGAAATCTTAAATGTCTGTAATTGCTCTTAAAATATAGCTAATTATTTTGGCCTTTCGAAAAGACTCATCTTTCAAGCTGCAAAACAGGTTTCTCAAAAGCACAATATCTTAAGATTTAAGATATTGTTTTTCATGGCAGAAAACACATAGCTGCATCTCTGCTCTCAAGCACAGAAACATAAATCCTGATCTACTTTGAACAGTCCACTAAAGATCGTTCTGATTGGTGCCATTACTTCAGTGAAAACTTTTAACAATAACTTTGGGAGATATCTTTGCCAGTGGATTAATACACCCTTTTATCCGCAAGGTTAAAAACTAAAATACAAATGTTTTTTTTGTAGAACAGACCCAGAGATTGACAAGAGGGATTGTGTTAAATGATCCATGCATCTGCTACTGTACTGTATAAAGAGGTCAATTTCCAACATAACAAATGAAGACGGTGTTTGTGCAAAGGGAACACACGATCCTGTCACAATGGCTTTACATCTAACTAGAGATCTTGGCTCAGCTCTCTGCTTCTGTCTTATTCTGTGATGACCGCTGCTGCTGACAGTCACATCTGCTTTAGTAGCTAATGAAACCCACACCATGACTGTTTACAGCATTTACAGATGACCGGTCCTTCACCCGATCTTCTCCGCCGATGAACATCCCCACACGAGTCATCCCAACATCTTTCACATCTGCTGTTACTGTGTTGTGCTTCTCCTCCCATATTTGGCACACTTAATTGCTCTTCATTACAGTTGGGGGAGATTTCGAACAGGTGTTGTGTGACTATCCAATCCCAATTGAAAATGACACATTTCCCTCACCAAGGGATATCATTTGGGCTTTTAACTGCTCGAGCTTGATATTTGTAAAAAAATGCAAAAACCAATTCACATCTGCAAGCGCAAATGACTGCCTGGTGTCTCTGAAGGGAAAAAATAAAAATAAAAATCACGCAAGATGCGAACACTGAAAAGGCAGTGGTGTTTTAATCATGTTTGACAGTCTTTCAGCTAAAGCACAAAGGCAGATCGATGACAAAATATATTTATGTGTTGACTTTAGAGGCAGGAGTGTGAAGGGAAATGGATTTTAAAAACAAGCTTGAGACTGGAGGCTTGAAGGAAAACAAGGACTGTGGGGAGACTGAACACGAAATGATCAATGTCCTTGTAAATCTGCCACTGAGGTACTTCTTAGCACAGAATCGAGGGGGAAGTAAAATCCCACCCTCATGTATTCTTTCTTTTCTCTGCGTTTCTGCCTTTATTAGGCGTACGAGCGGAGAGCTAACGGGAAACACAGGGGGGAGAGGGGTTACAATATGTAGCGACCATCCTAAAACTGGATGCTGCGATTATGTAGCATGTGGCTTAACCCATTCGCTTCCAGAGCTGTAATAATTCATCACTTTGCAATGATTGACTTAGTTTTGTGATTATCTACTTTTCCTCAAATAGGTGATGTTCTACATTCTGACATTCTGTTTTTCAGGGTGCGTGATTTTATGTCTTGTTTTTTTTTTTGCTTGTTTTTTTTTTTTTTTTGGCTTCCTGTTTGAAAAATAAATCATTCCTCCGTAATTGCATATTGAGGCTACTGTTGGTGGAGAAAATGGTTCCCTCCACAGCTTTTTAAATTCAGATTTCTCCAGATAGCTGATTTTTTATTTCCTGTTATCAAACTCCGGCATAGCTTTGCTGGGGGTATTTGAAATCACAGTACTGTATCTGTTTGTGTGTGTGTGTGTGTGTGTGTGTGTGTGTTTATCCCTTACTGTTTTGGCCATATTCCAGCACTGGGAGGCTGTTTGTCCTGATAAATTAAAAAATAATTACATGCAGATAAATGTAAAATAATCCCCCAGCAAACCCAGCTGAGCATGGCTTTATCATCAGCTATCATACACACTTGTAATGATAACTGCCCTTCATCTGGGGGCAAATGCTCACTTATGAAGTCCAGAGCTTATTTCTTCACTCTATCCTAAAGAGCTTCTGTTGCTTTATAAACCCTCACTTATCCTTATCGCCCCTTTAGGGAAGTGACTGCTTGCTCCCCTGGGGTGGACAGCTTCCTCTGACGGGTGGGAAGGTAGATGGTGTTTATCCTGTCATCTGAGATGGACAAGACACTTACTTAAAGTGTTAAGGACAGTAGAATGGAAGGGGGTGTTGGTTGTTAGGATGGCTGTCTCGTGATGGGCTCATAAACAGCTAGGTGGGTTGTCTTCATTGAGGACTGGCTTCTTAGCTTCTTTTATGTCTCACTACGTCAGAATAAAACACTTCTAATCAACGCAAGACGGGATGAAACAAATTACCTCCTAATGGCTGCACTGCATTTTAGTTTGGGGTCATATTTTGCCCTTTTCTTCTCCGTGTTTACCCAACAGAGCATTTCACAAGTTAGGACTAGGACTTTTATAATTTGTTCCATTGTTTTGGCTTTTTGCCATTGTTTGGCCGCTCAGGAGCATCAAAGCAAGTTATGCTAACTTTATAAATATGACACGGATGCTAACAAACAGATGCACACAGTTACACTTCGCATTTTTTTGAAGTTGGGTTTCTGTTGGCTTGATGAATCTAAGTCCAATCTCTGTGTCTAAGTCTGCCTGGCTTTGATGTTTGCTTTCCCTTTGACAATAGCAAAGGGATTTTTGTTGCCATTGGAGGCTGAACACAGACAAACCAGAAGGCTGTATGCCAACAGTGCAAAATCAGGTAAACACTACGGACAGCGGTGTACTCCTTTCATGTTACAAGTTTATACAAGGATCCTGGGATCCCTCCATCCAGAGAAGTGAGTCAACTTTTATGCTGTACATCACAGCAGGTTTACAAAGGGATGCAATAAAGGTATGTATTTTCCTCTCTGCGGTGGGCATAAAAACACATAACAATTTCACAGCAATTTAAACAAGCACAATTTAAACAAGCACAATCTATCAAGCACCGCAGAGCATGTCAACTTAAAAATCAGAAAGTAAAATGGATAAAACTCAAAAGACGGAGGTGCTGAAAATCCAATATAGCTCCATTCTGGCGTCTGTATTTGTTGATGTTGCTCCAATCTGGCCAAGTGCTGTGTCAATGATGGGGTCACAGATGTCATGACAAGCTGCAAGTTATTTTGGGCTTTCCACCAATCAACCGCTCAGCACCCTGACCCCTGGTATTGCCAAAGCCTGGTGAGTATTGATCGGACAGCCTGCTGCTCCAGGTGTCCTTTCTCTCATCCACTGAGTCACTGGAGTGCAGCTTTGGAAAGAGTAATGAACCCTTGAAGAATAAGTGAAAATTGTCCTCTGCATTCTGTGGCTCCAGGTGGGCGTCCTCTCACTGTGGTATTTTGAGGTTACATATCTTACTTTTTACGTTTTTGTCCTTTGATTGTTTGGTGGATGTGTTGCTGATTGTGAGAGCACAACATGTCTTCCCTCTTCTTTAATCCTTATTTGTTAATGTGTGAGCTACACAAATACATTTTCACTGTGATTTATGTGATGCCAAACCTGCGACAGAAAGGCCTTCGTAGTTTTACACAATGCATTAAAAGCTCTGGTTTTTGAGAAAAAATGCCATTGTCCTCACTGTATGTCGTTCACACTTCATCAGCACGTTGATGAGCTCTATCCACTTTCTCTATGTACTGACGCACTGTTTACACGAAGCTAAACTCAAGGCTACAAGTGTTTAATAGACTGTTTAGTTGCTACTTTTTACTGTCACATTCGTACCGTTATATTGTGCTTTCTAATCACAGTACTGTAATCCAGTCGTAGCTGAAAATAAACGGCTGACATTTGCAATGTATTTTCTATCGTGGTTAAATATGCTAAAATTTATTCACAATAATCCTCTCTCTTTTTCCTTGTTTGACTACTACAGAGTGGTAATATTTATATTAACAGCGACAGCAATAACTGATATTTTACGAATGATAATCCGTTGATGTTCCAATTTTTTTATTATTATTAACAAATCCCATAAAAGAGACTTAAATATGCAACAAAAAGGGTGATATAGTTTAATACTTTGAGCTTTAGACTTACACAATTTGTATGGAAAACAATGAAAGTACATATAATCCAATCATAAACATTTACATCTTCAGTACCAAACAGGTTTGGGGCGGACAGGTTGGGTGAGTCATACGATATTAAGGAACAAGCTAATGCATCGTTGAAAACAATTTAAATTTCACACTTATTGTTTGAGCTATATTGTGTTTGTTTGTATTGTTTGTCTTTTCAATCAACGGGAAAACACTGACAAATGATAACACAAACTAATATCAGAGAACATTAAGACACGACATGAAAAATCCACATGATAATAAATAAATAAACAGCGCTCATCCTCATATAAGTAAATACAGACAGTGCGGTTTAGCAACACACCTGCGGATCTATCAACAAATGGTTTTTTCTGTAGCGATTAAGAATGACATTTCGATTACATAATACGAGACTGTGTACTAAGCTGCATCCTTGATTTGTTTGGTGAAACCTGTGGTAACACTAATAACATTAGTGTGGACACTGCTACAGCAACTGCTTTGCAGCTGTCAATAATAGGTGCGACATTTGACCCACTACTCTCTTGTGTTTTTAATTTCTCTCTGTACATTTTATGTGCAGATAAAAAATCTTAACAAAAGCTAAATGAGGCTATTCTAAGGCAACCATTGATTACTGCCACTTGTCAACCCAAGGTCATTCAGTGTCGCTTGTTAGATGACCACTATTACCACATCTCTATGTTGTCTTGACTGGGAGACAAAGAAGCCATTCAGCCTGTCCTCTATTCTCTTCCAAGGTTGAACAGTGAAAGAGCTGACACTGTATCACCACTGAGAGCTAATCATTTATTTGTAGACAGACCATTATACAGTAAGATGTAATTAAACTGATGAGAATAGTTGTGCAGTATCATTGACAAAGCCTTCATTGTTGCCGTTTTCAGTGGGTCGACTTGTTCAGTTGATTTGGGCACTGCAACGTGTGCCATATTGTTTTATCTACCCAGTAATTTATGATGGTGTCACACAAACAAATTCCTCTAAAAGGCAACACATCTTTTCAGTTGTGGCTGTTTTCAATAGAATGACACCTCATTAGAAAATCCTAATTCTGAATCTATGTTGCTTGCTTTTTTCTTTCTTTTTTGGCTCCAAAGAACATTTTATTTGAATTTTTTTCCCCCTCTTGCTGTGTTGCTACTTGGGTCGTCATCAGTGCAACAGATATTTCAGATGACTACACAAAACCTTGGGCCAATAAAAAAAAAAATAAAAAATTAGAAACAGAAGGCTGCTGGCATAAGAAAGACTAAGCCGTAGTATATGTGTAGAGTCTTTTTGGAAGTACTGCTCTGGGTAGAATGCTTCCACCTACACCCTCCATGTGAAATTAATAGTATCTGCAGGCTATTATTACAAATAAACAGTAAGGAGGGGGAGTAGTGAGTGTGGGTAAGACGTCTGTGACAATAGACAGACTTGTATACAGTCAGGGAGAAGACTCGTCCTACAGGTGTCTCTGCTCTGTGACACTGTGTGTGTGGTGGAACATGAGAGAGTGCACAACAGGTTGGGCTGCAGCACTTTACTATCCCCTTCCCTTTGCTTGCTACTTAGCTAGTCTCTACCTATTCATGCAACTCCTTTGTGTTTGGTATCATTCGGTCCTGCACAACCGTACACAAAGACACACATACACAGCAATGTGTGCACATTTCTCAGAATGGTTTCATAATGAATCCCTCCCCCCACCCCCATTTCCAATGCTTGTTTTCCAACATTAAGCTTGTGTAGTTTGGAATTCCATTTGCCCAGTCTCCGTAGTAGATATTACAACTAATCCTAGCAGAAGGAGAAAGTGACAGAAAGAATGAAAAGTGAGAGAAAAGATGAGAGAGGACGGGCCGAGCACTGCCACCGGCTAACAGGCAGCAAAATAAAGGAAGGAGGAAGGAGGAAGAGACATCGCTGGAGTGTGTTTGGCTACAGATACCTTACTAATGCCCCAGTAATCCTCCCTGACTTGTAGTATTTAGTCCCAGTGGACACCAGTCCTCTATTGCTGTAAAATCTTCTAAATCCACAGTACTTTGTATCCACAGCAAATTAGAAAAATACGTCTTTGCAGGTTATTGTTATTAATACCTGCGATGTATTCTCGAGTGTCACGCGTGACCTAGAATACGCCGGAGATAAAGCTTTTCAGCTTGTTTGTGCATTCATATCCCAGTATCCCACAGTTGCTAAGGATGGTGAATAAACTAAGAGTTGTTGTCCTTTGCAAACTGTGAAAAATAGAATAATAGTCAACACTTACTGCACATATGGTAGATATTGCATTTCTTAATGCCAGTACTATTAATGTTTTATTAAGATTAATAGTTGTGGTTTATATTTTACCTTGTGATCAATGTGTGCATTCTATGCTTGTCTAGTTTCAAATGTATTGTACTATAATGGTACAGTACACTCATCCTTCAGACATTTTGCTGACAGTCTTTATATTTTTCCTTGATCCCATGTGCTTTTATATTTTATGTCTTGTTGCTATCCCTGCTTATACTGCTACATCATCGGCTTCTACTTCCACCGCCTGTAGATTTAGAGTCTACATTAACCCAGTCTGTGCTCGGTGTTTTCTGGTGTGGAGGGAAAACGTCTGAGCCTGGAAATCAAACATGGATGATGTTTCAGTATATAACTGCGGTAAAAGTCTTAACTCAAGGTCCATTCATTAGCTTATTTGGTGGCTTTTATCTGCTGCTGCTATTACTACTACTACTACTAACTACTATTTCCAAGGTCAAGAATGAGCTTTTTCATTCAACTACTAACAACTCTGATCGCTGTCCTATATGTTAAGGGTGAATTAAACACATTCCGATTTGTGACTTTTCTTTAAAAAAATGAGGCGAACAACTTCATTTCACCGTAACCAAAACAATTAAATCAATGAGACACCTTGAAAGGCTACATCGCCCAGCAGATATGCTGGCCCAGCATTTGATCTGCGGTGGATTTATACCTGCTTAGTGGCTTTATGCTGCCACGGGTGTTCTTGGGTGTATTCAGTATAGATTAAAAAGCGTAGAGTAAGAGTAAAGCTTATACCCCAACTCCTGGGACACAAAGCAAACAGTTGGCTCCATGATGCTACACAGTATTACATCACTCTTCCTATTCTGCTTTGGGTTACAGGGGAGAATTACACTATTGAAGGTACGGAGCAATTAAATGAATTGCATGTTTTTTATAAGAATTCAATGAGTACGCCTGAAAAACAGGTAGATAAAAGGTGTTGCTGGGTAACACTACAGGTCATATTTCCAGCACTCCTCTGGTTTAATATTAGTAGCCTGGCAACATTTTTTGTCACTTACACAAACAAATACACATACTCAAACACATGTGCATGCACACTTGAGAGCAGAATCACAAAAGAACGCTGATCTGAGGCTGTGCTTTTGCTTGACTGATCAAAAAAAAGTCAAAGCAAGTGTGCAGAAGAAGACAAACACTGCAGGCAGTGGATGGTAAAGAGACCGATGCTGCCTTTGCTCGGTGGTTAAAAATGGTCTCAGTTGGCAGCATCCCTCTTTCCCAGATCAGCCTAGATGTGTTATTGATTCATGTTTTTGCTTCACACCAGCAAGCCCTAGGAAAGTGGAAGTGTTCAAAAATTCTGGTAGACTGCATGGGGATCAGAGCGTGTGCGTCCGTTTGTATACGTGTATGAGAGCACCTGTGTGTGTGTGTGTGTGTGTGTGGGGGGGGGGGGGGGGGGGGGGGGGGGGGTTTGTGTGTAGGCTGGCGTATTAACAAGTTAGTATGAAGTTTTCTTCCCCCCCACAAAAACTGAGGAGAGGAGCTAAGCAATCGCTGGTGATATGGCAGCACTGCCTGCTAAGTCTAATCATAACATTCCCCTCTTGGTCTACTGGGGAGATTTTCTGCTGAATTTGACACAATTAGTAATGAGCATTTTTTTGTTCACCAAGTACAAGTGCTCATAATGAATCTCGGTGTGCCTGGCTATGTTTCCTGGGAGCAGAACAAGCGGGGTCTTGTGATGAATGGAAAGAGATGGTCTCTTCGCAACATTCAGGACTTGATGGTGGCTTAACAAGCTCATTCTTTCACAATGCACCGGCAACTTATTAAAACGGGTGCAATTCCTTTAAGTGACACATCTGTGCAACTGAGCCGGAGAAATCAAAGTCATTCCAGGGAAACGGCCAAGCAGAGGCACTATAATGATTACTACAAATGGCGATTCATCGATTCACGGTTGGCCCCATGTACAAACACGACGTTTGTCTATATACACAAATAGCACCTTTGGCATTACACCAGATGCTGCTTTTCGAATCTGATTTCAAACATTTGTGTTTTTTTCCAATAAGCCTCCTTGTCATCCCTTGCTCTCTAATATTTTTATTTAGTTGATTGATTTAGAATATAATGCGCAGACTAATGAAATAATCAGTATTTTCTTCACTATTTCTGTCACCATTTAATCAAAACAAACAAAAACTCTGAATCTTTTCACTTAACACTTAACTTTTTCAGGTAAGGAGAATTAATAGGAAATATTCCTCCTGAATACACTAATAGGAAATATTAGGATAAAAGGACATAGCTGCAAAGGTTTTTCTATTTAACTGTTATTTTCTAATCTAACAAAAATCGCCAATGAGATGACGTAAAAATACTGTATATCATGCACTGAAAATCAGATTCTCACAAGTATCTCGAAGCAAAAACTAATTTCCAACAGAAATGACCTTAACAATTATAAAAATAGAAGCCAATTCATTCTCTGTAAACTGTCTAATAGATTAATCAACTAATTGTTGCAGATGTAATTATACACACTGCTGGGCAGCTAAATCTATTCGAAAGGCATCGTATTTAATAAGCTTGATACTGTACATGTTTCTAAAGCAATTAACAGGCAAACACATTGTCCATTTAAAATGTTAGCAAGTGGAATTACAAAGTGGAATTCAAAGAAAATACATAAATGACAAATAGTGCAACACACACACATACTGGAAGGAAGTGACTTGAACATACAAACATGCATCCTCCATACAGCAAATGAAAACACCACCCACTCACACTGCACATGTACACTAATCTGAAAATATATTGCTGTTTCAAATCTGGTTATTCATCAGTGCACAATAATGAGGGGTTCCCACAGAATTAGCCTTACCTCATGGTTTTCAAAATGAAAAGTCCTCTGCGTGGCTGTTTTAGCCTCAGACAGAATCATCAGATTTTATGTTGCCATAAAACAAAGGCTGCTCATATCTTTTTATGACATTTAGGGCACTGTGATTTACAGTAACTACAGCTGTGATTTTGGCTGTCCAAGCCATATTCACAGCAGTTACCTAGCACCCTTTAAGAAGAAGTTGTAATATTTTTTAATAGTAATCCAGTCTTTCTCTTGTCATTTCCCATCTTTTTTTTAAATTCACATTACAATGGATAAAGGTTTTAATACTGTCAGGCATGGTGGGGCAGGGAATGTTTGATTTTTCAAAAATATTTGGGAGGTCGTGTGGAAAGAATTGTGGAATTTTGTGTGAGAAAAGAAAAATGACACTTTAGCATTGGGCCAGGTTTAACTGACAGAGTGACTGGATACACATTTCCCTAAAAAAAAAAAAGAAAAAACAAAAAGAAGCATGTTTAGAGTTAAGTTGCTCTTTAAGGAGAGTTTTAGCACTGTGCTGAGGTACAAAAGGGGACAAAGGCAAAGAAATTACTGGCAGGAAAACGGAGTCAATTTAAACTTCTTCCAGGTACAGCTCACTGTCTACAAGTCACTGTTCATGTCCTGTAAATACACCTTTCCTGTGATGTACAGACAATGCCCAGCTGACAACACAAGTACAAATACGTTGGCTGTTCAGAACATTTCTAAGCATTTCAAGCTTGCCTCCTGTCTCAAGGGCTCAATTGGAACGAGGCTGATTCTCAGTGATTTAATTTGTATTTGTTTCTCTTGTCATCTCTGATGCCCCCTGGAAGTGCGAGCTGTCTCCATGGCAACGGAGTAGCAACTCTGCCAAGTGCAGACACAATCTGAGCTCCGTAGGGGCCTGCATGTTCCACACCACCCACAAATCAATCATTGATGAATCCATTCAACAAATGCATTCTCACCACACCAGCCACTGATAATTTCTGATGGTATGAAATTGTTGACAATCTCTCAAGAAGAGAAACACAGTCAGAATATTTATGTGGTTGTCAGGGTCAATACTGCAACAAAGGGATAAGGCAACCTTCCATTGATGTGAATAATCCTTTTTAAACAGCAGCTAAAAAGTTACACCATGTTGTGGCCATGACAAATGTGAAGGGTACAAGATATGAAATCTCATGTGGTTTGCTCTGTACCAGCAGCAAACAATATTAGGGATGATAGCCGTGTCCTATTGTAGATTAGCATTAGCCACGCGTCCTGCATTTATGTTTGTGCAATTAGAGCGTAAGTGTGGCCAAAATGTTGGGTGCATTTAAATGCAGTCCAAATGCCACTGTGACTGCACCACACACTATACACTTGCCTGCTTGTTATGAGTAACATGACACAGTGACTGTTTCAGTAGCGAGCTAATAACAGGGACAATGAGTGCATTTGGTGATACTATCTGAATGGTATTCACTAAAGGGGCAGGGGAAAAGGTGTTGAATCCTAAACAGCTTCACATCCACTAATCATGCATTAACTGTACGGACTTTTAGCAACATTTTCAGTTCATACTAGGATCCCCTTTTAGAGACAATGTAGATCAGTTTAAAATCTGGTCCACGTTCAGCTGCGAAGCCTATCGGGAGTATCTACGGATTTAAAAAGCTTTGCACAGAATCATGCTTTCCTATCACAACTGAGTGTTCCTTATGGTCACTGGATAAGATCAAAACTTTCACGAGACTCCACTCTAGGCACATAAGGCAGGAGCCGTTGACTTGGACCGGCCTTTGTTTCGAACCTTGCTGCATTGTAGCCAGTCGCCTGGGCCGTATTGAGTTGTTGCCAGAATGTGCTGCCGCCAAGAGGAGCGGCTTTAAGCCCAATTAACTGATAAATGTTAGCCTGGAGGGAGCTGGCAGACAGAGAGATCAATGGAGCTGAATTGAGCTGAGCGTCCCATCCCTCAACTGGATAAACCTGGTTACAGGCCCCAGGGATGGCAAACGCTAACACTGCTTAAGTGCCCTTGAGCAATGCAGACAATGCCTGTGTGAAACCATAACGGCCACAAAGTGTAACCTGTAAAACTGCATTGCTGCAGAGGAAGGTGATAAAAATAGCACGTGTATCTCACCTCAACCAAATTCACATATCCAATTCTTACAGGTTGTCACTATGACAACAGTAGTCTTTTTGTATCCTTTAACCACAAAGAGGCGAAAAAGGCGAACTCCACTCTGTGTGGAAGGCACATACCTAAACACAGAAAACGTGTTTATGTACATACAAACACAGGCCACAGAAGGAAGATGCTCTCAGTCTGAGGAGCACAGTGGTGCAGCAGGAGCGTTGCAGGCATGTGAGCACCTGGGTTAGTCACCCTGACGTTGGCTCACAACCAGATCCCTATTCCACCCACACCACTCAGGAGCCTCTGGCACTCCTCATGAATTATGGAGAATCTCCAAAACATCAAGGGAGGGAGATGCTGAGGGCCTGTTGTCCAGTGACCAAGCTGATATCAGGAGCTGCATCCTTTATGTAAGGTTTTATAATGTGCAAATCTTGTACTGTACATTACTAGTGGACAAGAATCGTTTCCAATTACACTAGAGGACATGAGCACACCGTATCGGGAGGAAGAGATATTTTTTGCCACATTTGAACGTTGACAAGTTGGCTTCGAGATCTATAAGTAGACTGCACAGTAAAACAGATTTGTGTTTTTGTTTTTTTTCTGATGGAGGTCCTACACAGGGTTTCAACATATCGGTTACAAGAGTGTAACAGTGTCCATTTCCATTCAGTGCCTTCAAGTGAGCTTCTGAAAAATACTGATATACAGTATATATTTGTGTGACTCTGTCACAAAGCTCTGTCTCATCACATACATAGGCCTTGTTCATTCCTTGTACATTCACTCCTACAGAACAAACTAGGGAAGCGAGGCGAGGTCACTGCTTTATCGACAGCACTTGTCACCAGAGATTCTTGCACTGGTAAGAACACAAACAAAGTGAGGCTCATAAAGAAGGCGATGAACAGAACAGAAAGTGAATGCAAAGGCAAACCAAACAAGCTGTGAACTGCTCCAGTAACCTTCAATTTACTGACTGGTGGCATCTGTATAAGCAGAGGGAAATACATAATGGCAAATGAGAAATTCAGTTTAACAAAGAGCGGCCACTCTCACCTCAAATGTTTCAATTACTTGTTGTCACAGGGGTGAAACTTTTCTAATGTTCCACAGATCTCTATCTTCCATTAATCATCCTTGAAACTTTATGTTCCCACTGAGCGACCGCTGAGAAATTAGTTATTTGGATAATTGCCTTGACTCAAACTGCAAGATTAAAGCGTGCACAAATAAGATGACCACTGATGAGATAAAAGAGAATGGCGCTAACAAACAATAGCAACGGGTTTTTCCCCAAGCTCCACCCAAACAAAAGAAAAACTGCAGTAAAACTCTCCTAAACTTTTGTCTCTAATGAACTTAACTAAACAGATTGCGTTGCTCTGAGTTGGTTTCCTTTGAGAGGTCTGAGAGGGAGTGTGGTCGCCTTGTGTCTGAAATTGATTTGTTTCTTTGGCAGTGAACTGCAGAGAAGTTTCAGTGGAATGCAGGGAGCTTGTAACCTCCAGCTACATACATTGCAGCATCATTCTTTTGTAATATGGAAAAACATAAATTATATAACCTTGCCACAAATTCCTCTTTTAGCGCTGCCTTTCTACAGCAATGTCCTACCCATTAAAACCCCTTTAAAGGTTCAAGACCCCAGTAACATACAGTTCAATTCTGGTTAGGACCTGCTTCTCACAGTCTGTGTTGGTTGGGTTTGGTTTGACACAACTGTCTTTGATTTGAATGTTGCTGAATCCTTTAGGGAACCACTGCTACTAGTTAGGTTTCTGAAGCATTTTGACATTTATGAAGTCACTTTACATTTGCAAACATGTTTGCTGCTGTGATGACTGTGGAATTACAGCAGCACTGTGGGACAAATAAAGGTTTATCTTATCTTTACAAGGGATGTTCCAGTATTGTTATGTATTTAAATGTACCACCACGGATGTTGCATCCTACCATATAAAACCTATAATTTCGTAATCTTAACTGACCATACAGCAGAGTTCGCCACAGTAAAATGTCTGCTTCCTTTGCCTTTGATACATTGATGAAAATATTAAGGAATTCAGAATATGTAAAGACTAGCAGCAATGGACATAGCAGTACGGTATGTAAATCACTCCGTGCCCTACAGTACAAGAAGATTTAAACACAGGAGTTAATGAACATGTTGAAAAACAAGGATTTATTGGTAAATGCTAAGCGACTGTGGTAAAGATAATCAATAAAGCTCCATTTCGCAAGTATGTTAGAAGCCTGTTAATAGTTGTGTTTGATTTTTTTGTAATTTATTCATAATCTTTCAAAGCTCAAGGAAAGCTGATGGAATTGACTGAATTTTGACATCACAAGCACTTTCCATGTTTTCTTTGTTTCACTGTTTAATAAGATTTAGTAAATCTGATTATCTGATGTCTGAGTGTAGCCAGAAAGAAAAAGGTGACTTGGGGGATTGCAATAATTGAGATAATGAATCATTACTCTTCTGGGTCAACGTGTTTACAACTATCTTGAAGACAACATGAGAAAATAAAAAAAAATCTTGAGGAAACCCCTGCAAGACTAAGAAAAGTTTATTCCTCCAGCAATGACATTTTTCAACATTATAGTAACAAACAGTATATTGTTTGAAAAACAGAAATCTTATTTGTTCATTTTGTAATATCTTGTATACGATGTTTGCACCCTGAACCACATTTCCTTGAGGAAATGCTCTGAATGTCTGGAGGTTATTCATTCATTGAAAGTGAAATACATAATCTACAGCTGCTGAATATGATGAGAAAAACATTTCACAGTGGATTTCTTCATTTTCGTGCACATATATTTTCGGTTAGTGTTGCTATACTGTATATTTGAATACACTGAGTGTATCCACATTTTGCAGACTTACTTCTCTTCTAGTAGTTCTCTGCAATTTACTCACAGTTGCTACATTTGATTCTGCATCCAAATGTTACATCAAAAACCGACCTTCTTACAGCCAATTGTTAAAATATTATTTGTTTCTCAACTCACACGTGCCACAGATTTGTCATGCGTTTTGCAAATGTGTAATAATAAATCCAATTTAATTTATATCATAATCATACTCACCATCAAAAATAAACAACCACAATTAATTCTACTGTATATAATTTAACAAATACCTGTGCTGTTTAGATATTAATTCCAAAATGATGAAATTACTTAACACAAAGAAAAAACTAACAAAAAACAATACAAATAGTATGAATTATCATTCCAATGAGCTCTAGCACTGAGCGAAAACACAAGTATTAGCAATTGTTGTTAAATTCTTCAGGATTTAGAGAAAGAGCACACAGATCAAACACTTTACTGAGAGACAAAGCTTGTGGAAAAAGACAGAAAATACTTTTCAAAACCCACAGCTTTGCTCCTTAGTGCTATTTAATGTCTGTGTTCTTAATCATTTTCAGGCAACTGCAAACTTTGGAGCAGTAGAGAATCTTTATATTGTTCTAATTCTTTGGATTACTTGTAAATAATACAGATTAATAAAGCTACTTTCTTTAGTGCGTTATCAATTTTGAACTAGTCCTAAACGCATCATCACCTAAACCCTAGTTTGAGAGGGAACTACAAAATAATAGAAGATGGAACCTTAAAGATGTGAGATGTCCTTGCATGCTGCTGTTTAATATTTTTTGATTTAAATAACCAGGAATATTGTACTAACCTATAAAAAGCATTGAAACAAGCAAACATAACAAAAAACTTCAAAGAAAGCAAATCATTGTGTTACCTAACAAAAGTTCACAGTTGTTTCCCAGTAGACAATACCTGCATTGTTCTCATATGCCGTTTCATTGAAGAGGCATGTGCCTGCTTTACCCCTGACATGGCTGGCCTGCCGATTATATAATTAGATCAAAAAAACAAACGTTAAACCCTCACATCAAAGACTCGTTTGGAAAAATCCATCTCTCCAATTGTGTCTGATTAGAGATCCTCTAGAGGCTGTTGGAAGGCGAACATGTGCTGGGATGTAAATGAGATAGCCCTCCTCTGTTTTTGCTCATTTGCTATAGATGGGATAACTAGGTAAGGAGGAAGGATTAGAAACCAAGGTTCACTTCTGTTCTTTTGCATTCGTCTCTCACGCTCTTCCTCACTCACTGCACCTCTCTGCTCTCTTTGTTCTCATCCTCAATATGCCTCCTCCCTCTACAGCTTCTGCCCACTCACTCTTCCTCTCTGTCTCTTTCTCTCCTAGCTTGTTTTGAATTTGCCTGTGCAGATAAACGCTACAGCATCAGGAAGACTTAATCAATGGCTGAACGTGTGGGAGGCAGCTTGGCCAAGACACGCTGTTTGACCAGTAACCAAAAGGTTGCTGGTACCATCTGCAGCATTAAAAAAACAGAATGGTTTTTGCAGCTAGTGCAAGACTGGTGGGTGGCCAGTACTGCATCATCCACATAACTGAAGTGCTCTTGAACAAGGCACTTCAGCACAATTGACGCTGAATTGCTATTTAATATACAGTACATGTGTTCTGAATGTGGGTGGATTACGCACACAAACTGACAACTCAAGCATGCAGTTTACAGGATTTTAACCAGACCTAAACCTAAAGGAAATTTGTAAGTAACTACCGGGCCTTTGTTTTAGTCAATGGTAAAGAAAAGGTCTCGTTTCCACAATGTAAATTAAGAATAAGAAAATCAGCCAAAGTTACGAGAATCTTGTTAGAAGTGTCCTAAATATGCTATACTGCTTACAAACCTGGCAAACCCGACGCTACCTGGCTGCGAAGTGTAAACGTTCGCAAGTCTAATAGAGAGCGCGGTACAGTAGCTAATAGACTCCCACAGCAAGATCTTTAAATGCAATGGAGTATCACTCCAACTGCAGCCACACACAGTTGATAATCCATGTAGCAACTTTTATTCATTTTGTGAAGTGCAAATTTCAGGTATTGAAAGTCATAACTCTGATGTTTTAATAATGCCTCCACACTCTCCCACTGCTCCACACATGGTGTGAGCACTCCTGTCGCTGTTTTTACTTTTAAATTAAATTATCCTCACTCTATAATAAATGGGATTTCATTTTCACTCAGTGATACAGCACTGTGGTTCAGGGTACTAACGAAAAAAAATCTTGTTGATTTTCCCACGCACCTATATTTTTCTTTTCTGTTATTTCAGACTACTGCATCTCGAGCTCTATTCCAACATCAAAACCACCTCAGAGAGACACTGCTTCCTTTAAAAGCAGTAATCTATTATTGGAATAAAAGACACAGAAGCAACATATGAAATATGACTCGTTCACTAGTATTTGTTACATTAAGTTTATTTTGCCCACTTTTAAGCACTGGGGAATAAATAACCGTGTGCTGCTGCTGAAAATAGTCCCCAATAGACAAGCGAATATCAGTGTAATAATGCCACGTATGCTCGCAACATTCATCTTCGGGTTGCTATTTACAACTATGCATTAAAGCTCTCCAGCTTGCCGTTGTGGCTGTGCAAGTTGTCTTTGATGTCAGTGGGAGCAGAGTGGGAGAGATTGATGCACGGAGAAACAGAAATGGAACAAAAAGTGTTTATGTTAAATTGACCGGTGCTTTTTTGCTCGTGTGCGGGTAGCGCTGTACACAATGAAGCATACACTTTTGATACGTAAACATATGAAAATGAGTGTGGTAGGAGCAGGGGAATGCAGCCCATCCTTACTAATTAGAACACCACACAGTTGTCTAAAGGAAAATCCACTATTGGGTGCGTAGACGTGCAGTGAATTACCAATCAGAGCAAAACTAAAAAGACAAACACAAACCAGTTTATTGCGCTTTACTGTGAGGGGTGAAGGTATTATAGATCAGTAACAGTTTTATGTAATATGTATCTCTGATGTACTGACTACACTCAAGTAATCAATGAATGAATGTAATGTAAATAAAACCTGCACGAACATAGTATCAGCAAAGGATGTGTACTGTGCACTTGCAGTGAAGAACCCACTTAAAATAAACACTATACATTTCCCAAAGCTGTTTGGAGGAGTTTTAAGTGCTACCTTACATTCTGCTCTAAATAACAGTGTGGACACAAATGTTAGCTGGTTAGTAATTATGCATGTAACCACAAAAGAGACAGACATTTCCTGTATACGTATAAACTCAATACAAAAAAAAACCTGGGACCACATGTAAAATGTACATAAAAACAGAATGCAATGGTTTGAAACCCATAACCCATATTTTATTCACAATAGAACATAAACAACATATATCAGATGTTGAGATTGAGACATTTTACCATTTCATGGAAAATATTAGCTCATTTTAAATTTGATGGCAGCAACACACACCATAAAAAGTAGTAAAAGCCTGGAGTAGTTGCCACAAATCAAAAACAGAAGGAGGAGGTTTTGACAACTGCTTAGGTTAATTGGCAACAGGTCAGTAACATGGGTATAAACGGAGCATTTCAGAGACGCAGAACCTCTAGAATGTAAAGATGAGCAGACGTTCACCAATCTGTGACAACCTGCGCCTAAAAATTGTGGAAGAATTTCAGAAGTGTTCCTCATTGTAAAATTGTGAAGGCTTTGAAGATCAGTATATAATATCATCAAAGGATTCGGAGAATCAGAGGAATTTCTGTGCACAAGGGACAAATCCAAAGGTCAAAACTGGATGCATGTGAACTTTGGGGCCTCAGGCAGCACTGCATTAAAAACAGGTATGAATTTTTATTTGACATCACTGCATGGGCTCAGGAACACTTCCAGAAATCACTGTCTGAACACAATTTGCTGTGCAAACCACAAATGTATCATGCAAAGAAGAAGCCACATGTGAACACGATCCAGAAACGGTGCCTGTTCTCTGGGCCAAAGCTCAATTACAATGCTCTGAGGCAAAATGGAAAACTTTTCTGTGGTCAAATTAATCCAAATTTTAAATTGTTTTTGGAAACCATGGACACCGTGTTGTGGACTAAAGAGTAGAGGGACCATGAAGCTTGTTATCAGCGGACAGTTCAAAAGCCTGCATCTCTAATGGTATGGGGGTAGATTTTGTGCCTATAGCGTGGGCAGCTTACACATCTGTTAAAAGAAGAGGGGATGCGACACAATGGTAAACTTCTTTTGAGATGTGTTGCTCCCAGCAAATTCAAAATGAGCAAATATTTTCCATGAAATTGTGAAATGTCTCAGTTTCAACATCTGATACACTGTTTATGTTCTACTGAATAAAAATGAGAGTTTATGGGATTTGTTAAGCATTGCAAGTTTGTTTTTATTTAGGTTCATCACCGCAACTTTTCGGAATTGTATATTGGTTTTATGTTGGAAACTAAAACCGGGATAAAATGAGTTCAAAGTAGATCTATATTTCTCCAGTGGCGACGAATGACTCTAGGTGAAGCTGATTTTCTGCATTCAGCCAAGTTTAAAGTTTGATGCATAGTTGAAAGTGGCCAAAAACATCAATTAATTATTATGTACTTTTGAAGTTGGCAGAGAAGGAAAGAAAATATAGACACAAGCCTTGTTAAAGGTCCATAGCTTCTAAAGTGCTTTACACTAGAGTCTTCTAATCGAACATCGGTTCTTTGTGCTAAAATGTGTTTTTACTAAATTGGGACCAATTGTACTGCACTTAGGTGTCCTAAACAAGTGTCAATCAGACTGCCTTAGTGTCTTCCAAACATCTGTGCAGGTTGTTTTGGACACATCAGGTTATGATCTACAATCATTGGCGGTAGCAATCAGAACAGAGCCTGTGCTTGACTGGGAGAAGATCAATCAGACTAAGCTGTAATCAACAATATAACACAGTTTGATGGGTGGCTAACAACGAGTGAACAACTAGTAAAACCAAAAAACAACTGGCTAGTCAGACTCCTTCAGACTCCTTTTGCCATTTAAAAAGGTTAAGGCAATTGTTAAATTGTGGATGTGAAGTGAACTTGCACCAACTTGCCTAAAATAAATTTTGATCAAAAGCAGGAAAGATGAAAAGTACATAGCTGCATGGAGCTATTATATTTGGTAAAACTCTGGACATTTGCTTCCATTTAGAAAAGACACAGCGTACAATGTGGCTACAAAATGAACCTTCCATTATGGAAATCATGAATAACTCCTTGATAGACACCTTAGTTCTTATCTGACATTTCCAGCAGGTCTATCATTTGCTTTGTGCATGATGTGTGGATGTGAACACTCAAGTGGCACCATGAGTGAAGGCTTGCATGAGAAACTGGTTTGCACTGCGACAATCAATTCAGCTGCAATTGTTGATGCTCCGCTATAGTCGGACGATTAGCTTTTGAAAGGATGTGCACAAACGTTTCAGTATTGAGGCGGCTGTCATTTTTAAACTAATAAGAGATAGTACGGCATTAGAGTGGGCAGCCTTTAGTAGCTTCCTCAGTTAGACAGAGATGTAAGCTGAGCACTCGTCTTTTGAAACGCTTCACACTCTTCTGTGTATGTCATTCCCCAATGTGTTCCTCTTTCACAAGTTCCTCCGCTTTGCTGTCAAAAAAAAAAAACTCTTACCTATTCTGTTTAAATTCATTACTTCACACTTAACACATTCTGTGGTGTGTAACCATTCTTTCATTACGGTGTTGGTCGCTTTTGTTCTTGCACTGTAAAGCCAGTAGTCTTGTAATTTTAATATAATTACCCTGATGCACACTCAATGCAATTTGTCTTGGATGAAAGCAACGCCTACTAATCACAAAGGAAGCCTGAACGCTTGGAAAGCATGTTTTGTGCACACCTGCTGGTCCACCTACAGTATGCAGGTCTCTCTAACTTTTGGTTCCTCGGTTTCTAAAATTCACACAGTTAAAGCCATTAAACCTAATAAAATAAAATGCGCAGAGATGCCATTAGTTTAAGAGATGGCGTAGCTCAGTTGTGCTTAAATCAAGGTGCGGATTAAGTGAGCGGTTACTGATATCCAAGTCAGGAATGTGCTGTCTTTGTTTTGTGGACAGCCATAAAACAACAGGGCACCTTAGCTGCGCAGGGGGCCCACTCCTCGTGTGTCTAGAAAGCCCACATTACAGAGTTCTGGGGGCAAATCCATATAAAAGAAATTATGACTCACAATTACTCAGTACTCGAGGCAATGAATGAAATACGGCTGTCACCATCAAGTGGCTACATAATTTCACACATTTGTGGCAAGAATTGATGATGAAAGACAGCAATTATTACTAATACACAATTATTAGAACTTAAATGTATGTTTGATTGACATTCGCCCACCTACTTTATGAAAGCCCTTATTTAAATTCCCCTCTAATGCATATTACGCTTCCAATAATGGCTACTGCAGATGAAATAGCACTTGTCAAGTGCTGTATAATTTAATCAATTTTAACATTGCCACATTCATGTCTCAATGAAAAAGGTGGACATCGTTTAAGTCGAAAGCTCTCTTTCTGGCTCCACAAACATACATGAAAAGCTAACATATCTGTTAACAGCAAATCTGCTACCAACTCAAGAATTACAAAACAACCAACAGGGTTTTTTTTATTTATTTTTTTTTTACAGTCTACTTTGGACCAAAAAAAAAATAACAGCACTTTTCTCTGATGCAGGTTGGCTGTCGGCAAAACAGCATTCCTCATATTTCCACAGAGACCGGAGGGGAACATACTGTTCCAGGAGAAGAGAAGAATCGACAACGTGACAGGAAGATGGAGGTATAAAAGAAGCAGGAGGAGCAGAGTGAGGAAAAGACCGCGGGAGAAGGATTACCTCAACATGGTCATACAGCAGGACACTTATCACCCTTGTTAAGGGAAGGATTGTCTGACTGGCTTATAGATGTGGAATAAAGCTCCTTTGGTTTGAGATATAAGCCTGCAGTATTGGTACAGAAAATCAGTTATTTATACGAATAATATTAGAAGAAAATTTCCATGTACACTGTGTTTATAAATTGTAAACAGATTTTGTATGTGCAGTCACGCAGGAGCAGATTTTAAGGCACAGACTGACAGCTCAAAGTAATGCATGCTTTTACCAGTATGCTTTTTCTAAAATATGTTTTCAATATTTGAAGTATTTTTAGAGCCATGGAGGACGTGCATGGCAGTGATCAATGGATAAAAGCAAATAATGCTTCGCAGTATCTTAAACTATTAACTTCAGTAACACTAAAAGCACAAGCACAATCCATATTTCAAGAACATTGGCAGTGACATCCAAAACGCTGGTCCCCAAATGGTCAAAGCTGATTTGTTGACTCAAACATATAAAAATGCTTATGGGAAAAAGGTTTTAATCTTGCTAATGAGCCCGTCTATCTGATAGCAACGAATCACCCCAATAAGAATTACAGAAACTTTTCTCTTCAGCTGCAGCACAGCTCTGTTTTAGCAGAGTAGATAGTACATCATAGTTAATGTGTTGCAGACTTGCCCTCTTGAACTTCACCCAGAGTATATCATAGTCTTATCGTTACAAATGCCTCATTCGCTGGGACCAGCTGTATGTCCTCCTCTGATAAATGTATATTTCATCACCTGCAAAGATAAATCTCCAAGCTTTTAGTAGCTCATCTTTACCCAGAATGCACTGCGTAGCCTTGCAGTGACAGTGCTGCACACATTGATGGACTTATGACACCTTGCACGAGAGCTCGGGGTTTAGCAAGGAAGATCACAAGGGCATTTTAACACCAGCCTAAGTGGGGAAACGTTAGCATGCTTTTGGAGATGAAAGCCTGTCTTTGCCCCAGTAAGAGAAGTATCTGTCAATGCTAATCATCTGCTTGCCCGTGCATGGCAACGCTTTGCAGCTCATCAAAATGAGTCAGTCAAAAAACAGGGACTCTGGGTCTATAGAGGAGTCTATGTGCATGCAAACACTTGAAGCAAAACATTGGTAAGTGTAAGTGCGTGAATTCAATCCAGAGCAAATACGCAAAAAAGCATATTTGCTTTTGAAATTGCAGTGAAAAAGCCATGAAAAATACTTTCCTGCGGAAACGCGTACAAAATTTCCTGGAAGAATCTTGTTTTACTTAATATACATACAAGTCTTCTTTGGCAATTCCTTGAAACTCTTCCTTGAAGGAAAAACACAAGAAACTATGTCAGCTGTGAGAACTTTTAGCCCCGTGCTGTGTCTAATTTGATTTGGGAAAGCGTTTTACACTTGAACACTGATTCTCTACTGTGCGCTCAGTGAGTGTGCTGACCTCCATTTTTGAGCATGGTCCAATGCAAGGAGAGCCATTTGTCCTTTTTGCCACCATACGACGTCACGGTCCCTCTAAAGGGGTCCTTGCTGAGGCCAAAAAAGCGCATGAGCAGAGCAGGATTACATCCATCCATTGAGGTTTGGCCCAAATAGGGGCACGGACAGGACACGGGGGCCAATACTACTCCCTCTCCACAGGGGTGTTGGGCACTGTGATAACCAGGGAGAGGAAACAGGCCACTTTGAACGTTATCGACCAGCCAAAGAGGGACGGGGAGTGTGGACATGGACATGGCTATCAGCCGCTTCCACAAAATAAAATAAGCTTTGTTTGTTGCTCAATCTGCCTGCCACTTTTAATTTCCACAGGAGGAAACGTGCTTTGTTCTCTTGTCTGCTGCAAAAAGTAACTAATGATCAAGTATTATTCAACGCAGCATCTGTGTTGCGGCCCAGGCATGACTGGCATGTAGGTCCTCTGTGCTGCCTTATTCTGGTGATCTACATGGTAACGAATAACTTCAACATACCACGTGCTGAGTAAGACAGCACTACTTTGTTTTCACTCATAAGATTTTAATGGATTTTAACACCACAAAACTGTACTTTAGGAACCTCTTTAAAGATTATATGTGTCCCTGTGTTTATTTTCATCAGTTACTCAGAAGTGGGCACCCTAAGAATGTCATTAACTAAGTACTGCATTCACAAAGGGCACATCACTATCTTTGCACCTTGTAAGCATCATAGCTTTCTGTAATTATTTACAATTATGCCTCTCTCTAATGAGAGAAAAGTACACGTTGATAACCAGCAATTAAATGTGAAACAGATGTGTTTACAGCATGGGGTCAAGTGAAAATGTAGCATCCACGCAAGAACACATTCAGGTGGGTGTGCTAAGTACCGGGGATAATCAAATTCAAATTCAATCAAATTTACATCCAAGTAAAGTGCATGTTGCCTATTTAAAATAAAATCTACAGTATGTAAATACAAAACAGTGAGTTACAAGAAGAGAGGCCCTCAAATGATAATGGAAAAGAGACAGTTCTTGTTCACAGTCTTCAGACCAAACACATTTTTAAAGCCTGATGTTTAGATATTACAGAAAAGTCATTTTGAGCTAGATGATGTGAAGTGGAACATATGTGCTTCACGTGATATTTTAAGACTCTTCCCCGCGTCACCTATCTGAGATAAAGTAATTCTGGCTGTGTGGGCTGAAAATAGACAACATTTTAGGTAGAAGCTACCTCCGATTAGCTTAGCGCTTTGCCTTCCAGATCAGACTGGTTCCTTGCAGGTGCCAACAGCCCATTGGTATCCACCTTGTCAAATGGTATTTCTATTAGATTTAGTCACACTCCTGTGGTTCCCCCCTGCTTTGTAGCAGTGTTTGCACTTTGTCCTAATAGAGCAAAAAGAGCACCCTTGTATGAGCAATTTTAAAAAAAGCAATTTGTTCTATTTCTCCCTCTGTTTGCTTTTACTGTGTTCAGGCCCAGTGCACTGGGAGCAAGCTAACCTTACATAAATTACTCCTAGTGCCTATGAAAATGTCAACAAGATGTGGCTAACTCCGCTCATCCCATTACAGTTTGTGTGTGTGTGTTTGTGTCTGCGAGCATGTAGATGTTACAACCACACAGTATGTTTGCATGTGTGACTGAGTGAGATATCAGATATCAGTGCATGGCCCTGTAGTCTGAACGCAGTAGTGTGTATGTGGGTGAATATGTCAGGCGTCAGGCTGGGGGACGGCTGGGTGGCCCGCTGGCTGCTGTCGAGGATGGATGGATGAATGTGAACATCTCTTTAACGCTCTTTTCACAGGGACTGGGCTGATTCATCTGTCTGAGATGCCTTTGTCATTTTGCTTGTCTGATGTGCACTCCATCCACTCCCACTGATGGATCACTCTGAGCCCCCTCCCGTGTGTGACTTTGTCTATGCAGTGTCACATGGTCATCTCTGAAAATGTTACTCCTGCTGTGTGTGTGGGTGCATGAGAGCCTCTGCGGTGCATAAATGTGCATTTGTCAACACAAGTGGACATCCAGCTTCTTCTGCAATTGTGTTCTTCATTGAGACAAGTGGTGTTTTTCAAAAACAAGTGCAGAAAAACAAGTGCAGAAATGTGGCCGCACGCTGCTCTTGCCCACTACAAATGGTTCCTCTCGGCAGGCGGGTACCTTCTAGCCCCTTTCACCCGCTGTTCTCCCCCACAAACCACCCTCTTAAGCTCCTTTTATCTGTCAGCATCATTTAAGCAGGCACTCGCACACATACACCTTCCTTCACACTTACTTTCACTTTGTTCACAATCCTGTGCCTGTGAAATGGGAATTACAATCATCAATATGTTCATTCTTTAACTGATCCATCTTCAAATCTGCTGGGCTCTATGTGTATTGTTAGTCTTATTTCTAGTTTGCCTTGTTACACCGATATGAGCCACAGCTTTTAAACTGATAAGATGTGACAGACATGGGAAAGGAAGCCAATCAGAGATGACCGTCTGCCAGGTCTGGAACAAAAGTAGGAATCACTTTTCCCCCAGTGAATCATTGAGACAGATCAAAGCATTGATTACATTCACCTGATATCCACTCACACACACTGTGCTGAAATAACCGTCTAGAAATAAGGCTTGTCTTTAAATTTGACATCTATTAAGCTGCAGAAGTGGTGTAATGGGCTGAGTAGTACTGTACAGACAGCACTGAGGAAATAGAGAGCCTTCAGAGGTTTTATAAAGTGTGTACACAGTGTGTGTCACAGTACAGTATGTTTTCCCGAGGTGGGCCCAGCATTACAGCTGTGAGTTCAGTGCCAAGGACAGCTCCTGCAGTTCCAATTAGGCTTGGACTCAAACTGAAATATCAAATGTAGCAGAAATTACTAAGTAAAAAGTTTAAAAACTTTCTCATTCCACTGAAACTAAATAGAAAACTGACTTTAAAGATGTTGGCATTGTTTTTTTCCCCCCTATTTCTATACTGCGAATAAAGTGGCCCTTTTGCCTGAAGAACAGCGAAGACAACAACCACAGAGAAGAGAAAGTACCTGAAACAAAGTCAACACTGTAACATTTTCTATTCATGTCTCATATTGTGAGTAATCTTCTCTGACACTCGAAAACAATGTTTTCTTACTGTACTACACTGTTGTCATTGAGCAACTGCTCTGCAATGAAAGTCCCAAAATATGTTTTTTTTAGAATACAATTCCTTAACGGCCAGTGTCGGTGTGGGAAGACTTGGAAGACAATATTTATCAGTCGCAAGAAAATTCCAAATTATGGTTTCACGTTCATTGGAAAGTTCAAAACAAACATCAAGTGTTGAAACCACAGCTCGAACACACATGAAGTAAAACTAACCAACGTGTTTATCTGCCTGGCTTGTAATACATTCCTGGATGTACGAGGATGTTGTCGCATTGTTTCTGTCTGATTTGATGTCTCGTTTGATTGCACCTCACACTGCATACAGCGTCTCAGTCAGCTGAATTGAAGGAGAAGAAGAAAACACGTTTCCTTAAACAAAAAGAAAGAAATTGTCATGTATTAGTGATAAACAGGCCAGTTCTTCCGCCTTTTATATGATGGTGGTGGGTTGAAATAAGTGGCCATCAGCCGCAAAATAGCAGCAGAGAAGAAGAGTGACACCACGAGTTCTTTTCTCAGAGACGAGTGGTAATTACAGTTTTATCTACTATTGTAAGCAATTAGAGAAATGGAGGGGAATCTGCACCAACACACACACACACACACACACACATAATCTACATAATCAGCAGAGGGTCAAAAAGGCTGCATGTGAGTTCCCGTTTTTTTTACGTGATTGGGTGAGTGACACTGAGAGTGAGTGTCAACGATTTAACCTGTGTGACCACAGACAGGCCAGTTCGGTAAATGACAGTCTGATGACCTGCACAAGCACTCTTAAATGACCGTCCTAATTGGACTGGTGGGGACAGGGGCCACTGGTAACTGTACCACTGGGAGGAGAGGGTGCATAACCCGGGGCACCCTCCTTCACCCTCAAACACAAACACGCTGCATTGGGTTTAAATAGACTTTTCTCTGGCCATACAAGTGTTTGACACTGTGCATTTATCATCGAACAAAGAGAACAGAGAAGAGTCGTCCGTGCTCTCAAGTGAAATAGAAACCTCTTAATTCCTTAAATAGAAACACAATTCCAATCTGGTGATTTCTGGTAGGGTCCACAGACATACTTCAATCGTACCTTGAAGAATCTGTCATCTAAGTCGCCTGTCATCAGTAGTTAGTTGTAGACTTGTATTAAATAAACAAAGGGGTTTATGTTCTTTTAGACTGGTCATACAACAGGCGACGTTTCATGCCTGTCCATGCCTTGTGTCTGCATGGATGTTTGCATGCAAGTTTCAAGGGAATCTCAGCAGCTGAGTCAATGTGATCTGACCACGTTAATCTACTGACAGAACAAAAAATAAAAGTAAAAAACAGAAAATGCTATGGGAACATGGAAATGTAAATTATGTCTCTATTTGAATGGTGTGAACGGTTTTCGTTAGGAAAAGGTCTACATCGTGTATTACCAATATTTTCTGGGATACAATATATATGTCAAACACGAACTCTGTTCTGTTTTCTGCAGAGCTTAAAATATACTCCAATATTCAAACTGCATCCTATGTGCCTTACAACCATATCAAAAATATTCAAAGTCTACTGGTATGTCCCCGTTTACACAAGCACATTCCTTGACTTGGAATGTGAAACTATGGCCACAGCGAAACTCTTTGGACCATTAATAGAACACGGTGCTTACACTGACAATGGCCTCCCCTTTACGCTTATCCTTTCTAAAGGAGGGAAGCTATGACATCAGTATCTAAGCATCAAGAGCTAATAGATCAGACAACGGAAAACATGCTAACTGGCCAACGGCCGCCATGTCAATGTGTCCCACCTTGGAAACTAATATTTGTAGGCCTGATAAGTTAGTCTAATTGAAATGCGTTCCAGTGATGCACACTTGAGCAAGTCTATATTTGTTTTTTTATCATTCTGTCTCACAGATACACACAAGCATTTAGACAGACATACCCACGCACTGAGGACCCGCAGGGACTTTAAGGTTCACTGAACAAGTTCCTAAATAAACTTAAACTCTGCATGTTAGTGCATGTGTTCATATATGGGAAGGAGAGTCAACTGGGAAAAGCGAGCATTTCACTGTCTCCCAGGTACTGATGTGTGTGCTAACCACTGTCGGCATTTCCCCTCACTTCCAATCGCAGCTCAGGTAATTGGATCCCCCCCCGCCGAGCGGATGGCGTCCTTCTTCGACACAGAGGAGTGTGTTTACTGAACATCGCCACATGTCGGTCAGTCAGGTGGCCTTAACGCTACTCGGAAAAGGTGTTTGGCCCGCCTCTCAGAATGCAACAGAGCATGGAGATGATTACCTGCAATGATAGCAGCTCGGTTGTTGACTCGACACAACAGGGGATGAAGCTACGGCTGAACTAAAGGGGAAGTCACAGGCAACACACGCCAGGCCACGGCTCGGATTGCTCTCAATATAAAGACAACATCTAAGTCTATATAACATATAACTAAACATTAGAAAGATATGAAGATATGAAAAAGCAGAAAACAAATATACAAATATAAAAGTGGCTTCTGTGAAACTTTTTACTAACTAATATAGGTAATAAGATTTCTTTCTAAAACAGACAGAGCATCCTTTATGAATGCTTTTAAATAAAAAGGTCTCTTCTGGGTGCAGTTTACCACATCATCCGCTGATGAAATTCACAATTGCTTTACTTTGATTTGAATCGCAAGTTAAATTGGCCATCTCTTGCTACAAGCAAGTCATCTTATTGTTTATCTAACAAGGCCTGCTGTATCAATTACCACACTTTCTCCAAACAATGGCTTCTAATCTCTCTTACAATGGAGAACTACTTATCAAACAGCACCTAAGGGTATCTGTTCTTCCAATCGGCATGTAGCTACACAGATCTATGGAGTTATGCTTTTGGCTATTGTGTATAGCCAATAAACCTCAGACAAATTAACAGTTGCAAAAATGTAAAAAACAAAACAAAACAAACAAACAAACAAACAAAAAAAACCCACATATTTTTATAGGCTCTTAACTTGTTAACTCACGGTCGGTGTGATTCACATGTATGATTGTTGAATGATGGAGGTGAGAAATACATCACAGGAAACGAGTCACCAATACTGACAAACAACAGCCTCGACAGACCACAAGCAGCACGTTCACACCTTAGTATATATTTGCTGCAAAAGGGCAGAATCCTGTGTGTCTTATCTGAAAGGTGCGTCATTGTTATGAAGCAGTGAATGACAATGACACATTACTACGCTTTGTGTGACTTATTCAATTTTGCTGGTGTGTGTACACAACCCAGGACTGACTGTTAGAGAAATGATTTCACTCTCTCACATTGCTATGGCACTGCGAATAGACTGGCCTGCTTCAGTAGTTCCTCAAGCTCCAACTGTGCCAGGTCTTCACTTTTGTGGATGCCTTCATACCACTTTATGAAGCTGAATCTAATCATGTTTCATGCAAACCAAGACAGGTAATGAACACTATTGTTTTCTAAATCCCGCTGAAGACATAAGTTTTTCCATTCTTCATATATTCTTAAGATGATAGCACTATAGGCCACATGTGGACGTTAAAATTCAGGTGAGAGCCAAACATATTAGCTCATCTTTCATCTCTATTTGAAAGCCAATATAATTACCAGTTTTAGTCTAATTTCCTTCATTTTCACCATCAATAACAAGCCGATTTATATGCATAGCAACACTCGCAATAGCCCTTTCATTAACCATTTATTTTTAATTGTAGGAGTTAATAGGGCAGTATAAAAGGCTTGTGTACGTGCACAACCTACTAAATAATCTGTGATTTTTCACTTTTAGCTGTGTAAATCAGGATACATTTAAAGTTTTTTATTGATTTAGTCTTTAATTTGAGAAATTATTCCACAACAACCCATAAGCGGAAACAACTACCACTGTCAATATTTCAACAGACCCGCAGACAATGACCGTATCAGCAGCCTGCTTTATATTCAGCAAACATTCAGCTCTGAGTAAAGTTCCACAGTGTTTGCCAACATGTCTAACCATCAAAGTCTTCAAAGACTCACCATCAGAAACAGCGCCGTGACAATAGCTGAGCCCCAAAGGTTTTTTTGTCTCTGCTTTTCACTGGGTTTAGATACAATTCTAAAGAGGCACTTCTCCAAATGACTTGGGTTTGAAAGGGACAGGAAAAACAAAGCATGCAGACCAGACAAAAGCTGCAACTAATCCAAAGCTAATCATTCGTAATAGCAGACATTAAACACGATCCACTGACAGCCGCTGAATAGGAACCAAACATACCTTGTTTATCTGCTCAACGTCAGTGGAAAGAAAATGTGGGGCTGGACAAAAGGCATATCTCAGTGAAAACCCACAGCACATTTCCTGTGTATAATTAATAAAAACCCCCATTCACTGCTGAGAAAGGGGGTAAAAAAAACAACATAATTAAAAGTAAACACCCTGAACTGCCTCAGCCACTCTGTCTCTGATCCTTTGCTCAAACACACAAATACAAACCCAACCTCATACACACAGGCCAAGAACAAACGCATAAAAACAAAAAAAAAGCACGAACATACACGTGCATGTACACGCATTCACTTTTGCAGCTGTGCACGTACACCCACTCAGCAATGCAGCTGGCACCCCACAGAGGGGTATCAACATGGCAGCTGGCGTAGCCCTGGGCTTTGGGACTCTGTGTCTTGGAGCACTGTGTTTAAGACTCGCTGCCTGGGGGCCCTGCCGCCAGGTGCCGTCACTCAAAGCCACAGGGGAGGGGCTTGGCAAAACAAGAGGAAGATGATGTCACTTGTTTATATTCTCTGTAGGGGAGAAAGTGGGTTCACATCCTGAAAAATATAACTCAAAGCATCTAATTTTACTTCGGACTTTAATATTCACCAATTGCATTAAACTTTACTCTTAAGAAATACTCACTGTCACTTTTGCCTCCCTTAAGGCCCCCAAAAGAGAGCTCTTCTGCAAAAAGAGCTACTAAAACATGCAGTAAATGAATCATCCAGTCCCCATCAATCTTTCATTGCTGCTTCATGTGTTAACAATCTTTCTGCAGTCAAATTCCGATGTCTAAAAAAAACTGCAGCATATTTGGATTCTGTTCACAAAAGATGAGGACATAATGTCTTACTGGTGTTTCTGTGCAAGTGCTCCCCTTACTCCCATTTCCTCACACCGTTTCTGTTTACTTACTTTTATTGTCTGCCTCTTATCTTTCATCCTTTTCGTGCTACGTAGTAAACTAAGCAGCGAGCCACAGATTTCCAACCCGGTGAAGGATACTGAAGAGCATGGCGCCCCACTTGCAGCTAGCGACCTTGAGCGTTTTTCTCCCAGAAACACGATTGTTTGTGAGAAAACAAGCTCGCTTTAGCTGACATTGAGGAAGACACAATGCGCCGCAGTGTCATTTGACGTCTACTCCTATTGACTATGCACTCGTGCATTTACATACCCTTGTGTCGAGATAACAGATATGCAACTTTGGAATACATTTCCTCTCTTTGTTGAGGCATCTCTCACCTTACATATGAATCATTCAAACCTTTACTTTTTTTTCATAGCTTGTGTACACATATTTATAGTCAGGGAAAGCCTTTTGGAGGTTGTGATATTAGCAGACAAACATCCAGTGACAACACGGTAATTCATTGTGGCTTCTACTCTTACAATTCATTCAGAGTCAGATACTTGAACTTGTAGCCAGAGGTTAAATGGGTCGGTGTGGGTAAAGCGTGCGTGCATGACGCGCTGGTGTTGGTATGTGCTTGTGTGTTTGTCTGACAAGTGGGAGTAGCATTTACAGCTATTATAGAACAATCCAACTCCAGCGGAAGCCTGAAATGTATGTGACAAATAGAATTTGAACCTAAGTGCGACCAGAGGGGATTTCTATAGGAAGAATATTTCGTAGGATAGCACATTAGCCACACTTTATAATGGCGTTACAAAGGGTTTATTTTACAAACTGCAGTAAAATCGCACACACAAACACCTAGGAAACAAATGTATAATGTACAATACAGTGGGATTTTTATTTATTTATTTTCAAGAATAGGCATCCAGGTCTCTTAAGCTGGTCTTGAGTAAACTTTTAGTGTTCGTTTGGGCTAAAGGGGTCACACAGTATAATAAGATTCATTTACTTACAGTCAATTAGGTGACTCATACGTGCTCCTAAAGTTTAGTACACTAAGAACTGCTTTTATACGCCAATTGTATTGCCTTGTGATGAGTAAAGTCAATTTAATATGTATTCGTGCATGCTTCTTTGAGTTTTTAAGCATGATTCTCAGATACTGGATGATGTGGGCCCTGGTGTTGATGTCAGCAGACAAATATGCAAATGATCCAAACAAGTCAAATCCACAAGGCTGTTAGAGGTTGCATACCAAACTAAGGCAACGTTAGCACTGTGAATCATAGCGTCAGCGTATGAGATATCCTCTACGTGACAATTACTTAAGCTTCTGATTCTATTATCAACATGACAGCTAATACTGCTTTAAAGGCTCAAGAACCCACCAGGAGACTTTCAGGCGAGTAAAAAGAGGAGAGAAACAGAGAAGAGATTGAGGAAGAGAGACCCTAAGTGGAAAAGACAAGGCATTCCACTGAGCGCCCTTCTCTGAGGCCTGTTAGCTTCATCTTTCCACCAGTAAGACCAGCAGCTGGACATTTCCCAGATGACTTAGGGCTGAGGTATTGGCCTATCAGGGTTGTTAGCTGCCTTTTCCTTCTTCTCCTTCCTCCGGGAGTAAGGGCCGTCACACTTGTCAGCCCACCACAACGCCATCTATGCTAACAGCCTCCCGGCGATATAGTTTTCATACAGCATCCAGAGCCATATTGCAGATGTGTGTGTTTGTGTGTGGGTAGGTGAGGCTTCAGTCAATAAGTGACTTACACTTGAGGAGCGCTGCTGTGCTGTTTTCAGTCATTAAAAAGCTGTCTCTCCGTAAGTCTCACCATTTGGCTTTTTAAGTTTTACCGCTTCTAACTTTGTTTACTTTCTATACACAGCTGCTAAGAACTGGGTTAACCCTAACCCAACGTGTTACAGTAAAGGTTACAAACTAGAGAACTATGCAGCTTAAAGACCGGCAAAAAAATGCTCTTTTTTGGATAACAAAAGAGGACATAACTGGTTTTATTAACAAAGAACTTGTTTTGGAAATAACTGTAAAACACTAAAAATTGTTGGCTTGTAGTAACCTTGTGTGTATCATAGTGCACATAGCCTCCTATGCCCACAGGGCATCTATCTTTAGCTAGTAGCAAAACGCAGATCTTGGTTGCTATGAGCCATTTGAAGCACTGGAAGAACATTTTTGAAAAAAAAGAAATGCTGATGTATTTTTAACATCTGCATTGTGAACATAAAGAATTATCTCATTCTCTCTCTCTCTCTCTCTCTCAAAAAAACTATAATCTGATATATGGAGCCGATATATGATAAATGGAGTGTGAAAAAATTTTTATCATCTTGATTACTGCAGTACTGTATATACACAGTATCTACAGGCATCCACACTAACACACACACACACACACACAAAGCAATTTACCCACGTTTCTGTCAATGTCTAGGTTCATATCATGATGAATTTAATATTAAATAAGTCCAATATTTATTCTCCTTTTAGCTCAGGTATGGGGGAAACAATTTGTCTCTACAACATCCAAGTGTATTCAGGACCAACATTGTCTTTGAATTTCTTTTTTTTAAGGCAAATTGCTGCCTGTTGCTCCTCCAAACAATGCTGCTGAACTACAGAATGAACTGAAAGGTGCTAAAATGCTCCACAGAGCTGAGAGGAACTGCAGAATTGGGTGATAACTCTATGTGGGTTTATCACTATGAGTGATACCTGTCAAGCTACAAAGTTGTCTGACCCTGTGTTAATATGCAAAAAGTGATAAGTGAAGGTTTTGTTTAGTTAAGACAGCTTTCAGAAGTTGACTACCTGAATTAAAAATCTTTTCAGCAGTGGCACTGTTTATCATCCCACCCTTCTATGTCAGGATTTAACTAAGAATACACGTTCCGTTCCGCTATGTGTAGCTGTCTGACTAAAAGCTGTCCTTGATTTTCAGTTCTAACCTTGATTTAGGAAGTGATGAAGGTTGCCCTGGCCTCCCCTGAGGGTCACTGACATATCTCACACCAACAGAAACCCGAGAGCCTGTGGGGTGCTTTGATTTATTACTGGCCTAATTAGGTCACCCAAGGCCAAGATTCATTTGACAGGAACCAGAATCAAAACCACATCTTTCACTAGCTTGCATCCCTGGCACTCGACTTCCAACCCTCCCTAGGCCTCCAGTAACTATTACAGTATCACAGGTAAGCTCTTGGAATGCTGGGCTCTTCTGACGATAGTCATAATATATGGAAATTTCCTCCATACATATGGAAACCTATGCTAATTGGAGTCTAAAGCCGCACAATTACAGCAGTAATGCTGGTGGGGAAGACGGTGCAACAAATCACTGTAGTGCAGCTACAGTAATGACCCACACTGTGGGGGAGTTAGTGTGACGTAGCTGCGCTACAGAAATCAGAAAGGCAGTGTAAAGGCGAAGCATATAGAGGGACCAAAGCTCTGATTACACCCTAGATGAGAAGAATCTGGCTTTTTGGATACAGGGAATCCGTTCGATGAGAGACAGTGGCTTAAACCCATGTGTGTTGTATCATCTGATTAGTGGTGCTTATCCGAGACTGTGTGCGTGATTTTAATTTGTTTTGCAGGTTATGTGAGGAGTGTGTGTGTGTGTGCATGGAAAACAGAAAAGCAGGAGGCAAAGTAAGCTATCCTGTAAATGCAATGCACGAAACCACAGAAACGAAAGCTTCTTCCGTCTGCATGTACAGTATGTGGATATATTTTCTCTAGATTGAACTGTGTGCGATGCAATGAGGGGATTTAGCGCTTGCAGCAGCAGCAGGTCCCTCCTGCTTAGCAATGAAGCCGATCCTATCACTGCTGCTACCAAGAGTCATCAATAACCCTGCCAGAGGCTGCCAAGAGTGCAACTGTGTCTCCACCACATGGACACCTGCCCTTTATTCCCTAGCAACCAGGAAGGGGTGTTTTGTGTGTGAGATCCGGCTATACAATTTGTACATTTGTAGCCTCTGTAGGAGTCCTGGATTTTGCTGTGAGCCACACTGAGCAACTGCTGTGCTGTATCCCTGTAATACAGAGGATTCTGTCTGTAATTATTATCTATCAAATAAGGATTTAAAGCTGCGCTAGGCAACTTTCCATGCTGGCTGCTTGTAGTAAGAGGCAACTGTTTGAGCTATTTCCACTCAAATACCCTTAAGATGTGTAGTATGATGTCAGTGAACCACACTATCATCTTCACCGCACTGGTCAGTCTGTGATTACTGTAACTGAGACCAGAGGGACTAAAGAGGTAAAAAAATCCAAAACCGCAGCTTCTTCTGAACACAGAGATTTAGTCTCTTCTTTTTTGTCTAAAACGGGAAAGAATGCTCATGTCTTTGATGATACAACAGAAATTGTAGGACCAAAATACTATAGTCATGTTTCTATCATATGTTAATATGCTCCAACCAGTAAATGGCATTTTGAATCACAGTTGCTTTATTTATTTATTTATTTGTTTATTCAAACCAACAGCTACATACCTAACACTAATTACACAATATCACCACAGAAGTAGGGTAGGGGTAATGGGCCAGTCAACTGTACAGGAGACTGAAAACACAGTGTATCTTGTAAATAGCACTAATAAGGAAGGTACAACCAAAGAATTTCATAAATAGCTTTGTATTTCATTATTCAGCTATAATGTCACACATCCAAATGGCACAAAAGGTGACGATCGCGCCAAAATGCTTAATCTCACAGCTATGGCTTTGCCCTAAAACACACATCACAATGTGCCGGACAACCTCTAACTCCCGGGAAAGACTTCAGTTCTTCATGTAGTGAAGGCACTTTTTGCCACTTTTAAACCCTGTATATTGCTAATAGGTTGTCACCACCCAGGAAAACATCTGGCACATTAAGTCAGCTGTTTACGGTAACAGCTCAAGCTTTACTTAGCTTTTTTTGTGCATAATGGGAAAGATTTTAAAGATTTTTTTCAGTTTTGCATCCCAACACATGATTTTTTTTATAGTGTCCAAGTTAATTTAAACGAGTCTGAAAACACACACACTTCACTGTGGCTGTAGTAGTATTGCATCTCCTGATGGGCGTGCAAGGTTCTGTTTTTGGTGCAGATGGAGTGTAATTTCCAATTTCTTCAAATTGTCTTGTTTTGGAATGAAACTTTGATAGCACTGAACGCATAACTGTCGCTGAAAACGCACTTATTAGAATACACCAGCGAATTTCAGCAATAGCTTTATTTTTGGACATGAAAGTCTTCAAATATCCAGTCCATACGTTCTGTACATGGAAAAGGCTCTACATAATGGCTTAAATATGGCAACAAAGCCTGGCTCCCTTATGTTGAATTCCCCTGTGGTTCCGACCAACAGCGTGTGCGGCTGGAACAAAGTCGAAGAAAAGAGGCAAATCACTTCTTTCAAAGTCCCCCTCAGGGAGTGGTGACTTGGATGATATATATATTAAAAAAAAAAAAGAGGCCACTGAAGAGCTACCAAAGCCTCTTTGCTGCCACAACACACTTCCCACTGCAGCTCCCTCTAGCCACCTCATTTTTCTTCTTCCTGTTTCACCAATCCTCACCCTATTTTCTCTCTCCCAACCTGCCATTCCTTTAATCACCACCCTCTGACTCCCACTTCCTTTGCTCTCGCGCAGGCCCAGGTGGGCGAACATTGCTCACTTCACCCAGGGGAGGAAATTAGACACATGGACACCCACCGCAGGCGGCACTGAAGCCACAGGAGAGTGTGACAGAAGACTTCAGATGTCAGATTCCTTTTTTTTTGTTCTACTAAAGTCCAGCTCTGTCTTTAAGTCCAATAAGAGATGGCAAGTAGACTGAAAAAAACACAGGGTAAAATAAGTTATGTCTATGCATCTCTTAGACTGACAATACCAGCTAGGAGAAGAGACAAAGTGCCTCTGATTGAGTTTGTTTGACCCTGTGATTCCAAGTCACCATTATTTAGCCCAAGGAAATGCAGAAACAGAGGAAAACAATTAACTGGCCAGCTTTCCTCTGCATTATTCACAACACTTTTTAATGGCCATTTACAGGGTTGTGAAATTTGGCACAAAACACAGTATGAAACTTGCTTTGTTCCAGAAGCCTGTGGCCATTTTTTTTCAGCTATGATTCAAGCTGCCAAAAACCACTCAAGACTAAAGTTCTTGTGCACGTCTGCCGGGTCGCTTTGACAAGCGGCTGTGTTTAATTTGTGAGGATGTCTTGGTCTGCAGTGGTTTGACTTTTCAGAGTCACTGTCTACACATACCAGGACAGGTTTGCCATTCTCAAGTCTCTGAACTGAGCTTGAGGACATCTAATTACACACTTGCGTCAAATATTTTTATTTCTCCTCTAAAATTAGCATTGCTGAGAATGAAACATGCAGGATAATCTTTGAATAATGCATCAGGCAAAAAGAGCCTTTTCAGTGATTTAAGACTAAGCAGATTTGGTGTATGTGAATAAGAAAAAGATATTAAGGACAACTATTTTTAGGCAAAGTCTGCCTACTGCTTCTGAGTACAAAAAAATGTAGAAAACATACATGAGTAAATTTGATACAGTAGTAGCTAGATACTTTTGGATGGTTTAATCAATACCACATTAAAAAGCATGATTTACCATAATGGGTTAAAAACAATGCACAGTACAATCTGCTGTAAGACATCGCTGATCTGAGAAAAATGCCTCATGGTCCCAACTGTTGGTTTGTATGAAAATTTATCAGTATTGAACATTTCAACATCTTTAAATGTCAAACTATACTCGTATAAGTGGGTTTACCATTGCATTTGGCAAAGATGTACTTTACAACCCCAATTCCAAAAAAGTTGGAAAGATCTGTAAAACTGGAATAAACGTTAGAGCAGGGTGGTTTTTACCGTTGTGTAGCATCCCCTTTTCTTTTAACAACTGTCTGTAAACATTTGGGAAGTGAGGAGACCAGTTGCTGGAGTTTAGGAGAGAAGTGCTGCGAGGTTTCAGCTGCTCTTTTGTCGCCGGATTTTCCCATTTTATGATCTGCCAAGTGTCGGTGAACTGGGTTTTGAACTGTCCACTGATAAGATGCTGGGTGGTCCCTGTCCTCTTCAGTCTACAGGACACGGAGCTCATGGTTTCCAAAAAGGGTGGGATCCTCAAAGTCGCAATTTTACGTTGAGGAAGACTTTTTAAAAATTGTTCCACACTTTTTTGGTGCAGTTTGTTGCAGATTGGTGCCCATCTTTATATTCGAGACACTCCCCCTCTCTGAAAGGCTCCTTTAATACCCATACTCATGTTACTGACCTGTTGCCAATTATCCTAATTAGTTGCCAAATGCTTCTTTGCGCCAATGACTTTTCCAGCCGTTTGTTGCCCCTCTTTCTAACTTTTTTGACATGTTGCTGCCCTCAAATTCAAAATGACCTAATATTTTCCATGAAATGGTGACATTTTTGAATTTTAACATCTGATAAGTTGTTTATGTACTATTGTGAATAAAATATGGGTTAATGAGGTTTGCAAATCATTGCATTTTGATTTAATTTACATTTTCACATCTTCCCAGCTTTTTTGGAATTGGAATTTGGAATTATTTTGAATTTGGTTGAATTCACTGCTGTAAAAACAGGTACAAAATCCCAAAGTTTGTACTGTATTGTCTTTTAAAATTTTGACACCTGAAATCCATGTATAAAAACAGAATAACGTGTCATTGAATTACTATCAATATCCTTACTCAGACTTCAAACTTTACCATTAGTAATGTTTGACGCTCCTCTTCTCACTTTTGGCCCTTAGTTGAAATAGATTTTCCATCCTCTCACTCTAACAACCCATTTCTCACATTAACGACACAACACCCCCATAGTTTAATCTAATAAGAATGAATCAGTTGATTGATACGGCGCTGTCAGGAAGACGACTACTAATTTGACAGAGACGATAGTTAATTCAATATAGCAACTTTGCAGCGCTCGTCGGCAAGAGGTTGGACTATATTTGAAGATGTCGAAAGCTTTTGTTTGAGAGTACGTGCATGTAAGTTGGCGTGGGGAGGGTTACAATCCTCAGTGAGTGACTTTGGGAGGCATTTGACTTTGTGCTGTCCTTTGTGTCGTTCGTAGCTGTCAGGGAAAACGACAGGTGCTTATCTCCTCCCGTCTGCTGGCTTATCTACTGCTCACCTACACATAGATGGGAAATCAATGGGAAGCCTTCAGTGCACCATCAATGTAACAAATGACCAATTCAAACTAGCACTTACAGCGCTCCTAAAGGAAACCCCCATAGCCACGGGGCCCAAGTGCAGCATGGTGACAAAAAAGAGCAGGTTTACACTTGTCAGGGGCAAACGCGTTCGGGGAAAAACTGCACATGACTGCATGTCACAGTGTGGGAAATGCTGCAGGGCACAGTGCATTTAGGTTGATGGACATAACCCTGAAGACAGCCTGAGGGCTAAAGCATGAATGTCTGTCATTTTCATCTTTCGACATCCACTATGTGAAACAAAAGGAGATAAATAACTTGGTTTGTAGATTCACAATGTTTTTTGATGTATTTCTATCACAAAATTGTTTAAAGTTAATTTAAACATGACATTGTTTTGTTGTTTACCTACTACTACTTGTCTGCAACAACACTTGCCAAACCCGCAAATTGTGTATTAACAAAACTATAAGCTGGAGTATATAAAACTAATAACCCATCACATGGCATTTATCTGCTTGGCAAATTGATTTTTATTCATTTATTTTGATTTCTGCATGTAAATAATACAAATGCAGTGTACCTGTATTTTATTATTTAATTATTTCTGTGCATGAAGATAAAAAAAAACGACATGATGTCTAAACTAATAACTAATTCAGTGTGATTGAAGAACTGTATGCACGTCTTTGTCCTAATGAAGTCCATAAAAAGGTGGTTATTCTTGCACGACATAGTGTATCGTCTGAATAACACGCCAACGAGGTAAGTGCTTTCATTTGCTGCCCAAAGCACTTTCAGAGAAATGTCACCGACCCCAAAGGGCCAGCCAATTTCCAGAAACCTCTCCAGTGAAATCTGCCCTTCATTATATCCTTCCAAACCTCGCACATCTCTCCGTCTTTAAACCGCCATTCTGTCTATTTCACAGCTTGATTTTCTATCTTGTAACATTTCGGTAGAGGAGCTGTCAGAAATTGCTATGTTCGATCCGTCTCTCTTGTTTGGCCACAGAAACATTCCTCAAATCATCCTTCCTTTAAATGTGTCAAACTCACAAAGTCAGGCCCCGTCGCAATTGACCTTCACCGTCTATGAGAAGGGAGAAGCAGAAAACTCGGTGAGAAAACTACTCTCCAGCTGAGACCTCAATCAATACAATACCTGGGGATCAGAAAATGGTGACTTCCTTCCCCAGGGCAGAGGTGATCTTAAAACCTTGCTCTTCAGGAGCATTTGTTTTTCAACCACGGCACTGAGACATTTTGACAAAATGGAGCACTACTGGGTGCAAAGGTGCTACTCTTACTCTGTTATGTAATTAATTAAGTTATATTGAGTAAATTATACTTGTTGGAGTAAAGTGGATGAGAAACTTTCCTTAACTCACTAATGTTTTCAGCGTAAGTACTTTTTTTCCAAACAGTGCAATCAGATTGAGCTAACAGGAAAAGTTAAGACGAGAGAGTTTCAGTTTTTAACCCGGGTATGGGGACAGCACTGCACATATGCCACTGAGAAGACAGCCAGCAGATGATCTGCCTTTGAGTACGTGAAATCATGCATCAAATGTGAGATGGAAAGGCTGCTGAAAGTTAGATACCAGTCTTCTTGTATCTCTTTGGTAATAAAAGGTTACAGCTAACAGCCAGATAGCTTTGCATGCAGACTAGAAACAGGGGGTCCACATGTAAGAAAATGTGCCGAATGTTTGTCTAATTAATACAGCATATCTTTTTCGTTTAATCTAAATGGAAACAAGGTGTGAAAACAGCAAGGTATTACAGAGGACTACTAACTTGGTTGAGACTTCACCGGATACCTCACAACAATGGCCGTTTGCGGTTTAACCATGTGCTAAAAATCACATTATTTGATATACAGTAAGCGTCTCTTGCGGGAACTAATATAAGTTTTCTCAAGATAGAGAAATTTAACTGAGAACAGCATTTGGCCCTTTGTACTTATCTTTGGGCAGGTGATGGTAACTCTGCACTTTTCCTGTTGCATTTAAAAGACCACATATGACGACCTAGTAAAACTTATTTCAGGCTATCCCAAAGGGATATTTGCATAACTTTTAAGGTACAACATGTTCATTTAGTTACTATCAAGTGACCTTTGGAGAATTTAGCTAAAGCTTGGTGAGAGAATCAGCTGAAAGTGAGACTAACAATGTGTGTCTTGTTCAAGAGAAGTCCAACAAGACACATGCTGCTTGTTAAGCTCACATTGGTTAAGTTAATGATCTATCATCAATGACACAACTGTTTCGTAAACCTCCAGGCAAACCTGCTGCCGCATGAAAGAGAAACTTTAAATGACCTAGAAATTTTTTTACGTAAATACAAAATCACAAGGTGAACAGAAGTATTTTGTGTCTCACCAATACAGGAAAAGCAGCGACTGCCAAGTTAGCTCTCATCCACCTCTCCCTGCTTTAACATCAGTATCAAATGTGTAATCAGAACCCTTTATGATAGAACACTTGAGTTTTATGCATCTGCTAACACACGATAAAGACAAGACAGAATCCTCGCCAACGTGAGATATAAGTTCTGAACAAAACAAGAACAAAAAAGCGCTGACAGAAGTGCAAGGGAGGAGAGTGCTGTAGTTACAGCGCTTCCTCAAATGACCCAGCATACTTTAAAAAAGGGCTTTTAATATATCTGCAGCCAGTTTAAGCTTGGATGATAGCGGGTGGCAGTAAAAAAAGCACTTAGTGCAGTAATGTGCGATCTTTGAGGATAAAAGGTAACCTCTCTAACTTCTGGGGAAGGAAATTACAAGGCAGACAATAAATTCTGGGCTGGTACGATCAGCTATTACACTGGCTATGTTTGAGTGAAGTATGGCACAAAAGAAATTCAGGGGTAAAGTGGGATGAATCAGTATTGAACGAATATCTGTTCAAAACAAGCTTTTTCCCGTGTAATCGATGTAGACATTTTGCTTTCATGCCACTGATTGGGATAATCATATTTCTTTTAAGATTTACTTTTGATGTTTTGAAGGAGTTGCATCCACACAGAAGAAGTCCATTGATCAACTTTATTCGTTTAAAAGTCTAACAGCCTATTCTTATCCCCCTCCTTGTGCATCCCTAAAGCACCATGTCAGGAGCACAACAAATATCTCCAGAACAGCTTGCAGCCCATCCAACCATATTGCCAAATGAGCACCAGTGGTGGTTTAAGTGATTACTGTTGCTATTAACTGAGGGAGTGCTGCATGAGTGCAGCAAAACGAATCTGGTCTTTCTCAGGACCACAATTTAGCTGACAACAAATCACAGACGGGGAGTTTAGAGAAACTAATTGTATCATTGCAAAGAAATGGACATCATGCAACACTAAATAAGGAAGAGACAGAGACAGGGAGACAGTTGCAGTAAAAAAATTTTAACCACCACCACGTTTGTTTTTATAGAAAAAAATAAAACTGGTGACATATTTAGATTTTTGTTTTGGTATATGTAACCTTATACACACACACACACAAGCTAGAAAGACCCTGGTTTGAATACCCAGACGGCTGCGGCCTTTCTTTGCGGAGCTTGCATGTTCCTCCAATTACTCCAAATGACATGCACGTTATGTAATTGGTGACCCTAAATGCAATAACAATATTCAAATATTTAAATGTGTGTGTTATAAGAAGAATAAAAACAAAAATTAGTGTAAATAATGTACAAGGCCGTAACAAGCGTTTTGGAGCTTTAGGCAGTTGTCCTCGACTTTAGCCATTATAACTTTTTGATAAGCCACCGACCACTAGAGTAATATATTTTTTGATACATTGATTAAATGTATCAAAAATGTATCCTTCCTTTAGTGTACCTAAAATTTAATAAATCATTCAAATTTAAGAAATGTCTTAAGTAACATGTTAATTGTTTGCCAGGAAACATCTGTAGAACTGTCCTGTCAAAGGGAAATACATGTAGAAAAATCTTATTCTGCTAATGTAATTGATCATACATAGTAATTTAGTTTCATTTTATTGGCATAACATTTCCTCATTGACACACCTCAGGCAAAGTGAGGTGTGTCATGGCACTTTTGGCAAAATATTTTCATCTCCACAATATTCATGTTAATTGGATAACTTTAAATAAGATCTTATTAAGATCTATTGCAGCAGCAGGCCAATACAAAAAGAATGAAGGAAAACCTCTAAATATCTCATCCGAAATCAATATGTGCCAAACTAATTGGTGAACCAGAAAGATTAATGAGTATAGAACAAACAATGTGAAGGTTTTTATCAATAAAAAAAAGTGTTTTTTAAAGTATTTCTTTTTCTGCAAAACCTACCTGAGCATAGTTTTACAGGTACAAATGTGATACCTTGCATAAACTCACTAAATCTAAAAACAATTTGTTTAAAAGTTTGCTAGGAGAAGAAGAAATACCATTAATAAAAACCATGATGTACAGCTGTTGCCGTCAACACTAGTGGAATCTGCTTCATGTTAGAAAGTACACAAGCTTATTTCTGGAACAAACTCTGATAAACCCTGTTGATTTTCCTTCATGGCTGATAAAAATTCATTACATGTGACAACACTGCCATAACACACGCATACACCAGAAATGTCACACGCTTCAATCCGACAGCCTCCCAGTCACAGCTAGTTCACCCCCACAGCTGTCAGTGATGGATTGCTTTCTGCATGCATCCAAAATGTCCCTGCTCCTTCATAACAGGATACACACATCTGTCATACTCGAATGTGAACATCGACCTCCATTCTCTATTGTCGAACCCATATGTGCCGTACAGGTATCAATTACCCTGCATTAGAGAAAGACAGATTCTCCAATGCAGATGGTGTGGATGCTATGAAGCGGTGACAGCCATTTGGTGAGTGCTAATACAAAGACAAACAAAAGCTAGAGGGCCGTGTAAGTACTGTATATGACAAGAACAATGGCTGACTTACCTACATGGAGAATCCACATGGTGAAGAAAGCATGAAACAGAAAGACGAGAAGGAGAGTGTTAGTTCAATGATCCGATCAGGCAGTAAAGTAAAGTGCGATATACTTTTCAAATATTAGACAATCTTTGATCTAAAACTGTTTTTGGAAGTCCCACAGCTTCAGTGGAATCAGGGGAGTGTACATGCATCCCTCCTCCCATACCTGTCCTCTCCTCCCCCCCTCTTGGGTGTTGAGGTACTCCTTAATGATTTTTACTCCACTAGTCAAGAACAAATTAGCATCTTTGCTAGTGCTTTCACAATCAGGCCGCTCAACTGGGAATCATCAGAGTGGAAAAGAATAAGCACTTGGAAAGTTTACTTTTCTCCGAGTCGTGATCGATGGAGGGGAGAGGAGCTGAGGTAGTGGAGAGAGAGAGGGCTCCAGGGGGAAACGGGCTATGGCACAAGTGGTAATTAGCAAACTTGTAAAATGAAGCAAGGCAGGCGGCATAATGATTGCCGATATACTTCTGATGTCCTTGTTGTGTTGTTCGGAAGAGACTGAGAGAAACTGCAGATGATGTATAGAGAAAGAGCTGAGTGGATGTGAGATGAGCCAAACAGGTTTTAAGAAGTGGAACAACAGTGGTGACAGAGCCGGTATAAATCACCACTTAATGCAGTGAACGGCAAATTGTGGCGGTGAGCAAACTGTGTTCCAGTTCTAAGACATCCATCCATCCATCCATCCCCTGTATTACTTATCTTGTTAAAGCTCGCAGGGGGGCTGGAGCCAATCACAGCTGTCACCAGGAGAGAGGCATTGTACACCTGTTCAGTGTTTACACCGCCTCTCAGTCTATCACATAACTTCTAAGACATAGACATGTTATATTCTTTCAGTTTATTCTCAGTTTTTATAGGAGCACTTGCAAAAATAACTGCCAAATTGACACCGTGGTAACGTTTGAAAGTGTCCAAGCTATACGGGCATGTTAGAGAGGTACTAATGCTAAACAGAGATTAAAGTTTTCACAGGCTCGATCATTTCATTCTTATACAATGCTGTAGAGTGGCAGCTGACAAAAATGTTCATTTATTAAATATTATTATTTTGTAGGTTCAAATATAGTTATTTTAAGTGTGCATCACATTGTTTTTCAAATCTCGTGATATGCTGTGACCTTTACATCATTAGGAGTTTAGATACTATCATCTGAGGGAGCTCTGGCAAAGCAGGTTGACCGTGATCACAACCTCCATAGTGTGAGCAACGAGAGGACATGATCTGAACTGAAGCTTCCTCGAAATGATGTCATCTGGAGGCATTTTTCAGCCAGAACAAGAGAGATGTTTTAGTGTAGGGAACATCAAAAGCATTATTGCATATTCACACCGTAAACTAAAGCCATGAGGAGCAAGCTGAACATTGATGAAGTTGCCCTTTAAGTAAAGCGTCTGGCTACTTCCACCAATCTTTACTGTTTATCTCCTATCTGTAGGAAAAAGTACAGGACAATTCCGAGCCTGCAAACGTTAATTCCAATGTCCATTTTAAATAAGAATATTATTCTAGGACAACAAAAGGAGCACCATCTTCTGGAGTAGTCTGGAGTATTCACATCTTCCTTCACATCACTCTTTTCCTTTCTGTTTAGTTATCCTTCAGGTTACTATGGAAACACAACATAACTCTCACATCACAAGACTATGCACTCCTCTGGCATGCTAAAGATTTTAAGCTGTTGCTTCCCAAATGTGTTGCTTTTATGCATGTAGCAAATGTATAACAGCTCCTGGTGTGTATGTATAAAGCAACAGTACCAGTGGGTTAAAAAAAAAAAAAAAATGCCACATTTCCTCTCACTTCGTTTTCACTTTTTTAGTAAAAGACATAATGCTGCTGATGTGCTGTGTAACTCTTTCTCGTCAGTGTGTGGTTTCCTATGCTCTTTCCCTGTCACTTGCGTGAAAAACACAAGCTAAGAGGTGTAGCAGTAGATGTTTTAAGAAGTGACTTGAAAGCAAAATGAGCATACATGCTATTCGGCAACACCTCCTGTTCATGTTCACACATTTGGGTGCACTAAATCTGGAACTTCAGTTCTAACATATTAAAAATGTGTAACGGCAGTAGGGAGTTTTAAGAGACAAGTTCAGAAGACTCACCTCTCACCTTTGTGTGAGAGAGAGAGAGTAATAGTTAAAGGAAATGAGTCACTGAGTTAATAGCTTCTTGAACAAATGTGACATCTTCAGTTATCACCTGGGTCCATGTGCCTTTTTTCTTGACTATGACAAAGCTGCTTATTCCGTCCAATCATCTCCGCTGCTTTCATTATGACGATGATCTTTCATCTTTTGCCTGTCAGTTATGTTTGGTGACTTGATAGGCCTGGGAATGAGGGAACACATGAACTAGAAACCAAGTGAGTGTCGCGAGAAGGCTAACCTGTAGTGGCAGTGGTGTCCGAAATCCTAACTACATTGTTAAAACACACACTACAACCCTGTTAGGAGTTACTCCCAAAGGCCTGTACAATATTACCTCCAACATGGCTACAGGTCAGTGGATTCTGATGTTTACAGCACTGCTCTGTCAATTTGCCATTGGGTGTGATTTTCCCATTTATTTTCCATCATGCCGATCATTTCTGACCAGTATCTCGTCGATGGGTTCAGTAGAGCAATTTATAGTGCATGCTCTCAGCTCTCAAATACCATCTCGGGAAGCAAATGGACACTCAAAAGTAGTCAACTCCAAAAACCAAATTGCACTCCATCAACACATTGATTTTCATTGCATGTTCACATCGGGTCCATTTTTAAAATGTGTCTGCCTACCTCCCTGTGCTCTGCTTTTACACGTTTGTGTCCATGAATGGAGCAATGTATAATGCTGGGTATTTCTGCACTGGCTGTCATTACTAGCTTAGGTTTAATTACTAAATCTGGCCAAACATTTTAGTTAAACTATTTCACATGATGGACTGCTGCAACAGTTCACGTAGAAAAACAAAGCAAGATGAGGCTGGTGGAGTGTCACTGGATTTGCAAATATGGGGTCATACACTAAAGGGCTGAACAAAACAGCAAGTTGAAAGATTGCAGTATAATAGGTTTTACTTTTGTGAACACCACATCAGCACCAAATGTAATTTCAATCAATCCAAAAGCTATTGGAATACTATATTTGGAACCAAAGTGGTGAACTGATCGGCTGATCACTGGCATTACCATCAAAAGAAAAAAAAACATATTTGAATTAAAAGGCATGATGTTTCATTTGAAAATGGGAGTAATATGTTTTGATCTTCCCAAATGTTTCTCCTGTAATGACTGTGTCAAACAATGTGATCAGAGCTGAAAGCCAGTATGAGAGCAACTGACATACATACAGTACATGAAGCAATACAGCAGCACCATACATGCACCGATTGGACTGTATATAACCCGACTTGACCGTGGTTGGGTTTCAGCAACTGGAAAATTTTGTGGAACCATGAACTTTGACTATAATCTCAGAAGTACACATTAGCAGGTGCAGCTTTAGCCTTTACCAGTAAAGTTTCTGTTCCTATAAATGAACGGAATTCAGACCATGAGGACATTTACAGCACTTGTTAGCGTGCACTGAAAAATGTTCTTGTGTGTACTTTTAATTTTGTAAGAAAGGCTTAGAGCACTGTGAGCTTCCCTGTCACACCGTGAAATGTCGGCCCTCAGGTTATAGTGTGGCAGCCATCACTAATCACTTTAGAAACACTGCAGGATATCTCGATTCATTTGAGCTGTTAATGTGGAGGTCAGATGAAGAGCAATATTCAGAAGAGGTTCTAGTATTCAAACCCTCTGTTCCACTAATGGGCCACAGAACACATTATCCTTCACCCATCTCGCATATTCTCTTACCTTCTTGAGTGCACTGAAGGGGCATTAACACAGAGCAACCGCTAACCAAACTTTTGAGGATATTGACGTCTTCCTAAGGGAGTATTAAAGGCAACATGAGACCACGGCTCATTCCATCACAGCCCAGCAGTCTGAGTATTAAGGTGCTGTGAGCTGCTATTGATTGAGGCAGAAAATTGGGTCCATAATGGAAACAATGCCGTAGGTAGAGCTGGTAGGTAAATATGATAAAGTGCAGTGCTGATTGTGCCTGGTTGAGAAGCTGTCAGTGTGTCATTTCACATTTTCTCCCCCTCCATCTTCACTCCTCCCTCTCGCCTTCTCGTCCACATCCCTGTCTCAGAATACAGCATGTGTTTGGTGACATCTCATTATGTCAGAGTTTAATGAATCCTACTTGTCATTACTACAATATTATCAAAATAATGAACAAGAGTTGAAAGATCTAACTATAATCCGACATACAATGAATGCAGGACTACATGATTATGTCAGAAATGCTACTCTTGATTACTTTGCTAAATATAATGATCACAGCTATTAATCACAATCATTTCTGTCAGCCTCAGGAAGACAGTTATTTCATTATTTTATAGCTGTTACAAATTAATATTACTCGCTGCAGTCTGAGGCTGGCATCTGTTGACCCAGTTTAATGATTAATTTTGCTACCCTAATAATTCCAGGCGGAGATCATTTAGGGAGTCTACACTCACCCGGCCACTGCAGACATCGTTGATTCGCTTATCTCTCAAAAGTTTACGCAAACCTACTCGTCACTTTAAACCTTTGGACTTATTTATTAGCAAATGGGAACCGGTGGTTGCATTTCATCATCTCAGCATCCTGACTGACACACCCACATCAATATAGCTTATACACATCAATTAACACAATCCAACACGAAAAAGCACACACGATAACACCATCATCACTGTTGTCATCGGTTCAAATGACTTATCTTAATGTTCAAAGTACTTTGCTAGCACATTACATTTTATTGATGGAGACAAAGCAACAGAATATGGCATCAGTTCAGTCTCAGCATAAAGATGTAAAAATCACAACTATAGACAAAGAATTGCTTTGCAAGATTCCTGGAAACTTTCTCGAAGTCCACACACACACACACACACACACTGAGCTGTCAGCTAATAAGACTCTCTTGACACTAGAGGAGGTCAGGTTTACATTTCAGGATAATGTTAACACCAGCCAAGGGCAAGTCGTGGCCTTTTAGAGTCAAATTTGTGTTTTACCGAGAGGCAATTCAGCTTTTTTATATAATGGAGCTGTGTGTCCTTGATAACTACAGTAGAACTCAGCTAAGTACGACTCAATATCCCTGAGGGCAAAGTATCAGCTGACACAAACAACGCAAGACAACATAAAAGAAAGAGAAAAGGAAGAAAAAAAATCTACTTTTCTCATAAAGATGAGAAAAGGAAAAACAGAAGGCAATATTTTTTTGGACAAGGTAGGATTTCAGAAAGTCTGCAACCAGATTTGAAAAGGACAGAAAGAAAAAGACACTAGTGGAGGAAGATTAGAGGCAGTGGAGATTGCTAAGTCCTTCCACGTTTACAGTGACGTGCCACAGACACCCATCAAGGAGTTCGTTGACAGAATGCATTAAGTATTAACATGCTGCTGCAGCGCAATAAGACTTCTCCAAGGGCCTTTACACTACATGCTAATTTCATTACAGCTGCTATGCAAGAGAGACATCTTTGTATGCAAATGAGGGAGCTCAGTATAAGTAAATTACAGCTCGTGTCTGCCAAGTGTTATTATGGATGTGGGGTGCTTTCGCTGTAACACTCATCCAGAAGTGTAAAGCCGTTTGAGTCGAATCTTAAAATGGAACTCTACAGAAAAAGTTGCGTAGGATTTTGAGACTACAAGAAAATGTAGGCTTTGGGAAGGTTTTAGCAAAAATTTTTAAAAATGTTTTAGATTTTAGAAATTGAAGCATATGCTGTCCAAACAACACACTGATCACCGTACATGAATATCGCAGGACATTTCTTTCGCAAAAGAAAGATGGCACTTCTCTACTAACCGATGTTAGTAGCAACAACCTACTTTAGTGACACTTTTCAGTATCGTGACAGAAAGTCAAAGCACAGCCTTTATCTCACCAAAAGAAAGGGACTGTAGAGGTAGAGGGATCCTTACAAGATGGTGCTCACATCCCGCACAGGTACAAGCTGTGACTTCACATGTTTTGTTACAAAAATTAAAAGATACTGCCACAATAATAGTAAAACAGTAACTTGGCTAGCCTCTAAACAAGAGAACATTATAACAGTTCATAAATCAAATGTAATCATAAGAGAGGCACCTAAAGAAAAGGTCCATAAAGCAGGCAATAAACATAACATAAGCCTAATTTAAGCAATGGTTTAGTGATCTCTAAAAACACAGCAAACAAAGGGAAAATAAATGAGTCTCACAACTGTGAAAGCTGACATAAAGACAAAACAAGTATGACATCATTGCAAAAATATGCATGATTTTAACACATTCATCCATCCTTAGTCACTCGACACTCTCTGAATCAATCCGTCATAGGCGGAAAGTAACACTCCCATTACTTACTCATACTCACACAACCTCCCAATCACTTCTCATTCCTCGGGTAGAGCTGTTGTTGCCAGTCTTCCAGTATAGGTCTTGTGGGGTTTTGACTGATATCACTTCTAGCTGTGACAACTATATTTAATAAACAAGAGCTTGCCCTTTTGTTTGTAGTGTGTGTGGGAAGACAGAGATGTAAAAAGTGTTAAGAAGCCATGTCAGAATCAGAATCGAAAAACATTTTATTTGCCAGGCACTGTTAAGAACACCTAACAGTACTAGGACTTTGTCTTGGTGTCAGGTGCATAAACATAATCTATAATTTAAAGTTAAAATGCAAAGGTGTGACACACAACAAATATGAAGTATGTAGACAGAGATTGACTAAAGGGTGGTGTCATCTGCAAACTTCATGAGTTTGACAGACTGGTGTTTAGTCAACTAAAACTGTGTTAAAGCCTTGTGAGGAAAAAAACCCCAATGGATTAAAGCTGACTTCACTAAACTCCTCTGTTTTCTCTGTTTTCTTCTTCTTCTTCATTAATATAAAGACAGTGGGTGCTTGGTTTGACGAGATGCTTTTCTTTTGGATTTTCTTTTTTCTCTGCCAGGTAATCCCACTTGGAATTAAAGTTCTTTATGCGGGGAACAGTGAAAATCAAGGTTTTAAGGTTTTAATGAATGACTGAGTCTTTTTCTCCTGTAAAAAAATGAGTCTATATGTTCTCTGTGCCAGCAGTTATTAGAAATCTGTTATACTTAGGCAGTCTCAAGTGAAAAGAGTAATTGTGACACAAGCAAAGGAAGAAGTTAAGTGGCTTAGTTATAGTGTGAGAAAGTGCTTGAGAAACTGTGGTGGGTGGATGGACCCAAATTTTCCCTTAGGAGACTGATGTTGAATTCCATTGCAAAACATTGTGTTTTATATGCTTGACCAATCTATAACTTAACAATTTTTTTGTTTTTTTTTACTGTAACCAGGATGACACAGGCCTTCTAAACCTAAGTAGCTATTTAAGTAGCTATTAGCTTCTTTTCATGGAACTAAACAAAAGGAGTTCTGTACCAGTTTAGTTTTGCGACCAAATCAAAATGTGTTTGAAAATGTGTCGATTACCATAACCGTGTGTTTTGAAATTGACAACAACAAGATCAAGATCAAGTACGCCAACTGCAGAGGGGCCCTATTTCAAACGATGCTTCTGTCGGTGCTATCAGAGGTTCTGATAGACAGTTAAAAGATTATTGAACAAATGAAACATGAACAAATGAAGATTTTATTTGAATTTTGAATTACCGTAAATATGTATCCATGTATTTTTACTGCAAGTTGAGTGAAGTTACAGATGTAGGCCTTCAAAGCATCGGCCTCTGCTCCGTTTACCGCGTCTACCACGCATGGCATGTTATTACAGTATGTCATCTGTAGGTGGCCCTCATGCATGTTCATATCACTGTCCCCACTATAATGTACTGTACCGGTAGCACGGCATTTGTACACTAAAAAGGTAGTAGATTATATATACAGTATAGCAGTTTTAGAAGTTTTAAAGCAACTAAACCTGTTGTATTTAAGAGGACTTTATCAAGTGATCCCACAGACAATAGAAATGACCAATAACTTATCATTACTTGTTCAGATGCCCTGTCTCCAGAACATTCTTGTGCAACAACAGTCATAAGTGCCTCACTTTTTCTATTGAATAAAGTAGAACTGTACATTTACAAAAAAAAAAAAAAAAAAGAAATCTAGCATGTTGGCGTGTTTTTAGTGTAAAGCTCTTTCATATGGGAGACTCGAGTTTACCTGTATCCTGAAGTTACCTCGGAGGTTGCATTTAAACTCAGTGTCTAGTTTTGCTCTCACAAAAATCAAAAGCTCTGGGTGCACAGTGCACAAACAAGCTTGTCATACATTACATGTCTGTAGATAAATATTTCACTTCATTCCTTCCAAAAACAAGTTGAAGTGGACTATAGTCCAAACAAATGGTGGACTGGGGGACAAGGAAGTGACCTTGTGACACCTGGTGGCTAAAGGGAGAACAGCAGGTTGGATTTTATGACTGCTTTGGAGTTAAAAACATGCCACTAGTAGGGTACCTTGAAAGTACTAACCTGAAAAAGTATAGGAATCACATTTTGACTTGGAGCATCTCCAAATTCATTTTCCTATTCCTGAAGCTCGTTTACCTGTGCGCCAAACTCTTAAGAACAGTGGGTAGCAAAATAGTTTCCGTGTGTTCCAGAGGCTCCAGCTGGACATACAGCTATTTTTATGGCAGGTCAGGTCTGCAAATACAGAGCTTGTGACCATCAAGGTCTTAATCCAATATGTCTTCAATACTGGCAACACAAGCTTGTGTAACAACAGAGTGGCTTATTTGTATCACTTTGATAACCACACCACATAAAATGTCACGGTTATCCCTCCTGCATTCTTTTGAAAGCTACAAAGACTCAAAAGCAAAAAGAACCACACATCGCTGTGCCTCTGATCGATGTGTAGGAGCTAATAGTATGCAAATATGTTACCCATAAACACAGGTTTGGCCCGCAGGGGATGTGTAGTTGTTTCCTTCAGCGTCTTTCTGCCCCCTCATGTTCAAAAATCTCTCCCCGCTGCTATAGGAAGGATCTTTTTTCAGTTCAGCAGTGTGTTGTGTTTGATGTTGGACTCAGGCAGTTTCTACCCATGGGTATATAGGGATGTGATCAAAGGTAAGATTTTGAGATTTCCCAGGCACTGGCATTGCACTGACTTTTCTCTCCAGGCTTAGGAACTGCACCCGGCATCAGCAGTGTCCCCATTTATCTGGATTTCTGTTCAAACATTTTTGAAATGATTCATAGCTTTACAACAAAGTCCCTCCAATGTTGCAGTATGATGTGTGTTCAGACATTGCTTCTCCTAAAATGTTGCCCTCATTGTGAATACAGTCTGCTCTTAGAAAGGACCTGGTTGTTCCTCGTTACTGGTTTAAGTGGCTCATAATAAAATGATTCTATAACTGCAACCTAACTGCCATGGAGAGGTGAGAAGGTACGGTTTGGCTGACACAAAATTGTCTCAGAGTTCACCTTTCACGCCTAGTTGTCGGACGCAGACATATTCATAGTCTTTTTAAATGGGAATTTAAATGCATATATACAGTAACACTGCCTGACGAAAGAAAAGTAATTTATGTTAGAATCAAAGCCAGGAAAGGGGTATTTTACACTACTTTTCCTTGTATGTATTAGCTACTACCTGTTTACTGTAAAATGTATTAATCATAGTGTTCTTGTAGCAGTAAATAATGTTCTTTTGTTGTAAGCAGTATTTTACAAGTGTTAAACATCCTCCATCCCACTCACTATTTTTTCAGAACGCTGCACCTTAACTGTGAACTCTATGCTGTAATAAAGCGTAGAACTGTAAATTGAAATGAATTAACCTACAACATCTTAACTGAAAGTTTTGTTTCCCTTGAGGTTTTCTTTCTTTTTATACTCTGAGGTGCTTTGGGGCTCTTTATCTTGGAGAAATCTGTACTACTTCAAGGTGGCAGTTAGAACACTGTCAGAGAAGAAGCTATTTTGAAGACTCAAGCAAAAGTCATATTTTCGAGTGCATTTGAAGGCTGTGCCTCAACACTTTTCTTGGCACGCTATCATCATAGTTTTTTTTTTTTTTTTTAACAACTTAGCGATTTTCAGTTTGAGTGCAGACATCTGTGGAAAGTAACAGTCTACAATGCCTCCATCTTTGTGCCCAACATCTTCACTGACACTGACGTGTAAAATTAATATAACAGGTGATGTGGAATCACAGCTTTCACCTGAAATCACCTCGTTATGCCATAACAAAGATCGGGTTTTGTTCAGCCACACGAGCTGTGTGAAGTATTCTCTGCCTCCTGCTGCTCTGCCATCCTTTCTGCCTTCAATCTGCACGTCACACTGTAAAGGTTTTATGGTAAAAAACAGATCATACCACAAGAGCAAACTTTCACACTGACGAAAAAATAAAATAAAAAATGCCTTTGTTCAGAAATGACTAATTGCCTTTAATAACCTAAGTTTATCATCAGTGAAACAGTGAGGTGTAAATGAGAGACACTGTCAATCTCTCACACGCATTTAATTATTATTTTTATTGTATTATTTAATTACATTCAAGTTCTAGCTCTCTGAGTTCCTAATTTTCCTTGTCACAGTTCTGACTTAATTGCTCGAGGTTAGTTTGGCGTGACTTTGTAAACAGTGTGTCAACGTAGGAGCAGACTTTGAACAGTTTGCGATTCTGATTGCATAAAGGCCATTCCTGCTGTTTTGGATAATACCTCTGTGATTGGAAAGAAAAACAGGCAACAATGAGCTGGGATGAATCCGGCACTAAATTCCTGGACTGACTTGCAATTGTAAAGCGCGTATGGTAGGTGAGAAAAGAAAATGAAAACCTGAAAAAACTGAAAGCACATTGCTTAATGGAAACATGTCCATAACACAGAGGTCAGTCATGTAAACTTTAACCAGTTTCCCCTAGGGAATCATTAAAGTCTAATTTCATCTGGTTTGTGAACCACCAGTCTCTAAATTAAACACCTGCCAAGCACTAAATGTCCAGAACATTTGTGTTAGTGAATAAATCAATACAGGCAACAGTGACTTACAGTAAAGAAACACTTCAACATCTTGTTTCTATCAAGCCTGAAGTTTGGCTTCATTTGAGGTGAACACCAAACATTTGACATCACACTAAAACCCTCTATATATATTAAATTTTAAAAATACACTGAACCATAAAAACAAAAGCTAGAAATAATAAGGTCTGTGTTTCAGTGGTTAAACAGCCCAATCAAACGGATAATTTTGGAACCATATATAATTACAAAGACATCAAACTATAAAGAATTTGTGCTAGAGGTTATTACCAAAAAAGGTCGAACAGCCTCAGGACTTTACAATATGCCTAAGCTCTACTGAGCAAATTCCTTGTTTTGATGGTTTTTGAAATGAAAAGAAGCAAAACAACCCTTGCAGCATACAGTAAAAAAAAAAAAAAATAATAAAATCAGCTTTAACACTTGAATTTCCTCAAGAGCAGCCATATGTTCACATTTTCACATCATCAGCTGGTTCCGCGACCATTTCATGAGGTGGTTATCCGCTCTTAACTCACGCAAAATCTATAATCATCTCTACAGCGTTCCCACTGTACGCTGAAGGTGATGATCACAGCACTCTCACAGGATTGAACAGCTCACCTGTATTTTGCAAATACATTTGACGCGCAAATACCTCGGCAATTTTAAATCTTTTAAAACAACATTAGGAGTATGAACATTTGGCAATAAAGGAATAACACAGTAGAGAAAGTCAGCGGTCCTCAGAAGCCCTAACGTTCATTGTAAGTGGCTTAGAAACAATCGAGTTCATTTTAACCCTAACCTAGGTCTAAGGGGAGAACCACACAAGTAACACAAATGGAAAGACAATCTTGTAGCACATTGTGGTCATGACACCTATGGTGGAAATAACTGCTTTCAGCCTTATTTTCAACATAAATGCCCGTTTGGGAATCTATTAAGCCTCCTGGTGGCATGGGCTGTCATCTTTGTTTCTCTCCTTACTCTGCTGTCTCTCTAGAATGTGTGCTATCAAAATAAAGGACTCAGGGGATCAAGAAAGCAATCCATAGATTAAACAATTAAAGAAGAATGTTTACGACCGTAGTTATTGCCTCTAAACCTTTCATTAAGGCAGTCTGTTGCTCTAAGGTTTTTTTTCTTCTTCGTCTTTTATACTCCTAATAAAATGCTGTAGGCAGTGCTTTTCCCTCTAACAATATAATGCTTCTGTGACCACAATCTAAACCTATTCTGTCTAGTGAGCCAGAAAGTTTAGGTGAGCCAAAAAGTTGCATTTGTAAGCCAAGACTTTCAGCATTTTTGTTTTTTTACATCAAAAAAGCCCAAAGGCCTGTCACCAGAAACCACTCACAGAAGATATTTGCAGCTAAAGCAGAAGTGATATGTGTGGACATTCTGTTGGTGGCAAGATAACAATGTAAAGAAAGAAACATCTTCCTACAATAGGTTTCTGTCATTGTACTGTTAACTTCAAGTTAATAAGATGGTATTGAACTGAATTCATCCCACATTGTTTGAGGTTGCACAAGGGCGCTCAAGTGGCCCCAGAACCCACTTTTGGTGCCTCTGAGTTTGATTACCCATATGTGTGTAGGAGAATATGTTATTACAGAACAAATATAACAAAATATCTGATTCATTTGGTGTGCAGGAGGAAACATATCCTCCATCTCAACCGAAAAGATAAAAACGACCAAGAAAAGCTGGAGAAAGAAATCAATCTTTTACTTTCCTGTGTGAGATGGAATTGGATTTTGTCAAAAATAATGCTTTTAAAAAGAAAACATTCATGCTTGGGTTATTGTAGTGTTGGCAGCTAGTCAGACCTTTCCATCATATGTGATGTGATTACATACACAGTGGTATGAACATGTTGCATAACAGAGGTGCCAAACTCCATAAGAAACAAAAATGTTACTTTTCCAAAAGCACTTTCTTAAATACACACACACACACACACACACACACACACACACACACACACAGACACAATGGCAGCAGGTTGAAGCTCAGATCCCTACTTTCCCTCACTGCAGTTTGAGTTCACTTTGATCTGGCATTGATGCTTTATTCCTCCTGACTACCAGCCACAACTCAAGAGTAGAAAAAGAGTTTTGGTGTCCTGAAACCACAGGTTGAAGACTGAGTGTGAATTTAAATCACAGTTTTAGTATACATCCGGGATGTGCTTGTGCCACTAAATTTAATGAAAGTGGAGAAGTTTGTGAAACTGCACAACTCTGAGTATTTGTGTGTGTGTGTGTGTTTGTGTGCATGTATGTCCTGGGGCCTCCAGCTGTCTCCTCTGTATATGCATCCAAGCATGTTATGCTGCAAGTAATCTTTTGTGTCTTTCTTTACAACCTAGAGACTTTGAGTACAGCGACTCCATCATCGATTGATTTCATTGGATGATTCATCTTCATTAACGCTGAACAGTATTAAAGAGATCCCTGTGGGTGGGTGTGTGAAGAGAGCGAACAAGGGACTCTGGGATATGCTGCACGCTACCAAATGTGCCGATTCATCTCAAATGCAAAAAGGGGTCAAAGTGCTGCCTGGTGCCATATGGTTGTGCACTGACATTAAAGACGACAGTGTCTGGGCTTGTTTGGGAACTTATTTGATTAATAGCTGCTTTGAATCAACAGGGAAGGTAAAGCACTTCAGATCTTGATTGAGCATGTTTTATTTTAAAGATGGTCCTTTATTTATTAACTTTAACCCAATTAAAAAACCTGAAACAACACTGAATTTATCATGCCATATAGTTTATTCTGCCGAAAAGAGATAAAGCTGGCACCCATTGCACCCACAGTCATCCAAAAACAATTAAAAACACATAAAGTACGAGCCAAACTCAAAATGTATTTAACCCTCAGAACGTGACAAATGCATTCTGAATCACAAATTTCATTCCTTCTTCTTTGTTGCATAACTTAGAGACATCACTTCAGATACACAATGCAAACACCTTGAATAGCCATGATTTTGCTTTTGAAATGTACAATGATGATAAACATTAAAAAAAATCATATACAATTTAATGTTTATTAGTTCAGATTTTCAGACCTTAAAATCTCACAAATGAGGCCAAAAGCCAAAACTCAAACAATCAGTTGATTAGCTAATCAATCAAAAAGAAATCACACCTGAAAATATGTTGATTGCAACAAAAATGCTACAAATCTTGTTCCAGTATTTTAGTTTTATTTCACTGTAAACTGTGTTTTTTTTTTGAAGAATTTATGTTACAGATCCCATTAACACCACAAAACTAATAAATAGTATTAATATTTATTATTACTAAAAAAGATTGAAATAACCAAATAGAAATATGAATTTAACTTCAAAGAGAATTTGAATGTGCCTAACCATAAGACATTTACGTGCCTTTCATAGGCCTATTAACAATGACAATAACAACAAAACAAAAACTGTTTTGGGGTTTTGTGAGATACCGTAGAGATGATGAGTGCAAATCATTAAAAGGTAAGCTGTAAATACCTAGCCCAGTCTTTATTTTATGTTTCACCTACTTTACCTACGTCAAAAACTTGGTAATTACACAAAAAAGGATTTCAACCAATTTCCATGCTCATTGCCTCCGTTGTTACTTTCTAAAAAGTCCCCAAAGTTCCTTAAAATATTCTCATATCCATTTTTGCGTCAGCTGCCTTTCGTCTCTTCCGAGCAGTGGTGCTGATGTGCTTTAAATTACACAGTCAGAGCGTCACAGCGGCAGCCAGAAAGTGATTCACTGGCAATGATCATCAACAATCAAGGCCATTGCCGAGCCTTCATCCTACTCATTTGAGTTGAACTGATGAAAGTGGTTCTGACACCGAGTGGGAGCTTTGTCTCCATGCAAAACCTCAACACCGACATTGTGTTCTGTTTTAGCTGTGTATCTGCCTGTAAACTCCTAGTGTAGGAGGCTACAGGTCGTCTCTCGTCTATCGTATATCTTTCCTAATACCCTCAGCATCATACTGCCCTCCCGTGCCTCTTCGTAAATGACCGTGGCTGACAGACACCTGACCTACTCCATCAGTGGGGCAAGGGGTGCCACTAGGACAGACTGTCACTCCTGATCATGCTAAATGACACTCAAATGCAGCTCGAACAGTCAACCACTGGAACCTATTAACCGTCTTACAGCTCTGAACTGCTGAAAAACAGGTGAAACGCGGGCGTGTAGGACAGGGTGACGTGTAATGATGTGATTTATTTGGAGGAGTGAGAAAGCGGCTAAGTGCAAAAATGAGTGTGTGTAAAAATGTGTGTATGGACAGAGAGGTTTGTGTAAAATGTCAAGGGGGGAGTGCAAGGTTCACTGGGAGTTCATGGCAAATGTCTCTCTTCACTGCTCTCCTTGTCCTATCCATCCTGCACACACTTGACAGCAGGTTCTGGCTGGTTGCAAAGGGACCCAGACTCAATGTATCTGAATCAGTCACACTTGTCCTGTCTCATCTGCAGGGCACGGGTGGAGAAACAAGCCGACGCGTGGTAAAAGACGAGGCAAAATCAGGAGAGGGAGGGCATGCTGAGGGACAGCTGGTTGTTGCCGTTTATTTCATTGGCTTTTTATTTCACTGGTTGTCAAATTTATCTACCAGCTGTCAATTTTATGTTTTGTTTCTTTACTATATGCACAGTACAAGGTGACCATAAACTCCATCTGGGAGTGTATAAAAATGTCTCCAGGTTCGGCCTCATATTTTCCATCTTCTCCTGACACTGATACTTTTAAGTTATGTGTGTGCAAACCTTTGGTTCAAAGCTCAGAATAGTTAGAAAATGATGATCAATGTAAAAAAAAAAAAAAAAAAAAAAAAAAAAAATATGTAACCATTAAATAGATTTGGGAAGAAATTTGACAAATGGGTGCTATTCCGTTGGCAGTTTTATCTTTGAGAAAACCTAAATAAATGTACAATCTGACCTTAATCCAAGCTGTAGGTTTCTTTTTCTCTAATGATTTCTAAATAATTTATCAAACATTAAGTAGTAATGCTTAAATGCCTCTTTAATTAGTCATGAATGTTAAATTGTACTCACAAAGTCACAAGCTATAAATGATTTATCAGTACATTTGCTAAAAATCCCCTGAAACACAACAGATCTTTGCAGCTTCTCAAGCTAACCGTGCTTTAACCTTCTAACACCACAAGGCTATTTTACACCGTGTGCATGATTAATCCATACCAAAGTATTTCTAACCGCGTTAACAAAGCTGCAACCGTCTAGTGTCTCTAATTTACACTTATGAAAAGTACTACCTTGTAGTGAGAATTCAAAGTTAGTGAGCAGTCACACATCAGGTACAACGCTGGATTTGTTCGCACTACTCCTTGCAGATAATATAAATGCTCCTCTGTGATTAGTTCACTCTTTTTCTTTCAGTCAGCTGTGCAAGACATCACAGCAGACTATCCAACTTTCTGTAACATTAATCTTACTTGACACACAACAGGAAAGCAACAGCAAAGGAATACAAATCTAATAATTATTATTTCATGTTTCGTTATCAGCTCCTCAACTAACTCTTCTCTGACATCAAATCCGACAACTGTTGTAGTGGGAAGCAAAAAGACACATAAACACAGGGAGACAAAGGTGACATTTACCGGTGTCTTTCAAAGACATTTAAGAGAAGGCTGGGTGATAGAGAGAAAAAAAAAAAACCTTTCCACAACTACAAGGCTGTATACTGACACTGATATATTAGGATTAGAAAGCCCAGCGTACCCTATTCCTCCTCATGAAACAGCAGACACACACTGCTAGAGACTAGCTGGTGGCATATTAGAGTGTTTAGCCGTTAAAGAGACAGGTATTTCCCTGAGGAACTGATAGAAACCAAAAACAGATAGTAAAGTGGGAATATATATGTTAAAGGTACACTTTAGATCAGCGGTCTTTAAAACCTGCCTGACGACAACCTGTGTCCTTCGACCTTTAAATAAGGAAAAACACCCCAAAACTCCTTACCTCTTTATTTGTCTTTAAAACAAAGGGTATCTAACAAATAATTACACAACAATCACTGAAACACACAATACATATGCAAACACATACACCTGAGAAAATGTTTTAAGGAAAACAATAGAGATATGTGTTTGCTGGTTAGGAATTGGTTTCAGTTTTGGAATTTGGATGTTAGATTTTGAAAACAGGGAGACAGACAACCATTCATGCTCACATTCATACCTACAGGCAGTTTATTGTTACCAATTAATATAGCATGCATGTCATTGGACAGAATGAGGAACCCCAGAGATTAGAACTGGTGACCTTCTAGCTGTGGGCCGGAAGCACTAACCCCTCAGCTAAAAGGCTTGTATTGTTTTTACTGCAATGTAAATGAGAGTTTTCGATACACGGTTGATATACAATGTCCCTGAACACATCTCAAGCAGGCACATGGCACAAAGGCAAATAATTGGTCCCCTTATGACAAGACAAAAAGCAATATCCATTACAACTACGTTCCAGAAGTAGTTGTAATGTTTTAGGGAGGGAAGAGTAGAAGAGGTGAGTGGTGTGGAGCAGGAAGTAGCAAAGATTAGTAAGAGTGAAGTGAGGAGGACATTGAAGAAGATGAAGAGTGGAAAGGCAGTTGGTCCTGATGACATACCTGTGGAGGTATGGAAGTGACTAGGAGAGGTGGCAGTAGAGTTTCTGACAAGATGTTTAACAAGATCTTGGAGAGTGAGAGGACGCTGAGGACTGGAGGAGAAGTGTACTGGTGCAGAGCTGTGGCAACTACAGCATTGTGTCTTGGTAGATTTAGAGAAAGCGTATGACAGGGTGCCGAGAGAGGAGCTGTGGTATTGTCTGAGGAAATCTGGAGCGGCAGAGAAGTATGTTAAAGTGGTGCAGGACATGTGTGAGAGCTGTAGGACCGTGGTGAGGTGTGGTGTAGGTGTGACAGAAGAGTTCAAGGTGGAGGTGGGTCTGCATCAAGGATCGACTCTGAGCAGGTGGAGCAGGTGGAGGTCTGCTCTGGAAAACAGAGGAATGAAGCTTTGCCGCAGTAAGACAGAATACATGTGTGTGACTGACAGGGACCCAGGTGGAACAGTGAGGTTACAGGGAGCAGAGGTGAAGAAGGTGGTAAAGGAGTATCAGCGAGAATGAAAGGAAAGGTGTTCAAGACGGTGGTGAGACCAGACATGTTGTTCGGCTTAGAGACAGCAGAGCAGAGTTTAAGATGTTGAGCTTCTCTTTGGGAGTGATGAGGATGGACAGGATCAGGAATGAGGACATCAGTTGTACTGAAGACAGTAAATATGCAGAAGTCCTTGCAAGAAAATGAATATTGGCCACCAGCAGGCAAGTCACAGGTCAAATTCATATGTTCATAAAATCAGCAAACACAAAAGCTTTAATCCGAGGCCTTAATATATTATATATATCTATTTAAGAAAAACACCCACTCAGTAAATTTCCATTATACATGCTCTCTCTCTCTCTCTCTCTTTCTCTCTCTCTCTCTCTCTCTCTCTCGCTCTCTTTCCTTTTCTCTCTTTGGTTTGATGCAGTCCCATCTTAGAGTATTACTATTGTTTGGGTCATCAGATCAGTAGAGTTGCTGTGTCCTCAGCCTCAGCTCGTGCCTCTTAAAGTCACCTTGGCTGTGCAGACATGTGAAGCCCTGCTCCTCATCAGTCTCACCTTGGCCTCGCGCGCTTCACCTCTTTGCCAGCCATGTGACCAAAGACACTTTAAAAAAAAAAAAAAAAAAAAAAAAAAAAAATGCTGCGGCTTGGGTGGTGATAATATCCTACACATCATATCATGAGGGCACCAGGGCCGTATGACTACGTGCAGCTTGTTGGCTTGATTTATTACAGTGCCAGGGACTTCTTTCTGATGATGATCTCTAACTCTGTGTGTGTGTGTGTGTGTGTGTGTGTGTGTGTGTGTGTGTCGTTGCAGTGTTACACATCTGCATTCTACCACATTCACCTAGCGTACAGTAAGCATTTGTCCCTTAACTTCAATGATATGCATGTCCAAATGTTTACCATATTGTGCAATATTGCATAACTAACAACGACTTTCAGCAGTAAATTTAGAGTAGTCACACGCCTCTCGGAGCTCCACAGAGACACTGATGTATCTTTGCTCCGACCAAAACCTTTCCCCAAGCTTTCGATCAAAGGGACGCTGCAGCCCACATGCGGCGGCCGCGCAGCACAAAAATGGAGCAGCGCCCTGCAGCTTGCAAATGGAGCACTTTCCATTTAAACTGTGTTATCAGCAAACAGTACAGTAAATATATGCATAAGCTACTATTACCAGATGCATAAAGTTGTGTTTTCTTACATACAAGCGATTGAAAACACGGTTTAAAGGAGTGATACGTTAGTAATTATGTATGTCTACTTCAGATTACTGCTTACCATTTTCATGAGCATCTCTCTAGTTTTACATTGATTTTAGTCGTTCCAGGCAGAAAATGATTTCCATTCATTTCAGTATCATTATCATGCATTATCAGACTTGAAGCATGCTTGAGATGCAGGAAGTTACCGATCACAGTCAGCCATATGGATGGATGGATTACAGAACAGAGCGATCAGGCACAGGCCCAGAGTGCTGAGGGGTCAGGTTTTCCTTTTTTTTAAAAATACTGTTGATATATCTTAAGTAGAAGTGAGCGACAGAGCTCAGACAAATGAAACAAAAATGACAAATAGATGCAAAATTAAGGCAGAAGACTTTCACATGGAGACATAAAAATTGAAAATATTTGATAGACAGCAACCTTTGGGAGAAACACATTTGTCTCGTTGTGATGGCTGTGTTTTGGTTCCAGCTTTGTCAGTAAAAACACCACCTAGGACAGTTTCCATCCTGGTCCACGGTAATAACATTTATTACCCTGCAAGTGTAATATACAGTGCGTCAGATCTGTACTCTGTCATACTGTATGACACATACAACAAAAGTGACCACTTTCCCGTTAGACTTATTCAACTTGAGTCTCAGACAGATTGGATAACTGTCCGTGATCAAAAAAGCTAAAGTGTAAACACAACACAAATAGCATCAAAGTGGTCATTTGAGATGCACTCCAGCAAGATGCTGAAAAGGTGAAAATGCATGTGTTTCCATAACACATTTATACTCATTAGTCCTACCAAGTGTAACTTTGTCAGCAAGCAGCAAGATGTCTCTGCCCTGTCCTAATGGCAGCTGACGTGATGCTAAAATGATGCTAAACTTAGCCATTATGAATCATTTAAAATCATTTTGGCCCTATTTGTGATTTGACTGAACTAAAAAGCATATACATTTTAAATCGACATCAGCAGTTGAAGTTAGCAGTGTAAAACATCCCTACGCACACATATTTAATCCCATGTGATGGATTACGTAAAGCAAGTGGATAACAAATGAAAACTGAGAAAACAAAGTTATACAAATTACAATAAAGTTTTTCCTAATACTCCGAGGAGGGATCTTGATGTACTTTATTATAGGTACTTACAAATATATACTCCGTTTCATACAGCACTTTTTTTTTGAAGATTTTCAATCAGTCTCAAAGGGGTAGAGACTTTCCCAGCAATCTCCCACTAACATCATAAAACGGGGTCTGTAGAGTATTAATTATTATCTACATGTTCCATTATACATTACGATTTCTGCCTTCAGTTTGCTTCCTGCTCCTTTCTTCTTTTCTATTCACAAATTGCTTGTCAAAATATTGTAAAATTGTATTTTTTTTTCTTTCTCAGTCTCTTTAATGTCTCGCTGTATCTTGGGATGCTGCATTTGTCTATTTCTTTAGTGGTGCTGTAGCAAACTTCTCCTCCTCCATTATGTAAAGGTGCATTGGATGAAAACGCTCGCTCGTTGAATTAAAAGGAAAGCTTCAGTGCTACATCTCCATCTAAATCTGACCCTTTCATTTTTTTGAAATCACAGAAACCACAGGAGATAGTGCCGTGCCTGCTTGAAAACCTTTCAACCAATCCAGCCTATTCAAGTCCCTTCTTCTCACCTCATTTAAGTGTGCCAATGTGGTGGGTGTCACCCCATGCTTTCTCATTCAAGTCTGGCAGCAGACAATGCCTCACTGTCTAAAAATTCACTTGAGAAAAGCAGAACTAGTTCACTCGCTTGACAGCAGCTGAATGAAGCACTATATAGAGAAGGAGATGAATGGTATAACAGCCTGAGAGCTGAGACGGCCAGAGTCTGCAAAGCTGCTGTGGAGGGCAGCTGCTAGCTGACATACTGTACGAAGAGAGTCCAATGCCTCTTTGCCTGCTGCTGGCAACTCTATCATAAACTATAATTCTTCTCATCTCAAGGTAAAGTGCTGCAATACTTCTCTCATTTACTACGACCAGGCTCTGAACCCTGAACATTTCACCTGCACATGCGAGAGAAAATTACAGCGTGTGAAGTATTGAAATTGTTTGTGTATACGAGTGACAGCATTGCTCCTCAACTGACTGCTAGAAGTTAGATATGCACTCAGCATAGTGCTAGCAGGGGTTGGGCTCATCCTCGCGTATTTGATTTCACGTTTGAGTAACATCACAACGGGTACTGATTCAAAAACGCTCGCACTTGAGGTGGAAATTTGAAAATTTTAAATAACTTGAAAAGACTCAAGAGAATTTTTTTTTTCGCACATTACAGCACAGTAGGGCACCTGCCGTCACACACATCACACGAATTTATCTGAAACCTTGTTTTGTTTTGAAATCAAAGCACAAGCCCTTCAATAGAAGCCCACTGCAATCGGACAACACACAACAAAATCAGCAAAACACAGAAACCACAACCAAATATTGCAGGTGAAGTACAGAACTTGTTACTGGATACTGAGTTATTCTAAACTGGTTACTGTAGAATCAGTTTAGAAATAATCCATTACTTTTGGCACTAAAGATAATTGATTTCAAGCCAGCTGTTGCATACACACAAAGTCCTGTTTTTAGGATAAAATGCAAAGGGACTCTATTATTCACCAAACAAAAGGAAGTGATGTCAATCAGGGGACATGCAATTCCGCCCACAACATCTATCGACGATGTCACCATCCACACAAACGCAAGTAACCTCTCAAGAGGAGCGACTCAGGCACAAACATGAATGGGTAATTGGGGTCACGAATCACACGCAGCACCAAGAGACCGGCTCCCCTTCTACACAGCCCTGGTTACGTGTGAGTGTCTCTGGGTTAATGTAAAAATTGAACACCACTCCAGGGTCAGTGCTCAAACCTTCCCCATCAGCTTCACCGTAGCGTCAGCAGCCAAATAAATATGCATCTCTGCACTTTGCTTTATTTGCATCCTTGAACTACGCCTGTCTTCCCATATGCTAATAATGATAGGGAGAAGAGGGACAAGCGAGGGCTCTGAGGGCGATAGTAGCGGTGGTGTACTGAGGGGTGGGCAGTTATCCCTGGTGACCCCATGCAGGAGTTTAAGCTCGGCTGAGTGCGATTGCTTGCCCTTGAGCCGACTGCGGTTGTTGCCCTGTTTGACTCTGACACTGCACCTTCTTGTAGCAGCTCTACATGCTCCCCAGCATGTGGGGAGGGTTCTAGTGAGAGGGGAGGGTTCGGAGAGAAAACAGTGTGCTGAGAGTTAATGCTTATGTTTGTGCACAAAAGTGAATACAGGGACTTCAGGCCAGTATGATAGAAGATCCCTCCTTAAGCTCCTCAAAGTGAGGGACTCAAACTGAGCAAAAGATGCCAGTAGATGTTTCAGAGAGAGAACAAAAACAAAGTTTATAACCCCATTCCAGAGAACTTTCTGAAACAAAGCTGCTTAGGAGTTAAGAATTACATAAGGCAACCTAATAGAAAAGGGAGCATCTGTTTTTATTCTCACCATTCTGTCACCTGTCAGTGAACGACACACTTGAAGCAACTGTTTGTCTTTCAAGTGGAGTCTACTGGTTGTTTGTCCTCTCGTGACGCTTCAGTCTGCTACGGCTTTATAAAATACGGTCTTTAATACCAGGATAACCTCTCGAAAAGCTTTTCTTTTTTTCTGTTTCCCTGTAAATCCAGTAAGGACGGGTGTCGACCGGACTCGGTTATTAGCTCAGTACGAACTTTTTTCCCCTTGAAGGCAATAAAACAGGGTGCTGAGACAAAGATGCAGTAAAAAAGTGGAACGCAGGTCTCTGTGATAAAATATCAGCTACTATTCAAAGTCAACTAAAGCGATGAAGTCAAAAAGTTTTGCTCATCATAGATTTTCAAGCTTCACTTGAAAGAGTGAAGAATAATTAAACGCAATTTGCAAAACTTGTAAAAAAAAAAAAAAAAAAAAAAAGTGCTTGGAATTGGAAAATGTTGGAGTCATTGAAGCTAACACAAAACATGCCTTTAATCTGATGTGATGACACTGATTGATGAGCCTTTTTGGGGTTTTTTTCACAGCTACTGTTGCTCTTAGTTGCATGTTTGCCCAATTTTTACAAGCTGCTTTCATGTTTATCAACACCAGCAGGGGGCTGTCATTTCTAAAATAAATGTTGCAGATCAATCTGCTGCTTTATGATAAGACACAATGAAATAATCCTCATAAAATAAAAATGATTAAAGGGTTGCATTTCATTGCTAAAGTGAAAGTCGCGCTTGTCTGTGACATTTATTGCGTCCGTATAAAGTTGTACTGAACAACATAAAATGTGCTTTGTGTGTGCTCTGCTGGACTCAACTGCCAGATTCCATTTGAAAGTTACGAGCTTAGAAACCACTGAGCCATATAATTAAACATTCAAACAAGAACTTTAATATCAATGAAGTCCTACTCTGCTCTCCCTTGGTCTTCTACACTTTCACAGATTTTGCCTTTTTTTGCCTTATCATTTTCAGCAGCTTGAAGAAATATTTTGTGTGCTTGCATTTGTGACTTTTTACAATTGCGTGTTGGCATTGCGTGTTTTTATCAGATGCATGTGTGCGTAGGTTTTTAAGGACTTTTCATCTGTAGCGTTAAACAGCTCAGCAACACTAATTTTTCATGGATTACCTCTGCCGCCAAACGCATCCACACATGAAGTGCAAAAGACTAACATCTGAATGAAAACACTAATCTCTTCCCTGTTTGATCTTGATTAAACATCTTGTCAGATTTGTACGATTATGGTAATCATAGAGACTTTTGATTTTGGCAGAAGGAGAGAAACAAAATGAGTCAAACAGGCTGAGCCGATTACACAGCTTTGACGATTTCCTTGAAGACGGAAATACATCTGAAAATGATGTTTTGCTGACGCTGTGGCAACAAGATGACACAACACATGTGGCTCTGGTTGTGATGTGTAAAAATCTAAGTGTGTGTGGTTAAAAATAACGGATTTCTGGTACAAACTGATGACGGTTCAAAGTAAATCAAAGTCAACGCTAATGGCATCCTCTGTGTTAGAAGAGTTTGATTATCAGCAGGGGGTTAATCTGTCACTCTTGTACCGATGACACTCTTTACTTCTTTCCAGAAGCAGAAATGACATGGATTACACAGAAAAAAATGCATGCTTTGTGGAAAATGTTAGTTTTAAGGAGCCAGTAACAAGTAATGGGAGTTGTTTCAGTCTGCTCAAGCAACTTTAGTTTGCAATGCAAAAAAATACCAGTGCAGCTACAACCCATATCCTGAACAGCTCAAGACATATATCTATATATTTATGATGTGATGGTGAAATATTAGGGAATTCGCTCCAAAGCTGCTCTTTGCCAACCAATTTCCACTAGCAAGTTGTCGTTCCGGTATCACGGAATCGAAGAGCAGCTTAGTTTGTCTCCTGAAATGCCCAGCAATTCCCTTTCAGAGTCCCACTGGTGATGAGACAAACCTGTAAAGGTGGAGAGCAGCACTGAAATGTTCCCTGTGTTTTTCTGACAGCGTGTCACAAGGTTAAAACCTTTCACTCCAGAGATGAGATATGATGGCAGAAGGATGGGTCAAACTGAGGACACAGCGCCACACTGCGACTCACCTCTTCGAGACTTTCAGGTTAAGAAACTACACACTCTACTGTAGATACAAAAAAAAGTTTTGCTCTTCCTCTTCACACAGATATACATTCCTGGCTTAGGACACAAGTGGCCAAGCTCTTACTGTGAGTGAGGTGTTCTAGTGCTGCATGTGTCACCGACTCCAGAGTCGCTGTGTTCAGGCAGGAAACATTTTCTTACCCGTTTCACCTGCCTGCCTTGAAATGCTGTATTCCTGTCAGACTTACACATCCTTGTCAAATCTTTAAGCCTTTCCTCCTACATTTTCTTCCCTCATGCTCCTTGCCTCCATCGTTCCATTGAAAAAGACACCCCACATGCAAAAAAATAAAAGAGACTGCGCTTGTGTTGCTCATGTCATCCACACAGTTACATGAAAATAGCATCACAGAACATCCGCCCCCTTCCCCATCTGCCGTCATCACTGACAGGGCCAGGCAGAGCCGGGCGAAGCAAACTGAGCTGCTCCCCTCTCTGTCTCTGAGGGTAAGGAATCTGTGTTTCAGCACCACAGACAGCACCGCTGCTGCGCGCTGGGGTGATTCAGCACTGGCAGCTGGACAGCTCCCCCTCCAGCCTGCCTCCTAGCATGCCCAGGGCGGAGAAGAGGCCAGCTGGTCCAAAGATATGTAATCTTCAACCTGTCAGGGCACTGGGGAAGCCAGGGAATGAAACGATCGGAAGACGGATCAAAGATAAAGACAAAACAAACAGAGCTAATCCAACACGTAGCAGGGATAGGCAAGAAGAAGAACTGAAGGATTTTTTAAAAAATCTTAAAGAAATATTACATTCTTTACTCCCCTAACTCTGTATCACCGTGTATGTGCTCTGCACTAATACAATGTTTTCCAAACTTTTTCAGGCTCCCTGAAAACACCGACTGCACTTTTGTATATGGTGCGGACAGATCTTCAATGTGCCTATGGGCGAAATCTGACATTTAGAACAAAAACTATGACAAATGCCATATCCGCGTAGAGGGTAAAGAAGAGGAGCGGTTTATTCTATCTAATAGTTTATTCAAGCTGTAGTAACACTACCTTGTGTGAAGTAAACCACAGTAGCTTTAGCCTTGTTTGCTAGTAGTTTAATTAAGCTATAGTAACATTACCTTGTGTAAAGTGAGCTAACTTTAGCCTTGTTTGGCCCAGCTATGATGGTGTCATACTAAAGACAATGTTAGTCGCTCGACTTCTGGTCCCTCCTGGCCCCTCCTGGCTACTTATCGAAGTCTCCTTGGGCAAGACACAGATTTCCAAGTTGCTCCCAGGTGAGCTGCTTCCATGGCAGCCACCGCCGGTTGGTGGGTGTGAGTATGTGTAAATGGGTGAATAGGAGGCAAGATTGTAAAGCACTGTGGATAAAAGCACTATATAAGCAGACCATTTACCATCTGTTAATGCTGTTAGTGGTGTTTCACTGCCAGATATTTTAAAAAGTGAGATGTAAATCAGAAGTTTGGCATTTTCGCTAGATAATGAACAGTAAATCTCTTTTGTGGAACTGACGCCTTTTCACCCTTATACCTTTGTTGGGAAACATACTAGTCCACACCCTCAAAACAAAACAGTGTTAGTTTCATCTACATTCAATATGAGATACTTCATATTACTGACCATTTAAGTGAAAAGCTGCAACTTTCTATGTTAATGGACAAGGCCCAAGACCCCTTTCATTTAGTTGGTCAGAGTCTGTTTGTTGTAATTTTATATTGAATTTTTTGGTACATTTGATGGTCAGGTTTTTGATACTTCACATTTGTTTTTGGTAATTTTCTGGCTATTTTTGGATTTTAGATTATGCATTTCATCTTTTTGTAGTTGTTCATTTTGGTCAATTTGTCTCTTTTGACTGAGCTCTTTCAACTAGCAATAATCTCCATGTTATTATTGCTCATTTGAAGTCGCGTTAGCTTTTTACATTAAAAACAGCTCTTCCTCCTCGTATCCAGTGTCAAACAAAACATTTATTAACTCAAAGGTCACTGTTATCACCCACTATACACACTTGTGGAGTGTGGAGGACGTAAAAGACTTCCACTGCAAACTATCAATTTCATCTGAAATATCAACACAAAAGAGACCCTGAAGAGACACACACACACACAGACACATTTATACACGCAGACCAAGTGCTGTCCTTCCTATGAACCTTGTAGTCACAGTCTGGGGACAGTGGTACAGTGGGACAGTGGCCTGGAGGTTCAGCATTGAGCCTGCTACGCCAAGGTCAGCTTTTTCAGTCCCAGACCAGCTGGGAAAATCTGTGTGAGGAAATTGAGTGAGAAAGGCTTTCCACTCCCTTAGCATCTACTGTAGAGGTGCCCTTGAGCAACATACTGAACCCCACTTGGCTCCAGGGGGAATAGCTTAGTCTCCGACAGTAGTAGGAGGCAGTTATAAAGAGCAGCAACGGTGTCACTACGTGTTACAGTGCGAGTGTGAAGGAGGGCACAGTTGTAACAGAGGATGAGAGCTCGGTCAAAATTCCCTTGACAAGGGTTTTTTTTTTTTTTTTTTTTTTTTTATTAAGTCACTGAGATGAGAACTGGTAAGAGGAAGCTGCTATTCTTTGAGACTAACAAATAATGAGAGGAGCTCAAATGATTTCAACAGAATGCCGGGTTCAAGGACAACCTGCTGCAACACTGCGTCCTGCCTGCCTAGCAAAAATGCAACTCACAAAAGTGACAGTGTGAAATCAAAGAGCAAAAGTACATAGACAAAAAGATGAGCCTAGGTAAAATAGGAATATAGAAAAAGAGAATCAAATAAAAATAACAAAAGAGCAAAGGACTGGGTTTCTGAGTTAGCAAATATCTGTCAAGTGCTTGCACTTTAAAATATACATGAGGGATATCTGTGCTTTGTTTAATTCCACACATCAGTAGTTACTCTCAAAAAAAAGCTTAGACACATTAGGAAATTAAAAAATGGATAGTTGGTTGAAGCCTAAACACTATGATACAATAAATCTCTTAGCTCAGGGTTCTTGAGTTGATTTAAAGTCATACGAGGAACGGGCTTGTCAGAACCTACAGTAGATTTCCTTAAGTTTTCTTTTTTTTAACTTTGGTTAAAACCTGTTTTACAGATGCTTTAAGCTGGGGATTATTCTTGACCAAGATGTGAAGGGATGCCCCCCCCCATCTATGATTTGCCATGAACAGCATGCAGTCAAGTAGAACATACAGTGTCAACTGCAGGATTCAACCAGTTAGTTAAGTGTTGGTGAAGTTGAGCGAGTCAGACTAATCACCACAGACAGTGAGACAACAAGAGGCTGTGTGTGCTTTGATGCAAACAGACAGAGCCTTCTCACAGGCATTCACATGAATTAGGCTCAAAGTGAGGCTCGTCGTAAGCTGACACACCTGCTTCTTTCGCACTGCGAAGGCTCAGCCCACCACCCGGCCCTCCCAGCGAGCCGAGTACAGTAGCACTTCAGAGGGGTTGCCTGGGATCTCTGAGAAATCAAAGTTAGAGGCTAAAAAGCTCACTGCTGTGACTCTAACTGGAATACAGAGTGTGTTTCATCATTCATTTGCTTGGGTTTACTGTCTGTATTGAAGTATATTGAAGAAAAATACAGCCTTAAGCCCATTAATGCTATCAAACAGCTCTTGCTGTAAGCGCTGTCTGATTTCAGTGGAGAAATTTTCAGTGCAGCTAAAACTGACAGTAACTGCAGATTTTTTTTTTCTCATTTCTGTAAGACAGCAACAGCTTTTGTGTCAGTATCTCAGAAATACTGCAATTGAAAAGGGCTCTATAAAGACCAAACCTTTGTTCATAAAACAATTATCTGCAAATACATTTCATGTTAGACATTGACATGTCTGACATGATATTTGACAATACAGTACAGTACAATACAATAATTGAAACAGATTCACTAACGCTTTTGTTCCTTTTGTTCCTTGATGTGATGCATTCTAAAAACATACACAATATGCATTTATTTTGCAAGGTGTGTCTCTCCTGTGATTGCATTTGCACTAAAGGTAGTTCTATGGGGAAAAAACAAACAAACAAGAGATGTGTTAGCAGGGACTGGGTCTGTAATTTGCTGGCTTTACCAAGACTGTGCATCAGTTTTGAAAAGAAAATTCCACTAAAAGCTAGTGGAGAGGCACAGCATAGCATGGGATTTACAAGTGGCAGATTTGGGCATATGGTATTACGGAGTGTACATTCAAGGGCTTTTGATTTATACAACCAGTGGGTACTTTGTCTATAGTAGATACACTTTGCAATCCAACATATATGTCATGGTACTGTACTATATTGAGAGGTGTCTCTAATTATCTGCTGCGTTCGTTCCCTTGTGTCAAATGAAGAGAAGAATGTTGCACATTGCCTTCAGAACACCAGAAAGCAATGCAGTGTTGAAAACTCCTACTCACTGCCCCGATATATGCCTGCCTCCGGATTAAACATGTAATTCATCAATGAATGCAATATATACACATACACATGGACTTATCACATTATTATGCATGCAAAAAATGGAGGCATAATGCAGACAGAGGGAAAATGAGGACATGAAATGAATTTAAATTCTTCAACACAAAATAGGCCTTTGGCATCTTTATCACAGTTTGAAAACATATGTAGGCATTTTTTTTAAGCATTTTTTTTAAAGTTTGTCTTTGTTTAAGCAGCCCAATGACTGGCTCACTATTGCAGCAGATTGTGGTCAGCTCCCAGATGCTGATTTATACAAATGTATCGCAAGGTAATACTAAAAAAGGACAAGCATTCATACCTGAAAGCGGGCTAAAACACTGCTAATCCTATATATTTGAGTACTGTGCAAAACTGGGGATTAAATCTGTGGATTAAATATCTTGCCCAAGGGTACATGCGCAAAAAATGCTGATGGAAAGGAAAACACTTTCCCTATGACCAGCCTCTCTGGGATTTATTTGATGCGTGCAAAATGTAAATGGGAGAAAAATGAGAATTGTAGTTTACACATCAAGGATGAGAGACAATAATTATTTCTTATCACCTAGAGACAAATTTTTTGAATATCAATAGGTCGGTTGGAAATATTCCCTCTCGGCTACAATGAGACACGGGGTATTTGTGGTTAACAGAAAGGAAACGGGAAAATCGGAGATGAAAAGAAAAAAAGTGGGGATCGGGGATAAATGCACTGACTCAGATGGGTAAATAAGACAAAGGAAGAGGAGAGAAACACACACTGAAGAGGAGAAAAAAGAAAACAGAGAAAGAAAGATTTGGTTTTGACAGGAGGGGAAGAAAAAGACTGAGGGAGTGAAAAGACAGCGGCTCATCGTTAGCACCATCCCTCCCTTCCTCTTCTCTCTCTTTGTTATTGACAACCAACACAGCCACATCTGCATCCGAGCATCTAAACACTATTGAATGGCTCACGGAGCTATGAAGCGGAGAAGACAGGTGGAATTGCATTCTAACGCCTCCGATTAAGCTGATCAATAACCGCCTGTTGGAGTTCTGCCTGCAACACTGGGAGAAGTGGAGATGAGGGTTGGGGGAAAGAAGAGGTAACGTGCTTGTGGATAATGAAGAAGATGGAAGGGGTGATGAGGCTGCGAGCGAGGGAGGGGTCAGAGTAAAAAAGACAGAAGAAAAGAAAAAGGACAGAATGGTGCAAAGTCAGATGAAGGGTGGATAAGAATAAGGGCACCAAAGAGTGAGGAACAAGGAGAAAGAGGGAAAAGTTTGATTACAGCAGATGGGTGGATTATTATTTTGCTTCGGGAAAGGCTGAGGAGGGCACAGGTGGACGGAGAAGAGAGAGAAAGTGGGGGTAACACAGCACTTGAGTGAAAAGAAAACAACATCTCTCCTTTCTCCCCTATCGGTGATTTCCCCAGAGAGGAGGAGGGAAGCAGTAGCAGAGAAAGGATTTGCTCGTGGCTGAAAATGTCTCTGTCTGTCTGTGTGCTGTATCCTCGTCTTTTGCAAGCTCCACTCAGTGTAGTGCCATCCAGATGGACTGGAACAATATAAATATGTCAGATTAAATAAAAATTTTCACTCTTGCTTGTTTTAAACCCTAATACTGTAATATTTCCCACTTTCGTTGATTTGTTTTCCTCTTTGGCGTTTGCTTTGCAGATCTGAAGATAACGTGAGCACACACACAAATGTCAACAGAGCCCGATCCATCAAAGAGAAATTACATCAAGCAGATATATATCAAGCAATACGTGCAGCTGTATGTGCATGTGTGCCGGTTCCCAGTCAGATAGCTCTGTTTGCCAAATGATAAGCTCAGCTCCCAAAACATGCCATGCATATGACAAACATCAGGATTGAGTTTCCGCAAGCAAATAGGCCATTTCATGCTCAGCATGAGCTACAGGTGTTGGGCTGAATACGCATACACAGTGACAGACAAATTCACACAAAAATCAGGAGCTTCACAAACACAGATATTCCCAATTCTGGCTTTTACTTACCATCATTTATTTCCAGTACTACTAACACTACAGACAATGTGCAGTGTGTGTTGATGCTAATTCCAGTACAATTAACATAATAAATGAATCAGAAGTTGTAGACAATGTCCTGTGATTTTGGGGCAATGGCTGTTTAGCAACTATTTTTTATCCACTCTTAATGAGAAAGTAAACGTTCCATGCTCACAATGTCACTAGATTTATAGGGCTGGTCTGTGAGGATTAGGTAGAAACATAAGTGCGGCGTCTGTTGAAATCTGTTTGTTTTAAAAGCTGTTAATCATTTCTGTTTGAAATATAAGAAATTTCTAATTGCAGCTGAAAGCTCCAGGTAAGAATGCAGTTCTACTATGATTTGCCATAAATGCTAATAACAATTATCAAGTGGCCAGCCATTACTGCCATTTGTTAATCATTTATTATATGTATTTATACGTTTATGCACATGTAACGTGGACAATTATTGACTCAAGCATAATGTTTTTTTTTCTCTAGAGCTTCATATTCATTATTTTTCATATATTATACATAGTTTAAGTTAGGATACAACAAGAGGGGAGGCAACCGGTTTAGCCTCCACATTTTGTGTTTGGTATATTTTGTATATACTGCCATCATAGTGTTGTGTTGGGACTTGAAAAAGAAATCTCTCCGTGAATGTGCCTGGGAAAATTTCACTTGAACAAATTGTAGTTAAAAAATCAAGTGACGTGATCCAATTCAGCGACAACCAATGTGGGTTAAATGAGGCACTAAAAGTGGAATTTAACACGGACTCTGTGTTGGCGTCTCGAGTAAAAAGTTATTAGCCTTTGCTAATGACATCAGCTTTGGCTTGTCTGTGATTAAAAATCAGCATCTATTCTCGTTCGAGGCTTTTCTCTTTTCGAAATCAGCTTATCCATATGAAGTATACTGTAACTCTGTCTATAATAAACACAATAAAAAGTTTTACCTAAGGTTGTTTGTATGTTGCTCACAGCCTGGCTCAGCCACGAAGCGCCGCTGTAGGATGAGCGATCTGATTGGCTGTTTGCCAACTGCACAAACTGGGAGGGAGGGTAGGTACTGGGGGGTCTGTGCACTGAACGTGGCACTCGGCAGCACGGAGAGCTTTCCAGATGGCTGTGATTTATGAACCTCTCAGAATGGTGCGACTAATGAACGCTCCTCGACATGTGTTTGGGATGGAGCGACCGTGTTCAGCCATCACTTTGTCTTTGAGGAGGGGGTCTCGGACATTACGCCAGAAGTACTAATGATTGGTGAAAGCATATTAGATGCAGACTAGTAATCAATGTGTTATGTTTAATGCAAATATATACAGCACTGGCCACTCTGCATACTCTACAAACTATCATTTTATGTTATGGCATATATCTGACAATATCTAATCGGAGAGGTAATATTTTTATCAGCTACTTATGTGATTACTGAGCTTTTTTTTTTTTTTTTTAGTGGTTACAGTTGGTATTTTTATAGTAGATCAATATAATCCCATTACATGGATACGTTGCTTCTGCACCTTGGCACCGAGTTAGCTAGGAGTATGTTCCAGGTGAGCATTAGCAAAAGGTAAAATTGATAATGCGCGGTTTATTTAAGAATGCTTACTTTTAAGGAATTAAGGAAAACATCCCTGTGTATAAAAAGATTGGTTTTGTTTTGTTTTTTGTTTAAAATGAAGAAGTGAACTGAAGACAAACACGCAAGTCACACAAGTTCCCGGTCACACAAGTTCCCGGTCACACATGACAACAGTATCAGGCGAGACCCCCTGCTGTCTTCTTGCAGCTAAGTGTCATCAGTCTGACACTGAGTACTAGTATGCGATCTTTCTCCATATACGGTACATAATGACTACTGCTTCTAGCAACTACTTGGGTTTTCTCCTGTACTTAATATCCCCTTATTTTGGTTATTGTCTAAGTTAATTCAAATCATGTTTTTAATGATAATAAGAACATTCGCAGGGTAATTGTTTCTTTGTGCTAAGATAAGAAAATTGCTTTTGGTGTATAACTTTATTAGACAGTATAGCGTTATATTGATTTTGTCGTGTAACACTCAGCAAAAAAAGATGCACAGGCAAAGTTTGCATAATGCTTAACTGTACAACAAATAAACACAATAGGTGTGTCTGTAACCTTTTCACTAGCTCCACACTCTGAAAATCCCAGAAAGTTCAGTCTTTACTCTGTTGAGTGCTTTGGCATTGCTTGTCTTGACGTGTCTGCAAAGATTCTTGCAAAGGGAAAGTCATTGTGGAATAAAAACCTTCGCTAGACCTCAAATACAAACACGGTGTCAAATTTTTAAAAACCTTAGCATTTGGCAGATGAGCACACACTGGTCAGACTGTCTGCAGAAATCAGCTATTCTCTATGACTTACTTTACATCCTTTGACAGATTTTGTTTTGCCTTCTGCCGCCTGATATGACTTAGTGAATGGGAACAGGCTTTCAAAGCACAGCAGGAGCTGGGAGACAGACACGGATGGCTTTTTAACAGTACACTCTCTCTCATTGTGCTCCTCGGGGATGTTGATTCTTTCAAACACATTATTTTTACTTTTTGACTGTAGTTTGTATTTCATATGTTTAATATAGAAATAAATGCATGTGTCTGTGTGTGTGTAACGGTGTGTGTGTGCAGAGATTCACTAAGGTTTTCCCAAATTCACATTTTACACACGTTCAGTTACCTAGTTGCCTCATGGTCTGGTCTGGAATATATTTCATGTAGCTGTTAACATGCACAAAGCAAACAAAGTTGTTCACTAACAGAGTGACTTTATAGTGAGATGACTCTATAGTTTTCAAGGTGTTTGCCTTGTTGCAGATTTACTGAATCACTCTCATTATTATTTTTAGATTTGTTGATTTACTCAGATAAAATGTAGATTAAATAAAAGTGTATACATACTTGAGACTTAACAGTAAAAGTGACAATTTGCAGTTTTACGGCCTAGGTGCTAAACTATTTCTTGGCAAGGAGCGCTTGCCAGCAATCAGAGGACATTCAAAGAAGTGTCTGCCAAGAATTAGTCTGGAACATAAGCCCCCATAAATGCACACTTTGTAAAGACTTAACAAACAAGGTGTGATATGTTAATCATTTAGCTTTAGAAATGTTGGTGGGTGGGTTCTATTATCTTTAGACAAAGCCATGCAGTCTCCACTTGTATTTAGTTTTTATGCTAAGCTAAGTTATTACCTAGCATCATATTTAGCATACAGATGTGAGACTGGTATAAATATTACAGAACTAAATAAAAAAAATGAATGTGTATTTCCCGAATTTTCCTCCCATCCATTATCTTTAGAATTTAAAGGTAAAGGTTTTGGGGGGCTTGGGCCAATCTAGCCTGGGTGTAGAGGAGAGTTGCACCCAGGTTGCCAGTCTATATGCAATGCAGTCCAAGTTAACATAACCTGGATGTCTTCGAACTGTTGGTGGAAACTGGAGTACCTAGATGGAGGAACGTGGAAACATCAGGTTGGAAACCCAGGAACGACTTGCCACCAAAACTACACAGCTGTTAAAAGTTTAAGATTCATTTGTTGGTACTTTCCCCAACCCATATTGAAAATTGCTGCAGATATTTCCTGTAACATTTTATAATGAAAACATATATTCTGGCATAAAGAGCACCACCAAATAATGTCTGAAGAAATATTACATTCTTATAAAATGCAAAATTAGGTTTGTTAAGATAAATGAGCAGAATCATCTTTTCCTTTCGACTGTTCCCGTTCAGGGGTCGCCACAGCAAATCATGTGCCTCCATCTAACCCTGTCCTCACCATCCTCTTCTCTCACACCAACTAACTTCATGTCCTCTCTCACTACATCCATAAATCTCCTCTTTGGTCTTCCTCTAGACCTCCTGCCTGGCAGCTCCAACCTCAGCATCCTTCTACCGATATATTCACAGTTTCTCCTCTGAACATGTCCAAACCACCTCAATCTGGCCTCTCTGACTTTATCTCCAAATGAGCTGTCCCTCTGATGTCCTCATTCCTGATCCTGTCCATCCTCATCACTCCCAAAGAGAACCTCAACATCTTAAGCTCTGCTACTTCCAGCTCTGCCTCCTGTCTTTGTCTTTTTAGACTTATCCTCTCTTTCTTATCTTAACTACTACTAGAATTTACATTCTATATTGGTTCCTCAAGAGCTTGGTATAAATATAATGCTTTATTATGCAGTATGATTTACGAGTCTTTCACTCTTTCTTATAAATAAATGTCCATTTTGCCACTCAATTAAGGAATATTACAGTGGTCATTTAACAAGTACCGTCTGGTGTTCTTACAAACACCTATGAGGTGGCTCCCTCCTCTGTGCTAAAATGGTGATATGGTCTGTTAATCAGCAGGCAGCTTCCCTGGTAGTTGCCGTCTGAGTCAGATACAGAGAAAGTGTGAAGTCAAGGGGGAGGGAACAGATGTGCAAATGAGTAATCATGTGGATATTACTGGGCAAAAGGCCTTCTCCAATGGCCACTGAGGATAGAAGGGTTGTAATTTTCCCAACCCGAATGGACGAGGAGATAACAGCTTTAACCTGACGAAAATTAAACTGCAATCAAAGAACAATCCTCACATTTTAAACACAGTTGAATCCACACTCACAAATGCCAATAAAGAGTTAGTTGTGGTCAGTGAGTGCTACGGTTGAACATGTATAAATGAATAAACTAAATCTTATCCGTAGACAAAAATCTGTCAATAGTGCACACAATATTGAGCAAAGCCTGTAATTATTTTAATATCTTGTGTATCTGAGTTTGAAAATGGTCACTGGCTTCCATAGCTGCCTTCTGATGTTAGGAAAAACAATGTACTCGGTATAAGCTTGGAGCTGAGAACAAAGAGGAAGCAAGTCTGAGTCCAAGTTTGTTTACTTGGCTATTTAGAGAAGCAACACAGTTGATGTAAGCACCAGGTAAAGTACAGACGAAAAGGTTCGGCTGGCTCAGACCCAATTACACACAACCGTGACAGCAAGAATAGAGAGATGAGTGCAACCATACACAAACACCAACGCACTCTCCTACAAGAACACATATTTGCACTGAATATATCCACGAGGAGGAAAACGTCTGAATGGAGCTGATGCCAACATGCACACAGACAGTATCTCTTCCTCTCTCATGCAAGCACACACAAACACAAAGCATCGAGAAACGCTGAGGCAGGTAAAACCCAAACTACAGTGAGACTTACTGAATATTTCATAATGTTTTTACTGGCCTGTCAGGAACATCTGAGAACTGCAGCGTACGTTTATCTGTTTGTACTGCACCTGGGTTTGCATATGTGCAGATTTAAATCACATAGATGTGTTCTGACCATTTTGTTGTTTTTGGATATTGTATTTAGGATTTTCTGTGTGCTTGGGGCTGAGAGTGGCAGCTTGCTGTTGTGACTGGTTGTCAAGAGCCTTGACAGGGTGGAAAACTTTTGCTCAAGAGTGGAAGTGTTCACATTTTTGGACACATCACATAAAATATAAAATGTGTGCTCCAAAAACGTGCATATAATGTTGAAATGCACATAACTTCTTCTAAAACAGGTCACACACAGAGCAATATTAGCATTAGCATTTGGATACATGTTTGACCACCCGACACATATACAAATGTTTTCTTCTTTTCTTTTTTTTAATCTCTTCAAATCACAAAAGAGAAATACTGGAGTCTTTAGCGGCTGAATAATCCACCAGCTTTTCCATTTTTTTTTTGTTTTGCATTTTTGTTAAAAGCAGCTGCTTACTGCTCTAACAGTAAAGTAAAAAAAATGTAAAACCAAAACAGAGAGATGACCTGATCCACTGTTAATATCAAACTCCTAATTAGCCATTTTCTCTGCGTTAGATTCACAATCTGCTTGGAATTATTCATTTTGACAATGTAATTCTATACTATGTGAGATATTATTATCATCTGCAAAAAAAAACCCTACAAAACAATCAATACTATCATATTCTTCTAAAAGGTGTTTAATTAAAGTATTAAATTATTACCCAGGAATTTTTATAACAGGCAGTAGTTACTTTTCTGTAGTGGTGTTGATTAGAGTTCAGATTCAACACCAGCAAAAATGAAAAGTCAAACAATAAACAATAGCACAGTATTACTTAGCCAGTTTAGTCTTGCCTACTTTTTCAGAGCGAGACAAACAAAAATGTTTCCGAAACCATTGCTGGCAGTTGTTTATCTGGGTATCTTATTAGTGAATGAAATTAAAAACAGTTCTTTACACCTGAGAGTATTTTTCACCTCTCTTCCTCAAGTCATCTTGTACTCAAAATTAGGTGGTACAGACAGTTTTTTTTTTTTTTTTTTTTTAGCAAGGGCCAATCCTAATATATGCTGGAGAAGTCAGGTAGAGGCTTGTTAAAAGACCAGCAAACCAAAAGTTGTAGGGGTGTCGAGGTCAGCTTCTGTTTCCCTCCATCTTTCCTCATCCTTGCACTCCTTCCTCTTCTACCTCTATGGTCCTTTCTTTCACCCTCGACCTCTCTCACCTCCTGTACACTTTCCACCTTCCTCATTCCCAGGCTCTCTCATTTCTGTTTGTTTATCTGTGTGCTTGTTACCCTCTCACTCTGTCCTCCCTTCATGACCCCCCCGCCCCCACCCCCTCCCTCTCTGTCTCACTCAGTCTCAATCTGTAACAGGTGAGTTCCCAGAACTAATTACAGGAGGCTATCCCAGGGTGCAGCGGGGGCCGGCTCATTTGCAGGCGAAGGGAGTGCGCAAAGGCTGTCTAATAACATTTTCTACCGCCTGATTAAAAACAGCCCATAAATCACTTGTTCACATGGGTCTATGTACATGCACGCGCATGTACACCGACGCACACACACAAAGTCTCAAATAGAGCCATCAGCCACATCCTTTTAATACACACTAATATACTGTACAACAAATTTGATGGCCTGAAGGACACACACACTTGTACTTACACATCATGTCTAGCTGTCATATAAACCCACTGCATATTAGGCTGTTTGTACTTTTATACAATGTGTGGGTATATTGAGAAGTTTTTATACAATATACTCTACATGCATGTGCTAGTAAAAACCACCACAGTTAATTTTGCACTTTAGTACGTATAACAAGGCAATAAAAATACAAAGAGGACAATAATGTCAAGATGCTGCAGCAACTGCAACTGCAACAGCAAAGTGATTCAATTGATGAGCAGAGAGCTCATTAATGCATGTCCCCCTTACACTCTCGCCCTGAATCTCCTCACCAGCCTCATTTATTGTTTACATCTCCCTAAAATTGCTGCATCAGGACATGATCATGTGACGGAACACGTGGATGACAGGAGGTCAGGTCGAATGGGCCAACGCAAACTCTTAATGTTAGAATAAGTGGAAAGTTGGTGGCTGCAACAGGACAATCTCTGAGTCTGCACTGATCTTTATCCTTATCAAATATTTTCTTAGTTTATTACATTATATTTCATTATTACAAACATGTTTGGTCTATTAATTAATATTGATGCTGAGTCAAGCCCCGTGAGATACCATAGCACATTCATTCATAGCACATTCATGTCCGTATGTGACACACAGTATGGCTTTTCGGATTTCTGGTAAGATAAAAGGCTTTACAAGAGCATATCCCTATAGTGCCACCAGTTCTGATGTGTGAATCTATATCACTGGAGGTTTGAAGCATCTTCACATTAATATTTCTACCAAAAAATTACATATAGTAGCTTTAAATTAATACATGGGAATTAATTCTCTATCGACATCACTTAAAGATAGGGATGTCCGGATACCATTTTTCCCCACACTGCGCACGCATACAAGTACTTATATTTAAGTAGTTCATAACCAATATCCTGGTTATGACGGCACTGTCAGTAAAAAAATCAAACACCTTGATGAAAATACCTGACATTTGTAGCAAATTGTAACAAATGTTCAAATGTTTTGCAAAACTCAGCTGACACCAACCATTGGTTCATTACACTATGCATTATCTTGCCTCATATTGTGACAACACACAACTACCGTGCACGTGCTCTGCACCATGCTTATATGCAACGCACACAAACGTGTCTAACTGGCTCCCACTGAAGTTCACATGGACCGGTGCCGTCCCCTCTGGCAGCTCCCGGCACAATAACCCAGTCAGTAGATTAGCAGTGATAGCATCAGTGGCCCAGCATATCAAACAATGGCCATTGTCACTGTCTAACACATTTACGCACGGCTTTTCTCACGACTCTCACTCGTGTAAAACGGGCAAACGTTTGTTTACACACAAGTACACAATCACACAGAGCTGAGTTGATACCAGGGGTCGAAGCACATGCAGTGCAGTCAGATGAAAGCAGAAATCCAAATTTTCAAGAATTACCCAACTTTTCTCACCTTCTGCAGCCTTATCATACACAAACTTTCAATTTGATGGATTTCCTTATGAGCCGAACGGAGTAAAGCAGAATTTGATCTGAGCATCAGGAGGTGAAACTTTGATATCATCGCACATAGGCTGTTTCTTCAACAAGCAGCAGCAGGTGAAATAGCACTAAAAGATAGTTGTCAAAAACAAGGCGAGGGTGAAATTTAAAGCTCCAACAGAGGTGGGAGCAGCTGATTGCTCCTGCTGCTCAGATGTCAAGCTGCTTTGTGAAGGCTTATGCCAAGCCACGACTCACGCCTCCTGTTTCACACAAACTTACACCCAGCTGATGCCGTCAGATAATAAGCATATCAAATCAAAAGCTCACTACTTTATACTGTGGAATTCAGGATTACTGTGCAATACTGAAATTATGTAATTGCTGCTTAGTTTTGCTGCAGAGATGAGCCAGAAGATAAAGGACGATTACTGTATAACATATATTTAGACATTTACACTTCACACAGAGTTCTGTGGTAAGCACTGTTCTGCTGACCTCTTTTAACACTCATTTTTCAAACAGTATTCCTCATAGCCTCCTTCGACTTTTTCCTCAGAACTTCAGGAATTGTGCCCCTCAGTGTAGCCAGGAAGAAACCGCAGATGTCTGATCATTTGGAGCATGAGCAGTCCATCCCCCTCAGGCCTTCTGATGATCACTTACTCAAAGAGGAATCCCGCCAAGATGTTATGATTGGACTATAAACGCAAGCTAGCTGGTAGATCCGAATTTTCATTCGGTGCTTGAACTGATTTTGGGGGGGACACACGTCACATGACTGAAAATGAAATTAAAACTTTCCCAATTACGCCAAGATTTAACACCAGACAGGAGTGTAATGTAAGATGTAGGGATTTCAGGAAATCTGAAATGAACGTGTGCTCATAACTATTCTCCCATGCTTGTGGGTATGTTGTTTTGCATATAGTTTTGCTGATGCAAGCAGATACAGACACAGCATCTTCAGTCAACACTCAGAGCCTCGAGCTAGAAAGGGGCAAAACCCAAAACAGAAAAAATCAAAGAGTAAGCAAAATCCTGAAATAAATACACACACAAACAAACACACTCACAGCTGCTCTATCTCCCCTTTATAAGTCATTTTCTACTTTAGCAGTTCCTTGCAAGAATCATATTTGATTTACACACAAATTGTGTCAGACTTCACAGTTGGATGACCTATGAGCTCGAGCTGAGCTCATATCCCTTGCACACAGGCCCATAAAGAAGCTCCTGTCAGTAGGATGCAGCACTCAGTTGCTGAGGCCTCAAAGTCACGTTCACCAAATCTGTGACAGGCAAAACACTCCCATTGTCCTCCAACCTTGGAGGGACACAGCATCTGTTAAAGACTGGACCGTGCAGCACACCAAGCTCCTCACAAACCCAAAAGTGTGCTCCCTTTCCTCCTAACAAATGGTTTTGTTTGAGAGACGCGATGCACCCTAGGATGCTGTAGTGACTTTGTCTCTGTTTCCTGTTTCCTCAGGTCACCCATGTTTATAGCAGTTATGTAGGATCTGTGCTAAAACCAGGCCAAAGCAGCAGTGCCACAATACAAACAATGACAAGAGCAGTAACACTCAGGTAACCCCTATGTTTGACAAGACACAAATCTATGGGATGTGCTTAGATTTGTTTGTAACAAGGTTCCTATGTTTGGGAAGTTGGAGCACAGCCGCACTTTCTTGTTATGTTAGTATAAAATAATGGCTTCCACATTTCTAGACATTCTGTAGGTAACAAATGAAATATATGATAACGAAAGACATGTCAATCATCAACTCGTGAGTATTAAAAGGCAAAGTCCTGTTTTTCTGTTTTACAGCACCGACTTTTCCGATGGACTTCAACAATAATTGTTGTTTTGAAAAGACAATTCCTTTCTTATTGCTGAGATTTCTTGACAACAGCTCGGGCGGAAGCAGCGGGGAGCGGTGATCAGTATTCATAAACCTAGTAGATTGTCATTCTCGGAAGAAGGAAAACCAAAGTGAAAGAGAAAAAAAAAGCAAACTTCTTTGCTACACTTTGAGGCAATAGATCAAAAGGGCCAGCGTGTAGTGCAGTGAAAATTGTTACCATGTACTGTCTCTCACACAACACAAAGCATCAAACACTAAATTGTCCCCTTTTCTTTGTGTCACACAATCACTTAGTTTCTGTTGGGTTACATTTCACATTCATAAAACTCACTAAAAATTATTTCATGTAAAGCCTTGAGGAAACAAAAAAACTGTGACCTTGACCACACTGGCTCTCGTGAGACTGCCGTTCCCCAGTAGTCATTTTAATATTGTTTACACTTGATACAAATAGTAAGTGATGAAATGATCCACCTTAAAGCGTTCTCGCATAATGAAAACAGCTTTTAGTCATGCTCCTTTCAATTTAAGCAAAAGGCACTGCGAATCAAAAAAGAGAGATGTTCTATGATTTATAATGCATTGTTCAAGATCTTCTCCACTGAGAATAGATTCAATAGGGAAAAAATGAAACACAAAATGTGTTTCAAATTTCCTTTTCCCCCTTTTTACAAGAAAAGCGTTTACGGAAAAGCAGGATATTACTCGGGTTTATGAAGCAGGTATAATTGTTATTTAAAGATAACACAGAATGGTGTCAGACAAATAGATGAATTTTTTCCTATTCTAAAAACTCTGAAAAATTCCATTCAAACAAGATGAAGTCTGTAGCCGTGCTGGCAGCCTACTACTACTACTTCTATTTGGACTCAACATTGCTTTGGGCAAACCGCTGGCATAAGTATGTGAATCTGTTGATTAATGTCATGATCTAATGTTTACCTATTCAATGGTGTGTTATCAGCTATGAGTCCACAGTTCTCGCAGAGCAGGTGATGTTCTAACTGGATATAGTAGGCCACGTTCTAAGCCATACATGTGGGCTGATAAGAGCTGATGAGCTCCTATTGATTGGTGTCATAAGCAGTTAAACCTTCAACAGGTTTCCATTATTAGTTTACTGTGCTGCCTTGCCAGAGTTTGTCTAGTAGTATTTAACAAAGTACAGTTGAGGCAGATGCAAACATAAATTAGTTTGGTTTATTAGACAAGTCAAGGGTCTAGTGTCACAACAGGAAAACTTAGCGAAAGCCAAATTAATCCCAATTAATCCTTTGAAAGACCAAGAATGTATGTCCCAAATTGATGCCAAAAAGTCTTAAAAACTGTATTGTGCACCATTGTGCAAAAATGATCAGGTTATAGTATATACATATTTGTGTGCTATGTTATGCTACAAGCAAATGTTCTACGCCCATTTGTATTTGTACTAGAAAACATGAGTCAGTCCTGTGTGCTTTGTGTCCAGTGAGTTTAGTGATTAGTCATTGTGTTAATCCTCGCTCTTAGGCAGGCTGTTGTGAGAGTTGGTTGCTGTGTCTAATCTTGGGCATTGCATAGATAATGATAAGAGCAAAGCAGGCCTCAGGGCCGCGCCACTCTCTACATTTGTCACTACGAATTTCACGCTGTTGTCAAACGAGTGTTTAATAGCTTTTTATGGGAGAAAGAAAATGCAGAAATGTGAAGATGCACTTGAAGTTCAACTTGAAGCCTAATGAAATGATTTAACAATTTTTCATACATATTTCTAATTCATAAATCATTATCATTTAAAGATTTTCCTACTTTTTTGTGGAAGTTTTGATTTGAATATAAAAAAAAATTGCACAACAATTACAGTATTTCAGGAACTTTCTTATGAGTACGTACGAGTATGAGAGAAACATTTGCAAAGTAAAGGGGTGAATGGTATGTAATCCAAGATTTCCTAAAAGGAGACAATAAGTTGTCGTAAGATGAACATGGGTAAAACCTTGCTCCGGAGTTTCAAAGAGGGAGGTGCAAAGTTGTTGGAGCAGCGGACAGAATGTTACAATCACACAGGTTATTTGGGGACTCTTGGGGAAGTGGAGGGGGACCTCAGTGAACTCCTCATTTCTGTGGGGCTTTATGTAGCGTGACGGTTCCAAATGAAACTCCCTGATCATGTGGGAGCGCTCTATTAATTTGTGGCTCAGGCCGCCTCCTTGGGGAGAGAGCTGCCACAGTCAGTACTGCATTCCCTTTGCAGCTTCCAGCAAATCGACTTGTTGCTTATTGACTGAGGTGCTGCATTGCGATGTTTCTCTGACTGTGGCTTCGCCTCAAGTGCTGAGACGATCTATCATTTCTTTGGTCGCCTACTCTAGACTCTACAGGATGGATGAAAAGCAGCGTGAAATAAAAGTAATCTTAGTTCTTGGAGCAATATACAGGGTTTAGCTAGCTGGAATACACTTCGCTACAACACGACATGCTCTGAGAAATCTAATCTGCTTCTGTTACAATGCCCTAGAGGTCCTGTTGAAGAATATCCCCAATACCAGGCGTTTCAAGCTAACAAGATGGTGCTGGGGGGGTTTTATGGACCACAACGTGCTGCAAATAGTTGCCAAATTTGGACAAATACAAAACCACAAAACCAACTGAATTATGAATTAATCTGAAACAAAACTACATGATATACTTTACAACTGTATGAAAACTCTTATGATGTTTCTATTTCTCTAAATGCGACAGTTGTATTTTGTTGTTCTGATGTTTGTTACAGGCAACAAAAGCATGTGTAAGATCACGAGGCACTCCTAAGACTCGAGCCCTCAAGGATATCATTTCAGGACCGAGCACTTTCCACAAATCCTTCTTGCTTATCTTAAACTTTGTTTAAATACACATTAGCTAATTGAATGTGGTCCAACTAGTGAAAAATAGTTATCGGTAGGTTTGAGCAGGAAATACAGTATATATGTCTGTTGGTGTTCAGCTTTTCTGTGCAGCTCGTGAGGGTAGACAGGGCAATGAAGGCTATCCAAAAATATCTTCAGCTACTGATTTCAAAGGCAAAGAAAGGACTGGGGCTGACACGTGAGTAAACTTATTTCACCTGGAGAGGCAGCACGTCAGTAAATACACCATCCCATCTAGGTAAATATGAGACAGGTTTTTTTAATTACTGAGAAGTCTTTTGTTTATTCCCAAGGAGGCACGCGTCCTTGGGAACTCTTCGAATAGTTGGGGGGGGGAACAACAATCCCATACTGCCCATAATCGGAGTAGGGCCAACTAGGAATCACAGGGAGTTGTGCATATACACAGAGTTATTAAAAATACGCCTACAGTTGGCTTGGTGCGTCTTCTGAGTGCTTGCAAGGCGATCATTACGACTCTGAGAGATAATAACACGCTTGACAGAACAACCCGGAAATAGACTTGAAAATCACTGACCTCCATTGTTACAGAAGAGTCAAGTAACATATAATCCATAGGTGTTATTAACTATATTGAGCTCTTAAGCATATTGAACAAATGACATTAACCATCGGTGCTGCTTGAAAACCTTCACACGTAGGGGAGGACAGGATATCGTTTCCCAACAGGCACTGCTGTTGAGCCCAGTGTGGGAGGACCACGAAGCCGAGTGAGCACATGAAAAGAGGAAGAAATGAAAAGGGGGAAAGAAAAAAAGCAGGAGAGAGGAGTCAAACAAGAAGAGATTGAAACAAAAACAAGCTAGCCCACATTACATTAGGAGATTCTGTTTGAAGATTCTTCTGCATGGAGACGCAATCAGGAGAACAGGGGCTGTTTGGTCTCACTCGAGCTATTCTACTGCACCCCAACCACATCTCAAGTGTGTCTGTCCTCCTCTCCCCACCCGTCTCACATCTCTCCTCTATACTCGATCAACTACTGCCTCCCATGAACACAGAGATATGCCACCAAACAGGAAATCTGAGGAGACTGATCCCTTTTCAGGATGGTCTCGGCATCATTTCCAAGCAGAACCAATCCTCTAAGGACATACGAAAATCTGATGTCATCTTCATGATGAAAAGTAATAGTGGGAGAGGCCCTCAGTGTTACAGACACTGTTTACAAGGCCACTGTGAGTTATGATTGGCAGCTGGGCCGATTTCTTTTGGTGGGTCAGCAACCAGACCACACTCTATTCACTTGAGAGTCCATCAATCACAATTTGGCTCAATTAACCAGCAGGAATGACAAGACAAGGGCCCACTGTCTGAATGGAAGGCTGGATGAATGAATGGAAACAAAGAAATATGATGGATACAATGCAGCACAATATGGCAGAAGATAATTTAATACTGTACGTCCAAAGGGGAAGTTAGACTGCAAAGCCAGCAGAGAAAAGCGTACACAGCAGCTGAGTACACGCCAACATAGAGAGTGGTTCATAATGTTTGGGTAACACATTTCGGCTATCATTTATTTTCTGAGAGCTGACTGAATCTTTTGTTTGCTGCTACATTATATTCTAAGTTTTAAACAGGTTTGTCCTGTGGCCTGGGGGAATAAAACACCGGCAAGACAAAACGCACAAGAGGTTTTTAGAGAAGTTTACCACCACACGCACACATTTTAGATTGCTAGCGGTTATAAAACGACGTATTTCACCGCACCCATCGGTGTGTCTGAAAGCCTGTGCCACTTTCCTATTAGTGTCTGCTTTCCAGCACAACTACAATTAGCATTATCCTCTTTCTGATTCACTGTGATGAACCACAGGGACATCAAGCAGCCTCTTTGGGCTCAACCTAACTAATGCCTAATTGACACAAGGCCCACATCTTGAAGGAACAAGTTGAATAATGTTGTCAGTTTGCTGTCAGTAGATGGCTTCCTTTATTATCACTCTACGTCTCAATATTAGCACATTCAGCTGTCTGTTACTCTGTCATCCAGCCACCACTTCCTGTCATTCGTCTGTGTCCATCTTACTACCTTCTAAGTGTAAATTCCCTCTGTCGCTGTGTTGGTACCTCTGCAGTGTTGTTGTGCATCCGGTCCTGTATTGAAAAACTCCAATGATGACTCATAAAGGGGCTTTATTATTTCTTCATGTGCATGAGCAGTGAAGCCTCTTAAAGTCTCCATATATCTACCCAATTTAAAGGAGATCCTGCTTCTCATTTACTTGGAGGAAACTTCTTCTATATTATTTTTACAAAGAACAACATACTGTATACGCACAAAAGGTGAATCAGCTTTTTTCTACAAAATAGGTAATGTTTCTTCTTTCAGGCAGGCAAGCAGGACTGACCATAAAGCCATCCACAAAAAAAAAAAAAAAAGAGCAAAAAGAAATGCTTTTCTTTTTCAGCATATATATAACCAGCACACTACGCATATTTCAGCTAATGTTTTGATTTACAGCTGAGTCAGAGAACAATCAGACGACGGCTTCAAGGAAAAGCTTAAATAAAACATCAATCAGACTTCAGTCAAACTGCTTTTACATGTGAAATGACATGCTACTGCCACCATCAGTTTAAGCACCAACATACAGTACCACTATTATCTTAAGTTTTGCACAAACTAGTGGTGTCAAAAATAAACCAACTCATACATGACCTGCGAAACAATCACTTCTCCAAAGTATATGTTACAATATGACATTTTAAATGCTATACTGTAACTGGAATTAATTGCAAATTAAATGTTATAAATTGTAATGATCCTGGAACATCGGAGGCAATATGGAAACACAAATACTGCCACATTACATGAGCCATCCGGCTGATTTTTTTTTTTTTTTTTTTACTTTGTAGTATTTTTTAAAATAAATACACTGTTACAAATTGCTGTAATGTCTACAGTGAAGCTTTACAACTTCTTGATCTGTCATTTAACAAAGTTTAACAGTGTATTGCAATGCATCATCGGTAAAGTTTTTTTTTATTTCAGTTGTTAAAGTTTAAAAAGTTAAACCGTTAAACGGTTCAGTGTCACACTGTCGCTGATGATATTTACCATGGCAGTGACTCTGCAGCTCTTGACCTGTGTCCACACTGCACGTTAAAATGCAGCTTGATGATCTGTCACACATTTAAAACTGGTATTTTTTTGCAGTTGTTCACACAAATACTCAATACTTGCAATACTTGTATTACAAGGGCATGGCAGAACTTCTGGAAGTAGTTTCACAGAAACACAGGTCAATCTGAACAATTAGGTGAATTAACTTGCAAAAAGACTTCTGAAATAGTTTTAACATTTGTATAAGGTTTGCACAAAAATATATCTGTGTGTGGGATGTTCATTATACTAAGGAGACCGCTTTTAAAGAAGTCATTTGGTTTCACCAGTTAGAGAATTCACCAAAATCTCTACATCAACAACAACAGCAGCAGCAAAGTAGGTCGACAGCTGGAAAAAAAAATTTAAAAAAAATTTAAACGTTGACAACAATATATATTTAATAATGCGTACTAAAAATGATATGTTGGTGCACTTGTTTGATGCTTCTGTTGTCCCTCGGAGCTGGGGCTAGTTGAGAAATCTCCAGCCAGAGTTTAGGTTGATAAAACTACATTGCTATTGGTTAGGAACTCATACTCAAAACTCAAATGATCCCTTTAACTGTTAAGAACCCCACATTTCCATTGTATTAAGTCAGTGTATTGCAGAGCTACTTCCTGCTTCAGCCCAATTTTCATTTTGCAAGCGCAAATCATTAGTTTGCCTTTGCTCACATGTAGAATAGCTGTCATCACTTTTGTCAGTAACTTTCTTTTTATGTGATTTTTGGATATTTCATTGCAAGTGCGTCAGCATAGGAAGTGGGAAAAAGTGCATAAGAGGAATCTCTTTCCTTTTTCAGGCAAAGGGTCTTGAATGGCTTCTAGCAGAAGCCATATACTGTACAAAGGATAATGACTCTTTCATCACAGGTTGTCAAAGCTATTGACTTTAAATAAAAGTTGTTGTTTTTTTATTGCAGTTATGATTCCTGTTTTATTTAACAGGTGAAGAGACACTAATCCAATGTTGAGCTTCGATTACTTTTGCACAAAGGTTTTATTTAACACACTTCTGAATATATATTGTAAAAGCTGCTAACGTAAAAAAAGCAAACAATTTTACAACATCATATTGTTTTGTGACCTACTAACAGCTATTTACTTTATTTGCCAGGTAATTTCTGTGATTTTAACTGATTACAAGATAAAGATGGATTGTTGTTTTTCTGTTGGAAAACTATACGTTGCTGTCATTTTAAAAACAATAACACCCACACATTTACAGTTTTATTTTTTCATTTTTATTATTTTACGTTAACTAAGCGCACATTTTACAAGACTTTGTCGGCAACTTTTCTGCCACGTAATTACTCTAAATTCTACAGGCAATTTGTTACAGTGTAAAGAAATGTTGAGCGGGAGGAAAAATCCATTAGCTAAATGGTAATTGCATATAGCTATTACTGCAACATCTCAAATAACCTAATCAACTAACATTTCACATCAGAACATACAGCAGCTCCATGTTTTTCCATAACATCTGCCAAGGTTTTCTCCATTTTTACGCCAGTTCACACGCCAATGCTGTCAGTGATAATCGAACTCTCCTAAAATACTGACAGTTTAGTCAAGCGCAAGTTTGTACACATCACTTTATTTAACACATCTGATATTACTATTGCCCCTCTCACCCCTCCAATCCTAATGCATACATCTATAAACGGTCACTAAAAATCTGATAAAATGGAAATCTGGGATTGTGGTTTTAAGCTACTGTATAGAAAGGTCTATCCTGCCAACTGAACCAAGTGAGAAGAAGACGGATAGGACAAGCAGACAGCCTGCTACTATTTAATAATGTTAATGTTCGTATTATGTCACAGAAAACTTCCTCTGCCATTTATATTTCACAAATGCTTCACATCAGCCCACTGTGAAGAAACCCCAAGGCCTTAGTGAAGTTATTAATATGGCCTAAGTGGGTCACTCGACATGCGCAGCCCAAACTAGAGTGGTTCTGAAGCTCTTCTGCCATGTCTCTGTCCCCCAGTTCTTCACTTAATCATGCCTGTCAGTGCCCAAACCCAAAAATAAAACCCCAGATCAAAAGTCCTGTGTCCCATCAGAGGATGTGTTGCGAAGGAGCAGACCGAAGGGTATTAACGTGTCTGTATGTGAATGCAGTAAGCAACTGGAGAGGGAGAGGAGGACCACACAACTACTTCCCCCATCCATCTGTCAGTCAGCCAGTGTGCCCACTGATTCTGTTGTCACCCTGGCATCCTGGCTCTGTCTATTAGCCTGCTAGTTAGACTGGCATTTAGACTGGCAGGACACAAATAAGCAGGAGCCAAAGGGTCTCCTGCTTGGCTAGAAACAAACTGATGCAAAACAGTAGACAAACCCACAGGAGCACACGGCAACATGCAGCAACTGCCTCCTCCAATCACGTCACTCTGGCCTAATTTGATTCCATCTCGACAGGATTCAATTACATTTTATTAATTTTGGCACAGCGCGACTCCATAGAGTTTGATTCAATCTCTGGCAATACAATTTAACTAGATGCAATCAGATTCACTTGAATTGAATGAATTTTTAAACATAATCTCTTCCTTCCACTGTGTAAATCTTCTGGTTGCTCACTCTGGTCCTCCCACTTTCCCCTTTCTGGGATTCAGAATATATAACGTAATGAGCACCACCAAAATCTTTCTACAAAAGGACCCTGACTGCTTAGCGTATCTGTATTTTCTTGGCTTCTGGTTTGGAGAGACTCCCCGAGGAGAACATTAGTTCACTTCCACGATAATAATGGGTAATTTGAGTGAAAATAGATCGAGGTTGGCAGAGGCCATTATTGAACATGCTGCTGTTTGTGCTCCATGAATCACAAATCACTAAATGTCTTTCAAAATATGCCAAATGTTCACCTACTGAAGCTTGTTGCTGGAGCATCATCTCACCTGTCAGTATCCGTGCTAAAGCCTGGGGTAATTAAAAAGCTAAAAATGTGCCAAAACAGTAAATTTCGCTTAGTATGCACATTTGCTCCACAGATTTTATAAGCTGAAAAAACCTTAGTACTGTAGTTGTGTCTGTATTTGTTTTCATGTCTTTTACGCATGTCTGTGTCTGTGTGTTTTACCAGCATCTGAATGTGGTCGTTTTTTGTCTCTTTGCGGTCACTTTTTTTTTTATTTTTGCATCTAGTAGCCTGATCTATAATCCATGCGTGTTTATTTGTAGGTGATATGGTTATTTATAAGGAGTGCAAATACATCTTCTGGAACTGCTGAACCCAGGCATTTAGTTTTAGTGACACAGCCTACTCTTTAAAAATGTAATAGTTCTTCAGTCTCTGACTTTGGAAATAGACTGGAACATATGCAGGTAGGAGTTTGAAAAATATGGGGTTGTCATATCTAAAATGACTGCTCATTTCCTTTCAGTCTTATTTCTGCCATTTCTTTCTCGGCAAGCTGACAACAACCCCTGCAGCACAGATGCTTGCCAGTGCTTTTTTCATGTATCCAGGTGTTTAGAATATTACATTCTCCTCCTGTCTTATATGCTGTGTAAAATTTCAATGCTAAGGCCTAAACTCGGTGGATTGAGTGTTAAAGGGCACACATGAGAAATCAAAAGCTTGCAGGCAAATAAACAGCATATCCATAACACTGAGATTGCCCTTTGTACAATTCTGAGGCCTGCTGACTCTAGTCGTTCCTTAAATTGATTTCTCATATGCAGCTGCCTCGAAGGGGCGATTCCATTTTCATATACACACTGGCTCTGTATATGTGTGCTCTCTGCCCTAGTCTATTAATCAAGTAACACAATCAATTTTACCTTGCAGGACCAAGACACAGGCCATTTCTTTTGTTAACAGCTTTGCATGTCTTTAATAAGAGTTTGTGACCGGCGCTGCACTGTTCAGAGTATTGTTCCAGTATAAAGTTATAAACATGATAGGAAATGTAGGAAAGCAAAACTTTTGAGTAGATTTTGAAAAACACAAAACACAAAAAAAACTTTCTTCCAACACTAGTTGTGTGAATTTCTGGAAAAAAAAAAAAAAGTACAATCCTCATAAATATTTAAAGGACATAAGGTATAGTCGTATTACAGTACTTAGTACAGCATGCATCTGTGGGTAAGTGAGAGTGTCCATGCATTTATGCTCACTGACATGAGCATGTGCCAGCACTACCGGATATTGTGTAAGCAAACCTCAGAAACATGCTTAAGGCCGTGCTCAGGGTGCCTTGAGAGACACTTAAGCGCTGGGGCATAAATCTTTTAAACCCTGAGCCACTGACATTTCCGCCCAGAGATACAGAAAATATCTTAATTATGCCACTTAACATCACATCAGCGAGTCCTGGGTGAGCCCAGGCAAGCATATAATTCATTGTACTAAGCATCAGTAAAAGCCAAATACATAAACCTTCAAGGAGGCACACTCAAATGCAGGCTAGACGGTGAGCTGGGACTTCAAAAGCAAATGTTTTCCTTCAGGAGCCAAAGGCGGTAGAACTGAGGATATCTGCAGTTAGCGTGGTGGCAGCTTGGGCACCTAGCGGATTCCTGTCAGAAAACCAAGTTGCCGTCATGAATTGGCGAAAGCAAGTAAAAGCGCTTTCTAGCTCTGGTCCTTTCATTGATGGGTTAGTGTCGGCTCCAAGGCCCTACAGTGATAAAAGACACTGAGCAACGAGCATCCCTCAGTCTCGAGCACAAACCTTCAACTCAGAGCTACCTTTATTATTCACATTACAGCGGGTTCCCTGCATTATCTAATAGGTCAATTTGTGTGGACTTTGCCATCATGAAAAGCATGATGAGAATAGAAATTGGATGGTAGGCTGATGTAACACAACTGCAACAAAGGGAAACTAAAAAAAAAAAAAAAAAAAAGCTATGTATTGTCCAGTTTGTGAACAGTAGCCTAAGTCTCATTGTTTTACTTTATAGGGATTAAATATAATAATGAGTGAAAACACAAATTCAGTGTACATGTGAACTGCCAATAAACTACAGAGCTAATAAAACTTTTGGCATAATCAAAGTCTGTGTCTCTGTGACCAGAAGCATCTTACTCCAGTGTTCTATGTATCTTTATATTAGGAATCAGCTGTTGTTTTCATACCACAATCCACCAAAAAAAACAACACACATTACGTGACTTCATAATCCTAATTATATGCCACTTTTCTTGGAAGTGCTAAAATTATACAGTGATCAGCCACAGAAACACAAAACAATAAAACTGTGGTTTTAATGTTGGGTCAGCATGGGGAAAATCTATGTAAACATACAGCACCACAGCTTGCTGTGTAAGGGGCTGCACGCCAGTCAGAGTGTCCATGCTGACCCCTGTCCTCCACAACATTAACACCACCTGGTGGTCTTTATGACGCGGCTAATTGGCCTACATTAGTTCTGTCCAGAGTGGCTTGATAAAAACAACTCATTGTCCCTTTACACGTCCTCAAACGTGCATTATGTCTAGCACATGTAAAACAAAGACACGTCTCTATGATTCTCCATTTGTTTCTTGGGGAACTTTTGAAACCTCATCAAGGCCCCTTTGAGACCCCGTGCCCTGAAGGACTTTAGCAAAGCAGTGTGAGTGAATGAGATGTAACATGCTTTAACGACTAGTGGCTTATGAGTTCATTCTTGGCACCACTTTGCAGCGCTCTACCCCCACCTGCCGTTGTGTGCCAGGAAGCCAGTGTGGCCGCGCTGCAAAAAACTGTCCGTGTACCAACAGTATCGTTTTACTTTACAGTCTGGGGAGCGTTAGTTCACTTTTAACTAGTGGAAGACATTCGCAGCAGGAAAAACATAACCCGTTTAATGACCGATGCAAATTAACTTGTTGCAACACGTTGTTAACCCGTCTGCTGTGCGTGCTTGTACACGGATGCTGTAAGAAGAAAAATCCTTTTCGCTTAAGGAAACGAATCGTGAGTGAATTCGCAGCTCCAGGAGTTGGGCATTTTTGCCAGTGCACGCGGAGCTCAGCCCGCGGTGACGCGCTCCACTGGCCAGGATACAATTAAGAAACCAAAGTCAAAAAAAAAAAAAAAAAGGACCAAGGGCGACTGAGTAAACACTTTCAATCGGTGCGTTTTAGAGGCAGTGACTCGGGTAACATCTTCTTTTTCCATCCGCGCACACGGACGGACGCACGCACGCAAAGACAATCAACGTGCCTCCGTGGGAGATCAGGTGCGCCACGCACACCAAATCCAATTAACGGAGAACTGTCCCTGCGCTGTCACAAACGCAGCTCATATTCCCAAACTTTCCAAAGCATTTCAGACTCTGTAACCGCACCGTGGGCCTGATATTAATATGCACAGCCTGCGCAGACCCTGTAGAAAGAGGTTATCTCCAATAAGCTATACAGCAAGAGAGAGTGGACTATGGGGCGAAAACAAGATGGGCAGCGATGTTCACAAATATGATTCGGATGATGGAATTTCAATGATTGGCTCCGTGTATGAGGCCACTTTAAGTTGTGAGACAACATTGATTTTTGCGATTAAACCAGGTAGGAAAGGGCTCTGCTGCTAATAAGATCCACACAACCAGACGCAGCACGGTGAAGGCTGCTCCTAAAGATGAAAAAGAAAAAGAAAAAAAGAAAAAAACTCCAGAGCAATGATATGTGAAGAAGGTAACAGTTTGTGTCCGGGGAGTACAGAGTGAATGTCTCAACAGCCCACCCACCCAAAAACAGAACCCCCATCATAATCCCCCTTTTTAGTAAGAAAGCGTTCTGGTCCCCTGCAAGACGTGCCTCAACTACAAAACATCGTCCAGTTAAACAATCCACCCCTCTCTCTCTCTCTCTCTCAGTTCGGCGCTTCCTCTATGTCTCTCTCCCTCATCTCCCTCTCCAGCAGCCCTCTGTGCCTGCTGCAGATCACGATGGCCAATACACTCAACTTGTCCACAAAGTCATTAAGCTCGAGGGTTTCACACACTCCCGCACGCATCCCTACCTTGACTGCCGCAGACGAGAACCCCAAAGAGATGGACGAGTTTGAGCATCATTTTCGGGCTGCCGGACGCTGCTTTCAGCTGCTGTAAAAAACGGCAAGGGCGACACACACTCTCGGGTCCGTTCATCCGCTGTCTTGAGCTCCGCTGGCGAGTGATCTGCTCCAGCTCCTTCCTTCCCTTCCTTCCTATACGCGCGCTCCCGCTCCCTGCTCGTTCACCGCGCCTGCTCTGCGCTGAGGACCCCCCCCCCCACCACCACCACCACCACCACCACCAGCATCACTTCTCTCCAGCCTCACTGCTGAAAGCTGTTGGTGGAAAACAGAAGAGGCAGGAAAATCAAGGAAACATGTTTTGAAGTTAAAGCAGGTAGATCTTAAGCAAAAGAAAGCCTATTTAGTCACACGGACTAGAAATTCTAGTTGCCTCTTATCAGGAGTGTGGCTCTCCATAATATTTGTGGATCCCTTCCCACTGTGCACTCTGTACCTCCCATAATCCCTCAAACAGCAGAGTGTATTTCCGTGTGAAGTCCAGGCAAGCATGCAAAGTAAGAACATGCTGCCCTCTGTGAATAATGCAGGTGCCCCCAGGGCCAACTTTTCCCTCAACTCAATTAGCACAAAAGACCTATCGCCAACATTTTTTGTATTGTATCATAAATGCCTTATGAGTCAAGCCGGATTCACTAAATGCTCTGAACAGCACAAACTAGTCTTAAATCACTTATTTAGGCAAAATAAGTTTCACCTGTTCAAGATTCAACGCCACAAAATTAATGTAAGTGACCCGCAGAGAACACAATTTGAATACCTGTTATGGTCGATCAAAGCTACGACACCTGACTAAATCAAAAATAATGTATTGAAACAAGGCATATTAGAAGTGGTAGTGCTTATAACAATCGCAGAAAGAGGCCTCTCTCTTGAAAGAAAATGAAGCCATGGATTCAAGCTGATGTAACACATTAAATCAAATCTATTGAGCTCTCAGATGAGAATGATGCAGGTTGAAAATTGGGGGAGATGCTGTTGCCGAGCTAAAAAAAAACAAAAAAAATAAAAGTCAGATCATTTGTGCACATTTAGTCGAAATCATTCATTAATGTCTGAGAGGAAATGTGCTGTTTGATTACTGGTAGGGCTGCAATCCCTAGCACCCTCTGAGGTTTTCAGTTCTGGACAACAACTCATTTTCTGGTCTGTGACTCGACCCATATTGCTGTGCTCCTAACGGACACATGTCAAAAGGGCTCCATGGCTTTAATTCCCCAAAGTCGCCTGACAGACTGATGCAATGAAGGTAACTGTGACAGATAAGGAAAAGTCCTGACCTGCCTAACAGCTGTCTAGAGGTGAATTGTTGGCTCTCAAGAGTTTGTTACGGTACAATTTGTGTCAAACTTTCTAAGTGGAAACTGGGAAGCTGTGAAAATGGAGATCAACAACTGTTCCCAGTCAGGCCTGGCTGGGGAGCATCTGCCTAGCAATGCTCCACTTACAGATCAAATTTAAGTGAACAGAAATACAGGTGACTTAATATCTAATTAGAATTGTAATTACTAACAGTTCATTGGACCTGTTGAAGTCAGACTAGTTTTTTCCCCTCCTTTTTTCTTATACAGCTGCATTAAGAATTCTTTAATATTCTTCTAGCTTCTCTCTTGCTCTCAGGTGTGATCGTTACAAAAGAAAGAGAATAGTGCTTCAGAACAAGTTCAAATTCCCAATGTTCCCTCTGAAGACTAGCTTCCACATGGCATTAGGGCAAATTTATACTTTTAATTGTTTTTTTGTTTTTTTTTCATTAAGAGTTCTGTGAGTCATCGAAACAGCAAAGTTCAAGGTTTTTTTTTTTCTATCTGGTAATGTAAAACGTCTACCTGCCCTTTAACTAGACAATTAACGTGCAAAAAAACCTTGTAATGCAGTATAATCCAAACTCTGGGTGAAATACTCCTGACATTAACTACTCGGCATTTATAAAATGAGATTGTTTGAAAAGGAAGAGAACGTTTGCTTGCAATAGGAAGGTCATGGGCGCAAATGGGAGATCTAAGTGTGTTGTATATCTTCTCTGGATTGATGTAGGTTTCCTTCTGATTTTATACTGTACAAAGATGTGCAGGTGAGGCCAACTGAAAAGCCAACATTAGAATATAAGCATCTCTTTTAAGTTTTTGTGTGTCTTTGACATAGAAAATGTGTACCTGAGATCAGATCAGTGATGGGCCGAGTGTTATCAGCAAAAAAACTCCGATCTGCATCATTACAGTATTTCCAACAGGCCCATTTTCCACACGCTTTAAATAAATAATCTATGAACTGTTGTCAGGGTATGTCCAAATGTGTTTGCAAGGCACAGTCCATTTCACAGCAAATATGTCAGTGGCATGGAACCGCCACTGCACTGTTGCCAGCTATTGCGTAATACAGTTTCCTTTGTGCTGAGGGGAGAAGACTAAGTGTTTTGCACCAAGTGGAAGAACTTGTGGCCTGTCTTGAAGTCAGACTGTCAGTGATCGCTCCGTCATCACCACTGTCACCCGAGCGAACTCAGTTGCCGTAGCAACAAGTTAAAGTGGCCTTTATGCTGGAGTCCCATGCACAAATAATGCATTGTTTAATTCTTTGTGTAGTTTAGACAACTTAAATTGTCAACCCCTCAAAGAGGAATGGACACACACTGCGATTTGAATCAAACGCATTTGTAGTGCAGCAGTTGCATTTCGGATCCTGTATGTTGGTCGGCCTCTATCTGGACAATGGCAATTGTTTGAAGTGTGACAAAATTGTTTATAATGTTTAAAGTCAGCAAAGTTTTTGCTAAGTATCAAAAGCTTTCATTATACTTAGTTCTGAACAAATGTTAGTTATCCTGCTTAATCACCAACGTTTGTATGTTCACATCTACCTGAGTATTTCTTCATTGCATTTTAATGTTAACACTGTGCTTATTTTTTGTGTCAGCAGCTTTAGCAAACTGTTACTTTGTCGTTAAGATTTTACACACAACCTCTAAACGTTTAGGTAAATTTGACATTTTGATCAAAATTAACCCAGCCAACAGCAAATAAGGGTATTTAACATTAGCACCACCATGTCATGATGGCTAACACACATCTTGTGAGGTTTGCAGTTGCTTTACCTGTGCATGCTACAATGATTAGAATGGGTTATCTGCATATCTTTTGTTTGGCAAAAACACTATTATTCAAATTGGCGGAAGATGGAAATAGATGTAGAGGAAGAAAAAGGATCTAATTTACCGGCCAGCAAACTGCGAGTACAGTCATACTTGCAAAAGAAAGACGGGGCCCTCCTCTACTGACCTGCTATGGCAGCAGCGCTGACTTACTGTGGCAACACTTTTCCGAATCACCAAAGAAAGTGAAAACACAGGATCCTACTCACCAACAGAAAGGCTCCCAACAAAACCCACAAAATCAACATTACATTCTCAATGTGGTAGTTTTGCATTGACAAGTGTATTTTGAATTTAAAATACTCCATTGTAAGTACATTAGTGAAATAACTTGTGTTGCTGGTGTCAATCCTAAGAAATCCTCAACAAAGAGTCACTGATTTCTTCACCCGGTATGAGAAAATGGCTTGGACGCACAATAAAGTCAAAATATTTTAGATTTATTCTCATCTTTAAACATGTCCCTACAGAAAAGTATGAATTTATATAAAATGCAATCTCATAGTGAGGATTGAGGTTGTGGATGTCGTCTGTCAAAACATCAGTTGATAAAGTACTAGGCATTATGATGTTGCATGGAAAGAGAGCTAGACGCTTTTTTTTTTAAACAAACAATTATGCACATCATTGTCTCAAATGTCTCTCTCAAGTGCAAAGAAAACATTATGTATTTGGTGAAATTGAAGCAGCAAAAAACAAGGGGGAAAAAAAAAATGCTTGCCTCAGCTACGCCTCAAACAAAAAACACTTTATATTCAATCCAAGAAAAGCAGGGTTATTATGATTAATGTGGTGCATGAATGTTTTTAAGCAAATGACACAAAGCAGAGCCACTGGAACATTGTTGATTCAGAAAAATTACACATGGTTATGTTGTGTGCATACAGTAAATGGACCAAAGTGATGTAGACTTAGATAAATTGAATGTCTGTCAGCCTCGAAGGGACTTCTAGCTCCGACTGTCAGCCTCAGCATATTGTTTCGTGAAGCCCGAATTCAAGCAGTAACAAAGTAAGGATCTAAATGTGTGGTTTCTTTGTTTTCAAGTGCAGTTGTGGTGTTGCCCTCTGGGTATTGCATCTACTTGCAAAAAACAAAAAACAAAGTTGTGAACCAATCCTATTTTTGGCCAAGTCCGGGGACCAGTCACTCTCTTCAGACTGTGACTGACAAAACGCAGGACTGCCTCCTGACTCAGCACACAGCGGACACCCGAATGACCATAAACACCAGAGACAACTTTTTACTTTGTCTGACTTGTGAAACACGCTCAAACCTGCTCTCTGCTGGGCTATGCTACGAATGTGGAAAGCATCTGTTGATATAAGTTGTCTCAACATTTCGGTCCTCCACACATAAATCAATTACAAAATCCCTTTGCTAATTGTATTTGGACAGGCTGTGAGTACTGTATGCTCCAAACAGATGCTTGTGGGAAGTGCTGCCGGTGGCTTTCTTTGTTGCTATGCGACTACTACTGCAAATTAGTTTGAAGCAAAGTGCTTTTTGATTAGAGTTCAAATAGTTCTCACGTTAAATTCAAAACAGCACGGTGCGGAAGCAAATACACATTTTATCAGTTCGATTTAGGCCTCAGAATCCTAGCACTTGCATTTTATTGTCCTTTTGTCCAAAGCACACTTCTCCTTGAGTGCATATTGAAAACAGTTTCAGAATTTCAGGTCCAGTACATTTCCACCTGTGCCAATTTCAGCTGTAAATACAGGCTACTGTAAGTTAGGAAACAAACATCACATTATTCTTACTTCCAAAGCCTGAAATAGAGTTAAAACAAGGTTTCCCAAAAAAAAAAAAAAAAAACTGGGAAACATTGCATCAAAACTGAATACATTATTTACACTAACACAATAAATTCAGCTAATGTCACCAGAATAACATGATGTTTCTATGTAGCTGTGGTTTCTTTAAACCTTGTACTGGACTTGGGAAGTTTCAGTGTTATTCCAAGTCAAAATCAGGGTATTCTTCTTGTTATTTCCGTAATGTAGTATCATTTTCTTACAGTTGTGGTCACTCTGACTTTGGGTCATGCTAAACTTTTCACCCACCATATCCAGTGTAATGTTAGATATTCAGAAAAAATCTGCAATCTCTACTGTATACGAGAGTAAAACATGTAAAAACAACACAGTTGTTACATAAACACGTTTTCTTTATGCTTGTCTTGTTCAAAAATCTTTAGGACAATAATAAGCCAAAATATGACAAAATTGTCATTTTGCCTCGCTTTGTAAGAGTTTTAAATGCTGTTGCTTACCGTGTGAAAAGCTGACAGGTTGGTCTTGCAGGCATTTCATTTCTTTTTTTTCACACGTCTGTCACCGACAAGTGGTTAGGTTTTTCCTCAGCTGGCCCAGGACAGCAGTCACTGCTGGAACACCAACAATTCCTTAACAGTTTTAACATTAGACGACTCTTGTGCAACTAATGTATTTAAAACAATAAAAAAGGTAAATTATTTAAATTAAATTAAAAAATTAGGGAAAAAAAGTAAATTAGTTTAAAGTCTTTTACTGTATTTTGTAATGAGCGTTCTCTCATTTGCTGTCATCCAAATTGCGTATAACACTGCACCTCAAAAGCATATACTGCATTATCATCACTTTATTTACATTAATTAGTTGTTTAAAGCTGTAATAACTGTATTTTAAAAATATGCAGATACATGGAAATGTTTTCAATTGTTAGCTTGTGTAAATATATCACAGAAGGGCTATCACAAAAAATGTAAAATAAAAAGTATTGTCCCCATACTGCACAATATCTCATTAAAATATATTACTTGTTCATTAATGTAAACCCAGGAGTTTTGAGTTGTAGCTAAGATGAAGCTCCTTTAAACATTTTTTTTTAAAACTCAACAGCCAACAAATGCTAATTTACTAATTACAGATTAATCATTTGTTTTGTGTTGGTAGAAATTTTGAACATAGTGAGAAACGTGTGACGAAATTGAGATTGTTCACAAGTGCCAATTCGAATGTTGGCACACTGTAGATTGCTCGCTTTGTTATGCTGGTGATCGCTATTTTACGAATCTCAGGAGATATAATGAGAGCTACATTAGCATGACCCATAATTATGAGGGAAACACCTCAGAAAATAACAACAATTTACACTATAAATTAATGTAATAACATTATCTGTTGCTGCTGTCTGAATTTTCAAGAAAGTTGCTTTAATTGTTTAAATTCATCTTTTGTACAACTAAAAACAATGCTAACATAAATCATAATTAATCATAATTAAGAACTCTTTGGAGCCTGTATATGTTGTAACTTTTATATCTATACTTTTATATATATAATCAGATTAAACTATGGAAACTAAAGAATGCATTTTGACCTTGAAGGAAAATGATAAAGTTGTGAATGCGTTTTGCTGATAGCTGTCTTAACATTTCAGTACAACCGCCACCTTGATTTTATTCGATCATCAAAGCATGAGTTGGCATAGCAACAAGTAAAAGTTGTAGGTGGAGGATGTATGACTACCATCAACCTGTCTGATGTGTATTTCTAATTAAAGAATGACGCAGTCAGGATTTTTGGCACTTTAATAGAGCATCCAGTCTGTGCATTTATTGCTAATTTTGTCAAGCAGGGACTTTAAGTACTTATTATTGTTTGAAAAGCAGATGACAGGTGTCAAAGGATGAAAATCTCCCACTGAAGGAAAGCCTTTTATTCTTGTGTTATTAGACAGTTCTAGACAGCAAAAGAAAGATGATTTGCAGCTTAAGTCGAGGACATCACTTAAACCCATTAAACATCCATTAAACATCATTTTTAATCTCATTCCATTCATCCAAAGTGCTACAGATCAACAACTTTATCTACTGGATTATACCTTGCGGGTCATATGCTGAAAAGGAAGCCGAAATATACCTTACTACAGGACAAAAGATAAGGGAATCCTGCTTACCTTCTGAAGATCAGAACAGACAACTCGAGGAGGATCATTGTCACACTGAATTGTCTGTGTATTATTAAAATACTCTATCAGGCAATATGTAACAGAATTTTTTTTTTTTTCCCTTCATCTTTTATTCTGGTGCACCTGTCTCAGCACTTTAGCACAACAGTGCATCATTGTTTTATAGAAACAAAAAATGGAAATACACTAAATAGCCATGACACGCTGCCAGGGTCTACTCCAAGTGTATTTATTATGTTCAGGTGTGTGGCAATGCAACCTTTGTTGTGACTCCATAAATAGCTTTTACAGTGTGTCAGTTGTCTGGTAAAACTCGTTTGTTTACACGGTTTATGGGGTAATTGTGCTATTAATTTAACTCCACAATTAGGACTTTAAGCAGTCTGGATCCTCTCATCAATTACGCAGCAATTTAGAGGCATGGGATAAAACATTTGTGAAGCTTTTTTTACAAACCTCAAGTCACACACCTACAAGCAACAAATATTTATGTTTTTACAAATATACATTTATCTTTTTTTTCCCCCACAACCCACACAGCATGTATCAGTTTGATTTTGGTTTGATACTGTATGTAATGTATTTCCTGATGAAACAAGATAATGTACAGGACATAAACCCACACAAACTCTATACAGAATCTAATTCTGTAATCTAATCAATACTTGTATTTTATCAACAGGTTGAAATTCTATTTGTGATGTCAAAGAAGTTGCATCTTTTTCTTTTCCTTTCGACTGTTCCCTTACAGGAGTCGCCACAGTGAATCATCTACCTCCATCTAACCCTGTCCTCTGCATTGTCTTCTCTCACACCAAATAACTTCATGTCCTCTCTCAATACATCCATTAATCTCCTCTTTGGTCTTCCTCTAGACCTCCTGCCTGGCAGGACAGTTTCTCCTCTGAACCACCTCAGTCTGTCCTCTCTGACTTTATCTCTGAAACATCTAACATGAGCTGTCCCTCTGATGTCCTCATTCCTGATCCTGTCCATCCTCGTCTCTCCCAAAGAGAACCTCAACATCTTAAACTCTGCTACCTCCAGCTCTGCCTCCTGTCTTTTCTTCAGTACTCCATTTCTCTGAATAACTGGTAAAACAACTTGAACCCTGCTCCTAAGCTTCTAGCCTTGCTACCATTCCACCTGGTCTCCTGGACACACAGTATGTCCACCTTCCTTCTCTGCATCATGTCAACCAACTCTCTAGCCTTCCCTGTCATAGTCCCAACATTGAAAGTCCCTGCTGTCAGTCCTATATTCTTAGCTTTCTTCTTCTTCCTATCCTATTAAAACGCCTCCTCCTCACCTTCTTCAACCAACAGTAACCCGATGTCCACCTGCAACCCTGTAGGTCAACAGCACTGGTGGCGGTCATTGTTAACCCGTGCCCCGACCGATGCAGTATGGAAGTCAGATTCAATGTGAAAGTCATATTTAGCATGTTTATTTTGGCGTGTGTTTTACGTCGGAGAAAAATCTGCTTGTTCACAAAAGATGAGATCAACTTTAAAGTTGAACCGAAAGAGTTCATCAAAATTCAATATCCATTACCTGGGGGGCTGCTGTTATTCAGAATGATCCCAATTCATACATTGAACTCAATTCACAACAAGAAACATTTAGCAAAGTCAATTTATTTATCCAGCCGTACATCTAAACATTCATCATTCAAATAGGAACTACTTTAAATGTAAAAGACGCTCAGCAACAAACACGGGGCTGTTCCTGAACATCCTTGATGCAGCAGTGAGTGTGTGGGCAGCGGGGCAGATGTGAGGGGTTAGGTGAGATTGTGAAAGGCAGACTTGAAGAAAGTAATCCCCCAGCGGCACGCGAAGCGAGCCTCTCGGTGGTCAGAGGCTTTCGTCAGCTCGCTCATTAAAGCCCCCTATCTCTTCTCTCTCCTTCAAATTGCCTTCCCAGCCTCATACTGTGCTGGGGCCAGAGGGTCAGCAGATTATCTTCTTAATCCCGTTAATCCGTCCTCACATCAGTCCGGGATGATTCTCACCATAATTGTATTCGCTACCGCCTCAATTAGAAAGAAGCAGGGGTCTGAGGAAATGAGGTGGAATGAGACGTCATGAAGGATCATCGTGTTTGTGCGCTATTGTGTATGCGCACTTGTGTGAGTGTGTGTGTGTGTGTGTGTGTGTGTGTGTGTGCGTTGCACGCACACAGGAAGAACCAAAGTTCAAGGCTGTGGAAACTGGTCAAGTTTGTTTTTTACGCTGTGTGAAACGACAGTGGATCAGTGAGGTGAAATGACACTGGCCTGACCGCTCTGTGCTCCCACCATCAATGGTGGCTCAAGCTGATAGCATAGCTTATAGGACAAACTAGTGAGCGTGAAGTCATGGACAGTAATGTGTGTGTGTGTGTGTGTGTGTGTGTGTGTGTGTCAGAAGATTTACTGGCATTCCTCCTTGCATATATGTACAGAGTTTGTGAAGTGTGCAAATAGTATGAGTTCACAGTACATGAGCATCTGTGCTTCTTTGGGCTTCTCCTATTATCCCTGTCGGGGTGATAAGTTAAAGGTTAACCACTCTTAATGGGTGGACGTTATGTTAATTAGACGATCTATTAGCATCCTGTCGGATTAGGCTCAGCCGACATGATGCACGGTCATAGGTCGAGAGAAGGCTGAGAAAATCCTTAAGGGGTTTTAGCCTCTGGAGAACTTTTCATTACTAATGGCTCCACAGTGTGCAGAAAGCTGGGAGCGATGTCACAGGTAATGGCCAGGAACTAAAGACACTTAACAATGTGGTGCACCAGACTAAAAGCCTTAAAGGTTTGATTTTACCTGCAGTTAGTTTTTGTTTGGTTTAAACCAGAGGGAAAAAGCAGTCTGTTCTGTATTTGCTTTATTTGAGCTCACAGTGTCTGATTAGAAGCAAACCAGTGACTTTTAAAGAAAAGATCATTCACTGGTAGATTGCTTATCGAACTTGTCTTGGTAACGGAGTCCCTGTAATTAAGCATTATGGATTCATCTATTCATCCATCCGTTGCAACCTAGGAGCCCTTCTCTCTGCCTCCTCCAGCTTCCTGGCAGATCCAAGTCTCACCAATCCTTGTCTGCACTACAGAATTTCTCCCATGAAAACCACCAACCCAGATATGGTGACAGCCTTTGCTGACTTCAATACCCACTTTTGGAGAGTATTATAGATTTGCTTCTTCTTTTTTTTTTTTACTTGCACTGGCGTTCAGAGTATTAAAGACCACAGGGAAGAAATCGCTAAATATGATCATTGGTCCAGACCAACGTGCCCTCAATTAATTTTCTCGTGGCAGGCTTTTCAAATATGAGCAATTGCTGGCTATCAGAAGTCAACATCCATCTTTCACCCATAAAAATCTGTGTTTTGTGGACTATTTCAGGGATGGAGGATATATGCAGTTTGTTCAGTTCAAACTGAGGGAGTTTGTATTGCATTCTCTCCTCTGACAAACTGCACCATAGCACAGTGTGCTTGGAAAAGCACTGAGATCTGTACTGTCAGACCTTTCAATGCTGTTATTTGCTTTGAATGACCTATCCGGCACAAACAAACGGCACTAAAGAAGTAAATGGCCCATAATGTGGGTCCAAAAAATACTGCAAACATGCCGGATGTGAAGGCACACAAAGAACTTTTCCACTGTGAAAACAATATGTAGACTATTATAAGGTGTCACTTGAGAATATAATTTATACGGTAACTGACAGTTTTACTGCTACAATCGGCATAACAGGCAAAAGAGGCAAGCAAAGGACAAATAAACGCATACCTGGATATACATGCAGATCATCTTCAATTGTGGAAGTGGTTTGTGAAAAGTCATTTCTTCAAATTTTTGCAAGAATTTAATTTTACGAGCGTGTGGATGGTTCAATTTGGCCGCAACACAATGACGACTGGTGGATTACGGATGCCTCATTTCCAAGCTGAAAAATATATCCCTATTTTATAAAACCTTTGTGATTTCCAATTTGTCTTTACGGCTGGATTGTTAAGATTCATTTCCGAGCTTAGCATTATATTGTATATTTTATTATTTTATCAAGTGCACTGACTTTATGATTATATCCGGAGTGTGCAGTACCCAGGAGCCCCACTTATCCAGGGTGCTCCACTAGAGTTAATATGCTACTTGATACGAGCAGGGTTCAGTGATCTGCTTCAGGTGTACTTTTATTCACTGCTGCTGCCTTTTTCCTTTTCTTGGTCACCTTTCTAGATGGATAATAGCTGTAATTTTGTCCTTTTTACAAAGACAAAAATATCTACCTGGCATAAACAAAAACACAAAAAGATACAATCTTGCAAGTGTAACTTCAGAGGAAAAAGGTGACGTGGAGCAATCGGCCTGAGTAAAACTGAAGGTTTGCTTGTCATCCTTGTGAATGGATTACCGTTTCAGTCTCTCTGACCTTCAGTGTCTCCATGTCTGCTGGTGTGAAGTCAAGCTTGGGTGACCTTTGGATTTTTACACAGGACTCCTGGCCCACTGACATAACTCTTATCTCTCTCTGAGGCTGATAATGCCTCCCCCCCAACTCATCTTGATGTGGAAAAGTCAGCTTTCCTCATATCGCAAGATGCAGTAAGAAAGATTATTACTTGGTGTGTGTGTGTGTGTGTCTGTTTGTGTAACTTGTGTGACTGTGAAAGATGGAATGAATGACAACATAAAATTCGTTAAATTGCAAGAGTGTATTAATGGAACTAAATTCTTTCTAAGCTTTTAGATTTTAATCAAGGTGCCATAATGACCCATCATACTTTTTAAACAAAAATTCAACACAAAGCACAAAAAGCAAAATATGCATCAAACAGGCCAAAAATGATACATTTACTATCACTGTGTGTCCTGTCATAGCTATGTAATAAATATGATTTAATGTACATTTTATTGCAGTAGCAGGAAGCCTCTACTGTATATGTAACCTGACAGGAGCAAAGTCATTCTCCGTCACAGTTTCAATGAAAATGCAATTTTCTTTAATAAATTACCGAGCAACAACAATCAACCACAAAAGGAGTTACAACTACATCGAAAATTGATCAAATACAAAAATACGACGAGCAAGATCAATAAACTTAGAAGTGCTTGCATGGTTGACAGATTTTGTCTATTTCTTCAAAATCCAAAGAATAAAGCAACAACTTGAAGTGCACAGGGTGTAAAGGGCATAAATATAAAGCCTCACACATAAGTGTTCACTTCCTACAACATATTGATGAAACATTTGTCTTTTTTCAGAAATGATTTTTCGACAGTGAGTGAAATGGTAATTTCCTCAGGTGTAGGCCTTACTGTTTCTGCAGCTTGTTGCTCTGGCATAAATTACCCCTAATAATGTAAATCTGATGCTTGACAAAGCTTCATGACCAAATTGCTGCATTTTCAATCACTTAACAGTGTCTGCAAATATGTGTGTGTGTTTGTGTGGGGTGTGTATGGGGATTGGCTAAAAAAAAAAAAACCTTAGGCTGTAACTTAAATTCTAACTTAATACCTCCTTGATAACAATTTATCAGCACACGATGAAGCCGAGCACGATAAGTTTAATTAACTGTAATACCAAAATTATGACATAGCCTGCAGGGTACAGCTAGATTAACATATTAAGTTGGCAGGTTAGTTTCCATATCCACAGCCACCTACTCCACCAACTAAATCTACTTATAACTGTTGCTTTTTATGACAGTGCTGTACTGCATTCTGCGTTAGATGTTTTATTTACAGTGAACCTGGTCACAGTACTGTAACCTTACAAAGAATTACATACTGACAATAGCCACTTTAGTAGCGTGTATGTGCTATACATTCAGACTCTCACCCACACGTACAAGGACATTCAGGACAATCATGCAGAATATTGCCACAATAAACCGACACATCTCAGTGTTTTATAACAAACTCCTCTTCCTGCACTGCATGCTGATTGAGTATATTTATCTACACTGAACTGTACAGACTCTATCCTATCCGGCCACATTTGAATGGCAGCTATAACGAAAAGAAAAGAAGTGATGGAGGTGAATACATACACTAATTCAGATGTCCTTTAAGAAATAGTGGTGATAGTCTAAAAAATAGTAAACGGAAAGATACCATGCAGATCAATGACCAGAAGATAAAAAGTCACCGTAGGAGATCAGGATTTCAAGTACATGGCCGTACACAGGTTTTTAGAAATACCAAGGTCCAAAAACCGAGCAAATGTTTAAAATGTTTTGGGGGTAAAATTGGGTAACAATAAAACCCTGTCAGTGGGCTGAAGAATAAATGAACTGTCAAGCAGTAACTCAAGAGAATCAGGTTAAATGTTGCAGTAAATAATCCACACGTAACCTACTTCCTCTTTTTTATGTCCTTTTGTTTCCCTGTCAACATCACATTATTAATGTTGATTAGTCCCTCTGTTTTCACCGCTTGTCCCTTTCTCTGCCTCCTCACTTGTCTCACCTGTGTTTGTAAAAGTTAGTAAACTATGCCATGTTTGCACCATTTTGAATTTGAATAATAGAAATGTGACTTACACAGTACATGATTAATTGTGTTTTGTGAAATAATATATTTGTACAATAGCTAATACACTGGGCTATAATACTATGATCTTGCTATGTATGTATTGGGAGATTGAGTCTATAAGTTACACTGTAACAACTAAACCACAAGCAGTCAATATTACCCACAGTAAAGCAACAAACGTGATTGTCATTATATAGTTATTCTAGGCAAATGTTATTTTTTTAATCTTAAAAAAACAAAACCTGACATTAGGATGTCAGGGATCTCAGTGGGTTGGGGTGGTCACATTCCAGCATTCTACTCAACTCCATCATCATGGTTTCATAGGAAACAACACTGAGCTGAATGAAAAGTTTAGAGAAACTCTTAATTCATCCTGTTTAACAAAAACAATCTTTCTCAAAGCAAAGCCAACTACTACTGCAACGCATGCTGCTTGATTGGGAAATGAGTTCAATAAACAGTCATCAGGGACTTAATGAAGAGCACATATGAGACAGAGAACTAGTATAGATACGTACATTGGGACCTTCAATGCTGCAGACATTGTTCTGTACCTTTCGCCAGATCTGTGCCTCGATACAATCCTGTCTCAGAGGTCTACAGACAATTCCTTGGACTTTGTGGTTGGGTTTGTGCTCTGACATGCACTGTTAACAGTGGGACCTTATATAGACAGGTGTGTGCCTTTCCAAATCATGTCCAAGCAACTGAATTTCCCACAGGTGGACTCCACTCAAGTTGAAGAACCATCTCAAGGATGATCAGTGGAAACTGGAGGCACCAGAGCTCAATTTTGAGTGTCAGTAGTGTTTGAGTTTCCTTTTTTATTTTCAATAATTTGCAAAGATTTCAAACAAACTTATTTCACGTTTTCATTATGGGGTTATGTTTGTAGAACACAAAGTTAAGCGGTTCAAATTTCTGGATGCTGTGTTCTGTAAATATTATGTAAACACAGTGTATTATCTGCACCTTGTAGGTGTTATTGGGACCATATGGCAGTTCTTTTACCACCTTTATACTTTATTCTGAAAAAATGAAAACCTATTTGTCTCAGCTTTACTGGCCTTGTGACAAGGCTTCTGCTCTCTGCCTCACTAGGGCATAGAAGTGTTTGAGGTTTACTACCTGTCACAAATAACATTTCAACAGTGCAAAAAAACAAAAAAACAAAACCCATTTATCCCTGTTCCATACAAGCAAAATGATTAATATTTGCACATTTTCAGCTAAATTATCAATCATGTTTTTGTAAAGCAAAGTGTTTGCTGTATGTTTCTGTTTTCGAGGGGCATAAAACAGCATTCAGTTGCTCATAAATCTGCATTCTTCAACAATTCCAATAACCCCTGGAGTCAGCCCGCACCTTACATCAGACAAATTAGCAGCAAAAGTATTTTCCCTATGCTATCTCACACAAATTATTACTGCTGTTTGCTGGGTATAAAAAAAAAAAAATACGTTTTTAATAACAATAAAAATAGTAATATACTATTCTTCTAACCTAATGACTAGTTCTACTTTATCAAAAGTTGTTTTCCTTATATTTCCTGTTTTTATTCTTTTTGAAAACACAAGCACACATGCACATTGCCACACTCTTTATTTTTCTCTCCTTTGCTTGCATCTTGTCAGTTTTTTTTCCTCTTTTCCTTCAGCTTGATTGATTTTTATAAGCCCTAATTTTTTACTCTCAACTTCACAGATGGCTGTATCAACAGACTAATCAAAATCTTTGATTTCTTTTGCTTTTCTCCAGTGGTTGCTGATCACTTCAAGGGAAGGCTGTGCATCTTTACAAGGTTTTGGTATTGATCTCTCAATCAACTTCTCTTTTGGACTTTCAAAGGCTTTTCACAGTAATTTTCTTATTTCTGAGCAATTGGAGCCAACCGCCTCTTAATATTTATTAGCAAAACTAACAATGTTAAATGGGGAATCAAACAATGTCACTTAAATTCACATATTTATTCCAATTTTATCTCAGAGGGGGCAGCTGTTGCTCAGTTGGTAAAGGCAGTCGCCCACAGACCACAGGGTCAGTGGTTAAATCCCCAGTCCCGGCTATATATGTCAAAGTGTCTCTGTCTCTTTGCGAGACACTAAACCCACAAAAGCCCAGCTGTGCAGTGCCGGTCCAAGCCCAGTAGAAATTGGGGAGGGTTGTGTCAGGAAGGGCATCCAGCGTAAAAACTGTGCCAAATCAACATGATCCGCTGTGGCGACCCTAAACGTGCGGGATAAGCCAAAAGAACAAAACATTCAAATTTTTAGATTTTTTAGACAGATTTTAGTATGAAAACTACTGAACATGGTCATTTGTAGTTCTTTATTTACTCATTTGTTACCTTTAGTTTTACATACATATAAAATGGCCCGAACACCATCATGACTTATTAAGATTTTCATAGGGATGAAACTACTTTCTGCATGTTACACACAGTTTGTATCAAATGCACATTTGTTTCAGAAAGCATGAAACACTTGAATGATAAAAAGAAGGTAAAAGCATAGGGGGAAGGTAGAGAGCTGGATAAATTGTACATCACTGATACCAGTGCCCCTAGCTATAAAATCTAGTGTAGCACTCACAACATTACGCCAACCGTCAATCAGCCGTCTCCTGCTCGTAGAAACGTTCACTCATTGCTGACATAAAATGATGTTATTTTGGTAAGCCTACTGTGGATTGAGCCTGTGCGACCTGGATGCAATGGTGCTTGTGGCGCCCCTTTTCACCTCCTAGATGGAGTCATGCTCCCTGAACAGGAGTGGCAACAGGATGGGCATGAAACATTGAACCAAGGGAGCTCCCCCCTTCTCGACCTGCTTCTCAAGCCATCGATATCAGTCAGTGTCCTTCACACTAGCCCATGGATCTCCCTGATTGAATTTGTCCCATTCCTAAACAGATCCACTGGCACTGTGTAGCTTACTTGCAACAGCCAGAACATTATTTAAGTGTGTGAACTATGACACAGTATGTATTTCTGTTTTCTGGACTTTGCACAAATATATAATTTCCTATATAAATAAACTTTTATGGCTTAAAATCATACATACATACATATATATATACACCTTTGGAGAACAATTTTATTCATTTTAAAGAAGCAAAAACTTTTATGCCTCCTCATTGAAACTGGTCACTCATTTCTGCATACTGCCACTGTTTTGTGACTACATATGTGTGTAGTTGTGCATCTGACAGCTGCTGCCGGCCCCATGTGATTTATCCTGCAGTAAAACACTTGTTATGCAAAGCACTTATTAAAGCGTCAGCGGGGGAGGATCGATAAACCATTCTTTACGACAACAGCTTAAGAAAACCTGGTCACGAAGAGACAGTGTGCAGTGGTTTGCCGTGATATATGGCATTGCCTGGTCAAATTTAATTTACTGATGTGAATGTGAGAAATGCCATGCCAATAAAATGGCAGGAAGAAACTATTATGAATCAGCTTCTCTGGCTGTCCGTAACCATAAATACTAAAAACATTATTAGAGGCTTAGAAGGGAAACATCAATTATGACGATTATTGGCAATGGAGATCCAGGGGACTGAGGAGGTACAAGCAAAAGAGCTCATGGGACTCTAATGACTGCCAGCAAGAGTAGTGGTGAATGATGTTTGTGAGCGGAGTACATAATTGTGTGTGTGTACAGAGAAAGAGAAGAGGGTGATGGAGAGGGAGATCACTCGGATATGAAAGCCAAACACAATCTGTCGTCTGTGCAATACTGACTAAGCATATTGTTAGGTTGCGGTTTTGTCACATGTGTGTTGGTAAGTGACAAGTGTACTGCTTAAAATGGACTTAAAAATAACCACATGCACCTTTTAGATTCTCCTTGCTCCGTAGTGGAAGAGGTATTTAGATCATTAGCTCGAGTACGTAAATCATCTATGCTATTCAAAGTTATGCATTCAAAATATCACATTACCAAAAATAGTATGACAAATGTATGACTGGTGTCAAAAGTCATTTTGATAAAGTTTTACTGACTGCAGTGCATTTGCAAAGTTTTCAGATCCCCTTCATTTTCTTTTTTCAGTTTTGTTGTGTTGCAACCTGATAATACAGCTGTTCAAATATATATTTTTTTTTTTTTCAGACCCTTCACTCGGTACTTTGTTGAACCACCTTTGGCAGCAATTACAGCATTGAGTCTTCTTGGGTAGGATGCAGCAAGCTTTGCAGAAACTTAGCAGGGGAATTTTCTGATATTCTTCTTTCCAAATCCTTTCATGCTCAGTCAGGATAAATAGAGACCTTTGGTGGACAGCCATTTTTAGGTCTCTCCAGAGAATAGGTTTCAAATCAGGGCTCTGGCTGGGCCACCCTAGGTATGGGAGCAGAATAGTAGCTTAACTATTTGTGTGTGTACAGGGATTTGTGCATGCATACTTAGACTTGTGTGTCTGTGCTGGGATTTGTGTATGCGTACTCAGACGTGTTTCTAAATCTGTGTGTATGTACAGGGATTTGTGTATGCGCACTCAGATTTGTGTGTCTGTACACAAATTTGTACTTGTAAATAATATTTGTGTGTGTATGCAGAATAATGTGCAAATCTATTCCCTTAAAAATTAAATCTAAATGTCTAATTGTCTAAGATAACACTTAGGTTTTAACTAAAAGTGCTGGAAAGCCTCACAATTGCCTGTGTTTTTACACATAGATTTTTGCTACCATCCTGCCGTCTGCGAGATTTGTCTGTGTGTACAGTGATTTGTCTGAATCGCCAGCCTTTGTTTGCCCTCAGCTCGGGCTCCCAGGCTCACCCGTACAGGCTGAGCACGGTCCAGCTCACTGTGTGCCTTACAGTCCGCCCTCAGGCTGCAGGGAAGACGGGTGAAGCTCTTAGGCCAGTCAGTAAAGCCAGTGCTTAATGGAGGAGGGCAGATGTGTCCCTCCTTATAATGAACGGAGGGACATGTTCCACATTAGTTTCGCCACAGAAATGATCATAAATGCTGTAATATGATTAAATTGGCTTTCTAGCCACTGCTGCATAGAGTAACAGTAAACCCAACTATCACTAACTAACTATTCAGGATTCAAATCAGGGCGTGTTGACTTGTATTTTTTTTGATTTATTAAGCCTTGGGTGCATAAATGTGTACACTTTCAACATTGTTTGCGGATGCAGATTGTACACCAAAATAAAAGGTACGTAAATTAAAGTACTACGTGATTTACGTCCTGTTTGTAGGCGGATTCTTCAGGGGAAAGCTGATGCAGAAACTTGTTCACCCTGACAGTCATAATGGAGGACGGATTACTGACGCTGCACACAACTGCACCTTATAAACTGGTGATAACCAACCAGGATAAAACTGGCAACAGGTTAGAAGACACACAGCACAGTACAGCCTGGAACTTGTCCAGTCACACATTTAATCATCCCAGAACCTTTTTGTGTGTGTGTTTTGTTTACTAAGCCTCATGTGGATCGTGGCAAAGAAAATGCCCTGACTTAGTAACAGTCATAGGTAACAGCGATAAAAACTGCAATAACCAGGTTAACATAACAACGATAAAGACCCATGAAACTGCATGAGCTAAAAGCCTGTAAGCTGCCGATCTAACAGCTGATGATCATTTTGTAAAAACCGGTAAAGTTGCCGGTCTGTGAGGATTTTCAGTCATCCAGGTCCCATGGTTATCCCAAAGTGCTGTTCAGTGGCATTAGACATTTTCATTTGCATTTATTTTACATACACACAAATAATTAGCACATATAAATACAGAAAAGCAACAAGGAAAGATATAGTGAGGATAAAACAGCATCAAAGAAGTGGTCTGATTCCATGAAAATCTTCTGAATCTGAGTCATAGCTTTAACATTCAGCTAGTCAACCCTTTTGATGTACCTCCTTAATTAAAGTACAACTTTAGCCAGACACACTGCTCGAATGGGTGACATGTTTCTTTATTCCAAAATGAGTTGAGAAAATGTTCATGAATGTTTGCCTAAATGCTCTAAACTGCCACAAATTCGTACTATGGTCTGACGTAAGCCAGGGGACTGCGTTTGTAGGGGATTTCATTTTCAGCACTACAGCAATATGTATCTAAAAGAAAACTAATAAACATCAAAATGTTATGCTTTAAAGGGCTGCTGAAGCCTCCTTAAGAACCGATAAAAACTCTGATGTCTTGATTTAATTTTCAGATTATTAGATTAATACTGTCGAATTAACGGTTGCTAGGTTGTAATATTACCTGACAAAAATGCATTTACCAGCACGAAAGGGACAACTTAAGCAAAGCAATTAATTTGTGATTTATTTGTTTAGGAATTAGGAGTTGACTTGACTTAGCAAATGCAACTGAACAAACCAAGTGTTATTTTGAATATCAAGCTACAAAACAAACTGTCCATCTCAGAATAAATAAGAAAGATGAAGAAAAAAATAAAGCAAGTGATGCATAAAACATTAATTTCTGACCTCTGTACCACTGCTAGTTGCAAAAAAGCCCATGCAAATAAAGTTATGGTTTATGGTGAATCGCTGTGCTATTTATACGAATACTGAATCTGTTTACCTAAATCTTTGCTCTTTGATCAAACATCTTCATAAAAACAGAACTTTATTTTTAATTTCTCCCTCAGTACAAATTAGTTTGTACAAAAATCAATCTGACATTTACTTAAGTGCTGCATAAATGCAGAATTATTAATATAATTAATTGAGATGGTTCTATTATATATGATTAATGCTGCAATGATTCACCTGTCACTGTTCTTCTTTAAATGTACGCTTGTTTGCACTTTGCCTCTCAAATACTGTGAAATTAGTGGAGTGGGCAGCAGGTTGCCTCAAGTGACTGATTTGACTTTTTTTTTTTTTTTTTTTGAAACTTAGAGACAAATCTAAGAAGAAAATTATTCCCCATCAATGTAAGTTTAATGAAAGGCACTGAGTTTTAGAAGCATGTTGTTAGGAGTTTGGGCCATGAATGACAGATGGGAAGGATGTTTTATACTCAAATCATATGTTAAGAAATTCAAAAGGACGTTTAGGTCGATAAAAGCTTCAGTCACACCAGTGTGGCTGTGAAATGCAAATGCTTTTAACTTCACAGCAGGGGAGAGTCTGCAGGAAAAAGTCACTGGTCTTGATGAGGGGGCAAGAGTTTAAAAGCAAACTGTCTTTAAACCTCAGAAACTGTTTGATCACACAGTTCAAACTCATGTTACACAGTACTTTGTGTAAGTGCCGGCCTATACGGCACTAGAGGAAAAACAACAAGCTGCATTACCCTGATAGCCTAAGGCATTTACAATGCGTATTTATGTTGCCTAATACCAGGCACCCATTATCTTCCTTGTGCCAGCTGTTGATTTCACAGTCTTACCTCTGTCTCCCGAAAAGAAAAAAATGTTCTACCAGTGTCAAATGTTTCCCCATGTAGGGGTCACCCCATCCAACAATGAACACAACCACGGCCACAAAAGACTTCCTGTTTCCTATTTGCAGGACCCTCGATTCCATTAGCTTTCCCTCACCCCTTCACTATATTTACTTGAGAACCTTATTTATTTATTTACCTATTTGCCAGCATGTGGTCCGAAAGGTTGATGAAACAGCAAGCGGTCTGCCATTTATGTAGGAATAATTATATGGAAATAGTATTCACAGGCCACCGTGTTGCTCCAGAGCAGCCAGTATTGAATTGACAGCAGTAAAGTGACTAGCAGCAGAGGGAGTAGAGTGACAAAATGCTTTGCTTTCCCATGCAAGCCGGGCATGTCACCAGTCACGTTTTGCCTTATCTATGTGTCGTTAGCCTTTTGTACTTGCGGCTCAGAGTTGTGCGCATTTCATTTGCGAGCCTTGACAGGAATCGAAATGGGGAGATGTCATTTTCTGATTTGGTTTGCTTTTGAGCGATTAAATTTATTTACACTCGGGTTGTTGGAGGCTTTTTGTTGCCCTAAACAATTTTCAAATTAAATTGTGATGGAGACCGTAATGATGATCTCTCTATAAGAAGCTAATTTTGACTGGCTATACAAGCAAGCTGAAATTTCCTTGAGAACTAAATAAGTGCCTGTAAAGTTTTAAAACGTGTTAAAACTTAAGGAAGAGGGATTAACACTAAACTCCCAAAACCAAAACCTTTTCCAAATCATTAAATCTATAAAAAAGCAAACATACCTTAAAGGCAAAATCAGTTGCTTTTAGTTTTTAACCTTTTAGTTAACTGCCATAAAATGTGTTTTATATGTTCTGCTCCCTTAAAAATGAAGCAGTTCGTCTAGTGTCGCATTAGGTAAAAAAAAAAATTAATAATAATAATAATAATAATGATAATAATAATAATAATAATAATAATAGAAAAAACTTTAAATAGAATTGTGAAAAAATATTCCCATTAACAACTGCTCCCCGTTATGCAACAATGACTACATTAGTGACTTAAATAGCTATTAAGGGTGAAAAGGCATATAAAGCAACATTTACATTATGTCATGTAGTAGAAACCCATACAAAGAAAAATAGGAAAAGAAAATGTATAACATATATAATAACGTAAAATAATACACAGAAAAATACTGTCCGGCTGGTTTAAAATGGCCAAACTTACTGAGCAGAATTAATTACTTGTACAAAACAAACATTTCCACTTGAAACATTTTACACTTGAGGCGAAGCAGCCACTGTGCGTTTACTTCTACTGGACTTTCTTCATCTGCATTGCTTATATTCAGAAGTTTAACAGCAGAGTTAGGACTTTCGGTCAACTAGAGAACCACTGGCTGATAAAAAGCTGAGACAGACAAAGGTAAGTGCAGGTAATTGATTGGTAGTCGAACAATGCTAACGCACAATGATGTACAAGCTCCCATTTAATTACAAGCATTGTGGGGGTGGGGTTGCTTTGGGAGGTTCAGTGAGAAACGGTTTATTTTCTCAGTGCATAACACCTTAGAGCTTGTCTGTGAAAAGGCTTTTTTTTTTTCTCTCTAAAATGCTTGTTAACTTTTAATTTGCCTCGAGAGATGTGGGAAACTGCATAAACCTGCAGATGAATAATTAAAAGGGACCACAAAGAGCGTGTCAGTAGCACTTGATTGTAAACAGTACATTTACATTTCACTAAGAGTAGTAGCACCTGTTGTGTTCAGTACAGTGTCTATAGCCAATATGAAGCAGCTTCGTTCTCGCTAAGAATTTAGATTTTGTTTTTCGCACAAATGCAGCCAACTTTAATCAGGCTATTTCACACTCTCCCACTCTGAGCCAAGGTGATCACAAAGCCACAGATGACCAGTTTTTCCTTTACAGAGTTCTTCTATACCACACTATCTGTAAAAAGGTAGGCGGGGCAATACATTAAGTGCATATAGGTTTTGGAGTGCATTAACAAAAATAACTTTTGAGGCACTTTGCGGCAAGTCACTTTTATTATGGACAGTATCACCAACATTAGTGTCCAAAGTGGCTCAGTCTAGCAATAACATGCGTCTGTTTACCAGACCCATACAGGAGATGGTGATGATACACAAAGGAAAAAAGTATTTTATGGTTAACTCCATATATTTTATCCATTCAATTTGTGCACAAATGCACAGACTTTTTCATGGCTAGAAGGACTCAAAAAAGGCCTTAAATGGTAGCGAGTGGGCCTCTTTCATCAGCAGCATGAAGGGGTTTACAGCAAGGGAACACTCAAAAAGGACAAGCTTGTATATTGCAGTGTGCATTGTGTATCTTGTATTATTGCTACAGAGGAGGGGAAATTATGACGATGAAAAGCCACAGGCAGTTGACATGCAATAGATGCTCAACTTTGTGGATACACCGGGGGCATTTATCCCAGGGAGACATTTGTAGTGTTACATGAAAAGTGATAGAAGTAGGTGTGTGAAGAATGAATAGAGAGCTTGCCAGATAAGTTCAAACTCTGCTTACGTTCTTACCTCCTCACGTCTGTGTGAAGTGGACATGAATGCAGGATTGTTGGTTTTTAAAAGCCACAGAAATTTGTTGACACAGCACACCCAATTCCAACATTGCGGGAGAAGCTTTAGACATAGTTGAGCAATCCAGCACGCACCGTTTGAGTACGCTGGCATCTTTTTGACATGTCTTCATGAATAAGATAAATAGAGCAAGTGATGTGATAATTAAAGCCAAGAGCCATAAATAAGCTATTCTGCCTGCTGAAGAGCAGGGAGTTTGAACCATAACCAGAGTAGCTGCCGGTGGAAGCTTTTTTTGTGTGTGCGTGTGCTTCTTGCCTTTTACTACCAGCTTTTGTGCATAAAATTGAGAAGATTCGATTTGCTTGCTCTTGTTCACTGAATGGCTCCCCTCCATGATTTTACTCAGCCTACCCTGATGAATGAAACCCAATATTTGCAGCAGCCAAATGTAATGAGACTTTGCCACAACTGGCCCAACTCTGCCGGACACATGTATGTTTAGCTATTTTTCCATTCAAAGTAGTACATACTTTAATAAATAGGGGGTGGTTTTGTGCAGTCTTTGTGTAAGAGGGGCCTGAAGCTATGTGTGTGTGTGTTTGTGTTTGTACAGTAGGCTGCAGCGTCCACTTTGATCTGCCAGGAACAATAAGGGATTAACCTTCATATGACCTCTGAGAACTGAACCATGATTTCATCTGAAATGTGTTCAAGTGCACATGAGCCAAGTGTCATAGCTGCAGAAAAAGCTGCAGTAACATCTTTACTGTTCCAATAAAATCCATGTAATTGCATTGGCCGAGCTGAATCCTTTCTTGTTGGGGCCAAGAGATTTAGTGTAATAAAATCATATTGACATGTTGCGTTTACCAATCTCTGATTCTAAATCATGTTACCCCGACCCCTCCTTCCAAACCACTTTACTACAGATTGAGATGGAAGTTTACTGAAACAAGTCTTTTCAAATTCTGGTAACTACATCGCATAACAGTCCCTATCAGTGAATCAGTGAATTGATGCAGTAAGTCAGTTTTTAGTTAATCATTGTAATCATCCCGCTAATGCTTTTCTAATGGACGTGCCTGTATAACCAGTAAACATTAGCATTTACATGATACTCTGAAATGAATTCAATTTTATCATATCCTTGCTGTATCATTTCCCTAAGATAGTGATACTGAATGCATTGAAATGCAATCTCTGTTATTATTGCTAATACGTTTTCAATGTCCCTTGCTGTTTTTCAATCTAATAGGATTTCTTCACCCCTCTGTTAAGGGCTTGGAGTCGATCTCTAAGATTTTATTGCAAATATGAAGCTCTGCAAAAAAGCATAAAATGTTTCTGATTGCCTTCAAAAACCACTGCCGCTGTGATGAAATTCTTTGTCTCCTCATGTGTGTCATTGGAGTCTATCCGAAGGGCACCAATATAATCTTTTCCCTTACATCACTGTGTTTTTCTATAACCTTCAACATGAAAATAGCTTTTGTTCCTGACACTGGGAAAAACCTTGATTTGTCTCCTATCAGATAAAAAATGATAATGGAATAGAAGACAGCCGTGATGAGATGGGAATATGTATTGGCTGGTGAATGAAGAGTCTAACGGGCCCATAAAGCATGCATTCCATTTTGATTGTGTTTGAATGTTCATGTTTTGCTGCTGATAGGAGGTGAAAGGTGCCTTTGAGAGATCAAAATTGAGACATATTCACACAATTAGGTAATTTATGCTAACTCTTAAATCATGTAAGGTATTATTTTACAGTCTGTCTAAAAGTGGAGTTTTTTAAGAAACTGCATCTGCACAAAAGACTGGGAAAAAAGCAACATGATTAGCATTCTTCTTCTAGTAACACTTTTCCTTTATAGTACTTATACATAACACTTGGCCTAAATAATGTAGCTCTACACTGCCATGCACGAACAATGGTATTTTCTGCCTGGGACATGCAGCTTTGCTGTAGCTTCAGTTTGTTATCATGACACAGTGGCTACAAATGCCTACAAATTAAAAGCCTGAATGAGCTTCCTTTCCAAAATAAAGGGCCCACTGTTTTTCAAATTACTTCAGAATGTACTGTATCTTGCCCCTGTTATCACTGTAAACTCCCTATGAATCCTCAGAGAACAGAAAGCCTGACAGTGGGGAGGAAGAGCATAGTGGATGGTCCATTTTATGTATTAATACTTGCTTCTGAGAAAAATTAAAACGCTGAAAAGAAGCAAGTAGAAGCACATTTAAACATGGGGGATACTATGGGGAACAATGTAGATTATTTGTGCGGAAAAGAGCCAGGGTTACATAGGATAACTTGTACAGGTGGGTTGAGAATAGATGGCATCATTCAGAGGTGGCTTGTGGGTAGAAATTAGTCTCTCTCTCTCTCTCTCTTTCGCTCCTTCTCTGCTCCTGCCGGGAGCAAGCTATGGTCGCAAATGACTGCGGTTGCCAGACGCTCATATTTTACCTTCTCATTAGCAGTAAAGGAGGACGAGGTAATTACTGTGTTGGAGTGGCAGCTAGGCTCTGAGGTAAAGGAAGGCAGCTTCAAATGATGAGATGTGTATTTTACTGAGGCTGGAACCTGAGCCTGGGCGACAAGCCCAAAGAGAATAAACTAGCTGCTACACTGTACACTGTACTTGCATGCATGCATGTGTGATTTAGTCTTAAATTGAAAAGTAAACACGCCAGAAGTTGAACACTGAACCTCTTATTTAAACAAAGAAATGGATCTGAGTGTCTGGTAAAATGTACCTGATGCATTAAATTCAAAGGTAAAAGGAAAATACAGAGACAAAGTCAAAACCCTCTAGCTTACTGCTGCATTGAGGCTGTTGCAGCCACATCTGTTGCTTACAGATGTGACTTTTCATGGTATTAGTTTCAGAGAAATTTCTGCTACTTCTACTCCACTGTTCATTCACCCATTTAACTACGGTCGACAGTGACGGCAACAATCTCCAACGGTGAATCTTCGGGGTGTTATGATCTGGCAGAGAAATGATAACTGGTATGTGCTGTAACAAGTGCTGCCAAGTCTAAAGCCTCTTTAAAAATGTAAATGATGGATGGCTCAGGCTCTCATGGTTGCCTGTTGAAGACATTTCTAATCCAAAGCTTAAATAAATCAGGCGCTGTTTTACCAAATGTGGTGAAAGGAGGTACACACATTCTTAAGTTTCATGAACAAAAGTGAAATTTCTTTTTTGGTTGTTGTTCTTTTTTTGCAAAACCAAAATATCTCTTGCATTTATTCATCTGTAGGTGAATTTCTGGTACTTCCTCACACGCCAACCTTTTTCCATCACTCACATTTTCCTAGAAAAATGCCCTTTATTCACAAACTAAAATCACACACAGATCATCATCAATGAGCTTTCTTCATGCCTTTGCCAAGTTATCCTCCTACATTGGGCTGTGTTGCATGTCAGCACTTAACAGTCTTTCTTTGCACTTTCCTGCACACCAAACATGCATTCTTAAAACTGCTGAACTGAAGCTGTTCTGATAAAGTTATGACAAAGCCTGTGGCTATAGACTCATCTGATGTTGATGATCCCTGCAACGGGTGCTTGCACCAATGTCAAAGTTTAATTAAATGAAGAGTGATTACATAAAAATTCATTTATATATTCTGCAGGCTCCCACATTCTATGTGGGTTTAATCTAAGTGACCAAACTTTGCATCTGGATCACAGGCAAGAGCTTGCATCTGACCTTTAACATACCACAGAAAAAATAGCAGCTGTGCACTCACTATGATGTAGCCCATAATGAGAATAGCAACACAATGGCTTTCACAAGCAACACACGATCCCTAAACCCTTTCCTTCACCCACCTACACGAAGAGAGCTCACTCCAACCTAAAAACTGCCTAGAGCACATTGTTCAAATCTTCCCATCCTGAAGTTTAGCAGTATTCTCCTTTTAATATGAAATACTTAGCTAGTATTATTAAAAATGAGGGGCCTTGTCATTTGAAACATAGCCCTCAAAAGGTTGCTAATCATTTTGGTGCAGTATGTGCATTACTCATGTGGGGGCTTAAAACTGTCTCTCTAACAAAACTGTGATCATGCCTTTATCTGTCTTAAGCCACCATTTGACACAATATCACAGGATATTGAGTATAATCCGGAGAATTACACTACAGGCGTCACTGTTAGGTGTGACTGTGGTGATCATAAGTCAGCTGTGCTGTGCTGCATTGCATCCACCAGTGATATCACAGTGTACTGACAAACACAGGAGAACATTCACAAGGAAGGTGAAAAGTTAAACAACTGCAGATCAGAAAAAAAAAAAAAAAACAGACTTTCAGCTTCTGTTAAAGGCACCACACATTGTTTTCCTGTGTTTACATTCAGTGTTTTCTCATCAAAATGCCTTGAGGTCTAACAAAGGTGCTGAATGCATTTCCAAACGCAAGCACAAACAGGATTCGCACATAAAAACATTGCTCTGCAATCACAAACTCCAAAAGCTAGTTCGCTAAGTTGCTAAATAATAAATATAGACACATAGTTTTAGGTTATATGTGTATATTAGTTTATTTATTATTTATCATCTATGTTGTAGTGGGCTTTCATACTTTATAGTTACCCAGTGATGCAAAATTAACAATCTCAATAGTGAATTATTTAAAAATACAGTGTATACATGTATTTGATATTGGCTTGTTTAGAATTTGACCTATTTTTGTAGGAAAATGAGCAATTTGTTACTTTCTAATTTCACTGCAAGAGAGAGAGAGAGAGCCACACACATGTGTGCAGACAAATCTGCACATAGGCAGTGAAGTGTTTAAAATTCAGTTTAAGGTTTTATTTTTATGATATATTCCCCCTCATGTCTAAAGAGCAATTTAATGTCGGATCTGCTGCATAATTTACATGTAATCACGAATGATTTACAGTCAGACAAAACACGCCCCACAGAGATACTGGCCACGACTGTACGCCCACTGATGAATTCCAGCACCACGGACAGCAGCACCTTTTCAATCAGTGTCCACATAATATTGGTAAGGCTGATGCGTTTGAAACAAATTGCAGATGGGGGGCATTTAATTCAAAGCCACACACCCACAGATGAAATTGTATTTTATTGCTTGTGTGAGAAGCCCCTGCACCACACTGGCATTGTTAGGTTTGCAGCATGACTTCCTGACAAACTGACTAAGAAACCGCCAGCATTACATCAGAGGAAAGCCATTACTCCGCGGTTGTGGGAGAGTGTTATGTGTGGCAATGACTTGTGTCATGTCCCATTAACAATGGTAATGATAGCATTGGGGGACGCTGTGGGATGTAATTCAAAGATCTGCTGAGTGCGAGTGACAAGGTCAATCTAAATGACAGTAAGCAGACTTGACAGTTCCTCACAAGGCGGAATATACATTTTCTTTAGCGATCACTCAAAGTAGCACAATTCCCATGCTGAACCAAGACTAATGCGCTTTTATCAACCAGCAGCAAGCAGCAGTTTTCTCATTAACATATGGTTTCTCGGAGTACATTAGCTTCGCCATCCATAGTTTGATGTTTTTCAGATTTTAGAGTTTCAGCTGTCTCTCGTCAGCAGCAGGTGTTTAATGTCAAAAGGAAACTTTACCATTAATGACACTGGCTGCTGCTGAGATTGAACCTTTAACAACGGGCAAGTTTTTCTCTAATACTGCCACCCGACGTTTGTCTCGTTAGTTCCTTTCCACTGCTGCAAAATCACAGTTACGATTTGTGGAACTAGTCTTCAACTATGCAAACAATTCCCAAAGTTTCAGCTACTAAAAACTAATAATTCATGTTATATACAGCAATAAACTAACTGGATCATTTTAAAAATTTGACACGTAAATGGCAATTAATAGTTTCTAACTTAATAATATGATCGTATGCAGATATAGGAACTTACTCATAGCTCAAAATATGCTGTTTTATTATATATTGTAGTATTCTTAGCCATGTCAAAACTATTGCTACAAATGTGAAATTACTAATGTAGTACTTTGCCCTTTTCCTAATTCTATTTGCTTTAGTCCTGTTCTTAATTTTGGAACTATAAGTCCCATAATGCTTTGCGAGTTTCAATAGTAGCACAGCGCATGCTGTTTCCATGGAGTCACTACTGAATGTTAGGTGTGAGCTACACGTTGAGCCTGTAGCAGGCTGTATATTGAAACAAATAAGGTAAGTAATTCAACGTAACTGTTAGCATTTCCTGAAACCACAGATTGGAAAACACAAGAACCTAAAAGAGTGTAATATTCAGCAGAAGGATTTCACAGGTTGTATTGTGTACACATTTTTCTTTGGCTGAGATGGGAATGATTGGGAGCAGGGCAGCTGTGGTTAAGAACATATTTCATTCCTTCTGAATCATGGATCAGAGAACATTTGAAGGCAGCCAGATCGTCACGTTGTATATATAATTAGGCAACATCAGACATTATTCATCTGTCAGAGGCACTCCAAAACTTAACGGAAGCAAATTAACGCACAATTAACCACAACTATTGCCTTCACTGCAGCTCGGTTTGTTTTTCACCAGCACTTTTCAGCGTGTGCTTTCAGCACATGAATTACATGTTAATTTCTTCACCAAAACAAAACACGATGCCACCAACAGAAACTCCTCAGTAAGTCATCAGATAGCAGTATGAAAGAAGAATATGAAAACAGTGAAGCTGTTTGGCTTTTCACATAGACAAACATTTCAATAATATGAGGAGTCATTCCAACTGTGTCCTAATTAAAATATGGTTAAAACAAACAAATAAACGCATGTTTCCATTTCTCTGCAGATGCTACCAACTTACAAGTTAATTAATTAAATGGATTTGGAATGAGGTAGATTTTTCTCCAGCCCATTTTATCCGGTTCACACTAAAAGTTCTTATTCGGGGTTCCTGCTATGGAACAGACCAATTTTGTTTGGTATTTCGAATAGGTCGGTCCTATTTTTCCGTTTCTACTTGTCTCCACAAGACAGATTTTAAACAAAACCATAAAAGCAGCGCAAAAGGTAATTTTGCCCCAATTATTTTATTTGTTCTTTTTACTATGGAGCAAACCTTTTACTGTTAGACACACATAACAAATGGTCACACAGTTAAGATGATCGCATGACTACGGTGCAAGGATGGTTCTACTTGTGGACAAGCTTTAGTAAAAACTTCTGGTAAGTTGTCTTCTTAGAAATTGTGACATTCTGACACTTCTTGACTGAACAGGAACCGAGGTTTCTCATAATCCAGAAACTCAAGGTTTGTTCCTTCCTATTATTGGCTCATACAGTAACATATAAATAGTCTGTTTGCTCTACAATGACTTAAATGTATTAGAGTGAAAAACACAACAGAAACATAACTAAAATGCTGTGATTAAACCCGATTGCGTCTGCTAATGTCATGTATATGTAAATAACACATTCCTCTCAATGTACTCTTTTCAAAATGAATCCTTAAGAGAAGCATTGCGCATCCAGCCTGTGCCCAGTTGATTAACTCTTTGCAACGGCTGATGCCTCTAAGTGAATTTTAGGCAAATTCAGGTCATGTACGTACAGCTCGACAATAGCTCGGTCTCTTTGAGGATTTCCACGTTAAACTGATAATGAAGGATCTATTTCCTTATGTTGAGCTCTCTTGTGAATTTGACACATTCATTTCACAGAAAATGAGGCGAAAACGTAAATAAGCAACTCAAATTTCCCTTAAGATGCAGTTACAGACGTTCCGTGTTTCTACTGGGAAACACAGCCCTTATTCAGTGTCTTTACTCAGAGCTGTGTTTCCAGCAAAACACACGACTATAACTGTGTTCTCACTACACAACGGATGTGTTTTACCTTAGAGTAATGGCTTCACCGTGGGGAAGACATCCTTTGCTAAGAGCTGTGTTCCTACTGTACAATGTCTTACAGCCTTTGTTTCTACCAGGTGAACAAACAACTTTTATTTAGGCCAGTGTTACTGCTGACTATAGGTCCAAATTAAACGCAACAACCGGTTTTTCCAGCTGCAGGAACTGTTTCTATCTGATCGAGTGTGAGTGCAGTTGACCTTCAGCCATTTTACTGAGACTGTATTAAAAAGGCCCAGCCAGAGCCCCGATTTTATGACCGAGCCTTCCCAAGGTCCCACTGACCTGATGGATATTACCAGGATAAATCAAACTTTCATGCCAACACACTCTTCCACAGCGGGGGATGAAGCATGACTGCCTATTGAGAAATGGTATGACTCGGAGTTAAGTAGCGTGTGTTGGCATTTCAGTGTGTGCCTAAGTGTGCATTTTATGATGTTTCTATGATTACATTATGTTATTCTAAGTGCCAGTTTATTGTACAGTACAGGCGAGAGTTGTAGATGTGCATGAATGTAAGTGTTAGGGTGTTTGATCAGTAGTACTTTGTGTATATATTTGTGTTTGTACGGGTCAGCAAGACACATCTTCCTGCATATGCATCCGAAACGGTACGGTGTGACAGCCACAGTGCACATAATTTGTCAGTGAATAGTTTGACCTATACTATGATGTGGTGACCAGCGCTCTCGACCGGCTCACAGTCGTGTGTCACCACTGTGAGAGCGGCAGAGCAGAGCACTCATTAATGTGCATACGTCAACTTAGCATTAACAGTGCAGGCACACAGGGTGAGTGAGGGGAAAGTGGTGGGTGACAGAGCTATTTCCTGACTGACCATATATCCAGGGGCAGCAAGGGTTTGTCAGGCTGGGGTTTAAGCTTCAGTGTATGGTGACAGCTTGATAACGCTGCCCTCAGTCAGACAGCAAGCAGTGGATTTACTTTAAGAGCACTAAGAGTAGATAGTCTTAACGGCACGCGTACTCACAGCTTCTTATTTTTGCTTATCATTGTGTTTAAAGATCAGCGTGCAACTGAACAAGTCGAGAGTTACTGTACATAATGTAATATTTTACAGGGTGTTTTTGATCTAAAATTGTTGTTTTCAACTTAATGTGACAAAAGTTTAATCCCAAACCAGAGTGAAGAGTGAAGGGAGAGTCATCGCTATTGATGAACCCACCCATGTACAGTGCTTGTCAAAAGTATTAACCCCTTGGGAGTTTCTACATTTTTTTTTTAAAAATTCAGCCTGGTTTACACTTTTTTTTTTTTTTTTGTCCTTTCGGCTTATCCCGTAAGTTCAGGGTCCCCACAGCGGATCATTGTCCGTATGTTCATTTGGCACAGTTTTTACACCGGATGCCCTTCCTGACGTAACCCTCCCCAATTTCTACCGGGCTTGGACCAGCATTGCACAGCTGGGGAGGGGAATGGGCTGTTGGGGGTTCAGTGTCTTGCCCAGAGACACTTCGACATGTAGCCAGGGCCACGGATCGAACCACTCACCTTGTGGTCCGTGGACGACTGCCCTTACCAACAGAGCTACAGCCAGCCTGTTTACACTGATCGACAGAAAAATATAATTTCATGCCAAAGAAAAAGTACAAATTAATCTAAATGAATTGGCAGAAAATAAATGACAGCGTAAGTATTTACTCCTTTCAAGTCGATATTTAGTAGATGCACATTTGGCAGTGCTGTAACATCTACTGTGGACACAGCAAATTTTCCCCATTCTTCTTTGCACAACTCCAGCCCTCCAGAACATTACCATTGTGTTTTTTAAGCCATTTCTATGCAGCTTTAAAATTTATGTTTGGGGTCACTTTTTCCGCTGGAAAACAAATCATCCCCCACATCACGTTTTCTTGTAAAATGCATATTTCCTCCAGGATTCTCTTTGCCTCTCTCGCATAAAGCTTGGCCCATCTCATCTCAATCACAGAAATTTGTAAATCAGAGGAGTTATGGTGGTCTTGGTGGCCTCACCCACTAGTCCTTCTCTTGAAAATTCCCTTGGTTTTTGAAGACTGCTTGGTCTAAGCAGATTTATACTTGTGCCATATTCCTTAATTTTCTTAATGATGGACTTAACTGTACTCCAGTAGATATTTCGTATGTTATTTATTGTATAGTTTTTTTTTTCCAGGATTCAGGTATATTTACACATTCACCGCACTCAGGTGAACTTCATTTAACTGTTTAATTGTGTGACTTCTAAAAGCAATTAGCTGCACTAGTGATGCTTTGGATTAGTCACTTTGAATATTTTTCAGCATTGCAAAATATTTGTGCCATGATGTTTTAAAAGGGGTAATACTTTTATAAGCAATGCAAAGCTCAGCTTTACAGATTGATTCAGCTAAGTGATTTTGTTGAAATGAGCTGTTTTGGTACCATGTCTTGGCTCTCATCAAACTGTTTTCAGCTGAGGCAATAAAAAAAAAAGAAAAAAGCTGTGATAATCCTAGCGTACACTTTTTGCCCAACACCTAATAGCAAACAGACCCAGTTTCCAATTAACGGAGTATTTCGTAAATCATTTAGCAGCTGATAAAATGATATTTATGTCAAGAATGAAGACCAAAGCTTTTAAAGAGAACAATTAAAAAGTATTCAGGTACAGATGCCAAGATAAAGGCATGGCTCCAGTTAAAGTTATGTTTTTAGTCGGCAAGCAACAGGAGAGTACAACAAAAGGCAACTAGTTCTCTGGGTACAGCAATAGCTAATAATGATGGACAGTAATGTTTTATTGAAATTGGCTGCTAAATTTCTGTCTGGCCCTTAAGATATTATAAAGGAAAATTTGAAGCGCTACAAAAATCTATGTTTTCAGTTTGTTTCGTCTCCCTGAAGAGTCTCTGCCTCAATCACTCGGTTTCCCACAGCAGCATTTCCTGCACCTTTTTATCATAAATCCATTTCTGTTGTTACTGGGTCAGACTCACTCCCCGATGGGACTTTATGTTGCTTTAAAAACCAATAACAGAGAGCCTTTGGCAAGTTTCTGGACAATTTATCATTGTTGCTAAATGTAAGCAGGACATTGTAGCGATGTTTGCACATTTAAAAGCAGGTTATAGAAGACAGTTTAGGAGCCGGCTTACTTTTTAACCAATTGTGTAAGTGATGCTTCATGACTGAATTTGAGTTTGTGCCAAAGAAATATAAAGGTAATAGGTGGTGTGTGGATTGTTATTGATTGATGTATGAATTTTAAACTAGAGAAACAATGCAGAGCTAAACGGAGTAATTAGACACATTCTGTATGGTGTTTGTAGATTGGAGTGTTGGCTTTTGTTGAGGACACTGAATGTTAGAGGGAAATTAAATGCTTAAGTGAGCAAGGAATTGAGTGTAATTAACGAAATAAAAAGAAAGGAAAGGCACATTCTGGTCTCTTAATTTGGGATTTTTTTATTATTTTTTTTTTAGACTTTTTAGAAAGCAGGTTAGATTTTGCTGGTTTGGATTGGCATTGGTCGTGTAACCACACTCCATTTACTTCTAAATTATTATTTAGAGGGCACTCCACAGATTTAATATTGCACCTCCATCAAGTTGCGAAACTCACAAGAGACAGATTTTCTTTTAAATAATCAAAACTGAAGCAGCAAAGATTAAGATATCCTGACGTCTATTCTGAAGTATGGCACCATAATGAAACTCAATAGCGTCCTTAATTATGCATGTATGAGACGGAGCTGATACAGCATGTAGAACTTAGTACTTTGTAATGAAACCCTGGTAAACACACTGTAGATGCCAGTAAGTTGTTCCACACAAGTAAAATATCTCAAAACTCACTTAAACCAATTATGTGCACACTCCAATGTTGTCAGGTCTCAGTCGTCCGTCCAATGTGACGCCATCGCCTACACTAAATACCCAACAAGCTCCTACTAAAAAAGTAGTAGTGCCTGTAGTAGTCTGAGAAGTACTCAGACAAGGAAACTGGGGTACTTTGCCACTCTATCTATACTCACTAGACAGCATGACCGGCTGCCATATACATTTTTCTACAACATCTCACTTATTGGTACCACGTGCTACTACATATCCAAAAGATTAGTGGACTTCCAAAAACCTGAAGATAAGTAGCAACAGAAAAACCCAGTGACAGCATGATTTCAATGATTTGTCCAAACCCCAGTCACTCATAAGCCCCCGAATGTTAAACACTAAGCAACCACAGCCAGAGAAAAAGGAGACAGACTATCAGCAGCCATAAGTTTCTACTTATGGAAATAAGTTTAACAACTAAATGAACCAAGCACAAACTCAGTCCAACTGTGCTGAGGTGAAACGCTTCCTGACTGCGTTGGCAGAGGTACGAACATGACATGAACACAAAAGAAGGAAAATTATGTTAAAGAGCGCGTCAGGTCCATCATGCTCAATTAAAGTTACACAGCCTGGAACAGAATTTGTTTCGACTATCCCTGCCAAGAAAATCTCTAATTCACACACGATGGCAGGTCACTAAACTCCGTTTAATGAAACAAGTGCGGGTCCATGCGCATTTGGGTTTACAAACACTGCTCTGCTTTTAATAAGGTAGGGTAAAACTAAAATTAATCAGATCCAAAGGAATAGCTCTTTCGGTACGAAAAACAAAAGTATAATTATGTGCAAAGATTTGCAGCACATTTTACCACCAAATAACCTGCATTTCGCCACAAGTACAACACAACCTTGATTTAGCATCTGAGATGAAACAAAGCGGAAATATTGTATGCGTGACTGAGAGGATGTTGTGGATTTGAGAGCATTCTCCTGAATGGCTAGATGTTTCTCGAAGAGGCTACATAAAGAATGTCAAATAAGGAAGTAGTACTGGACCCTGACAGCAGCAGAGAATAAAGACTGACTGGTGCTGCCGACTTATCAACACACCATTTTTTTGTTAGTTGAAAAGAAACTTCAGCGCTGTAGCTATAATGAATAAAAGATCAAATACGTGATTATATCTGGTCTGGTGATTATATCTGGTTTTTACTACACTGTTATACTGCACAATGATCCAAAATATTGAATGTGAAATGTCACCAAGACTAACGACTCCATTTCCCGTTAACTGTGAACATTTTCTGGTCATGATTGATGTGTTTACAGTGTGGCAAATGACCTTGACAACAGATGGTGATTATACTTCCATTCTTTTTTTTTTTTTCCTTTTTCTCTGCAGTCCTCTCGCAGGCCAACACTGAGCAATTAGCAGAAATACAGACTGAGCTTCTGAGAGAAGGTGCCATGTAAAGTCCAAGACAAAAGAGCCTTCAGTTGTCATTCAGACCTAATCAGACTTTAATTCACCTTTATTAACATTAATATGCTATATTGGCTTTAATCCTGCTACGCTGACACAAAACTAGGTATTGCAAATAAATGCATATTGTAGATAAACACTCTTCGTGTACTTTTGTACAGGCCCAAATAGAACAGCCTCAGACCTCTGAATCGCTGCCCGGATCTCTTATTCGTTAAAGCTGGTTTAGTGGTGCTTTGTGTTGCTTCTTAATGGAGAGCGGGCAGCACACGAGGCCTCATCAGCCGATCAACAATGGCTAATAATTTCAGAAAAGCAGAGGTAGCAGTCTTTGTTGTGGAGAAGATACCACAAGATGAACCAGATAATGATGCCATTCTAGCAACTCGATAGATTGGCCAAACTCATATCCCTTCATATTGAGAAGCACAATGTCTCTCTTTCTGAGTTACACAAAGGAAAAAAGAAAAAAAATTTATTATTAAAACATATTGTCCCAAAGACCCCAAATACAAAGACTCTAATATAATATCAAATGTACAACAAGTTTTAAATTATTTTATTCACTCATAATTTTATACAGCTCGGGACTAAGTGGTGCATGCCCTTGTGTGTGCCTTCTCAAAGCCCTGGCAATAGGAAAGCAGCTTTAACACATTTTTGCAAATATATAATTAAAGTCAGAAAGCCCTTTAGTAGTACTATAAAGTGCTAAGCACAAATGAGGAAAGTGAACTTTCACGTGCCATCCAAAGTGAGTTTAGTAAAATCCATTGTTAATTAGAAAGATGTCACTAAAACAAAGGCAAATATCAGATGCTGTTTGTGCTGTGCATCTCATTTCCTTCCTTTTGTCTTTATAATTGTCCTCACATGCCTCATTTACTCATTAAATATTAACTGCTTATTAGAAGCATTTTATGAGCTTCAGTGATTGTAAATGCTGGTGTTTACATCAAACATTATTTCTTATCACTGCATTTATCGGTAAACATTAAATTTAGTGTCTGGCTTTTGTGGCCAACCGGATTTACAGCTGACTATGAGGTTTACAGTATATAATCATTTGAAAGTTTGAGGCTACATCGGTGATTTAATGTCCTCTACTTGTTTTACTGAACCACTTTGGCCTCGTCTCTTCAGTCCGCATTACACAGTCTAGACTTTGATGAAACAAGCCTGAAGACAACTTTACTAATTTAAATATGAGATGTTTGTCATTGACAGTAAACTCTGGAACTTGGATGTGCTGTAGTGCTTAGCCAAATTAACAATAACCCTAAATTCAAATAGTCATTAAAATAGTAAAATAGACACTCAGGTCTTTTATTTTCTCTTTTCGGGGGGATAAAATTAATCACAGGTTTGATTATTTAACAGTTTGTTTATGTTGAACAAGGTGTATCAGGCACTGGTGCCAGGTAAAGAAAATAAATAAATAAAACCATGTAAATAAATAAATAATTATTTTGGGGGGGAACAATTCTACAGTTGCTAGGCAACTAATGAAGAAGACAGGACTTTCTGGAGACACCAAATTCAATTCAAAAGGACACCTCAGAAAAACATAAGACGTTAATATTAATTCATAAGGTGCTCACAGATAAATGCTTTTAAGCATAAGATTTTGTCCAGCTAATTTAGGAATAAATAGTTCATCAAGTCACAGTAAAAGAAAAAAACGGCAGCTGGTTACTATGGGGCTTTTGTGTTCACTCATACAGCAGCGTTTCTGATTATGAATAAGGAAATGGGATTCATTATTGGGAGCACAAAGGCTGAGAGCAGGAAAAATGTCCACCCACCTACTGGCCCGTGTGTAGTCCAGTGTTACCAAACATCGACATGAGCAAATAAAGGCTTTTCACTCCAGTAAAACCCCTTAAAAAACAGAGCAAAACAGCTTGGTGCATAAACATAATGTAACATAATAATTACAGAGAGGAGAGCCTGTCACCATGGTTGCTAGCCTAGCTTCAACAACTATTCTGAATGAACAGCAACAATAGAGTTTGTCCACTTTATAGAGGGGAGTAAAGCAATGAATATGTTTACATATTTTGGATATGAATACATATTTATGGCATTCAGAATTTCTGCAGGCTATGGGCTAAAAGTGTGGCGTAGATATTTTTAAGTTACGTTAAGTTACCAGGAGTTCAGAAAAAAGCTTGGCAGATGCCTTGCAAGTGACAGTTTTAGCCACCAAATGTGAAAATCACCATTATAATAGCACAATCATATCCTCCATATGCAAGGGTGGATTTTTACTGTAAAGTGGGAGAAGGACACAGAAGAAGGTCTGCGATGTGTAGCTTACTGAAGCCGGCAATCAGCCAAAGGCAAAATATTCCTGTCCTTTAATGGATGTTTGACTTGATGAGTCGATGAGTCATAGCCAACTCATTTTCACCAATTTATCATTCACAATCAATAAAAAATGTCCAAACACTCCTCTTACAGTAATATCGTGAAATACTTTGATCTGATCGAAGAGAACTTGTTGAGATGACCGGAGTCAGAATTTATGTTCTCATCAATTACTTGACTTTACACAACACAGACCTTCGCGCAGCAAGGTCAGGAATAAAAAAAATAAAAAAATACTGTAATTATTCGAAAGAAAGTCAAAGGCACAGACAGGAGCGACCATAAAGACTAAGGCTGCTTTTACAAGAGATAATGCCAGACAGAGAGCAGAGAGACAGAAAGGGAGCAAAATCATGACAGCATGCTCAGAAAAGAAGGCCTGAGACTATTTTAGATGAAGGTCTCACCATTCCTCTCTCTTCACTGTGGCCGTTCCTGACACAAGAGAATCATACAGGTCAGTGTTGCTCTGGGCCACATGCCGTCTTGTAAGTAAATTTTCAAAATGTTTGCGTGCAAATTCTCCACAAAGTAACCACAGTGGCAAAGCAGCTGAGTTGTTCCTAAAAAGGGCTTTGACACAAAATAATGATTTGCTCAGTGGTGTCTTTGAACAGTGCCCTTGACTGTGCCCTAGTTAGTCTCTCAGCATCACTACTTAGCTGTCACTAAGCATTTTTACATTTCTTTTGTTGTCGTGAGGTGTAATGCATCTGGTAAGCGAAGGGCAATAATAAAAAGAAAAAAGAAAAAACAACACATCTATAAAATCAGGCCATGACAGGTGTTGTGATGGTTTTTATGCTCATAACGGCTCAATGCAGATAAATGTTTATAACTGTATCTGCCCATACAATAAAATGTATCTTATTGCATCGAGCTTTCTCGCCAACGCAGCATGTCTAATTTGTCCGTAATCACTTGTGTGTGCAGCCCTCCTTTAAAGGCTTTTTCACATCAAACAGTTTGACATGCCGCTGCAGAAAAAGCACAGGTGTAATTAGTGGCATAATTAACGACTACATTCCTGTTAGCTGCGTGAGCTGCGGCGCTCGGTTTACTCCCACTGCTGCAGAAATAAACAGGGAACGAGTCAGAATGTCTCTCACAAATAATCTGGCCCAAATTATACATTTAAGATGACTAGTCGATTTACCAAATCCTCTCGGAATGAAATTTCGGACTTTAGAGACTAAAAATAGGAAGCCAGTTTTTGCCAGAAAAGTTGCCACGATAAGTCCAGTCATCGGCCAACTATTTCCTACGCAGCAGTAAATGCAGTTAAAAAAAGGGAACGACAAGTAAAACAACGTAGCAAACAGTAGCTCTGCACTGCATTCCACTCAGTGACACATCCAACATTGAGAGCAAAACAAAGGTCAAGTAAACCTCAATAGTAAATGGTAATAATTAACATTATTAGGCGATAATAAGTCACTATTGCAGTTGTGCTGCCACCAAGAGGAACAAAAATAAATTTAACTTTCTGCCGAAGGGTTTGTTATGTATCTAAGAACACGTCTGTATATAAGTGTATTATTTCTTTCTCTTACTGAACGCTTATACCTTCCTTGGACTAAAGATAAAACCTAGACATTTGGCTAAATCTGTCACAAACATGTGATAATATGTCCTAGAGTCATAGTAACAACCAATGCAACAAGTACAGTAACTCCACAGTGACATTAATCTCAGTAATGAAAGCAACAAACTTTTGCAAACTAAAATTGTGAAACTAAGGTAAATGCAGGATAAAACTGTAAAAATAATTGTTCTGCTGCTTGTTATTTGCCCAGAACATTTTTTAAAAGGCTGCAACATCACTGGAATCTGCAGAGTGGAAAAAGATTCAGATGATGCAAAATGGTAAGCAGATAAGAAAACACAGTACAGGGTGAAGTGGATGATGCTGTCGGTTGTTGTCACGGCGAGCTCCTGTCGTCATCGTTCACGGCTGACAACCCGTTAGAAAGCATGCACTCCCTTCCCACCTTTTATTCCATTTCCTCTGACTCTGCCGGAGCTGTGAATAACAACATATCTACTGGGGCCTGCTGCTAATGTGACAGGCCCTATAATCAGCCTGGATCTATTTTCCTTTACTAAAGACAAATTAGACATTAGGCTTTTTATCGCCATTTAGCCAAAATTGTTTAGACAATCCTTTCCTGACAGATGAAAAGCCTCAATAGAGCGTGATTTACATGCCACACAACTTTTTAATTCGCCAAGTATTTTCTATCTAAGTCGATCACCGCGTTCACCATCTATAATTAGATGCCAGTCATAATGATGAGAATCTTTGTAGTGGTGTTTGAATTAGATTAAGGTACTGTGTGAATTAGATTTCAATCTCTAAATGGCCTGGTGTAGGCGAGCGTCATTAGGCCTGCTTATGAACCCCTCAGCCACTCCATTAAGTTGTTTTCTAATTAATTTCAGAGTGTGTGTTCGGTGTGTAAATATCAGAGATGGAAGGAAGTAAGTTAGAAAAGTCAGTTCCCTCTTCAGCAGCTAATGTCTTCTCACTGAGCCCGATTTCGCAAGAAAGACAGACCACAAAACTCCATCCTGTTCAGCTGCTGAAAGACATGACAGAATAACCCATACATCTTTATTAGACCTAAAGTGGAAAAATGACCTTTTATAAAGGCGATTTTGTGCGTCTTTATTTGGAAATGCACGCATACATGAATACAGTAAAGGAGCTGACCCTATCCAAGCTACGCTGGCTCTAGTGATGATCCGCAATATGGTTTACTTCTAAGAGAAAAGAAAAGCTGAACTGTTTTACATAAAGGTGCAGCCTGTCTCATCTATCAGCATAAACACACAAACAGAGAGCTCGGGAGGCTCTTTATTACTGCCCTACAAAGACAAACTCATTTTAACTGTTTTTAGAGGTGAAAAAGCTAAAGTAGGGTTCAGGCTTCCTCATATATTTTTCATTTATTTACAAAAAAAATGGAATGGAATAATGGAGAAAGCATCAAAATATTAACACTGCCATATCTGAATAGAAACACAGTCCTCAGTCTATTCTGTGGTTTGCAATGCAGAGAACTTAAAAAACAGACAACATGGCATCATATTAAGATGATTCTAAAGCAGTGTCTCTAAAAGATCTATGGAAAAATGTTTTGTTTTTTTCTCTTCGAGTGTCAGAGTGAGAGCGTCTTCTCCAAACCGCCATTTCACACCAGTGTTCAATTATCACACAGTGAGAAATCCATCATCGTGGAGGCACAGACAGAAATTTCAGGTAGACTCACTAGACCAGCATGCTGTGCAGGTCTGTAGTCAGTCATGTTTAAAATACACTCACTTGGATGCTAAAGGGAATTATAGACGAATTGCTGGCATATAATAATGCCTGAGCATCCACAGGTGGAAGAGTCATAGGATATATGATATCATTCTACATTACTGGGTACACTTTTAACATCTAACCAACAACAAAGTTGTTTTTTTACACCGCTTTCTCAATTACAGTTTACGTTTGTCAGTTATTGCCGTCCGTGTCAAATACAGCAAAACTGCGGGACAAGGAAATAAGGGGTATGAGAAATATCAAAAGTGGATTTTGGTTCTCTGCTTAAAAAAAAAAAAAAAAAAAAATCATTCAAGGGTAGTTTTGATTTGAATGTTTGTCCAGAGCAGAAGCAAGGATTTCACTTACAAACTTAATGGAGTTCTGAAAAGGAAAAACCTAGACAGGCTAGAAGAAGGTTTTGTATCTTCTACTTGAATAGGGTGTTTAAATACTACAAAATACAGGTCACGCACTCAAATTCTGCATAAGTAAAAGTACAAATAACCAAATAGGAAATTTCTTTCTTAATGCATCAAGAAAAAAAAAGCTTTTCATACATAGAGTAAAGTCCCTGTGCATGTAATATTACGATATGTCTACTTGAAGAAGAAAAAAAAACGCACAAACTACATCAGACACAAGCATGGCGAGTCCACTGCAAGCTGAGATATCTTGATGAAATATGTGGGCCAGGTACCACAAGAGAACTCACTAAAGCTCCCTTTGCCGAGCTCAAATGAGGGCTGCTCTTGTTTTGAAGTCTTTTTTAGTTTGATCCAAATAATAGGATTTGTACTAGCAGGAGCTAGTAGCTGCATGCAGAAAGAATGTTAGGCTTCCATCAATAGAGCAAAAATCAAGGAAAACAGCCAATTTCAGGCTAATGTGTTTTTATCCATTTCAGAGTGTTCGCCTTGCATTTTATTCATCTCTACAGAAAGGTATGTACCAGGCCAATGTGTCAACGGCTTTGAAATGTTTGGCACTGAAATCAATCCAGCATACTTGAGTTTAAGTTCAACAATTATGAAGTTTCTATTAGAAGTGTGAAATAACAAAATAAATATTTCAAAACACATACAATTAGGGTTGAGTATAGATAATACATAATAAAATGCGTCCAATCTAGAAACAATTTCAGCTGTATTTACTCAAAAAATACGTTGGCTTGGAATACAAGCCTTAAATTCTCTACAAAAACATATTTGCACTTGCAGTTTAGCAACGTAATTTTTTTAGGAGACAGGTTGTTCAAATACATGTACTGGCTCAAGTATTGTCAGTTGATTAAGTCATTCAATGACACGGAGTCATTTTGTATATAAAGATCGAGGCTGAAAGCTTCGGAAAACATTCTGACTTTAGATTTTGTGTTGCAGTCATTGCACAAAGAATGGAAAAAGGGTCAAAGAGTAACCTGGCTCAGTTCAGGGTAACAAAATCCCCCAACGAGCACCTCTAAAGTGAAATATAAAAACGATTATGTTTTGAAGAGTTCTCCATCTGACCATTTTACCTCTATTCTGATTTAAACTAATTCTCTCATTTAACTCTCAGAGAAAGCAAATATAGAAATGACAGATGGTTCTGATTGGGAGCAGAAACATTCCTTCAAATAACATATGGTTTTGATTCACTGTTGCCTATACAGATTGACTTTGCCTATAAAAAAAAATCCGACAGCTTGTGGGTGTAACTCTCATTGTTACACCGTTGTTAAGACACATCTAGCAGTTGAGCGAGTTATCCAATGGCCTGAAACAGTGACACAGACCTGTAGCAGCGGTAGCAATTATGGCAGGAGCAAAGGGAGAAATGGAGTGTCCGTGATGTCTGTGCTGGAAGGACTATGGGGTGACAAAATAGCACTTTTAATCTTTAGCACAACTGTGCTTTAACCTTAACAATGTGGGGGTTTTTTTATTCTAATTTCTAACAATAAAAAGTACTTATAGTATTATAACCTTCACCTATCTTTACAATACCCACTATAGTAATTTAGACTGCAGGACTTGTTGGGTCTATCAGTGAGCAGCAAACCAATACAACTGCAGTTGCTGGCAATTACTATGTCATTGACAGTTTCTAGCTAATGAACTAATTGTCTTCTTTCCCCTTTGTGCCGTGTGTTTGATTTATGATAGTAGAAGCATTAGGGTTTGTTTGGCTCTGCATCCATCAAGGTACATAAGCTCTTTGGTGATTTGTCTTAAATGGACTAACTACTTAGCTCAGGCTTTTAGAGTGATTTATGCTCAATTAAATGTAACAGTTTTTGGCTAAAATTTCCAGACAAATACTGAGGGAAAATGTTTTTTGATGAAGCTGCAAAACACGTTCAATCATCTGTAATAAATGTGCATCCTAAAGGCTCCAGATTAATCTAAATTACACGAACGCTTGACGACTAAACATATTTTTATGTCCAAAAGGTCAAGCATAGATTTTCAATGTTTACACTTATTGCTTTATTCCTCATAAAAATCAGTTGAACATTTATTTTCTCTCTTGACTTATGCCAAATTTACACACACATTTGTTTTCCACAAACCCTGATAAATGCCAAGCACTACACGCAATTTGCAGGCAAATATATTCATATCTTTCTTGGCAAGTGACACTAAATGTCAGTCAAAAAGCACAAGGGAGACAGAAACACACTACCAATTGACATTAATTTTGATTTCAATGCAAATATTCACATTTGCACTTCCTTTTAATTTTCCACGTGACTCTTGATGTTAGACTAATAGCACACAAGCCCTCCTCTTCTGCTAAACCCTGGTAATTAACTAGAGAAATTACTGACATTGACAAAAAAAAAACAAAAATAGAAGGAAAGGGTGACGTTTGCTCCGAAAGCGAGAATGAGAGGGAGACGATGTTAGACCATGATGAAACAATGTCCAAACTAATTATTTATCCATCACTCCATTATCTGAAACCACTTATTTAGTGCTGGGGGGGGCTGGAGCCTGTCCCAACTGTCATAGGGCGAGAGGCAGGTCGTCAGTCTGTCTCCAGGCCAATACAGAGAAATACACAGACAACCATTCACACTCTTTAGAGTCACCAGTTCAGCTAGCATGCATGTCTTTGGACTGTGGGAGGAAACCCCCACAAGCACGTGGAGAACAGGCAAGGTCCACACAGAGCTGTCACGGTCAAGCAGAGACGCAAACCCGCAAACTAGGGGTTACATGCCAAGTGATTCACGCTAAAAATCAAAGGCATCACACCTGTAGGATGATTATTATCTAATCATTGCCTTTCTTTGAAACTTTGGACTAGGGACCGAGTTACTCACGGTATATAAGAAGTTATGTTAAGAGCAGCTAATAGAAATCGGAAACGTAACACTGCCACACACTTAGCACTTTAAAAAGATTCTGACCCTCTGCTTTCTTTGGAAAAATGTGTTATATTTTAATAGCTTACGGTATATGCTTTGAGTGAATTTTTAATTTGAAATGTAAAAATGGACAAACCTCTCCACAAAGAGCAGCAACTGATAAATGGCATGGGCCAGACAATTCTAGCAATATCATGGCAATGACTGGAGCGATATCAGTCATCAACAGCCCATGTTAATGTTCTGGCAGGCCACATGCCACCAACTGTCATAATTAATAATAACAAGATGTGTGTGCAATTGGCGACATCTACCACCTGTAGTAGAATGAGCTGCATTTGGTGACATGATTCATAGTCAACAAAGTCTTTGCAGGCAGGAGATCAGTGGGGACAGGCAGGTGACAAACTACAGCACTTTGAATAAACAAACATTAGTTTGTCCTAATATCATTAGTCCACTGCCCTGTTTTTGTGATTGAATCTAATCAATAATGTGTGTTTTTTTTGTCCCCAAACAGACACTGCTGTGTATTATACCAAATAAAATGAACCGCTGAGGCTGCTAGCACATAAACCAGGTACCTACAGTATTGGCTAACATCTAGGTAGCTGATAACAACAGTCACAGACACTAAATGCTATGTTAACATCCAAAGAAGGTGCATGGGCAAAGACTTTACATTTGTGGCCGAACTAAAAACTTTGTCTAAAGTCTACATTTTAACATCCAAAAGTGATTAACAGAAGACACGGTAGTATGCATACACACATACTGCACATATCTATATACATATATACTTGTTGTAAGACAAAAGCCAGAATTAGAGTGTATCCTTTCAGGAATCAGGCTTCCTCTGGGCTGTGTCTGTTTCAGTGTGGCTGCCTTAAGGTCTGGTTCAAAGGCGGAGTAAAGATAAAAGCCTGGAGAGTGAGAGCAGAGGAGGAGCAAAAGAGCTGATGTTGTTTGTCATTGCTTGTTAAAAACAAACTGCTGAAGATCACTGTAGGTCCCATGCTCTCAAAACTCAGACCCCAGGCATTGTAAAAAAAAAAAAAAAAAAAAAAAACAAGTGAGAGATTGAGGCCCTCCTAATCAAAATGAGAGTCCTTGCACCTCTATCTCGTTTCCCCTCTCGGGTGGTGACTGATGTTGCGTGGGTCTGCGGACGTTTCATGTGATCCATTACCAGGTATCCTTAGGGTATTTTGCCATCATGTTAGGGTCAAAACAGCTCTCAAAACAACATCTTCATAAATTTGTGGCATCATTGGAATGTCCTGGATGCTTGAAAATGGTTCTTCAACTCCAGGCGCGCAGCCCTTAGGGTTGAAAAAGAAGTAGACGTGTCCAGGCACAGCAGGAAGGAACATTACTGAATGTCTGAACAATAGTAAAAGCACCCTGTCAGAGGTGCATGGCTGGGAATACGGGAGGAAATGATTTAAATTATGGATAAGTGCTATCGAAAAAGATTTTTAGGAACATTATGTACAGTACAGCTAAATATGTCATGTAAAAGGCAAGTCCCATTAGCGCGTGGTAGAAATAAAACCCCAATCTATATTAGCACAAGATTCACTGGACATTGAAGGCATGAAATGCAAAGGAAACACTTTTCACTGGAGGTTTGACATTAATTTCTTACACAACAGAAGACGTCTTCCTCTATACATTAATTTCATTGGCCAGCAGAGGCCTATCTTAGTCTTCTTAGAATTAGCACAATTATCCACCGTAGAATAATGATCACTGGGCCATTTGAGATTGCTTTTGGCTTTTTCCTCTCCATTTCAGTAACATTAGATCTAACTGCCTGACAATAGTGAGCTCATATTTGTCCAATATATGAACACATGAATTATTGATACTCTGCGCTCTATCTGTTGCCACGTCCCTCGGGTGCTCTCACTTCGTCATGATGTTAGATAATGAAAAGAGTGAAGAGATGGATTTGCAATTTCTCTCCAGCTGTCTGAAGTCTTTTTAAAGACTTCTGTCTGTCTGTGCTGCCTCTTGCACTAACAAAGCAACAGCAAGCGTCTCATGAAAATTGTAAATGAAAATTCCTGTGTGCAATGTGCAAAGTGTTTGCAGTCCACATAGGTACAATCTATTCTATAGTATCATGGCTAATAACTACATTATTGTTACTATCATACCTCAAAGAAACACCATGTTTAGCAGGATTTTGACACTGTAGAAGCCGTGTGTGAATTTGAGCCGCAGCAGGGGGACCCAACTACAAACGAGTAGGTTCCCAGACGCAACAACTGACTCATACGTGACAAGTCTAGTATTTCTCAAAGGTGGGAAAATAATAAAGATTAATATAAAATAATAAAACAAGCAAACCAAAAAAAGCTAGCTATGAAGTCGCAGACCAAATGAGAGAAGTCACCAGCAAACTTCGGATAAACCAGCCTGTCTGTACAAATGTGCTTTGAGAAGGGAGAGTGACTCCAATATGACCTAATGCTACAAAGAGATATTTTTTTTAATAAGCAACTTATCTTTGCATATCAACAGTTAAGTATCTTCTGCCTGATTTTTCTGCAGGTCGCTAAATGAACAATGATAACATCTGTTTTAGAATCTGATCTAGTATGAGACTATTGCAAATGAGCAGTTTACTGGTCGCAATACGAGGATGTGTCAAATGGGAGCATATAGTGCTGACCTTGGTAAAAAATATTAAGCTCAACAGTTTTGAAATGAAGAAATATGTCATCACGTGGAGCAGTCTGTCTGGTTGATTTGTAGTGGTCGATGGCACCACCGACCCAGTAAATCCAGGCTGCAGACTAACAACTATGAATAGATATGAGATGAAAGGAGCCAGTGTTGGCTTCACCATCTCTATGGTGATTGTGGAAAATACAATTAATTTAGAAAATAACTGAAGTTATACTTCGGGTATTGCGCATTTTAAATTTTCTAATTTAAAGGAGGGCAAACAAGCCACTTGTCTGGGCATTAAGGCCAATAGACAAATTGGCATCTTGTACCATGTTGGCCATTTGTGTTCTTCCCTAGACAATGATACACGAAACAAAGGGTGTCTACTTTATCTGTACTCACAACAAAGAGTCTCTTTAATAAAATTTCCTCCATTTTCTGCCATCTTGAGGAGAAGCATCCTTTGTAGCACCGTGAAAATAGATGTATGATGGCTGCTTATTAAGCCTTCCACTGTTTTAGGTGTTTTAACTAAATTATTATGACGAATGTCACATCAAATGACTTGACTATAAATAATGCAGGTACATAACAAATAATTTAGAACAGCAGAATTAGCATGGGCATCATTTTGTGGTAAGAGAAATCCTGTTCTTCAGCTAAGGGTAGAGGCAACAGGTTTGCCAGAAAACATGTTTCTATAAATGCACCGTTACTAGCAGACCATTAATAGATGAATGAAACTCACACACTCTCTGTGCTGTATGTATTAACACTGACTGTAACCCTACAGCATTGTTGTTGTTTGCAGCCAAGATCGATCCAAGGATCTGACTGATTCTAGGACCTCTGTCAGAGCTGGTGAGGGAACCGTGCGATTTCTACAAATAAAGAGCAGTTAATAAACATGTACGGGCAAGGGCAGCATTTCCAGCCTGTTCATGAGGTGTCACTTTTTGCATACTTCAGAGTGACAAATCAAAATGCGGACACGATACACAAAATGCGTAGTGGTTGCAAGGTCTGCAGAAGCCTGACTCTCTGCCTTGGGACACTATTTTAAGAAACAATCACGTGACAAAATATGGACTAGCAACTTACAGGGGCAGTGCAAACATAAACTAGGTTAAACAGACCGAGAACTTAAACACTAAATCATAACCCTACCAGGAAAGCAAGGGAACTAACTAAGAAGCTAGGGAGAGGAATACAGGGAAAAGACAGAAACACAAAACCTGGACCTAACAACAGAGAAAACAAAACCTAAACACTGAAACAAGTAAAAGAGCGGGGTCCACACATATTGACAGTCCATGGAAGGGTTTAGGGACAAGGAGAGACGATCTGGCAGCGAACGGTGGGGGTATAAATACAAGGGGCCAGGGGTGAAAACAATCAGAGTTAACAAGAAACAAGAAGGTAAAGAAACTAACTGGGAGGTGGAGCAGAGGGATTAACAAAATAAAAGCCAGGAGCAGGAAGTAAAGCTAAAGGAAACTAGAGTCCAAAAACGGGGACTGTGACAGGCGTTAAAATTGGAGGACTTGTGAAATCTCTGGAGCAAGTAGAGCAAGCAGAAATTTAGCGTCATTAATCATGCTAATAATTATACATGCACCCTCTTAACATGTTTTTCCTTGTAAGTGGTGCATCTCTCAGTGCTGTAATGAGTGGGCATATTTTAATTGAATTGTTTTAATTTTAAGTCTAGCAAAGTGTTAAAAAGGCATCATGTAGGCTTTTTAAAGGTAACTTTAAAAAAAAAAAAAAACTATGAATCATGCCTTGTTCTAGATATTTTATAAAACAGAAGTCTACAGCAGAAAAAAAAAAACCCATCAAAGATAAGTAGCAGTTTTGACAACAGCTCAGACTAAAGAGCAGGGGCATGTTTCTAGAGTCATCACTTTGCATCAATATACATTGCTCAGTCTCAGTAGACCATATTACAAAAGCGCTACAGCAAGTTTGTACTGATGTGTCAGCCTTCTCTGACAGCTTTTCTTGTAATTTGAACAACCTGCCGCTCGACACATCATCACTCTCTTATCTGCTTGTTGACTTTAAAATTGGTGTTATTGCTGTCACTCTCCCCGCCTGTATGAAACATTATGCCTCCCTCTCTCAGGGAGGGTTGAAAGAGCCGTGAGGGAAGGGGGGAAAAGTGCAATAAAGTTTAGACCGATGCCAACTGTATTATGTGCATCTGAGGCAAACTGGTGTCAAGGAGGAGGTCTGTGAAACATTTGAGTTTGGAAAGTACAAGGCACTTAAAGGCTTTCATTGTGGCTGAGGTCAGCGCTATTAGCCCGTAGCCAATGAGGCAAGTAACCTCAGGGCAAACAACTTTGTCTCAGAGTGGATTTGTGGGCGTGTGTTGAGAAGAGGAGGTCGAGCACATAAAAACTATCTACTTGTATGTAGATCTATCAGCAGTGTAGTTTTTTTAAGTGGTATCAGTATTCCTCCCCTCATTTTTAACTTCAACAGCAGCTATTCATTTAAATGTATTTATGGGATTCCAAATGAAGAGATTCAACCTTATAAAAATGTGCCCACACGTATCTCCAGAATCCTAATTTATAATAATCATGTCTAAAATCTCCTAAATGACTCCCTCCACTTATCTCCCAATGCCTATGAATTTGTAGCGCTTATGTCATTATGCTGTTATAAAGTGGAACATCAGTTCAAAATATCTAGACATAAAAAGGAAAAGAGCTCTCAATCTCATTTTACCCAGCTTCTATAGCTCTGCTTCTTGCAATCCTTTTTCATTTCTCCCCATGGAACCTGGACCCTGATAGACTCAGACAACCGTATCAAGCCAAAGACTGACACAATCTTTATTACATGCATGGCGACTCCAGGGGTGGGCATCCGTGGAGAGGATATGATGAGTTAATGGCAAGGAACTATGTTTGATATGGCGTGGCAGTTGGTGTTTGGTGCAGCTCCATCATGCTTGGAATCTGCCAGCAACTGTTGCAAGTTTGATCAGCATCCAACAAGGACCAACTAGCTGTACATCAAGCTCCCTGGGGTTACTAACATGATGTGAGCTAACACCAGGATGTACTGCAGGACTATAAACACACTGCCAATGTAAAAAAAAAAAACATTAATGGGAACTAACAGGATAAAGACTGCAGACTATCAAAAGACTAGCAAAGGCACTAAGCATAGTCAGTTTAATGATTACTTTAGCATTTAAATTAGTTTTCTATGTAAGTGCTTGAGGACCTTAAATTACAGTATGTGGCAGTCACAAGTGTGAAATAGAGTAAGAGTATTATTGTGATTACTGGATAAATGTCTAAGGACGAAAAACGAATAAAATACAAAATAAAAATGATAAAAAGTACAATTATCTTTATCGGTAGTGTTTGTAGTGCAAGTACAATGTTCTGAAAGGATCTGAAACCCATTTTTTGCATGGTAAACATAATGAGCTGGTCTTGACTTTAGGGGGAAAAAAGGCTTTGCAAAACAGTCACAACAGTATGTCCAACACATGGTTGTTCGGGGGCTGTTGACCATGTCACACGATATTCCTTAGTAAATGTTCACCCACTTGTCACTGAATTGTACATGCTCCTGTTTTTCTGAAGAACATGGTGGACTGCAACACTGGCACGAGTAGGAGTGGACCTTTATTCACTCCTACTCGCTCTGACACGCACAGGAGTAGGAAACACTGAGGAGTCTTTATCGAGACTTCTCAGCGTCGCTGTCTCTGGCTCCCTGTCACAGCGCACTGGTTAAAAAACTCACTACATGAAAACTGTGATGTCCTGGGCCTTAATTATTTGGACAGGTGCAGAAATGTCTGGCTCGCAAAGCTCGATGGCGTTGGTTTTGAAGCTCATAATTTCAGGACACTTATAATCCATTTATATCAAAGGCTTTTAATAGTCTCCAGTCTTTATATGTACTGGTACTTCACAATTACAACAATTTTATTGCAATTATGTGCACTTAAGAGCATTTCAGAACCGACAGTCCTGAATAAGAAAAGCTTCTTGTTTAATGCATCATATGCATTTACTGTAAGTAATAAAAGGCAGAAAGAAGGAACATTTTAGCCTGTAAACTGTAGTGGATGTGTGAACTTGTTTGGAGCAACTGAGAACTGTTAGAAACTCCAACATTGCCTAAAACGTACATTAAAAAAAACATAAAAGTTCCGCATCAGCAGCCTCACAATGTTTGGATAAAGCCGCTAACAATCAAACAAACAGCAGCCCAAACCTCTAGAAACCTATACAATGTATCCTGCAGATGTGCTGCAGGCTGAGACGACTCAGTAACAAACGTTTGGTCAAAAACATATGGGTCTTCAGAGACCTTAGAGAAGCCAAACCGAGCCCATTGAGGTATGAACCAAGTCTATTTGAAAGCCAGTTCTAGTGATGTTTGTTTAGCACAACAAAAAAAATAAAAATATCTCAACTCTTGTGTCCAGGTGGATGTTAGTTTCAGTATGGCCTTGGACATTTATTGCACGTTATACTACCTATCACTTCTCTTAGTCTTCCCTCTCCACATCAAAAATAAGCAGAATATATCTCAAAAAAATCTTAAGGGAAATAGCAGCACTAAGAAATAGCAGCTTCAGAAGCCTTAACCTTCCTCCCACGGCACCACATGTCACTTCTGTCCAGAACAGACCGAGCTTCTTTGCTGCAAATATGACCCACCCACCCGAGTGAGGACTTCACTTTCATGAAAAGTCAGCACTGACCCGCAAGCTGTCTCATAAGCCTTTGGCTCAACTTTCCTTCTTAAAATGCAGCTTTGCAAAGTAGAATCATGATTAATATATGAAACAACTTGTATAACATAACATTAACTACAGTCACTGCAGCAAATGTTCGCTGCTTATTTAGACAGTGTTATTAATACATTTGCATTTATGTCTGTGCAGTTTAAACCACCTGGTTAGATGATTATGATAAAACGAAGCAAAACAAATAAATAATAAAATGCATTGCCATAACTTGAAACCGCTGACAGAGAATATTGCAAATTAGGGTGTTTAGGGAATTTTGTCATGGTTCACAAAGCAGTAACTTTGAAACAGGAAAACGTAAGAAAAGGGAATTTATCAGATGGAAGATGTTAAAAGTCAGCCTTGGAGGGAAAAATTGGAGCAGAGGCAGTGAGAACAATGTGTGTTACATTATGATTTCTCACCGGCATGCTGGCAGTGTCAAAACCAGCTTTTCTGAGTCAGACCCAAGTGGGAGAGTGGAAAAACGGTGCGCCATTTTTTCTTCTTATCCCCCTGTGTGGCAGCAGATGGGACTCCCTTGCCTGGTGACACAGAGAGACGCAGACACATGATGATGCTGAACAACCTGCGGACAACCCTGGTAACCAAAACCCTGGGGAGGCCTACTGAGACTTCCTGGAGTTCAGTTCCTCCCTTAATGAGGTGGAAACCTCATTTTAACATGTCAGAAAGACTGTTGACTGTAGAAGGGTTTATTTTCTGCATTAATATTAAAGTCAGTGCTCTAAAAGCAAAAGTACTATATTCCCTACATTATTAATTTCAGTTTGGAGATATTTGCTTCAGGTTCTTGATATTCTCATGGTTTGAGAGACCAGCTGTCCACATATGAAACTAAGGTCAAGTCCAACATGTTGGCAGGGATCCAGTCTGCCTTACTGTCCTTTAGAAAGAAGCCTGATTAGCTCCCGGGGTGTTTTTCTGCAGCTGACCCTGTGCTTTGACCTTCCTGCAGAGAGGGGTGAGCAAAAACAGAATTTCCCAGCAGGGATCACTAAAGCATGTAATTCATTCATTAATCCTTCTCAACTCCAATTAGGAATATGTGCATACGACTGATATGTGGGTTAAATATGCGTGTACCACTGATTTTATGAAAATGTCCTGGCTTGCTTTTGCACAGCTAGGCTTTAAGTGAATAACAAAATGTAATGATGTCATGGACTTTTTTACACTTTGTAGACCAATATATAGTCTCTACACTTATATCAGGTGAATTGTGTTAAATAATAGAGATGATGGATAAAAAAATGGGAGCACTTACAGGGGAGTACCAACATCTGTTCTTTAAGGATGTGTGGTACCAGGAATTCCATTATATTACCTTAGAACATATGAATAAGTATCATAAACTCATCATCCATCATGTGTAACCGCTTATCCTATTTAAAGCGGGAGCCTATCCCAGCTGTCATTTGGGCGAAAGGTGAAAGGTGAGGTACACCTAGAACAGGTCACCAGTATATCTCAGTGCAGACAAAGATAGACATACTGTACATAGACAACCATTCAACCTACAGGAAATTTAGAGTCACCAATTAACTTAACATGTCCGTCATTGGACTGTAGCAGGAAACAAACCACACACAGCGAAAACATGCATTCTCCACAGGATTCAAACCAGGGATCTTCTGTCTCTGAGGCGGCATCGCTAATCACTCCACCAACATGCTGCTCAAACTCAGCATTCTAGTCATTATTAATTCTTTATGATGTGTTGGTAATATATTATAACCTATGTAGTTCAATAGATTCCTCTATTTCTGCCATTAAGGCCCATAATGTCCGACTGCAAGCATGAAAATACCATACAAAATTAAAAACAATGTGGGGGGGAATTTTCTTATGTGAAATCTTAAAAGTGAAAAAAAAGATATTCTTCTCCCAATAAATATTCATTTATTACTAATATATTTAAAATAGCATCAACATTTGTCCATTAATTAAAAATATATTATGCTCTCCGCAATAAGCTGCATTAGAATATGCATAGAATATATTGTTAAAAACGGCATTTTACTACTTTATTTTTAAAAAGCCCATTTTATACTTTTATAATGAAACCAGATGTTTATTTTCACTAACTGGTGCATGGACAAAAGTTCGCATGACAGAACATTAATATATTTCTTTTATTTTTTATGACTTCTTTCTCTCTTCAAATATTTATAGCAGACTAAAATAACAGAAAGATTATAATTTAATTATACATGTGGGTCATAATGTTTTGGGCAGGATTTGTAATTACATCTTAGTGAAATCTGGAAATTAAAATATGAAAACAACAAAATGTAAAGCAAGGGCATGAGGTCAACACAGACAGATGGTTTCACAGTGTGAACTGCAATGAGCTAAAGGATAAATATGTGCTGTCACGAAGCTAAATCAAGACTCTTCAACATGCAAGTCATCATTTAATGTGAGTCATGGTGGTTGACCTACCCCCCAAAAAAGACAGCCGTCAATAACCTCCACCCTCCAGGCTGCCTGACTGCAACAAACGACACGTCACTGGCCTTGATTTAATTAACTTCCATCTTTATTGGCTTAATTGTTTGAGACAAGACATTCACTGAAACATAGACTTAGGGGGTGATGGGCTAAATGATATGGCAATGTGTAATTAATGTGTTTCCTAATTGGAATGGAAGCTGCTGGGTGGTATGTGGATCAGTGGCGTTGACTTAAATTCAACAAAGTTGTCCTTGATTAAATGGACTATTTTCCTCTGTGGCCTCTCTTGTAAAAAAAAAAAAAAAAAAAGACTCCCAGGCCTTTAGAGTTAGGAGATGCGTTCAATTTTGGTTTCAAGATTAGCTCATTTCTTCTTAGATGCGCCCATCTAGCACACCTGAGCACCTCTGTTGTGTTGTATGCACTACAGCAGACCACTGAGCTCCTCCAACTGGCTTGTTTGTGATAACCCAAGAGGACTGTGAGCATTGAAGACATACAGCAGCTTAAGCCTAGTGTTTTAGCCTTTTGTTTTATTAAAGTCCCTTTTCACATAAAGAAGGCTTTGAAAAACTTAAATATTAAATAGTGCATTTGGCAGCAGTGAATGTGACTATTTAAAAAAAAAAAAAAAAAAAAAAGCACCCAAATCAATTTAAAAAATAGTTCTGTAAGTACTAAATCCATTTTATTATGAAAACTGAGGGAAGGCATTCATCAAACATGTAGTCTGTCTGAGTGCTATTCAAATGATTGGCTTGGTGTTTTGTCAGAGAAAATGATTCTAATTTAAAGTGCCTGGCATGCTCCCTGCTTCTCTGAGCAAACACTGCTCAAAGCAGTGACACTTAGGCCTTAAAGGGATAGTCCACCTTAGACGATTCGCACACAGGCACCGGGTCAATTGGAATTCTGGAAATAATCAAGAAGATTAGAAAGAAGCAAAGATGCATCTCCTCTTAAAATGCGTTTTTAAAAACACAAAACTACAGTAATCCACTCAGTGGTGAATAAAACCGAGCAGATTTCAGATGTTAAAAGTAATTCGTCGACAAAGCACCCACCAGCAATGGATGGCATCGTTCCGATATCACGTAAATGTTAAGAAACCTCGAATTATGTGTTCTCTGCCTTAGTGCTCCTTTTATCGCTGCACTGCTTGTTCACATCTTTAATGCAGTTTTTTGTTTGGCAATTTCTAAGGCATAATTCCATCTTGGAAAAGTGCTTAGGTGCTCCCACTGCATAAAGGTGGTGACCCACGCAATCTCAACAACTACCCACCAATATCCAAACTGTCTTGTCTATCTAAAATTGTAAAAGCAGTTGTGAACTCTCAATTAGGGTTTTTTTGTTTTGAGGTTAACAATGACTGTTGCAACTGCTACAGTTGATGCCATTGTACTGTAAATGCACTAGATCAAAACCAACCCTGTGCTGCCGTCTTTGTGGATTACTGTATCCAAAGCTATTGACACTGTTAACAATATATTACAAGGATCTTTTCTAGGCCTATTACTTTTTGCACTGTAGATTAATGAAGTTTAAATTCCTATTCAAAACTGCTCATTTTTATGCTTGTACCTTATGCCATTGGCTCTGCTGTCAGCCAAGCTTTCTTTAAACTTCAGACTGCCCTTGATGGTTTGCAAACATCTGTTTAAACTTAAGCTTATTCTATACTCTAATAAGACAAAATGAGTGGTCCTCACTAGGGCTTAGTAGTGAAATTTCCCCAACCAAATCTATAGGGCTGAATAACTGAAACTGAGGGTGAAGTAATTGAAACTGCCCAACACTATAAGAAAGTTGAGAGAAAAATTGCAAGAAAGCTACAAGAACATTCTTTTTTAAGCCACTATAATGTCTTCTTAGGATTATGGAGCCATTTGGTATCTTCATTCTAGCACATTCACTCATAAACCACTGACTGCTGTCTGCCACAGTGCTTTAGCAGATAACTATAGTACTCACCATAGTGAACCCTAGTGGTTGCTCCTCACTAGTTTCTAAAAGGCGCTTGCATACGTGCATATTACATTACTATAATACTCAAACACTTGAGTGCATAACTTTGAACGTGTTACACACATACTGACTACTTTTTGGAACAATGCTTCCTGTTACGGAAATGAGTTGCAACGTATCCTGGGCTTAAATTCACTTATACCTCAACAAAGCTTTAAATTCTTATCTTAAGCATAGATGTCTGCAAATGCTACTCTTAAATATATATTAATCTTTTATATTTTCTAACTCATTTTTAAAGACCCTTTTAAAAGCAGTCTTTTATACCCATTTAGTAGGTACAGAAGATACACTGTTTAAGTCCTAACAACTGAGGCCAAAGCTGATCTGAAAAATTGAAATTAAATTAAAAAAAAAAAAAATATTCAGTTCAAGAACAAGAAAAACAAATGTAAATATGATGCAACATTGTTGCATCATATACAGCAAGGTGAAGATGCTAATGTTACTTACACTCTTTAGAGTTGCATCTCAAAAGTCCTCAACACATCCAATTAAATAATATGGTTAACTAATGCCTCCTGGCTTTAGGTATATTTTTTGGTTCAATGCTGAAAACAGCATGAATATGTGAAATTCTCCTGCAGGGTGGGCCATCTAACCGTTGACAATCGACCCAAGAGTAGATGCTGTGAGAGAGATTATAGTATAGTGGACTTTATTGTGTAACAACTGGGGAAGGGAAGGAAAACTATATTCACAAAACTTAACAAAAACGAGGTGACTGTAGATTCAGAAAATAAAAACAAAAAAACAATACACCTACTAAAAGGCACTAAACATGAAACTTGGACGGGGGGATAAAGGTCTCAGAAAAAAAAAAACAGAAAAACCTGATCTCGTGGAATTAATAATTCGTTAATCATTGAAACAATGAATCTGAATATGAACTAAGAAGGGAAACCAGGGCGAGTGATACTGACAGTCTGAGTCGTAGTGGGACTATGAATAAAAAAGCTACAGAATGCCATTGATTAAAAGCTGGTAAACCAGAGGATGGGGCTGTGATTGTTAAACAGAAAAAGAACACGGGACGTCTAGATGAGGTTAACTACAGAAAAGGAGGAAAAACTAACTAACTTGACCTAGAGCATAATAGTGCGTCTAAAAACACAGATCAGAGGGAAATAGAACACAATGGCTAAAAGACCTTTCATAAGAACGGGGAGGCAGTGCAAAGGCAAAATACCAGGATCCACGGCAGGTTTGAACAGTAACCTAAATGTGGGAACAAACTGAGCAGATCTGAAATATACACACACAAATAACCTAAAGAGCTTGTCACGGGAAATTGGTATTACCTGAAATGTACAGACAAACGGGGCAGTTCGGGAACAGGTATAAGGAAAAAGCCAGGTGTGTGGATAGCCAAGACAGATCAACAAGGGCTAAAAAAACCAAAAAACAAACATTGCAAACAAAGAGGGCTAATTAAGGAGCCTCAGACCAAAGGTAAGCAGGCAACAGGATCAGGAGTCCAAATGATGACAAGTCAGGCAAATCAGAGGGCAGGATGTTCCATCCAGGGGAAAAGACGAGCGTCTGGCAGGGAAGTATGGGGGGAGCTGGGTCAAAATAAGGGAACAGGTGTAAAAAATTGTGAGCAATGACGAGCGGTAAAGCTGGTGGAATCAACTGGGAACAGGAAGTGGAGAAAGGGCTACAAAATAAATCCTAGAAGAGGAAGTGACATCATTCACAATGAAGGATGATGTCAAGGTTTTGATCTTGCCAGACAACACAGCAGCACATTTAATCTAGTGTCAGATGGGACATTTCTTGCTACACTGGACTGATGATGACTAGATTGAGGATCCAATGTCTGGGCATTGCTGGATTCTATTATCAAGATCCCAGTGATGTTCCCTCACCATAACACAACAGGTAATTTTGGCTCTACAGCCTAATCTCTACACGCTAGGTACTGTGATGAAATTAGGTTCATGCTTCTATGAATAGATGCTGTCCAGTCTTTTAATATGACACTAGTTCTTTCGCCTTAGAAGTGATAAGACAATAGACAGGACTTACGGATAACAAGGCCAACCAGGGGTAGAAAGCTGAGATAACGAGGCTCCTGACAGACAGCTAAGGTAAGAAGCGGCAGGAAACTTGGAGCTCCCCTCTCATTACCAGTTGCTCACCCTCCTGTTTGCTCAGTGTCGGGAATATGCTGGTGTGCAAGCTGTGACATCTCCTCAACAATGAGCAGAGGATGCCAGAAGCTTGTTTTGCCATTTTGATGACAGGCTCGGATTAAATCAAGCTGACAGCAGAACTTTCCAGATCAAATGGTAAAGACATATATTTATAAAGTTGGTTTGCTGAATTTAGTGCTTCTACACGCTGCACACTGCGATGACAGCAACGATTCAATGTAGGAAACACTACACTACATCTTCTTAAACACGGCAACATTTCTGCCAACAAGGCATATCTTCTTATTTGACTTGAAATATTTTGCTCAGTGTTGTGGACACAATGTTTTTTTGTGTGGGCGACAACCCAGCCAGAGGAAACAATACTTGGGCAGCAAATTTAACCCATCTCCATTCCTATTATTATGAAATTATTTTTCCAACTTTTAAAACGGGGGTAAAACTCATGGTTGCTTATTAATTTTTGCTTCGATAAAGGGTGAGTTCAGGTTTCAATCGGAAAGCAAATGAGACTCCCTGGTGCTGATAAGAGTACAAACAAAGAAGTATCGACCTGGTTTGTTTTTACTGTCAACAAGGAAGAAACCACAGTTTAACCACCACATGTAAACTTCACGTAGAAAAGCCCCAAATGGCCAAAAAACATGCTGTGAGGTGACGGTTTAATTCCCCTCCCTCATAAGGCTTCCACTGTCTGCCTTTCTTTTGTGTACACCAAACCTTTTTGGGACGGTCTGGAGTACACAGGCTGCCACCAGAAGCCAGTATAATGTTGTGCCTGTGTGTTTCCAAAATTCTTCTGGTCCATTGGCACTCAAATGAACCGATCTGTTAATAGGATGTTAACCTTGGGGATGCCAAACTGAGAAAACACCCTTTGGGGAAAAGTTGTAAGCAACCCGCCTACCCGTGATGTTTAGTACAGGGAATCGTGAGGAGAGCAGACATTAAACTGTAATGGCCTCACCCTTGTTCCTTAAATTTTTCGGATAAACTCCATAATTCTTTCACTTGTTAGATTTTGAGTGAAGACAAAGCCAAATAAGATGTGTGTTTTAGTATCTACTCTGAGAAAACGAAATAAGCTCGGAAATAGAGACATTCTGGGATCTTTTTGTCTCTGTTTTGAATTGCTGCACAATGAATGCTCCTAAAATCAACTACATTTTGGTGGAATATTCATGAGTTATACATTTTCTTCTCGGCTCATAACAAAATGTGGGATTTTCATGTGTAACTTGTGCCGAGTGAATAAGTTCATTCCTTTATATTTATATTCATATCTTATTCATAAATAAGATATAAAAGGTCCACATTCTCTCAATACATCCCTTTTGCTCTAACTAACCTCCTTTAAATTCCAGCTTGCCCACTTAATCAAAGCTAGGTTGACTTGTTAACGACTGCACAAGGGATTTGACCTTGTTAATTGGTTGATAAGCTTGCTGTACGCACCAGGGTACAATAAATTGTAACACAAAGTTGCATTAATACACAGACAATGTTTACATGTGTCAAAAAATAATGAACACAGGCTAAGCACTCTTCCAATTACCTTTGTGGTTTTTTACAAATGACACAAACAGAGGAAATCCCATGACCAACACTTACTGTAAAACACAGTAAAGGCATTGTAAAAAGAAAAGAGTAAAATAACAAGGAAACTGCATTTACAAAAGTAAAATATTTTTTACACCACAAAAACAATTAACACAGAAATCAGCAAGGCTTTATAATAACCAAACCACTAAAATGTCCATAATTTCAGATATATCTAATTGAATTTAACGAAACAGTCAAATTTCATTTATTTATTTAGTTGTAATTTTGTTGTACTAGAATAATGGTTAGGTTGGTTGGCAATTAAATGGTCACAGGAACATTTACTCATAAATTAAAATATACAAAACACCTAATGTATATAAAAAAGCAGCTATAACAGTGGTAAAAATGGTATTTGGGAAATAGAAAAAAATGAAAAAAACATCAATATGTGTGTTGTCTCAAATCAGACAAAATGATGGATGTCAGTTAAACTGCCGTGGAAGTGTGCCAGTAGGTTTTGCTTTGCTTGAAACAGTATGTTTACTGGAATCCAGCTGCCAGCACAGCTGCTGTTGCTGTCAGTTGTGTTCATAAACATCATATAAAGATATGTAATCTTAAAACAATGTTCTTACAAAATTAAATACAATTTTCACTGCATAATGGCTGCATAACTGTCAAGGGAAATACAGAGAATTCTTTCCATGTGTCCACCTTTTTTCTCCATTTCAACAGGCGCGTATCCTAACACGGACAAAATGATGCAGCACCTTTGGCAGGAGTAATCAGTAACTGTGTTTAAAAATGTAACACTAAATGATTCTCTCCCGCACCTGCGTACATAAAAACCTGTTATGTTGCCAAACTGGTTCCACATTTTATTGTTAGGCGGATAATCTAATGTGACCCCCACCACCTGTTTTTCTGGTATATTTATGAATTAGATAAAACAGTGGCGTCGAAATGCCAGGACATGTGCAAGAATTTGTCCCACTTACTATCTCATAGAAAGATGCAGCAATACGACGCCATAGGAAGTTAATTAGTTTTCTTTACCAGGCATGTTGGCAGCATTTATCTCAGGTATAAATCTCTGTGGCATTTGTACCATTAAACCCTAACTACACTACACACTGCCGATAATTACTGTTATTGCTGAAAAGGTCAAATGAGAAGCAGAGACATGATTTGTAGGTGCAATGTAATTTTTTGAGGTTAAGTATTTTTGCTACATCTTCCCTCACCTTGACAAACTGAAAGAAAAAGGGAAATCAATACAGGGTATTACTCTCTGCTTAGTTTTTTCATACTTTTATAATCTTTTTGCAACAGTAATAAAAATATATCAGCAATTACTTTTCATAACCATGGCCTATTGAAATAGAAGATTAACTAATTGGGTCCACAAAACAGGTCTCACTAACTCTTGAATATCCCAGGTACTCTTTTGGTATGTGTTAGCATAGGATGAGTGTGGGCTGAAAAACAAGCCTTGTCCATCTTTGCATCGACCGAGAAAGAGAACAAAAAACAGGGGAAAAAAAGAGAGGCAGACAGAAAGTGGAAAAGAGACAGAGAAAGATTGATGGCCTTATCCCTGAGAGGAGAGTAGATTCTTGTGACGATGGTACAGGTAAATATATATATATATATATATAAAAAAAAAAAAAGTGTCCTTGCTTCCTTTAGCATTAGATCCTAAATTGTTATCACAGTGAACCAGGTGTGTAAATACCACTGGCTTAATGTGAAGTCAAGGAGGCTGTAAACACTTTAGAAAATACAGTATATACAATAGCACTGGGTATGAGTCTGGGAGTCTACTATAATGAGTAAGTGATTTTAAAATTCACTGGTAGCTTTATAACATAATAAATTGTCTTCCCAAAAGTCATTTTTAAAGCTTGATAATAAACTCTTTCTTTCATGGCATATGTTAACTTACTAACAGTTTATGCACAACATTTATATAACCAACAACCTGAAGCTCTTTCTACAACCCTGTTTCCTAAAATGTGCATTCCCATGCAATCAAAACCACAAATGTGATTATGATTTTGAAGCAAACATAATGAGTGAATAATTATGTTCAATTGCATCAATGAAGAAAGCGCTACATTTAGTAACAGGAAGCACATTGCAAGGAGCTGGTTTGGGAGGGCGGTGGGCGTACAAACTACAGGACTCTCTTCCCACAGATCTACATTCAAGTCCAGAGTCCCACGTGTGGTTAAGTTCAGGCAAGAAGAGCCCTTAGGTTAAGGTTATAGAAATATCAAGGCTTTGTTTAAAAAGCAAATAAGCATGTTGTGTGTGATGTGCTTGTTATATTTGCCTCTATTAAGCCAGAATTCAACCTTACTCTAACCCTAACCAACTGCCATGAGCATCGCAATACAACCTTCAAAAGTATTATAAGGCTCTGCTCAGACAAACTGGATGCTGTCCTACAAGACCACATAGTTCAATAGAAAGGAAAGCAAATGGTGTACAGAAAAGTCCTATATTCTGTTGGATAAAAAACATTGTTCTTGGAAAATATTATTGATGTATTTAATATACACATATCTGCAACTTGCTATTTACATTAAATGTCAACATATCCTTACTGTAATATGTCATTCTAGAGGAAACGGGAGCTACAGTAAAAGTCAATCTTAGTGAAGTCGCCTGAAACCAAGGATCAGCTACAGACAAAAGGATATGAGACAAAAGGAAATGTGAGCAAAACTGTATAGGAAAATGAGATATGTGGCAAAGAGACTTACCCCTTATGAAAAAGGCTTTGATTGTGGAAAACCTACATTAACACCCTTATTGTCTCATGCGTCACATCTTCGTGACATATTTCCAGACTTTATTGTTTTATCCTCTCCCATGACTAGAATGGACATGTTGTCGGCACCTATATGGGACATTACGGTTCTTCATATGAACAGGGGCTGTGATGTCTAGCATGCCTGCAGCCCACATGATGTCACCTCTGTCCAAACAGGGGCCCTTAAGTAGATGGTTGTGACAGGTTGCTTCTACCCATGGAGTTTCTGTTACAGTTTGTGGTGCTGTAGGTAATTTGTTACAATGCCCACTCCATGCTTCAATTTTGTAATTATACTCTCTCTGATAAATATACCTGCTAATTGTGTGTTTGTTGTTTTAGTCTACAAGTGTTCGTGTGGGGGAGTAACAAATACCCAATTTGGGTGCACATCACTGCAGCATTGTGTGAGTAATGAAGAGTGCAATCAACATTACAAATTTACTGTACAAGATCATCTTCCTACATCAGTATATCCTAAGATATGACAAGCACCAGGGGGGCTGTAGTTCAGTGAAGTGGGTGTACTTTATGATGAGTCCTTTTACAGCTCAGGCCTGCCTTTAGTTAAACCATTAATAGGGAAAAAAGCAATTAAGAAATGATGATCTGGCCTTGAGCAAAACATTTAATGCCACTGGTTTCTTGCCAAACCCAAAGTCTGATGGACACAGGGTACTCCAAATATTTCAAGATGTCTGCCTATAGACACATCCAAGTTTCTTTGGACACTATGCAGTGTGAAAGAATTGAACTTTTTCACCTTTAGAAAAAAAGGTCATGGTAATAAATACCAAACAAACCTCTGCTTCACTTAACTGATTGCTGTATTAAGATACTTATGTTTTCATTGTGATCAGCTTGCCCACAATGTGCCAACAATGGGCTGACAGGGGACCAGACCTTCCATAAGGTTAATGCCACTTTTACAATGTCATGTGTTCCATATGTTTAATGCATTCAAATTTTGATTTGATTGCAATGCATTAACAAGCGTTTACAAGCGTGAAGTAATGTTGACTGGTTCTATAATTGCAAAGCAACTTCCCATCCCACCTGTACAGGGTGGACCACAAGTGTAATGTTTGTTTCTTTTATCCACATTTACATCAACTAATGCCATCTGCTGGAGGGATGTAAAGCTCTGTACAAAATTGGGCTAAAATAAGTAAAAATAGCAACATGAACTGTCTTATCAACAAATGAACAGTACTTAATGTTGCCATTGTTGTCTTTGTTGTCATTTCCTGCAATATGCCAAAGTGGTTTGTGTTAATTTCTTTATTCCAGCTGATCTGAAAAAGAATTATGTAAATGTGCTGCTTTTGGTGGTCACTAGGACTTAAGAAAGTTTCATTTTGCAATCTAGGTTGTGATTTGATAACTTAAAGCTCCTCACACATACTCATAGACTCAATATTTTACAACTCCGGCTGAAGAGGCTATAAGGCAGATCACCTATATGGCATTAAAGAGCTTCTTTTACACAAGAGAAACACTTGCACAAGGAATGTCTTGCCTTCAGTGTCATTAATTTCACAGAAGTACCCTTCATTGACACCTAATTTTTAACTAGCAGAAAAGAGCAAGAGTTTCAAAAACCATTGCGTGAGGCCGGACGAGCACTTAAAAACAGCAGAGAGAAATACTGCACCCATTTCATCACTGTGTTAATAGAAAATACCACCACTTCCCTGGGTTTGTATGCACAACTATCCGAGTCTACAATTTACATTTAAATGGAACTCTGCGGTCGTATCATGCACCAACAAAATGCATTATTTTATAATCCTTCAAAAGGGTGTTTTATAAATTAATCCGCCGTTATCACACTTTTCAGTAAAATCCTTTTATTAAATGAGACATCAAAGTCATTGTTGTTCTGCATGTTTTAATAGGATTTGATTTAAACATTTAAAATAACTAAAATAACTATAATTTACCATTGAAACATGGGACTGGAATAGAAGAAATGCATTCAAACAAAACGTTTGCCAACCTGAAATCAGCAAAAGCCATTTTTGTCCCTAATAGTTGATGTATTACAGGTTTTCCTTGCATTAAATGAAAGAATATTTTGTCAAAACTGTAGCACATCAACTTTCTTTTTTTACACTCTAAATCAATGACCCTGTGGGAAAGACAGTAATAAACACCACTTTAATACACAAGGTTGTATTAGATTGACTGACATCAATATAACTTCAGCCATGATGGTCATCTTTGCCCATAATGTAGCCAAGGAGCATCTCTCCTTGCTTGTACGGAAGTGTGATAATATCCCTCATCACTCATTTCCATCTGACCTATCATTTGTATCGTCCAGCTGCAGGATGTTTTATGTGGTGCTTCTGAAGTTTGACCTCTGTTAGAAAGAGGCTTGTAAGATTTACTTGAAGGTACAGGAACACGGCCGGCCACGTTCCAACACTGACGCGCAACTGACTGAGGAATAAATAGTATCATGAAAAAGAAACGGTAAAGACATTCACAGCCATTCATAGGGCATCAATCCTAATGACTTTGGTGGACGGATTCTCATGATGTTTTGAATATTATATATAATCACTTTGGTGAAGTAGCAGAATCATCAAATACTTTACTCTAATAGTTTCTGACCGAAAACCTGCAAAAGAAGTTGGCAAAAAATGTTGTGCAGGTGGTTACATGATAAACCCAGGAATAACATTTTAAGCCTTGTCAAACTGAAAATAACACGATGGTAAAAATCGACTTTTAATACAGTCCTGCAGAGCTGCTAACATGGTTGGAGACTCTCTGTCTTTTATAAACAATAATTCATTACCAACACACTACTTTTAGTTGTAAAAATGATATTTTCTGCTGGCACAATCCGCCCTTCTCTAATTGCCAAAATAAACAGCCTGTTTTCAAATACAGATTCAGCCTATTTGGCCCAAAATGCAACTTTAGAAAAACTAAAGAAGCACTTTTACCATAGGCACATTTTGAACAACACCAACATGTTCGTTCCCCTTTGCACCAATTACCTCAGCCTAGAAGCCCTCTCTGCTCGCTGCCTCCTCTTCATGCCTATTGTACTGAACTTCTCAAAGGGGCACAGTATGCAGAGAGAAGACTGGGTGCAAATTACCGGTTGCCTTGAGGGGAAGTAGTGTAAATTAACTGCACTTGCAACATGACTTACAATTGAATTAGTTACAAATGCTTGAAAATTGCTCATTTGTTGTGATCTAATGGGTTTTAATTGGCAAACACAGACCTGTAAACAATTTAATTCTTTAGAGAACAACTGAGGAGCTATACATGTTGCATATTTAATTTTCTAACCACTTGTATAAAAAAACATAATGCCTGAAGAAAGCTCGATCGTGGATAGGCTTTACCCTCCACAGGAACCGGTTCTACCATCTGAGATTAAAACAGAAAGCAAAACACAGAACATTATATTTTCAATAATTTAAGTGCTAATTAATAATTCAAGCATGTATCAAGGATTTGGAAAATTATTGTTTTCATAGCTCAGTGTATCATAATTGTTCACATTATTAACTTTGTTCATTACAAAAAAATAAAACCATGGCTGTTTCACGGCCATGTTTGAAACATTTCTGAATGCAGCACCAAAAGCGTAATTACAAATTGAGGTAAACTAAATTGCTCCCGTTCCTTGAACCATGGTGTTTTGCATTAGTAGGGGAAGAAAAGAACAAAAACAAACAAAAGTAGCTGTTCTAAAAGTGTTTTGGATGATACATCCACCACCATTAAGTGTAATTCCATAATTTCTGAGGCAGGATTACAGATGTATTCATCATAGGATGTGTGCAAATTGTTGCATTATGCATGTCTCTTTTAGAGAATTATATTTTTGTGTTGCATTGTACTTGATGTCACAAAACAGCAATGCACCAAATCACCATAAATAAAGTGTTTATGCAAATTATTACTGTTAATAATCACGACGAGTGTTCATTTGTCAGGGTTGTTGCACTGTGTGCAGACTACTTTAATTAGTGGCATTTATTTATTTATGTATTTTTTCCAGCTGTGTGTACTGTAATATATTTAATCAGTTAATGTGACCTGGACCCATGAATGGACAGCTTTGGACAGTGGGTCGGTTGTAAGTCTGCTGAGATAGGCAAAATGACTACAAGGAGATGCAAATCAACCACAATCTCTGATCTACAGCCCAAAAACTGGATTGAGCAATAAAAAATAATATTTTCGGTTAATTTCAAACGGCAAATTTCGTGTTGGAATCTATAACTACTGTTACAATCTACAGACGAGCTCTGAAAATTATTCTCTGAAACTGTTTTGAAGGAACCTCCCAATCCAATGCTTATTTTCATTTTTTTTTTTTTTTGTGGATGACAGTAGAGAATGGCAGGAAATGAGGGCAGAGCAATAGAATTACGACATGCAACAAAAAGGCCCCCAGCTGGGAACTGAATTGCAGGCACTGCGGTCATCTGGGACTGTATGTGCCTTTTAAGACTCTGAGACCAGTGCATAGATATCTGGACTGGGGGTAAATGTAAAAATAATAAAAGATACAACATAAACAATTGCATAGTCCTTTAAAATATAATCCCACATCTCTAATCTATCTCTAGCTATCTTCCCGAAGCTGTTCTATCTTCCTGCATTTATTCATCCTCTCATTGTTGTGTGTACAAACCACTCAGTGACAGTACACTGTACTTTGTCAGTAATGGAGGGTCAGGGATAGGCTGTCAGACTGCACAGGAGAGCCTTGGCAAGAGTGATGTGGAAATAAAGCAGAATGATCTCCTTTAATGGTAAATGGTCTGCACTTATATAGCGTCTTCATACCTATTGGTAGTCAAAGCGCTTTACACTGCTTGTCATTCACCCAGTCGCACTCACAATGACACACTGACGGGGGACCCCAACTTAGCTGCCAACGCTCAACGGGAGCAAATAAGTTGGAGTTCACTGTCTCGCTCAAGGACACTTTGATGTGTGACCGGAGGAACAAGGGATCAAACTAAAAACCGGGGGAGCGGTGGACGACCGCTCAAGCTCCTGAGCCATAGCTGCCCCCTTAATCCATCTGAGAACAGTGGCTATGCCATCATTGTCTTCGAAACGTTACACTGTGGTGCTCGTGCTTTGTACCGGTCTTGTAAGCTGCTTTGGATAATAGGCGCCTAACTAAATGACTAACTGTAAGTTAAATGGAATGTAAAATGTGTTCAGGGATCTAAAATACAGTACACGGAGGCTGAAGTTGAGGAACTGTTGGGGTTTTGTTTCAATATTAAAAAAAAAAAAAAAAAAAAAAAACATAAAAAGGTTTTGTTGCTCGTTATACAATGATTTATTCTCTAGTACAACAGTCACTAGAAGAGCAAGAGGAACGATGCTGTGTACTGTTACAGTAACAGTGTTAAGATATATATTTAATTTAAAATACAACAAAATTAGCACATTGCTGTAAAAATATGAGGTGAACGTGTGTGTGCACTTTAATGACTAAGTTCAAAACCCATTAATGGGGACACCATTGTTCATAAGAGTTTCTGAAATTTCTTGAGGCGGTTTGAAGTATGATGTAACTCTTACTGACACTGTGCATTGTGCTTAAACGTGTTTGGACATTTCTGGAGTCGCTGTGCTTCGGTCCTTTCTTATCCCTCTTAACTTCTGCCTGCTAGTAATGAAGTCCGTATCTGTGCTTTTGCCCTCTTTTGTCATGCCAAAGAGATAGATCTGTTCTTTATCTTCTACGTTCTCAAAATAAATTACACCGCACTAGTAAAAGACAAGCAATTCTGCCGCTGCAAAGATTGTTTGTGTTGAACTGTTTTTCTTTTTTAATGGTTTTGTTTGGCAGTGGTCTTTCTGACTTCACTTCAACAGCTGGAATTCCATTTTCTCTTCTCCAAAGTTAAACATGCAAAATGTTTGTTTCTATAATTCATGTTGTGTTTGCTATAACAAATGTGTACACACAGATAAGCAAACAGAGCTTTTCTCTGACCGAGCTTAAGCTGTTTACTTTGTTCATTTTTCATCAGCAGTGACTGAAATTCAAAGCGCTCCTGTCATAAAGACACGTATCTACAGAGTTTTTTGATTTAGTGACATCATGTTTTTACCAAACTTTACATATCAAATCTTTTGTGCTTCGTATTTTTCTTGAGCATGGAGACACTGAAAACATCATGGTATGATGATCAAAAGTTAAAGCTAACACAATTGCAGTATATTATTTACCAAATAAAAGGGTTATTTTTGCATAACCCTTGTTATAGTTCGAAAATGTAAGAACACTACACAGTTTTCCTGTACGGTAACTTGATGCAGTGGAGCCATGAGCTAAATGCCAACATTGAACATGCTTCCGTTAAAATCACCGACACTTCAGTTTTACTCATACTACACGTGTAAACAGTTTCAGAACGTGCAGAAATCAAAGAAAGGTTACAAAATGCTTTATGGTTGCTGAACTAACATTGGATAATTGTTGTATTGCTAAGCCGTGATTTCACAATCACTATTCGGGGCGATATTTAGTGGGTACTCCATTACAAAACCTGACCTTGAGATAATACAAGAGTCTGCTGAATTTTTAATGAAATGAAACGTTAATTTGGACCACATGGATGCAAGATTTAGTCATTCATCACCCCAAATGCCACAACATTAATATGTGTTTTATTCCCACGTAATAAATATGTTTAGAAAAGAAAGAAGAAGGTGTAATTTAAAAGAAATAACACGGCGGAGGAAACAGCCTTACCCAACTGTCTTGAGGTTCAGCTCCCAAAGGACTTGCAAATCTTGTAAAACTCTGGCCTGCGTCTTGTAACAGACTTCATCAGGCCGCCGCCTCATGAGAAACTGGGGGAAAGCCAGTTAAATGTCTCGGCAAGTTTAACTTTGCGACGGGGAAAATATAAAAAAGTTATCTGTCATCCCTGTGAGTCAGACATGCTGAGCTCCATGTTGGCTAGAGGGAAAATAAAACTGACACAGGTGTCAGCTTCACTCATCTTCTTCAGAATTCAATTTTATACAGCCAATGAAATTCCTCATTCACTGCTATTTTTAGATAGCACATATACTGAATTTACTCATTTCTTTATGCAAATGAGTCCATTAAAACAGTTATGAGGGAAAAATCCATTATGCTCACGTTACAATGGCAGAGATGCATGTTGCTGTTATTCAGGTCAAAGTTTTTGGTAGTGCTAATATGTCTGCCGAGGAAGAACACGCTGGAAAAGCAAGGCGCTGCTGCACTTTCATCACTCGCTCATTTGCCAACTTATAACATTCCCGATCATGCAGTTTATTTCCATATAAATAAAGCACATCCATTTAAATTCAATCTAGAGGCAGGTTTGTCTGCAATATTCCCCCATTATTTGTGAAATAAATAAATAAATAAATAATACAGCTACTGCAACCACTGCCTGCTCGTTATTTTTGTTATATTTAATTCATGTTTGGCACATTTTCTTCCATGTGAATGCTGTTACCCAAAATTGTTGAAACAATAACAGTATGAATCATAGCTGTGTTCAGCCACAAAGTAGATGATCATGACAGATGCAGAGTGTAACTAAGCCAGAGACTTAAGGACGTATGAAAATAGCAGCTCATCACATTTGATCATGGAATTGTTTGCTACTGAAATTCCATCAAAATACAGGCCGTGACCAAAATAACCTCATCACCAGCTTCCAAGACGACTTGGAAGCTCTTAACTAGCATGAATCACTTTCTCTGGCTTGTGTTTTGGCATCTTGAAGAAGGAAAGGTCACCACTAATCACAGCCAACATAATGATTCTGAGTGGTCATTTTGGCTTTCCATCTTCATGCTGACGGCTGGGAATTATGCATGAAAAACTGCTCCTCTATCTCTTAAAGACGCTCAGTGCACATTAAATTTGGATCAAGTTGGATTATCCGGAAGGCCATGACATAGCCGAATGTCATATGAAAGTCCAAAATGACGTGTGCCTTGTAGTGACCAAAAGTAATGCATCAGGGGAAGAACATAATCACGGAGGGCAGATAACAGATGAAGCAAAAGGAGGACACACTGCTTGTAAACGTTAAAACACTGTAGAAACATCCCTCCAGCTCTAGAGCTACGCACAATGCGGTATGCGCTGATTATTTATGAAAGGCTCACACGTAAATCTGTATCACTTTGAGCTGCTTTCTCTCTTCCACAACAAGTGTATTACCTCTGGCAGCTGAATGTACTGCATTGCCTGGGAAAGAGACAGTTATCAGACACGCTGAACCCAGCATCACCGGCTTGCCGCAACCTCATTCTGCTCTCGCTTCTGCTGTAAAGTACATCTGTGTTTGAGTTTGTTTTTGATGCTCTGTTGCAGTCTTTGAGCGAGAGGAACACTGATGCCACACAACATCTGTAGCATACTAATGTCTTTTCAGTGGTGGGCGGCTGCGAGGTTTTCTGCACTTTTTGGGAGTGACACCAAGCTAATAGGAGTATTTTGATTTAGAACAGAGGAGGTGAAGGTTAAGAATTAATGTTTTGCTCGTCTTTCTACAGTCCTAACACTAGTACAGTTCATTTAATGCAAGCATCATAGAGTGGATCAAAAAATAATCTATCAACACTTGTAAGTTTATATAAATGTAAATTTAAAAAAAACTAAGCACCAAAACTATTTAGTATAATGGATTTGTATTTTTTCAAACACAGTATGAAAACTGTAGAACACAGCACAACGGTTTCATTGTGGGAGTAAATAATAAATTGAATTATAGCTTTATCACTGTGCAATAACTACTATAAAACCACAAGGTACAGATGTTGAATATACTGTACATCATTTTACTGTAACTATGTTATAAACATTTGACACTACATCACAGAAATACAACCTGAAAGAAAAGGTGACTGGTCGAACTATTCACCGTACAGAATGATGTCCAATAAAGCAAAGTGTGTCTGTCAGAATATGCTTGTTAATTAGGAGATGAAGGAGATAAAATCTGCGTTTCTAAATACATACACCTAGTTTTTGATGCTGTGTTTTAGCTCTGGGTTCATCTTTACAGACTTAGTCATATGTTTTGTTCTAGCAATTTCACCAGTTTTAAAAATTCATTGCGTGTTTTGTAAGTATTCATTCATAATTTCTCACATGCCATATTATAAACATAATGTATTTAAAATTATAAACACAGCCTTTTAAAATATTGTGATACAAATGTCAGTACTAATTAGTACCAATTTTACCCTTTTCTGCTATTCTCTGAATAACAGCGATACTGTACCCTTAATAGAAATAATTACTCAGCAATTTTATAAAATGATTTTAATTCTAAATTAATAATAATAATTAAATAAAATATATTCTTGCATTGCACACTTTGCAGCTTAGGTGCTCTCATTTTCTCTCATCATTTATATGTTTTTTTATATCTTAATCCTAATTATGCTGCAGTTATTACTGACTGGAATAATGGAGTTGTAATTTCTCTTCTACGAGAGCTACAGGTATCACAATATTGTATGCACAATAAAAGAGAACAGATGGAACATAGAATAGAGCAGATAAAATCAGAAGTACAACATAAGTCAACACATTAGATCAATATGTCAGTAAAAAAGCAGTTTTTCCTCTGTGTCCACTTTAAAGACAGATGGAGCAAAGTGTATCCATGGAGCTTTTTCGGACCCAAGGGCATTTTAAAGCCCTGTACATGCTCCACTGAACTTTTTAACTCCAGCCAGGCATTGACTCTCAGTTAGTAAGATTTTTAATAAATAAAGGAACACGAAGAACACACAGTTGCGCTGCAATTAATATTTAATGTGCCACACAGTTGAGGGGAGCACAAGTCCCCTTCTCAGCATGCTACTAGCATAGTGTGCAGTGGCCCACCAGCAGCTCTGAGCCATTCCAATCCAGAGACAAGAGAGTTTGCTGTATGGAGAGCTTGTTCTAACATTCAGAATATTTATGGCTTTGCTGTAACTGGAATTTCCATCGGGGTAAAATACAGTTTTGATCTCGAACTTGAAGAAACTAAAGGCTCAAAGATATTTCTCTGCCATCATACACGTAAGTAGAAGTGCCATTATGCACCAAATTTTCTGGATCATTTAATGGTGCTTCACACTTTTACCTTCACTAGCATGGCAAGAAAAAGATGGGATAAGGCTGATGCAAGAAATCACAAGTATACTATAGCACATTTTCATTAATGTTTTATTTTTTTCATTATTGCTTAATAAATCCTAGTGGATTTAATAGCACAATAACATGCACCAATAAATTATTATGCCATATTCCACTCACTAAAGTGTGATGTCTGTGATTTGTTACAATTACCCCCCACTGTCATGGCAGCAATTATACATACAACACAAGGCATTTTGTCCACATACGGCTTCACCTTAATACTGAAATAATAGCCAGAATAATTTCTACAGTGCACCTACATTAAACCAATAGGAAAATTTGTTGTTTTCGCTTCAGCAAGTGTTCATTATTATTTATCTTCGGCCTTAATACACAGTGTGTCATCTGCTACAATAAATTGATCAAAACTCTTCAGAGGCTCTGTTGTTAATAGCTGTAACAACACGAGAGGCGAGGGCTCGTGCAGACCAGCAGCCTTGTTGCAATTCTGGCAACACACTCCTCCGCCTGTCTCTCTAATGAACCTGCAGCATATTAATCCCTATCACTAATGAGGCCATTCAGAGTTATAAGCTTCCCCAGCATTCACTAATGAACACATGCTAAAGCTGCCTGGGCCTCTGCTAAGGCTCGTCAGGCTGGCCTAAATCACACAGCAGCACCTGCCTGTCACAGCAAGTGCGCAGCCTACTGTGGTGATGGTGCATCAGCAGCACAAACAAATTATAGTTCAACAGTCTGATTTGATGTGCATATCAAAATTCTACAGTACAGTGTTTACTTATGCAGCATGAAAGGTAGTAAGTTAAATACATACTGGGAAAGAAAGTAGTAGTTCATCCTCTAATAGGGCCACACAGAAAACCAGATTTTCCATGGATCGCGGCTATTTCTTTGCCATAAAGTACAATGGCCCGAGTATATGACAGCCCTGATTATAAGACGACTCCACCCATCCTGTTGGGAAAGTTTTCCTGAGACACTTTTAATCCAAAGAGAAGAGAGTCCTCATCCTTGAAGTTTTTTCTTGCATAAAAAGCTCTACTCGAAACTTCCACCAAGGCAGAATGTAAATCTGTCTAAGACTGTCTCTTTGTGTTTTTGAGCTTCTCATCATCTGTGACAGATCTTAGCTATTTGACAGATGATTAAGTCCATGGTCCGTTTCTGCAGTTAAGACACCGGAAGACACTTTAACTCATCTACCACTTGTGATTTTTTTTTTTCTCCCCTCTATGGCGGGAAAATGCATAACCATGAGACGTCAGAGAGTCCTGTAGGATAAAGTAGGATAACTAAACTGTTTCGAGGCTGAGAAAGACACCGACAAGAAATGTAAGATTTTGTCCTTGAATATAAAGTGACTTCCAGTGTTTTTTTTTAAAGGAGGAAAAAATAAAAATTCTTACTAGGGCTGTCCCATATTGTATCATCTATCGGGAGAATTGATATTTTTGCACGTACACGCTGTAATGTGGGCATCTCACACTACCTTACAAACACAGCAAGCATGGTACAAGGCTGAGCTTTATCAATACAAATCTGTTCATCTGTTGTTGGGAAACAGTTCAACAATAAATAAGATGTATATGCAACATTTGTAATTTATGAATTGTATTGCGTTGCTGTAAAGTTGGTCTATAACAGGGGTTAACAGTAGCTCTGAGGAAACTAGGACATTGTCTCTACAAAGACAAGCTGCACATTCTATTACTTTTAAATGTAACACAGACACACATCTCCAGCATTTGAAATTTAAACTATCCAAGCCTTTCTTCTAGTAAGGAAGTGTATAAGTTAAATTGTATTTGCAGAGTATTTAAAGGAATGTGATCATTTTCAACAGCTATTTTGTTTAAAGTTATGTGGAGAATTCTGTGTCTCGTGTTGAGTTCACTTTCAACTATCAAACCTGACCACAATTTTCAGAATCTTAAAGTGCAGCAATGCTTTAATGGCCTAAACATAACCATACAGTATAATCCTACTTATGCTTTAGCTGTGTTTATTATAACAGGAAGAAACTCAACATTCTGTTGATACATTCATAATAAACACTTGCAGCTTGGAAGATACATTCAAGCATTACTGTATGTTACTTAAAAATGGGAGATTCTAGGAAGATCAGGCCTGCATTTCTCCTAATACAGAGAGAGAGAGAGAGAGAGAGAGAGAGAGAGAGACGACCGCATGATGGTGTTATGATGTATTATGGGGCAGAATGAAGGTGCAAGCCTGGGGCCCATCTGCTTACAGCCCTCCCCTTACTCTTGCTGGTGCTGGCAAGCTCTTGTGTTTACTACGGGTAAACAGCCATCACAATCAATAGGACTACTGCCACATTTCTCTACAGCCCACATGGGCTGGGCTAAGTAGAAGGATTTCAGAGCTGCAAAGATGTGCAGACCCACCAAGTCTGGGTGTATATACCTTGGCATAAACCAATTGCTGCCCTGCTGTTTTATGGATAAGTCAAAGAAGTCAAACACAGAGGGTGCCCCACCAACAGTATGATGCTGGCAGGATGTTCTTGACAGTCTTTGAGTGGATTGTGATCTGGCAGCCACACAATGTCCTTATGGGTCCTTTTTCAGCCCATGAATCAACCCAAAGGAAGTCCTTCTAGCCTCAACTCAACGTTTGCTGCACAAAAAGCCAATGGATGTATTCCCCAAATGGGAAGTATTGGCGTACATCTGTAAATCCACTCAAACATGTCAATTCATCTTAACACTCTCCCACCACAGTTTCCATCCCTGTGAACGACCATCTGTGCTGGCTAGAGCAGCTTATAAGGGATGCCTAATGAGAGCCCATGGAATCCTGCATGCTCCACTACATCTTGGCCAACACTGAAGCAAAGAGCACCTAGAGCACCAGATGAAATCTTACTCCAAGATGGGTCACTTTAAAACCCTGCTGCAGGGAATGATGGAGGAGGGATGAAAAGGAGAGAGAGAGAAATTGTCAGTGAAGTCACACATCAATGTCACGTTGCAGATGTTATGGCCCCACACCTGCAATAACACATGTGGATCACAAACTGGACTTTCCAGCGATCAAAGGAGTCGATACTGACATTTCCAAGTGATAACGAGACATCAAAGCCGAAGTTTTTACACGTGTGTTCCTTTTATACATGTAATTGTGTCATGTTACAATATCTGACCATCTACTTAACTTATGCCTGAAGCTGTAGTTATATATTTTTCTCGTATGAGCGGTGAAAATCCTTTATTCTGACCCTTTTACCAAGAATGACAAGCATAGCAACATAATTGTCATTGTATTCTTTCAAGTTTGACTCCGATTCTCACTTTTCTGTCTCTTTAGTTTCTCAATGCTCCACTACATTTACATACAAAGACATGCATATCAATTATAATCGCCCTAATATTAAATAAAATGAAAGCTTAAAATAAAGCAAACTTTAAAACAAGCAATTATGACATTGCTACCAATCATACAATACAGGCTCATGCAGTACCACAACTTCTACACCTATGCTTTCCACACTGCCAAATAGAAGCACTACTTTTTGCACTGATACACGAACCTCACACAATATTTGAAACATGAAAAGCCAAGAAACATATCACTCCTACTGTGTAATCAGTGGCATCGTCTCAGTGAGATGCCAGTTACAAGACAGCGTGATACAGTTCTGTCAGGCTCCAAACATGAAAGCTTCTCGTGTGTGATATGCAAGATGTCACCGGCTTGCTAGCTGACTCCAGTGATTTGAGAACACAGCGTAAGCTGAAGTTCATGAGTTTGGCTCAAAGAGAAATCCATTATTATCTAGTGCCTACAAATGTCCACAGCTAAAGAATATTTACTTATATATATTTATTTGTTAATTGTCTGCCCTAAGAGCTAGTATGCTTCCACTCAGTATGTATAAAACAAAGTTACACCTTTTTAGTTATTACTGCAGTATCACATGTCCTCCCTCCCTGCCATCACTCATCTCCATGTAATGGTTGGGTTTATTTTGTTGAGCCTCCCCGCCCTATCAGGCACTGCGACTTGAGTGTGGCTAATAAGCACATGAGCATTATGACATTTCCACTATCCAAAGTGGCTGTGGACCTGTAAAGCGAGGCAGGTCATGTTCCTGCAAATGAAATAGTCAGTCCACGATATTACACCTCTTGGTACATACAATACAATTGCTTGAAGGCTCAAATAATTCTGTGGGTCATTACTAGAAAACAGACATTGATCTCTGGGCTACTGGCACCAAATGTCAGTAGATATTGTGCTCATGTGGAGCTATTTCTGCCCATGCACAATTTAAGGTGTGTTAGCCGCCCTGTAAGATAGTACGGTGATTTATGTGATACCTTGACATTTTCAAGTCACGGCCTTTGGATGAAATGAGGAATTTTATCAAGGTTACCAAACTACATTTCCTAACATAAAGGATAAGAGAAGGTACCTTCTTGAGTGAGTCTGGCAAAAACAAACTACTAAAATTCTAAATGCCACACGGGGAGTTGAGCAGATACAAAAGAAAAGTTAATTTTTCATCCAGCTGATGTCTGTGCTGCAGTGACAAGTATTTACAGTACAAGCCTTGGTTAGCCTGGTAATCTACAGGTATGCATGATGAATCAGAATTGGATTCCCTTGAGCCTTTTCCAAATGAACTTCCCCTCTTGCAAAAACATAAGGCAAGATGCACTTGCCAAACAGGCTTTATGGTCCTTTTCAGCAGCAATGACTCTGCCTTACTGAAAACACAGCTACGTCCTTATATCACTATTTCAAAGTCAATCGTTGGTTTAACACTTTTTGTGTTATTGCATTGGAGACAGAAAGGTGTCTATGTGAAAGTAGGCCATTGGGAAGACTGATGGATAGCATTACACCAAACGGGCAATTACGAGAGAGCTGTGGATCATAAACAAATGACATAACGATCACAAGGTGGAGTAGGGGTGGAGGAAAAGATAGGTATTCTATCTGGCTACAATAAATGTAGCAGTTAACATGTTCCACTTATATGATAATTCAAAAAGGCACTGAAGGGAGGCCAAGCCAGTCCACTACCTATACTTTTCACACCAAACGCAGTCCCTCAGAGCTGCCGTTGTCTCTCCATCTTCCCCTATTTGTCTCATTTACCTGCAAACGCAGAAAAACACAAACCTCTTCCTTTATCTTCTTCTCTGTCTTTGTAGGCAGCAGTTAAAAAGCGATGGGGCGGCTCGGTCATTTGGGGGGCTCTTTGATCTATGTTGATGACACCGACTTGCAAGCACCTATAGTCCCACAAACTCCATCTGGAGCGACCTTAGTCATAACCCGGTCTCACATCGCTGGCTCCGAAAGATACCATCATTTATCATAAAGGATCCTAAAATTGGCCTTCTGACAAAGACTTCCACATCACAAATTAGTAAATCAACAACTACATACATGAAGAAATATACAAATAGCAGTAATTATGTGGAGGAAGGGAGGCATTGTTTATCATAATAATGGGTTGTGCCAAGGTGGTGAGTTGTTAAGGGGACCATTCCACTATCTAAAGGTGCTGGACACAAGGTGGGATGCAGCATCCAGATTGCATGTTCAGTTACACAGAATTTAGGCTTTTGCCAAAAATAATCCCACGGACTATTTAGTCTTGTAAAAATGTAGTTTTGATGTCAAAACATACTAATGTTATCACAAATTATTATTAATGTTTTGTGTGGATAACTTTATTATTTAAAACCATTTTTAAACTTGTCCGCTCAACATTTCTGGGTTTTCACTACATAACTGTTACTTCTTTTACTGTGGTACAACGATTTGTTTTTCAAATTTACACATTTGGTATCACAAAGTATCACAAAAAGAGTTGAAAGCCATATTTGTTTTATATCCTCACTGTATGTATGAGCTGATCTCTGCACTCTAATCTACATATCACTTGCCAGTCCAGCAGTCAAGAACCTGTCAATCAAAACAACACCCAGGAGAGAACTCAAAACAATAGTGTGATAGCACAGCACTTCCAATCCACTTTGGAAATGACTGAACAAATTTAATTGAACCCAGTTTAATTAGTACTCGATGCAATCCAATTTGAGCAAATATCACGTAGAGCCATTATTATTGTATTTTAGCTCGACCGTTAAGTCCTCATTGAGCTTCTAAACTGAGTCACGGTGGAAGTTCAAGCCGTATCGAAGTTGAACAGAGGTTTCACTGTGGGCTTCAGGGTCTTTCCACAAAATCCCATACTGAAAAGCTGCAGAGGGACTTTCATTCATTCACTCTCACTCTGTCTCCTCGTCTGTTCTCGCAGTCACAGTCGATCATTGCTTGTAAAACTGGTCGTCTTAGAAAAGTACTGTATGTCAGAAATATGTATTCAGCTGCCAGTAGACTATATTCTGTGCCAGGGTTCAGAATTTTTTCTCCAACTTCACACCAAATCTTTCACTGTTTCTTTCGATTTTTCTGCTCCTGGCAGGAAGGAGAAGTCTACTGAAACCCAAACTAATTAAATTGTGATTGATGACTTAGAAACTCTTGAAGGCAGAGTGACCCGTGTCCCGGCTATTCAGTGGCAGGAAAACTGCAATACATTGCTGAGCTTAAAAGCAGAACTAATTTTCTGTAACATCATTAGACAGATAAATGACTAAAGAAATGTGCAAAGAGATCATTTTCTTTATTTCTGGACAGAGCTGCTGTTACATGAGCAGTGGGTGACTTGACTGTGAAATCAACCAATCAACCCAACTCTTTTTAGAAAGTCAGCAGAGGTGAACGGGAATCAATGTTCTCACTTACAGTACAGCAACACTGTCTCCACATGCCAACACGTAACGTATTGGCCCGAGGGGGAAAAGTAAGACTACACAACTGCATATAAGAGACTGCTGAAAAAAAAACGACCATCACAACGATTTCTGCCATTTTTCAAGTCTTTAAACTTAATAAAACAGATTACTTACTACTGGTTACTACACAAACAGTATTTATGAATGATAAAAATATCAACATAAGTTACAGATGCCGTAAGAACAACAAGCTACAGTTGTTCCTTTGTTTGCATCAAAGACATATAACTCACACACAACTCTTCTTGTCATTTTGTCATTCCGCCAAGTCAGTTTTGTAAAGTTGTCAGTCAGCGTAGAGGTCAGGAGGAGCACTATACCACCTGTGAAAACAGCCTTCCTTGTCTGGAAAAAATACTAACCTGACATCACTTAAGATATTTCTGCGTCTGACGACAAATACACTGTAGCTACAATATGCCTGTCTACACTGGTTGCATAAAGGGTTGTTAAGTTGCACACGCTTGCATTGTCTCTGCACGTTTTAAGTCTCTTTTCTTCTGTTGGCCTCTGAGCGCAGCTGAAATGTGTGGAGCCTATGCGGCGCAACTTGTGATGTAAGTACAACGTGTTACAAACTGGAAGATTGAAAGCTCTGGACATCTGGGAGGGTCGAATAAAAGATGCTGCTAAGCTTTACTGAGTTGTAAGAACAAAGACTTGGCAACATTTTTTGTTAGAAAATGTAAATGCAAAGGCCACATAGGCCAGATACACACAATACATTAACACCAGCTGAGGCCTTCACCTAAACTGTGGAATAGATTTTAACAGGGGAAGAGGACTGTGGATTTTGGCCCAGTGGGTTTGTCTCCCCATGCTCACATTTAGCATGGATGGAATAAATAAATAATTTAAACCCGCCACCACCTTCCTTGTTACCGAGAAGAAGAGATAAAATGTATCTTGTGCAGTAGTCAATTTCTGAATTACACAAATGTGAAGCAAAGTGCAAGTAAAATTGCATCTAAACACCAGTTACAATCAGGTCCACCCTTAAACAAAAATCAACACAAACACTTTCAATTCACACGCATCTGATAAACAAAGTGCCAGTGAGCCTATCCTGTGATTTGATTGAAATTGCTGTCGCATCAGATTGCCAATTACAACAAGTGTGTGATTACACTGATCATTCTCAAAATGACCATCCCTGAATGTGCTGTCACTCTGGCACATTTAATTAAACCAATCAGAGCGTAATGTTTGCCTCTCAACTAGTCAGCACACAGAAAGAGTGCTTCCTTCAGTTGGCTGTATGCCTTTTTATTGAACACATAAAATCTTGTTGTGGATAAAGATTTATCTGAATGCCAGCGTGAACTGATAAGAATAAAATACCAAGGAGGTGATTTGAAATCTAACCTTTGTTTTCAAGTTACTGTCAAGTAAGGAAAGTGGTTGGTGATAATTTGGGAGAATTTCCTGAGTGGAAAAATGGGCTATTACATACCTCATTTACTACAATAATTAAGTCCGATTAAAAAAGCACAGTGTTTAAATAATAGTTTGTGCTTCAATGTTAAAGTGTTTTAAAATGGAAGTGTTAATATGTTTGAAGTAAAAGTCACACCAGACATCTGTCAAAATGCATCTCAAAAAGACAAACTGCCTGCTAAAATTGCCAAAATGTCATATATCTCTCTAATGGTTAAGTGCACGGAGGAAAAATAAAAAGGGAAATTGTCTGCCTTAATGCTAACAGCTAAAAAACAGTGAGGAGAAAAATCAATTATCTCTCAAAGTGGCAACAATCCAATAAAGAGCTGTGAAAGCTAAACACAAATTTTTTGCTCTTTCTTGTTGCACCGGTGCACTTCATTCATATAGTAAAACAAAGGGCAGAGGACAAGGTTTTAAAGTGGGTAATGGCTAAATTGAAAATCATTAAATGTAAGAACAACAAATTTGAAGCTGCCAAACTTTGTCATTTTCAGTAACAAAAATAAGCATCGTTTTCTTAAAGTATTCTTACTAACAGATGTTAACACTGACTTCTAATGACAATATAATAAATAATTCTGAGCTTGAGACCATATGTCGAAGTCTAAAGGCTTTTTTTTTTTAAATCTGGGTGCTGTCCAGAAACACAATTTAAAGTCTGTCTTTCCTCAAACTGGTGCAGTCCCCTGTCGTGTACAGCAGATGTAAAATCTATCTGGTCCACAGACGGGAAACTGAGTAATGTCTGGTTAAATGAGGTATCATTACACACTGTGAGTCATTACGCCAGGTTCAAATCATGGCGGAGAGATGCTGTTGTCTGCAGTGGCGACAGAATCTCTGCTTGCTGTTTGGAGTGGAGAAAATCTCCGCATCAATGGATTATAGTGATGGAATTAGAGGATTTGCTGAAAATGTAAAGCACTGCTGTATTTCAACTTCACCAATTTTATGCACAAAAGGTGATTTTTACTCAACACAGATAGTACAACCCACTATGGAAAATGTACTGGATGATTCAGCATTTTTGGAGCTTGCCCAACACGAGAGTGTGAAGTCAGGATATCTTGACCTCTGAGCTCCTACATCCACTATTCTTTTTAGAATCTTCTCAGGTTAAAGCCTTATTTCTAGATAAAAAGTGCAACACCAGTGGCAGAAAGTGCCAATAGTTACAGCTCTATAATGTTTTCCACATTATTTAACTGTAGATGAAACGCAATGCATAGTCTGTTTAAAAATGCAATACACTATTTATGTCCAATGAATAAATGTACTTTTTTGTAGCTTAACTTTCAAATCATCTCATAACCTTCTTAGATTTATACCCATTGAAAGAGTCGAACCCTTAGGTTAGGAACCACTGAATAAAAACTATATGACTGTAAATAAAGTACAGTGATATAAAGCTCCTGCTTTAACAGTAATGCACTCATACTAAAAATAATGTCAATAATAAAGCATGTACAGGGAACATTTTCCTGTATATGTATGTAAAGCATACTTTGTTGATAATACGTCTCTCCTTTTGTTTAATTATGAAATTAAATGAAGGGGTTTTTTCACTGCAATTGAGTATTTGAAACAATGTGCAGAACTAAAAAACATTAATTATTCAGTTCTTCAACTGTTCCTCATCATAATGTATATGGATTCACAAGCCGTACTTCCCCAGCTGGCAGATTTTTGCATAATTTGAACTAAACTGTATGATTGATCTCAAGGGAAGTCCAAAACGCATTGCCACCCATTGCTGTGCAACAGCATGTTAAATGGTGCGTCATTAAACACACAACACATGAAGCATGTAATTTATAATGTACCATGTATATAAATTAATGTGAACTGCTGCACCAGTTCTGTTCTCATGTGAGTCCTTTCATTTGTTTTCTCACCAGAGGAGCCTATTGCTCAAGCAAATGTCATTTTTCATATTGTCTAAAACCAGGACTGATAATAAATTCCTTCTTGCCCATTGTTATCCCAAAAAAGAGCCCAAAAGAAGACATCACCACAAAATAGTAAAAGCGAAGGTACTATAGCCACATTGCGTGGCAAGAAATATGTCAATCTGAAAGGGGACACTGCTTTTCTATCAGAGGTGTCTCGATCTAGGCAGAAAATATGATATTTTGTGTCCAGTGCTGTGGTATGTGGATACATCTACTGCAATTGACCAAAACTAGGCTTGTAAATGCAATTCTATTCAATTCCTGCTTAAAAAAAAAACAAAAGAAAAAAAAAACAAAAAAAAAACAAAAACAATACACTTACATCTTGGTAAGTGACTGTGTCAGGCATCGCTCTCCGTATTAAGAGAACATCTGAGGCAAACAGCAGACAGAACTCAAACACCTGATTACACTGATATTACCCAGCTCTGAGCAACAAAAAAAGTTATCAGCTCCACTTTGACCGAATGGCCGTGTTGCCATGGCAACCAGTTTTCTCTTTGGGAGGAAATGATCTATGGCACAGTGATTGGTATACTGTATTCTATTGACGTCCATCATTCTTGTTTCCATTTCCCTCCGCCCAACCAAATAAGTCGCCGTCCAGAAAATGTCATGACTAATCTGTCCGGCATGCAGCGGTCACAAAAGTGTGGTGACCTTTCTTTGTACTTATGAGGGACTTTCACAGAGGATTTGCACAAGATTTGATCCACTCCTTTTAAATATTTATTTTACGGTTTGGCTGGGAAGACCGTTCAAACATTTAAAAAGAGAGACCACAGGTGCCTACATGCATACACAAAAACAAGCTGCACATGCCTGCACTGTCTTCCCTTTGGGAGAAATACAAGCTGTTATTTGCTACAAAAGTTTTTTTTTCTTACAAGTAAAAACTACTAGTATAGCACAAGTACAGCAAGATGCCCACTTTTTTCCAGTCAGCCGTAATAGAGACTATTTTTGCTGCCATGAAATACTAAATGCCTAAAAGAGAGGTTGTTTTTTTTTTTTACTACTACCCAAACATATGATACTTACCAACAGGTAAGATATATTGTCTATTAAGTCCAAAAGACCAATAACAGCTAAGTGACACTACTTAATGAGAAGCATTAACATATTTCACATTTCTGTCATTTTGTTTGGCTTTAGTGTCCAGCTTAATATTATTAAAGGTTGGTGCAGGATACAGATGAAGAAGAAAAAACTCATCAAATTGCTTTTATCAGTGGCGTTTGATGAGGGTTTTGTTGTTGTCTTTAACAGAATATCCAAAAAAGTACAAAAGCAAAACCAAAATGTTTTCTGTGAAACCAGAAAGTCTTCCTGGTCATGAATAACTTTTAGACTAATCAGTGTAATTCCCATTAAAAATCCGACTACCCATTTATGATACCAAAGAAAACGAGAATATAATATGAGCTAACTGGAAATGACATCTGCAAGATCCATCTGGGAAAACCAGAATCAATTTGTCATTTAAACAACTAATTGGGCATTTGTTTTACCTTTTAACAAGTATTACTTGTCTCAGTTTTTAGGAAATTAGTTGTACATGTTGGAATTGTAAATTCTTCCAAGATTTAGATGAGAAGCTCGATGCCAGTCATGTTTGTTTGTGTAGACCTGTAGCTACAGTAGGTATGAGGTACATTTTTACCAAATCTCAATCTAAAGCTGACTCTGTTTATTAAATCCAACTCGGTTTAAAAGGTTCAGGTCGTAGAGGATTTAACAGCAATTGAGGGACTGTGAGGAAAACTGTGAGGGAGAACAGTGTTTGCTCTTTGGGAGGCTGTGTTGAAGCGAAAGGAAAAAAACAACAACGGCTTTCAGCTTGTCCCTTCAGGGGTGGGCCACAGCGGAACAAGTTCCGCACCTTGATCTGGCATTAGTTTTTACGCCCCCCATTGCAAAAGCAAAAGTAAAAACAGCACAACGAAAATAAAATTTGTTCAAATTTTTAAATTATTCTCTGATGCACCTGTCATTCTCAATTTATCAACTTCTTCTCTTTTCTGTCCAAAGCCAATGGAACTAAACAAAGGTTTTGGAAGGTTCAATAAGAGACTCACAGCAGAGTTTTAGGCGTCTAGAAATTTTTCCAACTTGGAACCGGCTATCAGAACTCATCCCCTACCCGCAGCAGGTTTTAATTAGTTCACTTCAGATGTGTTAGTAAGCATAAATTTAGATGTGTCAGGAGGCATAAACGTATGCCTCCTGACACATCTAAGCCGTTTCTCTCTCTGCTTCTAGTCTTTATTTTAAGTTAAGACAACCAACTCTACTTTAACACTGGCCTAATGAGAATATAAACTACAGCTTTCATCCTATCATTATGTTTGGAAAGTCACATTTGAAAAGTATGAATTGTTTATAACAGAGAGAAGTCATTATGTTGTCTATTCTGTAATACACATTCAACCCGTTTGTGTTGCAACTTCAGCTGGTGTTTGTCATTTACTCTAAAACAAGGTTCATATGCAACATGCAGACAAATGGATCTCCCATATGAAGCTGCTTCTTATGCTTTGCTTTGTATGGCTGTTTTATTTCACCTTAATTTACATGTGTTTATCCCATTTCCTATACATTTTTATTCATGAATAATAGCATGCAAGTTGTGGTGAAAAACACAGCATGCTGTTTTCAGCTAATGCTCCCGATTAGTGTGTAAAATCATCATGTGGCATATTGTAAAATCAGGAGAAAACGCTCCTAATAAACCACTTGAGAAGAAAGGCACGCATGCATTTTCCAGTTGTGAAACTATTCAACAAATCAATGCAAAGTAATGAGCTCTATTACCATAAAACAAGAGCTATTTGCAAAATTGTGGAATGCCAGATTTAGGGAAAAACTCACCATGATGTTATGTAAATGAAGGAACTGCATGAATACTCACTTGATCAAGGCAAAAACATGTGACATTATGTGATAAAATGCTGCATTTAAGAGCAAACCAAATTCTGAAGTTCAATCTTATGAATGTAGCTATGTCTCTGTATATTACTTTTTAAGTGAGGGGCTTATATACATGTACAGACGGTGCATTATAGGCTGCTCTTTGCTCTATATTTACAGCATTATTTAAAACTCACTGGTCCACTGTTGGGCCAACACTAATCTTGCTTGTATTCATAATCTCCTTGAACTGGAAAGGTGTGGGCTGAGACAATGCGAGCTGCAGAAAAAAAAAGTTAGCAGTCAAAAAACACCAGCTTCTTTTGCTGCTCTTACCAGTTACACAATTTTTAGCTGGTAACATTTGTTTTACGATGTAACTAAACTGAAATCCGATTTTATTTTATTTTTTTGGAACATTTTAAGGTTGACATTAGTTTTTCTGCTACACAAATGTATTTACTATGGGATTTACTATAAGTCTGAGCTGGAGTAAAAAAGGAAAGGGAAACTGAGAGGGGGAGATTCATGCACGATCTGCCGTTAACTGAATGAAAATCAGGAAATGTTTTCAGCAACAAGGCATTCATGAACAGCAGGTGTAAGAACCTAAACCAAAACTAATATCACATCTGAGGATCCTGTGTGTGATCCAAAAAGCAGTATGCATAATAAATAGCTTTTATTGAAACTTGCATAAAGAGGCAACAGTTCTCCCTACAGAGTAGATCTACACCCAAAATTAAAACCCGCTGTTCCTCCTGCATGCTGCATGTCCCTAGTTGTGCACTGATGTCTCACAGTAGGGCAGGTGAGGAGTCTCCTCTCCTTGTGCAACTAGTTTACAATATATATGCGATTGTTTCTGCTTTGTACTTATAATTACATTTTTTGTAACTACAATTGGAATGTTTTTTAGATTGTCAGAATGCAACAGCAGGATCTTGTCTTTGCATATTGTGGGGAATGAGCTAAACAGAACAAAGTGTTGCTGGTCATGAATCCATTCAAACACAAACCCTGTCTCCAAGACAAAATGTACTAATTTGTACAACAACAACAACAACAATAAAACAAGACAACTACATTCTTGATTGTAATTTTATCATTTTCTATTTCCACTAAGGTAAATAACTGCAAAAAAATAAAATATTATAGCAGATTATTTTCATTACTTCTCTATTTATCAGGAACATAAGTGAGACAATGCATTTTCAGATCTACTACTATGGATATATAGAACCATCATTATAGGTGTGATAGCACTGTATTAACTGTATTATGGACTAATGAAATTCAAACTACGTGTATTTAAGGTTACAATGTAACTGCAAACCAAAAGTCAAACCGAAAGTCAACATCTAATTTCAAGACCCGTTAAAAAAATGCCCTAAAGCTACAGTAAACACACATCGATTGAAGTGCTTAAAGCCAAAGTAATAATAGTAAGAGAATATGGTATTATACATGTAGATTTAAGAAACTTTACGTTACCTTTATCATCATCACTGGCTTCAAACACTGAGGAAAAGGGAACACAGAAGCTGCTGCATTTGGGAAAAACAGAAAAAAATCATCTTGTTAAACACTTTCACCCTGAAAGCCACAATGGGCTTCACTTGTACTTAAATATCCAGCTGTTATTATTATTCTGTTTTTTACTTTAGTGACAGCAGCCTTGTTGAAAATTTACACAATTTAAACCCCTCAGTACATTGTCTGTAAGACATTTCAGAAAGGTTCTGTTATTTTAAATATTCCAGTAAGTGGAAATTCCAAAGAATTGACACTGCTTCTTTTTTTGAAAAGGAAGGGTGAAATAAATGGCACTGAGGAGCTGATTTGTCTAAAAGAAAAAAAAAAATACAAACTGAGTGAAGTGAAAAAATGACAATGACATGCTTAACAGGGTGGGGAAATGAGAGAATTAAGATAAACTGTCAAAGAGTGAGTCAAAGACAACGCTAGTTACTGTAAAAAATATTTTGAGGGTTTATGCTGAAGAATATTACATCAAGAGATATACCAGTTGTAAAAGCATCTCACAGGAGTAAAAAGCACTTTCAATTAATAATCAGTAACCAAGAAGACCATCAAAAGGAATTTAGTAGCCTGATATAACATAACTAGATACATTATATTAATGTGATAAATCCCTTCAGATACCCAGTCATAACAAACTTTATATCCTCCCTCATTGACTCATCTGAGTATGGGACTATGTAGTTCATATTTCAAATACAGCAGATCATTTTAGGAGGGGCTGTGGTGCAGGATGGTAAGGTGGTTGTCCACCAATCTCACAGTGGTTGGTCCGATCTCCTCCAGTCACATGTCAAAGTGTCCTTGAGCAAGACACTGAAGCCCAGTTTCTCCCAGTGAGTGTTGGCCAGCTGTATAGAAGCTCCCCCATCAGTGTGTGTGTGATTGTGAGTGTGAATGGGTGAATAAGAAGCAGTGTAAAGCACTATATAAGTGCAGACCATATACCATTTGTCGGCATGTTGATTTGGCCCCGTTTTTACACCGGATGCCCTCCCCAATTTCTACCAGGCTTGGGACCGGCACTGCTCGGCTGGGGCTGGGGCTGGGCTGTTGGGGGTTTAGTGTCTTGCCCAGGGACACTTTGAAATGTGGTCGGTAGCCGGCCACTCTACCAACTTAGCCACTGTTGACATTTATACTGTATTGTATTTAATATCAAATGTCTTACACCATGACTAAACAACCCTTGGACTGGGTTGTTCCTCATAATTGGCGATTCCTAATGGGCAGGACAGATTATCAGCCATAAAATTAGCTTTATTTATTTATGAAGTGTAAAAAGTAGTATTATGATCTAATGAATAAATGTGAAGAGGAAGAAGAAGACGAACCTGCAGCAGCTGACTGATAGTGTGCAGGTCTTATTCCTCTGAAACGCCTCCACCTATTCTCAGACTTTTATCACCTAAATTCTATGTTCTTGGAATAAAGGCTTCAGTGGTCTCTAGTTTGTGACAGGCCTTTAGAAATATGAAATCTAAGATAATACGGTCAGCTTTAGAACAATGTTTATAAACATTTTCAGTTCAAAGATGTTTGAACTGATTTACCCAATGGCTGCCAGCTGGTCTGAGTCAAATACATCTATAGATCTATATAGTTACTACATTAAACAAACAAAAAAAATATTTCCAATTGCTAAACATAAATGTATATGTAATGTATCCACTAACAAAATGCTGGGGAAAAAAAATGCATTGAACAGTATTCTATAATATTGGGGATAGAATTTAGCCTGTTTTGGGTATGAGGGATATAAGAGAAGAGAAAGAACAAAAGGCTGAACACTCCTGAGTGTCCCTAAAAGGCTCATTCTGCACCATTCTTCCTTAGACAAAATAAAACATTTGTGTTCTTTTCCTCTGATGTGCTCCTGTTTATTTGATCCCAACAGAGAAATGCAGGATTATCAATATTTAAAGAGGTTAATCGCTGCAGATAAAATATTCTTAATGTTATTTGTGACATTTGTTGGGCCACAAACAAGAATCTTAGATGTCTGATCCAAACTCTGTCTTCTCTCTGGTGTTGTGATCTGTGAAGTCCATTCTGGTTATCAGCTACACTGGCCAAGTCTTGTAAGCAGCCAGCTGGTGCCCAAGAATTGCCCAAACATGCTCATCCAACCGTCTCTCGTTGCCACTGCTGCACACCACAGCCAAAACACACATCTGATGACTACAGCCAACACAGCAGAAATATAGAGAAGAAGAACTGAACAGAAAATTATAATTAAATACAGATAAATGTCAGATTTATTATTTTTTATTACGGATTAATTTTAAGTTATTTTTGACCAATTTTTAAATCGATATTCTGCATATCTTTTGGTGCTCTTTTGAATTACTACTGAACCGAATATTTTGTCTGTACAGTGGAAACAGATTTTCACAAGCTAATTTTATGGAAATTAATCATAGCTGCACCCACTGTGGAATAATCAAAGTAATCATGGGGTGACATACAGTATAGAAATCAAATTGTATGTAATCAAAGTCTTACCTGGTTCCTAAGTGAGCACAGAAAATCCTACTTTGACCTGCAGTGGCTAAGTGGTTGGCTACAAGCTCACGCTGAGGCTTCTTTAACATTAGGGTTGAGGTGTGAGGGTGACTTACAATAAACTATGTAATTGCTCAAGTTATTTGGAAACGCAAGTTTTAAAGAGAAGTACTCAATTTGGTCTCTATGGTAGTCTGATACCCCTTTACCTCAAATCCACTTGTTGCTCAGTCTTTTAAACAATCCAAATCACCATCACCATTTCATTTTAATGGGACTTAAAATGAAGGTGGAAGACAATGGGCCTCATTCAGCAATATTTCGTTTTTCTTGAAATTGTTTTTTTTTTTTTAAAGTCCTCAGAAAAGTCCAAGTCATGACTCAAACTGTAAATTTGTTCGTACCGTAGATTAATCCTTTTGTCCTTATAAGTTGATGGTGTGTTCTAATTCTTCCTATTTATTTATTATTCCTTGCAGAAAACTGACAGGGAAAGTAGAGACAAATCACACATTAAAAAAAAAAAAAATCTAAGATCTAAAGATGGTAGAGAACTGGCCTCCTAACTGAAAAAAAAAAACTTTACAGTTTTCAGGTTTAGGACAGGGAGAACAACTGATGTATAAGAGAGACACTTCTCTTGTGGAGCACGGGCTTGCCAACAACTACTCGAGCTAGAGCAGTGCATCGGAGGCCATTAGTGGAATCATGGCACTCTCAGTTGGTGTTGTATGTTGATGAGTATGCAAAGATTATCTTAATATTTAAGAATAAATGCTATATAGGAAAACAGTGAATGAGAGAATCTTTAAAAAAAAAGAATTTGGTAGATGCTTAAGGCCTAATCTTATTTGGTACAGGTACACACTTGTATATATCTGTGCACGTTTAAAATGTCATGATAAATCCAAGTGAAATTGCCTCAAAAGAATATTTAAAATTGTGTTGCTGAAACATTCAGTGGAGCATATTAAAGCAAATGAATTTTTGTGAACATTAAAATTTGTGTCCAACATTTTGCTGATAAAACATTGATTGATAACTATGGTTGGACAAGATGTTTATAATCTGCATCTAATGCTAATAAAGTTTTTTTTTTTTTAAATATGCCAGAATTCAAGTTCAGTTTAAACAGTAAATACTGAAACATTAGAGAGGGGAACTTAATCAAATCCAAATCCAGCAAATGATCTAAGATTTAAGTCACGTTGCAACCTTTTGCCCTGAACTGAGTCTCCCAGGCAGACTTTACATTAAAGTCCGTTCAACTACCAAGGATCATTTTTATCACAGCAGTCGATAAACGAGGTATGGGCTGCAATGTCCTAAGCTTGCTGTGATCCCTAATAACCAATATGGTGTAATTGTACCGTCACAACAATAAAAATGTGTAATAGAGATGTGATGAACAAAAAATACACTCCTGTCTCTTAGATGTTATGTTTCCAGAATCCATTTGGAGGATGCTCAGAGAAACAGCAGCTTGTTTAATGATTATCATGGTGTGTTTATGCACCAACAGGATATGGTTATGATTATAGGGAAAGAGTGTGGCTTTGATGAAATACAGAAAAAGGCAACGGTGAGTTGAAGAACAAGAATAGACTTTTACTTGCACAACACATAACCAAAGCCAACCTTTTAGAAGCCCTCTACACATAACCTCAGATTTAACATCAAGTTCTAAGACCACACCACAATATTTAATACATAAAAACAATAAGGTAAGATTTTTTTTCTAAAGTGACATGCAACAAAAATCTCTAACAGAGAAACACCTGCAGAAATTCAGCTTATTTAATTATGATAATAATAAATACAAAACAATAGTTTGCAGCTACGTCTCTGACACTTGTAGAGAAATTCTCTTTATGTTTGCCCGCCTCTGCACACAGGTCAGTTCTTGCTCAAGGACACTACAGCAGAGCAGCAGATATTAGTTACAGACTGTACGGTGCACATGCCCAAGGATTTAGTAAAAGGTTAGTTTCCCATTCTTTTGTCCTACTGTCAAAACTGGATGTTATAAATCATCACACATGACAAAAATGTATGCAAAGACTGCAAGGGTTTTAAAGAGTGGAGTACAGAACGGACTCTGAGAGAGTTATTTCAATAACCAAAGTTTTCATGTCCATTACATTATTTTAACCAACCATATAATTGTAATTTGTCTAACTCCAAACATCTTTTTATTCAATGGTAGCCTAAAAACTTTTTTTTTCCAGTATGTTAAACTTGTGTTTCTCTTCCAGTAGTATCACTCTGCTTCTTCTAACCCCTCTCCCTTTTAATTTTCATGCCATGTCTTTGAGAAAAACTAAACAATAGAGTGCTTTAAAACAAGCTTGTGCTTAGTGTAAAGCCAAAAGCAAAGCATGTACTCATGTTTTTTTCACTTGGGAATGAGAGAAATGAATGTGAATGAGTTACGTTTCTTGTAATAATTTGCTTTCCTGTAGCTGAAGTTAATCCCGCATCAATGCATTTTGGGCCACCAAACACACAAATGGAAATGTAATTGTGTGTAAAGTGTGCTCCATTCCATTCATGTGATAAAGGCATTGGGGATGCAGTTTGGGGGCCAACAATCTAAATCGAATCTCGTAGTTTTCCCTTAAACGTTTCCTCGCAGGCCGTACTCTCAACGGAGTAGTTGATATAGATCAGACAGAAGTGGAGGGGATAAAGTTCAGAAATGAGAGAGCCTTTTTCTTCTCATTCACAGTGGATGGTGATTCTCTCACACATGCTTGGCTGCCATTTACAGGGCCACACTGTCACTAATGTGTCTTTTTTGTCACTGATGGAAAGCCAGTGTAGTAGGAAGAGATAATAACGGAAATTTTATCTTTGGTGTGAAATGTGGCACTTGAAGGAAACTGTATTACTTTTGAAGTCTAAACAGTAATACCTTTGATATCTAATGCCAGATTGAGGTCATTTCTTCTCTTTTATTTATGTACTGAGACACACAGGCCGGCAATCTATATGTTTTTTTCACACTGCAGCTGTGCATAAAAGGTAGAGACTGAAAGTGTCACATCTGATCAAATACACAATCTCCTCTCAATCTTTAGTGAATAAATGTATGAAACATTAAGGAAAACAGCTTTTGTCTTGGTATAATGATCACAGACAGAAGCAAAAGGACTACACAGAAATGCAAAATGATCATAGTAGTAGATGCATAGCAAATAAATAATATAAAGGAACTATAAAAAGCAACAGTATCACAAAAAAATACACCCACAAAGTAACAGCAAACGACCAAACTCCAAACAATCAAAACAATCAGCAAAACAATCATAAACTGATGCAAATTTTCTACAAAGTAATAAGAAATGACTACAAAATGATCATAAAAATGACTACAAACCCTGTAAGCCTTGCTCCTGTGTCAGGGCAACTCTGTGAAATAATGCTTATATACAACTGAATAAAACCCATTTTGGAGGCAAAAGAGATTGGGAGGAATTTATGTTTTCTATTAATGTCAAGATACATTTGGAAAGTTGCAAACGTGTTTATATTTAACACGTCAGTAAATCGTTCAAAAACATATTTTCTTTTCTGCCAAAATATCTGATCTTGCAGTATGCATTGGTAGTGTATACAGTGTTATTAAGTTTTTCATGATATTTGTATGCTTAGTAGAAAACTGTGGAAAAATAGACTAGAATATCAATATCAAAACAATATCAAACACAAGATGTTTATTCATCCAAATTTATATTACATATATAATTAGTATTTGGGATATATATATATATATATAAAAACACATACAGAGAGAGAGAGAGAGAGAGAGCGAGAGCGATAGATATATAGATATATACAAATATATATACTTAATTCATCCCTGATCTTGACATAATAAAACATTTGATGCAAGGTTGGTTACATTTTGAAAAGTAAAGTTACACACAGTCGTTTCTTGTTTGATGTTCAAACAGAGAACATTTATTCTCTTTCTGAACTCCAAACCCCACTATTAGACATGCTTAACCTTCTTCGTTCTGTAAAAGAATGATATAAAATCTAGGAAAATCGCCCTCACTTCTCATTTTTGCTCCGTTTGGGTCGGCCGTAAAACAAATGTGAAATTTGCAGAAGCACTCGAGGAAATTACAACCATTAATTAAACAAAACCTGAAGAAAAACTATTTCTGTATGACATATTATCCAGTTTGTCGGTCACAAAGGGAAACACAGACCTGCTTGGAGACAGAAAGTTCCTTCCTATTACCGCCCCCCCGTTTGCACTCTGGTCTAGCTCTAAAGCAATGATCCATGACACAAATGATTCATGAGAGCATGCCATGTTATGTTTTATATTCCTGCAATAAAACTTTTATAAATGTCACCAAAAAATGACAACTGCCAGGCAGCAGTGCTATTCATACCAGAGTGAGAATTAGGCCTGGGTGTGTCCACGCCAACTATCAATAGGTGATTAGTATAATCCACAGGGCAATTTTTTGCAAAGCGGATATGTGGAGTTACAAACAGGGTCAAATTTACAATGTCACCGGGCAACAGTTTGCAATACTGTATTAAAATACTGGGAATCTTTGCCAAAATGTTACACATCTGCTGCCTGCCTGCCAGTCTGGTCTGCTTTAGCATGAGCACAGTGACAGGTGAGCAGTTCTCGCAACAAAACTGAGAGGTGTGTACAAAAAGGGCGATCGAGGGATTTCAGTTTAAGATTATGTTTATCAATTTTAACAATGAGGACACATTTTTCTATCCAGAGTTCATATATTGTTTATTTTTCTTTCGAAGCATTAAATAAATGAACGGAACGAAAGGATCCTTTTGATTCATATGAAAAATTTTAATTCACCAAATGCGAAGCTACATGAATTGGACTGAATAAGACCTTTTCCAAATGTTGACTTTTGCCAGGCTGATCATAATATCATAGGTCATCATATGTTTGTTTTTATAAGCAAGTAAATTTTGAAATGTCAACAATTAAGTTTGATTTTACAGCAAGGATGCTCAGCCCAAATGTACAACATCAGACAGCATGCAGAGGTACAAATATCAATATGGACAGACAGCGTGAACAGCTGCTATATTTTTCTGTTATCTACCCGCAAGATGATAACTTAACAACTAGTCACTTCAGCTGAAACATTTTAAACCATAGATTCATCCATGTGAGCTGATGAGTCACACGCTGACTTTTTGAACCCCCTGAATCTTTGAGCTCTTCCATTTAAAATTAGCTTTCTTTAATTATACTGCTTCGAGTTCTTATTTTTACCAGAAAATGTGCCCACATCCCTGTAAAATCTCCTCAGGCAAATTCACTGTATCCACAAAAGTTGGTCTGCCTTCCTCTGACAGCACAGAAGGGAAAGCTCCAGTTTTTTCCTTTTGATGATTTCCTGGCTCTGGTGCTCATGTTTGCAAATCTAGGCTAAGATTACAAAAATAACACATTAATTCTGCTATAGATGATTTGCCTTTCACTCCCATAGGTTCTAAAATATGTGTATAAGGGTATTTATTTTAATTCATATGTGAAATGTGCTTGTGCTGATTTATATTTAGGCAGCAGTTCCAAATATTAGTTGTTTTTTCCAACTCTTACAGGCAGTATTTTTTTTAATTACGGTTCATCCTTTAGCCAAAAGTCACACTTTGGAATAAAATGTAAAAGTAAAAAATAAAGTCTGTCATGGCGCAAATATCCATCTCTAAAAAAGCTGAGGGATTCAAACAACCTTTATCTGTTCGCACAGGTCAATAACTGGTAATGAAAATCTATTTAAATACCATCACAGTTTCCAAAGTATCTGGCCAATTTTCCCTGCTAACTGGCAACGTAATGAGATGGACGGTTGACTCATATTGTTAGTGTAAACAACAACACTTGTTTGTGCCAAGTTATTCAATCTGCATAGCTCCAATTATTTATAATTAGCAAGTCATTTGTGCCCCAGGTCACAGCAACACTGGTAATTACAAACCTCATTTTACAAGAAAGCATCATCCAAGTTATCCCAGCACTTTGGATGAGAAAGAGGCTTTAAAAGCTCCCTTTAGAGGCCGTGTGATATGACTTCTGCATTGTTTAGTTTTTCAAATGTCCTATTGGTATATTTTCTTCTATGTTTGAAGATTGTGTTCAAGCTGGAAAAAGCATTTTGCTAAATTATAGTGAGGTAAATGAAAAAAGAACAGCTGCAACCATAAACACAAAATTTCTAGCCTGAGCAGAATGAAATGTTACCATGCTAAAATCTTGACAATTATGCTTTCAAACTCATAAATAGAAAGTACAGTTTTTACCAGGTCTTAATCTTGAACGTTAGCAAATGAACATGTTCGCAAAAACAATGATAACATGCATTTTTAGACTTGCATTTTATGCTTCTCAATTTAGTTTTGCATGTTAGGATTAGCAATTAGCAAGCTAATGCAAATTTCCCCATGTTCATCATTCTTTTTTTTTATTAATTAACATATTAACTGGCTATCTTTATACTACTACCAATATTACCTTTTTTGATGTTTAAAAACAAATGTGTTAACGTATTATGCTAACCTGTTTATAATCCCAAACTGCTAAAATGCTGCCGTTTAACTGTTTTTTAACATATGTTCGGCATCTTAGATCAGTGTGTTTTATTGCAAAATTTGCTATTTATTCATAAAACAAAAAGTTCACATAGGCACAAATTTTGTCCATATAATGGTGCTAAATGAACAAATGGTCATCTAGAATCAACATGATGGTAAATATCAGTATATCAGATGGTAAATACCAGTAAATATGACAGTTGACAAACTTGAAGATGAAGTGACAGACATCAACACTGACGTACATGTAAGCTGTGTCATAGTTAAAATCAACTGCTGAATTATGAAGGGGCCTGGTTCCTGTTAGATGCTACACTATAGGATATCACCAGCCTGGACAGAAAAGACAGAGTCCATTTCATATTTATGCATAAACAATATTTCTCACAGCCTTTGCTCACCAAGCGACTTCATATCAGGATTACAGAGGCACAATGCAATTCCCCGGCAAAGAAAATGTTGCTTACAGATTTCCTACATTTCCTCTGTGGCCCAAATTTAGTTTTAAAATAGCTTAGGGAGTCTGACATAGAGCAAACACTCTAGCTCTATAAAATGTTTAAATATGGCTGCATGAAAATGAAACCTAAAACCTTTGCAAAAGTCAAATTAAACTCATTCAACATGCAAACAAGGCTAAATCATAGTGTCTGTCACAGACACTTTTTTATAAGAAGAAGTGAACGGTAAGCTGTTCTTGTATCTCTCAGTAGAAATGAAACATCTGAAGTCATTTACTTTGATAATAATACACACCAGGTGGAAGCCAGGGTTTGGGACTTTTCATTTCTCAGTTCTGTAACCAATGAAGTCTCACCAATGCCAACTAACACCATTTATTTCACAGAGCTAAGCCAATTAATTCAACTCAAATACTAATGAAATAACACAAGTTTCTCTATTAAAGCAATTAGCCTAAACCCTATCATCTCTCCAGAGTGACTCAAACAGTGGGAGGTTAAGGCAGCAGAGATGTTTTAAAAAGTGCAGGGCCAGCATTTTGGACAAGGGTATGCTTCTCCTGGAGAAAGAGTGTTAAGTTTATTCCAGCTAATTAGTTAAACTACACACAATTGTCTCAGTTTATGTTACAAAGCACCAACCTTTGCCGTCAATTCTGTTGTTTTGCGCATGTGCTAGAAGTGAGAGTGACCTCTCATCTGATGCCTGACAGTATGAACCCGTCTTTCACACTGCAGGGAACTGTCCACTACATAGACAGCAAAGATAAAGATTTGCCTTAGGTTTCAATCACCCAGGCTTTAGTCCCAACTCTTCCAAGTTAGCTTTCTACTCGTTTATGCTCGTTTAACGACCTTAAATGCATCTTTACCCAGTATTACTCTGACTTACTGATTTCCAGTTTTTTTACTTTACTTATCTTGGGGTACAGCAGCTACTCTAAATACACCTTTGTGTTTTTCTGTGACATTGTAGTAGTGCACAAGAGGCAAAAAGTCAGCCAACATGTGCATCAATATAAATGGTGCATCTATTTTAGAGTTAGTCAATTTAGCTGCACACCAAAAACACCTGGGTATGAAAAATTGAGCAAAGGTGATCCTGAATACTTTACAAATGGAACTTTTCATTACCTGTCAATGTGACATTTTTTCTTTTTAAAAGTAAAACAGCCCAACTTTGAGTCTAAAAATAGCCAAACCACAACTTGAATTGTTATTGCCATGAGCCGCGCTCTCTCCTTTGCAACACTGAAACAGCCTGTGAAGCGTCTCTCTTATTTTGCTTCACCCAGCTCACTGTGAATGATGTATGAGTTTGTTGCTTCTGTGTCAATAAATGTTGCGATAAAGTTCTGCACCCTTGCTGTGTCTCATTGTGTCTCACTGTGGCTGAACATGTTGGCTTGTCAAATCGAACAGCAGCATGCGAATGTGCTGCTTTCCTGTTCCCATTGCTCTGACCAAGACTTATAAATAACAAACGTTTGTCTCTTACGTGAAATGACTGAAATTACGTGAAATCTCATCCTAATTTTACCACATTTAGCATGGATTTTAGTTAATGCAACAATTGTGTAAAAGTATGAAACAAATGGTAAGCTCTGTTATGCCCTCAGGTCTTACCTTTGTTTTATACTGCATGGATTGTCACTGCACGCCGCAACATCTTGACTTGTGACAGAAAATTGTCGAATCTGTGGAACCACTAATAGTGATACAAAGACAAGAGCATCTAGACTTCACATAGTCTCCACTTGTCCGCTGCAAAAATAGAAACTCTCTGGATGTGGAAGGCTTATTGTCAGATTCCTATCCAAGTATAACTTGGCAACCATTTCACACAAAGGCTGCACTTTTTCATTCAGCCATGCCTCTGTTCATGGATGATCTCATTCTTGCCATGACAGAGGCTGACAAATTGTCAGCCAGGAAGCTGACATGTCTGACTGGCAGGTGGAATAAAATGAGGAGCCTAAAAAAGTATAATTATTTTACAACTTTACCACAAGCTCCCAGACATTCATCATTTAGACGGTGTTGTAGTGGTTCGGTCTAGAAAAGAGGGCCTCTGTAAACATTTGTCTTTTGACACAAACTGCCGGTCAAGTAGGGGTCATTTTAAGATACATCCCTCAAGATGCTTGTGGACTCCCCACCCCCTTAAATTAGCTCCTAGTGTTGATTTGTAGTAGAAAATACTGAGACTAGAACCTTTCTTCAGGTACACCGCTGAAGATGATTAACAGCTAGTGAAATCTAGAAATCCTCAAACCTGCATTGCTAATCATTAACTCCTCTGAACATCAGTTGTTTTCGGTAAGCTTCCTTTTGCTGAGTCCTGTCAAACCTTGCTAAGGGCAGTGCAAGTCATTTTACCACCGCTGATCCTCCTCCTCATAAGCGGATTGGAGGAAGGGGGGGCAGCCACGTTTTGGCAGCCACGGTCAGTGATAAGGGTGACCCGGTCATCTCGCTGCAAGCTTCTACACGCTTTCTTTTCTTTGAAGCATAAGGTAACATGCTTTGTCCTTACTGGACGCCCTTGCAGAGAAAGGAACAGTGTCTTGTGACAGTAACTGTACTAGAAAAGACAAATCTGAGACTAGCGTTTCAAGCTTGTGCCTGTTTTGATCTTCATTTTGTTGTTTACTAGTGGACTAAGTGATAAAATGAAGTACATATTTTTTGTGTTCCAGCTTCAAAACATACTGATAATAGATAAAAGAAGCTTTAGAAAAGCATACTGCAACCATTAAAGCAATATTTGAGCTATGAAATCCAAGAGGAGCTGCAGCATAACTAGAGGGTTTTCGTTTCCCTTCTTCCCAATTTCTAATGCATTTATTAACTTAAAAACTTCTGCAACCTACATAGAGCTGTGTCACAAATGTAACAAATTGCCCTCCATGCTCGAACATGGAGCGATTTTCAGCAGTAACAGTTTGTAACCAATTGGCCAGCAAATTGGTCCAGTTTACAAAGTCACTTGCTTTGAGAATTACTATGTAGAACCAAAGTAGGATACTGAAAAAAAATAAGCTGTGGTCTTAGTTCAAAATCAGAGAGCATGCCCCTTTGTGCTTTTAGATTTTATTTAATTCAAAAGAAAGCAGAGAAAACAGCCTTTCAATGCACAGCGGTACATTCTGTAAGAAAGTGACACTAATAATGGCCTTGTGTTGAGACATCTGTCAACTCTGCATTCTCCGCAATGAAATAAATTCTTTACAAAGGAACATGTCTACTGCTTTTTGAAGCCAGCCAGCACCATCTAATTTGTTCAATTTTCACCACTGAAAAGGTACCAATTTGTTGAGTCAGGAGAGGAATTTTCAATTTAGCAGAAATCACATCAAGAGTCCGCCTCTGCAACATCAAACCCAGCCCCCTGAAGTCAGTGATCACATGATAGCGATCCCATGGAAGAGTGCAATACAGTTCATGGAAGCACTGGAGGAAGTAAAGAAACTAAGGGACTTCAGATAAAGCAATACTGTGTATAGTGACAGCATTGTCAAAATGCAAAAAGTAACTTAAAAAGATAATTAACTGATGGAGCACCCTGCTAGTCACATAGTTACTGTGCATGCCACATTTTAATTCTGGTCATACCTTGTCTTATAATTATCAACGGTTTTTAAAGTGACATATTTACCCGTTTAATTCCATAAGACAAAATTGGGACAAAACGTTGTCAGGAATAAATGAGCCGAAGTTATGTAATAAGGTTTCTGCACACTGCCAGCGTAACAGATGTTGACATTGTTCATAATAATTGGACAGACCTGACTCATAAAATATGGAGATTTTACAAGAATAATTTATGTTGTTGACTAGGCCATTTCCGTGGCATATTTTCATGATTAGAGAATTTTATCATCATAACTCAAAACATCAAGTGCCTACTTTTAGGATGTGAACTCTGGCAACTCCAACAGTGGCATGAAAGTAGTGGGATACCATTTCCTTATTCACTTTTCATTTTTAGTTCAGGATGCCACACCGAAAGCACAGGTTGAGACTTTGTGGTTTTGATACATAACTACTACAGTTACAGACAAGGATTTGCTCAAAATAAATACATATACCGCTTCGAAATGTACCGAGAAGAGTAAAGTACACTCCCAACTTCACAGCTGCACTAATGCACATGACCTAAAAAATGCGCTCATTATTAAAAATCTGCATAAATACTTGCACAGTGTTCCTGCTGTGACTGGTGACTAGAGTCAAGTTAACCTGATAAATGAGTTGAATTTCACAGAAAGCCTGTGTCCTTGGTGGGCGCAGCTTGTGTTAGTCTTTCGCCATGCTGATTGATAGTGGCGGATGCTAATTCCATGGCAAATGATGCTATTATTCAGGGGCTCAAATTGAATTACTTCATCCATTGGATCTGCTTAACATTTTCCCCATGGAGAGTTTAGCAACCAGTGTAATCTCGCCTGCTTTCTTACAAGTCCTGTTTGTCATGCCTAGTCTCTGTCTGTCTGTCTCACTGCAGCACGGTGCTGAAAACTCTTTCTACACTCACACTCTTACAATTAAACACAAAGTGAAGTTACAGCTTTAAGAGCAATTCAGCCTTTTTCTAATCCACGGACATCTGTGACTCTTTTCTGAGCTTTAACATAACTTAACCAAAAACCTGAATAACTTTAATACCATCCGCTGTCTCTTCATACACGTTTTATGTCTTATCATGATAGGTCAACATTTTACTTTGTATACTATGGACAGTACAGAGGCTTAGTCTGTAAAATATGTTAGTTGATTGTGTTTATTTAGTGTCATGTATTTGCAATTTTATGTGTTAGTCTAGAGTCTGAATGCAGTAAGTAGTAAAAAAAAAGAAGTCAGTCAGTTTTACAAAAAAGTCAGAACTAACACCATAACTGAATGTAGTTACTTTAACACATACACCCATAGTTTGCATTTATCAATAATTAGATTTTTTTTTGGTTTGCCAATAACTAGAAGCAGGAAAGTCAGTCTTAAAAAGTTGCTATCCACAAATCATTCTGAAGCCGGAAGCTGCTAACCACACATCAAGTATTCTTTAAAACTGGTAAGAAAATTGTCTGGCACTGAAATAAGAGAGCCGCTCTCTTTCTGTGTCAAAGACCAGGCAGCTTAACCGAAGCAGAAGGGATGCTGTGTGTGTTACCACAGAGTCCATTTTCCATGACGGGATGGGAACCCCCCAAGCCCTGTAGCACTATTAGCAGTGTTGCTAGATATAGCATGTCAAACAAAGGGCCTGCTTTCAATTATGGTAAAATCAACTACATATGTGGATGTATAAGGAAGATTCCGGGTGGAATGAAAAAGCCTACTATAAAAACTGTACTATAAAAGCTGATTCCATTAATTTTTCAAACTGTATATTTCTAACAACAATGCCAACCAATGCCCTGTAGAGATGATGATGCATTTTGAGGACAGGTTGTGTGCTCTTGATGGATGATACAGAAAACACCAGTTAAGGACCATTACTGTGTGAAGCCAATTTTCCACAAGAGCTTTGACATTGAGATCACTGTGTGAACTCCAATACAATCCAGAGACCCTGTGATAGAGAAGTACAACCTAAAAAAAAAAAAAAAAAATCATGGTTCGTGAATTCCCTGCATGGGCTCTGGCAGCTGATGCGCTCCACTTGTGCGAGTGAGTTAAATTTGCGAGGGAAAATTGCTGAACAGTGTTTGTATTAACAGACTTTACCGCATTAGCCCCAGAATAGGTTAAAATGCAATCACAGACTGGAAAATGTATTCATTTTGTGACTGTCAGGATGATCCCCACATTCTGCAAATGGAATAACTCACACAATGGCTGAAGTAAAAAGAAGGATCTTCTCCTGAGTTACAACCGTTAACATTTGAAACAAAAATGAGTTCACACAGGCCTACAAGCATACACTCTACAATTCACATCAATAAATACATTTAGCAGCTTATCAGTTGTTTTCCATGCTTCTAATTAATCGTGATTTTTAGCTTTAATAGACATAATAATGGCAACAGTGCCATTATTCATCAGGGGAAGTGTCAGTGAACAATGAGTAAATCCATTTTATAATGGGAAATGCCAAACATTATGCTCTGAAATAAACTTTTGTCTGCCTGTTTCTATTTTTAGAATAGATGACAAAGCAGACTAACAGACTGTAATAAACTGAAATTCCACTACCATTAAGCCACACTAATCGATATTTACATATAACTAATGTATTCAATAATTGCTTATTAAAAGAGTGCCTGTTTATATTGACAGACCCTGAACCCTGCTCGGCTTCTCAGCATCTTCCAGTTCAAAGTTTGGTTTTTAATGGTGACTTTACGGTTTTGATTCACTGGTACTACATTTTTCAAAGGCAGACAACTAAATAATAAACCAAGCGCTGCCTGTCGAGAACCACACAGCAGCCAGAAGAAGTTAACAGCTATTTGGTAATCACTGTGGAACAAATAGCAGCTAAAGAGCCAGGCATTTCCCACAGGAGTCGGATAGAGACCAAAACAATTCCAATGCCATATATTGTTCGAACGGCCACAAACAGGAATCCAAATATGCAACAGCAGACACGTTAAAAGTCTCTTTCGGCAGAACAATCAGATTGGAGCAGAAAGAGACTTTTAAATAATGTGTAGAAACGTGAGCCTGAAATGTGACTGTTGACTCTGACATATCAGTGACTTAATTGGCTTTATTTTCCTGAGGGTTTTGACCCCTCGGTAGAAGAGCAAATCACAATTTGACAATTTCAGTTCAGCCCTGAAACTTTCAGCAGCTTTTGGTGTTTCTATGTCTTTCAAACGTGTGAACAGGCTAAGGTGATAATAGGTCTTTTCGTAGTTGTTGTTTACAGCTTGCTGCGCTGCTATAAAAATCATTAAAAGCAGGTTCTGCTTTCAATGTGTAATGAACGATTGATTACAATTTCCAAATGACTTCCACTGCCCATATAATTAAAAACATTAAAAAGCAAACAAAGAAAAAAATCATGAGCCTCTCAGCAAAAGCAGTCAGATATTCTGATGGCTGTTGAGTTCTATAAAAGCCGACATCTCACCAGAAACACAGACAGAGCCACAAACAAAGCAATTTAGTCTATTCTCTTGACTAAACTTGCTGACAGGACTTGCCTTCAATGTTTGTATTGCTTTTGCTATTCGTTCAGTTGCTTTACACAAGCTGTGTGTTTACAGAGGTGGCAGCTCATCTGCCACTGAAACTGCAGGGCCTATTTGGGTACAGAGCGTCCAGGAGGGATGAGTGAATATAACCACAGAAACCAGTCGTCTTTGCTCCCAAATAGGAATCCCAGAGCGAGAGGCGGCCTGTCAGTTCCATCAATGCTGGGATTATCCCCCAGAAGAGACGGCATTTTTATTGGCCTTGCTCCAGTGCCGAGACCACCGGTCTAATAAGTCAGTGATGCCTCTCTCTTTCTCTCTATTTGAAGCATTCTTTCACTTACAGCTCTCATTTTTATTCCATTCTTTTTTAATCTTTCCTTTCCTACAAAAACGTTTTTTGGGGGTTTTTTATGAACAAAAGTGTCTTTAGCCTGGCAGATGAAGGACAGAAATCCCTGACAGCAGGCCTATTAGCCACATGCCATTGTTGAACATTGTTGAATTCTACTCAAATATCACCAAAAATGCCATCAGTCTGTGTTTGCATGCATTCCAGGGGTTATAACTGACTTTTTAATGCTCCTAATTGCCCTAATAACAACAGGACATCTTGCCAGTGTTAGTTTTATCATCAAATACTATTAATAAATTTAAATAAAACTTTTATAAATTAAAACAATCTTTTGAGAGCAAGAACTATATGTTTCACATCATTTTACATCTGTCATTAGACATCTCAACACAAAATCTTATGAAACAACCTGTAGCATCTGTGGAATCACAAAGTGCAGCTACTGATCAGTTAAAAACTGTTGAATCAAAGATTGATTTAGCTTATTGACCTGCTGCACTAAGTAACATTCTGACACTATATCTGATATTACTGATTTGTGGAAGAAACAGATTTATGAACTGAACAAGTCCACTGAGAACATCTAAGACAATCTAGAAGAAATGCAGCATCACTCAGACATTTATGAAGGTGAGATGGTTTAGTCTTTAGTTCTGTTGATGTAATTGTACCATTGCATATGTTTTGTTGTGTATTGCTATTATTACACCAAATCACATTACAACATTGAATCACTATTGTCAATGTCATTTTGACTGGAAAAGATTATTTCTTGTCAAAGTGAAAACAGATCTCTACAAACTAATAAAAGTGTTGGTTGGTTTTCAAATTCAAATTGATTAATGGGAATCAACTTAGCACAGTGAGGTGTTCATAGAATTTGTGCATTTACTATGTTTCTAATCGTATTTAAATCTATTTAGAGCAATCCTCCAAAACTGAATCACAATGACGAAAAGGAGACTAGTAGAAGAGGCCACCACAACACCCATGGCTCCTCTGAGAAGTTACAATCTTCTGTGGCTGAGATGGGAAAGGCTGCACATTGGCTACAGGTTGCCCGGGTTTCGTTCAGCAGTCGAAGCGTCTAATCAGATGGCCAGAAAGTTCAATTTCGGTCTCATCAGAAAACAAGACCTTCATCCGCTTGACTTCAGGGTCTCCCACATGCCTTCTGGCAAACTGAGATGAGATTTAATGTGACCTTTTTATCATCAACAGTAGCTTCCTCTTTGCCTATAAAGCTTCAACCGAGAGAAGAATCTAGGGAAAACAAATTCTCCTATCTCAGAGACTGAAGCTATAACCCTGAGTCATAGGTGTCCTGGTGGAGTCCCTCAGTAGTCTCCTCCTTGTCATTCAGCTTTTGAGGACAGCCTGTTGTAGGCAGATTTACCTATGCCACATTCCCTCCATGTCTTAATAATGCATTTAACTGTGCTCTAAGGGATATTCAGGGACTTGGAAATGCTTTTCTATCCATCTCCTGACTTATGCTTTGTGGAGTTGCTTGGAGTGATTCATTTGTCTTCATCTTGTAGGCTTTGGCCAGGATTCTGATTCTCTAGTAAGTGTACCGTCCAGACACAGTTAGAAACTCCTTTGAACACATTCCCTGCACTCAGGTGATCTTCATTTAAGCAACTGTGTGACTTTTGAAACTAGTTTGAAGTGAAATTTACAATCAATTATTTACTTTTTAAATGTTTTTTAATACATTTTTTTACATTGTAGAGATCCAAAGTAAAGATAATGTTTTGTCAAAAAACAAAAAACAAATTAAATTGACCATAATTTAATGCTGCATGAAATTAAAATAAATTCCAAGTGGGGTGAACACTTTTCATATACGCTATTACCTTGGATTGCTAATAACCAATATCCAATTCAATGAAAATGAAGTTATGATGTAACACAGGCTTATGTATTATAATTCATTGATCAACAAGATTTTGAGAATACCTTGATTTGTGTTACAGCAATAACTGGACATCACATTAACCCACCAAAACTAGAAACTTCTACCGTGAATGAAAAGTAATATTTGTTTACCGTAAGGTATGTGCAGCAAAATCTAATCTTATGCTACATACTGTACATACATGCAAACATAAATTACTGTACACAAGTGTTCAGTACGTGTTTAAGTTACGTAACATTTATTTGGGATGTGCAGCCTAGGTAAATGTTGTTTGCTTGATCTTTCATTGTTCAACGGTTTAAAAAATAACGTGTGCGTAAAGCACAAAAATGTACTTGAGTTTCAAATGAGCCACACAAATAAACACTGGATTTCTCAATGCCTAACAGCTGGGGCTTTTATTCACAGCTAACTTTGACTAATTATCATGAGTCATTTAGTAGCCAAAAGCACATGCAGTAAGTACCTGGAGCACCACTGATCTCCACCACCCACTTCCAAATCTCATTACATGAACCCAGTTTGTAACTGGCAGGAAAGTATCTGGAAGCACAAAACACTCAGTAGAGAATGTAGGAAAAGTTTTCATCAGCATGGATTAAATATAACAACAGAAATGCAGGTAAAGAGTTGAGCTGTAAAGATCAAACTATGAGCAAATAAAGATCAAACTATGAGCACACTTGCACATTTTCAAACTTTATTGGACCAACATGTTCCAGCGTTTCTGCTCGTTTGTATATGGCTGTATGTCTTTCATTTTTAACTATATTTTCTTCTTTATCATACCCAATTATATTTGAACCAATGCTAAAATATTCTGGATTATTAATATAGTTGTTTAATGATCTGCAAGTGCTGGTGGCAGTTTCATCTTTTCAGTTTGCCCTTCCTCATCCATGCACCTTGACAGTAGCTGAAGTTGTGCCAGTTGTTCCTTTTTTGCTAAAAGTTGAGCTATGAAAGGTCAAAATTCAAACGGTACTGTTTAAGTCCCATCAACTGAAATAGTCATCTTTACCGACACCCCAATTGCCACTGGTAAGACGGTCTGTAATTTCTATTGCTGCACTATATTAAGGGCAAGTGCAAGCAAAAACAAACAGGTGAAAGTACAGCTATGAGCTTATTCTACAAAATGGCAGCCTTTATAATACTTGTAGCTGTACTACCATTAATATAAATAACAGGCTTTGGATCAATTTAATTTCTTTGTCTTTCAAGCAAACTGGCTTTGTATTTGCTTGAAAGACAAAGGCAGACAACTAAAGGACTTGACAGCAAGCCGACATTTAAACACAACGCTCATCATCCAATTATAGTAACAACTGTGGAGTCCTTATTGCTTGTCAAATAATAAGTGACACATTCATGTACTGTATGTGCGAATTGTGTCATCCCACTTCTCAAATCTGTCTCACACGCACGCAAACTTACAAAAATGACACACTATTTACTGCACAATTAATGCTCAATAACCGGCAGCAGTCTATGTGTATTGCTCCCTTTTACAGAAGTTAAAAAGGTGCATCCATGCTGTCATAGTTGGACGGACCTCTGTTGCCACACCAAAATGTTGTACTGGTGACGTGTGTCTCTGATACCATGATCCCAGACTGTAGTTACTATGCTAATCTGTAGTTCAGAGTACTCCACAGCAAATGCACTATTTAATCTACAGTGCCAGGTAAATACATATTTTTAAAATATTAAACAGATATTATTATGAGCCGTGATTTATAGGAACAAAAAGGCCTGGAATGCAATATTACGATCCTGCTGGGCAAGTGAGAATGGAAAAAAGGCACAAACTAACACAGTGGATGTGATTATAGTAAGAAAAACACCACCCACCTTATTGCCACGAAGGAAAATGCTAAAAATTCCAATCATCAGCGTTTATATAAGTTTTTTAGGATGTGTGACAAAGTGAGAAATACAATTATGTGGTCTGAGATCTCTATGGATAACAAAAAAGCAAAATTAAAAAAACATTAAAAAAACACCACATTTTCAAAAATGTTATTTAATCTACTAGACTAAAAGCTCAGTACCTTTCTTCCAGTACTGTCTTAATAGATTTTTAATGGGTATTTCAGTGAATCCAAGAAAGGTTCTAGTGATGTTGCTTGAACCACAGTGAATAGCTGGCATTGATAAAAAAAAAAATTTAAAAGGGAGAAAGTTTATTCATCCAGCAGGTTAATTAAACAAGACTGAGTGTCTGTTCTTGGGCTGAATAGTGACTGAAGTTCACAGCATCTGGTATGAACCCTACCAGACAGAAAACACAAAGGCACAAATGCATTAAAACAAGAGGAGGTACTACGGCCTTTTGAAGACACCCAAATAAACACACACACACTCACCCATCATTGCATATGCACACACAGTTCATGGTTCTACAGAGCTAAAGGCTAAGGAAGGCAGTTGAAGAGGGAAAAGCAAAGTGTAGGAGGAGAGACAACAATAACTGTACAAGCTCCCAAAGGATTGTGGGATATCGCTTTGCAAAATAGACTCTTTGGGAGCTTGCTGCAGTTTTCAGCCCGGGATTGCTCTGGCATCACTTTTTGTTGTGCACGTTAATTGTGTTGCTTGATTTCCTTAAAAAATGTTATAAGAATTTAGCAGTGAAAACTGAAATTTTTCTAGTTAAACACCTTAGTGACAAGGGGCTGTACTTTACAGCCATGTTTAAAGTCATGCTTTAAAACACAAAATACGTTAACATAATCCTATATCTCTTTTAAAAGAGCACACACACAAACACCTGAGCAGGCCTATATCGAGACTGGGCTCTATTCCGGGGGGCTGTCGGAGGGAGACTGATGGAGGCTGGCAGACAGGCGTTTAGGGAGGAGTCCGTCTGTTCCACACCGCGGCAGAGCCAGCCACCATCCATCTCCATTATACACATCCACATGCCACTGGGCAGGGGACAACTCCTTTGAGAATGACCAGAGGAGGGATGGAGGGAAGGCGTGATGGGTGCAGAAAAGGAGGGAGGGAGTGACTGTCAGACTCCTGTTACGCTGTTGTTCCCTGCTCCCCAGCTTATACATGTCGTGCTTGTGTAAATCACTGACAGAGAAACAAGACCAGTCAGTGGAGAGACATGATGTGAATTCATTCCTCGTGGCACGTTCTGCGCTCTGTCACCTCTCTATATCAAGATTTTTATTGATTTCTTTTCAATCTAGTTTAGACTTTACACATTTTATTTATGCATTCTTTCCTAGCTTATCCCTAAATAAGGGATAGGTGACATGTCGGTAGATGGAAAGAGAAAAAAAAAAAGATATCTTAAGATTAAATGCGTTAGTTTAAACTACAATATGCAGCTTAGTCCCAGCATCATTGCATCCATCCATCCATCCATTATCTGTAATTGCCTATCCTCTTCAGGGTCGCAAAGGCCTAAAGTCTATTCCAGCTGTCAATGGACACAAGGTACACCCGGAACAGGCAGTCTCTCTCAGGGCCAACACCGAGAGCCCTACACAGGCAGACAACCATTCACGTTCAAATTTAAAGTGCGATTTCGAGCCATCAATTAACCTAACATGCATGTCTTTGGACTGTGGGAGGAAACTGGAGCACCTGGAGGAAAGCACAGGGAGACCAACGACACAGAAGGCCAAAGTCGGCTAAGGATTCAAACCTCGGATCCTCTTAGTTCTAGCACAAGAATCAAAATTTTAATTCACCGTGCTGCACCTAGACCTAGCTCCTAGAAATCTGCCACACTGCCCAGTGCTTCAGGTATTGGTCTTTATGAAATTATAATAAATGTGAATGCTCCATAACGTAACAAGTGACCATGTTGCTATGAGCTAAATGCTAATATCAGCATAGCAACAGTGTTAACAATCAGCCGGCATTCTCAAAAATTACTTGTTACTCTTAAAAGGACAGCTCCTTAAGATAATCTGTGAATATTTTCTAGCTCAGTGCCATTTAGATGAACTCAACTTTAACATTATTGTCATAAGCAATAAAAGCCCCAATACATATTGTTTAGGTGGATGGATTTAATATATTTAATAATCATAAACCTGCTCATTAGGACAATAATTAAAACAAATGTGTTTAGCAGAATACATTTACTGTGGATCAAGGTCTATTTATTACGTTCTTTGGGGGTTTCAGGTGCATAGTGTGAGAAAACTCCAGAAAAGGCTAATAAATGAACCTTGAAAGGTCAGAAAAGAGCTTTTTTCCAAGGTAATGAGCTGAAAAACACTACACCTTGTAAACTGTTAAGAACTATCATTTAAAAATTCTGTCCTACCTACTGATACTTTTGCCTTTTTCCTCCATAACCAAAGACAGGTTGAGGAACACAGACAGCGAAACAGCTGCCACAGAGAAGGATGGCATGACAAAACCCCCAATTACCCCTTCAACATGGATTACTGACCATTTCAATGTATGTGCTACAGGTAATGATTTCTAGGATATGAATAAGCTCAGACATAAACAGCTGCTTAGAAATATGGTTTCCATGGGAACAGCTCTGATGAGGGAATTATCAATCACTTTGATCAAGTTTAGCTGAACAAGACTAATCATAGGAAAGCTCTGTCAAGCGTCTTCATCTCAGTACTCTCAAAACTACTCCTTTGTCTTGTGCTCTATACATCTGTATCACAAATAAGCTTTGAAGCACAAATAATACAACAAATACAATGTACTTTAATTAGGTTTCTTCATATTCCAAAAAAAATGGCAGTATCTGTATTTCTTATTAAGAAATGTTTATTTTTATTTTATTTATTCTTATTTCTGATTAAGCTCCCCTAAGATATTAGCTTTTGCTATGTCTATGAGGTTCTCTGTACCTGCTCAGCACATTTACAAACATACTGTATTGGGAGCAATTTATCCCCGAAAATTTGTGGTACTTTTTAAAACAATGTCAGATGAAATACTAAGAGGTTTTAAAACGATATTGTGATGTCTTAAATGTCTACTTGATCGCTAAACAAACTATTATGCTAAAAGACCAACACTAAAGTTGGGCCATTCTCACCAGTTAGCAACTGGCATGTACTTGCAAAAACTGCATTGCTCTTGAAATGCAATGTAAAGCTGCAGTCCTGGTTTCTGGTCCTGGTATGAAACATCAATATTATAGCAAAATTTTATCTTGCTGTTGTTCTGCTTAGCTTACATTCATATTTCAAACTGTGTATTTTTCATTGATCACATTACAAGAGTTGGAGATTTCAGGATGAGGGTAAACGTCCCATACTAAACAAGAACTGAGCTGCTAATGTTAGTCTAAATTCTGCTACCCTCCAGCTCTGACTTACTCAGAGTAGAGAGCTAGTGTTGTTATTCTGTATGGAAGGGGAATAGTAGCAAATTTATTTGTATGTGTATAGAGATTTGTGTGTATTTGCGCGTACTTAGACTTGTGCGTCTATACACAAATCTGTAACTGTAAATAATATTTGTGTGTATGTAAAATAATAAGCAAATGTATTCACTCAAAAAAACTAACTCTAAATATAAAATGAGAAACTAATGTGGTACAATCAACACAGTAACCATGTGTCCCTCCTTTCATTATAATGTTAACTTGGTTTATGCAAAATAAAAGGAAATATCTGAGTCATAAAGTCACATGTTGTTAATATTTTTCAGGTAGTGAGCTCTGAGTGACAGTTTTCTCTGGAAGACAAATGTCAGTGTTGTGATAAACTTGATGTTGAAATATGAAATTTTGATTACAGCATTTTGGATGTAAGATTAATTGTACTCAGCGACATGTTTGCAAAGACTCAGTGATGAGTTAATGGCCATAAAAGCTGCAATAAGCAGGTTGACTAAACACAGATCTGGTCACTGGTCACAAAAACCAGTAAAGTTGCCAGTCTGTGGGGATTCTCCAGGGGAGACATCCAAGTCAGGGTTATCCCAAAGTGCTGTTCAGTGGAAACTGGACTTCTGCTAGTAGTTCTCCAAGACCGTGTCCTCTGTCCTCTGAAAGGTTTGTTCAATCATAATTGCAGTTGCTATTGAACAGCACTTTTAGGAGTAAAGTTAGCTTCTGCTGTTTGTTCGCTGTTAGCTACACTAGCTGTAGCTGTTGACCTTTATCTGCTGTAGCTAACAGTACAGAAACACTAGAAACACTGTTTGGCTGAGCAAGAGAAAGTCAAGAGCCAAACACCACGGCCAAATCAAAGACAGGTAAAGGTGAGACTCACCTGAGGGACTGTGGCGGCGGCTCTGCGCTCAGCACAACCGTTTAGCATTGGCTTTGCTGACCCACCTCAGAGCTTCAGGGTTCTTCACTAAGTGTGAGCGCACTGTGAGATGAACCGGTCTGAGTACACACACACAGATTGAAACATACAAGTCTAAGTACGGATGCACAAATCCCTGTACACATACAAATAATTTTGCTAATATTCTACTTCCATATTCTGTTTCTAATCTTTTTTGTAGTTAGGCAATGATGTTCTCATTGGCTTAGCTACAAGGCAGCATAGTAGTTACTCAGAAATTCTATGATAACACGTTAGAGCGGATAAACACACAGTTTAACCAATCAATCCTTACATTCTTTATATTTTATAATAGCTAAAAAGTTTTGTGTATTTGTATAAGTTAGAAATAAACCCTGCTGTTTGAACGAGGGGTTTAGCTGATGGTCAGCTGCAATGCTCACTTTGCAAAGAAGGCAACAAAGGCCTTGATTGCTTTTCCCTTTCTTAAACCTACTGTACCATCTCACTTTGTCTCCTTTCAGCTCTTTACAGATTACGACAGTACAGGAGATGTCTCCCCCAGACACAGGTAAAGAGGGGTTGATGTTAAAGTGGAGGCATGCCAGCTGGTGAGTAATCACTGTTTGAACCTCTCTCTCAGTCATTAATCATAGTCAACATATGTACTCAGGCTGGGATGTAATCCTCCAGCCACTTCCCCCCCTCCCACCTTCAACCATACCGAGATGGAGGGCTGAGAGAAGAAGCCAATCAGGAAGTAAAAAAGGGTTGAATGGGGATGAAAAGGGGTTTATTTGAATAACTAGTGATTTAAAAGTCATTAAGAATTATCTAAAATGTATTTGAAGTGCCAAGCTTTGCCAGAGGATCAACTTGTGTCAACAACATTTCTCATTCACAGGCCCGAACCCCAAGGGTTATTTTTAATGATTGTTTTTCATTTTTTGAATTTGCTAATAAAATTTCTATTACCAAGAACAGTACCTACAACAGCAGTCTCGTCTCTATAGTCATTGAACATACATATTTTATTTTGAGGGTTTTATCTCTGATCTAGCACATAGCCATCTAGAAAAAGGGAAAAGAGAGCCATAACCTAAAGATCAAGCCACAAGTAATTCATCATGGACACTGAGATTTTATTTTTACAGTTAGAATTTTTCAAATTTGTTTCCTTTTTACTGTGTATGTTAGGTTTAGGCAATACAAGCAATTTGTTTAATCGAAGGAAAACATTATGATTTTGCTCAAAGGTTGAAGAAATCATGCAGCAAATGTTTGTTTATGTGGTTCATCAATATATTGATAAATATGATCATGAAACAATTCAGACTTTATATATACTTCATACAATTAGTGACATATTTTGCATGTTTTTCCAGAATTATATATGTTTAAAATTTCAGATCAGCTCATCAGCGGGTATTAGGAGGCTTAAAACTTACAATATTTACCAAGGAGTTTTTGTTCTTGTCTTGGCTGTAAGCAATGTGGAGTCCAGAGAGAAGAGAGGAACAAAATTTCGTTAAGTATTTTCTCCAGATGAGTATTTACATAATGCCATCCAAAATATTCCACGCGGCATTTCTAATAACTTTCCATGTTTGCTCTGGTACTACCATTTCCCCCTGAGTCATTTTTGATTTACATCATATTTCTCTGCAGAATTGAAACCAGAAACTTATTAGCTACTTTAAATCTAGAGGATCTGAGTTCAAGAACCTGCGACCCCACAAAAGGCTGGGATTGATGCTGCTCCATATAATTCAGTTTGGCTCCCAAGTCATCATTTATGATTTATTTTCATTAGACATGGCACTGCTGTTGTGCAATTTATTTCTCCTCAGTAAACAGTGACTGCTGGGCAAGCTGCAGCTTCATAAAATAACACTAGCATCTGAAATGCAGCTAACAGGCATCAGTTGTTGTCCTCCACACCATCCAGCCCCCTCCTCCTTTCAACGGTTGTAAAGTATGAAGTGCATTAGTGAGATAACACCTCTATTACTTTTAACCATATTGCTGTTCCTCAGTGGCAACCCGCTGTTGGTTGTTAGTCACACATATCAACTCAAGGGAAGCACAACTTCAAAAGGCGGCCAGATCGGAGCAAAGCAGTCAGCCATTAGAGAAGAAACAACACATTAGCCTTGCTGTGTTTGATGGCTCCTTCTTCCAACTTAGAATGACAGTGTGAAATTAGAATAAACTGATTTGGAGCAGACCTTGAAAGTTCAACCTCAGGACAACAGCATGTTTTTTTTCTCAGCTTGGTGTATATTAAAAGTGTCTGTTCTTACTGCAGAATTGCTACCCTCACAATTCCAGCTCAAACTGCAACAACAGCACAGGACAGGATGTGACTCAATGCAATAATACAGAACAATACATCTGCATTACTGTTTGCAAGTATGCATTTCTACACTTAAAGGCTCAAACTGCTGCCCAGTTGGTAATTCATCAAGCAACACATTACCAGCATAAAAAAACTACACACATCAAGATTATGAAGTTAATGTTGTTTTGCAGCATAGAATTCCTATGAAAGACTTTGAAAACCTTAATATTTAACAATTGTATATGATACCTTGTGTAAACATATTTTCTGAACTGCCTTCCATCTTTTCTTTCATACATTTACATTATATGTACATAGCACCACACATTTTGTGAGGACTCATTCCAGGCAAGATGGTAAAAAGTATTCACAAAGTAGATTTAAATAGTTTTATTCTTATCAACAGGGAAACACTCTTAAAGGTCAAAGAACAAAAATCTCTACAAAATGATCTGAATTATTTACAAATATAAAGCACAAACATTACATCAAAAGCCTGGGGCTAAAATGTTGCTAAAAATAATCTAAAGTAAACGGTGATTTAATATCTGTGGACCTTATGTACAGTTCATGTTTACGTGATTAGTAGCTGTGCTGCATTTTCTATGGAAGATTTCATTTCAGTAGTGACAGCTTCTCTTCCTGCAATGAGGAGCAAACACTAGCCCAGTGGGTATAAAAAGTACCCCATTGCCACATCTTCTACAGTTCCATTCATGTTGGGGCTCTTTTTCACATTTTACCCCCATTTACTTTTATCTTTACACTTCCACATGTTAAATCAATAGAGAAACGGCGAGACAAAGAGATGTGCAGTGCTTCATCTAATAAGTGCTGAAAATAAGGTTTCAAACTTAAGGTATACGACCCTAGACCTGCATGAAGTTGTATTAATAATTTAGTTGTTTAGGGTTGGATGCTGTGCATTGTTAGTAGCCCATGTATCAAGCCTGCCAATCAACATGGGGTTATATACTGTATTTGTGAGTGTGTTTGGTTGTGGTTGTATATATTTTGGACTACAGGGTAGCCAGTATATTTCAAATCTTTAGTGTAGACCATGAGGTGTTCTGAAACTGCACTGCATCCACAATGCTGCAATGCATTGCAATAAATACAATAATTAATGTTTTATGTGACATAGGACCATTGCAAAACAGTTGGGTAAGTGCAAAAGGTCATTGGTGCATGACTGCAATGCTAGATCCACTGGGTTAAATTGCAGGATTTATGCATTATAATGCATATAATTATATAATAGGAGCAAATCAATCTGATTGTAAAGTTGTGTCAGTGTTATATAAACACAATTTATGTGGTACTGGTGACCAAAGTCAGAATTTCCTTTTCCAAATGAGTGATCCCCTGCTGATGGTCATTAAACTAACATCAATGTGGACCCTTGGAAACGGAAAGTGAGGAGGCCAAATTAAGTTCTGCATTCAACCTCAATCAAATCATGTTAGCACAGAATTCACACATTAAATCCAACAAACTAAGGCTATAATGCACCTAATCTTTATAATGTGTTATTGGTAATATTAGCTCACTGCATATCCAACACTGTTTACTATAGCTTTTTTTAGGCTTTGACTATTTTCGTTATTTGCAGTAGCTAATCATTTCAATGCAATACCAGTCCTCAAAAACAATTTCCTTTCTGATTTTCAGCTTTCAATTATAGGTGGCATCTTTTAATTCCTTCTGTGTTCTCCGTACGGTTGTATCCAGCTGTGACAAACTAGTTCACTTTCCACCATCCACAATCATCACAATACTGTACGGCTGTGGAGGGAATGTTGGGTTTAGATAAGTTTGTTTGGCCCCTGGGGAGCCTCGGATGAACACGCTACAGTCATTCCAGCTGTGAAAGGCATTTTGGACATTAAAAGCTTCCTTATTTGAGTTTGCAACACTGGGCGCATGCTGTCCAAGCAAGAGAACAATTAGTTGGGAGCAAAAAGAATGAAACAGGTAGAACCAGTAGGTGGTTTTCATCGTGTATTTGCTAACAAGTGTCAGCACAAACCGTGATATAATGTTGCTGTGAATTTCACCATGCAAGAGACACAACAGCAGAGAAAATGAATGTCTATGCAGGCCTTGAAGATTTTGTAAAAATAGAGAAGACACAAAAATCAACCATAATTTATCTTTATAACAAGAATATGCTTTTAAAACCAACATGTTACTGTGTTTTAAACTGTTTTTTTTTTTGCTGAGATATGACAAGATATCTCAGAAGAATAGCACTCTCGCATGGATTATTAAATAATTAGTTATTTATATATTAGTAGGTCAAAAGAAACAAAAAAAAATTAATCTTAAAGTTACATAACAGGCAAATATTTTGTTACTTTGCTTTTCATACAATGGTTTCTCAAATGAGGTAACCTTACATTCACCGTAACATTTCAATCTCTTTAGGTTTATAGTGGTTTGTAACATTTATATACTAAACAATACATTTCAAAGTAATAAATGGTTGCAGCCTTTACCTAAAGACACACAGTAGTGAGGTTATCTGCATGTAGGGACATGAATAATGTATTCTTTTCCTTACAAAGACTACTTTTGCTATACTGAGAGAATTTGTCTGTACAGAAACTGCAGTACAGATAATGTTTGGTAAATGGTCGTTTCAATTTGTGTGTAAACATTTGTATATCTCAAATGCTATTTATGTTCACATAAATATTTGGTTTGGTTTTCTTATGCCAAAAAATGGAATTTATGCATTCTCTGTGTTGAGTTGAGTTTGCTGGTAAATCATTTTACATGCCTTTGTGTACACCTTTTAAAATGGGAATATCCTAAAGTGTGTTAAAGATTTTAGCTCCATCCACTGTGATGCTGCTAAAATGGGAAAACTCTCCATTAAATCTTCCGTTATAAAGGCACTCTTAAGAATTTGTATCGCTCAGGCAGTGCAAAGCTTCAGCAGAAATAGGCTCTTTACCACCCGAACCTTCTGCATCATTTGCCAGAGGGGACCTTTGTGAAGTGACAGTGGAGTGGATGGCCTGGGTCGTGTGTTATTATTGTATTTTTGTGTGAAATTGCTACATCAATGAGGGCAGGTAGGTTGGGCGTGGAGAAGCTTACTAAATGGGTTCCAGCCTTTCTAATATTCAGGGGTTTTTCCACAGACTTCTAACTGCAAGTATGGTGATGAAAATCAGATGGTGCAAGTTCGATTATGCAGTAGGAGAGTTGAAAGGCAGAAATATTCGGTAGTTTGCGTTAGTAACTCACCATAGGATCGCTAAATTCACTGATTTCTACAGTGAAACTTATTGTTAGTTCAAGTAAACAGTCCAATAAAATATTTTCAAGCAAGTATTGTTGCAACAAAGTGATGTTCATGATCATGTTCATGCAGCTTTAAGTTTATGGGGTTTAAGTTGCAGTGCAAGTCAGCCTTAAATATCAACTTGCACTGACTGCAACAGTCTGCACTGTCTTAGGTTCAGGGCAAAATATTAATGAGTAAATGTTGCAAGCAGTGTTAGGTCCCAAGCAATTTAAAAGGTAATACAGGCAATGTTTTAATTAAGTGTAATGACAGGAAAAGACCAAGCATGTTAAACAAACAATGAAATGATCTTGTTATTTGTCTTCTCCAAAATGGCAAACAGATGTATGGAGGGACTTTGCAGTTATGTCCACTGCTCATTTTCTGTCTGACATGTAAGTAACTGATCATTTAATAAATAAATACAGTATTACATGCCCGGATAGACTAAAAAGACACAGGCTGAAAAGACTCTAAACCTAAATGATCCTTTGCTTTGAGCTAAATGATAATGTCAGCATGCAAACATGTTCATAGTAATAAAGCGTGGGTTGATGTTTAGCAGATTTACAGCCCTGTATAGTTAAGACATACCAGTTTCCCTCCAAAGTGGGGGAGGGAATGAAAAAAAAAAAATTATATATATATATATATATATATATATATATATATATATATATATATATATATATATATATACACACACACACACACACACACACACACTCACACACTCACACACACATATTTGCTGTGTGTAAACAGAGAGACAATTTTAAATGAGTAAAATATATGTTCTGTTACAGGAAATGAAGGTCAATCCATTCAAAAGAAATACACCTCTGCTCTTCACAGTTTTTCAAAAAACTGCTGCATATTATGTGAACAGACCTTGATTTCGACACTGATGAAACTACCTCAGATGAAGGCTTTCATTTCTGATGTTGTCTAGTTTTAAACTTGTAAAAAAACATCCTTGAGTAACATCTATAACCATTCATCGGGACTATAATAATGAAAGAACATCTATTCTTCCCTTGGTGAATCAAAACTTTGAAAGTGCTTGAGATCGTTGGTTTTCTTTTTTAAATCCTATTAATCTCCAGCCCACTAACTGATTGATCAGATTTCATGATTAATACCACTTACTCATGCAAAGACTCTTGTGCCTTAACATTTCCGTGATGACAGCTCTGAATAAGACACTTGAACACAAGTTTTGAGTTGTTGTGTTACAAACAGCATCCATAGTCTCACAGGTAAATAATATCTGAGTAGATCAAGAGTGGTGCACACGAAGGTTAGTTTTTTGTCATTGTATATTATTCTGGTTTCATCAGGCCAAAATCTTGTTTGTTAAAATCAAATCAGAGATGGTTCCTTAATCTTACAAACATCTGGAGGTTAAACCACACAATTCTTAAACCATTGGTAATAACAAAAACAGAACAGTACTTGAGATTTTTGGTTTATTAAACCAAAGTACAGTATGTCTGAGTCACTTTATGGAAACATCCCTAGAAGTCTTCAACCCCCACAAACAAAAAATATAAAAAACTAAAGCTGAAGCTACTACAGAAGTTGCTACACAACTAACTGATAAACGGAGGAAACAACTGACATTTCAGTTATAATTTATTTTTTTAACGTTTTTATATTTATACTGATGAACAATAACATTTTATAAACCAGATGTAATCAGGGCCACATCCTGGAAAGTCTAAGTAGAAACTACTCTCCATACTAATTTTGCTGCACTACAGAACTTGAATGTGGGGAGACTTTAAATTGCAGCTGCATTTATTTATAATAAAAAGGCCACTGATACGAGTCCCACTCAGGCTGAAACTACATGGTGCAACCTCATTACGACCTTTCTGAAAGAATCCACTATGAAAATGGTTATAGGTTGAGGATTTTGCAGGGCTGACACCACTGTTTTCATTCCACGTCTCAATTACCAGGATGGGTGTTCAAACAAGCACTAGCACATTTCACTTCCTATGCCTTTTCACCCTGCCCGTACTCCCTCTTATACTAGTGTGACGTGCCTCAGTACTGGAAAGACTAGAGCCAAAAATCAAAGGTTGTTAAACACAAAAACTTTCTTGCTCAAGACAATGAGGGTAAAAGTGTTACAAATCTTACATAAAGTCTGGTTTTAGGAATTTTTATTATATGAAACAGCTTCATACGGGCTCATACTGTATGGACACTGAATTATCTGTGTCTCTTTGTTACTCTGCCGCAATAAAAACAACTGCTTATTTCTAAGTCTTGAATGGCACAAGATACAACTCAAGCCTAAACCTCCTACTTACTTTTCCCACAAGTACCAAGCTCTAAGAGCATTTTCTGCCTGTGTCTAAAGCCATTGTGCTCTAAACCATGATGTTCCTTTGCAAGTTTTGCCGGTTGAACATTGGCTTCAAATTGCTTGGCTAAACAAAAATATTGACACTGGCTTTCTGAATAGGGGACACATGGTTGATGGGAAAAATACACGCAGCTCCAGCTGGGATCTCAGCGTAGTTAGATCCTCTAAAAGAACATAATTCAAATACTTAGCAGCTGGACATTCAAAGAGGCCACAAATGTGCATCTGAATAACACATACAAACGTCATAAAAGCAGATAACAGGGCCTTTTCTAAACCTGATGGGCCCTGATAAAAGTTATACATCACTGATAAACTAAATTAATTGCATTTCACTCTATTTTCACTTCTATTCAATGACTATTCCTTATGCTCCCTCCCCATCTCTCTCTTTTTGCTCTCACAATTTTTCTTGCCATACAAATCAAGAGCTCCAAGTTACACAGCAGAAGACATTTTACTATTATGAATATGTCCTTTATCAGCAATTTACTGTTTCAATCAGCGCAGCTAATCGGCCATTGTGTACCATTACATCTTTAAAAAGTCACCCCAATGGTCAAGTTGACACATGTAGTCACACAATTATGTTTACAGATTGCAAAGGGCATCAGTAACAGTTAAAATGTTAACAATACTGACATTTATATTTCTGCACTTATTTGATGCTACAGAGTCTGTCTTCACTCTTTTTGTTTTACAACTAGAAAGATGCCCAACTTGGATGGTGTCTATTTTATTAAAGATAAAATATTCTCAGGTAGGACTGACCTCCCCGCATACCAAATTACTGCACGACCATGCTTTACATTCCATACATACAGCAGTCTAAGTGAAGGAAAATAGCAAAGCAACAATTTAATTCAAGACCTGGTCCTTTTTTAAAACTGTACTTGTAGGCATCAGTTCATGACTTAGGTAGAAACATACAAAGCAGATTTAACTGCTAAAGTGCATATGTAACTGCTTAAATAAATGAATTCTTTACGTCTGCCAATTTAGGGAGCGAGCAGAGTTCTTAACGTTTTTCAGAATATCAAATAAAAAACATTTTAGCATTTCTAACATAATATTAAATGTTTTATGTTCTTTAAATGTTGAAATAGAGTCCGAGCAAATTCTGTGTGGCAGTTAATCTCTCATTAAAATATTGTTACTGTCAAAAAGTTAAGTACTGTTGCACAGTGCAGCAGCAAATCTGTGAGCAATTCAACTTTGTGAGAAAAAAGTTGCCTTTTTAAAATTCCACATTGTCAGTGAGATACTGTTTTTGTGTGTGTCTGTGTGTTTGTGTTTGTGTGTGTGCGCGCGCTCCACTCTTTGTCTTCAAATGCCACAATATCACAAAACAACAAGAGCAGAAATAACAACAGAAATAAAGCAGTCAAATACGTCTATCCATCTCTATTTACTGCTCAGCTCTTTTTCTCTCTCCTCAGCTCAGTGAGGGGAGACTGAGCATCTGCATTTATTCCAGCAAAGCTCAGCTTCACTTTGTTTTTAAGTAAGCAAACTTTTTCTTTTGGCCATCAAAGGCTCTTCTGTGCTCCATGAGAGGAGGTCAAAAGTGCAGTACATAGCTCAAATGGTGTGTGTACAGTAAATCTGGGGAGAATGAAAGAACTTCTAGAAGGCAGTTTGATATTTTAACTGTTTCTGATACCACTGTCTGGCTAACATGTCATGTCACTGTAAACTAATCCTACCACACATGTCCTAGCTCTCTAGTCTCTCTCAAACTCACATTACTACAGAAGTCTGCTCACAGCTACATTTACCTACAAAAACCTCTATGTTCCACCTACATCAGCTGTGCTTCATTTGAATGCACCCTGAAGGGCTGTGTTGTCTACGTTAATTCCCACTGGTGGATTATTATAATGCTACCACAGTGTCAGTTAACATTTTGCTATAGATTTCATGCTGTTATGTTGAACTCCCGCAGCAGGAAACAACCCCAAGAGCTGAATCATACCAACAGAATAAAATGTGGCTCCGTGGCTTTTCTGACAGAACTAAACCTGAGACAGAAACAGTGTTTGTGGTTTGCTCACATTGACCAATGCCTGATTTGTTTTGGGTCTCTTGATCAAATTGTTAGGACAACAAAAATTAAAATAACAGCGAGGTCATAAAAGTCTATGATTTCTAAATGTTTTACTTTTAAAATTAAGCAATATCTATTAATCACACACACAGCATATATCCATGGGGATGCAATGTGTGACTTTCTCCTCTCACATTACTTTGAAGAATCTTTGGAGGATTCAAGAAGAAAAAATATCCTGTATTTCACAGAAAAAATAAGCGCAAAATACAGAGTCCACAAGAAATGTATGTCATTCATTGTAGCTGAAGTCGACCCTGTTAATCAGCAGATTTATCTTGTGACTCTGCACGTGGTCCTGACAATGCCATTAGCAGTGTGAGGACAGAAATACCACAGGGTTGAGAGAAAAGCAGTTTAAACCCCCCAGTATGTGCAAACACAGATGGTGATGAAGTCAAAGCTTCCACCACAGTTAATTTCCATTTAAAGTTTTAGGGGCTTGTGTTACAGTAAATGACAGCCAAACACTGCTGGCTATTAAAAATATGATCTAGAGAAATTACTCATAAATGGTTAAACCAAATCAACTTACTGCCAAAAATGTGCTATCCTGACGTCCCTGTCACTCTAGTCTCCATCATACATGTGGACCCCAGAATCCTGCCTGCCATGTCATCACAGTTATGAGATAGCAGCTGGATTGAGTAAACAAATTAGTTATCCATACAAATCCTTTGCATGGGACCATAATAATAGGCTACACTTACTCTATTTTTCAAAAATCATCATAACCAAAACTATACTAAGTCAATAATACATGCATTTGCTTTCTGTCACACTGTGAAGCTTTGATGCTGTGATGACACAGGATTAGACAAGCAGCTGGGCATCAGGCTTGTGGTGGCAGCACCCTTAATTTTTACACAGTTGAACCAATAAAAATAAAATAAAACATAGGCTAAAGAGATAAACCATGGTATGAAACATTCCCATCATGGGTTACCTCACACACAAGCACAATCACAGGACTTAAACACCCTCCACTCTGCACACCTCACTTGTGTCCGTGTCTTAGAGTGATTAATGGTTGTTCATTGTACCTCACACTCACCTGCTCACAGCTTTTTGATTGATGGGCCTGTATATTTGACAGGGGGACAGATGCGGCATGGCAAAGCACCCCAGCAGCGAGTAACACCTCGGTCCCGCCAGCATCAGCATACACTTTCTACTTAGAGAGAAGAAGAGAGGAAATTATGAAAGACATCCAGAAAAATAAAATGTGAATTAGTTTTAGCTAGTTTTTCAAAGTACACATATCTCAGCTTTTATTTTCCTGTTATGAGCTGGTCAAAACAGGTTGGCATTTTGAGCAAATATTACAGAGAAAACATTAAATATTAGGGACAGGTGACCTGGTTTACGTGCTCCCTGAGGGCAGCTTTTTACTATGAAGCTTTTTGAAAAGCAGTGCCCCTGAGCTTTCCGGTAGCTTGGTCAGATATAGCGCATGCTTTACAAGTGCATCCTAGGTTTACAACACTGGCTTGCTAGAGCTGGACTCAATAACTGATTCAGGAGGCTGACAAGAAAAGAAAAACCACCTCAAGACCGTACTGGAGCATATGCTCAAAATAGGGTGGCACATTTGATACTCATATTCATAACCCCTTTTAGTAATAATAAACATTAATAGAGAAAGCCTTAATAGCATTAATAGAGAAAAGCCAAATACGTAACCTATGTATTATATGTTATCTACCAGTTTTACCTCCAATACAAAGCTGGGAGCACATTTGGAAACTGTTTTAAAACTGCTACTAAATTCTAATGTGACAGAAAATATATAATATTCCTTAAAACTTAATGTAGGACAATACAATGATAACTATAGGAATAGTAGAAAATAATTATGTTTTATCTATTTGTGATGATAGTGATTTGTTTTAGCATCAGACTTGGTCAGTTGACCATGTGCGGAAAATGCTACAGTAGGTAGATTCAACCTTTTACCTGGGCTGGCCAATCAGATTCTGGGGCTGGCCAGGTACTCACAGTTCTACCTCACTAAACAACAACATAAGCCGGTTTTCAGCATGTAAAATGATGGATAAGTGGACAGTGTTGTCCCATAGTGTAAGGCAGGAAGCTTCTCACCACTGCAAAATTATAATATATTGCCGGTGGTGGTGGTGAAACACTCACTACCAAAACAAATAAAAAAGTACAAGAACAAAATACATTAAATCTTTTGGAGAACAATTTACTGTCTCTTTATGAAGATTAATTGTTGGTGTCATTCCAGAGTTGTGTCTCGACTTACTAATCTTTAAAGTACAATCATTTCCTGTACACTATCCTAAGGGCATAAATAGTCATTACAATGACTTTCCAATAACGATAAGTATGCAGATCATGCCGGACAAAAATCATTTGCAGTTGAATTCGGTTCATATTTGTCTTAATTTAACTATAGGAGGGACACAGTAAACCACCTACACAGGGACTAAACAGAAAAATTGGGAGAAAAACTAGAGGCAGAGGAGAGACTACAAAAGATATTTCTAAAAAAACTAAATGCACTTGGGTTGAAAATAAATCTGGTCATTTTCTATTTTTGTGATTTTAGTTTTTATTATGTAAACATACTATAATTAAAGGAAACCCCAAAGCTTCCTGTTACCCCTGTACACATAAAATCAGAAATATCATAAGCAGAATCTTGTGAAAAAATAAAAATAAACATCAGACTTACATTGCATTGGTAACAGCGTATGTTATAAAAGCAGGTGATGTGACAAGCAACTACCATTACGGTTTGACATATTTTTTAAATATGCTGTTCTAAAAAAATATATAAAAAATAACAGCTTTGTTGTTTGGGGATTTGAGATGCTGATTATATAGAAAAACACAGCCTGTCTGTGCAGAATTTGGCAACACAAAGGATGTCACAGATAAGATTGTATTCAAGATGAAATGATGTCATGTCACGACATGTAATTTGTCTGTTACTCATTGTTTCTGCTTATGATGGTCAGAGGGCAATGGTTCTTTTTGGTACATAAGTGTCATCATCAACTATAAATTCAATCCCCCCTTTCCTGTGCCAGTACTGTGCAACTTAGCAAAGTGCATCCCACAACAGTTCTTTAATTAGCTTCTTAAATTAAGAAAGCATCTAACACAGCTTCAACAAAAGCAAGGAACTGTGCCTTTGTTTGCGCTTTTCCAATTTACACCTGCTCTTCATATTATCATTCTGTAAAGGTGGAATATTAACAAAATGCCTGCAGAGAATGCCCCAACAGCTATGACCCAATACAAAAAACATTAGCTCCTGTACCTTCATTTCCATTCACCATCTTATCACCTGATAAAAAGTCATCCTTAGTGGTATGCGACGCCTTCTTTTTACCATCCATCCAAACCACTAAAGCTCACTGTGCTACAATTGAGCAACAAGACAGAAGCAGCGAGAGACTCTCTATTCTGAGCTAGTGTTGCTGAACTAAAAGTGGGGGTTTCTGTAGGAGATGCAGACAGAGCCATAAATCATATGTCTACTAATGGCAGTTCCAAATGAGTCCTCTCATCAGACAAGACAAGTGCCTTGCTATGTGTGCTACTTCAGGCTCCACTATAACATCTGTGCACTCTCAAGCTACTGTGCATGAGATGTGTGTCGCCCTTGTATTCATTAGGAATTGTCTACTGAGCCCTAACAGTTCAATTTAGGGTAATTTCGAGCGCATCTGAAAAGCAGGCTGTGACAAACAATCAAGAGTGGAGTGTTCTTAGTCTAAAGTTTTTTTTTTTTCTGTCACATTTTCAGCCATAATAAAAAAAACAACTCATATTTATTCTCATGACAGGTGTGCAAACTGTCTTTGAGCTTGTAATACAGGGCAGTGTGTTTGGCTTACATTACACATCAAGAATTTAAAATGTCACACTTGTAAATAGACTGGGGTATTAAAACACATCGTTCAGCGTTTTAGTTAGCTGCCTTCCACCAATCACGGTTATTACGACGACAGCAGAGTAGAAGATTATGTAGCATGTACAGGCAGAAGAGGTCATAGTACAACCCCAATTCCAAAGAAGTTGGGATGATGTATAAAACATAAATGATAGCAGAATGCAATGATTTGCAAAGCTCATCAACCCATATTTTATTCACAATAGAACACAAAGATATCACATGTTGAAACTCATTTCGACATTTTTCAATTTCTTGCAAAATATTAGCTCATTTTGTATTTGATGGCAGAAACACATCTCAAAACTGCTGGGACAGGGTGATGTTTATTACTGTGTAATATTCCCTTTTCTTTTAACAATTGTCTGTAGACGCACTTTGTCACAGATTGGTGAACCTCTGCCCATCTTTAAGTTCCAGAGGCTCTGCCTCTCTGAAATGCTCCTTTTATACCCACTCATGTTACTGACCTGTTGTGAATTAACCTAATTAGTAGTCAAATGCTCCTCCATTTGTTTTGATTTGCAGCAAATACTTTTCCAGCCTTTAGTTGCCTCATTTTCAACTTTTTTGAGCAAATATAATTTGAAATCATTGCTTTTATCCAAGGTCCCTCCTTCTTTGGAATTGGGGTTATAGATTGGCTTGACAATACACAGGGTCATATAAGAGGCTGGTTTAAACATATTTAGAAGTGTAAATCACAAACGTACCTTTTCGTTCTTATAGGACATTTGTAAAATATTGAAGTTTTTACACAATAACTGGAGAAATTTTACCCAAACGCTTTCAGGACCATTAAAAATAAGAACAGTTACATATTAAGTGACCAGTTAAAGTGAGGGTGAGGGCCTTCAAGTGCACTCGTGGCAAGATGAGGATAATCCAGCGGCTGATACAACACCCCACTCTGAAACCATAAATTAAAAGTCATAGTTTGCAGCTGAGAGCATGACACTATTTCACGTCTAACCCTAGAAGGGGTCAGTGTCTCATTTTGAGTGCCAGAACCACTGAATGTTAGACTTTTGTTCCAATTGGCAAGCGTATAATGGAGTTTGAGAGGAGTATGCCGGTGCTGTACAGAGATAGGGATTGAATGGTGGAGAATGTAATTACTATACCTGTCTATGCAACAATAGCTAACCACCTCTGTCCCTACTCACTCCACTTGAGGAAGCCAGACAGCAAGTGCTGTTGGATTGTGGGAACACAAAAGCCGCCCTTGCTCCGACTCTCAAATCAGTGTCTTGCACTCATATACAGACAAGAGAAAAAGGATGTGTCACCGTTGTCGTTAGTTGATGTGGGTATTTGGACACGAACGTACAATACTTTCTGAGCACTGCCAATGGGTTTTACATTTACCCACAGTATTTTGCTGCTTAAAAGAGCTACTTTTTAGACGATACGTTGCCATTAAAAAAAAGGAAGCCGCAATACAGCAATACAAAAGTTGCAAGCCTGCAAACATAAAAATACCTAATAATAAAAAGTTACTAAATCATAATGACTACTGCCACATATAATCAGTATTCCTGGTCTTTCTTTACACTATATTCTACTATTCTCTCTATATATATATATAAACTGACAACTTCTTATCTTCGCAGAATATATGCATGCAATATTCTGATTATGTTATCACATTCTAAATATTTACCAGAGTCTCCTAAATGATGGCAGGACATTTTAAACTACTATCATCTATACAGTTGAGTATATTTACATTTACACAGATCAGACACAACCATTAGCCCTGGTGGTGTTGTCATGGAGGAGAAAGATAAGCATGGCCACTCTGAGCTATCTGCAGCTACACAGCCCCATGCAGTTAAATGTACTGTAAAACATTGTGTGCAGAGGTGGTAGAAGTAAAAAACTCAATACTGGAGAAATAGTGCAAGTACCACTTTTTTTTTTTTTTTTTTTTTTTTACACAAGAAAAATTACTAAGGAGATTATCTTAATTTTATTTAAAGTCTAAAAGTAACAGTACTCCACTAAGAACACAATGTATTTCAAACAATACAGAGTACTGTAATTTTGGCTAAACATGTACGGTCATTAATGAAAAAATATGGGTCAAATATTGGTAGAAGTGACGCTTATTTTAACTACATTATGTGGTGACAGGTGGTTAATTCATAATGATACATCCGCATTTATTAGTTCTTAACATTTTTATAAAAACATTATATTTTATTATTCAAACTACCACATGGCAGCAATGTTGTGGCTGATCTGTGTAAGTCTTAAGGTTAGTGTCCTTTCACAACATGCTTTTGAAATAAGGATGTACATAATACTAACAAAGAATATAAAAGAAACATGAAATATTCTACATGCTTTGCATCACATTCCTTTAAGATTTCCTCAATATGTACAGTAGCATGTAGCGGGCCCTGAGAGCATGTGCCAACGAGCTGGCTGATGTTCTCACCTCCATCTTCAACCTCTCCCTCAGCCAGTGCACCGTTCCTTTGTGCTTTAAGACCACGACCATCGTCCCCCTGCCCAAGAAGAGCCCACCTACCTGCCTGAATGACTACAGGCCAGTGGCACTCACTCCAATCATTATCAAGTGTTTCGAGAGACTGGTGCTGGCCCACATTCAGAGCAGCATACCAGACACTATCGACCCCCTGCAGTATAACTACCGGCCCAACAAGTCCACCTCTGATGTCATTGCTGCTGCCATCCACTACTCCTTCTCTCATCTGGAAAATAAGGACTCATACCTAAGGATACTCTTCATAGACTACAGCTTCAACACAGTCATCCACCACAAACTCACCCACAGTCGCAGGCGACACCGTAGTGATAGGACGCACTGCTGGTGGTGACGAGGCAGCCTACAGGAGGGAGGTGGCCAGTCTGGTGTCATGGTGTTGAGACAACAACCTCACCCTCAACACGGACAACACAAAGGAAATGATAGTGGACATGAGAAAGGAGAGGAGAACGCATCAGCCACTGTACATGCGGGAGCTGTAAGTGGAGAGGGTGAGCAACTTCAAATACCTGGGTGTCCACATCAGTGAGGACCTCACTTGGACACCTCACGTCACGCAGCTGGTCAAGAAGGCCCAACAGCGGCTGTATTTTCTGAGGAGGCTGAGGAAGTTTGGCATGTTGCCTAAGATCCTCAGCAACTTCTACAGCTGTGTCATCGAGAGTGTCCTGACCAACTGCATCACTGTGTGGTTCGGCAGCACTACTGCCATAGACCGCAAACACCTGCAGAGAGGTGTGAAGACTGCACAGAAGATCACCAGGACTCCACCGCCCTCTCTACCACCGCAGAGTCTACACGAAAGCTGCTTCCATCCTCAAAGACCCCTCCCACCCCCAGCACGGACTGTTCACACTTCTACCCTCAGGACGGAGGTACAGAAGTGTGAAATGCAGAACCTCAAGGCTGAAGAACTCTTCCTTCCCCTCTGCCATCAGACTCCTAAACAGCTGACAGGAGTTTGCAACCATGGACATAACTGTTTACATTGAATCACATTTTTTCAGAACTGCACTACCTCACTTTTTATTGAATTATTAAGAACTGCACTACCTTACCTTTATTGCTCTTATTTTTTTATTTCATTTGTATTTTGTTTTATTTCAATTTTTCTTTCTATTTTTCTTTTACTTTACTGTATGACATTTAGTGTGGACGGCAAAGTAAGAATTCATTGTGCAGGGAAACATGCTTTGCTTTTCTGTGCATATGACAATAAACACTTTAAATCTAGCTGGGGGTTTCATCACTGTATCACTGCTCAGGGTCTGCAGCAACTGACTCCATTAGAAAGTTCAGGGTTTCGGTGGGGTTTGTTGGCTCTCCCTCACCCAGGCTAACACTATCTTTGCTATAAAATAAGACAAGCTCTGTTCTCTCTCTTTCGTCAATACAGTCTCCATCACCTCCATTTCTGCTTTTCTTGTGTCTTAAATCCATTGAGCAATCAGTGGAGAGCAATGTGCCCCCTCAACAATACAGCTGCTCATTTGGATACATTATTGGCCTAATAGTGTAAGAAGTACCTGTACTTCCTATTAAAACATTTAGTTGGATCACTTGCAACCCTAACCCATCTGTTATATGCTGCATGAGAAGGACAAGCTGATCATCAGATGTCACACTCTACCACAACCTCCCAACAGCTTGTTTTTAACGCTGTCACAATATGTCTGGGTAATGAGCATGAGCATACCAGCCACTGCAGCCTCTTACAGGGGAAATACACTGTCACTAAATGATAATGTCACTCTGTGATTAACTTACATGATAAGGAGAAACAATAAAAGGAAGTGGAGAATGTGGGCATTGAAGGAGCAGGGGTAGGAGAGGATGAGGGTGATGAGGATGATGGTTGTGATTGATGTAGTATAATAAATAAAATAACACCAAATGGTTTAAGATTACATACAGTAAGATCTTCTGGGCACAAGTCTGCACTTTTGGGTTTCAGTTTTTCTTATTCTAAAGCAATGTGATCAAACTGTGTGCAGTACTTGTTAAACCTCGCTCTATAAATATACTGAAATCCAAAATCAAAGCATTGGAACTTGGTCAATCAGTGCAGAAGAAAATGAAACGATCATCCTTCAAAGCTCGCTGCTGCTTCAGTCGGCACTTGAAAATGGAGCAGGAGCAGATGCTCTGACTTGGCAGGTAAAAGCCACTTGTCTTGTAAACAACAGAGCGTTGGGCTTCAAAGTCCAGGTAGCTCCGTGTTTTACGAGATTGTCAATGATCCCAGATTGTTAGAGGGTTTTTGATTCCTTGCGGTCATGTTATTTATATTTTGCATTCAGGTCATTCATGTCTCCAGTTTGTTCTATTTGTGTATTCAGGGGTGACTTATGCATTTTAAGGAGACACTGGGGCTAAAATATGGATTAAATAGGTGCCACTGAAATAAGCTATAATTGAGCTTTACACTGACTACAGCTCTTCACCATAAAATCTCTTTTATTGCTGCTTTGACTCATTAAAAAAATATTCATTTCTTAATGCAGCAGGTGAATATGCTTCCACACACGGTGCAGGATGAAAAACTTGTCCTTTTCCTGTCTAATTCATTTAAATATTTAAATTCATTACATTTATTTAAATAATGATTTAACCAAACCTGATTGAGCTAAATTAACCTGTAGATTAGAATTTAAACCGATCATCTTTGGAAAGCAAATATTTTTAGATGTTATTTGATTTGCAACAACCTGTGTCCTGTAGAACTTAGCTGCCCTTCAAAATCACTAACAAAATGACTTGCTTACTATGAAAGAGATGACCATGATGCTAATTACCACCAAACTAATTTCTATAAACCCTCCTACCAAGCACCAAATTGCAGAGAGACAATGTCACTGCCCAACTACCTAGTAAAGAGTGGAGCATTTAACCAAGAAGAGGTGAATATTTTTCTTAGGAGTTGAAAAAGAGCAAAAAGACAAAAACAAAAAAAACCCCAAAAACAATAACCAACAGTTAATATTGAACTCAGATGGACAAAAATTGTGTTCTGTCCAATTTTCTGCATATTTATTATTTCACTAACTACTGAACTAAGATAATATATTATGTGTGATAAAATCCATACACGTCTTAAGAGGCTGTTTCAATTCTGAACATAGAGTAGACATAGTACTTACCGCCATTTTTGTCAGGGTTGAAGACTGGTGTCTGGGTGCAGAGCAAAATCCATCATGGCTCAACTTAATAAGTTGATTTATCTGTCAATAAAACACATAACATAATGTATGTAAATAACTTTCAGATTTCCTTAATAGAAGACCGTATCTATAAATCTGCAGTGAGGGTAGTAGTAAGTACGGATACCTTAATTTAAGAAATATTCACAAAACAATACCTTTTTAAACAACTATAAATAAATGTTTTGTCAGGTAAAGTTAACAAAGGTCTTAAAATATTCCAATTCTTTTAAGTTATCAAACCTAAATGGAGAAAAAACTGCTGAGTTCATATTTGGCATCTGTATGTAGCTGTGGTGCTTGCAGAGCAACCTTGTAGCAGTCAGGGATTTGGGGTCTTGGTCAAGAACACTTCAGCTGGGTGGGCACTTCCCAAAACAGCAACTTGAGTCTGCCACTGGGTTTTGAGAGACAGTCTGTTTACCCACTGGACCACATAGACACTCCAATGTGTTCTGCCATTCTTGCAACTTGAAAAGTGTCAAGCAAGGACAGATTTCTTTTCATACTCTGGCCTTCCTCACTTTTAGGTGACAGCTGCTGAGTTGGCACATGTGCATCATGCTCTTAAGCACAATCTTAGCTATGACAGCAGCGCTGACAGTGCACAGACAGAGAGGACACTCGCCGGATCTTTGTGACTCTTTGTGATTGGCAAAAAGATATCAAGTGGAAGGACCAAAGCAAAAGCAATTTCCAGGAGCTGGGGGGAATATATTGAGGTCAAGTGAACTTAATTTTTTCCCCACATTCACTTTACATGAAGTCTGGTCTCTAACACATTCATTATGTCTGAACAACGACCCCATAACAGCTTGTGGCGTAGTCCTGAATACTGATTTTCTAAGCTCTCATGGTGTATTCATGCAGCAGTTATGTTATATGGGATAGTGCTGGAGTCGTCCGGGTAACCCTCATTCCATTTTTTGACTAAATGTGAGAAAAGGCATAAAGATTTTTTTTTTTTACATCATTTACCTGTGCGTTTGTCTTATCATTTTAGGCCACCTTCCATATCAGTAATCACACATGTGATATGACTGCTGATGATCTCAGGGGCAAAAAAATCAAAACACTTGTGTATAAAATCTTCATGAAAGATTGATAAAATCACAAAGGAAGACAGCCTCCAGTTTCAATAAAGGAATAAAAATCACAATAATTGCTCAATGGTGAGCTGCAGGAGCCTACTTTCATAAGTGTTCAGCTACCATCAAGGAGCCCTGAAGAGTCCTCACACCACACCCAAACACATTCACACAGAGTGACAGAAAAAGAGCAGGAGGTAAAATGTGTTTGGATGCATGATTTTACGGCCCTACTTAAATGTCTGCCTGCAGTTCTGCAAAAGCCATCTCACTCTCGGGCTTTATTGAGCGGGTCCTTTCTGCCTCGGCTGCAATGACCATCAGATCAGCCATCCTTTGCTTCACAGTTTATGAACTTCAAAGCCGTGCGGCCAGTAGTGAGCAGATGATGGACTGCAGGGACATTAAAGACATAGCAAAAGAGCCAAGGCTCTGCTCCTTCAGTAGCTGTTTAATTTCAAATGAGGGGGATGACAAGGCATCCTGTGAGTGAAAAGTATGGGTGGGCTGAGTAAATAAATCAGATCCATAGTATACTGAGGCCCTGTGGTACTTAGTAGTAGGAGTTTCAGATCAATACATACATTTAAAGCAAAGCCAACAAAAAAAGAGAGATTCCTTTGTCTGTTGAGTTTTGGTTATAATGAATATTTATAAGTAAGGAGCTGAATCAGATGAAGAGGCAAAATCATTTCTCACAGTTCATTATAGGAGTACTGCAAATGGAGGGAAAGAGCTAGCCTGGCTCTGTCCAATGACAACAGACAACTCCAAAAAAACCCTAATTGTTTGTTTCAGACAAAGATCAAAGTGTTAAAACAACAGATTGTTTTTTATGGTTCATCTTTTAGGCTATATTTTTTTGGCCACAAGCAAGTAGCAATAAGTTCCTGGAACCTTTTGTGCAAATTAAACAAAAAAGATAAGGAAGAGATACGTGTTTCTATTCTCTCATAGAAACGGCACATGCTAAGCTAAGATAACTGACATATTTAGAAACTGACTCAAAAGTGTTATCAATCCTCTCATCTAACTCTCAGCACAAAAGCGTATTTTGCTAAATGGTAAAGCATTGGCTTTAAAGCCAGCTGATAATAACGAATAATCTTCTCCTTTATCTTTGGTCATACAGTAACCTGTAAGTAAGCCTAGAGTGGCTATTTGTTCAACGGCATGGTCTGCAGCAATTATTTCCAATAGTTTCCACTTTCATAAATTATTTCCAAGAATGAAATTTTACACTATGTTAGTGTTTGAGCAGCTTTCATAAAAGATGATGCAATGGAGATATTAAAAATCCCATCACACCAAACCACTTCAATGATTAAGTGTGGCAACTTAGGGGAGAAAGGTTAGAAGAAAGGATTAATAAAACTATCCTAATACACAAATATTCGAAGCACCTGGGCACCAAATATCTGAACGTGTAACCGAACTCCTTTATTTTAGTTAGAATAAATTTACTTTGTCCTGAAATCTTAATTGCTAATTTCAACCAGAAAATTGGAACTGGGGCCCGTTGCACACATCTGTATGATGCCTGGGACAGTTTGTCTACACAATAAATTTAATTAGTTTAGGCTTTGTGAAGAAAGATGACCTTCTAAAATGACACTGCTAGATAAAGAGACATTGTCTCTGCTCAAACAAAATAACAGTAAATGCCATTCCCAAGGTCCAGTAGCTGATGTGCAGTTCTCTGATTCTGAATGGGTCTGATTTAAGGTGATATTTTCCATACATCAACTGAATGCAAGCCCATACACACTAACACATGCACAACCCGAAACCCGAGGACAAAACCACCAAAGCACACAGGCTGGCACACATAAAAGATTGCAGAGGAGTTTCTATTGTCAATAATTCACTCCCTGCTCTAAAAAAGCAGCAAATCTACATCGCACAATAAATGGAGAGAAGCAAAGGAGCAAAAGGTCCTCTCATATCCCTCTTCACAATGCTCATTAACATTATGATCTTATCTGCAGAGCTATATAGCCCTTTGAATCACTTACTGAATCCATATAATTATGTTTAGAATTTTAAAATACAGGTTTTGTTCCTGATGTCAGAGACAATTTGAAAATACAAACAGTAAATGGTGCTTGTACAAGCATAGATATGAGTTGAGTCACTGACTTTAACTGAAATAAAAAGTCTGATATATTTCTTATTTTATACATACCCCTACAACTAACCAGCCCTGATTTCAATACAGGAACAATGGTGCATCTTTATTTGAATGCCATCTACATGGATTATCAACTGGTGCTCAGTGTTTCAGTTTCACATTAAGCGTCTAGAATTGACAAGCATTTACCTACTACTGCTTAGGCCCTGTGGAATATCAAATTACTAAGTACTTTAAATCGGCCAACTCTATGAACTAAATATGTCCTGTGTGAGAACAGAAACAATAAATAGGTATACATTTACAATAATGTAATTGGTGCTTAGTGGAAAGTAACTAGAGGGCACTGAGGTTAATATTTGGAGGCGGCTTACCTTGCTTAGTACACTATGAAGGAAATAACAAATAATGGACTTTGGGAAAAGATGTTAAACTTGTTATGAGATGATTCCCCCACCCAAAAAAAATACCAACTGATAGCATGACCATTTTCCAGTCATAATGTCTTTGTTTCCATTGCACGCTCATGAACTGAAATACAGTAAAAAAAAATTAAAAAATAAATAACCAATTAACCAGTCACGTAAAGTGCATTAAACAATGGACTGTAAGGCTCTTGGATCTGCAGTGAGCTTGATGGGTGGTGCTTTTCACCCACACAGCTCTGGGTTCCTATACTTCCCAAGGACAACAACACACAAACAACACAACACACCAGCTTTACCACAGACTTGCTGCTTCTTAACAGGGGATGCTCTCAACAAGGGCATGATCGCTAGCCTCACCCACTCCATCTGTAACAACACAAGTGGCTTAGCGGTAAATCTCCTATAATTGTTTTCCTTTTTCACGTGTTTTAATCCACCCACACTGTACACTCACAAATTACTTTTGATTCGCTCATTTCACATCTGGCCCTGCAATACTGGACTTGGACAATTGTTTGGAGTGTTCGGCCAAAATGGCTTCGTAGATTGCGTGAGGGAACAGATCCCAAAACGTCACAAAGAGGAGCAAAGGTTTGCATTGGTTGAGATGAACACTGCCCTCCAACTCTGAGACTCCTCTCGCTGAAAGCAAAGAAATAACAGTTGAAGATATCAAGGCACAAATTCTTTGCTACAAGAAGCTTGTTGTACTTCAGAAACACTTACGCTATGTTCATTTGTTCTCCTGTTCCTTACACTGTCTAGCTCCTCCATAGGGATTATCCAATGGCATCTGGCTACAAACACCATCTGAATTGCACATTGCACTTTGGTTTATGGTCTGAAATTGGTTTTGAAGTTGTTGATCCTTAGTGCCAAGGGAAAGGTAGAGAAGTTTTGGGGGTTTTTTTTTCCTCAAAATTTTCAAATTTGCTTCTGAAATGGATTTCGTCACTTGCAGTGACAAAGGTAAAACAAAGGGGAGCAGAGGGACCATATGTTGAGATTCGTGTGACAAACAGGTGTACTGTAGTTAGGATTCCATTAACACTAACAAGCTAATGTGCTAGCATGGTTACTGCCAGCGTTTTACTACTGGCTCTGCAAGCTATTATGTTATTGTTATTTTATACAGCACAATGTCATTTTTTTTCGATCCCTAATTATTTTTATTTGGGTTTTTTATATAAATGCATTTATTTAAAAAAAAAACTTCTGGGTACGTGATAACAACTTTATGATTCATAAATCAATATACATTTCAGAAGGATCTTATTAAAAAGAAAGGCTGTTTTTACTACAATAACACAACTGAGGACTTTATCACAACTTTAATTAACTTTATCAGAACAACATTAGGCTATCTGATTTTTTTCTTTAGTCAGATATTATCAACTGAGCTGGTGGAAATTAAAGAACTTTTTTTCTTTCTACTGTTCTACCATTTTTTTAATAACCTTGTTTCTTCTGCTGTAAATAAATCCAATGTTCACGACCTTGCATTGGCACAGTAAAAAAAATTAAAAAAACTATGGTTCTGACGCATCTTGTTATTTGTCCTTTGCTTTACAATGGCCTATATTTAGATTTTATGATTGCTACACTTGTGGCATAATACAGTGGAGGACAAAACATGGGAGGTTCAAACATGAAACAGAAGTGAGATCATTACTTCTGAACTGTAATATGCTCTTGAGTGGCGGGTGAAAGCCGTGCATACAGACCAATCCTATAAAACATGCATCTAACCTCTGGCTAGACTCACTCTCCCCTCTGATTCACTACCTCGTGGAGCAATCACTCCCCGGCACCTTCATTTTCCCCTGTCTGTCAATGTCAGAGCTGCACCCTCCCATCGTGTCGCTTATTTTTGATTTGCTTTGATTTGTCCGTAACTCTCAGCCTTCATCTGATCTCAGTTGACCATCGCCTACGTGCGTTCGTCATGCCAAATAATGACTTCCTGGTTTGGCTTAGGCCTAAATTTAGAGTCTACTCGAAGTACGCGGAGAACAGGCAACTCTGTGGTGATTTCTTTTCGTTTGTTTGTATTAGCTTCCTTCTTTGCAGATAGATTTGAACTCCTTACTTCCACTGTAGGAGATTTTAGGTCATCGTTTAAGTTTTACTTTATCTCATAACATTTTGGTGCATTACAAATATCTTTCATCATCAGACCACAGTGGAAATAAGTAGTATTTTTCTCGCCCCCCTATATGATCTGGGCTCCTCTCTTTCATTGTATCAAATAAACAAAAGGTGCCAGAAGAGTACACACAAAAAAAAAAAAAAAAAAAAAAAAAAAAAAAAAATCAATAATGAAATGCAAGTACTTGCTTAAAAACAAGAGTACGAATACTCCACTAATAAAGTGTTTAGGCCTATCTGGGTCTTTACATGTGTGTCTCACATAAAAGGTTTGAGGAGAAATATAAAACCTTTTGGTCTTATGTACAACTGTATTAGCACTAAAATTCCTTCCTAAAGTACAAAAAGTACACATAGCCCACTCAATAAGCAGGTGTGCAGAAGGAACTGAATTTGTTATATTAGTGGAGTAAAACTTCCATTTCTGCCTGGTAACGCTAACCTTAGCATAGTATCTTGGACGCAGTTAGCGGCTAGCTAGTAGCAGAACATTTAGCAGCTAACAAGCTAAGTATTAGTACTAGTGGTTAGTAAAGCCCACAACAGAGCTCAACACATTAAATTCAGACTCACGTTGACAGTGTTCAGAAGTATTAGTATTAGTGGTTAGTAAAGCCCACAACAGAGCTCAACACCTTAAATTCAGACTCACGTTGACAGTGTTCAGAAAGTCAGCTCCAAATGAAGGTCGTTCCCGGCGCTCCCGTGTCCTCTGGTCACATTAATAGGTCGTTTGCTAACGCGTTAGCAACATTAGCAACACGTAAGATGGTCCGGATGCTGCCATCCAGGAAGCACATAAAATAACTAATAACTCAGAGGTACCACTGCGAATACTTTTAAGAGCCATATTGTGTAGTTCAAAAGGTCTAGCAGGAGAGGATCGTTTGGTCAAAGTATAATAGAAGGATTTCTTCAGTAAGAACCAAACAAGCAAGATATCTACATTTTTATGGTCAGAATTTCTAACTGCTTCATCAATTTCAAATAAGGTACAATCCGAAGTAGTTAAATAGACACACGTTTAAGATTTAAGTTTTTGTTGTTGTTTTTTCAAAGTTGTAATAATATTTTTTTTATAATATGTAATATGTTCTATAGTAATAGGGATCAGAAGACACGCCCACGCCTTAGACTACCTGACAGGTAATCAATGAAACCAAAACCATACTGTGTATATTAAAAGTGTGAGGCTATTGGGACCTAGGAGTTATTCCCTAAAACCCAAATAATTCAGCTTCCCTGCAGCCTGATTCTTCATCTGCAACAGCTCCTGACGGCTCCATGTGCCCCGCCACATCAACTTGCATCATTAAGGGTCCACAGCTAGCAAATCTTGTCTTTATTGGTTTTCACACCATCTCTCTCATCCTCACTTTCACAATCTCCTGTGTGCTCTTTAGCAAAGCCGAACCAGAGTGTTTTAGGTACGTGACAGCTCCCTAATGGTTCCTTTTGCCTTTTTCTATCACTATCACCACTGTCTGCTATAGCAAGTAATTATGGCCCGCCTCAGCATGGATCAGTCATCTGGTTGCGTGTGTGTGCGTCAATATCACACTTCAGATAAATCCGAGTTGCGTGCATGCTTGCACATTAAAAAGCAAGTTGCACAGAGAGGAAAATGCACACCAAAGCCATAAGCGGATGTGACTCTCTGCAGTATATTTGGTTGAACTTTGTTTAGACTAAAGATGCTTACAGTATATATGAAAGCGACATTCTGTGGCAAATAAATGAATATTTAAAACTCACTTTAGTATTGCACTGCCACTTTTAGTCTAATGACACCACATAGGAGCTTTGCTCAGCTTTTTTCAGGCCGGAATTTACTTACCGTTTTATTGCTCAGCATTTCTTCCCCGTAACATATTGTGCACCTTAGTTGTTCAATAGTGCCACGCATGAAATGCACAAAAGCAAAAATATGTAGATATGATTCACAAGCACAGACACAATTTTGCCATCTTACGACACCGCTTCTTCATTTTTATTAAAAGTCCTTGAACCTTGACCTGGATCAGAGGTTGGCTCTAATCAGCAGCTCTGTCGGGTGTATAAACTAATACTTTCCTTTCAGCTCAGGCTGAGCTCGGTGCATATTGATGCTCCCACAGCTGTGCTTTAATTAAACCTGTGTGGCCATAACAGCCTGTTGAGGCTCAATATTAAATGCAGAGATGCGGTGGAGAGGAAATCTGCACAATCTGCATTTTCTGCCACCCTTTAAAGCCAGGGGGCATATTTAGAAAACAAAATAAAAAGTTTGATGGTGATCACTAACTAGTGCTCACAGGTCAAGTTATCAAAAACAAACAAAAAAAAATTGCAGTGAGAATTTGATTGAAGTATCAAGACAATCAGCTGAAGATAATTAATAAAGAAATACAATGGTTTTTTTCCACCACTCTTATGCAATTATTATTCACTTGTTACAATAAACATACAGCTGTTGGTGCTAAAACTAAAATCAGGGGCTATTAAGCTATTGCAGAGGAGAGCACAACAATAAAACACCATGATCTAAATCAAATTATATCAATATCAAACCAATGTATAAAATTATGATGAAATAATGATAGAAATTTGGCTGAAAAGACATACAAAGCCAAGAAGGGAGAAAAGTGTGATTGATGGTTTTTGAGGGACATCACAGAAAACCTATAGCAAAAGGGAATTTAGCACTACATCATTATGACAGATGATTTTTATGTCATCCTAAAAAAGTTTTTGTATGTACTGAAAACCTCTAGAAATCAACTTACAAGTTCTCAAGTGAAATTAAACGCGCTAGCTTTTTTTTTTTTTTTTTTTAAGTCTTCAAGTGGGAGTAAAAGTGCAGAAATTCCTACTTTTTATTTAAAGTATTCGCTTTTATCAGTTTATAAATATAGACCCTGAAGCAAAGCTCAGTGCCGGTCTGTGGCGTGCTATGTTCATTAAATCAGGTGTGGAGAGGATTCCTGTTGGCATTTCAGCTCAGAAGACCACTTGTCAATCATCCATCAGTGGGATTTAGGCTCATGCTTGTCTGCACCCATTGCCACTGCCCCAGAACATAGAAAAATGCTCCTTTACCAGAGCAGAATAAGCAGAATTTGCATGTAATTATGTAATAGAAACTTCTGCAACTCAAGTCATCGCCATAGTCCCTGATAAGACTTACGCACCCATTGCCTGTGCAGTATTTCTTTTTACCGTATTGCCTCACAGCCGGCCCTGATGTCCCCTCGAGCGCCCTCAGTGCACCCTCACACCGTCCTGTCACTCAAAGGCCGACGGCTTCATCCATGTGGAGCTTTCTCACAATCCTGTTATGCTCTCAGTGTGGCTCCTCTCCACCCCTGCTCGCACTTCTAGCTCCTGTTTTGCTGAGCAGGGCCAGATACACCACAACCTTCCTCCTTTTGCTCCTTTTTCAATTTTATCTCCTCTGTCTTTTCCCCCAAATTCCACTCTCCCATTATTTGCGTCTTCTCCTTTCTTTTCTCAATCACTCTCCCAGCGAACACCTCATTATCCCTTATCTGCTTTTCTTATTCTCCGTCCCATCTCTCATTGCCTTTCCGCCTAATCTCCTGCTTTTTACTGCCTCTCTGCATCTCCTGCTGCCATTTGCTAACTTCCACTTTTTTTTTTTTTTTTATTTCACTGACCTCAATCAAGCCTTCCATTGTGTCCCCATCCAGTGAGCTAATACCAAAAGGAGATGTTGTTGGAAATGAATTGACTAACAGCAGAGTGCATCTGGCGCATTAGTGCGTTGTTTTAGATGAGTACTTACTGCAGGCAATGAGGCTATTGGATCAGAAACGATATTATAATGTGACATTGAAATAGGTTCACCATTAACTCAGCTGAGTGCATTTGTAGATAAGGGCACTAGATGGTGAGGGCTTCGGCTCAAGTGCTACACGGGCCGTTTTCTTCATTTACATTAACTGTATTCATCTTCACCAATAGGTGCAAATTGCTTTTGTGGAATCAAGCCTGAATCTCATGAGCCAGCACTTATGAGCTTTTTAGTCGTTACGGTACGCGACACAGCATCCAGTGGCAATCCTCTGTTGTGTTATTGTACCTCATTGGCTTAAAACTATTGTTGGAACTAGTTTATCAAAAAAAAAAAAAAAAAAAAGATTGTTTCATTAAAAACATGCATAGCTTTCACATTTAAGAAGCTGGGACCAGACAGTGTTTGGCCTTTACTGTAGCTCGTCTTAGCGACAGAGAGGTTTACAGACTCACTCAGCACCAGACCAATATGCAATCAAACCGTAAAGCAGGTGATAATGTCTCTACAGGGGGCTACACAGTGCAACACAAACAGCACATAAAAAAAACATTAGCTTTGAAGTCACCTCTTCACAAACATTCATATTGTATTGCTAGTAGCAATAAGGAGATATTGAGCCACATATATTCAAATCTTCTTCTTCTTCTTGTGTAGTCGTGGTCCATCCATGACCACCTGGGTTCATCAGAGATTTTACATTCCAGTCAGGTGACAACAGATACAGCATCCAACCAAACAGTCAGGCTGTAATGTTTTCACGTTTTCAGCGTCACATCTTTTACATTATTAACTGTTCTCACCTTGCATTGTCAACTTAATGCATGACACTAAAACAATCGTTAGATCATTTGATTGGCTGCCAAAAAAAAAAAAAAAAAAAAAAAAGGGAGGCATTTACTTTGATAATTGCGAGTACTTCATTGCCACAACCGTCCTCTGGTTCCAGTTCCTGAAACGTGAAGATGTGCATCTGTGTCATTTGATGCTTTTATTCAAAACTGAACATGTTCGGTGGCTTAGGAGTTTAAAGGCACCTTCTTGAGCTGTGGGAAATTATAATGGGCAATATACACTTAAAAATATTTAGTGAAGTTATTGTAATGGGGTTAGTATTGCGTATGCTTACAGTATAGCACCCGTGGTCATATTTAAACCCTGAAAATCTCCACATGTACTTCATGCTTTATTCACCCCTGCTACAGAGTTGTATCTGGATGTGACAGCGTGAAATGTACAGTTAACCAGTCAGTGTGCACATTTTGCCTCTGCTCTGTGAATGCAGCCAAAATCTGCCCCTCACATGCTTTAACGTCCCCATTTTCTACACTGTTTAGTTACATAACGGCCCATTACATGTGTTCCATTAAGGGATGAAAGCCCTGTGCTCTTTAGTTAAAACCAACCCTCACCTCCTGGCTGAATGCCGTAGTTATCGCCTCTCCTGAGTTGCATTTCCTTCTTTTATTGTCAGCAGGCTTAGGTCAGACACTTAGGTGGCCCTGGAAAGATCGTAAAAGACGCCACTCAGCACACAAGAATCAGATGAATCAGACTCAGTTGTAATTAGTGTCCCAAGTATTTACCAATTCCCTGTGCGGCCTATGTAGAGCAGATTAGTGGAGCTCTATTGCCCTCTGCAGGTAATCAGACATGACTGCACAGAGCCAACAGAGCAGCAGTGATCATCTGTGCACTGCCTCAGCTTAACGCTGTGACAGCCCACTTTCCTATCCCAGGTTAAAGACAGATGTACAAACCACAAGCCAGACTATTAATTGTTCATCATTAGCACTTAACTTGACCCTCAGGATTTCATGACACGTTGAGTTCTGGTAATACACAGTGCACTGACGGTATTTAGGTCTTTACACGGCATGACAGACATCTGGATAACACACCTAAATACTCACATAAACACACACAAAGGTGAACATCACGCTTTAAGTCTGGTGTACGAAGCAAGCTCACATGTCCTGACACTACTCGCTCCTTCGTGTGCGGCGTATTTGTCTTCTTCACTGTCTCTTTTTAGTGGCACAGGAAGGGAGTTGGAGCTTCCTGCAGTGGCCAGCTGCCTGCAGCAAGCATTGTTACCACGTTTAACAAGCTACAGTATGATAAATGATACGGAAACGATCAAAACAGCTTTGGGAACAATTTGAACAGATGCCAGAGAATAAAAGGAATCAGTATTCATGCTCTGGTCTTTTCTCTAATTGTTGCCTTTTGTGAATTATTGGATAATTTCGCAATTTCTTCTTTACACCAGAGTGGATATATATAGTTTCTTTCTACCACTTACTATTGCATCATGTTGTACAATGGTGGCATGGTGGTCTAATGCATCACCTGAATGGAAAATAAATAAATAAATACTACAGTTTGTGGTCTGTCCTGGGTTGGTGTTGCAACACAGGAGAGCATCCGTGTGATTTCTGGTCGACTGCCAAATTGCCTGGAAGACTCTAAACTGAAAAGTCAGGGCAAAACTTGGAGCTATAATACATCCTGTTGGTCAAAAATTGATCTCCTTGCAGAGGAAAGAGAAGTGAGGCAGATGCTCCTATAGCTAATAAACTCAGTCAGAATATTTTATTTTGTTTAGAGGCTAATGAGGGAGATAGAGTTGATACTATTTTTGATTAATTAATTGAACTTACCTAAACCTTGGACGACATGAAAAAACATATGACATCAAACACTAAAGACTACCTACATTTAATTTGAACACTTCCAAAAACGTTGATCAAAGGGCTGAGAAGGCAAAGAGTCACAACACAGTTCATGGATCATGAAACTGTATCGTGCAGCACTGTGCACAACATACACGCGGTTTTCTCAAATTTCAGAAAGTCGAAAGTCAATGAGCAGTGACCTGAGGGCAGCACTGCCGGGTTATATGTGACCAAATCCAACTCTCTGCATGTTAACATTTTCAGAATACAGTAGCGGCTGTGGTTGAAACAGCACAACTTCCCAAAAAGATTTCATCTCAGTTCGTGGCCTTTTTGCTGTTTGCTGTTGCCAAATGATTTAACACACTGGCGATTCAACCTATTCCCCGCTCATGAAAGCTTTTATGTTTGCTGTTTTAAACGCTCAGTGCCCAGCGCTGTAGGTCATTCCCAGGAAAAATGCTCTGGCGCACAGGAAGTGATGCATTTTATGCTTCCATCAGCGGCAGCAGTTTTATTCGAAGTAAACAGAAGAATAACAAACAGTGCCGGAAACATTTTGATTGAGAGGAGATCTGCAGGAAGTGCAGCACAACACCACCACAGTATAGAGAACTTGGGAGCAAAGATGTCTCAATGATTTAAAGCATACAACACAAATTGGCCTATAGAGCTCTTGTGAAGTATCTCTTTCAACAACAGTTGTAAAAATGCTTGCGTTATTTCATCCATGACGGTATTGGCACAGTATCTTACCTTTTATTTCACAGTAGCACTGCTATGTGTGTTTGCTGCGATACGATATCAAAATTAAAGCACCACAAATGATGATGAAAGTGCAGTAATGATACAGCATGTGCTACGTTAAGCTTTAGTAGAAAAGAATCTTTTTATAGCAAACAGAAAACAGTACAGAGAAGCTGCGAACTTGACCTGCTCCTTCTTTTGGCCAGGTGTTTGAATCTGATGCTAATTGCTCTTAATCTACTCTAATAGTAACACACAGGACACACATCCAGGCAACTTTACAACCATTGAGTAAGAAATGCAAAATTATATACTTGAATATATATTTAGAGAAAAACTGGGGAGAATAATCAGAGTTATAGACAATAATATAACTTTAAATGGATGACAAACTAAAGAAAACATAAAGAACTTCCACACTTATCAGCACTTTGCAAATGTGTAATTACTTTGTCAACAAGAGCTTTAAATTGCCTACCATCCTTTAAATAATTGTTACAGTTTACCATGTTGTGTTATCAATCATTTTAGAGACAGTGTCACGCAGAGCTTTGGTTGTTTTAATGTGCAGCCTAATTTCACATTGAAATATGTTTTAATTTGTATTCGTGACAAATCACCACGATACCATGTGACCAGAAACAAAAGAAATCGTGTGTATTGCTGTGTGTGTGTTTTAGAACTGTGACGAGTTAAATCAGTTCTTTGTTTTTTAGAAACAGTGAGTCAGAAAATGTTTCCAATGTAGGCATGTGAACAGATTTTGTAATTCTATCTATCAACTAAGGCTCATTTAGGAGCAAAACACGAATTGTCAGACACAAGCAAGTTTGAATATTGCTCCCTTTTGTTCCCATCTCTTGCTATGAATTGTTTTTGTATTTTGTTCCCACTGTAAAGAGCTGTGTAACAAGCCTGCTCTTTCAAAATCTTGTTTTAGTTCAGTTAATCTGAGGTTTCTGATGATAAAAGTGCAAGTCGTAGAGCTTGACCGCCGATTTAACACACTATACCACAACAGTCCAATATCACAGTAGAAACAAGCGCAAATTTGCAATAGGACAGGACTTTTTTTATTAACGTTCTGATTATCTCACTATATTGTAGAATTGTCCACCAAACTGCTGCAAACTGGAGCTGCTACCTATTGTTAAAGTAGTGCTCTATTTACCACCACACTGACTTCTGAATAAAGCAGCTGCTATATTAACCTGATCCTAGAAAAGTGATTAAAAGCTGATTACCATCAACTGGATAATATTCTATATTAAAAAACCTTTTTGCTTTCAATGAAGGTCATTTTGTTCAGGGCAAATCAAGCAGTAGGACTTCAGGTCCTTTCTTTCTGAAGGTCAGTAGGACCAGTAAAGTAGAACAATTTTTTCTGCAGATCTTTATGTGACACCCAGAATAGATTAAGTGCTCCAGAGCTAGAATATTAAGTTGACTGACAGAAAACTAATTGGCATTAATCTTATTAGCTTGATAACAAGTTATTTTGTTAATATGCCAAAATGTAAAGCTGATAATCCAGCCTTAATCTTTACTCTATTGTGGAGTTTAAAAAGGTACAATTATATTCAAAACATCCCCACTGTTTGTGTCACTCAAATTTTAACTCACCCCCACAGCTTTGAACTGTATGTTAGGCGGCTTTAGCCCTTAGTATTACTGGTCATAGAGTGTTTAGGAGCCATAACCAGAAATACTGAATAAACATCATCAGTGAGAAACAGACACAAGTGTATACTTAGCAGGGGCCGGGTGACAAACCAACTTCCTGTCGAGTCAAAAAAGAGCAACAAACACTACCTTGCTGGTGTAGTGGCAGCTCCTGAAACAGATAAACAAACACAAATGGATTCTAAGTCATAAATATATTTAAAAGATCTTTAATTGTGCGGTTATAAAATTCAAACTGGGTAGAAAAAATATGTTTAAATATCTAAATCCTTAACAAGATAGTGAGTGTTGTACCATAAACCAAAAATACAATATAGTTGTTTAAAGTGATATTTCTTGCTACACATATCCTCATGTGTTCTGACCCAATTCCAGCTGTTCCAGCTGCCAGTGTAGAGATACTTTCACCTCCATCATTGTCCCACTGCAAACTCTTCCAACGTACAGATAAAACTGGGGCAACGAGGAGTTCAAGATATTACAGATCTGTGCTTTTTGAGATGTAACTTTGGGTATTTTAAGCTATTTTAAAAGCAAGCGCAGAAGATTAAGAACATTTTTAAAAAATACAAAAAAAAAAAAAAAAAGAAAGAAAAAAAAAATCCGGAACCACGGTGCTGGCTCATACCTCAGAGCAGCATGTCTGAGCCTTGCCCCATCAGAAATATCACTTTAAAAACTGATACACAGTGTAAACAGCAGAATGCGTAAAAAGTCTGTAGCCCTGTAGACATTGACGTTTACATCTTTAACTATAGGCCGCGGCCTGTTTGCGACAGGCTTCTTGTAAAATTCTGTGGAGGGGACGAGAAAAGGTTTGGCTGTGTTAGCGACTATGTCCATCGAGTGCTGAAGGAAAAACACAGTCACTGATGATTAATGCCCTATGAATTCAAATACTCAAAGCAAACGAGAAAAAAAGACAAGCTGTTAAGGATGCAGCGATAGTAGACTGAGGGGGGAGAATATGGATGAAGGCACAGACAAGCCTTTGAGTTGATAAAGATGTCTGCCACCATGAAGGTTCCACACACATTCAAACACATGCCTGGTGGGATGCAGGAAAAAAAAAGACTGTGATGTCGGTCTGTGATACTAATTAACAGTCAGGACACATCTTACGGCAGAAAGAGTTCAGTGTTTCCTCTCTAACAACACACTGGCAAATTCACCACCACCACCACCACCACTGTGTAACCAAAAAAGAAAAGAAAAGCACCAGAAAGCTCCTGCTCCTCCTCCTCAGAAAGCACCATTATGTTTGTAATAATAAATCTACTAAAGGAATCAACTCAAAAACCTGTGGTTGATTTACAAAAGGGCCCAAGATGTGGCTCCAAATACCAGGTTGTTGCATTGAGGAAACATTGAATTAGTCACATGACAGTTAGTGAGCACGATAATTCACACTAAGACCAACATAGTGAGAAAGTGCATGGTTAACATTAAACAGTGCTCAGCAGTAAGGGGTAAAGCATAACCAGACTTCACAGGCAGTTTTACCAGAGTGTCTCAAGTCCCCGAGTGGCTCTAGTTTTGGCAGCCTAGAAACTTTGGGTGTAGCCCATCCAACTGAAAACATAAATTAAAGACATGTTAATCTCTAAAATGTCAAAAAGTACATATTTAAATTTAAATGTTATGTGTAAAGTACAAACAGGCATGTGAGGGGTGAACCTGGAACTTAAATTACAGCGACTCAGAAGCTAAAACAGAGCTCTTAAAAAAACTTAATAAGTTTTGCAATACTCAGGGGAACGATGACATATGACTAGGAGCTTTTGACTGACCTGGAGGAGGTGGAGGGGTGGGGCTCTCTGCTGGCCCGTCCTCTGTCCTCAATGGGTCCACACGGTGCTTCCGCTTCAGGTGCAGTTTCCTCGTCTTCTTCTTGCTCTGCTCGCCTGCTGAGGCTGAAAGCAAAGGGACATGATGAGGTGATGAGGCGTTGTACTTCAGACCAACAGTAATCAACAATCAGTGGTCTCTTTGAGCTTCCTCCCTTTATCCTTGATCACACTTTATCTTGATTTATCTTTTAATTCTCTTCCTAATGTGTAATTACATATATTAGAGGTTCTGTACTGTGACATTTTAATTTTTGTATAACTTGTATAATGACTTGTTGCAGTGTCTGTATGTTTAATCATTTGGTTTCAAAATGAGAACAGATTTCATATCTTGATTTGGCTCGGACTTTCTTCCCATATGGTGCAAAGCCGAGCCACATGCTGAGAGTAAAGTCTCTTCAAAGACACCCTCTGCTCTCATATCCTGATCTCAAGTTGAGCTTTTTTTTCATTTTTACACACTCCTGAATAAACATCTAGCAGAAAGCCAGTTTTACAAAATCATTGAACTATTTGCCAGGTTAAAAAATTCATGAGGTATTATCCAATCAGTCCGGCATCCATTTTACATCTTTGTCCAATCATAAAACTTTATGCAGTTATAAACTACACTATTAATTCTGAGGTGGTTTTAAAGAGCTAAAACTCACCTGAGCTGACATTTTCCAGTGTTTTTCTAGTTCTTCATCATTGTCCTTCCCATACTCTTTTTCCTCTTGACCAACAGGACACAGTAGTTACACACCTCAGAGATCACATGTCCTATTGGCTGGAAGGGGTTACACATGTTATCATCTGGCTCCTCTTCCGTGATTGGCCTGCCTTCTCGTTCCGCCTCTTCCCTCTCCTGCTGTTCTCTGGAGACAGAACATGATGCAAAACGTTCAGGGTTATGACACATACCTCTTGGGGGCTAATGTTAGATTTAACAAAAATTAAGTGTAGACCTAATTGTGGTGTGAATTTCTACAAAGTATGCTCCTTTGGAATAAATGCAATGTTTTGTCTCTTTTTTGAATAAATACTTCAGTACAAGGAAGCAAGGACACATTTTTGGATGTCGTGTTGTCCTCACCTCTCTTCTCGTAACTTCCTTACTCTCTCCGCACGCTCCTTCTTGTCCTGCTCCTCCTGAGCGCGCTGCTCTGCTGTGTCCTTCTGCACACGCTCAGTAATGGCCTCATAGTCTTTGGCAATGTTGTTAAGCAACCAGTTCAGCCCCTTCTTGATGGACTTGTCTACCTTTTTACCATAACCCAGGACTGCAGAACATGGCTCCTGTCATTGAAATATATCAACAACATTTAGAAAGACATAACACTACTGAATACAAATACAAACTTAATATTGATGTACATGAGGTTTTGCAAGATATTTTGGATTAAAACAGCCAGTAAACTCTTAATTGTTCTGTGCTAAAAATTCTTGTCACTCTATTCCAAAGCAGATCTACAAGCACTTACAATCTGACAGAGACACTTGTTCTCGTTAACAAGCTTCTCTAATGACAGGTTCTCGATGATGTCTGCTTCTGCCAGCGCTCCCTCCTGGTCTTGTTTGTTAGCAAGCCTTAAAGTCGAGAGGAATAAAGACGCATTTGAAATCTTTGATATTGGAAAAAATACTTTTAAAAAATACTTTGCACTTCTTTTCCTCTTGCTATACTAGCTGGAGGTTCAACTACTCCCTCAATGTTTGAGGAGAAAGGCTAATTATCCAAGTCAATCTTTGCAAGGTGAATGGTTATAGTGGCTGTAAATGTTATGGAAATGTGACTCCGTCTTGATTGTGGATTGTTGATTGGAACTCTCTCTGCATACCTGAAAATACACTTTAATGTCTCAGTGCCCCAACCTGTGCTTTGGGTCCTGATTACTGATTAAGCAAACACTACAGAAATCTGCTTGCAGTGCACTTATCTGGCAACAAAGTGGACCAAGGACTCTGACTCTTTAGTCCAGGCAATTTCTCAATTATCTTCTCGTCTTTTACGCCTCACCCTCTCTGCTTTCTCAAGTCATTGTTTTTTAAATCCCTACACATTATTCCACATATTATCAATAAAATGTTTTTATATTTTCCAAGCCTGAGTTAAAGTATCATTTCCTTGGAATACTTACACTAGCACAGGTTTGCCGGCGATGCGTGGGTGCTGAAGGACCTCGGCCATGGTCTCCCGTGTCTCCTGGATACGTTGGATGTCACTGGAGTCCACCACAAACACCACACCATGGGACTCTGAAAAGTAGTTCTTCCAGATGCCCCGGATTCTCTTTCCACCTCCAAGGTCAAAGATTGTCACCTCGTACTTGCCCTGTTTCAGGTCAACCTTGGAAAAGCCAACAGTGGGAGCCACATCCTGGGGATTCTCTGAGGGAAAAGATAAAAAAATAAAATCAAAAAAACCATCTGCAGCCATCTGCTCCAGTCTTCTGAAACTCTTTAGTAAGATAAAATATTTTAAATAGATGGGGATCGACCTTTTTCACAAAGTGTGTAGTAAATTTACCTCAGATGCTACATCATGAACAGGTGAACAAAGTCTAGTCACATTGTAATGAAGGCTCTACATAACAAGAAATAATAACTTTTCATGAGTACAGCTTTAATAAGGCCAGACTAATAGGTCAAAGTGGTCCACACCCACAGCTCTGAGGTAGATCTTACCTGTCTAGATTGAAGGTTTGAATTCACATATGAACAGTGGACAGTAGCTATAAATTCTTCTAGTGATGATATTTTTAGCTGATGATGATGTTCTAAAAACCAGTAAAGTTGCCGGTCTGTGGGGATTCTCAGTCATCCAGGTCCTGGTTATCCCAAAATGCTGTTCAGTGGAAACTGGACTTCTGCTAGTAGTTTTCAAGACGTGTCCTCTGTCCTCTGAAAGGTTTGTTCAAGCACAAGTGCAGTTGCCACTGCACAGCACTTTTAGGAGTAAAGTTAGCTCCCACTGTTTGTTCGCTGTCAGCTACACTAGCTGTAGCTGTTGACCTTTATCTGCTGTAGCTAACAGTACAGAAACACTAGAAACACAGTTTGGCTGAGCAGGAGATAGTCAAGAACTAAACACCAAAGGTGAGACTCACCTGAGAGCCTGTGGCGGCGGCTCTGCGCTCCTCCGTTCAGCACTGGCTGTACTGACCAGCCTCGGAGCCTGAGCGCACTGTGCGCTGAACCGTTCTGAGCCTGGGAGCCCAAGCTGAGGGCAAGGAAAACCTTCCAATACAGACAAATCGCTTTACACACACACACAAATCTCACAGACGCCAGAACAGTAGCAAAATTCCACCCGTAAAGACGGAAAATTGTAAGACTTTCCAGCACTTTTGGTTAAAACCTAAGTTTTTTTGTCAGATAATTAGACATTTACATTTAGTTTTTTTAGTGAATGCATTTGCACATTAGTTTACATACGCACACACATAAAAATAATTTAGCTACTATTCTACTCCCATACTGATGAGCCATACAATAAAGTTGTTTTGAAGAGTAGTGGAAGCGAGGCTAAGGGCAGAGGTGAGCATTTCATCCCTAGAAAGAGTCCAACAGATGCAGTATTTGCTTTGAGGATGCTGATGGAGAAGTACTGAGAAGGCCATAGGGAGTTGGTGATAGAGAAGAGGATGCAGAGGATACGGTTAGATGGAGACAGATGATTCAAGGTCCACATTGCTGGGATTTCTCTACCTCGTTTCAGGTGTCGGGTTACTTTAAAAACCTTTGCTATTAACCTGTAAATTATTATTATAAGTTTATACGGCCATTACTGGGAGTGTCATATCACGTGACATTGTCATTAGTCTTGCTTCAGGCATTGTTTTTATTCGGAACATCTGCGTTCAACGCGTCTCTAACGTTCGCTCAGCGGCTGGTTACCGGTCACTCTTCAGACACAGGATCGATACATTGTTTTTTAGCCATGGATCAAACAAGTGTCACTGCAGAAACGTTTTGGTTAGTTGTCAGAGTTTGTTGTGCCTTACATGTGGTATTTAACTCCACTTAATTAGACGTTAGCCTGTTATGTAACATTAACCTTAGCTGCTCGGTCTTCTCCTTAAAAGGCTGAAGACAGCAGCTGTCAGTCATACTTTAGCTGCTATTTAACAGCTAGTTTGCCATTACTTGAATGAATCGTGGGATGGCACAGCGATTAAATTACCCTTGTGAAAAGAATCTGAATCTGCAAAGTGGCTGAAACTTCCAGATACATGTAACTGAGGAATTCAACTACTTGATGACAGCGACTTGGTGGTGGTGGCAGCCATAAAAATGATGTGCATGGTAGCTGGACAACCCGTGGGGTTCTGTGACCTCGGCTGCTCCAGCCTGCTCTCTGGTTGATAACATAATACTGAAGTGAACAGCTGGCCAAACAGCTGGATGTTGAAAAATATAGTAATATTCCCTTAACTCTAAGCAGCAATGACTTTATGAATAAAATTGTAGCTATTAGAGAAAGAATTCACCAGATCCTCCCCCCAAATATTACAGATAGATCTTCATGTACAACAGTGCTAGAATCATCAATAAGGCCCTAATCCATCTTAGACTGCTTTTTACCCATATATCTCTCTGAGCTAACTTCAATTATGACCTCATCTAAACCAACAACCTGTCTGCTAGACCCTATTCCAACTAAACTGCTCAAGGAAGCTTTACCCTTAATAGATACGTTCGTATTAAATATCATTAATCTATCTTTAGAAACAGGATACGTACCACAGGCTTATAAGGTAGCTGTAATTAAACCACTACTTAAAAAACCCTGTCTTGACCCAGGTGTTTTAGCCAATTACAGACCAATGTCTAATCTTCCCTTTATTTCTAAAATCCTTGAAAAAGTAATCGCAAAAAAATTATGTGACCACCTTTATAGGAATAATTTGCATGAAGACTTTCAGTCAGGATTTATAGTTCATCATATTACAGAAACAGCACTGGTAAAAGTCACCAACGATCTTCTCTTGGTATCAGATAATGGACTCATCTCTATACTTGTTCTGTTAGATCTTAGTGCTGCATTCAATGCCATTGATCACAACATTTTATTACAGAGACTGGAACATGAAATTAGGATTAAAGGAACTGCACTAGGTTTGTTTAAATCTTATCTATCTGATAGACTTCAATTTGTTCATGTTAATGCTGAATCCTCCATGTGCACAAAGGTTAGCTATGGAGTTCTACAAGGCTCTGTGTTAGGACCAATACTTTTTTCCATAAATTTCCATTGCTATGCTGCTGATACCCAGCTACATCTATCTATGGAACCAGATGAAAATAACCAGTTAATAAAGCTTCACGCATTCCTACAAGACATAAAGGCCTGGATGTCCCACAATTCTTTACTTCTAAACTCAGACAAAACTGACGCCATGGTATTTGGCGAAAATCTCAGAAATATGCTGTCCAACGTTATTGTTACTCTAGATGGTATAAGTCTTGCTTCCAGTATTATTGCAAGGAACTTTGGAGTTATTTTTTAACCATGATTTGTCCTTTACCTCACATATAAAACAAATCTCAAGAACAGCCTTCTTCCACCTACAGAACATTACCAAAATTAAGACCATCCTGTCTAGAAGTGATGCAGAAAAACTGGTCCATGCATTTGTTACCTCTAGGTTGGACTAATGTAATTCCCTACTTTGAGGATGCCCCAGTAACTCCCTAAAGAGCCTGCAATTAATCCAAAATGCTGCAGTAAGAGTGCTGACTGGAATTAGCAAGAGAGATCATATTTCAGCTTCACTAACTTCTCTCCAATGGCCTCCCATTAAATCTAGAATAGAATTTAAAACCCTTCTTCTTACATATACAGCTCTGAACGGTCAGACTCCATCATATATGAAAGACCTCATAGCACCATATCATCCCAGCAGACCACTTCCATCTCAGAATGCAGGCCTACCTGTGGTTCCCAGAATTTCCAAAGGTAGAATGGGAGGCAGAGCCTTTAGCTATCAAGCTCCTCTCCTTTGGAACCAGCTCCCAGTTCTGATTCGGGAAGCAGACACCCTCTTGCTCAAAACCTTCCTCTTTGATAAAGCTTATACTTACTTATAGTTATGCTGCTATAGGCTTAGACAGCTAGGGGACCCCCCCTCCTCCTGTCCTTTATTCCTCTCCTCACCCCACAATTGCCACTACTGTATGACCTTAACTCTGTGTTCTTTCTCCCGTAGTTGTCTTTCTCCTTCTCTGTTTCCCTCTCTATGTCCCTTTCTGCAGGTTCCCCGGGCTTTGAAGCTGTGTGTTTTCCATTGTGCAGCTACTGGTCCTACCAACCTGCCAGATGTTTTGTTGTTGCTTTTGTTGCTCTTTTTCTTTTCTCTCTTCACTTTCCACTCACGCCAACCGGTCAAGGCAGATGGCCGCCCACCGTGAGCCTGGTTCTGCTGGAGGTTTCTTCCATTAAAGGGAGTTTTTCCACTCCATTGTTGCCTAGGGCTTGCTCAGGGGGGAATTGTTGGGTTCTCTTTATACATCTCTATAGTCTTGACTTTATTCTGTAAAGTGCCTTGAGATGACTTTGTTGTGAATTGGCGCTATATAAATAAAGTTGAATTGAATTGAATTGAATTGAATTGAACCACCCAACTCCTCGTGCAGCCACCGGTCGTGTCTTGTCTCTGCATTGTCCTGCTACCAGCAGCACAATCAAACCCTCCAGATGGTCAAGAATGCAACAGCACAGCCAAAAAGACCCATCACAGCACTTTTCAGATCTCTGTTCACATCTCTGCACTCTGTAGCTCCTTGCATCTTTCTACCTAAACTTCCTCACCCAGGTCCACAATCTCTCTTTCCACTGTGACAACAAACTGCATCTCCTTGTCCCTGCACCACACACCAGAAGAGCCCAAGCAAAACTCTTCAGCTCAGTGGTCCCACAATTATGGAACGAGAAACCAACTCTGCTAACTTACCAGCCTCACTCCTGATATTGAAACAATTGAAGACACAACTCTTTCTTATTAATAGTCTGATTGCCATCTTATTATACAATTTTCTAACTACTTTGACATACTTTCATGTTCAAACATTGTTCAAACTTCAAAAGGTTCAGGTTATAAATGGCATTATTGCTTGTATACGGCTTTTTAATGTCTTTTAACGTAAAGATTTGTATACCTTTAAATATTAAAAATCGACATCGACCGTCATCGAAGACATCACATAATTGCCTTTGAGGTTTTAAAAGCTAACTGGCTTTGAAGTTTGCTGCCTCTACTGAAGGATCCAGTGACTATTTCCTGTGGACACAGTTACTACATGAAGTGTATTTAAAGATTCTGGGATGAAAAGGATGAGAGGAGAAGCCACACCGAGAACTGTCCTGGTGAAAAAAAACATGTTAAGTTTTACTGGAGGAGCTGAAGAAGACTGGACTCCAAGCTGCTCCTGGTGATGTGGCCTGTGATGTTTGCACTGGGAGAAAACTAAAAGCTCAGAAGTCCTGTCTGGTGTGTTTCGTGTCTTATTGTCAGAATCACCTGCAGTCCAAACATAAACTGGTGGAGCCCTGCAAGAAGCTCCAGGAGAACATCTGCTCGTCATGATAAAATGAGGGAGATTTTCTTCTGTACTGATTAGTTCCAACAGGAGATGGAGGCCGTCAGTCTCTATGCTGATAAAGCAGTGGAGGACAGTGAGAAGACCTTCACTGAGCTGATCCATCTCATGGAGAAAAGAGGGTCTGATGTGAAGCAGCAGATCTGATCCCAGCAGAAAGCTAAAGTGAGTAGAGTCTAAGAGCTTCTGAAGAAGCTGGAGCAGGAGATCACTGAGCTTAAGAGGAAAGACGCTCACTCAGAGGATCACATCCAGTTTGTCCACAGCTGCCCCTCACTGTCAGAACTCAGTCAACCTACAGACTCATCCAGCATTAACATCCATCCTCTGAGCTACTTTGAGGATGTGACTGCAGCTATGTCAGAGCTCAGAGATTAACTACAGGACGTTCTGAGAGAGACATGGACAAACATCCAGCTGACAGACTGAAGTCCATGTTTTACTGCCATCAGCAGATCCCAAGGCTAGAGCTGAGTTCTTAAAATATTCATGTGAAGTCACACTGGATCCAAACACAGCAAATCCGTGCATGTTATTGTCTGAAGGGAACCGAAAAGTAACATTTTGGAGGAAAGAACAGTCTTATTCTAGTCATCCAGACAGATTCAATGATGATTGGCAGCTCCTGAGTAGAGAGAGTCTGACCGGACGTTGTTACTGGGAGGTGAAGTGGACAGGGACAGGAGTTTCTGTAGCAGCATACTAAAATATCAGAACAGGGAACAGCAGAGGAAAGTGGATTTGGACTCAATAACAAATCTTGGGCATTAGAATCTTACAATAATGAATATAATTTTTATTACAACATGGAAACTCCCGTCTCAGGTCCTCTGTCCTCCAGATTAGGAGTATACCTGGATCACAGAGCAGGTATTGTGTCCTTCTACAGTGTCTCTGAAACCAGAGTCCAGAACACATTCACCCAGCCTCTACATGCTGGACTTCATCATTGTTGGCCTCCTGGAAACACTGCCAAGTTGTGTAAACTCAAATAGAAAAAAGTCCTTTAAGGTGCAGTGGATCAAAAGGTGTATCTAAATTTTGTCTCCATCATTTTTCCTGAGAGCTCATTGTTGTTGTTTCTTCACTTCTTTCTGATCCACTTTCAGTCACTATAGATTATTCTCTGCTAGTTCATCTTCTCTTTTGTTTGCCACTGCTCACGAATCTTTGTTTTTTTGAACTGACGTTTCTCTTAAGTGTTGAATGAATTGATTATATTTTCCTGTTGCTTGTTAAGAGTTAATGCTGCCACTTCACATCTAAAAGGTGTGGAGTTCTCTGTGTGGCATTGGTGGACTTCAGTTTCCTCAGTCCTGAGGCATTTAGTTGCTTTAGGCCAGTTGGTGATTCACAATTGCAGCTCACAGTAACCAGTAATCTGGTTACTTAAATGCATAAAAACACTGTCCCTGGGAAGATCAAAGAATATTGTCAATAAAAACTGGATGTTTATTGGTTAATGAGCATATAAATGTGTTAAATAAAGTCAGAATTCTTAAAAAACAGCTTTTCCCCCACTGTGTTAATCATTACTGTCATATACCTACGGGGATTCTGTCAGAAGGACAAAGGTGTCATGTTTATCAGAACCATTAGCCAGTAATGTACTGTAACATAGCAGTAACATTGTGTGTGTTGTCATGAAAAATCAAGTATGATTACATTTTAATGTTTGTGTTTATCTAGCCTGCCACATTTTGAGCTCCTGTGAAGTATCTCTTTCAACAACAGTTGTTAAAATGCTTGCGTTTTTTCATCCACGAAGGTATTGGCACAGTATCTGACCTCTTATTTCACATTAGCACTGCTATGTGTGTGTTTGCAGTCGCTTTGGATAAAAGTGTCGACTAAATGAACAAATGTAATGTGATATCAAAATTAAAGCACCACAAATGATGATGAAAGTGCAGTAATGATACAGCATGTGCTACGTTAAGCTTTAGTAGAAAAGAATCTTTTTATAGCAAACAGAAAACAGTACAGAGAAGCTTCGAACTTGACCTGCTCCTTCTTTTGGCCAGGTGTTTGAATCTGATGCTAAATGCTCTTAATCTACTCTAATAGTAACACACAGGACACACATCCAGGCAACTTTACAACCATTGAGTAAGAAATGCACAGTAATATACTTGAATATATATTTAGAGGAAAACGGGGGACAATAATCGGGGTCATAGACAATGATATAACTTTAAATGGATGACAAACTGGAGAAAACAAATAACTTCCAGTCTGATGATCGTGTCCTACGACACAAATGTTCCAAAAATGGGCAAACATAACTGCAAAACCCTGGTTGAGTACCTTAATACAGCTGAAAGTTTTATGTACGTCATTTTGCTAATATCACCATTGTTGTTTCTCACCACTCTCTACATTTACAGCTTGGTTTATTTGACCTTTTTCCTAATTTAATTGACAGTCCAAGGCTAGAGGAAGTGTGTTTCAAAGCTTGTCCAACTCTGGGATTTTGGGTTGCTTTAAGTTTTTACTCTAATTTGAAATCCATAAGTTATTTCAAAAGTACTTGAAACAGCTCTTTAATATCGCTTATAATGTAAATCGAGTTTCAAATATTTCTAGCCAAACTGGGGAGAAATGTTTATTCTGTCAAACTACCCTTCCATTTGCACACAAACACTGAAAGACATCTAGCGTACAAGAGGAAGAGATATTAGTTTCTCCACTGACAAAATCCTCAGCATTCTTGTAATTTTCCAGATTTTACAAGACACTTACTTTCCCATGACATAAAAACTTCCTCCCCCCTCTTCCTTGAACTTTCTCTTTGTAAAATCTGTGCTGTTGGCTGAAAGGCATTCTGTGTTATTTTAGAAAATCAGTAATACAGATGCACACAAGCAGATTTTAGAGGGAAAGCAAGTACATTACAACACTTCATCACAAAATGGCTTCTGGAATGAGCTGGACATCTCAGATTGATGATATAAAGGAATGCAAGCGTAATAAGGGGGGATTGATGGTTGAAAGCACCTGCTTAAGGGGACCGGTGCATCTGCCGTCCTTGTCCTGCAGGACACAGCATCAGCGCACGGATTTCAGTTCCCGCATCACAACATCGCTCACTTAAATGAAGCCTGTCTGCATATCGACAACAGGGAGAGCAGTAATGAGACACCACATTATTGCAATGTTCTGGTGGCAAGTGACATGGGCTGTTGATGCTCCTAACAGATGTTTCACAGTTAAAGCTACAGCTAAATGAGGAGATGGAACCAAAAACAACTATTTTTACAGGAAAGCAGATTGCTGAGGCTCACTTCCAAATTGTCATGTACATTCACGAATAATCATCATCATCTCTCTCTGGAGCTACATTTCTCTCTTTTAGTCTCACTAAACTCCTGGCAGATATTTGTCTTTCTGCTGCCTCTGGATGTAGCCGTATGCAGAAGATGAGACCAGCCCACACTCATCAGCACTTTGCAAATGTGTAATTACTTTGTCAACAAGAGCTTTAAATTGCCTACATTCCTTTAAATAATTTACGGTTGAACATTTTGTGTTATCAATCATTTTAGAGACAGTGTCACGCAGAGCTTTGGTTGTTTTAATGTGCAGCCTAATTCCACATTGAAATATGTTTTATCCCGGGGCAGTTTAATTTGTAATCGTGACAGAGCACCATGGTACCATGTGACCGTGTATTGCTGTGTGTGTGTTTTCGAACTGTGACGAGTTAAATCAGTTCTTTGTTTTTAGAAACAGTGAGTCAGAAAATGTGACGTGACTTATACAGGCATGTGAACAGATTTTGTAGTTAGTTAAAACAAGCGCAAATTTGCAATAGGACAGGACTTTTTTTATTAACATTCTGATTATCTCACTATATTGTAGAATTGTCCACCAAACTGCTGCAAACTGGAGCTGCTACCTATTGTTAAAGTAGTGCTCTATTTACCACCAAACTGACTTCTGAATAAAGCAGCTGCTATATTAACCTGATCCTAGAAAAGTGATTAAAAGCTGATTACCATCAACTGGATAATATTCTATATTAAAAAACCTTTTTGCTTTCAATGAAGGTCATTTTGTTCAGGGCAAATCAAGCAGTAGGACTTCAGGTCCTTTCTTTCTGGAGGTCAGTAGGACCAGTAAAGTAGAACAATTTGTTCTGCAGATCTTTATGTGACACCCAGAATAGATTAAGTGCTCCAGAGCTAAAATATTAAGTTGACTGACAGAAAACTAATTGGCATTAATCTTGAACAAATTATTTTGTTAATATGCCAAAATGTAAAGCTGATAATCCAGCCTTAGTCTTTACTCTATTGTGGAGTTTAAAAAGGTACAATTATCGTCAAAACATCCCCACTGTTTGTGTCACTCAAATTTTAACTCACCCCCACAGCTTTGAACTGTATGTTAGGCGGCTTTAGCCCTTAGTATTACTGGTCATAGAGTGTTTAGGAGCCATAACCAGAAATACTGAATAAACATCATCAGTGAGAAACAGACACAAGTGTATACTTAGCAGGGGCCGGGTGACAAACCAACTTCCTGTCGAGTCAAAAAAGAGCAACAAACACTACCTTGCTGGTGTAGTGGCAGCTCCTGAAACAGATAAACAAACACAAATGGATTCTAAGTCATAAATATATTTAAAAGATCTTTAATTGTGCGGTTATAAAATTCAAACTGGGTAGAAAAAATATGTTTAAATATCTAAATCCTTAACAAGATAGTGAGTGTTGTACCATAAACCAAAAATACAATATAGTTGTTTAAAGTGATATTTCTTGCTACACATATCCTCATGTGTTCTGACCCAATTCCAGCTGTTCCAGCTGCCAGTGTAGAGATACTTTCACCTCCTTCATTGTCCCACTGCAAACTCTTCCAATGTACAGATAAAACTGGGGCAATGAGGAGTTCAAGATATTACAGATCTGTGCTTTTTGAGATGTAACTTTGGGTATTTTAAGCTATTTTAAAAGCAAGCGCAGAAGATTAAGAACATTTTTAAAAAATACAAAAAAAAAAAAAAGAAAGAAAAAAAAAATCCGGAACCACGGTGCTGGCTCATACCTCAGAGCAGCATGTCTGAGCCTTGCCCCATCAGAAATATCACTTTAAAAACTGATACACAGTGTAAACAGCAGAATGCGTAAAAAGTCTGTAGCCCTGTAGACATTGACGTTTACATCTTTAACTATATAATAGAAATAAAGAAGCTTCAGGCAAAAAGAGATTTAGAAACTTTTTTCATGGCCATACAACATCTCACTGTAGTAAAGTGAAATGTCAAGACATTCATTACTAAAACTGACCAATTAGAATGATGAAGTAGTGTTCTTATGTTCTGTGTACAGTACAGATTCACAGAGTAGTGTAGCAAATGACACCCACTTGTAATCTTCTAGCTTCATACCACCATATTCGAGCACCAATCCCTCCTCATTTCACAACACTGTTCCCTAAAAAGGGATAGAATTCTGACTTTAAAAAGACCTAATTGAAAGCGCTCAGCTGTGAAAAGCCGCTTATTAAATCTACCTTTTGATCCATATTCATCCACTGTATTATATTTACACCTTTGTTTACAAAGCGTAAGTTATAAAAGAATAAAATACGGTCATTTTAATGGCGGTGTGGATAGAAATCCATTAAACAGAGACAGATTAAACAGATGGACATATATAAGGTTAGAATTAACATATTAACATTCTTTGTCAATTAAAACCATTTCAGTCGAATGCAAGAGTCTGAAGTGTCTAACATTGATATTAACACTGAAAAATAAAGTTTCAGTCTATAGTAGAGAAAAGAGTTCAGCACAAAATGTGCTTTTGGTTTTGTGATGACAGAACTCCAGGTAGGTTCAGTGATTCACGCTGAATTGTTCCACTTTGTAAAAACATTTAACAGTTTCTGAGCTGGACTTCACTCCCCATGTTGCCACTCTAGTCAGTGTCCGTTTGCACTCCCACTCTCACCGGCTCCCATGTCCCAAGTCGTCCGGTTGTGAATGCGTTCAGCTGGCTACATACAGAAAGCAAAGGGGAGAGCTGTGATTGGTCTGGAGTCAACCTCAATCAGTAATGGAGGTTAAAAAAAGACATCGTTTGCGTCGCCGTTAGGCCGCGGCCTGTTCGCGACAGGCGGGAGAGGCTTCTTGTAAAATTCTGTGGAGGGGACGAGAAAAGGTTTGGCTGTGTTAGCGACTATGTCCATCGAGTGCTGAAGGAAAAACACAGTCACTGATGATTAATGCCCTATGAATTCAAATACTCAAAGCAAACGAGAAAAAAAGACAAGCTGTTAAGGATGCAGCGATAGTAGACTGAGGGGGGAGAATATGGATGAAGGCACAGACAAGCCTTTGAGTTGATAAAGATGTCTGCCACCATGAAGGTTCCACACACATTCAAACACATGCCTGGTGGGATGCAGGAAAAAAAAAGACTGTGATGTCGGTCTGTGATACTAATTAACAGTCAGGACACATCTTACGGCAGAAAGAGTTCAGTGTTTCCTCTCTAACAACACACTGGCAAATTCACCACCACCACCACCACCACTGTGTAACCAAAAAAGAAAAGAAAAGCACCAGAAAGCTCCTGCTCCTCCTCCTCAGAAAGCACCATTATGTTTGTAATAATAAATCTACTAAAGGAATCAACTCAAAAACCTGTGGTTGATTTACAAAAGGGCCCAAGATGTGGCTCCAAATACCAGGTTGTTGCATTGAGGAAACATTGAATTAGTCACATGACAGTTAGTGAGCACGATAATTCACACTAAGACCAACATAGTGAGGAAGTGCATGGTTAACATTAAACAGTGCTCAGCAGTAAGGGGTAAAGCATAACCAGACTTCACAGGCAGTTTTACCAGAGTGTCTCAAGTCCCCGAGTGGCTCTAGTTTTGGCAGCCTAGAAACTTTGGGTGTAGCCCATCCAACTGAAAACATAAATTAAAGACATGTTAATCTCTAGAATGTCAAAAAGTACATATTTAAATTTAAATGTTATGTGTAAAGTACAAACAGGCATGTGAGGGGTGAACCTGGAACTTAAATTACAGCGACTCAGAAGCTAAAACAGAGCTCTTAAAAAAACTTAATAAGTTTTGCAATACTCAGGGGAACGATGACATATGACTAGGAGCTTTTGACTGACCTGGAGGAGGTGGAGGGGTGGGGCTCTCTGCTGGCCCGTCCTCTGTCCTCAATGGGTCCACACGGTGCTTCCGCTTCAGGTGCAGTTTCCTCGTCTTCTTCTTGCTCTGCTCGCCTGCTGAGGCTGAAAGCAAAGGGACATGATGAGGTGATGAGGCGTTGTACTTCAGACCAACAGTAATCAACAATCAGTGGTCTCTTTGAGCTTCCTCCCTTTATCCTTGATCACACTTTATCTTGATTTATCTTTTAATTCTCTTCCTAATGTGTAATTACATATATTAGAGGTTCTGTACTGTGACATTTTAATTTTTGTATAACTTGTATAATGACTTGTTGCAGTGTCTGTATGTTTAATCATTTGGTTTCAAAATGAGAACAGATTTCATATCTTGATTTGGCTCGGACTTTCTTCCCATATGGTGCAAAGCCGAGCCACATGCTGAGAGTAAAGTCTCTTCAAAGACACCCTCTGCTCTCATATCCTGATCTCAAGTTGAGCTTTTTTTTCATTTTTACACACTCCTGAATAAACATCTAGCAGAAAGCCAGTTTTACAAAATCATTGAACTATTTGCCAGGTTAAAAAATTCATGAGGTATTATCCAATCAGTCCGGCATCCATTTGACAGCTTTGTCCAATCATAAAACTTTATGCAGTTATAAAGTACACTAGTAGTTCTGAGGTGGTTTTAAAGAGCTAAAACTCACCTGAGCTGACATTTTCCAGCGTTTGTCTAGTATCATCTGGCTCTTCATCATTGTCCTCCTCATACTCTTCTTCCTCTTGATCAACATCTGCCTTCGGGCTGTTGGTTCTCACCTCTTGCAGCTCTCTCCTCTCTTTTTGTTTATTCTCACTCTGAGAAACACGTAGAAGCCAACAGCTGTCATTCTGAGCTCTTTGAAATGTATTACAACTTCAGATCCAACCAGACGTCTTAACATGTAATACACCATCCTCTGTTGTCAGGACACAGTAGTTACACACCTCAGAGATCACATGTCCTATTGGCTGGAAGGGGTTACACATGTTATCATCTGGCTCCTCTTCCGTGATTGGCCTGCCTTCTCGTTCCGCCTCTTCCCTCTCCTGCTGTTCTCTGGAGACAGAACATGATGCAAAACGTTCAGGGTTATGACACATACCTCTTGGGGGCTAATGTTAGATTTAACAAAAATTAAGTGTAGACCTAATTGTGGTGTGAATTTCTACAAAGTATGCTCCTTTGGAATAAATGCAATGTTTTGTCTCTTTTTTGAAACAATACTTCAGTACAAGGAAGCAAGGACACATTTTTGGATGTCGTGTTGTCCTCACCTCTCTTCTCGTAACTTCCTTACTCTCTCCGCACGCTCCTTCTTGTCCTGCTCCTCCTGAGCGCGCTGCTCTGCTGTGTCCTTCTGCACACGCTCAGTAATGGCCTCATAGTCTTTGGCAATGTTGTTAAGCAACCAGTTCAGCCCCTTCTTGATGGACTTGTCTACCTTTTTACCATAACCCAGGACTGCAGAACATGGCTCCTGTCATTGAAATATATCAACAACATTTAGAAAGACATAACACTACTGAATACAAATACAAACTTAATATTGATGTACATGAGGTTTTGCAAGATATTTTGGATTAAAACAGCCAGTAAACTCTTAATTGTTCTGTGCTAAAAATTCTTGTCACTCTATTCCAAAGCAGATCTACAAGCACTTACAATCTGACAGAGACACTTGTTCTCGTTAACAAGCTTCTCTAATGACAGGTTCTCGATGATGTCTGCTTCTGCCAGCGCTCCCTCCTGGTCTTGTTTGTTAGCAAGCCTTAAAGTCGAGAGGAATAAAGACGCATTTGAAATCTTTGATATTGGAAAAAATACTTTTAAAAAATACTTTGCACTTCTTTTCCTCTTGCTATACTAGCTGGAGGTTCAACTACTCCCTCAATGTTTGAGGAGAAAGGCTAATTATCCAAGTCAATCTTTGCAAGGTGAATGGTTATAGTGGCTGTAAATGTTATGGAAATGTGACTCTGTCTTGATTGTGGATTGTTGATTGGAACTCTCTCTGCATACCTGAAAATACACTTTAATGTCTCAGTGCCCCAACCTGTGCTTTGGGTCCTGATTACTGATTAAGCAAACACTACAGAAATCTGCTTGCAGTGCACTTATCTGGCAACAAAGTGGACCAAGGACTCTGACTCTTTAGTCCAGGCAATTTCTCAATTATCTTCTCGTCTTTTACGCCTCACCCTCTCTGCTTTCTCAAGTCATTGTTTTTTAAATCCCTACACATTATTCCACATATTATCAATAAAATGTTTTTATATTTTCCAAGCCTGAGTTAAAGTATCATTTCCTTGGAATACTTACACTAGCACAGGTTTGCCGGCGATGCGTGGGTGCTGAAGGACCTCGGCCATGGTCTCCCGTGTCTCCTGGATACGTTGGATGTCACTGGAGTCCACCACAAACACCACACCATGGGACTCTGAAAAGTAGTTCTTCCAGATGCCCCGGATTCTCTTTCCACCTCCAAGGTCAAAGATTGTCACCTCGTACTTGCCCTGTTTCAGGTCAACCTTGGAAAAGCCAACAGTGGGAGCCACATCCTGGGGATTCTCTGAGGGAAAAGATAAAAAAAACAATGCATCCTTCCTGGAGCACACAGAGCACTGGGAAAACACAGAGGTGGAGCTGGCTACAGGAGGGTTGAAACACTTTTATGACATAGTGCTGGACTTTATCTTGATAGAATCATATGAGGACCCGGAGATTCCACCAATCTCCATCTAGAATGTGATCAACACCCGCTGCCTGAACAGCTCCTTCACGGAAACTGCGGTGGCATCAAGTTGTTGGTGTTAGCTGAAGCAGGAGAGGCAGCACATGAAGGTGTCGGATGCCTACATCTCTCACTTCTACGCTGTGTGTGAACAAGTGAGCTCTGTTCTGGCCTGGGGTTTCCTGGGGCCTGAGAGCTCCCTGCACAACTTCAGTGGCTTCTTCAAGGACTAGGTGCTGTATTTCCTGAAGGATATTTTTGAACTGGACAAGGTACATTACTCCTCAGTGGAGACTCTGGCAGAGAACACGCTCCACCTGCTGCACCAGTGTTCTAAACTGCTATCTGAACCTATCTGGGAGTGGACTACCTGCTGCAACTCAATGGCTGCAGTTCCCCACAGGTACAGCTGGTGCCCAGTAGCCTACTGCAGGCACAAGTACAATGAGAGACAAGAATCAATCTCCCAACAAACCAACCTCATCAAACAATAAACACAAGGACATCTCTGAATTTATTATTGGGTGACTGTGGCCCCAAAGAAAGCTATCCATAGATGTGAATTCATCTTATTTTTGTAGTGAACACATCAGGTTAAACCTAACTCCAATGTATAATGTAATGTCACGAAAATCCACATCTTGCAAGGCGTCTTCCATCGTGTCTTCTGCTCTCATTGCTCTCTATTTGAGTACCTGGAAATTGTATCTGCCTCCACGTGTGATCTTTGTTGCTGGTGTGGCCTCGTCCTCCTCTTTTCACTGTGCCATGTTGCACATAAGTTTATCAGAATAATAATATTTGTAACTTATACTTGGTGTGAGGCATAGATGCCAATGTTATAGATGTGTGTGAATCCGGGCATATTTATTGCCATTAGTGAAGAAAACGTCAAGACACTGAACCCTAACTTAGTTGCTCCCGGCCAGCTGCATAGCAGCTCCCCCATCGGTGTGTGTGTGTGTGTGTGTGTGTGTGTGTGTGTGATTGTGAGTGCGAATGGGTGAATGAGAAGCAGTTTAAAGCACTTTGGGTACCAATAGGTAGAAAAATTTCCAATTTACCATAAGGTTAATCCATTTATTTAAAAGAGACAACTTTTGCTTCAGACTTTTCTAAATCTAGTTTTAATTAACAATCCTTTATTGACTATGTAAATAATTAATAGAATCTAAAAGCAAAAAGGCATAATGGTAAGTCTAAGTTTTTTTCCCCCCAAGTAAAGAAGATAAAAAACATGGTTTACAATGGACAGCAATTTCTTTAAATAAAAATGTTCTAACCCCCTTGGATTCCTCGTACTGTGGCTGTCTTTCCTGCATTATCCAGTCCCACCATCACCAAAGTCACTTTCCTGTAAGATAAAAAGGGGGAAAACAAATCCATATGTATACATACATCATTACTATCTCAGTCAAGGCCAAAGTAAGAAGTTGGGCATCTGTTGCTATCTAGGGTTCCTTGCATACACATGTGCAATAACTGAGCTAATGAAGCCAGCTGGCATTAGCTGTCATGATGCATTAGGGGCCAAAGATATGTAAATAAATAATCTGAACAACTGACACAATGAGAGATCCGCACAGTTGAGAGTGAGCCAGCAACAATCATGTGGTCATACACACATAAAACATGACAAATAGTTAGTGTGTTGGTTCACTATCGATGGGCAACATTTATATAAATTAGTCCGTTTATACTGCAGATTGTAGAATTGTCAAATTGATTTTTTTTGCTTTTTATTCCTTACCTTACTTGTCCAAAACAAAAGAGAATTTTATGATGTGTAAAAACATAATTGCATTCACAATAATACTGGAGCCAAAGAATCGATAAAACTCTTGTTGTGTCCTGGCTGTATACTTAACTTTGACACTTTCGTCGAAAAGAAATCAATCGTACTATCCATCTAACTGTCCTCTGGAGCCACCTGGTCTTCATCGGGGGAGCCTCTTGATGTAAATCTCCAAAAGGTAAGACACAGTCTACCCACTGTCTGCTACCCCATAATCCTCGGCCCTCAATGCTACAATCCTCGAACAGCAACGGGACAAAAAGAAGTAGCCAGCTAAACAAACCTGGACGTGGGATTAGGGGAGGATTTCCAACTAAGCCCAGCGGATCAGATACCTCACAAGTACCACGTGGGTTAAGCATTGTCAGTTATATTTTGCTGGTCCTGTTGGTACATTCTCTGTATCCAGTCCAAAAGGACCCCACAGCTAAACAATACTAAAGGTACCCCAACAACTGCAGGCTTACAGTCTTTCATCACAAGTACAGAACCAAAGGAACACTGTATTATTTTATCGAAGGAGATAAAGGAGGTGACTATTTACTCAATGAATACATTTATTATTTGGTCTTCAATGTCAAATAACACGTGCATTGCAATTTCTCAATGTCCACGCACACATTGTTTGGTATTTTGTTTGCTTAAAAACTCCCTCTGAAAGCAAATGAAGTGGGAAAGCAGTAAATCCTAACATTAGAGAGCAATCTGAGAATGTGGCATCTTTACATGATAAACTGCTCATTTTCTTTCCTATAACCTACTGTGCAGCACACCATTCATTCAGGAATACTGTTTCACCCATTAGGCTATTTTATAATAATAAAAAAAAGTATATATTCATCATGCAAGATACATTTTTGCAATGTGCATCCGATGCCCGTTGAGAAGTTTGACCAAGTGTTCTGTTAAGATTTGTTTGACTGTAATAGTACAAAAACACTAAATCATAGGCATAGTATAAAGGCTAATAATTATATCACCTTTATTGCTTGAATAGAAATCTCATGTTAAGAAAGTTTAATGTGAGAGATTCGAGTGGAAGTTGTGTGATCTTTCAATGCGTTGTGTATAAAAGTAAGAATGCCAATACTAAATACTAATATGTGTAAATTTATGTGAACCGATGAAAAGAGATGGTCTGAACAAAACAAGGCTTTCAACGAATCTCATACTGGCAAACTACTGTAGCAAACTGATAGCAACACACTGATTGCAGCTACTATATGTACGTTAGTGTCTGGCCAGCAAAATGAAAGGCTGAGATTTCACTATAATATTACCCCGACTTACCTCGCAGGCTCTCGCCAACGTTTCAGCCAGTTGCAGCAATTCGCCATCAGGCTAAACATCGCAGTGTGATGAGCCCAGATGACAGCGATCAAGTGGTCATCTAGCCAGAGGCGTTTAGCTAGCGGATCGATTCTTAACCCAAATTAGCTACATAGCGAGCGAACTCGTCAACATTGGCGAGGCTAACCAGCGGCTGACAAGAGCCTGTAACCGCGTGTAAACGATTAACAAACTTATAGATTACATTAATATCCAGAAATTAAAAATATGTATAGCTATTCCGTTGCCCACTGTTAGCTAAAGCTGATGCACCTACCGATAACGGTATCTTGTCAACTCGTTTATTTTTAGTCTCAACACTGTGCCCATAGAAGTTCAGGTTTTTCTTCACCAATGAAATAAAATATTATTCTTAAGCAACCTAAGGTAACTATATTTAGTATTTAACTAGGAAATATTGGCTAGCTACTTAGCATTAGCTGTCTGCTTTGTTTACGCCGTCTTTTCTGCTGCTAGGCTGCCGACGGGCTTGCGTCATCTTGCATAGGCAACAAATCAGCGTCGTAACCATTGTCGTATCCCAGAGGATGCTGGGAAAAGTGCTACTCAGATTCTTTTTTTTTTTTTTTGTACTTTATTTAGATATGTAACAAACAATTTGGCATTGAATTATCACATACAGTTTAAAGAACAAATACAAGGCACAGTTTTTGATGAGTTTTAACTTCCTGTTTAGAAAATGTTTTATTAATGTTATTCCTATTAGAAACAGCTGGATAAATAATATTGCTGAGATGATAAGGTAGGGATTTGTTAGTAAATTTTTGCGTATTAAAATCTTTGCCATCGATTGTTAGTTAGTGATTTATTATATATATATTTTCTGAAAGGTGCTGTTCATATATTTTCTTCTTCTAAATTTTTCAAAGTGTACTCTCAAATGGTATTATTAATGCCACTGCTATTACATCTCCTAATAATTCCATTATTTAAAATCTGTGTTTCGGGTTTTATTTGAAACTCCACAACATGACCACTAGAGGTTCACGTTTGTCAAGGTTTACTGAGGATGTGTTGAGTTTGACTTTAGCTCCTGCTTCCATATTCTGGTTTTAAGTTACTAGATTTAACTTTCTCCAGTCGACTAACATGACTCTCGTCCTTTGTTGCTATTGAATAAACCTATGAATCTTTTGAGAGGTAACAGGAGTGGTCATTTCAAAAAATGGTAAATTGTGAAACACTTTCAGCTTTCATTAACCAAATAGTTTGTGTCCGATGGTAGGAATAGTATAACACCCAGGCTTTTCTTATTCTTTTTTTAACATTTCCTTTTTGGAAACAAAAGTTCATAAGTTCATTTTATGTACTTTATTATTCACTTTGGAAGACAAAAAGTATTTAAAATTTGTTCCTGCCTGTTTGAAGGAGATTTTACATATTTTATTGGACATTAAAAATGACCTTGGATTCAAGCAAATCAACATAGAAATGCATGCATTATAAAGTTATATAAATGAAAATAAGCGCATGTTACTAGTGTAAATTGCGTTTTTTATATATAGGTCTACATACAGCCTACAAGTTTCTGATTTATCACAAATGCGTTGTTTTTTTTTTTTTTTTTCATTTACTGTACAGTTGTTTTTCAGTATAACTATCAGTACTGAACTAAGCTGCTGCTGCCCTAATTGTAAATTGGGTTCAGAAGTCTGGACTTTTTAAAATGTCCGCCACTTTTTTATGTTCCCCGGTGCCGTGGTAGACAACTGTAATAGCAATGTTTCCAGGGGACATTAAATGGTGATCAAAGCAAATGGGATTTGACCATTATTCTGTGATCAAATATGCTTAAAATTAATTGCTCTCTTTTTCTGTTATTTCGATCCATTTACAACCAATTGACGTAATAAAGCCAACAGAACGTAATAAAATACATAAGTCGCACTTATCGTTTTTTTTTTTTAATTTGTAAAATACACACAAACTCTGAAGAACAATGCTTTAGATTTGATCTGCGGAATCCGAGACAATAACTTGCTTAAAAGTCACGAAAATGCGATTTGTGTTCTCGAGATAATATCCCGTTATCACGAGAATACGGCAAATATAACATTCGTGGCCGTTCTTGGCTTCCGTAGACTTCAAATTTGTTTATCGCCTGAACGTTACTGCGCATGTCTGTCTTTCTGCACATCCCGCAGCTCACTTGTATGCAGCCCTTCGTTCGTCTCGCCCCGATGAAACCGCGACTCATCCTGTCTGTCACGTTCATGGTGAGATAATTAAAAGCAGGATCCGTGAAGGAGACTCGCTCTCAGAGATGCATTTACCACAGCTTTATTGTCTTGATTGCATATGATTGAGTGTTTTTTTCTGTTGTCTTGCACTGATAAACGTCTGCTCCTACATTTCAGAGGAAAATGTACTTTTTGCTTTACTACATTTATCTGACAGCTGTAGCTACTAGTATCCTTAGTGCGCAAATGTATATTGATATTATAAAATAAGAGAAATTGTTGATGTATTGATGTACGTTACCCAGCAGAGTAGAAGATATTTAGCCCCAGTCTTACATGCACATTACTGCATCGCTAATGACATAGGAAATATACATTAATCTGAAACAGGACTTTAGCACTTTAAGTAATTAATGTGTAACTTTACCCATAAATTACATTTAAATAGTAAATACATTTAAATACAATGCTTTGACTTGTAAGAGTATTTTGAAACTGTGCTACTCCAGCTCCTGCCTACACAGTAACATCGCCTGTGTAAAATTAACTTTGAGAGTGTTAAATGTATACTATGCAAGTGGAAATGTAAAACTGTCGATTTCACTGTGTACAAGATTAACTGCACAACCTGTGTTTGTGTGTGCTTTAATGAATTCAAGGCGACAGTGTGGTTCAATGATTCTCTCACGGTGCCTTGTTCAGACTGTTGGCAAGAACAAAGTCCAACTGTTGTTGGGCACATGACTCACAAACTCTCAGACTCCAATAGCAGACACCAGCTTCTCCTTAATGCCATAGTGTCCCTTAGTTTCTCTCTCTCACACACACACACTAAGCTCCACCCTTCCATCTTACCTATTTCCGCTTTTGTATCAGACGTGAACTGTTTTCCAAGTAACAAGTCTCAGGCCAGTGGTTCTAGCTGCTTTCATATTCTCCATCTTAAAGGTCTTCAGTGGTGGACATACCTACTTCTAGTAAGTTACTTCTAATATACGAAGTACAAAAGGTGGTTCTCACCTTGGAGGAGAAATCTGTTTCCTTAATCAACTTTACAAACTAACGAGCAGTCAAGCCATGACTCAGCTTCCAGATCCAGCAAAATAGTACTCCCCTTCGGTTAAGTTACTTGTATTTACAGTATTTCTTATGCTCCGTAACTGACCATGCTACTACTACTATATCTCTTAAGAGAAGTTGTGGACTTATTGTTGTTGCAGCTGATTATGAAAGAGTTGTTACACGTCTAAAGCCATTTCTGCATTTGGATTCAAGTCTAAGCTTGTTACCTGTAAGAAAAAGCTGCTTTCTAATGTTGCGGGAACATTTTACAGGAGCAAATGTTTCTGTAGACTTCACAATATAAAATGCAAGAAACATTTTTTTTTTTCTTTATTTACTGTCTTGTAAGTCCTGGCAGCATTAAGTTTGGTCTTTGAGCTGTGACCGTGAGTTTCAGCTATTGGAGGCTTTTCTGTTGGAGTTTGTCTTTTTAACAAGTTGTAATACCACAGTAAGTAGGAAGTTTGAAAAGTTTTTATTAGAAACATCATGTTGCACATCGAAATAAGACAAGAAATATGAAACATGGTGGCAAGAAGCTCATCCAGATGGATTCCTAACAGGGTCTTTCTTGTTTTATTTCACAGGTGTGTCTTCTGCCTTCCTGCATTCGGATGGCTCGCATCTTCACCTATGGCACCCTGAAAAAAGGGCAGCCAAACTACCCTGTAATGCTTAACAGCACCAATGGAACGGCCGAGTTCCTCGCCACAGCGTTCACCACTGAGAAGTACCCGCTGGTGATTGCCGGCAAGTACAACATCCCATTCCTCCTCAACATCCCCGGTCAGGGTCACAGAGTCTACGGAGAGATCTATGAGGTTGATGACAAGATGCTGGAATTCCTTGACAACTTCGAAAGCGTTCCCACCATGTACCAGCGGGGTTTGGTCAAACTGGAGGTGAAGGAGTGGGTGGGTCAGGTAGAGGGAGAGGAGACGCCCTCACCAGGAAACATCACAGAGGCATTTGTGTACAGCACGACAACGTATAAGCCGGAATGGGCCTCACTGCCCAGTTATGAGAGCTATGATGCATACGGAGATCATGGGCTCAAGTATGTGACCAGAGATAAACGAAACTGATATAGTCTGATGGATTTTGAATTTACTACTGTTACTGTGCTTTCTTGATGCAAATTCCTCCTGAGACACAAATGTAATTCTTGAGACAGGTTTGCAGGTTTGCTTAAAAACTATGCAATGTTAGATTTTTTTCAGACCAGTCTGTAAAGCTGACAGCATGACTTTTTCACAGGTGGGAACAAAACCAAGTACAAACTTTTTTTGTTCACTCAGTTTAACTAACTGCAAGATAAATCATCCTTTTCTAGCTTTGGGGTCTTATTTTCCTATTTAGGTTACGTCTAAGATTCTGTATCAATCACAACTAGATTAAAAAAATATACAAATAAATCAGTTGTGTTTTGTCTGAATTTGTCCTTATGGACACAGTATTTTCTCATTTTTATTTAAAATGGTGAAACCCCCAAAAAACTGGAGGATTACAGAAGAGAATCTATTTGGCAATGGACCAGTAAAATCTCTGTTGGCAACAGAAGCGGTTTTAAAATCAGTTTGTAGTCATAAAAAAAAAAAAAAAAAAAAAAAAACATCACAGTGTATCTCACTACTGTACAAATGACAAATGGACGTTTTCTAATTGTGGCCAAAGATGTTATTCAAGCAATAAATGTACATTTTAATCCTCTCACAAATCTCGTTTTACAGGAATATCTAGAACATTTGATCAAAAACACCAAGGAAATTTCAGAAAGTGAAAAAGTAATACTAAACACTTCATAAACTCCTGCTTGACTTTCTGATACATTCCTGGTAAATCCAAGTTATTTTTTCCAGGTTTCCAATAAATATAAAATCCTACTTTCAGTAAACAGGGAAGTTGTTGGTATGAGCATTAGATCCGTGTATGTGCGCATTTGAACAACACTCAGCAAGACTGTGTGCTGCCAGTCTGGCAAAGAAAGACTCAGAGTTTCATAAGGAATTACATGGTGGAGCAGGCGTCACATCAGACAGCAGTGGTGCAGATACAGAAGATAAAGTGGGAGGACGTCTGAGTGCTGCGTTTGTAAAGACTGTCAGTCAGATATTAAGAGGTATTAAGTGTCTACTGGAGTATCTGCTGCATGCAATACACCTCTGTCTAGTACAGGAGACACAGAGACACTACTTTTCTGGTGTTTGTTTGGTCTGAAGTTGAGATTGTCGCCCAGCCAGGTGTCAAGAGTGACGAGGACAAGGAAGAGCGCTCAAGGAGGCAGGTCCATCAGTAAAGGTCTTTTCTGGTGCTTGGCAGGGAGCGGCTGGAGGAGCAAGTGGCGCTGCGGATCACCTCCATCCACCTGCAGGTGAAAAAAGTAAAACACAAACGTGGTTTGTATTTCTATAAGTCAAGAAAATCCACCATTTATTAATTAAGAGTGATGTTATGACACTCTGAAATTAATGTAAGTCAAAAATAATCCTTGTCTACAGCAAAATGCACTGTTTGCACTTGGTTGCACTCGATGCACTTTACTATAGCTTGTGTTGTTTGTAGCACCTTGGTTCTTGGAGGAACGTTATCTCGTTTCTACTGTGTACTGTGTACCACTGTGTGTAGTAGAAATGACAATAAAAGCCACTTGACTTGACTTGAAAATGCACACATTTGTGTGACAACATGTGTGCAACACATTACTACAAAAAAAAGTAAAAAAAAAAAACGTAATCTTTTGCAGACTTATGGACTTATAAACCAATCTTATTCTGATTATCTGAATAGTGTGTGTGTGTGTGTGTGTGTGTGTGTGTGTGTGTGTGTGTGTGTGTGTGTGTGTATATATATATATATATATATATATATATATATAAAAAATACATAAATAAAATACAGATTTTTGTTAATCACAAAGTGAGGCTGTGTATAAAATTGTTTCACTTATTCAAAGTAATCAATAAACCAAACTGTACTTCAGATGCAGATGTGTCAACTGCATCTAAAAAGGGCAGAAAGTTACCAGGTCTCTGTACCTTTCAAATGTGTACTCGCTCTCTGATCTGAAGTAGTAGACATGGGACTTAAAGTGGAGTTTGAAGACGTAATCTTTGTGGATGTTTTCTGACTCCGATGGGACGGTGACAGAGTAGCCCAACAGAGGGAGGCTGGCCAGAGGGTAATCGTCCTGCAGGCAGACGAGGACAAGAAAGCCCCTGTAATCACTTTTATTCATTTCTAAGAAGCAATAATTACATTATCATTTATTCAGCATGTTCAAACTTCACAAAATTAACCCCTAGTATACGTAGATATTCCAATGATAACTCCCACTGTGTTGCCATATGACAAACCTGATGTGACTTGTAGAAAAAGAGGCTGAAGTTGGTGAAGACCACCCATAGCTTCTGCCAGCCGTTACTGTTCTTAAACTTCCTAAGCAGGTTACCCGACAGCTGGTTCTAGAGACACAGACAGAAGTAAGGTGATGAGTGAGAAGCTTCAAATATTTTTCTACACTCGTCATAAGCATGACAGCTACACGCCACGACGACAATGAAAGAGCACAAATATGAGCACAAATTCAAATAATCACCAAGTCTGATTGCACGGTGCCATAATTTCAGAAAACTCATCATTTGCACAAGGCGTAATAAATACATTACGTAATAAATCATTCAATATTCTCAGAATTTTCCATTCTTTGAGTCAACTGAGATGTCTGGTGAATGTTCTTACAGGAATGGTTTCATTCTCAGCAGCTATGGCTGCTGCAGCACCTCTCTGCTCCAGCAGGTGTCACTAAAGGGCAGGATTTGCGTTACCTACTGGCCTCTAGCAATGTCAATGTGGACGGGTGGAATTGAAACAGAAAGACATAGGAAAGACACATGGTAGGAGACATAAATAAAGATGGATAGGCAAAGCAGAGAAAAAGACATAAATACAGGTATGAGAAGAAAAGTCAGAAAAGGACATTAGATCAATGGACTTTTGCCTGTAGATAATATGACCACAGACAAAGACACAGAGTTGAACAGTGGACAACAGTAGTGAGATGACGAGAGAGACAACGTTTAGGACACACAGACACAGTGTGGTACCTCCACAGCAACACTGAAGTCCACCATGGACACGCTAGTGTTGCGATGCCAGCAGACATGCACAGTTGTGTTACCGCGGTGACCCTGACGCTCCAGAGACGAGCGTGAGCCGCAGAGCTCCTCCTCCGACTCCTGCTCGGCTCCACCGTCCTCCAGCAGCTCTGGGGGAACAATGAGCAGGTCAGCTGCTTAGAGAAGGAATACATTCAAGCTGACTGGGAGTCACTTCTGCATGATACTTCTGTCTCTCTCTAAAGTCATATTGGAAAATAAAATAAAAGACAATCTTTAATGCGTTAATGCCATTTGTCTCGTGTAAGCTGATGAAATTTTTCCAACAAGTTAATATCAAACTGCTGATGAATAAAGCCAGCGGATAAAGAAGTACTAGCTGCTGACTAGTGGATTTTTTTCCCCAGACTTCGGGCTGGAGAAACAAGCTCTGCAACAACTTTAAAAAAGCAGCTAGTAATGCAATACAACTATAATTAAGCTGCGTGATATACTAAAGATACGTATCAATACAGACTGACAACCTGTTGAGATGATTTTCACGGCTGGAGATGAAAAACAAAGAGCTTAAATCACGATCAAAGCTCTTTCAATTCAGTCTGCACAAATAAGGGTGAACCCACCCTTTTGTGTTTACTTGTAAGCCAATACTCTTTAAACTGTTTGAGGTAAAACTGCACACAGCAGGTGACTGAACTGTGGAACAATGCAGATGTCAAACATGAGGTCACCAGGTGGAGGCCTCATTCAACAGCGTGAGAGGCGTTTCAGGTTTTTAAAGAGGACAAAAGAAATAGGGGCATTGGATCTACATATATCAGGTGACATTAAAAATTATGATGAAAGACCACTTGAAACAAGTCACAGATATTATTCATGAAGTGCTGAAACCAGTCGTCTGTTGGAGGTGGAAAAATAAAAAAAAAGTAGGGCTGAAAAATTATTTTCGGGATCTTCACAGCCTATAGGTGAAGGATGATGCTGTTCGCTTAGAGAGAGATGAAAGTATATTACCAGTGAAATCCTTGTGACAAATCCCACATGGAAACTTTCTGGTTCCCACAGGATTCCACACAGGTGATGATGGACCTTCAGTAACTTATTACTGGTTACTTTGCTCTTTACTAACTAATTAGCAAGGTCTCTTGTGAGGTGCTGGTTTTTCAAATGCATGTGCACATTTGCTGCAGATCTGGCAGAGAAACAGACTCACTGTTGTCAGAGGGGCTGGTGGAGAGCAGGTCAGTGTTTGGGCTGCTGCTCTGTTCTGCCAAGTCGATCGCCATCCTGATGTCCTCCACCCAGCGCTCCATCTCTAACGCACAACTGTGGGGAGACAGAAAAAAAAAGAAAGAGATAATATGTGAAATGTTTTCAATGAAAAAAAAAAGAATAGATACATTTTTAATGAGGCCCTTTACATTGTTACTCCTAGTAGCACACAGCCTCCATTCATACTGGATCTTTTATTTCTGTCCTACAATGTCCTAATTCCCTCATTTCTTCCAGTCTCATTAAATTCTAATTATAAAGCCTCTCGTTTGTGGCCATTTCTAAACTCTTTGGTAGAATGACGTCATTATTATGTCAGAGAATACAGGTGTTGATGTATACCTGGCTGCTACCACCACAGACTGGCGCTGTCCAAACAAGGTGAATGAGTGAGGGACTCCCCACTCCTCCTCAGTTTCTCTGATCTGCCAAAACAAACACAAACACAAACACAAACACACGCCATCCAACATAAATGCACAGTAGATGTTCACGCCTAAATACTAGTCAAGACCATTTTCAGGAAGTGGGTTTTTTTTTGATAAGTGTCAGAATTATTATTAGTAATTAAGTGTCCAAATTAAAAAAGTAACAGAGTAAAGGTTTCTTCTAAGCCAATCTGGTCTTAAGCATAAGAGAACGTGGTTGTGTACCGTCATGCCGTATAGGGGTAGCTGGCCATGAACCTTGAACTGGTTGGACGAGGTCATCCCTCGACTGGTGTACAAAAGGCAATCACTGAACTGAGGCAAACAGAAAGAGAGGGATATTTTTCTGTCTATATCGAGAGTAAATAACCTTTTTTTGTGGAAAAATAGTAAAAGCTCATACCAGGAAGAACATTCTCTGCTGGAGACCCTTCCCTGAGAGTTTACTGAGGCAGCCTAGTCTGATAAACTCCTGCAAACAGAAAGAAAAGTAGGACACATACATTAGCCGAAGACTCGCTTGCTTTAAAAATGTTTATCCTCCCTCTCACTAGACAAATATGAAGACTCTAACCCTCCCGGGAACAACAAGGTTGTCGATGCCGGTCAGATCTTTCTTCAGCTCTAGGAGCTTCTGGAAGTTCTCCATTTTCATCATGGCGCCCTGAAGCTGCAGCACGATCTCAGATATGTCCGCCAGGGCCGCTGAAGAAGGGAGGTGGAAAAAGAAAGTGAGAGAAAAAAAAAAAAGAGAGACATTATTATGAGAACAAAAATTTATGTACGAGGCCATAAAGGTGAAGATGACACTCTCATAATCCCACACCTCTACAGTCCCTGAAGTCATCGTGGGTGGGAGGGTAGTGCTTGCATAGCCTCTCCAGGATGAGTTTGTAGTGCAGGAGGCGGTGGAGAGGTCGGAGGAGGAAGATGTTGAAGGGCAGGTAGCAAACTCTCTGCTGCTCAAACTCCCGACACAAAGTCTCCACCTTCCGACTGGACCTGAGGTACAGAGGAGTTATGAAGGTTTTCAAACAATTTTGCTATTTAAAATGGCCAGGATCACCTGTTTTAATGATGTAACTTTCATTTTGTTTGTTCAAACCTCCTTGTTGTCAATTTCCTACCATAAATTTGTATTTTATTATATTATTCTACAGACAATGTGTGTGATTGTGAGTGAGAATGGGCGAATAAGAAGCAGTGTAAAGCGCTTTGAGTGCCAATAGGCAGAAAATTTACAAAATATGCATATATTTGCAAAACAACTGAAACCTTTTCAGCCCGTCTTGTTTTCTTCTTGTGCAAAGTAGCACCTTCAAGCCAGGAATGAGGATGACAAAAATAGTAAAAGCACTATTCATACGGTATAGTTCTGTGTAGTTAACCTACCTGCAGACCCGTTCCAGTTCCACCAGGCACTCGGAATGTTTCTGGAGGGGAATTGTTAACTGCTGAAGATGTAAAAGGCACAAGGAGAGGTCACCAGACAATTAGTGAATATGGTGTATGAAAAGGTTTTAACATAAAGTGAGCTATAGTTACCCTTAGACCCTGAATGTTCTTCAGTAAAACGTCTCCAATTCGTTGATAGTCTCCTTTAATGTGGGCGTTGGATCGACCCTCCCTGAGTGAGACGGACAAGATGTGTTCATGTGTAGTAACATGTATTCACCACTAGATGTCAAGAGACACGTTTCCCACAAAGGGAAAATTGTCCCTTAAATTCCAATAGAGGGGAATCTCTTCATAACCATGATTTGTGTGTGTGTGTGTGTGTGTGTGTGTGTGTGTGTGTCATGTATATCATTATATAAACTAGCACAGATTCCTAAAGGAGTAAATCAAATTTGCAAATTTGTTTTTATGATGCATTTCTTATTTTAGACTTCAGGTCTTTTACATGTAGCTTTTTTTCTGGTCTCAATTTAAAGGCCACATTATGAGGGTGGTATGTGAATTTCCACTCCATTATGCAACTCATAGAGAAAATCATTTTTGTCTCAGCTTGCATTAGCTGGCTCGTCTGCTTTTAAAATGCCAACATTTCCAAAGTATATGTAAAGTATTTGTGACCTCTGGATTAAATTATGTGTTTTATCAAAAAGGCAAACTGCGTATTATGACCATGAATGCTGATAGTCAGCAGAGTCTGCTTTTAGTTTCCTGCTTTTACCTCTGAAGAATTTGACCTTTTTGCTCAGAGTAAATGTATCTCTGTGTATTTGACTTTACAATGGTTGCCATTGTGTACCATTTTACAGATGCCCATATCGGGAAATGGGCAGATACTGACCACTGCGCCAGCCGCTGCTCCACCTCTTTAAGGAATCCCTGGTGAAACTTGTGCACTGGATCGTAGTTGGCAGAGATGAGGTTTCTAACAGGGTCTGGGAAGGCCTCATCTTTCGCCACAGCACTCTGGAAGGACTAGAGAATCGTGGTAGTTATAGTACGTTAACTGCGATTCGCTGCACAGCTTTTGCTCTTTTTAGTCTGAATGAGTGACAGTTTGCTGTGATACTAATAAAATCCACATAATGTGGGGGTTTTGGACTGTTCTGACAATAGGAAAGCAAAAGGAAGAGTGACAGAGAAGGCTGCAATCATGACATTAGGAAATAATGACTGAAATTGTTCACTATTTTTTGATATTTAGAGATCCAATGATTATGATACTGACTAAACAACTGTCAGAATGATCTTAAATGTACACAATAGGAGTGTATACACACACACAAACACACACACGATTATGACAGGAGGGCTTCTGTCATAGAAGGATTCAATAGGAGAGAGTAACACAGAGGGAAGGATGCAGGATTTCAGGCATCAGCAGTGCCAGCCAAAGAAAATATTTAAAGGGTTTTTAAAAAAGCAGCAGCGCACGCCTTCCTCCCACATCAAAGAGGGCGTCAACTACTGTTGAGAAGAAAAACAGCTGAGAGGGAGAAAACGACACCACAGAGTGGGAAATATAATTTTCCCCCTTCGCAGCAAGGTTAGAAACAAGGGTCAGCATCGTAAAATTAAGGGGATGGCTGAACCTGTGTTTTCCCCACCGGTGGTCTTGTGCTGCTGGTTTTCTCCCCATTTGTTATTAACAGGCAGTAAACACACACAAATATCAAACACAAAGTCTTAGCTGCTTTTTTTTTAATCACACGATTCAGGATCCAGATGTTTAAATGAATGCAGATTGAGTGTTTGTCGAGTCCAGTGGTTTAACTAGCTGGGTGCTAATAGCCTGTGTAGTCTGACAAAAAGGAAGTTTGGGAACACATGCATTGCTTTCTTGTAAAACTCGAGGGAGAATTTGATATAAAAACACATGAAACACATGAAACTTTAATATGTTTGTTTGGAAGCTGTATCTGCCATCTGTCCTGCAAAGCTGAACCACAGTCTTGAGTCCTGCGCCAAACTAAATGCACACATAAGCTCATATTAGGGACAAGAACAGAAAAAGACCAAAACACCAGTAGTGTGAGGTTGTGCAGTTCTAGTAACCCAACACAATATTAATGTCACATGACATAAGGAAAACGTCAGTTTGTTAGTTTGGTTTAGAATAAAAAAAAAAAAAAAGAAGATAAAAACAGACTTTAGCTGCCTTCTATAATATTGTGGCTTTCAAAAGACTAACCTGAGCTAAAGTTTTCAATATTTAGGCTGCAAAAACACCAAATTAAAATCCTAAACCCAGCACTTGCCATTTACAAAACCAACTCCGACCCACTCTCTCAACTCAAACCAACTTTGGTTCACAATTCCAAACTTCAGGCTTTGAACTAACCAGCTTTGACTCACTCTTCCAGTACGAGGGCTTTACAGAAACCAACCCTGGCTCACTGTCTGTCTGGGTTCTATGCAGGGTGTATACTTTAGGGAATGTGTTTTCTCTTGGACAGATGGCTTTCAAAAAATCTCTCACTCAGCCAGATGGGAATGGCCTCACTTCAATTGAAAGCCTTTGGTTTTTGTTTTCAAAACTACAGTGGCTGTAGAAAATACAAACAGGTTTAGAAATCCTTACCTCTATGATGACCTGCAGGTCACTGAGGTAGGTCCGCTCTGTGGTCAACAGTTCCTTGGCTATGAAGTAGGCTTTGTCTGTGGGAAACTTCTGGACACAAACAGAAAGATGAGCTTCATCAATCTCTAAACTGATTTATTCCTCTTCATTTCTATAGACAACAGCTTTAATCTTTGTAGCTTTGTATTTCATCCTCTGTTTCTTCTGTTTTAATTCTTAGTTTAAGAGCTTTTTGAAGGTTATTAATTGTTTATTGTTCAAATTGAGAGCTTGATGATAGATCATAGATCACACAAGCTTCTTGTGGCAACCTTATGTGCGTAAAACTGAATTTAAAAGGCAAAAAAATGGGAAAGGGACTGTAGTTCTAACACGAGCAGAAGTAAACCAATTCCAGAATTTCCCTGGAAAAGCAGATGGTAGAAGATGGGGAAAGCAGATCCCACGCTTTCAACTTGTTCACCCTGTTTTAGCAAGGAAAAAATATTTAATAAAACAGTGGGAAGTGGAAAATGTGGTTGTCATTTTGGTACGAGAAGCCATAACAAATCTAGCTTGTTTACAGTAATTATATGAAGGATTCATAGCAAAAATGCTCCAAGTAGCCGCTCAAAGCAAATAAGAAATGACAACATCTGTGGGACTACTATAAAAAATAAGTGTCACTTGGGCCATTGGGTTTATAAAGCACTAAAACCGTTTTCAAGGTGGTCAAAATGGCAAGAATGACATTGTTTTTCCTTTTTTTTTGTTGAAATAAGTGTTGAAATGTGATCTTATCTCCCACATTATTACACTTTTAAGTAAATGCTTCATTTTTACGACAAACATTGGCCGCTACGACATTCTTTTTACTACCCACCTTCCTCCTCGCTTCATCTTCATCATCGTTGCGAACATATCCGGCTTCAGTAAGCAGAGGGCTGGTGAGGGGTGATAGCTGCCGTCCCTCCAGACCCAGAGCAACGGTGCTGCCCACTCCCAGGTCATTCACGGAGCCGTTGCCGTTAACTACCGCATGGGGAATTCCCAGTGGACAGTCATCTGAACCGGGAAATGGAGAAAATGGACAGAGGAGGGAGACGGGGCAAGAGCAGGGACAAGATGGCAGTAGAGGACAAAGGATGCTGTTAAAGTAGATTCTATATGAACATAAAAATCTATTTAGCTACTCTCATGATGTTCATGGCCATAGAGTATTTATCATTCTTATCATTTAATTCTTACGTTCTGTCCTTGCACACTTCTCAGTGGAGGAAGTGGAGGTTTATTTGTTCTACTGTTTTGCTAAATTATAAACATATTCTGTAAATAAGACCCGTATGGCAATGAAGTTCAATGCTAGACAACCCTGCAGAAATAATCTCAAGATGAGCAGCTGTCACGTTCCAGCAGCATTGACGCATGACAAAACAATCCCTTGGTGCTGAACCAAAGAGGCTACATCTACTTGATTTCTCCATTTAGATTCTTATCTAAACATACATTAAAAAAAAAGGATAAAAAGAATATAAATAGATGGTTAGTTCGGAGCTACTGATTAGACTAAACTGTTGAATTGCTACAAGAGCCCATACGTGTGCATTGTAAGGGATATGTAAAATGACAAATAATCAGCAATGTTTTTTGAATCCGTCAGTTTGATAATCAATCAATAATTTGGTCTTTATTATATAAATGTTACCAAGGTAACATCTTTACATATCCAAAGATATATAGTTTATGTTCATGTATGAGAGGCCGCAGTCAGCAAATTGTTCTGGCTTGAAACATGACTTAAACAACTCCTCCATCAATCAGCTAATTGAACAATAGCCTCAGATCCAGGTCAAAACAACATTTTTCTGTGAATATTATTTCCATTTCCCCTACAATGCACAATGAACCAGATGTGACATTTTTGCTACTTTTCACACCTAAAAATCATGTGTTTTTTATTGAAAGTGTGGTCCGGAAACCAAAGAATAAAAAAAGTAAAACCTACTTGTCACTACAAATACAGTAGCTACAGAGGTTAACTACGTTACTAAATTGTGACTGTATACTTGCCCATATGTAAAGTTTCCAAAGAGTCCACTGTTATAGACCAAACTGGACCATGGGTAAAACCACTGAGTGCAGATCTGTGACGGTGCTATAAAAGAATTTACCACCATACAGAAAACGACTAAAAACTACAACAACACAACACAGGTGAAACAACAAGCGAACAGAAGCTGGACAACATGATACACAAACAGAAAACGGTTGAATCATGTGCACATGCTCAACAGAACGAACAGCCACCGCTCTACAGTGTCTACTGTAGCTACCACAACTTTAGACATTTTCAGCAGGTTGAGGTTTGAACATGTAAGTGGTGTCTGAGGAGACCAGCTCCCTCTACAGAAAAATCTGGAGTCCCTTTAGGTCTAACGTACAAAGTCTTTTTTTTTTATTATTGACACTAGTGTACACAATCAGTTACAGTGTTAAAAAGAGAGATGAAGGGTAATTCCTCAGAAAAGTCACAAGAAAAAAAAATCCAGCAGGTGTTTTGTGATTAAAATGTAAAAAAGGACAGGTGTGCAGGAATAGTTACAAGAGTGTTACAAGAGTGACAGAAAACCTGTGCGCCTTGGATTGAATTAGTGCATGACATTTTAATGCCCTCTGTGGAGGAATAAAATGACTTTGTGGAGGTTCTTCATCTAAACTGGCAGCAGTTTATAGTTTTTTTTAAGCTTTTCAAATTGCAAACCCAATCACTCAACATACACCACATGCTACAGCCGTGGCATGTGGAATCAAATCAATACAGGACATGCAAACAAAAACTGCCACCAATCCTGAAATCACTGTATCAGAAGAACAGCCACAGAGCTGGCTTATTCCTTCAAAAGAAGTTTGGGAGGAAAAAAAAAAAAAAGAAAAAGAAAAAAGGTGTAAGCAAAAAGAGAAGCACAGGTGTGGTGCTACAGTAACTTAAACCACTTTAACAATCTAAATTTAAATAAACTGCTTTCACTTTTGGTTTATTTTCTTCTGAGAATTCGATGAAAAGATCCCTCTGATGTGTGTAGGGTAAATAAGAAGCTACAGTACAGCCAGCAGGAGGTTAGCTTCACTGAGCGTAAAGCCTGGGAACACAGCTAGCCTGGCTCCGTCCAAAAGTAACAACTTTCCCAGCACGCCTACATATAACGTATCATTTTTTGTGCTTGCTGTACAGCATAAACAGATTAGATTACAACATGTTCAGCTCCAGAGGTCCTGGAAGACAGATTTTGTGGAAAAGTGCGATCTTCTCATTTAACTCTCGGCAAGAAAACAAACTGGCCCCAAATGGGACACTATTACTTGAAGTAGTCTGATATGGGTCAAACATGAGTAAATCAACACAGTGTGTAGTTTTGCAAAAGAAATAATCATTTTACTTTTCATTTTAAACGAATCTAGCAGATTTGTCTCTGATTAACTACATGAATATAGAAATTACAACATAAAATTACAACCTATCAGTCTGTTACTGTATGTACAGTACATTAAAAAACTCTGAAAATTGAGGCAAGTGCTGTTTGGTGACAGGCAGTGAAAGGGAAGCAAAGGTGAACTCAACTTCAGTCTTCATGTATGTATGAGTACGTGTGTGTCCAACTTCTGATAATACTCAGACTTTCACACCTTACAAAATAAGATACTGTGTCCCTGTAACATTACTTTTCTTTTTTTTTTGCACTTACATTTACTTTGAGCTTCACTTTACTTGTCGGTCTACCATCCCCCTCTCGCTTTCTGTTATTCAGAAGCACTGAAATTGAGTCAACCCTGTTTCATTCTTGTACACACTGAAGACACTTGGGGCAAGACACAAATGATTTCTGAATATTTGACAAAAAACAAACAATGTGCATGTAAATTATTCACAATACTCTAGTAATAGGAAAGACGTGACAATACGTTGTGAGTTTGAGTCTAAAAAGTACAGCGTATTTAAGTTTTTTCGCACTTTGTTCTCCTCAAATATTTGGAATCATTTTGAGCCCCTTGACAAAAACAGAGTGACAGAGTGAGCGAAAACAGAGCAGAATGACAGAAGCAGCTACTTAGCTCGCCTGGTTAACATGCATTCAGAGTAAAGAAAAGGAAATGTTGAGAAAACAGTTTTGAGTAGCACTTTTCCCCAGAAACATGCCTAAAAAAACAGTGCATTTACAAAGCATGAGCATTTGTTTCAGGTTGAGGAAGACGCAAAAGCTCCAAGAAAAGAAAAGAAAACCTGACTTTAGAATGTGATAAAATCTCAATGACATTTAGACCAAGGTAAGTCAACTGACTGCTTGGTCCCCTGACATCACAGAGAATTATGGTTATAAAACAGTGTCAGTTCTTTAAGCTAAATGCTAACATACTGGGGTGGAATTTGAACCCACAGCCTTCTGCATCCCAACCCAATGCTCCGCCACTCATCCACCGTCCAGGGAAACTGACTACACATAATTATTATTATTATTATTAATTATAATTCACCTTAATATGATTAAATTCAGAGCTGCAGTCCAAACAAAAGCAAGTGGCAGTCAGCAAACGACAGTGATGGGAATGGCAGGCCAGCACACCTTCAATAAAACAGCACTGAAATGTGAAAGATAACAGAAGGTAACTACAGCCGTGGTTGTTGTGCATGCCAGGGGCCGAGCCAGGCAGAGCAGTATGGATGGTCACAGGTTTAAAGAAGTTGGTTGGTTGGCGTGTTCAATGACTTCTTGTTGTGTGTGCAAGTGAGTGTATAGCTGAGAAAGAGAGAAAAGCAATAAAAAGAAGAAATAAAATGTGAGGAAAGCCCACAACCAACCAACAGAGATAGCACGAGTGAGCATATATAATGCATTTAAGGGGGAAATATCGACATACATGGAGTATGTGTTATTATTAAATACACAGATATAAAGATTAGGGTCATGTGCATACTCGCCCTAATGATCTCACTGAGGTAAATCTATTGAAAAATGCTAAATAGAAAAGAGAATCCCTACAAACATCTCCACCAAAAACATCTATATTCTAACACAAGTCCCTTACGACACACGGATAGTGATCCAACTAAAAGCTGTTTTAAAAAAAGTGCACCAAAGAAAAGGACGTCAGCTTGGCTAAAACCAGACGCAGAGTGTTCCTCCTCCATCTCAACAGCTTACACAATAAAAACACTTTTTTACCAAATCAAACAACATTCAAATGCGCTATACATTTAAAAGGGGAACGTCTCAAATCATTCGTGGTCTGCTTCAGAAAACCCTATGAGCATCTGGGTTCCCCTTTAAACCTCTATTACCTTGCACCAACACTTCTTTTATGAACTCCAGCTATTATCTTTAAGCCCTTCTATTGCACAAGACAACAATCAAATAATAAAAGAGAAAATGCTACACGAGGACACTAGAAATGGGGAAACGTGCCAACTAACTGATCTGATAACATCTAAAGGCAACGCCGCCAAAATATCAATGTCAACAACATAATTTTTACTCTTTTGCAAATGTTAGCGGCACTAAGCAGAATCCTAATTTATCCAAATGGAAAAGACATGAATAGTAAAAATTTTGAATAAAGAGAAGCATTGCGGGAAAAAAAAAAAAAAAAAAAAAAAAAGGACAAGGTTCTCTATGACAATTCCTGAACCTCCCTAAATAGTCAGTGTTGTTTATGTGCACACACATGTACAATGAGTCATGGCACATTTTCTTTCAAACACTACCTACTGTTTAACTAAATCTTTAACTTTAAGACTTGAACTTTACTGGAAGAACTGCCTCCAGGCTTTTACCTGACAAATTGCCAACTAAAGTTAGATTAAAGTCTGTAGTATGCTAAGAGGTCTGGATACAAAATTCAATATAAAAACTGGGGTTATTCCATATACAGATAGAAATGTGAATAAGCTCAACACTCCAACAATATGTTAGAACATTTGCTGCGTGTGTGTGGTTATATAAGGATTCCCAGCTAACTTAGTGCATTATAGTGAACAAGAACTACTTCTATTTCAATATTCATGGAAATCAGTCTATATAAATGCTGCATGATTGTTTTTTTACAATTTCCTAAGACGACAAAATCAGCTCAAAACAATCCATAATAATATGCTAAAATACGATATTACATTTCCTACATAATTGGATTTATGTACTGTGTATAATAATGGTTAATGTGAGGCTCAACTTCTTCTCATCCTCTCAACAGCTAAAAACCCGACCGCCTATGTCTTCCTCATTAAAACGGTAGCATCCCCCCTCCTCCTCTCCGTCCCCACCTTCCTCCAGCTGCAGGCTGCCAAAAGAGAACTTGTTGTGAGGCAGTTTTGGGGAATTTACGCCATTCGAGTTAACCGAATTCAGGGAGCTGACAGCAGCAGGGTTGCCATACATCAATGGATGGCTGTATGCACTGCTACCAGTGTCTGACTCTGTGTCACTGGTATCTGTGCCGCTGCTGGTGGACCCGTCGATCATTTGGACTGGCTGGTTTAAATTGCTGTGTTTTTTCTGAGAGGGGCTGTTACCAGGCTTTCCTTGACGGCCAAATAACCGCTGCACTGTGCTGGCCCGTGCCTGACCTGGGACCATGAGGTTCCCAGTATGGTTACCGTTAGTTATTATCATTCTTCGCTCCATCGGGGCAGAGCAAGGGGCTTGGGAATGGAACTTGGAACGATTTGGGTCGGGGTGGTGGATTGGGGTGGATGTAAGCTGGCTGAGAATGTACGGATCGGTATCAGAGCGGTTCCTCATGTTGTTGTTGTTATACGGTTTGGAGAAATGTGGAGGTGTGTGGTTCGCGGTGACAGGGGAGTAGCTGCCATAGTGGTGTTGTGGGTAGGATGAAGGAGTGACAGCGGAAGTTTCCACAGGCACTGCGCCTGGGTGTTTGCTAAAATAATTTTCACTGTCTTCCCAGTGTGAAGCAGAGCGTGGCTGACCGTGAATACTTGTCATTTCGGCTTGAGTGAGTGAGTTTGTGCGGTGGTGGAAGCTGGTGATCACCGGGCTGGAACACTGGCTACGAGTCCCAGTCCCTAGGGGACGCACTATCGCAGCACCTCGCTTGTCGCGACCATGAAAGATCTCGTCTAACAGCGTGCTGTGAAGAGGAAGGCGGTTATGGAACGAACCTCCATTTGACAAAATTTCGTCATCGGTTAGCTCGTGACCCACACTAAAACTGTTGGACACTGGAGACTGACCTACAGCATTTCGATTACCCAGCATACCCTGCTGTTGATGCTGCTGCATCAGTCCCTGATGATTGATGTGGTAGAACCCATTAACAACCCCAAAAAGACTCCCAGCTTGTCCCCCATTGCGACCAACACTATCCCACTGCTTATTATTATTGGCTGTAGGCTTAACCTCATTGATGTCATTTGCATTGCTGTGGCCCCTGGTAGCCCTGTTGCTCTTTGTCACATCACATTCACTGTCTATGTCGCTGCAGTCTATGTAAGGAATAGAAGAGCTGCTGCCTTTGTTTGCCCTGCAGGATGGACCTGTGTTGAGGAGCTGCTGGTCTGGTGCTGATGCAGTGCCATGGTGGTTCTGTCTGTGTTGAAGTGGATCTGAGCTGGGTGCTTTCGGTGCATTGTGGAACCCGTTTATGGAGGACGTGACTGCCGGTGCCTCATCTGAACCATTTGATTCAGCTAGATGGCCCACTGTAGCAGAGTCAGGCTGGTGTCCCAACGGGACAGACATGGCACTCTGCAAATGAGAAAAAGAAAATAAAAGACAGAAAATCGGGAGAAGAGAGGGTGATGGGTTAAAGTGGAGACCAGGAGTGAGGTAAGCAAAAAGCTTTTTAAACTCTTATTTAAATGGTCTCTTTAAACTCGAACACTGAGTTGAAATAAACTGTCATTTACGGGACCAGCCTTTGAGAAAGCTCCCATTCTCACACACTCCCTGGAGCTGCTTGGTACACAAACGGCTTTGTACTGGGCCAGAGAGCAGCTCCAGATTTATGCAGAGCGACGAGACAGAGAGAAGTAATAAAAACACACAAAAAAGGGGACCTGTAAATGTGCACAATATTTTAGATACAAATGAAATAAAAAGGAGTAAAGGTCACCGTAATACCTCTTTTGGCACTTGTGATCTAAAGGAAGACGACTGAGGGGGCAGACTGCTGATGGACAGAATCTTACTGTGTTTTCTAAAAAAAAAGAGGAGAGGGGACACATGAGGTCAAACCAAGTACCAGCCAATCTACAAACAAAGAATCCTGAAAACTGGATGTGAAATTGTGTGTTTGGTGTGAAAATAGACCTTCACCTTTCAAATGGAACTTTCTTAAGCTCAGAGTCCTTCACATAATCAATGATCTGCTTCTGTGTTCGACCACTGCATTTACAAAAAGAGAAAAGCAGCTCGTGATAAAGTAATTAAAGACAAAGATAAAGTAGATTCTGCTCTTCTTTTTCTGTGTTCTCCTCACCTGAACCGGAATGAAGATCCTCTGGTGAAGAGGATGGGCTTAGGTTTGGGTTTGGGCTCCTCAAAGAGCCTAAAGAAGGCATGATACTCTACACAGATCTTCCAGAAGACCTTACAGCAATCCCTACTGGCCATGGCAAACTCCAGTGTGTCGTGATGGGAATTTTGCTGGAAGTTGCACAGGCAGATATGAGTATAGATAAAGGTAAGACAAACAAAGAAATTAAGAAGTGCAATATGGATTCGATAAGCAACATGGACTTACAGCAGGATCTGGTCTCAGCTTGATTAGGAACCTTTTGCGTTTGAAGCTAAGTTTGCGAATTTTGGACCAGTTGAAGGCATTAATTTTTGTTGTGCCCTGAAGAAAACCAGAAGAATTAGTATAAACATTTTTATCACACAAGAAAAAAAAAAGACAAATTAAATTTGAGAACCTGAGAAACAGTGAAGTGAAAATCAATTTTCATTTAACAGGGAGATCTATGCAGAATTTAATTTATCAGAAATGCAGAAAACATCTGAAAATAAACCATGGCACATTAGAATGAGAAGCCTTTCCCTATAACGGTGGGAAGTTGGGTGGAGGCTTACCACAAAACCCCATGAAGCAATTAACCAAGCTGTCATATCAGCTAAATCTTCAAGTGGCAAGCACTCTTTGAAAACCTCAAGAAGGGCGATGAAAGTGCGCACACAGGACTTAATTGGGGCCAATCCTGGTCAATGGGAGAATCCTTTTTCTCTTTGGTGTCAAACATAACAGACAAAGGTGCCAGAACCTGTTTTAACTGGCCTTCATTAAACCAATAAATGCTGACTGAAGTTAGCAATTATGTTTAAACGTGAAAAGCTTAATGCAATCGTGTCCTGCTTCATGTCCCTCTGATCATGACTTGAGCATATGAGGCTGAGTAATAATTCAACTTATGAATTTAAGGAATTTATAGCTCTGATAAAAAAAACAAGATCTGCAGCCTCTGCAACAACTGAACAAATTCAGGAATTTGAGGTAGGTGGCTAAACCAGGGTCTGAAACACACTGCTGAAATATGCATCTGTGACTGGTTAGTTCTGCTCCAACCATATGATCAATGCTCATGCTTTACTTTAATTGGCTACTAAGGAAAGAACTTTCCAAGATGTAAGCTGGCTCTTTGTCAAGCGGGATTCTTTTTGATAAAGTTTAAGATAAATACAGAACCAAGACTTAAAGGTTTTACCTGGAAAACCAGTACCCCAGTGTGAGCCACGGAAAGACTGAGGTTAGTTCCCTCTCGGTCCTTTGCAGGGTGCAGGCGGACTCCGTACATCTCCAAACGTCGAGCAACTTCCAGCAGCTGGTAGTCGGACTCTGCTGGAGTCTGCCCACTATGGAGCAGAGTGATGAGTTAGTGAGTGAGTGACAATGTAACATTCATCCACTTTCTTTTTATATTCCTTTTGCATTTAGATAGAAGGTTACCATGACAACAACCAAAGAGTTTTTCAGCACTGTTTCAGGAATAATATGTCGATATTTAAGGGAATCATGATTCTTCTTCCTTCACCTACATCGTCATTGTTTCTACCTTAAATACTAGATGTCAGACATGACCCATTCAGGCCTCAGTGTGAATATATGAACAAAACACAGTCTTAAAAATCACTGTGCACCATCTGACAGCGATGCCCACGGTTGGCGGAAAGAAATCTACCACAAAACAAGTGGCTTTCCTAACAAAATCTTAAAATAGCTTCCTGTTTCCTGTATAAGCTGCTGAATTAGCCACTTCCTTCCTGTGTCGGCAAGAGGACTTTGTCCACGGAAGGAGAATGTGATGCAGAGTGTGACTATGACGTGATCTAGTTTTCAGCTCTTCTCTATTGTTAGGAAGCTGTTTAAGGGAGATCTAGATTCCAGAAAACTAGGAAACACATGTCTCCTTTTTTTTGCTGACAGGAGCAGTGTAAAAGAAAATAAGTGCGTGTGTTTGTGAGGGTGTTTGTGTGGTCCAGGGGCATGGAGGAAGGGTCAAGTGGTGTGTGAGTGGCGGGGGGAATGATTAAAAGTGTGTGGGTACGTGTGTGTTTGAGCAGTGGTTTTTAGAGCAATACACATCTCTGCAGGAAAGAGACTTGGGTGTAATTTGATAATGTGTGTTTGTGAGTGCACATTTGAATAAACAGATAAATATCTCTGTGGGTCACAGCTTATGTGTGTTTATGTGTGCGTGTTTTTGAGTGTGCGTGTGCAAAACAATGTCTTTTGACACCTTCAAGCTTAAAGCCACCAGGAAACTGATTAAATCTCAGCTTTGTCGGAATAATCACCAGCTATTTGCAGGTAAACAGTGCTGCTCCTGTGACTTTTAGAACGACCTGACCGTCAGCAGCTTACTAAACACACAGCAACTATGTCCTGCTCACATCTACACAGCGTTTCCCACCATGCAGAGTGAACACAACCTTCTAAAACTGTAACCTGTACATACAGCGAATGCACGTGTTGACTTTGACGCAGTAACTCACACATGCTTGCGGTGGCAGTCAGTGATCTTGTCCCTGATGGCGTCCTGGTCGGGCAGGTACTTATTGTGGAGCAGATGCTGCCAGCTTTGTGTTTCATCAAAGTCCCCTATCTCGGCTGATGGGGGTAGGGGTGTGGAAGAAAGATAGGAGAAAAGAGCAAGCAGAAGGGTGAGAATTCAATATTCATTGAGTCATGTGAAAAATGGGCTAAGATGGAGATGTGGTTGAGAGAGGGTTAAATAATTTATTTGGAATCTTATATACACTCAACCTCAGTCTACCCGGGTGCAGAGCAGGTTGTTTGTGCGGGTGCATGTGTCTCCATCTGCTCAATACCAGCAATATTAACCCTTTGTACTGTACCACCTACAGGTGCACACACACCAGCCCTGGTGGTTACCATGGCAACCAAGCACTGTTCTTTAGCATACTGCACTGTAGTAAACCGCCACTCCCTGTGAGACTGAATTGAATCCATCAATTCGCTGCGGTGAACGCAGATAACTTGATGAGCAGGTGTCTGGGGAGGTGATATAAATACATACAGAAAGACAAACCGCTGACTTACAATGCCTATTTCATACAAATATCGTGCATAACTTGACCGGGAATACTGATGCTTTATGTAACTAAAGAGAAAGAGTATGATAGAGAATAAAGAAATGGAGTCCTTCATCTGCATGAACTGCCAATACAATCCCAGCAAGTATCTGCTGTGCAGGGGTGCAGATTTTAAATCCTATTTTACTCATGAAGTCTAAATTGTCCTCCTCCTCTCCTAAATCTCTGTATTCATTTCAGTTTGTTTAATATCCACTTTGTGATCACACTGTACTGTGTTTATTCTTTGTCACTGTATTTGTGGATCTCTCTTGGTCATATTTTGTATAATTGCATTCATTTGCTATTTCGTGGGTCAATTTTCAATTGCTAACCTTTTTGGTCATTTTGTGTCCACATTTGTATTTTTGTCTCTCTCTGGTCACTTTTCAGTAGGATTAAGCTCCTTTCATGTCTCCTGTAATCCGTTTTGTACGATTAGCACTTACACTGAATGATGTGCGAGACCATGAGAGCAGCACTGGTGTCATTACAGATGAGAAGACCACAAGCCAAGTCACGTTTAATCTGCAGGGCAAACAAATACCTAAAAAGAAAAACATAGGTTGAGACAAAGAAAGAATAAAACACCCAATGTAGAGAGAAAGCAAGGGGTTATAGTTAGTATAAACTCAACAGCTAACAATCTTAATAGCAATTATTACCCTTTTTACACACTGAAGCAAAAACTGCTGCTGCTGATAATATTGCATTTAGTGACTCCAAACTAATCCCTTACATAAAAAAAAACTCTGTTACTCATTATCTGACACAAACACGTACACCCAGTATGCGCATGCTGCCAAGTCATGACGTTTTTTTAATCAAAATCATTTTAATCATGGCACCATAAATTTGTTCCAAAAGGATAATATACTCCATAAATCCTCTTACTGCTAACAAAGTTTACTGGTCTGACATCGGTTTTTTAAGAATTTGGAACCAATTTAAGGTAACAATGAAAGAAGGACAAACACTATGTGGTAGCATGAGGAAAACTAGATGCACTCATGCATGTGTGCATGAGTGGGTTATTAATGGAGCACAGCAGCTTTATGGGATTTCCAATTTAACCTTTGTTACAACTGTGTGGTTACCTTGGTAATAAAGTTAATGAGTGAAATTATTTTTCCACATTGTTTTATTTTTGTCTAAAGTGAAAGAACAGCAAGTGGTTTTTACAATCCAAGACCAGTTTAAACTCCCAAAGATACAGTTACGAAGTTGCTGTTGTAAAGCAATAGCAACATAAAAAACACAAACAGTAGTCTGTATAATACCACTTTGTTTAACACATCAACTTTTATTAACTTTTTTATTAAAGCAACAGTGATTGGCCCATGTAACATCTAAAAAATAAAAGTCTAAATGAAAACTTTCTTCCATCCGTCTATCAGCGTATTTGGTCTGTCTGTGCCCATATTACCCATCAAAGGAAAAGCTGACAACAGAGAAACACTGTCAGAGACAAACAAAGGAAAAAGGGCTGTGAGCCCACTTCCTGTTTAACGCTGGCATGAGCTGGCACATAATAAGACAACATGAGATCAGTGGAATAAACTGGTCATCTGAAAAGCCTGACAACTTCAATGGAAAACATTTAAAGTGGTGATGATACTCTGTTATTGAATGAAATTAAAACTCTAAAACTTTTCGTCCTGGCCAATTTGGCCACGCTCATAGAAGTGTGGTTGAGACGCAACTTTGTCAGGGATACTACAGAAGAGGAGCTGGTGCATCCGTTCACTGTGCAGCCAAACAAACTCCTATTGTTTTTGCAAAAAAAGTTAGACAATAATTACTGTTGCTGCCAGAATTGCAGCTTTCATTAATGTTTTTGCATAAATTAAAATGGGTCAGTGAGGAAAACTATTTTTAAAAAATATTACCAAGGAGCCATCACTTATTTTTTATACACAGTTTCAGTGAGCAGCAGCAATCAACACTAATAATCTCTTGTTACCGCTCCAAAACAAGAAGCACCAAGTTCTTTGTTATTGAAATTCTTTTAATCTAAAGCAGTGGGATCATTGCTTTAGCAGATTATTATAGCTGCAGCTGAAAACTCTTCAGGACTCTCAGGATCTCAAATGGGCAAGTGTCAATTTTAGCAAAAACATTACTGAAATGAAATTAATTAATCATGTCCAACAATTTTCTGCCAGTTATCCAGGTCACATATATTTTACAGATTATATCATTGGAGACGTTTATTTACACTGCTGGAAAGTATAAAAACGTAATACATTTTTAAATTATTATAAACTATATAATCCTAACTCGTCTCTCATGTAACTCCATACTACTTTAGATGGTATGATCAGGAAATTGCTACTGCATTATGTTCTATTTCGTATTTAAATCCAAGTTAAAACTCAGATATAACTTCAAATAACACTGCACAAACTACAGCACACACACCTATGTAGAAAACATGTAGATCATCAAAATCTTAAGGACTACAACTGTATGTATTCTTTAATCTCATGAGATCCCTCTAGGATGTGTGCCATTATGGTCGCTTCCTGCTTGGCTTTGGTCTCATGTAAATCCAGCTGGATAGTACGAGGGAGCCATAGCATCATGGAAAAATGTAAAAGGTCAAATGATCCTCCTACGTCTGTTTTGAATATGAATAAGCTTAGACAAACAAACAGTGCAGTTCACTCTAAGGAGATAAGCAACCAAGCAAAACAAAAAGTCTGACTTTAATATACTGATAATTTACATTTTCTAAACAAAAAGGTGAAAAACACTGAGCCAATCGGCGGAAACATCAACATTTGTCTTCCAATCTTTGAAAATGCTAACAGGACAAAGAATATGCTTCTCACGATAAACTGGATGTCTGAGGTCAACATACCAATAAATGTGTGTTCTAGTGGTGAGAAGTGGTGAGAGCATTTGTTTGATTTCAGCTGGTGAGCCTGGTTGCCAGATGACAGATTTCTTGTTTGGGCCCAGAAAATGAAAAACTAATTCTTTTTGATGTTACAGCATGTGGATATAAATGTGTTACAAATGGTAAGCAGCTGACCAAGCACAACAGAAAATGTACAACACAAGATGCAATGTAAAACAGATTTTAACAAGACCTCTGCTTTATGGTCAGACACAGGTGGTACTTAAAAAACCTCTCCTGTACGACAGAAAACAGTCCGGCCAGACAGAAAACCAAATGTAAAACAGCACGTCTTTTAATTAATCCTCTTCAGAAAGGTGTGGTTTCTGCGAGGAGGAGACCTACCGAGTCAGCTCCTCCATGAGCTGTGTGTGGTCAGGAGGGAAGAACTTCACCACAAAACGAAGGATGGTGTTTTTAGGTCCTGAAGGAGGGAAATGATGGGATATGGTTGGGAAGGAGTAGATGGGAAAAGAAATGCAGGGGGGGAAATTATTACTACATTATCTCCTATTATCTATCTAGTTTCAAAAAAAGATTTCAGTCCATTTGTGTTAGTAAATGATTGTAATTCACTAGACTGACTGCACAGACTCTTAGATTTAAAACTTGATTACCCATAAGTATAAGTAGAGTAAGATGATGTTTAATTATGATACTATGTTTAATTGGCAAAATTATACTCTTGAGCATTTCTATGGACTATTTAATGAGAGACATATCATATATCGTAGACACAACAAAGCTGAGCTACTTACGTCTGACCTGTTTCAGAGTCGGCTTCAGAAGATCCAGCCATACCTGTGGAGGCAGAGCATAAGGTAACCATCATTACTGTGCTGTATTGTGCTTTGCATAAAAACCAGGGCTGTCAACCTGATATTAAGGCATATTCCTTTTAATCCTGCTAATCTGCCATTAACAGGGCTCGACAACAGCGAGTGACTGAGTAGGACACACACAAACACACCAAAGCCCCTTTCAGACATGCACTGTATTTCCTTTTGACATTACTAGGATTTTACCCAGCCAGCTCCCTCGTGATGTTGGCTACATGTCTGGAAGGGAAACTCCAGACAATGTCAGGACCGGATCCTCCTAAAAGTAGTTTACTAGAACATACATCGAACAACCATAAATGCAAACCGGCTCTGTCAGCTCCGTCGTGTGGATCAACCATATTGAGTTTGTCTCTAACTGCTATCAATACATTAAAACAACAACTGTCTGTATGTTATGATGACCATTTATCCTGGTTTGTAACTAATTATGAAAAGTCTGCAATTAATAAAAAAATGTGGTAAAAAAATGTTTTACTGGTGTGACAGCCTTAGTACAAATGTTTGAGGCTGAAAACATTGAGGCTGGCAGTTTTATAAAATATTAGGTTTTGCGCTAATAAGGATTTAATTAAATTCATAATTGTGCCTTAAACTGCAATGTGAAAATAATGAGTTTGAGTCTAAGCACATGAAAATTGCTTCTATGCAGCTTGTGATAGCTTTTGATGGAAATGGCAAATGGTCTGCACTTATATGGCACTTTTCTACCTATTGGCACTTAAAGCGCTTTACACCGCTTTTCATTCACCCGTTCACACTTGCAATCGCACACTGATGGGAGAGCTGCTATGCTGCTGGCCAACACTCAACGGGAGCAAATAAGTTGGGGTGCGCTGATCAGTGTCTTGCTCAAGGACACTTTAACATGTGACCAAAGCGTACGTTTTAAATAAGCAGTACTTTTTACACTTCTTGTACATCTTTATGTATTTTTGTGTGTGTGTTTATGCATTGATAATTTCTTTAGCATTGCATCATTTGTTCCACCGGTCCACTTCAAAACAGCTCCTCAGATGCCTGAGGCATCGAAATCACACAGTGAGTGTCTGTATTTGTGTATGGTGATGCTTTTTATGTGTGAGTCAGTCTGTCGTGTAGCTCTTTCACACACCAAAGGGGATGTGACTAGCAGCCAGAACTCCAGTAGAGACACGAGCATCTGAAAAGTGCAGACACACCTTCTGGCTTTTGACTCCATTTGTGCAAATTATCCCAACCTGTGGCTCCTTCATGAAATAGGTGGCAACGAGGGAATCTAGGTAAAAGCTGTGATGTTTCAAATTCACATTTGAAAAAGAAGCTTTGAGCAGAATGATAAATAAATCACCCCCATCACATGTGACTCATGATGACCTCTGAGTGCAGAGTGTGCGCCCGTGTGATTAAAGCTAAAGTTAAACTTGTGGGAAAGCAGAAGGAAACGTTGCTTCAAGCACTTAAACTCAGCCGCATAGAGGGGAAAATTCTCTGAATGTACTGTAAAAATAACTTAAGATGCTTCATGTAGAACGCAATTCAATTTTTAACTAAATACATAACATTTAAGCAGTATAATAAGGTATACTAGCCAAAGGTGCTTTTAGAAATACTGCAGTAAAAAAAGAATACAAACATGCACGTTTGCTTAAATTTAAAACACAAAACATATCTGTGATGGTGATAATCTGTGATAATCTATGGTAATAGGGTCTTACGGTCATCTTCCGCTGGTCTTGGTACTCCAGTCCAAAATAGTCTCCCTCGGTCAGGTTGAGATGGGCACAGACAAGGTCAAAGAGCACTTTACCGGGGGAGCGTTGCTGGAAAAACAGAATCAGAATTAGAAAAATTACTTAGATTAAATTAAAAGAGCCTAATAAAGAATTGCCAATTATTTTCAACCTAAACTAAAAATCGACCGCAAACTGGTAAAACACAGTGAAGGAAGTCACTGACTCAATATTGCCAAACAATCGTGATGCAGTTTTCTCTGACAAGCCCTCCCCTCACTTAACAAGCTGCTGACTTTTAACCCTGATTTGTGATCGGGGCCTCGGTATGCACCTAATGAATAGCTGGAGGCCAAGGCTCAGCTGGGAGTATTAAGAAACAACTGCACTGCTGTGTGTGTGTGTGTGTGTGTGTGTGTGTGTGTGTGTGTGTGTGTGTGTGTGTGTGTGTGTGTGTGTGTGTGTGCGTGTGTGCGTGTGTGCGTGTGCGTGGCTGTTCTCTGTCTAATTGTCCAAGCACACCATTGTTTCCTCTGGATTCATTCAGCAGCAGGAACATCACACCAAAAACATTACCCAAAACCATGAGAGTCAGACATGGAAGCAAACCCAAAACTAGCCCAGAATAATTTTCTCCAGGGCAGTTTAAACTCAATGGTGCCAACCTGTCAGTCTTCAGAGTGCATGAAGTCCATACAGCATACAAATGTTCATACAGTCGACTAGAGGCTTATGTTTATACAATAAGGCTCCAGTCGAGTTTATGTGAAGTTATAAAGACAAGCATTCTTTCCTTTGACAGGCACACATGGGCAAAATCACAGATTATGACTTTGTCAACACATCTAAGATCCGAGCTGTTCTATAAACCATCACATAACTTCATGCTGGACTTGTAAAGACTGTGTATTGCATGATGCCGGATTTTTATTCTGCTCTGAATATGTAGATATATGTCAAATAAAATCTAATAAAATAAACTTTAAATTGCATAAAATTATGTTCAGACACAAGATAGATTTCCAGTGTAACATTAAAAGTTAGGACTTGTTGATTTAATTCAGTACATTCACCCATCACTCCAAAACACACAACAGGCAGCACAGACTACAGAGAAATGAAAAATCAGAACAGTGAAGGGAGAAGTGTGAGCCAAGTCTGTCACCATCTGGCTACCGTGTGTGTGTGTGCGTGCGCGTGTTTCCATCTGTTTGTGTGTGGTCAGTCTGCCTGCATGGACACGCCTACATTCTGTACACACACACACACACACACACACACACACACACACACACACACACACACACGAAACTGACAGCATGTCATTTTCCTTTAGACGGACACATCCTGACGTCAGATATTGAAGGACTGTCTCACTGAATGACATCCTGTGTTTGTGTGTGTTGTGACACGTAGACTGGGAGCTTGACCGACAGGTGCCAGTGTCATGCACAAAGCTGAAAAGGCTCTGGAGTTTGGACAGGATTCAGTTCTGGGCTGTGGTAATCCTGGTATAAAGGAGGTGAAGAGGGGAGAGGAGCAAAGGAAGCGGGAGAACAGGTTGGAGGAGTTCAAGAGCAATGTGGCTTAAAAAAATAAAGCTGTCTTGCTAATGCTCCAACCTTTCTTTTCTCAACTTGTAGCCACAGATTTATTTGTTTCATTCACACTGATTCTTCTCAAAGCAAATTCTTCACCTGGAGACTTAAATCAACATGACCTGGCTGCTGTTGCCTGGGTAAAAAACAGTTTTCTGCTACATGTCCTCCCCTCTGTACTGTTTTCTGCTTTAAATTAACAAACATATGCACGAAAACTGGTTTGACAGAATTCAACAATACAAAGTCTGGTTTTCTGCTTTGCGAGAGACTGTTGGTTTTTGGAGCAGATGACGGGGGTTTAATGTTTCATGTGACACAAAAACACACAGCACATGCTGAGAGAGACAGAACAGCAAAGTAGTGGAGCATGATATGAGACAGTTACCTTATGTCTAAAAGTGAAAGGCTCATTCATTTAATTTCTAGTTCATATTAGCTGCTTCCTGTCTTTTTGCGTCAAATGTTATTTTCCCAGAAATAAGAGACAAATTGGGTAGAAAGTCAGGAGTAGGTTTAAGAAAAAAAAAATGATGGGCTACACATAATAACAAAATAAATAATGTGCACTCTTAATACTCAAGCTTAATCATTTAAGACATGTCCACTGCATGTTACAAAAAAGAAGAGGCCGGGGCTAAATTCCAAGTCTTTTAGTCAACAGCAATTTCCTTCAATTACAGCAAACCCTTGTCCAATAACTACAGTAAGCCTGCACGCATGCATTGGGGGGTAATGCAAGACACTGGAATGCTGAGGGGAATGTCACAATGGGAATAGTGGGGAAATCTTTAAATACCACTAATAATATAACAGGCTTCACAAACAAATCATGTCATCGTGCAGGTTGCTGTATCTTCTTACGAATGTGTGAAAAGTTTAAACAGCTTCAATCAGACATTTTTCGAGTCATTTCTTTACACTTGAAAATGGAAACTGGCAATCACAAGACAAAGTACAGGCCTAAATTTGTTTCAGAGGTCTCAATGGAAAGGTGAGAGTTGAAAGTGCTGGGAAAGGAGGAAACCTGACAGTCGTGGATTCTTTTTCGAGAAGGTGTTGAAAGATGATTCAAACTGTGTAAAAATGAAGTACAGAAAAAGATACTTTATAAGCCCGATTATCTCAGAGACCATACATATGAACATAACTGCTTATCAAATGGACAGTGGTTTCACTTTAAATTAGCAGTGTTTTACTTCCACTTGATAGTTTCACTGAGAGGAAAGGAAATGAGAGACAAAATAAGGGATGTATGCGAAGCAAAACTCTAAGTTATGAAGTTATGGGCCGAAGGTCTCTCTCCTCAATAACACATTTTGTACACCAACAAATTAATAAGTGCTGAACAATATGAAAGGTTTCATAATCCTCTGGTGGATGACTTTTCAAAATGGTGGTGTAGATTCTTCTTCAATGATGTGTTTATTGATTTTAGGTGTAATGTACCAGATTCTGTCAGTACTGAAATAAATGGCCAGACTGTAGAAATGCTGGTCCTTTAAGTACCGTCATTTGTGCATGGAACAAACATTCAGGTTAATGGAATTTTGATGACATTGTTGTACAGACCTTTTATTGAAAGGGTTCCTGTTTGAGGGGGCACTGTTTGACCTCCTTAAAAAGCAGCTACTAAATAAAGTACAGTCCATCCTTTCTGACAGCTCCCATACTCTGCGTTCAGATTTCCATGTCTTGGCTTCTGGCTCTGCCATTAGACAGTCGTGAGCCAGAACCGACAGCTATCACTATGGCGAATTTACAAAAAATATGATAGTGACACTGTAATGCAAATTCAAATTTCTCTTAGTACTTTCTGTTGGATGTTGTCTTGTATTGTTTTTGTTGGTGATTCTATGATGCTGTGCAAATATTTGCCCTTTGGGGACAATAAAGATGTTCATGAGTTCTGAATCCTAGTCCGGAAATGGATTGGGGAAAGTAAGGATGTTTGCGATAATGGATCTCGGGCTCACGTTCAATAGCTTAATATGCCTGTGGTCTAAAAATACTTGGTGTATATGTGTGCTGAAATCTTTCAGCTGAACAGAGCAGACCAGGCCCTGTGGAGCCAAGACTGAGCTCCTTTCAGCTCAAATCACAATCACTTCATTCAGCAACTTCCATCAATGAGCCTTTCTTAGTGAGCCAAAGACACACGCACGCGTGCAGAGAGCAATATGCTGGCGCAGGATTTTTTTCTTATCTAGCAGATGTGGAACAATGCTTTACAATCCAAAATCTATTAAGTGTTTTGTCTGCTGCATGTGGATACAGTCAAACTCATTGAAATTCACGGGCTTGATAGTACATGCATGCAGACACACAATAAAGAGCTCGAAATAATAAAGTCCCCATGTTCAACTTTATTGCTCTAAAAACTTGCCAAGGTCACATCGTCTAATGCAGGGTCCTGTTCCACACACAGCTGTCCTTTAGGGCCTCACAACAACATGGCAAATTGAACATAAATCAGCAATTCTGTTTGTGCAACATGTTTTTTAGTGTGTCTTTGCAACACTTTAAAAATCCAGTTTTCCTATTTGTGACACTGGCTAATAAGGAAAACTCAACACATTTGTAGGGATGATCCTTGCACCAAAATACACATTTAGCGCATTATGTGTCACAACTAAAAACTGACAGAATAAAAATATCCATTGTGGCCAGGTGGCAGGGTGGCTGCAGTGGATCCTAAGCATTAAATGCTTTTGCTTTATGCTATTGACAATAAACAAGGCTGGAGTAGCCTCTATCAGCAAGAAGAACTTTGGTACATTTACTATCGATTTGGTCTAAACCACTCCAATGACATGTACCTAAAAAAGTGGTCTTGTTTTTATCCATCTTGCTTTCTTATTGTTTGGATTTCCGCTTGACTCACTCTATCCCTTGACGCTCGTAGTGTATCAGAGACACTTGCCAGTATGCTGTCAGCGTGGCTGTCTACTCATTATACTGTCTTTCTGCCAAACCCACCCTCACAGTTGCGCAGCAAAGCCATCAGTCAACACACACACACACACACACACACACACACACACACACACACACACACAAATCCTAACACTTCAGCACACTGCTCCCTTGCTCCTTTTAATCCAAGACCTCTCTTAAGCTACACGATCGGGGCCTGGCCAAACTGCGATGCAGTATATCAAAGTAACTGCTCTCTTTTTTCCTACTATCCACTGTTTCCTACAGTCCCCTTTTGACTCTAGAGGCCCAAGAGCAAAGAAAACCTAAACATATTTCACGTTTACTCTTTACAGTTGCTGTTTCTCTGGAACCAAAGCTCCTTTTATGCTAGGAATGAACAGTTGATGAGAACTTATTAATAATAGTATGAAAGCTCCATCTTGTCCCTGGAAAGTAACTAAATCAGTCAATACAACAGTCTGTGGGACCGTAGGGAGTCCAAACAATGGCTTCTACTGTACCTACTGACCGTCCCTGGACAAGGATGAGGTCATGAACCATTGACTACCATCTGTAACTCATGCTGCTCTAAAAACTCATGCCAGTTTTCTATTTACCATATTAAAAAAAAAAAACACATTTTACCCATTAATTATTTTGTTTATCTTCCAATATTTCCCTTTGCTCTCCCTTCCTACAGATCTGGGCTTGACCAGCAACCCATGGCCAAGTAAAATATTATCACCATCTGTCATGGCATGCTGAGCGCTTAGAGAGAAACCCACAGCATCACTGACGCAAATGGCCTATGAAATCCCAAAAAAATTAACCGACATGACATTTATAGCTTTCATACCTGAGGTTTTAATAGGTTACATTTAGGCATTTTATTAAATTTTCTCACCTCTTGGGTCAGGTTTGGCACAATGCAAAACCGAAACAAATTGCCACGTTTATTAGGCATTTATATTATTATATTAGGCATTTCCGGAAATTAAAATCAGGATTTCTTACTGTTCTTACTGCATGATACAAAAATCAGCCCTGAGGCAAACTGGCATGAAGTAATGGGATGTTTGAAAGGTACTTCTCCTGCAGCTTGACTTACGTCAGGGATAGAAACCAGATGGGTGAGAATGATGATAAGAACTCTCCATGGGGGAAAGACTGCAGAAAAAACAAAAAACCCTCCAAGCTGTTCAGTTTCTTCCCCCCTTGCTCTGCTATAAATTCCAGCATGGATTTCCATCAGTTCTTTTTCAAGAAAATAGGACTAGAGTGCACTGTTACTGCTTTGAGGTTTTATTCTAAAACTGTTCCCTACTTAGAGGTTTTCTAAATGACACTTTTGCAGTAATGAGCCCAAAATTGACCTTTTAAGAGGGGAAAGTTATATATATTTTCATCATTTATACAGTGGAAACCTGTTAAATCACCAGCTATGTGACAAAGGGACAAGGAGAGGGCAGGGATAGATAAAAAAATATAAATGAAAGCTGTATTAAATTTGTGTCCGTAGAGCATTAATCTTAAATAAACTGTCTGGCTGGGAGTGTATTTACCTACATTAATTCAAACATGGTCAATCTTATCATTGAACTATCTAATATCTTAAAAGTGTCCAGCTGCTAAACTGCAGGTCAATGCGCCAAAATTCGACAGAGAAGATGCAACAATGTGCAGAGCAGCACAGCCACAGAAAACACAATAACACCAACGAATCTGAAGTTGTTTCTTTTAAATTCTTAATGTCTTTTGGCCAATTCCCACACCAGCAATTAGGTAGATTAGAAATTAGATGGAGTAGGATTGTTCTAATTGTCCCAAGGCTCGAAATAATGACTCTCTGCCATGTTTAATAACCAAAGCACACAAGCTATTTTCTGAAAAACCATGAAGCAGTCTAGGAAATCTGATCTACTGTAGTTTTGTCATACTGTTAGTTATTCAGCTTTAGAAGTGATGGTTCTGCATTCTTTCATGCTGCCTAAACCTATTTCACATTTCTTAAGTAAAAAAACAAAACAAAAAACTGTGTACTGTACACTGATTAACCCAGCAACTGTTAGGGATGTGTGTCGCCTGCTTGAAATAAGTCCAGGACAAGCATACGCTGTACATGATGTGCTATAATCCAAAAGGTAAATTCTCAGAAAAGAAAGGTCTTAACCTATTTAGGATCTCATGTTTACTAGCTTAATTGCAGTAAAAAGGTATCAACATATTTTTGTGCAGACTGTGCAAACACCCAATTCCAAAAAAAGTTGAGATGATGTGTAAAATTTAAATACAAACAGAATGCAATGATTTGTAAATCAACATATATTTTATTCACAATAGAACATAAACATCATATTAGATGCTGCCATCAAATTCAAACTGAGCTAATATTTTCCATGAAATGGTAAATTATCTTTTAACATCTGATATGTTGTTTGTGTTCTATTGTGAATAAAAGACTTGCAAATCAATGCAATCTGTTTTTATTTACATTATCACATCTTTCCACATTTTTAGGAATTGGGGTTGTAAAAGAGAAGTGAGCATACTCATCTAAATAAAACATAACCAATATGGATTTAAAGGAACAGGTTGTTAAGACTATTTCAATTCATGCAATTGTATTCAAACATAAACAAACCCTATTTGCTATAAGGTAGTGCTCATGCAGCATTCTATAGCACCATGGCTAAAAAAAAAAAAAAGATTAAGTACAACTTTCTCTCAATGAAAAATAAATACAATACATAGTACCAGTGGACAGAAGGACACTCAGTTGTCCACCAATTACGTCCTCTTGTTCAGATTATCATTAAACAGATTAGCCCACTGGCAAGGCGTCAAAGTCAGTTATTCCACAGTGGCAGAAAGGAAAAGACAGAGGGTCCATGCACAAACACACAGAGAAACACACATATGTCTAACTGGACTGTTGGATAAACAGTGTGTTGGCAAAATACCTGCCAGCAGTGACGCTAAGGCACTGTGGGAAATCAAATTGGTGAGACCCTTGATGGGAGATGAAGAAAATGCCTTCAGGCTGATATGAGGACAATGGTGTGTCTCGGTGCAGTACGTGTGTGCGTGTATGCATTTTACGGCTCATAGCACAATCGAGGCAGACAATTACATGGAAGAACAGATGGGATTACATTCACAATGTTGTGCCATTAAAAAAAAAGCAATTAGTGTGTTGTGTAGGGTGGTTGAGGGTACACTTTGTACTACAACTTGAGGAACAATGAGATTTGTACTTTTCACTAGATGACTGCTTCGTTTTCACCATTGAGAATGATCGAATGGAAGCTGTCAACCAAATGGTGGACAAGTGTTTTACTGTGCCATGAGTACACGTTTAGTATGTGTGGCACAGATACAGGCTGCCAATATATCAAAGATCTATTATTATCAATTCTGGAAACATATTATGTGTTGCATAATTATCTATAAGTTCATACCAATGGACACTAAATCTGAGTTTTTTTAAACATCTATCTCCCTTAGAGATAAAGAATATGCCAGCATCACACTTCAGTCACATCTGAACATGCAAACATGACTTTTTTTAAGTTCAGTGTCACTTTCAAGAAAATCACAATGTTTAAAGATTCAACACCTATCAAAATGTTTTTAATGACTGCAGAACCTGAGAATTGTCTCATTTTTAGATTTTCTTTATCACCAAAGTGATCTAGTGATGATTGTCTGTAGATCCATGCTACAGATCAAAATAAAAACTGCTACTAATTAAGTAAGTATACTTTTAATGGTGGCAGTTTTCCTAAACATAATCAAATGCAGGGTTTGACTGTTCATTAAAGATGTGACACAAAAAAAAATGGAAAATGGAGAACATAAAAGCATCTATGGTGTAGATATATATACACTGTATTAGCTTTAAGTTCATGACCCTATTTAATCACATAGTGAAGAACTACGCATTAAGTTTGGCATTTGTTTTTGCTTGTGTGTACACGTCTCTGCACGTGTTGCTAAAATGAATGACTTACGAGAAAAAGGGTTTGTGGAAACAATGGAATATTTCAACTATAGGCCTGTGGTGAACACGTGTGTGTGGTTAAGATGATAAACAGATGATTTACAAATAGGGAATAGTGTTAAATTTATGCCACAGCTACAAATCTTTCTTGTGTAAAACTGGATAGCCATAAATCATAACATAAACACCAATTTATAGATGAAAATGGTCTCCCTACAATCTCTGCATGCACTGAACTTCAATGAAATGCTTGCAAAAATTGCAATGATAAGAATTGACAAGATATAAAGCATCAAATACACTACTACATTATTTGAAAAGTGACAAAAAGACTTCAAATCAAATTCACCAAACACCACCAAAGCCCAACAACAGTGATTCATAAAGGGTACAATACTAAAAATTACATATGGAGATGCAAAGGAACAGCTGAATAACGATGAGATGGCATTACGATAACAAGAATAATAAGAGTACGCGTAATGAAAGGTTTTGACAAAAAGAGGGGGGCATGAAAGTCTGACAGACGATAAGAAAAGGGAAGGCAGAGAAAGGTGAAAACCAAAAACAACCCTAATCCCAAACATTACATTTCAGCCTACATTCCTTTGCTAGTTTCTCAGAGAAACAAACTGCTGGAGACCTGAGGACACAGCAGGGAAGACGCCACTAAATTCCACTGAGGGTTCAAGAAAACATCCAAATAGAGTTGAGGAGGGGAGTGAAGATTGGGAAAGTGATTGGGAAACACTTCACCTATTGAAAGAGATCCCAGTACAGCATGCACACACGCACACACACGTTGAAAGGCTTAGGAGTAAAGTTACAGGGCCTGGTCCAGACTTGCGGCAGAGATCGAGTGAAGCAGCTCTAAAGGTTTCATTAGGAGCTCTGGTTAACACTTAGCAAGGGGGAGAAATCTAATTTAGTATATTGGAGCGGACACTTTAAGCTTTGGGCTAAATTCCTAGCATACTCAACTGTGCAATTCTTTTCTAATCCAACAATTCACTGGTTTTCATACTATGGACAATCGACTCTCATGTCAAATCTGCACTTCGGCTCTAAATACTATGTTGAGTGTATAACATCTGAGTTTAGCCTTGCAAACTGCAGCTGAACATGCACACCAAATCTGAAATACCTGTGAAATACTGTTTTGCTTCTTCTAGTCTGGTTTAAGTCCCAAGTAGGTGGCCTACTGCTGGGGAGAATTCTAGCTCTCCTTTACCCCTAAAGGCAACCTACCGTAGCAGTGACGTTATCACCTGTGCAGAGGAAAAACCCTGACACGGGCAAACTATTCTCCTCCCCCATCACATGAAGATTTACGGCAGTAGTGGCAGCTGGAATGAGGGGCCACATAACGTAATAACTTTTCTCTTATAGACCTGTCTACCTTGGACTGGGTGAGGTACGGCAAAAGAAAGACTTATATTTTGAATGACATTTTGTGCAAAGCACTAAAGAACCTGTTTTACCAATGCTATCATGCATCCCTCATTTGTCCATCATTGTTCACTCCATCCAATTAAGTTGCATTTGCACTGTGGAACAGTCGATCCTCATTATGGAACAGAAATTATATGATTAGGAAAAACAGCGCTGTTGCCTGAAGCCGTCTACCGAGTCCAACAGCAACATGTATCATTAAATCTATGCAGTACAGCTTCTGTTTCCGCCCTCCAGGCCACCTGAACTAGATTCATTTTTCAAACACAACAGGATCTCTGAATGAGTGTTGGCTCCTATCCAGGGTGTCTGGTAGCAATGATAAACCTAGCAGCAATTGTCTAGCAGTCAATGTTAATTTTCTGCTGTAATTTAAAACAACAGTAATAATTTGCCAATTTGTAATAGTGGCTGTGATGACAAGAAGGGAGAGACATTTTTATACCATGTTAAGCATCAAAGCACCACAAATCCTCTTAAATACAGGAAATAATTAATATCCCACTCGTAGGAGAGGAATGACAAGAGAAACAGCAGGGAGAGTTTCACCACAAGCCCACCTCGACAGGGACTGCAAGCTGCTCCAAACCAATAGTTGTAATCCACAAAAATTGCTAAATTGGTATGGTGGAGTTGTGCAGCACAGTGAAGCGGTTGCACAGTGATTATGTTAATGTGGCCCAGCTCCCCCACTGTCGGCTGGACAAGTCTTCCTTATTGAACATTTCGTTCAGTGCAATTACCAAAAGAAAAACTAAATCTGCAGCGAGAGCGGAGTGGACCTTGTTTCCTCATTTACTGTGTCTGTGTGGCTCTTTTTCCTCCCTCTTGGTGCTGCACTCTCTTTTTCTCTGTCACAGTGAGTTCAACACCATGTCTTGTTCTCAACCCTCAGTGGGGCCCTCTTCATTTCTTTCCAACCCTATTCTTCGCCCCTCTCTAAAAACAATCTCTCAGTAATTGTCTCTCCATCAGCAAGAGTCTACTGCTCACAAAGTAATAATCTCTCTGTCTTGTTCCCTAATTCCTTCCTTCCTTGCTCAAAGGCATTTCTGTCTGTGACCGCGTCTTTGACCTCAGCACGTCTTAGTGCTTTCACGTGGCTCCATGTGCACACACCTACGTTAAAAGCAAATCAATAAAATGTACTCAGCTATTGAAACGCTACAGTAATACTACACCTATTGTCTGTTCAGTAACATATTATCTAACTGATGCATCGGAATAGATGGATGAAAGTATTGACTTAAACTGCAACATTATCACTGCATTCAAAGTGATTTTTATTTTTGGTCAAACTTTAGGGCCAGCCGTGTAAGGAAGAATACGAAGAAGGAAATTAGAGGAAAGTCAATCTACAGTCAGAAATCCCTCTCTGAGGTCTCTGACCACAGGAATGAGACAGTGAATGCCAACCATTACATAATTTACAACAGTTCTTCTGTGCGAGGCTCTGTGGGTAAGCACGCCGCATCCACAGTTCTCAATCCTGGGGTTGGGACACTAAACATTTTTATATACACAGTATGTTTGACACAGAATACAAAATACAACCTTCTCTATTACATAACAACTTTTATCTACTGCTAAAAAACATCATGTACATCATGTACACTGTTTTCATATGGAGTCCTGTAGAACTGTTTAGGTCTGTGATGTGACTTGGAGTTAAACTAAGAAGGATGCTACATTACCAATGTATTTAAATAATTTACAAAACAATACATTATTTAGTCCAATTTATGGAAGAGTTACAAGGGGAAAGACATTGTAATTGCAGATATAATCAATTATTTATTTTAATAGGAGTGTAATTAACTGGTTCTAAGCATTTGTGGCACCGCATGACAGACTGTAGGAAGTATACATGCACTAAAAGCATAGATGTTTATAAAGACGTACAAACCCAGATGTTTATAAAACATGGTTTAATATGGTTCTAGGGCACCCAAATAAATAGAATCATTATATGTTTTGTATGTTACGGCACTGGAATTAGCAGAAACTAGGGAGTTTTCACAGACACAGACCGGGTCTATGAGGACGATGATGAATGAATGAGGCTCGCTAAAGCTACTGTAAGTTGTGTAAGTGCTCTGAGATGAGAAGAGGACAGACGGGAAGAGAAGAGAAGGACCACAAAATCAGCGTTACAGCCTCACCCTGCAATAACTATATTTCACTGTCTTTACACATCACCTTGGCTTTGTCCAACTATCAAAACCACTGCAACTTAACTGCGAGTACTGCTGCGAACTTTAGAAGACATAGAGAAACACTATTGTGATTTGGCACATTTTGTATAGGCTTGTTAATTTTTTTTAATTGTTTTGCTTTTCTTTTCTCTGTAGTGTAAAAAACTATTGAAAAAGGGGACTACAACAAAGGGAAATATCTGAATTCTGGCTGAGTTTTAACATGCTCCAGGGTAAAATACTTCAACAGAGCCACATTTCTCCAAATTTAATTTGAGGATTCTTGCTGACTTTTATAAAAAGAAATGCAAGAAATCTTTGTGACTTAGTCTAAAAAACAAATTGTGTGGTTCTATGTATACTAATTCACAAATAAAAAGGGTGCATTAAAATGTATTTCTCCTGCTTTTGTTGAAGCCAAATAGTTGAGGTCTCAGTGGTGGAAGCACAACAATCAGACAATCTGCCCTTGATGCAAAGACTCTGGACTCGACTGCATCCGAACCAAAAGAAAGCAAAATGTGAGGGTGATTTTGAAGAAATAAAATACATTTTGTGTTCAGACAGTTTTTCAGTGGCCCCTTTGTCTTTCAAATTTGATATTTCTATTGGAATTATTTACTCACAAAGTATTATTTTAAATGTCAAATGCTCTGGAGCTAAGGAGTCTTTGTACACAATGGAGAAGGGGTTCATTCATCATAGGCCTTGGGGGACTGCAAGTCCATCAAATTATGTCTACAAGGCAGTTCTATCATCCTAATCCTCACAGCCCTCCCCTCTTGGTAGTCCTGCATCTTTCCCCAGCTCACTTTTAAACAAAAGAAAAAGAACCACCACAAAAAGGACAGGAGACATGCAGAGCATAAAGCCACAATCCTATCACCCTCACAAACCACTGTACTGATCCAAGTCACACGTGAACACATGCATCCAAGCACGCGCAAACACACACACCCTGGTCTACTTCCTCTAGCAGTCAGGCGGTGTGTTTTTCAAGCCTCTGATGTCAAAGGAGAAAGATTGCAATGTTGTTATATCAAATTGTCTTGCAGGGATTAAGCTTAAATAAGCACGCTAGACACGACAGCACAAGACAAATATTAATCAAAACAACAGAGTGAAGGAAACAAAATAAAAAGGCAAAGTTGTCTCCCCTACATATATATATGAACATTGAGACAGAAGACTGAGACAGACTAGGCAGAATAGGATGCAAGAGTGAAATTATACGTGCAACATGTAAACCAATCAGATGAGGGGGCATCAATGGGGGGCGGACTTAGCTGAGCAAAACTGCTCTTCGGGGAAATCAGCAGGACTTCACCTTCATGGTAGAACAGATGTGCAAATCGTGGCTAAATATAAACAACACTAGAATGGATGTTGTCTGCGGTGTTTCCAGAATTAATAGGATACGTTGTCTGTGTTTTCCTGTTAGGTTATTTTGGTCAGAATGTTAAATCCAGTCTGTTCTAACACTAAATTAACCATGTAAGGAAACATGAGAAAGCCATGTTTTTCCACTCAGTTAGGAAAGTCTTCAATGAGGTCATTGCCTGAAAGCTGCAAATATTATTATTTAAATTTAGTAACAGGTATAAGAGAGAAAAGGAACAAGTGACTGCACTTTACTGAGTTTTATTAGTTCCAACACAAACCAAAACGGGTTTCTTTTGGATTGGAAAATTCCTTTCAATTGCAGATGTTGTGACCTCAAGATCAACTGAGGCAACCTGATACAGGATGCATTTACTTGAAAACAGCATTTCCCTCTGACACAAAAGCAAACACTGCAGCTTAAACAAGATAAAGTTTTAATGAAGTGAACTCTTACCTAATGACTCAAGTCAAAATGTTTACACTGTGTTTATCTGAGAATCAAATACATTTAAAGATTTGGCTTTTTGCGCCAGACTACTAACAGGCCATGCGAATCACTTAAACTACATTACATGTGATCCGGTGAAACCAACTCAAATCAAGAAAGACTAACATCTCCCAATATTTACAAAGCAAGCAAATGCACACCCCCACCCCACAGCACATCCTCTCTACCTTCAATTATTCACCAGGTGGGAGTGAGCAATGATGTTCTGTGCTGACACTCCTGCTGCTTCCCAACCACATCAATAATGTAGCCGCCAAGTGATTGTGTATGTACCGCCATAGTGCTCTCTAAAGGAGTGTGTACAGTGTCTTGTCACAGTGTGTACTCACATAATGTACATTCGATCAAGTTCAGGCAGATAAAAGAACATGACAATATTTAATGTAAAAAATTAATAACCATCAATAAACAAGAAGAGCTGCATTTGACTTAAATGGTGTTTTATGTGCATCTAAAATCAGGAGAGTCCAGCTAAAACAATGTATCTCCTTTTGATCTAAGGGACTCCACATTATTCCTCGTTGGAATCTGGCTAATAGAGACTGTTGATGGTGGTGAAAGTCTGAGGATAAGGCTAATTTTATAAACACCAGATAATATCTTGAGGATTTTGAGAACAAACACCTGAGCTCTAAACATGCATTACATGGAACCCAGCAATGTCACTTCATTGAAGATGCATGTTGCATGAGAAGATTAATGTGTAACATAAAACATGATTAAAAATAAATTTATTGGCCATACTGTCTATTCAACGTACTTTATGGAGCTGAATGTAAATGTGGAAAGAAATTTGAATTATGAGCCTGTACTTCCTGGTCAAACCCACCATTAACTGCCAACTGCCCTTATCAGATGCATGGATACAATCCAATGATTTAGTATCAGTCTCATGTTGATTTAAAAACTAGACTGGGTGTCAGTGAGATGTGACTAAACATAATTAAATAATTTCTGTTCACTACCCTCAATTTCTGCAATAAACTAACATGGATGCATGAAGTTGCTGCTAATTCTAATCACTACCTGCATGTGCTTCACAATAAAAGGCTTCAGAAATTCCAAAGTATAAAATGGTTTTGCTGTTGTGGGAAGTCTTTTGTGTCACAACAGCATCACAACAGTAGCAAAAATGGGCCAAAAATATGTGGCTGCTAATGTTAAAGCTAATTAGAAATTGTATGTTTTGGATCTGTTAAATGTATTGCTCCTGTTTTGCAGCACCCCAGCTGAGGTTGTAAGATAACAGGCTCGGTTAACGAACGAGTCTTCTACTTTACCTCCCGCAGTGAGGAAATGCCCGGTAGGGTGCCTGCATTAGTGTGTAAGCTGCAGGCTTAACTCCTCATTCACAGGTTAGACTACACCTACTACACAAACACACTGGAGGCCATTTTTGCCGGAAAAAGACAGATTAGGTAAGTCAAGTACAAAAGACAATGCCTCTTTTATTTCACTGAATCTGTCATTAATTTAGCTTGTTCATTTTCAAAGCTTTCATCCTCCCTCTTCTACTCTATTTTCTATCTAACTGCCTTTATGTTCTACTCCCAGTCCAGTCTTCTGCTGATGTACATCTGGACCCTGCATCAAAACCCCTGTCTCAACCGAAACATGTTGCAATGTGTGCAGCATTGAAGTATTTTCGGGTTACTCTTGTCAGCTGACGCTTTTTACTCTCCTGTGGTCTGAGAAGTGATGTCTCGCAGAGATAGGCCATTTCATCCATGTGGGCGGGAGATTAACAACAGAAAAAGAAAGGGGGAGGAGATCCTTGTCATTAGGAGGACTTCCTGCCGTTGCTTTGTAGCGAACTGCCAGCTCTGTGTTCTTACATCAGTTTAGGATTTAAAAAAATGCTATAACACGCATGCAGCCGGCATTTCTTTTGCAGAAAAGACCTGTCCTTACAGCCACAAACAAGCACGTACATTCTTGGCAGTGATAGTGACTCTTTCCACATTCCTTCTTAATTATCATCATCATCATCATCATCGCAGAAATTCCCCAAATTTCTAAACTGATAACAGAGTGGCTGGTTTTCTAAAGGCAGAACCACGAAACTCTCTGTCAGCTTCCAATACACATTAATTCAGAAATGAAATCTGCGACTACCCAGAGATTACGTGCCGAAGCACCACAGCACAGATGTCATTAAAAGCTGCTTCCAGTGCAGCCTCTCAGAGGATCAATTTCTCTAAACAGCATTAGGAGGTCAGGGAGCTGCAGTAGGCAACAACACGCCTCAAACTCGCTTACACGCAAACAGATACATAAATTTGCCGGGAATCATAAAAGAATGGAAAAATGAGGGTAATGATGAGAATGGCTGTGAAGGACAAGTAGCAAAAACATGAAAATAGACAACGACAGAAACAGTGTATGGCCTCCAGTGTTTGTTTCTTTCAGTGAGCAAGGATCAGGGGTGTGTAGGTGTTGCGTGCTAAGACAGGAAAGTGGCTTCTATCCCACTTCCTGTGTATCTCTAGGAAGTGAAGATATGAGATTGAGACTCAAGGCCAATGGAACATATTCAGTACTGCTCTTCAAACTACAAACAGCTGACACATTGCATAAGGAGTAAGAGGAAAGTACATTAATATCCCTTCTAAAAAGGCATATCTCTTGGATTTTATAACAACTTTTTCAATATATTCATCAGTCATTATTGTGAAAATGTGGTAGAAGTTCTTAAGACATGGGACAGACAGTGGACAGAGAAACACAGCAGATGAAATTACTGCTCTCACTGTACTTGTTACTTACTGCAAACTACCTGATTTGAAATGATCAAAAGCTCATTTTACACTGAAACACAACAACTACTGATGTGTTGATTGAGAGCAAACCCAATTAATTTGTCTGCATGACATTTACCATGAACAGATGTGACGAGGCTCATCAGCTCCAAGTTCACAACTCAAATGCATTCCAGCACACTCACATTAAATCGCTCGTCAACGAAATCCCTTAATTACAGTCTGTCTGTAACCATCCATGCAGCAGAACCAAAAACCCATTCACATCTATTACTCACTGATATCTGGAAGACTTCTTGTGTGTCGTCAAGCATCTGCACCCTTATGGAGACCTGTCTGCTGGGAGGCTGAGCAGGAGCACGCAGGCCCGGCTCCAGGGTGGACACCCCAAAACTTTCAGGGGCGCCCAGCCTCTGTCCGGCCGTAGACCCCCTTTCAGCAGGTTCCACCATAGTGATAGACACTACAGTACAGGATTCTTAAGCGCAAGGAACTCTGTTCACGTCTAAGAGAAATGAGAGAGGAAAGAGCAACAGTTCAGGTTTTTCTTAAAATATATGTTTGCAGTTTGTCTTCTTATGTGCTTCAAACCAGCAAAACCACAATCTCTTCAATCTATGATTTGGAGTATTTTTTATTTTTGGCTACGTAAATACATAGCAGGCAATTTGAAGTTGCAAGGCATTTGATCACATATTCAAGTGCCTACATGGGCCCTTATCCTAAATAAAAAAAAGTTACATCATATCATGTATGTTGGCAAGTGTATATCGGCAACATATTCCTTTGTTAGGATTCAGTTGCTTTATCTAGACTGTTTTTCTCTATGAGGTAAACTTTGTGCTTAATTAGTTTGAGACATCCATAAAAACAAATCTTGCCACATTTATCATTTGCACAATATAAAAACCACAAGATATTCCGTCAGTGAGCTTTTAGGGATTTTTACTGTTTAGGATGTAAAAATCCCTGGTTAGGATGAAGGGAGCCTGGTGACTCAGTGCTAGAGAACTGAGCTGGGATGTAGAAGGCCGTGGGTTTGAATCCCACCCCGTCAGGAGTGGCCCCACCCAGCCACCAAGGGCCACCTTGGCGCTGTTCCCGAGCCTGGATAAAAAATGTGAGGGTCGTGGCAGACAGGGCATCCAGCGTCAAAACTGCAGAACGCATTGATGTGGCGTGACTCCTGAAGGGACAAGCTGTTGATCTTTTGAGGAAGTCAGTATAGAAACCACAGACTAGGGAAACCCCATTCTGCATCACAGCTTAAATTCAGGCACAGACAGATGCACACCTTGCTAGACACTCACATGCACAAACATATTCCAAATACAGCGCATGCAGGTGGGATTTACTGCACTTCCTATACAAACCAGGCACAGAGCTCTACTGAGAACCAGTTCAGACTTGATCTAAAGCTTCATAAGTAGGGCAGATGAGATACGGTCTGAGATCACACAAAGGCACTTACCCCGCTCTAATGTTTCATACACAAAAAGTTTTCAGCGCCCCCCCCTACATCCCACACTTGATAAACCTCAACCTCAGACAATAAATATCCTCCCAGACAGTTGGTGACATCAGGGCTGAGGAATGTTTTAGAAGAAATTCAGGGGGTAATGTAGGGTTACGGGTTACATTGCTGCACTGCCCTGTCAAAAAAACACACCTTTAGATCAACAACATTTCCAGTCTTCGTCAGTATCCCTTTTTGTGTGTTTGAATGTAGTGATTGTGTACCAGACAAAATAAAAATCTAACAAAATTATCTCTGGACTTAAAGTGCTGTTATTTGCCACACTGGGTCTGGGGTGGCCAAATACAGCATGTTATCTCTTGATGGGGATGTCCAATTGCAAAGTCTGATCTAAATGTGCCTGAGAAATATAGTTTTCTTTTGCCCACATCTGCAGAACAAACTATGTAATTTTTAGTCTTTCGTAAACTGTCTCAAAATTCAATTTGTGCAGGTCACTTTTCTCAAGATGAGAAGAGCAATGACACTACAGTGAAGCCTCTATGGATCATTTACCTCGGGGGCAGAGGGAAGTGCAAGTCAAGTTGAAAAGTAAAAGTGAGTGCATCAAATAAGGAAACTGAATCTGTAGCTATAGTGATAATCATTTAATCCTTTAAGTCATTTTATTAAGTAAAATCAACAAAGCTTATCCAGGGTTTGCAACTTTTCTCATTGCATATTTTTAAATCTTCAATTGTTGGTCATGCAAGAAACCAACTTCAAGATATAATTTTGGACATATAGGCAACTGACAGTTCTCACTATAGTTGGAGATTTTACAGAGCAAATGGAGAAGTCTAAAAAAAAGTCTACAACCTGTGAATGCTTCCAAGCTCCAGGGTTGCTGCTCTGTAACTGACCAACACATGAAAGAGGATGAGGAATTAGACATCAAGCAACACAATTTACATGCATAAAAAACATTATGCGATTCACGACTGCTACTGCTCACACCAAATAAAGCCCTTTAACTCTGACGTGCCGAGTGAACTAATGTTTTGCCTGCAGACTTCAACCTGAGTGCTCAGCAACCATGTAACACATATGCAAAGACATAGAAAAAAGGCTATCATCGCTTACTAACCTTCCCATCTGCACATACAAACGAGTGCCTCTCCTCACCTTCGTCACAAAAGCTGAAAGCTGAAACTGGAACCTGGCCAAGGAAGTGACCTGACAAAAAGGGACCTGACATACAAGTTACTCATTACACCTGTGGGAACTTTCATTTGTTCTCTTGTGCTACTTCCCAATTGCACTAAAATGAAAGCTCAAAGCACTAGTGATAATCCACAATAATTCGTTGTTTATTACTGGCCAGCTCACGTGCAGCCATTTTAGTTTTTGAAACCCCCAGCTCTCTCTCACTTAGGGTTACAAACTTGTTTTTTCTTTCAAAGCAATTAACTTGTCAACTCAATGCCAGTTTTATAGCTCGAACTAATCATTCACTAATAGGAAGGTGCCAATTGCCCTGACAAACATGAGTAGATCACATTCTGTAGGCAGTAGGGATGGTTTGTAGCACATTTTTTTAACTCACAACACAAATGGTTCCAAAACACAGCGCAGTCACATTTAGAATTCAGTGTTTTTTTCCCTCATAAACAAAATCAAAAATTGTTGACTGTGTTGATTTACAGCTTGAGCAAACTAACCAACAGTAAATTCAGTAAATTCAGTCATCTTCCTCATTTTGGATCAACTTTAGAAGCAGAGGTTTCATCATGTCCTCAGAATGCGGCTGGGAGGATTAAACATGGAGTTAGCAGAGCAAGAGAGGAATACAGAGCGTGCTGGTCGCACAGGCACAAAGGAAGCTACTGTGGGAGCTTCCAGCAGCGGGGCTTTAACTCAGAGGGACTCAGGCCTCTGTCTCCTAAACTGCCTGTGAACTGGTGTTGGTTGAAAGTTTCCCAAGAGTTTGTTAGTGGGAAGCCAAGTCCTGGGAATCGGATGTGTGTGTGTGTATGTGTGTGTACGTGTGTATACACAAGTACATCTACTTATAAAAAAATAAAAAACATAAGGAGCAAACCAATCTGGTTCTTATCATTATATTAGTATGATTTTTTGTACATAAAATAAAACAGAATAAGTGGAAATAAGCTGTAAAAATCTAATATGGGGTCATTAATGAACTGACCTACTATTTTTCCCAAAAAGAAATTCCCAAACAAAAAACTATTATTTAAAATCACTAAAGATAATTCTCTATTACTTAATTTCCTTTTAAAGCCTTATGGTGGAAAAAAACTGGTAAAATTCAAGCAACTATAACTACTATTCCCAGATCATGTGGTATGGTGATGACACCTAAGGATGGCAACCCTCACTTGAAGACCCGTTAATCTGGCAATTATCTTCCATTCATCCTTCCATTATCTTAACCACTTCTCCGGCTCAGTGTCATTTTCAATGTTTGGTCTAATCAATGGCAAACTATGAAACGGGATTATTCTAATCTCACAAAACACAAGGTGAGGTCTTGAATTGCCTTGTTTGAGAAGCAGAAACTGCATTTAGTAGTGTGGCCCTCCATGCCCTGCTGTGCAGTGACCTTTGTTAACATGCAATACTAAGAACAAAAGAACTGGAGGGCACCCGTTACCTGATTGTGTTTTTTGTTGCCATTTTTACAACAGTCAGAGCTCATTCAATAAACCATAAACAACCACTTCTCACCAAGAAGTGTCAACTAGCAACTTGACAAATACAGGTAGGCCCAAGGTTACAACGTGGGATGTTTTAACATCCATGGCCCTTTACAGATCAATGGATGTTATGGAGAACTGGTTTTATCAAGGTGACACTTTCCACAGGTTCAGCCGTTAAGCTGCTCTACTGCCCTCAGGAGAATTGTGTGTGTGTGTGTGCAGGAAAGTAAAGAGTAATGCCACTAGGTCTACTAGAGTCATGGGTGTGATATTTATTGCAAAAGAAAGGTGCATAAGTGTTAAAGAGACCACCAGTAAAGCACCTACAAGCAAGACAAAGCTGTTTCCCCACTAACCATGTGTGCACAGACCTCATGCAAGAGCACGAGTCTGCCCCAAAGATCAATAAAGGAAAGTGGGGTTTGCTTGTCAGCTCCCCCCCCCCCTAATTGAAGAATGCTGTAAACATGCATGTAAACAGCAGCATTGACATGGAAAAGTGAACAAACATACATCTATATAAAACACACTGAATTAGTCCAGCTGGCACAGCGGAAGCCACAGAATGTAGGTTAGCAGAGTAATCCTTTAGTCCAGAGTTAAGATGTCAGTAGGCTACAGCAACCTGCTCACACTCAAGTGACTGGGCTGGTGTTTGTGTTTGTGTGTGTGTGTGTGTGTGTGTGTGTGTGTGTGTGTGTGTGTGTGTGTGTGTGTGTGTGTGTGTGTGTGTGTGTACTGATCAATATTAATGTGCATAGGGGCCGCTTTTTCACAATGACCAGCTCGGGTTATTGTAGGGTTTTGTGAATGAAAAAGTATTATCAACACAAAACAGCAGGGAATCACCGAGGAGACGCGTAATTACCTGTTCTAAACTGCTATGTGAAAACTGTAAGTTTTGTTACGATGCTGCAACACACGTAAAACGTATGAAGTACTTGCAGGGCTGTTCCCTCCCCCCCCCCCCCAAGTCATTAGGTTTACAGCATGAGAAGATCTGCTGGACCCCCTAAAGATCAGCGGATTAGGAAAAGGAACAGGCTGAGTGCTATGGAGGCGAGTGTATGCTTGTAATCACTGTTGCCTTCAAGTGTTTAGTCTTGAAACTGTGGGCGTAAATGCAACAAACCTGTTTATCTTTAAATGTGTGTTTAATTACACAAGTAACACCAGAAAGGCTACGTGTAACCTCGCTCATAATCCGGATGGCATAATTCACTCACCCCCTATTTTCTTTCTTCGAGATCCACAGATTCTCCTTAAGTGGTAGCGTTTATTTCCAACGCAGACCGTAAATTCCACGCCGCAGCGTTGTGTGCTAAGTTTGGAATTTGGTAGTTTTCTCCTCGCAGCCGATCCGCACGCTCGCTCTGTCTCTCTCAGGTGGGACGTGGTTTCGGTGTGGCAGCCATTGCAACAAATGTGAGAAGCCGTGCATTGAGCTTTCTACTGGAACAATAAAGAGCGACACACACCGCCTCCGGCTCTGGCACCCCGGCTCCACAGTGTCAGGCAGGGAGAAAGTGCACGCATGGCGGCTCCACAGCGCCATTCCATGGTGCTTTGGGGAATAAGGAGTGTGGAAGTACAGAGCTAAGGGTTTGTATTACACCCATGCACTTAAACGCTGTTTTGACCTACTTCACTTGACTATTTCCATTTTACTGCTTCGGGGTATAAACTACCGGTCAATATATAAACTATCTGAACTTGGCTCCACTTTTGCCAGCTGCATTAAATTAAACATTAAATTAATGTAGGTTCTACACTACTCGCGTTCCAATAATATAATATTAAGACTGGTGTTATGAAAAAGGCTGCGCTGCACAGACACTGCTTTTAATTTTCATAATTTACGATAATCCAACTTTTACTTGAGTAAAATTTGGACTTTTATTTGTAACAGTGCACTTTATATTGTGGTTTTACTTGTGGTATTACTAACACACACAAAAAAAATAAAGAACATCCTAATGTGGCTGCTTTATTATCATTGCTAAACATGGAATAACTCAAAGTACAAGTAACTCATTGTACTTACGCACAGTACTTGAATAAAAATGCCTACTTGAGTTCCTCGGGTAATCCTTATAATTTAAGACTACTTCCATAAGAAGTTCGTTTTATTTTCTTGGTTATTCATGCATAGTATCGCTTTTTCAATAAAATGTTATGCGATCCAATGTAATGCAATTATTACTAAAAGTGATCAATCCCACTAGCGATGTTTTTAGCATCTTAATCGAACGAACCAACTGTTAAGCTAACTTAAGCTAGCTAACTCCCACACTCACTACATTTAGTTTAATATGGTGGAAAATGCTAGGCTATTTTTCGTTTGCTAATACCAGACAATAGATGAGTTACCAGAGTCCTGTTAACTAACTGGCACAAAGCTTCAATTAACTAGTTCTGTTTGAACACTACGCTGACTTACGTAAACTGTTACGATAGTAACTTAACGCCATAATAACCCCCCCAAAAAAATAAATACTGACAACGTGTTAGTTCGTTTGCAACGTAGCATCAGTAAAGGTGCGTTGCCATAGTTACCCTGGAGAGAGGGCGAGACTGCTCACGTGACTCAGCAAGATGGCGACTACAATGTAGACTGGATGTGAATGTGAGTACTACGTATTATTAGCTAACCGAAAGCCTAACAAGCCAGTGCATTGTTTCACGTCGTGTGTGTGCTTCTATTTTATTAGAATGAAATGTATTTTTTACAGTATATTTTCAAAACAAATACCACCTTAGCTTCGTCTAGCCAAAAAAAAAAAAAAAAAAGTAACGCAGAGCAAACGCTAACGTTAGCTCTCTTCCAATGTGAGATGGATCAGTTATTGTTAATCGTTAATCAGTTATTTTCATTTTTAGGCAGATTATCTTAACACAGCTAGTTGTTGGATGCGTTCACCTGATTCCTTTCTCTCTTTTTTCTTTCAGGATTTATTTTAGGTAGTGGATCCGTTTTTGCTGACATTTTGGATCTACTGGTTTATTGTTCATCATCATATCACAGAACCAAGATGGCTCTAAATGTCTTTGGTGAGCAGGATTATACTTAACATATAAGTGTATTAATGGGGTGTTTTGCTACTTTGTTTTCGGCTGGTATGCAAATGTAAAGCAACTGATTGTTGTTTACACCACAACTATAAATATGTCAGCTATTTCTAAATTGGGAGAGGCTACTAGAAATCTTGTGGAACCAGTTTATTTAAGTAATGTACTTAAATACAATGGTAAAGCCCCTCTTTGTTACTTTAGTGTTGCCATTTTACACTTAGACTTAACTACATGTCATGGGAAAATGTACTTCCTTCTCCATTACTTTTATTTAATATAGTTACTAGTTACTGTGCATATTAAGACTATGCATACTGATACCATGATAAATGTTTAAACTATGATGTAGGTTAGTAGAGGTTATACCAAAATTATATCAAGTGTTTATATCTGCTTAGTACATCATTACTACTCAAAGAGTAATTCATCAACTATTGTAATTTAATATATAATATGCACACGGACAGAGCTATTTCTCCAGCTTAATAATTGCTTGCCTTTTTTACTGAAGTAAAATTTCAAATTCAGGAGTTTTACTTTTCATAGATAATTTTCATGTTGTGGTATCACTGCATTTATCAATCACAGCTCACTATTCACTGAGAGGTCTGATCTGGAATTATACGAGATGCTCCAACTAGTCACGGCGTTCATTACCTGTTGAAGCACCTTAAATGCATATATTATGTGAATTGTACTTTACTAAATATGTAGAAGTTGCAGCCAGAAATAAAGTAGTGCATCACAATTATGCATGTAGTACTGCAGTCCAAGCACTAGACTTTATTTCTTTCCCTCCCAGTTGCACATGCTGTCTCTAGTTGAAACCTGTGTGTCTATATGTGGGGGTATTTTGCCTTGAGAAGGAGGGTGAGGCACTTGCCCAGGGAGTTATTTTGAAGACAGGATACCGGGGCTACAAGTGTTGAATAGATAAGGCTCATAGACTGAACACAAAATGCACCAAGACAGGAAACAGGCTGTTAGTTTTACCCTTGCAGAGAAGGTGGAAGACAGTGTGTTTCTGAGTTTGCTAGATACTGACCAAGGAATAGTATTGAAATGCATTGACATCTCTAGGAAATAATAACGATATTCCTTATTGTTCAAGCAGTAGATGTAACGAGAAAATGTAAAGAAAATATAGTGTTTGGCCAATTGAGTATTTGTTCTTTGTGACAGTTATTGTTTTTTCTTTGACCAACTCTTTCTTTATCACACGCATAACACAGGACTTTTATTGGGTCAAACTGTCAGTATATGCAGTGTATAATCTTTTAAAGCAGACTAGCAATGAGTCATTTAAAAAAAGCCTTCAGCGCTGAATTTAGATTGGCACCTGGACAGTTTTCACAGTAAACACAGCAGAGCTGTTAAAGTGGAAATGTTCAGTGGCTATTGCAGAGTTCAGCCAAACTCCAAATGAGCGCTTGGGGCTAAAATGGTTCAGCTTGAGTGTCATTTACTTTAACATTAATGTTGGTGTTGTTTATAGGCTGCTACAGCAGAACAAGCAATGAGGAAATGCTGCTATAAAGTTGATATCCATCTATAGTTAAGTTGAAATGTGTAGGCCTGAGGAAGTGAGAGCAAAATTTAACATTGTACAGAGAACTAATGCACAGGCCAGTCCTTCTGCAGCTTGATATAAATGGATCTTTCATAGCTCCCCAGAGGAGATTAAGCAGTTTGTTTACTAGTTTATGGTCTGTGCGGTCAATATCCCAAGATAACTGAGCACAAACTAAAGAATATAAATTATTTTAAAACCTTGACTTCTGAATCACCATGTGATTGATCCAAACTCCCGAGTTTCTCAAAGAGCAGCCCCTGGTAGACTATTAAACCACCATTTTAGCACATTTGATGAAATCTTTTGATAGATACTTTCTCCACTTGGGGGCACTGTGCCTAAGAGAATTAAATTGAATTTCCTTGTAAGGTGTTTAATGTACTGTTGGACTTTTTCTGTCTCCAGATCATGATGAATACAGGCCACCTGTGTGGAAGTCCTACTGTAAGTAGCCACAATACTTTACTGTCATTTGTTTTCTAGGGGTAATCATTACTCACTTGCTGTTCAATTAATGTGGCTGACATCATTAATGTTGTGTGAGGAGAAATATTCTATTTCTGCACAATGCTTTGTGTTTCCATCCAGTGTACCAGCTTCAACAAGAGGCACCCCACCCTCGCAGAGTCACCTGCACCTGTGAGGTGAGAACAAAGTTCCAAATTGGCATTCTTGTACTTGGATTTATTTATTTTTTGTCCTTTCGGCTTGTGCCGTGAGTTCAGGGTCGCCACAGCGGATCATTGTCCACATGTTTATTTTTATATCTCTTGTTATTCTTAAAAACTCTGATATTACAAGGAGCAAGTAGAATAAATAGTAAATGAGATGCATAAACACATAAAAACAATTCAAAAAAACAACAAATGTACTTTTCTTGCAAATTTTTAAAATAAAGGATCCATGTGAGAATATGCCCCATATCACACGAAAAAAGATATAAATGCTCGCTGCTTGTATTTAATACCAAAGGCCCCTTTTATGCAATAGCAGCAATGAGTTCAGATTAGAGTCTTGAGCACAGTTGCATTTTGTTGTTAGACTTTTATACAGTATGGGTACATATGCTTCACAGATGTTCATCCAAATAACACTAAAAGCACCTGAAAGAAGTCGGCAGTGACTTTCATAGCTTATGATGCTGCGTGTTCTTTTAGGGAGATTCTGTGATATCTAATATCCCAAACCATCTCAGATGTCAAATTTAAAAACACGAAAATGTGATAATAACCAGCCGAAACAGCAGTAGCGTACTCTAATACTCTACCAAGCTTAAAATGTCACATTGTCCATACTTATGTGTGTGGTGGTGTGTATTAGTGTGTGTTGATTGAAAGATTGTATTTGCTCACTTGTGCTGTAGTAGAGCTGATTGTTTTTGCTGTAGCTTGCCAATCCGTTTTTTATTGTCTCGACCATAAGGTTCTTCATACTGTTGTGTGTTTTAATTGTTTGGGGGTCTTAGACCCTTTGGGAAGGGGAAATTGACTTAGATTTAAATGTGTGTTCGGTTTTATTTCGGATCAGAGCACCATGAAAAATCTAAATGTCATTATGTCAATGTAAATGGTGGAATAAGTCAGTGGAGGCTCCATCATAGCTGATGGCATATGGGATATTGCTGATGGTTACAAAATGCCATACATCAGCACATCTGCCCACAAGGGAGGGAACCATCAGATGTGTGTGTGGGGTGTGGGGGATTTCAAGCAGGATTAAAGATGGAGGGCAGGTTGTGTGTCTGCTGTAAAAGCATGTTAATCTGTAAAGACTGCTAGGATGGTTTGTTTGTAGAAAGATACTAAATGAAAAGCTGTGGGTTTCGATGCCCTGGTCTGGTCTGGTCAGGTTGCTGGTGCTGACCCAGTTAAAAGGAGCAGACTGGAGGACAGACGGAGTGGAGGAGACCCCGCACTCCTCCCTGCCGCCGCCGCAGCCAGCAGCCCCGTGTTGTCTGCTGGGACTTTAGCCATATGTGATTTTAATGATGCAGCAATAAGCATTTATCTATGGCTGGTACTTTAGAATTTATGGCATAAATAAGCGTAGTGACTGTCCTAACAGCAGTTAAAGCAAATCACTCATTGCTAAACTTCTATATGAATACAAAAATAAACAAGGAACTCAGCTGCTTTAAGCAAATGAGAGCTGAAAAGATTTGCTGTGGCATTCAGAGTCACAATTAGTTTTTGGTAAAGCCTTGAGAACAGGCTCTGAGTCTGCACACGATGTCAGCTCACTGTCATCAGCACGACATCAAATCTATTATGTGATGCTCAGAAACATAATAAACAGTGTATTTGCCAAAATTGAAATAACAAATTTGGAGATAAACTAAAAAAGTTTATATTTCTGCTTTTTTATTTTTTTTCACTATATACCAGTTTATTTCATCATTCATTTGATATGCACTGTATTTGCACTGTAACATGCAGTCAGCATGTCTAAGCATTAGTAGTAGGTATTAGTCTGCCCTCTCTATGCATGGCTTGCTGACAGGCCTCAGAGCACATTTGGTCTCTGTTCAAAGGTTATGTGACTGATAAACACAGACCTTTCCTCTCGGCTGGATTGAAATTCCTTTCCAACTTTTACCATCTTGTCCACATCTTAAATATGCATAATATGACACAGCTGTGGGGAAAAAAAGTACTGCACTTATTTACAACACACACACAGCATCCAAATTAATATTCACAGCTGTTTGTCGGGCCTTTGTTGATTTATTGGCTCGGCAGCAGTTTTTCCTTAGATTAACACCGTGTTCAGCTTTTTATCTGACTCATGCATTGTTCTCTGTGCCCACACATCGACGAACTCAGGCACACGCTGGGTGCCAGGCAAAGTCTACGTTCAAGTAGAAAAATGTGCCAGAAACTCAGAAAATATCCAGCAGTAGCACACGGTTTGTACAATCTTGGTGCCAGTGGTGTTTAACACACTTTTCATTTTATGAATGATCTGTTATTGTACTTGGCCATGTGACATCATTTTCATGTTTTGATCATTTGTTCAGACAATAATATGTTTGACAAAATTTATTTAGTGGTTTAAAAAGCATCAAACTAGTGCACTGAGCTAAGGCTTAAATCAGCATAAGTTTCAAAATATTATTGCACTGAAATTATTCAAAGGACCCTTTGCCATTTCACTATTTTTGGTTGCCTAGCTGGTTTCTTTTTTTCATGTATAGTTCTTCTGTTGAATGTCATCTCACCAAGTTTTTCATGCAGGATATTTTTCTTTTTCCCCGCAGGTGGAAAACCGACCTAAATACTATGGGAGAGAGTAAGTTGGCTTTATCTGTGTTAGTCCTTTTCTACATGTCAGACAGTGAGGATGCTTTTGAACACTTAGGCCCCATTTGTTAGGTTTTCCTTTATGAAATCCAACCTTCTGTTTCCCAAATTTTGTCTAGGTACCATGGGATGATCTCAAGGGAGGAGGCAGACCAATTATTGAGTCAGGCTGAAGGCAGCTACCTCATCAGAGAGAGCCAGAGACAACCGGGCACGTACACGCTGGCTCTGAGGTATGTTTGTCTCTGTCGGCTTTGCTAAAGTGAGGAGACTCCAATAACCAAGAATAAATACGAGCTCAGTGGAGCCACTGGATGTGTATAGGCGTATGTTCTGGACTCCAGTGAACCACTAAAAGTGAAATTAAAAGACAAGTGCCATCTACTAGAATTAGGAATATTAAGTCAAGTAAATGAGCTAAGATCTGGAGATTTATAGCTATTCATTCTCATATAATCTACTGCCAAACTATATTAACATAAGGTGGGGAATTTAAACTGATATTTTGAGCTATTTACCTTTGTGCTCAATTGGGAAGCCCAGCTCCTCCACCTCATGTGAATCCACTGGGACCTTGTAGAAACTCATGTTTGACCTACAGCACCTCAGCCTATGCACACAGGTAAAAAGAATAGGTCACGTGTGAATGTTAAACATGTGTTGAGGCCTCATGTGTTGGAAGGATTTATGCTTGTGGTAAGAGGAGCTTTGAGCTGCTCAGAGGTTCTCATCTCAAAACTCACGTAGACTCCACACACTGAGCCTTTTCGTGTGAGGGGACGGGAAAGTGGTAGTCGGCTGAGGTTTCCTTTATCCACATATCTGCTTAATAAGACCATGAAGTGTCTATTGGTCAGTATTTAGCTGTCTGTCTGGCTCAGAGGACATTGTTGTTTGCCACCCTGGTGCTTTAGCCCAATTAGTTTGTAAGCAAATAACTTTATTTTAAACCAGCAGCCCATTTCACTTGAACGTGAGCTATCGTTTTTCTCAGCGTAGGTGTCACACTTTTAAATGGGTGCATGGCATAATTTTAATGTGGTTTTGGGTCAGCTTGACTATTCATAGTCATGTCATTTCCTCACCTGCAAAACTTTCTCTCTGTTTCACTCTCATCCTTGTGGTTCTAATTATCTTCCATAAATACCCCTCAATAAACTACAGTCCCAGTCTCTGCTGGCAGAAAAGGAAAGGTTGGATTTTGGGTTAATGATCTAACAGTAATGGTTTATCTTGAGGTGGTTCCATTGTGAGCCACTGAGGAGTAGATAATGTGTTGGCCCAATTCAGGGTCGGTCTGTCACATTAGTGTCACTTAATTTTTCTTTTTTTTTTTTTTAATGAATCTGTTTGAGGTTCTAAATTGGTCATTCTAATATATGGTTAAAGGAGAAAACAGAAGCTGCAATGCAAAAATAAGTCCAATGAATATATAGCTTTTATTTTCTTCATTTGTAGTTTTTGTTTTCCATACTTTGGATACTGACTTTGATCACCTTTTATTAAAAAACAAAAAACAAAAGATCCAATGAACACAAATGCTGGTTACCTGATGGTTGAAAAGTGATGTTTCCTATTTGACCTCTTACTTGCTAACCTTTAGGATGTCACATGAAATTGTTTTTAAAGAGACACATATTACAGTGTCCTTTTACTCCATCCTATCCCAGGTTTGGGAACCAGACAAGAAACTTTCGTCTTTACCATGATGGCAAGCACTTTGTTGGAGAGAAGAGGTTTGAGTCCATCCATGACCTGGTCACAGACGGCCTCATCACTCTTTACATTGAAACAAAGGTGTGTATGTGTGTGTTTGCATCCATCTGTCATTACCTCCCCTTCCATCTTAGTAACAAACATGCATAATTTTCCACATCTAAAGCAACTAAAGACTACTGATTAGCTGAAATCTCTAAATGTAAAGGCTGAATATGGATAGCGGAAGCATTTCAAGAATGTTTGCCAGGTAAAAAAATCAGCTGGATTGACTCACATAATACCCCTTGATCACCACCTGTTTACTTTATAATAAAAAATGCTTGGATTCCTTCAAACCCCTCAAAAACGAGTGCCTAATTTCAGATTGCTCCTCATTCAGGGTTTATTTGTTTATTCAGACAACAGAAAAGACTGACAGGACGGTGGTGTAAAGTGAAGAATACATTACAAGACTTAGTTCGCTGCCAACTGGGTCAGATGCTGTCGCGCACACCTATATCACCTTGCGTATTTATGTCTTTTGCCAGGCGGCGGAGTACATCGCTAAAATGACCATAAACCCAATCTATGAACATGTTGGATACACGACCCTGAACCAAGAGCCCACATTAAAGAAACATCTGACACAGAGCCCAGACGCCCCTGATGGACCTGTTCCCGCCAAAGACGACTGCAATGCTGAGGAGCGGGTGAGGACAGTCACTCATGCTTATAATGCATGTTGGAACACTGATGGAAAAGATAGCAGCTTTGGCTGTCTTTCAATACTTTGAAATGGTTCATCATGAAGCCTTATCACCTTGAAGTGCTTCTGCAGTCCTAAAGTTTTTAAATTTCCCAAAATACAGTATACACATAATTGTGCTAACTAAGAAAACTCTATTTACTACATACTCTGATAGTCTTTGTTACTGGGTTAATTATGTTTTTTGACTTTAGTAGAAGACTGTAAACCAGGGGATAATAAATCATTCCCATCTCTAAAGTGAAATCCGCTTTAGAAAAATAACAGAAATTGATAGCAAAAGATGTGCAGGAGCACTCGGATAAGCGCTGGTTTCAAGGATGAGCCGATAAGGGGGATGACGGGGCTCGATCTGTAAAAGGTATAAGACAAAATGTTGGACAAATACAATTTTAGTTCTGCAGAAAAGGGAATCGGTAATTTGCAAGTGAAAGTAATGGATTATGAGTGGCACACATAACACCTTGTAACAATCAATCTCTTAAAGTATCTGGATTTTAAATTTGTTACTTTATAAATCATAAAGCACCAAGTGCTTGCATATATGCCATTATAATGTTTCCACAATGCTGAAAAGTAGATGATGGGATGATTAGACTATTGGATCCCATTCAAAATTCTGGGTTTATAGTGCAGAAGAAGAAACATAAATGTGAAAAACAAACCTGCAGAGTTGAAATAAGGGTAAAGGTAAGGAAAGTTGCTATATGTGCAGTGCTAGAATGGAAAGATTAGAGTTGAGGAACATGATGAAAGTAGGAGGAGAAGAAGAAGAAGGAGGATGGATGCAGAGGAGAAATGGCCTCCAGCCAAGGGCTCTGCAGTAAAATTACATAACAGCAGTTTGCCTGCAGAAACTGCTGCTTTCTTCCAGAAGCCATCTACTAAGTATTCAGGCATGTAGTTTGTTGTTGGCTCATTAGTTTCTATTCAGCTGTGAGGTAATTAGAGTTTAGCATTTTTACCCATTCATTTGTGACCTTTTTCTGTAAGTGAAAGCCCTTCAAGGGATGAAAACAGAAGTTTGGAGATGTGAGGTTCCTGTATGATGCAGGAGCTTACTTAAATTCTAATCACTGGCCAAAATGTAATGTACACTTAGGTTCTGCAGCTGCGTCTTTTTGCATGCGGGTGCTTAAAAATTAGCCAGGAGACACAGTTCGAATCAAGCAACTACAAAACTGCAGCACCCTCAAAGTACAAACACACACACGCACATAATAAGTATAGTCTTGTCAAGATAAAATGGAGGTTTTTCCACACAAATTACATACCAACAGTCTTCTAAACAAGTAGATGTAGTGTGTGCAATACATTTATCTGCTACACCAGTGCTTTGCCTCATGAGGTGTAGTATGACCTGGAGTGCATGACCACCTACAGTGTATCTCATACATCACTGTCTTTGTGTGCGTGTGTGTATAATGGGGGTAGTCCTGGGGACGTGTATGCTTTCGTAATTGGGTGGATTTGCAGACAAAGCAGTGCGGTTGTGACATTGAGACCAGAGGTGGCTCTCTGCAGGGAAGACAAACCACCAGAATACATATTTCATGTGTCCCCACAGCTAATCACCTTTTTTATTGTGGGTTAAATGCAGTTTTACACTCCCTGTGTGGGTGGTAAAGGGGTGATTCTGGTGAAGGTTTTTAAAAATTAATTTACTTAGAAATTCACTGGACGGTGATAGTAATGAATGCATTTAGATGAGATTGCAGGAATGAGATTATGTTTTGGAAGCTTTAAGGGCGTATAGGACATAACAAAGCATAGCCAGCTTCTTTATCTTTTCCCTTTTTTTTTTTTTTTTTTGCTTTTCAACTTTACTCTATGTGTGTTTAGAATTGAGTGCACATTAGTTAGCCACTAGCACCCACCACGCTGTTCCTGTTCCCCACTATATTGCTATTCCCCCTGCAATGGAAACGGTCATTAAAGATCATTACTGTGTTTTAGTATAAAATGTCTTAGGTCAAACCACATAGCTTAAAATCTATGAAATCTTTAGGTTACATGAGTCCTGTCAACTGGACCTTTTCTTCTTGGTTGGAAGCGTTTTGGTACGTATCCAGGTAGCACCCTTACTCTGAGGGAAGGTCAGCTATGGGACACGGTTACATTCTCATTAGGTCGATAATATGGGAGGTTAGAGTAGGGCACAGTCCTACGAATGTAATGATCATGGCTTTTAACCACCTTCCTCCCCCTAGGAGAGGATTGTTAGGCAAGGCCTGAGTGGTGGATGTATGAAGTGGTCTTAATTGTCCTGGGGATGGATGAAGGGACAGCATAGAAAATGCCAGACAGATTGTGTCTGAGGCCGCCTCCTCTATTATGTCCAGTTACATGACTAACCTCCAGATAACCAAACCTGTATGACTTAGAGCCTTCATCGACATCCCACTGGCTTGTTTGTTGCTCAGTCCAGTAAATGTCAAAAACCAGTACAAACACCCACCTACTAGAGGCAACACTTAAACAGAAATCTCTCAAGTGAATTTAGCCTGCAACTGTTGGTTAATAATTATATGAATGATCTAGGATAATGGGTGAGCAGAGCTTTTGATTTAGGCGCCTTACGAGGATGCAAGATTTTGTACAATCTGCAGTGAAGCTGACACATTTTCAGGCCAGTGACACGCAAGCAAACCAGACTGTAGGAGTTGCTATTGTTCACAGTGGTTTTACAAGAATTGAGAAACATCCAAGTAAAATGACATCAACGTTGCAACTAAAATGACAAGGAAACGAAGAACAAAAAGTGTAAATGACTGAATAAAATAACACCATGCTTCTCAGCTCATTCTTCTCCTCACTCTGCTTCTCTCCTGGGACGACCGAGGTGGCAGAATTGGTGGCGAACAACAAGACTTGCTGCATTCTGATTGGCTCGCTCTTCCCTCAAAGTGCCCTGTTAAATTCATCCATTGCTGCATTGTAGCTCAGCCCTCCCCCTCCTCTAGTTTCTCTCTCCGCCTCTGTCCATCCCTCCTCCACTGGTTTTGCGTGGTGAGTGTTTAGGGGGAAGGCAGATTAACACACATACGCATGCTGAGCCATGTGGGCAGAAGCGCTCACCTACATGAGACAGAGAGACGAGAATGGTCATTGTGCCGCATCAGTCCGGTTTGAAGGATTTTGCCTCTCAAGAAGTGAAGATTTATTTAATTATATTCACTAATCATTTTGTGGGTTTTTAGCATCTCAAGACAGATTTATTATTGTCTGGCTTTTGTTTTTTGTTATGAACTGGAATTGCACCATGCAGCCGCATCAGCATGCAGAGCTAATCTGATTGGCTGATCTTTGTGGTACTAAAACAGCAGGATTGGTCCTGTGTCGGCACCTCGGTTTTGGATGTTGTTGTCAGATAGAGCTTTGAGAAGATTTGAGAGTCTTGGTGTTTTGTCATTTTCCAACTTTTATTGTTTTTGCACATTTTTCTGGGCAATCTTTATAAGTGTAGCTCCTTTTTTTTATTTGTTGTTTTGTTTTTGGTTTCAGATTCCTTTGCAGTGTGATTGGCTTACTCTGTTAATGGAATTCAAATTTTGATTTAAACATCCACACCATAACCACAGGTCCCACAATGCCCAGCCGAGAGTCATACACCATTAAAAGAGGTAAAAAACAATCGCGCAGGCGAGCCGAGAAGGAGACAAGTCAGAAGGGCTCTTTGTTTACCGCGGCTTTGGGTTTGAATGTCAGCGCTGGTTCAATTCCCTCTCTGCCAGTCTCCAGCAACACATCAGACTCCAACACTGGGTCGAGAATCTGTCTAAACCGGGCACCAGCCCCCTCCAAACCCACCTCTCCTGCTTCCACATTCTGGCAACCAATCAGATCTTTTGCCCTCTCGCAGCTCACATCACTGGTGCGGAGGGCCACCCTGAGGGAGAGCGACTTGGCACCCAAGTACGAGAAGGTCCACAACTTCAAGGTGAGACGCTCTTCGATTCGCCCAATCCTGTCCTTTGTGTCTCTGTTTGTGTGTGTGTGTGTGTCTTGTGCATTTGTGTTAAAAAATGCCAGAGTTGCTTATTCAGCAGATTCACCCCAGAGAGAACAGAGTGTTGGGATACACACGTAAACACACATATGTGCTTTTAGGTCTCAGCATTTTCAGCTCTTTAGACTCCCAGATTTCCATTTTACAAGCAGCAATTAGTAAAAAGCATAAAGGTCAGAGCCACAATGTACTGAGCTCAATGGAAATGTGGATGAACACGTACTGACAGACACACACACTTAAAAAGCACAATCTGTAAGACTGAGGTTATTAGCATATTATTATATAGAGTCAATTCAGGCAAAAAATGAGCAGATTAAACTCCATGTCCATTTTATATTTTCTGTAAGAGCCTATTCAACACACCTATTGTGTCTCATCATTGTTTTGTTGGCGTCTGCTATTGCTGCATGAATGACTTGATGGAGTCTGCATTAAATGACTTTTCTCACCTTGCTTTCAGTATATACTTGTGCAAATGTGTTGTTCTTTCTGTCCATATTTGTCATCATTTGTAGGATGTATTATATTTAAACAAAACATTTTGTCATCAAAGCTCTCTCTCTTTTTCTTTTTTTTTTACTTTCTTTTACTTGCACCAGGTCCATACATTCAGGGGCCCCCACTGGTGTGAGTACTGTGCCAACTTCATGTGGGGTCTCATCGCTCAGGGTGTCAAGTGTGCAGGTAATACCCCCCCCCCCCCCGCCCGTACACTGCAGTGTAAAAGTTCTCAGTGATTGTTGACTTATCCTCAGCAAATGCGTCTTACACGGTGTTAGATAACGCTGCACCTCCACTCTGTCTCAAACCGTGACTCAAAACTGGGACAGCAGGCTAAAGTTAATCACTGTTGCTGTTGACTCATCTGTGGTGCATCACTGATTTAAAATGTTAGAACAGTGAAGATGGTGCCAAAGAACACGCTGTCACTTTGATTATTACTGTGTGTGGGTGATGAACTGTGCCTCCAAAACACCTACATTTAAGTGTAACTTGTATCTTCCAAACTCCCTTTTATGGATCAAATTGCATTGTGTTGATATTGCACTGTGTTTGAAGTGATGAAAAACGTTCTTTCTCAGACTGTGGGTTGAATGTCCACAAGCAGTGCTCCAAAGTTGTGCCGAACGACTGCCAGCCAGACCTGCGGCATGTCAAGAAGGTGTACAGCTGCGACCTGACCACTCTAGTCAAAGCCCACAACACAAAGAGACCCATGGTGGTTGATATGTGCATACAGGAGATCGAGGCTAGAGGTGAGAGAGAGAATGACTGTGTGTGTGTGTGTGTGTGTGTGTGTGTGTGTGTGTGTGTGTGTGTGAGAGAGAGAGAGAGATTCAGTGATTATATAATGTTGACGAAAGAATATCTAAGTATTGTTTGCTGCAGCCTTAAGAGAAGGACTGAGTGGACACCCACAAGGCTGGCATGCGTAAGCAAGAGCAGAATAACTCCAAATCTGTATGAGTGCGTTTGAGAGCTACATTTCCCTCCCCCCACCCACATGGGACCTGAGCAGTCACAAGGGAGCTGCCATAGCGAGCATTTTATTGACCACAGTTCAACACCTGGCTGAAAGTAATATATAAAATCAATAAAGATGCCTAACTTGAAGAGATTGAACTTGACTAGAGCAGGAAAGACAGATGAACCCTCCCCGCCCCCACCACACACACACACACACACACACACACACACACACACATTTCCCCCTGTTTTTTCTTGTTCTTACTCATGAATATTCCCATTTCTTCTTATGTCTCTCTATGAACTCAGTGTGTTGTACACTTATTGATGTAACTATTGGCACCGAAGTGCAGCTACCATTATTAAAAGTCTACTCATATGATTGTTTTATGTAAAATGAAACAAGATTGTAACAAAAATCAGCCAATTATTTTCCTCGATTATTCAAACATTTTTCAATAAAATGTCAAAGAATAGTAAATAATGTCATTATTTCATACAAAACAAGAACAGTTCTAAAGCCAAAGTTAATTACTATCGTTTGTGTCTGAGATTTTCACATTTACGAGGCTCTAACCAGTACTTTGGATATTTTACATTAAAAAAATCACTAAAACTATTATTAGAAAAATATCCGTTTAGAAGACGAACAATTGACTGATCAGTGAATTAGTGTTGCAGCTCTAGTGGCGCTACAATCTATTAACTTGATCCATAAAAAAACAGTGACATGTCTTTCATTCACCTTGTCTGTCTCCAGGTCTGCAGTCAGAGGGTTTGTACAGAATATCTGGCTTCAGCGAGCTAATAGAAGATGTCAAACTGGCCTTTGACAGAGGTGAGTGTTGCCCTCTGTTGTAGATTTTACGACTAGCACAGACATTGCAGCGATTATCTAAGCAGCCACTTCCTGCTTTGATCCTTCTGAATCCCCACATGAAAAAGAAAATGGCTGTTTTTGGATCAATACAATATCAATAAAGTCCTCAAGAGAGATCCTGAGATACTGAAAGTATTGCTTTTGTTTTCTGCTACAGATGGAGAAAAAGCAGACATTTCCTCAAACGCTTATGAAGACATCAACATCATCACTGGAGCCCTAAAACTGTACTTCAGAGAGCTGCCTATTCCCCTCATCACATATGATGCCTATCCACGCTTCATCGACATCGGAAGTAGGTCTTAACACCTTGTTTATCTTATTGCTTAGGTTGCCAGGCAGAAGCTGCGGTTTCAAAGCCTGAAATATATTTGATCAGCTCTTTTACCTTATTACACTTTTCCTTCTGTGTTTGTGCATGGTTGTGAGATTGTAAGGTGAGACAGTATTTTAGTTTTGAATTTTATTACTAACACGTTGTGTGTTGTAGAGATTACCGATGCAGAGAAAAGGCTGGAGTCTCTCCATGAGGCATTGAAGCTGCTGCCGCCAGCTCACTGGGAGACGCTGCGATACCTCATGGCTCACCTCAGGAGGTCTAAGTCATGTTTCTCCCCTCACGTACTTTTAGTTTTTGTAGATTGAGATAAGATTCAGTTGTTTCTAGATTAGTCAACACAAGCTTGAAGAATCACATGGCTTTCCATTCCTTTTCCATTACACATGCTAACCCCGTTCTCTTTCCCTCCAGGGTGACACAGTGTGAGAAGGAGAACCTCATGTCCAGTGAGAACCTCGGTATTGTCTTCGGTCCGACACTGATGAGGGCCCCCGAGCTGGACGCCATGACAGCACTCAACGACATCAGATACCAGAGACTGGTGGTGGAAACGCTAATTACCAACGAAGATGTGTTGTTCTGAGAGGAAAGGAAAGATGTGATCAGGGGCTTTGTCAAGAAAATGAAGAGGAAACTTCCAAGACACAGTAACTTGAAAGTATGTCTTGCTAGTGAGGACAAAAAGGACACTACACATTTTTGTGTTAATAAAAGGAGCAAAGAAGGAAGTGACTATGTGAAATGAAGGACCTAATAAAAAATAGTGAAAACTCTCAACACACTTTGAGGGATAAAGTAGATGGAAGGATGCAGTGTTTCCCTACATTTTAATCTATACATTTAACAAAACTCAGTCATGAAACTTGAAATTTTCACTGATAATCAAAAATCTATAAACTATAATTACTGGGAATTTTGAAGCCTTACTTGACATAATTAAATCATTACCTCTCGTGATGAGCTGGGGAAAAGTAGTGTTTCAGCAATTTTGTTAAATCTCTTTCTTAAATGGCTACCTTGACATTTTTTTTTCGTTTTCTTCCATCAGAAGTAATTTATCTGTCAATCTTTGGGGGAAAATCTGCGAATCAAAATTTACTGCATCACAGAAACACATTGGCACTACTAGCCTAAAGCTAATGACGGTGTCACGTAGTAGTTTCAGTGAAAAATTAAAAGAATGCTGCAATGAGAATGAACTGATGGTATAACATTGACTTTTGCCTCAAGTTTTAGTGGTAGGACTTTTGTGTTTTACTTTGTTTTCCATTGGTCAAGGTGTGGATTTAATCCTCCTCAAGAGAAGAAGCAGCATTGACTTTGTTACTGTAGACAGCTGGATGAATGAATGGAAACTCTGAATCACTCACCCACAATGTGCACTCCTTAAGTGACTTGGACCTGTTCTCTTTTCATACCTTTTTAGTAATAACATTCTAATTTACAGCTCCCTCTTGTGCTCCATTGACTTGTCTAATTATACGATAAACCTACACCAACGACATAGTCTTTTTGTTGACTATGTTTTTTTGTTGCTAACATAGAACGCTAACGTTCACTTCTATTTTTTTCAAGTAATAATTTACATCGCTTTTATTATAAAATGTTTTCCAGTTTGTTGCTGTGCAATTACACTCAAAAATGGGGCTGATGGAGCTGTAAATTAAATGATAACTTTTTTCCCCACCATGTTCTGTCACTCCTTCACCTGCCTGTTTCACCTCTCAAGGTAAAAATCTCTTACAAAGTGTCATGCCTTCCATTTAAAGGGGAAGGTTTTGGAGAATTATTGCGCATGTACATTTCAGAATTTAGCCATTTTTCTACTTCCTAATAAGGCTTTTAAATTGGTGTCCTCTTTTGCAAAACCATGTTAAAATTTAACACAAGCTGTATTTAGCAGTATTTTGTATGGCAGTGTGTTTTCATTTCACACAGCTTTAGTTGTAACACAAGCGACAGATTGTGAAGAGAGGGACGCACCAAAAGCGACTTGAAACATGAATATGTGAAACAGTGATTTTTGATTATTTTGTAGCAAGTTTTGCACTCGAAACACGACATGAAATTCCAGCTCTGCTTGCCTGGATGCAATTTCAGTAGACTGAGACATGGTAATAATTTCATGGCTTGTCTGTTTTATTGGTCTGAGTGGGATCATTCAAACACCCAAAGCTGGGAAGCACCAGTACCAGCAGTGGTGGTGCCACATTATTTGAAATCTTTAATTTCATGTTGCATCACATTAAAGCAAGAAAGCTCAATAAAACAAGAACTCATAATGTGAAATAGTCAGCATCCGTTTGCAATTAAAGTGGTATTGCTGCTTTTCGTCTTAGCTGTGCAAGTTTATACAGAGCCGTGATTCGACTCCACCAAAACGTTTGCAAAGATAATTTATCTGCCGTCTTTCATATCCAACTGCCACACTTTGATGTAATTCTGAAATGATGGCAAAGACTCGTGCTTACACAGAAGTAAAGAGAGAGGGATTTAGAACTTGAAACTTGTTTCCCTCTATTATGTCTGCCTTCTAAAGACAGCAACTACCTGAGGAAACACATGAATATGTAATCAAATTCCACACAGATGACGGGTTTCTTGCAGATCTATGAAAGTCAGTCACAGGCTAGACGTTGCATATTGGAAGGAATGCAGCAATGTTATGACTATGCTGTGATGCGATGGCAGCAGTACTAATTAATAAGATGCTGGCGATGTTATGTGAAGATGTGTATTTGCCTTGATTTTATTATTTTTTTAATCTAGTGCCATTTCAAATAGTGGAGTTGTAGAATACATGCCTTCTGCATGGACCTCCACCTCAGCTACCACACACTATACCCCTTTCTTCATTCATTTCTACCCCCATTTCTGTCGGGGGTTACTGATGAACTATTTCCATTGTGCTTCACTTGCAAACAGTAAGGACCCATCAGGCATCAAGATTCGTTTTGCAAAGCAAAGACAGAGTTAAGGTTGTAAAAACAAATTAAGTTCACCCCCTGAGTTGGGTTTGAATCAAATGGATGTACAGTAACATGCAAGTAACATCAGCGTTTTTCTAACAAACTTTGATTATATCACGTTACTTTAACAGTTTTGTTTAATCGGGGTGAAATGTAACCCTGCTGATTTAACTTCGTACTAACCATTGTCAGACTAACCCCATGACAGCTTGTGAGCCTTCCGTGATCTGTGACACTTGCTTTTTTTGAATCATGAAATGTAATTTTTATTTTTATTTTTTTTAACTGTCATTTCTGTAAAGTTTTTTTCTAAATTGTTTATGCATGGTGAGATTAAATTATTAAATACATCTTTCAGTTGGCACATGTCAGAATTTGTTAAGGACTGAACTCGAGATTATATTGGCCTTTAGGAACAATTCCTGGTCTTGCAGTCCCATCAGACTATGATTGGAAATGAACTCCTTACTAAAGATACCGAGTGTGTAATTACGCCATAGAGGTACAGTAAATTCAGAGTTGCTCTAAAGACGACATTTCCAATGTTTTTACCTCATGACACACACACACACAAAAAAAGAGCCCAACATTTACCAGCTGCATTATTAAAATAATGTACACAATAATACATCAGTAATTATACTCAAATAATACAAATTACACTGTGAGTAATATACTGATAAAGATGTTTGTACTGTACTTGGGAGTATTTCTACCATGTGGTATTGCTACTTTTACTTCCACCATTGCATATGCAAAAGAGATGGTACCTCTAATCTCAATTGGTATAGTGTAATATTTCATAAACGTTTTGTACACTCACGGTATTACCACCTCTCAGACTGCAGAAATCAATTACTTTAGTTCTGACTTAAACAACCCTGTTTTTATCGCTCCATGTTGAATATGATATAGTTATACTATATATGGTTATCTACATAAACCGTCGTTTTCCTCTTATTTGTCAGAGCCTCGTTGGCGCAGTAGGCAGCGCGTCAGTCTCATAATCTGAAGGTCGTGAGTTCGAGCCTCACACGGGGCACATATTTTTTTCTGATACATTCAATAGCTTCTTATATACTGCTAGGTAACATCAACCTACACATTTTAACAGTTCTGTCAGAAATTAATTTAATGTTAAGTTATACATTATTATGGGTGTATATATACACCCATAATAATGTATATACTCTACTATACTGCTTAATATATTATGAGTCCTATAAAAACGCAAGGGTTTTCATCATTTTTGAAGCCCGGCTAGCTCAGTCGGTAGAGCATGAGACTCTTAATCTCAGGGTCGTGGGTTCGAGCCCCACGTTGGGCGTCAACATTTTTGTTATTAGACGTATTTACGTTATGGCCTGCAAAAATGACATCCTGCATCATTTTTCATTGGTCTTCGTGTACAGTTCAAGATTATACTGTGCTTGAATATAATCTTTCCATCACACTGTACTCAGACTTGTTTATCTGTCCTCAGATTTGTATTTCAGTCTGTTTGTGTGTCTGTACTTGGATTTGTGTGTCTGTACACGCATCTGTAACTGTAAATAAATTTCTCTTCCTATCTGACCCATGGTAAAACAACTTGAACCCTGCTCCTAAGCTACTAGCCTTGCTACCTTTCCATCTAGTCTCCTGGATACACAGTATGTCCACCTTCCTTCTCGGATGGCCAAGCGGGTCCGACCACTTTCCAAACCATCTCCGAATACTTCCTAACCAGGTCCGAACACTTCCGAACGAGGTCCGAACACTTCCTAAAGCACGTCTGAACACTTCCGAACGAGTTCCAAACACTTCCGAACATCTCCGAACAAACGGAGCAAAAGAGCCAATCAATTCCTAACAGATGGTCGCCCGTTGATTGGACGTTGCTTCTCGGTGGGAGGGTCGTGCAGCTCATCACAGCCAAGCTTCGAGATGTTGCCGTTCTAAATCAAAAATTTATCACGAACTCCGGCCGCTGGTTTTAATTTTTTAAAAATGTTTTATGTGCCATATCCTGAACCCATTTTTATGTATGTATGCATGTATCAGGCAGAGGCATCCCAGTCAGGCACAGCTTTCATGGAGGCAGGGAGATCACAGGTAGCACAGGGATTGGAATGTTCAATGTGTAGTAAGGTTGTGGATGGAGAAAGATTCTCAGAGCACCTTTCTGACAACCATGCTGAGGAGAGATGTGATACCTGTGGGGCCAAGGTTAAGGGCACTATAGGGCTGCTGCAGCACATTTAGACTCAACATTATGGGGCCTAATTGGCTTCACCATCTCCTACTGTCACTCAATATATAGTCAGGTTTTAAATTGTTTTTGTATATAGTATTTAGTTGTTGTGTTTCCACCCTCTCTTTAAAGAAAGTGAAAAAAAAAAACAACTCTTGTGGTGTAATAGCAACACATCCATCCTTTGGGTGGAAGACTCCAGGTGCAAATCCTGGCAAGAGTGTGTTATGTGCACAATCAGTGTTTCATTTACTAGGTTTCATATACCAGTTTTCATTAAGATATTTGTAATGTAATTTGTATTATGGATTTTTAGCAGTCCCTTTTGCCCAGCAGTCCCATTTGCCCAGGTACCCTGTAGGTGGCGGTAGTTGTTATCCCGGGCCCGACCGATCCGCTATGGGAGTCATTGTCACGCATTTTTAATTTGGCAGATTTGACGTGTTTTTCGTCGGATGCCCTTCCTGACACAACCCTCTGCATTTATCCAGATTTGGGACTGGAACAAGAAGACACTGGCTTGTACCCACTTGCAGTCGCATTGTGCTTGAATATAAACAGGTTTTTTTAAAACGTAGGCTAAACAACGTCGGTATCGTGAGCATTGGTGGTTCAGTGGTAGAATTCTCGCCTGCCACGCGGGAGGCCCGGGTTCGATTCCCGGCCAATGCAGCGCTTTTTTGCTGTGTAGAACTACAATAGATGCACCGTGTTTTTGTCCTAAAAGCACGAAATCATTTCCATTTTTTCACGTCGAGAAATTGACAGGGTGGAAGATGGCGCCGGTGTGTGTGGCTGCTCGTCTCCTGCTCTTACTTCGGTTGGTATTTGTGTTTTTCCTGGTGCATGACCGCCAGTTTCTCTTGGACAAAATGTCACGGATCTATGTTAGTGTCGCTCAAGAAAAATTTTGCTTTCCAATGAAGTAGAATAGTAGCAGAATGATTTGTATGTTTACAGGGATTTGTGCGTGCGCACTTAGACTTGTGTGTCTCGTGGCTCTGGTAAACCCTCCCCGGTTGACTTAGGCCCTTTGGCCCTGTATGAGAAGCCGACAGTTTCAAATGTGGGTTTTAAGATGGAGTGGGATTTTAAAAATGGTTCGCCAAATTCGCGCAGTTGTGAATACTAGTTTCTTCCACCTTAGACTGCTGGCAGTGTAATGAAAGCCATTTCTTGCGCAGGAGCATTTTGAAACAGTAATTCATGCGTCCATCACACCTCGTCTGGATGACTATAGCACACTGTATTGTTGGAGTTTGCCAAGTCTTCCCTTTTGGTTCCAGTTGGTTCAGAATGCTGCTGCACGTCTCCTCGTTGGAGCGCAAGAGAGGCAGCACAAAACTCCTATTCTGGCATCTCTCCACTGGCTGCCCGTGCACTTGAGAGTTCACTTTAAGATCATTTTATTTGACCAGCTGCTCCTGGAAGTACCGAGGTCCACGCGGAAGCTCAGAGGGGACAGAGCCTTTGCGGATGGCGCACCTAAATTATGGAACCTCCGCACATTAGGCAGACCCCTTCATTGTCCGTTTTTAAAACACATCTAAAAACCCATTTTTATTCCCTGTCTTTCAATCCAGCATGAGACTCTGTTCCCGTTCTCTTGTTTTATTGTTATTATTATATGTGGAAAAATTTGGAAATTTATTATTGATATCTACATTTTTGTAATCATTCATTTATTTTATTTGTGCATTTATTTGTTTCTAAATGAGTCATTTTTATATGGACGTCTAAAAATTACTTATTTAGAAAGAAAGAAAGAAATGTACATATAAAAAAATGAATATGCTAATCACCTTGAAAACTATAAGTCTCTTCTCTGCAAGCAATGTGTCTACAAAGTGAAGCACATTTTAGTGAAACATTTCTGGGCAAACGTCTTGGTATTTTGCTAAACTTAGATATTGAAGGCTTAGTTATGCCTTTGTTTAGCGCCAAGCATCGTCAACACATCATAGCTAAACCATAAGCTGATGTCTCATCAGTTTAAGAATCTTAAACTTTTTCCTGACAATAAATACACAGAAGAACTTTTAGTTCCCAACCATTTGTTGTAGTATTTGAAACATTCTGCTGATAGCAAATATAAATCACTGTGTCTTGTTTCATCATAGCAATAAGGTTATGACAATAGAAAATTTAAGTAAAGTCACAAGGTGGGAATGTCAAAGTAAAAATACAGTTACCAGTAAAAATCTCACCTGTGAAGGGTCTTGCTGGGCCTCGTGCTCATGGGAAGTCCACAGTTGCAGGGGGTACTGGTTTGCTTCAGTGCGAAGACGGCGTGGGTAAAGATGGTGTAGAAGAGATCAAGTTCTCCTGCATAAACATCTCTCCAGAGACTTTCTATTCTGATGGAAAAAGAAGAGAAAAATGTACATCACTAGAATATTTAATATTGCTTTAACGAAAACATCACAGGTAAAATGCCGCGTTTCACATTTTGTCTACGGTTTCATACAATACTGCCCACAATGAAAGGCACAATAGATGAAAGCGGAACGATGGGGTTATGCTATTTCTGCAAAGCTCTACGCACAACTGATGAAATTTTACGTGAACGGTCATGTGAGCATTGGTGGTTCAGTGGTAGAATTCTCGCCTGCCACGCGGGAGGCCCGGGTTCGATTCCCGGCCAATGCAGCGCACTTTTGCTTTGGAGAGCTCCAACGGATGCGCCGTGTGTCCTAAAAGCCCGAAGTCAGTTCCCATTTTTTCACGTCGAGAAATTGACAGCGTGGAAGATGGCGCCGGTGTTTGTGGCTGCTCGTCTCCTGCTCTTGCTTCGGTTGGTATTTGTGTTTTTCCTGGTGCATGACCGCCAGTTTCTCTTGGATCTCCGACAAAATGTCACGGAACTATGTTAGTGTCGCTCAAGAAAAAATATGCTTTCTATGGAAGTATAATAGTAGCAAAATAATTTGTATATGTTTAGGGATTTGTGCGTGCGCACTTAGACTTGTGTGTCTCATGGCTCTGGTAAACCCTCCCCGGTTGACTTAGGCCCTTTGGCCTTTCGCCTAATGAGACGCCGACAGTTTCAAATGTGGGTTTTAAGATGGACTGGGATTTTAAAGATAGACTGCCAAATTCGCGCAGTTGTGAATACTAATTTCTTCCACCTTAGACTGCTGGCAGTGTAACGAAAGCCAGTTCTTGCGCAGGAGCATTTTGAAAAAGTAATTCATGCTGCTGCTCGTCTCCTCGTTGGAGACAACGAGCACAAAACTCCTAATCTGGCATCTCTCCACTGGCTGCCCGTGCATTTGAGAGTTCACATTTGCAATGCAGCGCAAATGTTTTTTTTTTTTGTTAGCTTGTTTTCTTTTTACCCCCAACAGCCCATCCCCATCCCAAGCTGTGCAGTGCCAGTAAAAACCCGGTATAAATTGGGGAGGGGTGCCTCAGGAAGCGGACAATGAAGCGATGTAGCGGGACACGCCAAAAAGACCCCCCCCAAAAAAGAAATACGTAGCAAATGCAATAGCCGTGAAGTTTTTTTTCCCTAAAATAGAAAACAAAAACTACTATCCTCCCCGTCGGGGAATCGAACCCCGGTCTCCCGCGTGACAGGCGGGGATACTTACCACTATACTAACGAGGAAGTGTGTGAAAGAGCACAGTACCACTTCTCTACTAACTGTTACCATAGTAACTGTTCCATAGAACAGTCGTTTTGTAGAGTCACAATAATTCCTTCCCTTTATTCATTCATTTATTTCTGCAGTTATTGATATATTTATTCACGCATTCATACTTAATGCTCCATATCTGCTTTTTGCGACCAGGAAATACTCACTATTGTGAGCATTGGTGGTTCAGTGGTAGAATTCTCGCCTGCCACGCGGGAGGCCCGGGTTCGATTCCCGGCCAATGCAGCTATTCGTTTTCTATGTCGTTGTAATAATATGTTGGCAGAGCACAGTGGGTGGGATGGATTGTAAAAAAATTCCCAATTCCTGGCTTTTTTTCGTTTCTGTAATTACACATAATTTCCCTTGTTAAAAATGAAGTTTGTGATAGAGCTACTATCAAAAACACTGATTTGGTTTATTTGGCAATTGGCAATTTGGGAAAAGAGGAGATTTCAATGGACATTTAAATCCTACGTTAATAAGTATGTGATTGTTGAAGTCATAATGTCCGGGCGGCCACTTATAGGAATCAGGTATTTTAAAGGTATGCAACACTCTAAATATGAGTGTAAGCTGAGCACCACCTACAGGCCATATACTATTATAACACACCTGGCGAGTAAGAGTGACACTTTCAGCGCATACATCTTGTCTGTGTCGTCACATAGCAGAGAAAAAAGGTATAGAACTCCCCGTCGGGGAATCGAACCCCGGTCTCCCGCGTGACAGGCGGGGATACTCACCACTATACTAACGAGGAAGTGGTCAACACACCTACCATCTCTTTTTACATCGAAAAACATACTAATTAAAGTACAAGGTTTTGTTGGCAAAATTCCAGACTTTACTGCTTAGCTCCCTCTGCCCAGTAGGAACATTACAGTTTTGTGAACATTGGTGGTTCAGTGGTAGAATTCAAAGTGGTGGAATTTGATGAAATCGCAGTTGATCGACGATTCTTGTGCTTTTACGTTGGAATTAATTTTACGTTTAAGTTAAAGTTAACATATCTGTCCTGTTTCGATTCCAGGGAAACACTGTCTAAACAAAAACGGCTGTCCATAAAACAGTCATGATGTTCCTGCTGAAGGTTTACACAAAGCATGGTTAACATGTCTGTTTACTTTTTGTGGTTTTAACATTATGCAACATTTGGAATCGGACTTCAGAGGGGAACTTTCCCATAGCTGGCCCTCCCCTGCAGGTGCATGTTGTGTGTTGATGAATAGCCATGACGCTGACATGTTTGAAGTGGTCCGACAGGCGTGTCTCAACTCTCCAGACATTTCTTTTTCTACACTCAAGCAGAGCTATCACACACCCAAGGAATGTGTTACCTGGAGTTAGCCACAAAACGTTTGAGAGTTTATTTATTTGCATAATGCCTCTAGTCTCTGCCTGAATTAGACCCAACAGGCAAAACAAGATGGTCCTTAATGAGGAGGTGGTTCAACTTTATCTGGGTGCCAGGACTTGTTTTGAATGACATGTTGCCAGGAATTACTGGCTGACATTGAAACGTTTTTTATTGCCGAAATAAACTGCGAATTTATAAAATGCAGCAAAAACATACATTATTATTTCTTCTAAAGGACATCAGCCTTACCTAAATGTATTACGTGTATTGACAGATATTAGATAAATCCTCAATGTGTTATATATTAACCAATAAATCAACGGTTTGAGCACGTGCTAAAACATGAATTAATATCGTTCAAGTATTTTTGGCATAAATTAAGTATGACTGCCCCAAACCGAGGAAATAAAACAGTCTAGACGAGCCTTAATGATGCGTTCAATAAATTAAAAAAATATTGTAAAACGTAGATTCAAACCATGGATCTCTCTATATATTTAGGGGTTAACACTAAATGCTCATATATCATACTAGTAAAATAATAGGAGTTTTAGAAAAATTAATCTAAACATCCCAAGGTTTGTAAGAATCAACTCAAAAGTGACGCATCGAATACCAGGATTTTGTGTTATCACTCCCATTGAGCCTGAACGTTCGCCTTTCTGAAGTATTAGGTTTGGATGCGCATGCGCAGTCGCTGTGTTTGCATTCCTCCCTCCCCTCCGCCGGACTGACAGCAGTTAGCTGCCGCTGCTCACCGGCATGATACAGCAAACACAGACGCGGTAAGACACTTGGAGATGGACACGTCGGACACTACAGAGACTGGTATTATTTAGACACCATTGTCGCTTGACAGTAGAAGCGGTTTATTATTCGTTAAGCGATTTGTTTCGGGAATAAGGAGAGTCGACGTCCGGCAGAGGAATATATGTGACGACTGCTTTCCTGCGACATACACCGGCCAGCTAGGAAGCTTCCACAGGCAGTTTGAAGACCGCTTGAGTGCACCTAAACTATTTTAGACGAGATTAATTTTTGTGTGCTTTACTGTGATCAATTTTGCAAAATGGTCGTAAACAGTACAAAAACTGTACATCGGGATCTAGAGGAGCGTGGCTAATTGCTACTTGCGACCCAACACAGCGTTAAGCTAACGTTAACCAGCGGCTAGCCGATTTTCGCATTCTGTGTTTATTTTATTTGCACTATTGAATACATTGCTTTTTATGTTTGTTTGTTTTTTTAATCTGAACTAAGACATAAGCCAGTAAGTAGCAAACAACCGTCTGGCATTTCTTGGCTTTTACTATCGGCTTCACTGTCGGAAAAGATGCACCAACAGGACTTTTCTGGAGACTCGCCTGGGACTGGGAGCAGAAAAACGGCTTTCCACTACAGGAGGGGTAGCAGCGGAGCGTCTGTCTCCTCTGCAGCCGGTAGCGGTGGAGTGAGCACGGCTGACGACAATCCAACTCAAGCTGGATCCTCTTCTCCAGGACCCCACCATCAAGCCCAGTCACAAATGGCAGGAGCACAGGTAAAGAAGAAGAGTGGCTTTCAAATAACAAGTGTCACTTCGGCTCAGATCAATCTAAGCGGCAACAACAGTTTAGCAGATGACACTGAAAGCTATGATGACATGGATGAGTCACATACAGAAGACCTCTCCTCCTCTGATATGCTGGATGTGTCTGTGTCCCGGGCCACAGACACTGGTGTGCCAGAGAGAAGTTCTTCTGATGAGACACTGAACAGTCTCCACGGGGTCGACACACCTGGACTTGTTTCACCCAATGAGCCTCTTCACCCTCATTCCATCCCTCAGGGGTCTCAGCATCAGACCTCTTTGGTAAATGGGGCCATGCACCACCAATATTATTCTCAGCACCACAGCCAGTCCCAGCACCATTGCTCTGACAGCTCGGGTGGAGTGGAACCGTCATTACCAGCTCTTCCAGTTGCTCCTCTGGCTAGTTCCAGCCCATCTATGTCAACCAAAGCCGGACCTAGCCAGTCACAGAGGCCGCCTGTGTTGGATAACACAGCTACTGATTCACAGCAACAGGGCAATGTGAATATTTCCAATGTGTCTGCTGTCACTGCTGCTGCTGTTCTTCCTTCTGGGCCTGTAGCTTTGGACAACACTAGTGCGAGTGGGCAAGTAGTCTCTGTTGGAGGAGGAACAGGACCGTCTGCTGCTTCCTTCAACACTCAAATGCAGCACACCCAAACTCAGACAGCTACTGGCTCTCGTTTTCGGGTGGTCAAACTAGACACTAACACTGAGCCATTCCGTAAAGGAAGGTGGACATGTACGGAGTACTATGAAAAGGAGATTCCTCATCCTACTACGTCTGAGACACCAAAAGGTGCAGAGGTGGCCGCAGAGACTGAGCCAGGTAATGCAGGGATTAGTCCAGGCATACCTGCTGTACAACCACTTCACACACTGCAGCCCTATCAGCCACCAAGCCAGGACTTTACTAGTCCACAACCCATGCAGAGCCCGCCACAGGGGCTGGCCCAAACCACTCCCCTGACCTTTGTTTCACCCCAGGAGGTTGTTGCTGGGGCTCACATTCAGAAATCAGTGGCTGCTGTTCCTCTCCCCACATTAACACCACAGGTGTTACCACAGGCTGGTGTGAGTCAGCCTCCCCCCTTAATGTCCCAGCAGTTGCCCTATGGTGTGGATTCCCATCAAGCTCAATCCCATGGAGTATATCCTGCACCTCAGCTTCATGCAGGGGTTATTCCTCCAGGCAGTGTCCGGCAGCCAGACTTTATCCAGCCCACTGCTCCTTTCCAGACACAAGTCCAGCCCCCGATGCCACATGCTACAATGGGACTCACTTTAACACCAGTACCAGGGGTCCCAGTACAGCCACCAGTCAGCATTACTCAGCAGCTCCCACATCAAGGTCAAGTAGCCCCATCTGCTCAGGCAACTTTTCCTACAGGGCAGCCACAGATCCCAGTTCAAGCCCAACCTCACGTACAGCCACAAGTCCAGCCCTACACTGCCACAGTACCAATAGCACCCCCACATGGGGCCTCTTACATGCCTCTGACTGCACTGCAAGCTGACCTTAAGCCCATCCTCACCCCTAGTGCGACCCTCCCTCAGGTCCCTGGAGGAGGGAGCTCCATAAAATCCTCCCAGCTAGAAGATGCCCAGAAGCTGCTGTTTCAGCATCAAGGTCGGCTTGGTCTTGCCAGCCTGGCAGTGGCAACAGGTGAAGGAGGGGCTGCCGAGGCCAGAGCCGGAACATTGGCTCACATTGGGATATCAGCTGAGGCCAGTGCGTTAATGGCTGCTGCAGCTGCAGGCCTCAGGAGTCAGCATGTGGAGGGAGAGGATGACAGGTGAGGATAGTGGGCCAGAGCTGTTTATTACAATGTAATTTCTGTATTTCAGATGATGGTTTTTAAGATACTTGTCTTGGTTTACTTTCAAAACAGATTATTACATCTTATTATTATTATTTTGAAACATGTTGATTTTGAAGCAAAATGTCCTGTGAAATCTAATACATTTCCCAGGATCACATCATTAAAACCAAAAACCTATGATTGAAACACTCAAACCAAGCACTGTTTAAAAAAGGCTGTCTAAGGATAATTTTTTTCACCACCCTAACTATAGCTCTGCTCGAGACAGCATCCTGCAACTGGTCGGCTGTTTACATCTCGCAGTCCAATGTCAGATTTGCTTAATTATGTGCAGTCCTTTCAGCCCTTAGAAGACAGTAGATGAAAACACAGCTCACTGGACTTTGCTATTGTAAAAATATCTATGGCTGACAGAGAGGCAGTGGAGCTGCTGAGTCACAGATGGAGATGGTCACGCAGCAGATGCTTTACCCTGGTTGACCCCCTACCATTCACCTCCATTCGCTTAGGGCTTGTGTCATTAAGGCCTTTTCCCTGTTGTAGTGCCTCATCCTAAATTACCTTTTTCATTCAGTCTTTCATCTTTCTCTTTCTTTCCTTAGGTTTAGTCTTTTATTAGACACTGGATCTGTGTATTTGTGCCATCCCCGCGGGAACAGTGCAATGGTTTATTCATGTATCCAGTTACTCAGTACTGTGTAAGTGTTGCTTTTTCTGCTGGAAAGTGGTTGTTGCAGTGGAAAGTTGTTTCCAAAAACACACGTTTGGTGATCTATAATGGTCTGTACTGTGGAAAAAAAAACAAACCTCCCATCCCAAGTGTTCAGAGTCTGTGCTATAGAAATGGGGCCTGATTAGGAGTTGCATTAATCTGAAACTCGGGCTGCCGAGAAACAGAGCACTGTTGTGGCAGCAGTCTCGTGTTACTGTACTGTCCTGTGTTCGGGATAAGCAGGAGATTTGTGTTTGCGTATTGCCCGCAGGAAATGGAGGGAGTTCAACTAAATACAGTCGGCCTCACCCAAGTTCATAACTAAAATACAACGTTGTATTACAACAATATTGTTTGTTGACAACAAATGCAAACTCTCTAAAAGGGTTTCTCTACAACACAAATAGATGCCATAAATCAGAATTGAAATGGAGAAACTGTGGAGTAGTTGCAGGCTACTTATTGTTCAATATCAGCTTAGTCCACACGGAGCTGGACTCTATTCTGTATGACGGCTTTTGTCAGCAGTCTGTAGCACCTGATCATAGCAGTGTGTTAGAGGGGTTAGCATGACCTCTGTGTGCAGTCCTCTAGATGTATGTTCCTGTCTATCCATCCTGTTGCTGGCCCAATTTTTGCACCCTGAATCATTGTCTGTCCTACGTGGGAGACAGTCTTGGTGTGTTTCTGCTTTGTGTATAGTCATAGTCATGTCAACCAGCTATCTGGATCAGTGTCTCTGTTACTGTCCCTGCCTTCTGTCTTACATTCTCTGTTTATCTTCTTTTGTCACCCTCTGTTTCTTTCGGTCTCCCTCTTGCGTGCATTATGGCCAAACTCTTCACTTTTTGTTTGACACTAATATAGTCTTCTCTCTCCCCTCTTAATAACCCCCCTTCTTCCCCCTGCACAGCCACAGTTTTTCTTTCGAGCCAAGAGTGCCCAGTAACAGGCAGAGAGTGTGCTAACATCAGACATTTGCACCCATATTTACTAATGATTGAGAAACCGCCTCTATCCTATGTTAAAATTTATAATAGCATCACCTGTATCAATAGTGCCAGTTTACCCACAAAAAAGAATATCAATACAGAAGCGGTTTTTTGAATTTTTTATTTATTTATTTATTTTTTGCAAATTTAAGAACCGTAGCCCAACTTAATCACCACCGTCATAACTGATATAGAATTTGCAATTTGCATTGAAGCTACAGTGAAGCAGAAACAGAGAATCTAAGACCTGAGAAATAATTAGAATTATTTCATGTTTTACTAAATAGATCCAAATTGACATTTTTATAATCCAATAATAAAGTTGTTGCAGGTCTAATCTGAGCCAGCCCTTAAAAGAATAGTTGTCCAGGATGCTTGTATGTAGAGCACAAACCGGCCATATTCACCCTTAGATTCCAATATAACTACCTGGCATCAGAGGCCAGTTTGGCTTATTTAAAGTCTTATGTTTATGCATCGGTCAGGGATGATTGCTGGCACGTTGGCACACACCGATTTGAGGGTGTGTCTCATGTTTTGCAGGATTGTCCTTGCTTGTTTTCACCTGCATGCTGTTGTTTCCTATATGTCGGTAAGGCTGATCAGTCAGTGAGAATGCTGTAATTGACAGTGATGTTGATCAGTACTTTCACCAGGCCCTTTTCCTTTCCACCAGGCCACATCATTATACTGCATTAGCTGAAACGCTCTTTCTCCATATAAATTGTTGCAGAATATTTAACTTAGAAAAAAATAAGAGAGACTACAGTACTTGTAAGCTAATTTGAGCACAATCAGCACCCTTCTTCCAGTACACCGCAATTGGTTTAAACCGCAATTACACCTTCAGGATATGAACGTGTGCATGATTACATTGGACACTCTGGTTTAAGGCATTATTTTTGGAATAACTCTCCGGACAAATACGTTTCTGTGCTTTAGTCGAAAGAAGAATCTACTGTAAATGCACTTCCTTCACCCAGGTTTTGGAAATAATGAAGTTTGAAACCCAATCCACAGGTAATGAGCATTTTACAGCCAGCAAAATGTCAAACACATATGAAGTGTCATGGAGCATTTAATACATTTTATAGGGCAATTTTGAACCATTGCACCATTTGAATCCATAAAACATTGAGACGGTTTCTCGTTAATATTTGCCCATAAATCTTGTGCACGCAAATTCTCAACAGTGATATATTAACAGTATTCTTCACCCCCCCCCCCCCCCCCCCCTGTTTTACTGTCATTTAAGGAAGGTAGCCTGCTTTCTAGGCAGCAATAATTTCACAGCTTGATTACAAATCAAGATTTGATTATCGGTAAACACGTCTGACCTTTTTACAGTTAACAGGTTACAGGTTTGTCAAAGAGTCATGAAGCAGAGTCAAGACTCCTTTTGTTCTGCCCAGCAAAGCACACCAGGTTGCCAGCATAGCACAGTCTTTTTGTTTTGTTAATACTGGGATGCATGTTTTTAATTGGCTCACCCTCAAAAACAGAGCTTTTATGAGTTAGAAGTAGTCCCCAATAGCTGATTGATGTGCATCAGTGCTTGGAGCATAAACCTTAACTCATGCACTACTCTGTGTTAGATAAAAACATATAAATCTACACAGGGAGTCATATCTAACAAACATTTGTGAACTATTGTTAACACACCTCCGGTTACAAGTGTCTAACACTGCACATATACTACACAATATAATCACACCAGCTTAAAGATTAATCCCTACTGGACCGTATCATTTTTACTTTGAATAATTTTGCTGTCACCAACTGACTTCACATTATTCTGACATTTAAATCTTTTGAAAGCTTTTGAATTACCTTTTTGAAGATATGTTCGAGGTTTGAAGATTCATGTTCAACTCAAATTTAAATGTCTCAATTTTTACAGATGTCAAGTCTTAAAAGGTCTGCATACACCAACTATTCTTTCTGAGGAGCCTATTTAAAGGGCTGCAAGCCAATGTAATGTTTCCTCAATGCTCATTATAATATACTTATGTGGTTTTAATATTTCATGTAATACTTGTTTATCTATTCTGTCAATTATAAACCAACTTTTTCCAGGTATCTTTCTGTACTAAGCCCATATCACACTTAGTTGAATTCTTAAATATCATCTTCAGCTTCGTTGGGACCACTTTGTCTTTTCCCAATAGTTTATGGGAATTAAGACTTTTGTTGCAATAATAATGATAATCCAAGAACAGTAATGTCCTTTACATATTTCATACAAGATTACAACATTAGGAGCTGGTATTTGAATTGACGCAGTAAAATTGGACAGATAAAATAAAGCAAAATTAAATGTAATAACCCGAATATAAGAAGTATAAATTATGCATATGTAAGTCTGAAATTTAATTTAATTGCTACTATTTTTGCAGAGCTGACTGAAACCATGCTGCATGCATGGCATCTCCTAAAATTCTTAAATTTACCATTCATTTTTTTGGATGTTCTAATAATCAAGTGGTCCAAATATTTCTTTCCAGGCATGTTTTTTCTTGTTTAATGCATATCAATCTAAACGACCAAACCCAGATGTGTTTGTATGGAAACTCTTCATCTTATTGGCACAGGTCACTGTAAGGTGTTGCCTGCCAGGCACAACCTTTGAAACACAGTATGTTTCTGTTAGATGGGAGTGTTCCTCTTGATGGATTTGTTTCAAATGAAAGTCAGGGAGCATCTTTATCAAAGTTAGTGGTGCATCTAAATTTTTGGGTGTCATCTTTTCACTGTCAACAGCAGTTAAATCACGAGTTAAATTATTTGTCTGCTTAATTAAGCCAGGTGTGGCATTAAGTCTTGCTTCAGCAGAGACCATAACCCTTGCTGCTGTGCTCCTCTGTCATGTTGTTGCACTGCTCTTACACCACAAGATGGCAGTCTTGACACATACATCCCCCCCTAGCTTGGTTAATGCTTGTTGAAATAACCTCATTGTGCTTTGAGAGTCAGTGACCTAAAATGTACCTTGTGGCAAAGTGGAAACGTCCTCTGTGCATGCAATAAATGCAAACAAATGAATGTTTTTTTGTTAAAACTATCTCTCTGTAAAAACACTCTACCCTCTGTGCGTGCTTACATTGGTGGTGTCTAATGACTTATCTGTGTGGTTACTGGCTGCAGAAGGCCCCAGCGGTACAGGGACTGATGTAATATATTTTCTGGCACTGTTTGTAACACAGTATGTGTGCTTATTTTTAGAGATGGACTGACTCAATTGTCCCATCGACAAGTTTGTATCAACCTGTCTGAATGACTAATAGATAAGTCACACGGTTATCCGAACTTTTCTGATAACCGTGTGATAATTCTGGATGCTGTTTTGTATGTGTGTATTTTTGTGTCTTTGGAATATAATTTGGGTGGACAAAATAATGTGACACCTTCTTATTTACACGAGAGAAATTAATAGTGGCTCACCCTGAACATGTAAAATGCACACATTGCAAAATTGTGTGGATATATGTGACCTATTGATCTCAATTACCCAGAATAGCTCAATTAAAGCAACACAAAGTATTTTAGTATTGATTATCCTGCAGCATTCTGCTGCTGTCTCTTCAAATGCGGTGTGTGTGTGTGTGTGTGTGTGTGGTTATCTTAATGCAGGCAGATCCCAATATCGTCCGACTACTTGCAGATTTTGTTTTAGGCAGCAGTGCTGGGGGTTTGATGCAGTGCAGTGCCAAGTAGATGGGTGACACATTTGCTGGCCTTGTGCCTCCATGCGGAGTTCCAGATTTTTAAAGAGCGTCATAGGCCAGAGATGATGCATCTATATCAATGCATGTATCTCTGCTTTTCTCTGTATGACTGTTGATGACTTGACTTGACTTGTCTTGAGTGCATGTGTGTGTAAAATTGTAGGTTTTCACAAGAGAGACATTTTTAACGATGTAGATGCTTTTTCCCCTCCAGGCTTTTAGACTTGGGAAAAATATGAGCCCATAAGAAGAGAGGCAGCATTTCTGGTTGTGCCATGAACACTCTTTTTGAGAGCTGTGCTTTGTCTGGCTTGTCTCTGTCACCTTTTCTGCCTCCACTTAACTGTGGGAAAGAAATTTACTGATATTTCGACTCCTGTAGTTGAACATGTGCTGCCGAAACACTTAAAAGCCACAGGTGAGCTCAGTGCTAGAGGAGGACGCAACTCCTCAGCAGCTCTTGTTCACATGGAAGGACAAACATATTTAATCTCTGTTAAATCACTAAACTGTATGTTTAACTCACAGTAATTCAATATGGTCAACTTAATGGTTAGGTAGGAAGCAGGCGAATACTCGCTGATTCTGCTGTACTGAGTAGCATAGTATATTTTTGTAACACCCTTTTGCACTTGGTTCAGCAGTAGGACACACGTGAAGCAGACAGCCGGATGCGTCTTTTTTTGCCTACAATAGTGTCCAAAAATAGTGAAAACTTCTTTTTTTACTTTTAGATATTGTGGTGTAAATGTTTGCTTTACCAATTTATCATCAATGTGACCTTTAGTCCTATATGACTTCAATGATTATTTGATTTTCAAAGTTTCAGAATAATATTCTTGCATCTGTAACCATAGACTCACTGTCCAAAGTATTTATCAATAACCTATCATCTGTTTTCTTCGGGCAGTTTTTCGATGAGTTTTGAAGGAAGATTTCAGACTCGGTAACAAAACTACTCCCCTACCTGTCAACAAAATATTAATTCACCCCTCGAAAGTTTCACTTCTTGTAAAGAGAAACCATAATATTTCTGTGTAAAGCCAGTTTAGTGTCAGAGCCTTGACCCTTCTTACTGTTTGAACATATTGAGATCACTGCATGAAGCCTGCATGCTGCTGAGAGCTGCCAGCAAAGTTTCTCAACTGCTGGTAAGAGGATCGTCACTGTCAATGTTCACATCTACAGCGAGCCCTCAAACCGTAAACAGTAACAATCTGTAGATCCATGTGACTGCGGGACAGCATCATAACTTCCTGTGACGTCTTGTGTTATCACTGTGATGTAATGTGTAACTTTTGAATGTAAAATATTTATTTTACCGCATAGATTAGGGAGAGTCATTTTTGTGCACTTGAGTGTTCATACAAAGCCTTTACAAGGACGCCAATGCATATCAAGAGCTTTTTTGGCAGTTTCTGGAGAATCCAAGTAAACACTGAAGGAAGATGAAAAGAGATTTGTGTATTTATGCCAGATTTCATTTAACCCTTTAATCCTTTATTACTGCCAATTCAAATCCCAAGCATGGTGTCTTCTGTTCATCCCTATTTTTGCATCTGTAGGTGTACACATGCTACATCTTAATCAGGCTACACTGAATCAATATTTAGCAGCTGTTAGCAACTCTCAATTAGAATGATTTGTTTTAAAGCAAAAATGCTCACAATTTACCAAATTCAGCTGCTAAAAGACTTTTTTTTTCCTACTGTCAGTCAAACTATGAGTTTGAGCAGATATAGATAGGCTGTGTGATAGTGTTTAAAGTTAATACTTCATCCATCAGAAGAACCAGCCATGTCTGCACTGTCACTAAACTGGTGGAGAGAGCGGTGCAGCTCCACCGGTCTCCTTCCCTGTTTCTCTTTTCTCTCTTTCATGGTCCATATGGCACAGAGGCTAGTTATGTAAGGCATTGCGTGCACCGCCCAGACAAATTCACTTACGCTCCAAAGAGCCTCTGCCCTGAAGCTCGGAGATGCCACAAGGGCTGTTTGAGTTTTGGGGCGTTCCTGCTCTTTGTTTTTGTCTATGTTTGCTATGCCAGTGATCACAGAAGATTATCCCTAGTCGCTAACAAGTTGAAGGTTGTTTGATTACTATCAGGGTATGTTTTGCCTGCTGAGGAATTACAGTACCTTGAAAGCATGAAATTTTCCTGAATCTGTTATGTAATAAAAATTTGCAGATTCTTTCTCCAGCCCTGGAAAACGAAGACCCCTTCCTTTTCTTAATTGAAGTGTGTGTGTGTGTGCGTGTGTGTGTGTGCGTGTGCAGCGAGCTGATCTTGCCTTTGGCCTTGGTTTTCTGTTGTGTAAATGCCAGCGTCAAACGCCGGCCAAACCGGATCCCTCCAGACTGCCTGCACAGACACACACATGCACAGGCAAATAGAAAAACCCACAAAAGGGATGCACAGACCACACAGATGCACGCAAGCTCACATCTCCACTGCTTGAGGACAAGTGATGTGGAAAGAGGCGGGCGAATCACAACTCCGTGTACAAACCAATGAAAAACCAGAAGGATGCATGGAGAAAGATAGAAACAACTAGAAGCATGGAAACATTATCTGAGGCAAGATTTTTTTAAGTGCACAAACTAAAAATCTAATCTGCTTTTTTTTAATGTACTTTTTTGTCTAACAGTGAGCTAATAGCTTCCATCTGTGCCTTTTGTGCTGAATTTTATGTTCCCAATCAAATCTCACAGGTTATTTTTGTGCTATCCGACGGCTGATCCAATCTGATGTTAACAGACTCTCAATTTCACACAAGTTGCTGTTGTACTAGAGCTGGCCCTTTTTTCAGGACCCCACACTGCAGCCGGAGTGAGCCCAGTTGTGCTCTGCAGTCCTAGCACACAATAAAGTGAGGCGGAAGCAATACTTGAGCTAAGCTGGATGCTTTTGTGAGGGAGAACATGGATGAAGGAAGCTAAAAGATCACCACCATGCAGCACCAGAAGGTCTTTAGCTTGCTGTTGGCACTATTTATTTCTCACTTTACTAGAACATCGCACCACTCAAGCCCAAAGATATTTCTTCTCTCGTTTTGCCATTTTCTTTATTCTTTCTTCTTGATGCTTGTGGGGATTAATATAAAACGTGCCATTCTTCATCTCTTCAGAAGCACTGCTCTGTATTTAATCTTAAATTACATATAAGCTTCCTCACTAAGGTAGATGTTTTTTTTTTACTCCTATCTCAAAGATTTTACAAAAAGTATTGCCTGTGTCAGACACAGAATGTAGCATTTCTTTAATCCACTTATTAAGCTAAGAACCTAGAACTACCAGGACTTGGAAAACAGGTGTTACTATTCTCTAATATAGTTCACTCCTTCATATCTCCAAAACTTTATATTTTTAACTATGCGAGCACCATCTGCTCTTTTATTTTTTATTTTTTCCTCCCCATTAGTCGCACACTGTGGCTACACATCCGCCCTTATGTCAGCTCCACAGGGTGTGGCAAAGATGCATTCTTTCCTGTCCAGATATGTTCAGTGATCATGTTTACGAATGTGGACTGTAAAGTAATTTTCAGTAAATACATATATAGCATAAATAATGTAATCTAACTTGGCCAATAAAGGAGAATTAGATTACGCATTAAAGTGACTAAACTTTAGCTCCCTTAGTTAGTCTTGCTACAATGCCTCGATATTTTTTTTTTTTTTTTTATAGCACGTAGTCCACTAAGTGAAGTATAAATATACACAAACACAGTAGTTAGGTAGTATATGGGTCAGCCCTTTTGTACATGTCACACACAAAAGCTTTAGATGGACACAGATTCATAATGAATGAAAGAATCCCATCTGGACTAACTGGGATGTCATGATGTCGAAGTGTTTTGCTGTTGGCTGAGCGGAGTCTGTTTTGATGCTGCGCCATCAGTGATTGGCTGGGAAGTAAAGTGTGTCCACATCAGTGAGCGCTTCGCTCATACCAGTTTTGAGCCTTTTGTTCTAAATGAACATGCGCACTCTGACCCCAAACCTGCAAGTATACAATGTACAGCTTTACAGTCCGAAGAATCGCTTAATCAAAAAAAGGATTATAAAGTTAAGATATTATCAATATGAACTCATCAGTAATCTAACATTTAACCAGCTAGTCAATGTTCAGGTGTTAAGTTGATTAAGTTTAATCTCTGTAATTACAGTTTTTATTATTTCACATTCTGTCTCTCGTCTGTTTCATGGGTTAGTGACCTTCACCTAATGAGGTTAATAACTTCACAGCATGCACTGAGCTGAAACTCTCAAACAAACTCTCCATGAGCATCCGTCGCCGCCATTTTCTGCTCCCTTCAACCAGGTTGCCCGTACCCCTTGTTGTGCAGTTCCTCCTGAGATGTAGTTTTGGTGTTTTAAGTAAGCTTTTTCTGTCTACTCTACGTCAGCTTGTCTGATCTGCTGTATAGTTAGAAATCTTATTTTCATCATCTTTGTTTGCGCCTGTGTGTGAGCATTTACTTTAGCATGGAGGTGCATGTGAGATGTCGTCTAGGGGAGACCCATTTTGTGTGAGTGTGTGTGTGTGTGTTAGAGAGAGCAAGCGAGCAGCTGAAGGCATTCCTGGAACAATATCTACGACTTCCTAGCTATAACTTAAGTAGAGGCATAGTTTTTGAGGGATGCAGGAGAAATTTTCTATGAACATTTGGGCTACCCACTCCTGTGTCCATGATCATCACAGAGAAGATGTTTCAGGAAACAAAGCGTAATGATGTGAAGTAGTGTGTTGTTGCAGCGTGAAGGGAGTGGCCTATAGACGACAGTGAGTGTGTTAACAGAGTGTGCGGTCAAAAGTAGCTCATCCTATTGGACGGCATCACCCTAATCTGTGCTGACAGTTTACATAACAACAGAAGGGGAGGTGACTGGACCGCCAACCCTCCTCTCAACGCATACCCAGTCGCCTGAGAGTCTATATTAGACTTAGTAAGGTGGAAAGCAGGAGGACTTGACACACCAACGCATACTTTTATTGTACGCACACACTCCCACTCCCGCCCCTGTTCTACACAGCTCAAAACCTGGTCTCCATTGTTACTCGCGCTACCTTATGTGAAGCGCACAGGTTGACAGAAGAGGTGGCAGTGGTTGTTTGTTTTGGGGTGTTTTAGTGGGGTTGGTGTTGCGGGGGTCCATCTGTCTAGTTGGAGTGTTTGGTTTTATAGCATCAATGAGAGAGACGGGGCTGGCTGTGGGAGGAGGAGCGGAGGCCAGCGACGCCATGGCTCTAAAGCTGCTTTTCTGGGAGCTGGAGAAGCATCTGAGAAGGTAACAATGTATGAAGTGTTGTTATGTTATCGGGGAATCAGGGGTGCTGTGGCGGGGTCGGATCTACTCCAGCACCCTGGGGAGTTTGTTTTAATGTGTTCGGTTGTTGTCCTTAATGTTGTAGCATTGAGTTGGTCAAACGTCGTCAAGAAATGTTGTCACTAAGGGTGAAAAATACTAACCCTAACTTCACATCAGCACGTTAATGTTCCTGCCTCTAGTTTCAACAAAGCATCGTGGCACATCACCTCAGCATGCTTGAACTGTCTTCAACGCTCCAGCGTATTCATGCTGTGACTTTTATGTATGAATGTGAGATCATGGTTTACTGATCTTCAGTGACTATGAAGTGGTCCTGGCCAGATCAAGACCAAGAATAGCTGCTTTCAGTTTCATTTTTCCATCAATTTCAACTGTGAGATAAGCATGTCAAAGTTCCTCAATCAATCCAGCAGTATATACCCTTCGCTGTGTGTGTACAATCCGTCCAATCAACAGAAAAACGATTAGCTGTACTTTTGTTTTGTGGCCAACTCCAATTTTGTTTCTACTGTTTTGCGTAAACATGAATACGGCCTCTGCAACAATGCATATAGTGATGCTGCCCCTGCAGAAAAAGAACTAACTACTGATGTTACTTTCCACTTCCCTAAAATTACATAATCCTGTGAAAGTATAGCCCGGTTCACAGACAATGCAGGGGGAAGTGAAATACTGAGATATGAGCATATATAGATCGTCTGTCTGTTAAACCAGGTGTTTAAAAAGATCTCCTGAGCTGCAGTCAAAGATAATGGCACTGCTGCGTAACGTGTGTCCCCTCCCCTCGTCCAGTCAAAGTCAATGAGCAGCATTTAGAGGTGAGATAGCTCATAGCAGCTCGTTAACACGTCTCTTTGTGGTCACCCATAAGAAAAGAAAACCACACCCTGATTGTAGCAGATACAGGGATACATAACAGTTTTAGTTTCGTCCTGTTTATCTCGACCACAGTTTACTTTAATTGTACTTCCTTTTATTCAACTGTTATCCACATCTACCAATAAATCGCATATGAAGTGACACGTCGTGTAAGTGAAATATTGGTCACATCCACAGCTCAAGGTGATTTACACCTGCAAAAAAATTAAAATAAAATCAAAACCTTGGTTTAGTTTAAGTGTTCTTGATGATTTCAGTCAGCGGTGCTTCAATAATCTATACTACTGACTGAGTCATATGTACCAAAGATCCAAAATCTGTGCAGCAACTGTTATTTTCATCATCTAATAAACTGCCAAATATTTTCATGATTATTCTTAGAAAATATGTCCATCACTAGTTAATGCAAACCAAGAAGACATAATAATTTCTTTTACCTGATCAACACTCAAAGATTCCAAATTTTCTAATAATTAATATAATAGTTGCTCCACTAGTTAACTTTTGCATGTTTTTTACTTGCCAAATATTTTTATTTTGCTTAATCAGTTTTTGACAAATGAAAAATTTGACAAAGTTTTCGTAGATTCATAATGAAAAATAAATTCAATAACTATAAATATCTACATTTCAGTAACTATATACAGTATCACTTCTGAAGAAGATTTGACCAATGAACAGGCCTTAAAAGTCAGAAAGGCCCTTTTTTTTTTTTACATACTTAATTAAAAAAAAAGAGCCATTACCATTTTGCTAGGGTCAAGTGAGACATCTTAAAGTGTTTACTCTTATCTGCCTAATACTCCTTGACCTCAAAGAAATTTTAAATCCAATTCCATTAAAATAAATAGAAAACCTCAGAGTATTCTTATGCTTGAGTGACTGAGATCAGCTGATGAGCCTTGATGAAGTAATAAAATATAAGAATGGTTGATTATTTTTTGTTTGTTTGTTTTTTGTGGACTGACTCATTGTTACCCTTGATGAAAAGCTGAGACTGTTCCCAAGTAATTTAATTACATAGAACAAAGTGGTCGCCATGTGTTTCTCGACAGAACAATGTGTCCCCAATTGCGTTAGTCACAATGATGAAAAGAAGACAGGAGTTTGATTTCATCTCACCCTAATTTCTAATAATTGTATATTGTATAAATAACTGGACATTGATTGTAGATGTTTGTTATGAACAGTGCTGAGATCAGCCACTTTACCACTGGGTCGCCCTGGGGGTCATTGATTATCTTTTACTTTGATTACATGAAGCCAGCCAGTTTTTGCCTCTCGTGACACTTTTACCACATGTCTTAATACCGAGAGGTGGCGACATTGTTGCACATACCAGCTTGTGTTTGCGGATCCAAGTTCCCTTCACCTGCAATCCACATTTATGTGCATTAAACCCGACAAAGCTGCACATTTGTTGTATTTAAAACCTATAGAACAGTCAAAATCTAAATATGCACTCTAATAAACACGCGTTTTTAAGTAAATTCAGCCTCCTGTGTCGTTCTGTGGTGTGGTCTGCGTGGATGCGGACTTTTATTGAGGACGGTGCAGAAGGTAGAGATGTTGCATACATTACCATAAACGACTTCTCCTCCAATCAGCGTCTGCGTCTCGCATGCATTATGTTAATGAAGTTCCTCTCAGCCAATCGTGCAGCTGTTTGCCTGCATTTATTATCCAGAGAGCGAGCTGCTGTGCGCGGAGGCGCAGCAGCTTCAGTCTTTGTGTGCTCTGGCCCGGGTGCGAGCGCTACAGTCGCCCGGAGAGCAGAACCAGCATCCTGCTCTCAATAATGCGCTATTTTTCTACTTTTATACCGCTGGATGTCCAGTTTGTTCACCATATAAATTGCCTGCGGGGGTTTTAATGGACGGGGTAGCATGAATTCCCAGTGTTATACAGTGGCGATGGACCTTGGTGTTTGTCAGCTGAGGAATTTCTCGATTTCGTTTCTGTCTTCTGTGCTGGGGAAGGAGAGCGCATCAGTCAGTGTTGACGATAGGTAATGTCAGTAAGCTTTCGTTTTAAGGGTTTTATCATTTTGTAATGCTTAGTCCATGTGCGGCAGCAGAAGACGAGGCATCATCCACGAAATGCTGGCTCATTGATTCTCCGCCATCAAAGTCAAACCCTGCAATCTCGACCTCCATTTGGTCCGCTTTGTTGCACACACTGACTAGGATTTCTAATGAATTATTTGAATTTTATTATTAACAGACGACAACTTTATAACGTGGTAATTCAGGCTTTGCTTTCTGAGTTTTTCTTTCATTTTGCAGCTTCACATCGCAAATGCCAGTCACGTCTGCGCCATAAAAGAAACACCCTTGGTGGGGACATTTTCACCAAGTCAGCACTGGTAATCAACCATAAAATCATATTGTTTTGTCTTCTGTCTTCCAGCTCGTCGGGTGCAAGTGTGGTGGCCATTGACAACAAGATTGAACAGGCGATGGTAAGCTGCTGTTTTTACCGTCTACAATCCAGGCATGTACAATCCGCACAGTGTGCTCCCTCCGGTGTTATGTAACCCAAGCACCACTGTGGTCTCCTGCAGCTACATCGCCAGCTTCTGCTTTTCTTTTTTGCTAGCTTTTACAGCCTGCTACATGATATCTGCAAAATGCATCTCTGGTTTTATCTAGTGGTGATTGTAGCAAAAGCGCGGTGGTGCATCTGTGTTGGAGACGTGATGTGTATTAGAAATGAAACTGCAGGTGCGTAAAATTTAAACTGTATGCACCTGCTGGTATGTGCTCCAGTGCTCTGTCACGATTTGGATTCATGACCTCTGGCTTGTTTGCAGCTGGATGTGGGCCAAGGTTCACACGCTATCTGCCCACCCCCCTTTTTTTGCATATACATTACTGCTCGCCCCTCAGTGTCCCGTGTTGCTAGGCAAGCAGCAGCCTCCCCTGGCTCAGTATAAATAACTCTGCCGGTGATTGGCCCCTCCCACCCTGAAGCAGGAACATTTTGTTCCCGTGGCAGCGAGGAGGATGAGGAGGGAGGGTGGAGGGGCGGGTCCACAGAGGACGGGATGCTCAGATTATTAAAAGCATATCCACTTTCTAGCAGCCCACAACATCATGCCAGTGCTCCAGGAACATCTTTCTTCAGAGCTTCTGACAAAATGCACCCATACAAGGCTTGTGCTTTCCTCTTGTCATACACCATCACAGCTGGTCTGTGCTGTGCAAAAACTGTGAAGTGATTTATGGTGCCACTTTAACCTTTGCACTCTGCTGCCACACATTTTACACCTTAACAGTTTCATCTTCAAAAAGGGTTGTTGTTTTTCTGCTAGTGGGAAGGTTGTTGAGGTGTTACATTTATAGACTGTCAATTGATATAATATAGACAAGATTCAGGGAGTAATCCGTGTGTAATTAAGCTTGAAGTTACTAATTATTCTCTTAATCACACTGATTAGTTTGCCATTTTGCTAGTTTACCAAATGTAAAGAAAATCCCAGTCACATTGCCCCATAGCTTAAGTGGGGAGTTCAAATGACGTCTAAAATTAGCGGATTTGGGGGGAATTTTGCTGTTATATTGACAATAGTCAATTATTAAATATTGGCAGATTCTAAGTTCGACTAATTGTCTCAATGACTAATACTTTTATTAGATTTTTACTGAAAAGAAGGTCGAGAAAGCTTAAGGGTAGTATTTAAATACTTGGTAATAATGAGTCTGGTTCAGTCTGAAATAGAAATGTAGTTTGAACAAGAGGCCTCATGGGAAACATGAAGGAGGAAATGTGATGAATTATTTATCTAACCATCTCTTGCTCTTTCTCCCTCTCTTTTCCTCAGGACCTGGTGAAGAGCCACCTGATGTATGCCGTGCGCGAGGAGGTGGAGGTGCTGAAGGAGCAGATCAAAGAGCTGATCGAGCGCAACACCCAGCTAGAGCAGGAGAACAACCTGCTCAAGACGCTGGCCAGCCCTGAGCAGATGGCCCAGTTCCAGGCCCAAGTCCAGACCAGTGGATCCCCCACCAGCACCGCCCAGCCTCCAATCCCGGTACCGGTTGGATCGACACAGGTTCTCCCCTCCACACAGAACTCTGGCCCATCTGCGTAACACAGAACGTACACACTGGAAAGCCCCCTGAGGATAAGGCGCTCGGGGGATGAAAGGAAGAGGAGGAGGAGGAAGGAGTCCTGCCATACTGTGAACTGACTAACATCAAGACTGACTATGCCGCAAACTTCAGCTTCACCGGAGGATGAAAAACGACTTTTCTTTTGTTGCACATTTTATTTAACTCAAAGACTGGGAGTTTCTTGTGTTTGCGTTCGCGCATGTGTCCGCTTTGTCTCCAACTTTTATTATCCGCTTCAGACAATCATTGTGGTGATAAAGAAATGAAGGACAGAGTTGACAGGAACTGACAGTCGATCAACACAGTCGTCGCCATATTTCAGGGCCACCAAAGGAGGGTGGAGCAAATGTCGGGCCTGGTCAATCAGGGGATTACGCCGCATGCTCTTGTCAGTGCCGTCAAGTTCTGTGGAAAGTGTGCCATCATCCCACCCCCACCCCCCCACACACACACAGCCCCACCTCTGCCGAGCGATGTCCATCTGCACAGTTTTCTGCTCTACATCTTTTTTGTTTCTGATTTCCTTTTGCACTTTTTTCAGACTGTATCGACAGTGGACGGACTTCGTGTACGACCCATCTGGAATGGGAGTCTAGATATCCAGCTCACTTTTGTCTGGATTTTCCCAGCATTCAGGCACTCTTCCCCCCTTCTTGGATGGAGCATTAAACATTTATGCAGGGAATCAACATTTTTTGAGAGGCATAGGAAAGATTTGTTTTTGTCTGTTTGAATTTGCTCATTAATGTAATTAATGTCCTAGTGGTTTGTAAAATAAATAACAGAAGGTAAATAAATAGGACATGACTGTTTCTAGGTAGTAAACTTTGCACAGACATAAAATTTCAAATAAATCTGCCAAGTGCCTGGTTTCTAACCATAGATACATATATAAAATTCTTTTTTTAGTTTAATTCATATATTTCTATAAATATATCTATATCTATACATATATATATATCTATGGTTTTGCCAGGTTTTGAACTACCTGTGATGTCAGTACTCAGGGTGGGACCAGAAGAGAAGATTATTTACCTGGACACTAAGATGCTGTCTCTCCTGCATTGACACATGGCGTCGTACTGTACGTGAACTCTACTCTGCTGTCACTTAAAACTCACTCGCTCAAATGATCTGGACTGTTTTTACTATTTGAGGACGTGTGTAGTTGTGTTTTTAATGAATGCCAATGGTGTTTTTTTTTTTGTTTTGTTTTGTTTTCTTCTCTTGTCTTTTTGTACAGCCAAGTGTTTTGAGTTGCTTGTAGTGGAACTGGAGCACCGAACACAATAATAAAGACACTTGGCCAAAAAAAAAAGACAGAAAATGCCTAGCAGGAGTAAGTCGATGTTTTGTGCATGTTCCTCAGCTCATCACAAATGTGACGTTACGATTGCACTAGACAGTTGCACCTCAAATAAAGAAAACAAAAAAGATGGATGTGGTTTTTCATTTTTTTGTTTCTTTTGTTTAATAGTTTGAGTCTGGTTGAATTTGTTTTAGTTGATCTGCACAGTTGAATTTGTTTAGGTAAAATTATGTATTTAAGTCAGTGAGTTAAGGATTAACTCATCCAAAAGTTCTGCAAATCAACTACAATCTTCTCACATTTTCTAGTTAAAAAAAAAATAAATAAAAAAATCCCCTCACCAATTTACCCAGCCTTCCCTAAACACGCAAGATGGACCACCATCTAAAAATTTATACATCTGTGGGTCTCCCATTGGTTATGCGACACCAAGCCCCCTTGAAAACCATCCGACGGCTGCCCCGCCCTCCGCTGCTGCACGTGGATATGCACGCGGCTAGGAGGGAGGGGAACCGGGCCACGCGGAAACACATAGCGGGCAGTAGTAAAGAAGCTGAAGACGGCGTAGAAATGTGAAATATAAAACATCTTAAAACAGCCAAAGTGGTTTGTAAATAGGTATTTCACAAGCAGCAGTGGCGAATCGATACATGTAGGTTAATTCAGTAGAATACATAAGTACAATCATCTACTATGATTGGATGATACTTTCTTGTGTAATTGCAGACCGCCAACACTTTCGTTTCCTGTTCCAGGTTTGTGATTAATGCCAGTGGGACTAGCTGTAAATATATAACAAGTGCTTAAAAAGAGCTGCGCCCAACGTGGGGCTCGAACCCACGACCCTGAGATTAAGAGTCTCATGCTCTACCGACTGAGCTAGCCGGGCTATGTGAAGTGATCGTCAATGCATTTTTTGATGGAGGACAGATTCTTCACTCTGCCTTGTGTATTATTTGATCCTTCTCCAGCATTTCCAGGCTTAACAATCTAGTTAAGTCTGGACCTCGGCATTTAAATAAACTTATATAAGTCAATAACGACCGTTTAAGCATAACCAAGACAATATTTCAGTGGCCGTCATTTAATTTTAAGGTCAAATATTAACCTGGAGGTACAAGCAGCTCAGTGTGTCTGATATTTTTAGCAACATTTTCTAGGCTACAACGTTTCCTCTTGCAGAGCAGAGATCTCAACATCTTTTGACTGCACCAGTCAACATGAGCACTTCTGCAGAATTTAATCAGTCTTTGTAATGAAGACAAACAGCTTAATGCAATATTCATCTGTTTTAATAATGCAGCCTACTGTTTCACACATAAACCAATGTGTTAAAAAACCAAACTATAAATGTTTCTGTTTCTGGTGTCCTGCGGCAAATGCTAATCAATCATAATCTTTGATTTAGCGTTTATAAAAGGGTCCAACCTGCCCTGCTTTGTGCCCCCACCTCAACTCTCCCTCCTCAGGTCAGTCTAAACGCAGATCCTGACCTCAGAGCAGCTGATTTACAGTCTGACTCAGTGGATCAGACGCTTGTACGGACTCACAGCTCCTGCTCTCAGTGTCCAGATGGCACTTTCACAAATCCCATTTCATTGACAAAAGGTGTTGTCTTCAAACACACTGCTGCGGGGACAGGATGTACTCTGAGGTTGAGGGGTCATACACGGATTAACTTAGTCTACTTGTTGTTTGGAGGCACAAATATAGAGAGCAATTATGTGACATTACTGTATGTTCTGTCCATCAAAAGCACATTGTTGTTGCTTTGTTTCATACGATCCCTGCACATACCGTAAATACTTAACAGCTGTAATGAAGTTTAATTGATCTTCACTTATGGCGCAAAGTTTCCAGACACACAAAGACCATTTGCCCCCGCCCCCAACAAAAAAATCCTCTTTACTAGTCTTTAACTAGACCTCCCTCTGTGATGTTGATGTATTCCTTATTGCTGAGAAAGCAGGTGGCCTGCTGGTTAAACCCAGAACGTCCAGACTGAGCACGGCTCCCACCTCCTGTGGGCCCCCCCGAGATGCTGTGCGAGGATTAACTCGTCCACTGTCTGGGCATTAGAGGTACACTTCATGTTTGTACACGTACAAAAAAAAAACCTGTAAATGGCACTTTCCTTGCTATGAAACCCCACCTGATTTTGAGGAAAAATCCAACCTAAAGAATCTGACCTCGCAGCTGCTACATGTACACAGTAGACCACCAATACACTTTAATATGCAGTTACGATTAGAGTCGCATTCACTTGAATACATTATGAAGAAACACCGAGTTGTGACAGTGTGACATCGAGCCAGCAAGCACAATAGCAGGACTGTAAAACTGAAACGGCTACAAAAAAATTCAGCAGCCATTAATTTTATTATTTGCACCTGTCAAAATGTCTATACTGAACAGGTGAGAGCACTGACCTTGGAGTGAATGCAGAGAGCCTGCGAGTCCAACATGAAAGACACATTTGTTGTGTCCTGCAACTAGCACAGTTGAATTTAGTTTTATCTAAAAAAAATGACTGCTTTAGGTTATTTGGGTTTTACATCCAAAGTCATTTGATTGTATGTTACGTTAACCAAATTATTTACTTTACTACATCCTCTTTTTGTGTCCACATTAGCCAATTTCTTGTTTGAGTGGGAGGTTATTTAGATTTGTCCAGCTTTAATCAATCAGCAACAGTTTGACGTATGCATGCTGCTGGTGTCGCTGACAATGAAGCCTTGTTTTCACAGTGACCATAGAAACATGGCAAACTATTGTAAGTTGAGGACTTTTTGCTTTTGTACAATACATGCCAGTGGTACCGGTTGGTCCTGCTTGTGAAACCAAAAAGACTCCCCTTGCCAGTGAGTAGTTTAAGACAAGCTCATCAATACCACAGCTACTGTATATATAAAACAGTGCTGTGTGTGATGACATATTTCCTTTTAACTGGGTCAGAGGCTGCGGCGTGAGACATGGCTACTGGAGTGTTTGATCCAAAGTTCAATGTGACAATCGATTCAGGGGCACACAAATAGGCTGCCTGTGGAGTCTTGCTTTCTGTCACATGTCCAAACACACATACAGACCTGCAAACAGACATGCAGTCGATCAGTGTTAACCTTCAACTCAAGTCTGCAACAGCCTGTGAATGAGGACGCCTCTGCTCTGATCTCAAAATCCAGTTGCACACAAAATACAGACAAAGAATGAGTCATTCGATGCACTATGTGGTGCCAAAAGGAGAAATCTTTGAACCGTGTGTGTGTGGTGTGTGTGTTCCTGGCTGATTACCACCACTGCTACAGTGACCACAGTTAATTGGATGTCCCTCTGATTGAATGGAGAGGCTATATCTGGGTCATGCTTAAGAAGCAGCTGAGGGGAGCTGTGAACAAGCGGAAGCACTTAAATAGATTATTAGAGACAAGGAAAGAGTCATGCTGAACAAGTGAGCTCCTACACCTACACAGACGTTAAAGAAATGCCACAAACGGATATGTTTACACTGTTTGTAAAGGGAGATACAGTGCAGGAAATAGAGCAGCTAACTGGGATATGTGTGACTTTAAGACACAAAGTTCAAGCTACTTCATTTGAACCCTAACTGAAACAAATAATTTCTGCAGTGATTCATCTTTTCCTCAGAGCAAGAGAGACTTTGTTTGTTTCTGCTTTGATAAAGTGATGTTCTTGTTAAACTCATTGTAATGTGAAAGATAGGGGGAGGTTTTATTGCATAATTAGAGTCTGAAAAAAAGCCCCTTTACCTTTGCACTGAGTGGATTTCTTCCCGGCATAACCCATATAGTTCGTACAAGATGTATCATGATCAGGAATTCACCATCAACACAATCTGTAAAGGTTTGGTGCCAAAATGCGAATGCAATTTTATCCAATTTATTTTGTATTTTTTAATTTCTGTTAGGTCTTAAAAGTGACAAAGCAAAAATAATCACATCTTTTGTAGGAAAATACTTGGCTCATGTTGACGTTTCTCTACTCTAAGATTAATTATTCTAAAAAGTCAAAGGAGGAAAACGTACATAAAATTAGGAATTGAGTGTATCTGAATGTTACTATTACTAACAGACTGTTGGTTAAAATACTTTAACTTTATAATTTTATAAATGTATAATCTATATTTACAGAAATGTCATTGGTATTCACTTATGGAAAGCGCAGGGTCACTGTTTGCTTGTAGCACCTGCAGCACATTCTTTCTTCAGTATGTCCCTGTCCTCCTTTGTCCTCGGTCCACAGTCACATACCTCAGACATACTTGTGTGCTCGTGCCAACGGCCGAGAGTCCTCTGAAATTTCAAAACAAATGCAGATGGAAGCACGGACAGGGAGGCACGTATCTCACACTCTCGCTGCAAAGAGAAGGGGATTATAGAGGATTACGGCCCTGTCTTATCCTCCGCTTTTCCTCCTCCCCTCAGCACCTTATCTTGGTCCCTGTGAGTTGTCAAAACAGTAAAAGTTATTTTAAATTCTTCTCAGATCATGAAGGTTCATGCTTAAAATATTTATGTGCCTGTCATACGTGTGATTTTTCTCCACTCAGCTGTCTGTCTGAAATCTTATTGAACTGGTTTACTAAAAGATTACAAAAGAGATTTATCCCTTATAGACTCCTTTTTTTCATATTTTAATTTGTGAAATCGTTCTTAACCTGGATGTAGCTAATTGTTTCACACTAACACTTGCATTCTACAAAATAATATATAGACTTTATCTGCTGCATGCATTACATACAGAGGAAGGCTGCAGGAAATTCACAGTAACCCTAAGTGACATTTGTATTCTTTTTAAGTGCAGCTCACTATTATTCATTATTTTGTTTTAGCTGATCCACTGAGCGTTTGTCTGTCTGAGAATGTGTGTGCGTCTGTTCTGTAAAGCCAGACAGTGAACTGACACAGCAGGAGAGACAGCAACAGGCCCAACAATGTTACGTTCCCTTAAAGAGCTTTCATCCTAATCAGGTTGTTTATTGCTCAGGCTTTTCCACTTTATTAGACGGATGCTTGAAGAGCTTAAGTTTATGAGCAATACAGAGAGTAACATGTCTGATGGGAAGAATATTTTTTTATCTTGCGTCAAACCAGACATAGCAAATGTCTACAGTCTGATATGATTGGATCACCATAAGTCAAAACTAAATAAAAGCTTTGTTCACTCATACTGGACCGTTATCCTTAGACATCAATAGACATAATAAAATACTACATCGCACACAAGTTGAGAGCAAATTGCACCTTGACCAATTGTCACACTTAAAACGTGTATTTTGAGAGTAGTTCCACTGCAACACTTGGAACCTAGAGAGACATGAGCTGTGTTTTCCGTCCTTGTGTTGGGTGAGATCAATTGTTTTATATAGTGAAGTTCAAACGGCCTGTTCTCAATGTGCTGATCTGCAACAATAAAAGGACATGCATGGCTGTCGCAATGGCAGCGTGACATTAAATCTGTCCTTCCGCGGCATCCAGAGTTCTGACAGGAGGAAGGACAAGTGTCGACCTTGTGCGCCACAGTCCTAAAAGCCCAGCAATCTCAAAAACAGCTTAAACACTCAGCAGTGATGCCTTTCACTGGCACTGATGATCAAAGTGAACGTGACTCGGTTGAGAAAGATTTGCTTTTATGATCTTTGAGGTTTAACCAATGCAGTGTTTTGTACTAAAACTTACAGCTTTTTCTTTTATGCAAATTCTTTACAGCGGGTGTGTTTGAGCAGGTGTGCACCAAATGGCGGACAAAGCCTGATGCCTCTCAACAATGCAGGAGCACAGAGCTAGTAAAAACTATGCAAACCTGACCCTCGATCAGCCTAGATACTGGAAGCTGTGTCTAACTATATAAATAAGCAGTTGCAGGCATCATCTGGTTGACATCTGCCTGAGCCCTTCACAGCAACATACAAATCCTACTTTTTGTTTGTGGAGATGGAGAATGGGTGTACTCACAAGACACATAATTTGACACAGCAAAGTTAAACAAGTCCAGACTTTTCCCTAAAAGCATATTTGCCATGAGATCATCTCCCCTCCAATTTAGTGAGCCTCTCGGGTACATCCACAGACACAACAGAGCTTCCTTAGCACCTTGTTTGCTTGTCGCAGTACTGCTTAGGGATTCATTTGGTTTTTTCTCCTCTGCAGTCCACCATAAACAGCAATTTAACAGAGGGAGATGAAGCTGATCTGGGTCAGTCAGTTATACAGCCACTGATATGTGGGCGTGTTGAACTTAACTTTTCACATCTAAGCTTCCATCATTCATTTTCTCTGTGTATCTCTATGTCGTCAATCAGCCCATGTCTGGTGCACAGTGTTTAACCACACATACACGCAAATGTAAACAGTCTAAGGTCAGCGTCTATCACTGCAACGTTTCCTGTTTGCTTCCTATTTTTGAGACAGGAAGGCAAAAAAAGCCGCAGCCTCTCTGCCTTTAGCACGCCGCCCTGCAATTCTCACCTCAATCATTTATTTTTCCATTTTCTTTTTTAAAGGGCAGTGGGCAGACTTGCGCGCTGTTAACTCAGCCTGACTACCACTATCACCAGTGTCAAATCATTTCTGTTTCTTGCTTATCTCTCAAGCAGATTGATCACTTATCACACTGAGCTGCAAATTGATTCTTCTTTATTTACTTCCCTTTTTACCCTGTTTTTGTATTTATGTATGTTTTTTAGCCCCGAATAATACTATCAAATAATTTGAAGTCATAGATAATAGCTATATTTCAGAGCTCTCATTTGTCTATTAAGATGAGTCAATCCTCCTACAACATTGCATGTGTCTTTAAATTCTTCCCTCGTTTAAAAATCTGCGGGACCCTCTCACGTTTTCAGCCCGACTCCAGGCAGCAAACAGCTACACGTGGAGCCAACATCAGCAGGAAGAGAATACAGGGTGAGGCGAGTGAGAGGAGCACAAGCACAGTGAAGCAGTGAGAAATATATGCTGCCAATGACCACACCAAAAATGTATAAATCAAAATGGTGTCAGCTAAAAGCCAGACATGTGATGCCACCTTTACGTGTCATATTATTTTAATGCAAGACTGTTTGCGACTGAACGGGTGTTAAACTATTTAACATCAACCAGAAACTGGCATGTTTTTATATCCAGTAATTTGTGACACATCAAAAAAGAGTTGGATATGTACATAAGCACCAACTAATACTAATTTACAACCAAAGAAAGAAACAGAAAAATCAAGGTTATTGAGCAATTTCGAGTTTCTCTCAATATCTCTTATTCAGCACCCACTTTCTGAGAGCATAAAATGTGTTTGTGGGATTTGCTCTTTATATGCAAAGACAAAATGTCATTCAGTACATTACTTCCTATTAAATTAAAATTTAAGTTATAACTAATATATAATTATTGAGCACATAAAACACATAAAATTAACAAAATAAAAGCAAAAGTGCTTCCCCCTGCGAATTTGTTTCATTGCATATTTAAACCATATTCAAGCAGATTTATATAGCCTTTATTTTACTTTTTATAGAAGTAATAGTTTCTCATAAAACTACTCACTCTTTCCATCAACAACAAAGAACACGACCACAGCAAGAGACAAAGAAAGGTGAGAGTAAAACAGAGACAAAGCAACATTGCCTTCTCTTTTGTTAACTAATCATTCTTCCAAATCAGAATTACAACCCATAGATGAGCTGATATTTAGGTCACCCCTACTGTGGACAACACGACATAGTGACCCCCCCCACAATACCACCGCCACCCCTCATCTCTGAGGGGTTTTAGGCCATGACAAATGTAGAAGCAGGCTTACTCATCTCCAGTGGTCCAACGGCTATCCATTCCAGAGATCACTGTATGATAAAAACTGAGCAATTCCATCGAAAATGTTGAGGTGATAACCAGAAAATTCCACAGAACGCTATCCACAAATTAATTCCTCAGAACATGGTAAAAAAACATGTTACACACTCAAATTTCCATTGCTACCTTGTTGCTCTCCCCAACTGTTAGCTCAAAAATTGCCAAACCAAACATTGTTTCCCTAATAACTCGTTAGGCAAAACTCAAAGGGAAATACTTCAATGGCAATTATGTGATGTCACTGATGATACCATCGGTACACTTATACATTCACTTCTTAATTTACCTAACCCTCAAGACACAGTGACTATAGAAAAAAAGCAGAAGTTATGCTCTAAGAGAAGAGGGACAGGCCACAATTAATTGTGCAAATCACGGCATATGGCATGAATATATTGTAAATTGTGAATATTTCTTCACGTTAGAATTTTTCTTTAAGTTAGAACAATATACAAACTACTCTAATGAATGTGCATTGTACTGAAACTTGTTTAATATCTAGAAAAAACAAACGTATTTCTATTGACCTTATATGTGACTTTAATTTATTGACTCATTTCAATACTTGATTACACTAACAGACAGAATAAATTGTCACGCTTGATTAAATGCCTCTAAAAAATGCAGTAGAACTCCTAAACTTCCAGACTAATACATATCCAATTTCCAGAATATTCTCAGAAAATATCTTATTTCTCTTCCTCACCAAGTACCCACACAAATACTGCATTTGTAACTTTAGAAATGTGGGAGTTACAGCTATGTGCAACTCACAAAGTGTGACTGATAAAGGTACACAAAGAAACACAAGCTTTGAGAAATGGCAAACAAAAGCAGAAGAAGGGTCAGCGTTTTAGCTACAGTCATGATACATCAGAGAGTGGGCAGAATGTGTAAAATACTGACAATCTCACACTGCCTTTTCAGGTTTTTAACCACTCGCTATTGTCTGTTTAGTAGCTGTATGTAATTTGTCATTTTTACAATGCAAAGTGTCAAATCTAACACGACACAGCTGCTGTCAAAGCTTACAAAGACACCCAAAATTAGAGAAAGCTTGTTATACAATGTGGTTTGAGCAATTAATTCCCCGGGGAGTCTCTCTGTAGGTGCTGAGAGACTGACACGAAGCCACATGTAACACCACGGTACAATGTAATAATGACAAAGCCGATGTTCTGACAAAGCCAAAACAAGGCTTAATGGTTGTGTTCTTTATGCAAATGAAGAAAAAAACAATGTGAAGGTCCTGTTGGCACCCAGGTCATCGATGTTCTCATAAAAACACACACACCAGAAGGAAAAAGGCAAATATTGGCATCTAAACACCCACACACACCTGGCATACAGTAACTAAGCAGCCTCTTCATGAGCAGGAGTTGAAGTGGCTGCTGGGCTTGATCGCATGATGTTTTTATCTCAGTCTGGAGCCTTTTTTGGTGGAAATATAGTTTAGAGCAAGTTTGCCATTACGTCTGTGGCCTGCAGCAGGAGGGATGTGTAAATGTCCTATATTTAAATGACATTTCTGTCGCTTGAAATTGGGTTTTGGGGAGAAATTTGATGATGTGATGTATCACCTGCAGTTGATTTCCACATCTAAACCCTGAAATAGAAAATGTAGGTTATGTAGGAATTTGAGTAATATGCAAAACAAACAAACAAACGAAAAAAAAACAAGTAATGTCAATTTTACGTGGAAAAAAAATCACCGCAGAGTGATAACAATGCGTTGTGGTTTCTTTGTGGCTGTGTGTGAGGAACTTAACAAGAACACAATGTACAGGGCAGGGTACAGGTTTTTTAATTTTACATGGGAGAAACTGGGGATAACAGATAGTTAAGTTCCTTCCCACCACTGCTTCCTTCTCAATGTCATTCATAATTTGCAGTTAGGATATAGTGAGCAAACAAGTTAAGGCATGCCCCCCGACTTCCTGCTAGCACACACGCACTTGTTTTTAATGACGTAATGGACGACCCGGGACTCCCTGCTGCTCCCCCTTGCCGTCCTACTTTCTGGCTGCAATGGAACAAAGTCAGCCTCCTCACTTTTTGTGCTTCAGTTTCAAGAGAGGCCACAGCTTTCACGGTTCTGCCTGCATGCATATGGCATGTAAAGCATCCACTGTCCTAGATTGGACTGTTTATTTACCACACTAATAGTGTGCCAAAGGTGTTCTGCTTTAACAATGCAAAGGCCATGTGCCTTGCATTCATGTCCTGGGATTGAAATACAGACACCAGGCTAATATTAAATCATGTTGTCCAATTTAGGACATGAAAATATTTTAAGATATCCAGGACCAAACTGTTGACTTTAGAAGAGACAAATATGTTAAGCTCACTGTAGTAAGGCCGGCTGTAATAAATGCAAACATTGCACAGCACAGTTTACAATACTCCTGCAGTGGTGTGCTGAACAGTAACACCTTTAGGAAAAAAGAAACAGATAAATAATGATTGTTAACATAATAATTTACTTATATTTATTTGCAGAGTCTAGACTCAGGTGGCATCTACAACACCTTGCATTATCATAAGGCTGTCACGATAATTTACTCATTATTTTCTTGATGAATGGGTTGTTTCCTCGATAAAAAGTCAGTAAATAGCAATAAATTCCCATCACAGCTTTGCACAGTTAATGATGGTGTCCTAATGTGTCTTTTGTCTGACTAACAATCCAAAACCCAAAAATAGATCATTTACTCATAAACATTTCTGCTTTAGAGGCTAGTGAAGTAAACATTTTATTCAAAAAGATTTCTGATGAAGATTACAGTAAATGAGTTTCAGCTCCACGTATATCAATGAAACCACCTAACAAGTATATAGAATGTGCAAGCTACGTAATTCAAAGCCTGTTTAAATGCTACTGAATCAACTACAATAATCAAATTGTATAACAAATTATTACTTAATGCTGACAGGTGCTACAACATTTATTTTTCCAAGTGAAGTGTCGGGATAAAGTAGGGACACTTCCTCCATCACTAGGATTAGCGGTGCAGGATTAAAGTTGACAAAATGTTGAGCAGTATTTACAAAAATGACTCATTGCTGGTAAGTGGGTGTGCGGCACTGTTTCTGCAGATGTACATTTGGCAGTGGAAGCAGCTACAACACATATAACTACACTGTATATACTGTACACATTCATGTGCTAATGGCTTCGTGACTCATTTGAGTACAAATACATCACCATGTCACAATTTGTGTCACTATGTGGAGGAAAGTGTTACTTGAAGCACACAACACACACATGCTGTCCACCCGTGTCTTTACTCTTTTAGGACCAAAGAGTTACTTCTTAACATGTATTTTACTGTTACGTAATATGGATACCGCAACACTTAAGTGTGTGTGTGTGCGTGTTTGTTTGTGTTGCTCAGGTACGTAAGAGGGTGGAACAACACTATGGGTGTGTTCGTGGGTTTGATTATATTCTACTTTTTGCCAGGGCTATTTCCTACAGTTAGTTGACAGGCTGTGACCAAGTCATGCTCAACACAAGGTCAGAGTGGATCATTTCGTCATTTTGTGCCCGTGCGAATCAAAACATTCCATTAACTAATGCCTAACCACACCCTTGAACAGCTCTGAACACCCTCGCCTGGTTTCTGTGTGCAAGATATTGCCAAGAAAAGGGCAGGGCTCTCAACCTGTGAAACCTAGAAAGCCTACATGAAGACCTATGACTCACCTCGTAGAACTGAATCATAATTGAATCACGCATGCTGACCGTTACTGTTTATCAGAGCAGATAAACGCAGCATGAAAATACAGCTGGATGTGTAAAGGTGCTTTTAAAAAGTCAGCAGATTTTGTGGATAAACTGGGGAGCTGGTGATACACTGTTTAGTCTAACAAGGACCAGTGGGAGCAATTAGAGGCCAGCAGTATCACAGTGGTTTCCCCTGTGTGCTGAAGCCTGCCTACTGAGGGATATCCCCTCCTCTCCTTGTTTTAATTTGGTTATCCAAACACTTGTTTTTCCGGCACTGACACAGATGAAGGATGTGTCATGAATTGGAATGAAGGCTTTTTGAACAGAGTTGTCTGGATAACTTTACAGAAACAGCAATTACTTGAGCAAACAAAAAACAAGGTAAATAAATCCCTCCTCAAGTTGACTGTAAGGTGTCGCCTGGGGTTCTTTGAAACTCTAAACCTCCTAAAGCCAAAGTGAAACAATTACTGGAAGCAGTGAAATGCAGGTTTCTCTGGGAATTGATACTTATTAAATGCATGGAACTGTTCATCTTTATGAGCTTGAGAGCAAACAAACCTTGCACTCTCCTGACTCTTACGACACAAAGAGGAGGGAGCATGGTCATTTGGGGCGTATTATAAGTATATTTCTCTTTCTCTGAAAGCTCATCCCACCTTTCTTGGGTGTGAACTGTTGTGGTGTGAGCTGTTGATGCCACAAAGGAAAACTGTAGTCACTGTCTGGCAATTGAGCTCAGCTGGCTGTGTACATAGTCATTGTATGTAAAATGCCACCCACTAAAGAATTGAGTAATTTGGATAGAAAAATGTATAATTTGTTTTGTCATTTTTTTGTCACTGATTAATATGTCAGTTATTTCTATCATGAACAGACATCAGAAAATATTGGTCATGTTCGCCATTTGATAAATGGCTCAAATGATTATTCTGTTGTTGTTTTTGGTATTATTCCTGGTTACAACAAATACAGCTCCACATACTCATCATAGACTTTGCGAGGGCCTGACACCTCTAGTTTTCAAGGTTTCTATTATTGATCACCATCAGAATATCAAAGATGGAGTGTTTTAGACCAGATATGGATGCGTCAACAGGGTTGCACAAATATGAAATGATTAACTTTATAGTAGTTATTCCTACAAATTTGTTTACCATTCTGGACTTCAGACTGAGTAAAGTCTCTTGTTCCAAGAAGCAGGTTTAGTCTTTACTACTGAATACCTGTGCTGATTAAAACCTGGAGGCATCCCTTGCATTTGGAACTGGAATTTTCGTTCCTAGAAAGGTTTTTCATTTAAGTGAGTTTAAATAACTGACTCTTGGAATAGTCCCCAGATGTACTTTGCTTTGAAAAACAATCCACGCAAACACACATACACAGCTTGTTATTGTAAGAGTTAAATAGCAGGTGGAGTGGAGACAGTAGGTGATAAATCTGTAAGGAATGTGATCTGTCCAATTTCGAACACCTGAAGAAAGAGGTAATGTTGCCTGAAGGCTGTCTTGAAACACTTGCTAAATAATTGTCTCAATAATGTCTTGGTATGCACATGCATGAGCACATACACACTAACTGTGCAGGTGAGATAAAATAACTAAAATTTGATTTTAGAATTGGAGTTCAACCACTGTAACACACACAGAGGTGCACATGAAAATATACAGATAGTTTGGAAAGCAAAAATGATTTTCACTCATGCAGCAAAATAAACACATTCCCACACTGCATCAGCTGTTTTCGTAGCACCAATACAGCTATGTTTCTGAGTTCACATTGGCCAGACATTGGCATTCAATACATTACAGCCTACTGCGAGTTCAAGAATTTATCACACACAACCAAACACTCGAGGCATGCACCTAATGATTTCTCACACAGTCTCTGGCAGCAGTGTCTGCCGTCATGTAACATAGAGAACCAGTGAAGGTGAAAACAGCCATAAACATGCCAGTCAGACACACACAGTCCAGCACAAGTTGATGTAAAAACCCTAATGGGAGGTAAGCAGAGCTGTGACTGCAGCAGACAACAGAATATGAAATAACCGATTTTCTCATACTGGTCTGCTCCTCCAAAGTGTCTTTTACCGTGACCTCACGGTAGTAAACTAAGAGTATAAGCTTAATGCATTAATTCACGCTGATGTAACAAATTTTAAAGCATGCATAGTAATATTGAAGATTTTGCAGTTATTATTCATGTTTGTAAAGGATTTCCAGTTATGTCAGTTAAGAGTAGATGTCGACACAATAAATCCCTACTTAATATCCTTTCTGGTTTCTATTATACAGTAGTAGTATTAAAATAAAGCAGTATTTAATGACAGTTAATGTGGGATTTGCACATTTACTGCAAAGAGCACTGTAAGGAAAACATTACCTGTACATAAAAACAACATCCTGAAATAAACTTTTGAGCTATGGGTAGTTTTTAATGAACTTTAAAATGATACTGAGTTGATAATACCTTACATTACTTTCTTTTTGGACCTAATTGTGTTGGAGAGCCAAAATCAATGATGAGTGTATTGCATCTACTGGCGATGACAGCACTGCACAAAGAAGACAATGAGCTCAGCCATTCCGCAGAGAGCCTTTCAGTCGATGTGAAAACGTGCCAAGCAATGCTTTGTTGGCGCACTCTTCTTATCAACACTTATCAGTAGGCCAGCACAAGGTGAACACAAGGTGAAAAAGATGTTTCTTGGTGTTCTACATGAACATCCAGCCATACTTCTTTGTGCTATAAAAATGACATTTATTAGTGATGTACCTGTATTAATTTGACTATTGGCATACATTTCTTTAATTGGACATATGTTCATTAGATTGTCTGCTCCTACTGGCTGGTAAATCCTTAATCCCCCTTCTATCTTCTCTATTTCAGCAGCCAAGTATATTTTGAAATGATATTTGATGCCAAAATAGAGTCAACAAATGTGTCACAGCCAAATAAATACAGCCAGCATGAAGTACAAGCCTGGTGCTAAATTTATTCCCCAATTAGCTAGACTTAATTAGCTTGCTTACAAAGGAACTCATTGCAAGGAACTGCCTTTCAAAATGGAAACGCCTTGTTATGTAAGTGCAGCACTGTGAGCTTGACAACACAAAGCTACCATCACTGTGGTGAAAACAAATAACGCACCGTGAGCTTCATTTTTCGCATGCAGTTTCCAACTATGATATACAATGTAATCTACACTCTTTTTCTATAATATGAAATGTGATAGAAACAGAGTATTTGCAAAGCTCACAATGTGGGAATGAGTACAAAGGCACGTGCTTGTACTGTACAATGTGCGTGCCCAAAAAGGGGAAAGTTTGGAACAGTTTGCTGCACACTTGCACGACTTTACGTTTAAAATTCTTGTGTGTAATATCGTGACGGTGCGTTTTGACAGTTTGAGTGTACGAGGCCTAGGGCAGAGCAGTGTCAACAGGACAGAGCAGAGGGTTATCTGGCAAGAGAACAGGCTAATAAGGTCAACCTGACAGAGTAGCGCTATGCAGAAGACAGCCAGACTGCTTTGATGGACTCCTTTAGTGCACTTTTAAGGAAATGGCCCACTTAACCACAGTTTGTGGTTGAATGACTAATGAAAGCAGTCCAACATTTGGGTGATTCATCACACACTGTCCTTTATCTCTCACACATCAAATTCAACTCCCCAATTTTGACTGTAAGTTACTACACAGTTAGTTCAGTACTTGTTCAGTACTTGTTAAGTTTTAAATGTCAAACAGTTGCATATATTTGTCGTGGAATAGTACGTTTTAGTTATTTAATGGTTAAAACTCAGAGTGCACACAAATACACCGATTTTACTTAAACATCTACTACATCTATTTAAAGGAAATCTTTGTAGATGATATAGCTAAGAAACATCAACAAAAAATGAGAAGAAATGTGCAAAGAAATGTTATCTGATCCTAATTCCACATAGACATGACAGCCATTTTTCAACAAATACCTTAATGAGACCATATATGATAAAGACATTGTCATGTTCATAAAGAATAAATGAAACAATGTAAAATATATCTAAATTAATTTGAGGGCATTTTTACTCTCACTAATCTCTATAAAGCTGTAAGAAATTTAATTAGCATCTCAATAATCTTCTAAATGCCTTGGATATGAAATCTGATGTCCTTTCTTTTTTTGCATTCCAACAATGCAAAGAGACATACTGTAAAGACTAAAAGCACACTATTCAAATATTTAAAAAAATGTAGATATAAAAGAAACGTTTTGCTTGAGGTTATCGGGGCTATAGAATCTGACACAAAGCATTCTGATTTTCTGAAAAGGCCGTTTCATTGATTAATTAGTTTTGAGTTAAAGCTGAAGTAGCACAGTCACGCCCTTGTTAGCCGCCAGTGGGACTGTCACCTCACCGACCATCAAGCGACCCAGTGAAGCGGAGGCTGGGACAGCAAGTACCAAAACAACACCATAACATCAACAGTTATAGAGTGAACACTTGGCTTTTGTTTTGCATTGGTCACTGTTGCGAACACTGACTGGACAAACTGATTCACTGTCACCACCTGACGTAATCCAATCCCAGTGCCTGCTGACGTTGCCCCTGATTTTGTCTAGTACAGTAGGTCAGCTACAATAGTGTGATAACAAAAAAAAAGGTGTTAATATTTGCAGTTTATCTTAGACAAAACGTGCATTTTAGGCAACACATTTAACATTAATTTTTTAAATCCAATATCAACCTACTGCGTAAAGGCTATGTGAGGGTTCCGTGAGTTAGGAAACTAGACTTTTAATTGACACTGCTGCCCTCATATGTTCAACTGTAGTAACAGCAACCATTCTTCCTTACGCACACAAACCAATCATGCTTATATTAATTGGTAAACTAAAGATAATTATTCTATCTCTAGTGGTATCATAAATCGTGTTTCTGAAAATGATACAAGCCAGACACTATGTTTTCATAACCACTGACCGCTAAGTCTGGTGATGACTCCTGCTGCTGCTTGAGCTCAGCGAGCTGTCTCTCCATGCGGTAGATGTCTTCAGACATTTGCCTAAAGTAAAGCAGAAAGTGTGATAGCATTTCATTTGTGAACAGCAGTTTGCTTTCAAACAGCTTCCTGCTATATGAAAACAAATGAAAAGGCATAGTCATTATTAAATAATAATATCGAAACCGGGAAATTCACATGTTAAATGTATTAATACGTTTTTTTTAGAGCCACAGTGGGTTTTGTCTTTTTGTAAAATCACAAAAAGGATTTTATTTTACTTTTTTTTTTTTTTACATTTTACTTTTTTTTTTTTTACTTTTGCAGCATCATCATTAAATTTAACATCTGCACAAAATGTGCCCTGATGGCTGAAGGGTTAGAACACATGCCACTCCGCAGTATCCATGGTTTGAGCCCAGCTGGGAACCTTTGTTGCATGTCTTACTCCATCTCACCCCTCACATTTCCATTCTGTTCTTTACTTAAACATATCGAAATTTCCAACCCCTGTCAATCCTGCACAAATATGAGTGGCATATTATCCCTGGTTGTACTTGCATGTATTTATACCTCTGGACAGCCTGGGCTCTGCTCAGTTGGCAGTGGAGGCGCTTGACGATGGCTTCATAGCGCCTGTTCTGGATCTGAGGTAGAGAAAACATAAACAGAATTCTGTTGAATGAGTTTTCATTGGGGAAAAAACAGGAACTCATATGATTTCATGGTTTTCATATTCTTTTGATATTGCAAATGCAATATTTTGGGTTTGAGGTTTTAGGCTGTGTGTTTACACAGTATGAGCAGTATTTTGCTATTATAGACTAGATTTGATTAAGCAAAGAAAATTATCTATAGATAAATAATGGTAACAAACCCCTATGTCTTGCTTTATCTGGGCATGAGTCTCAACCTCTTTTCGTAATTGCTCTCTTCTCTCAGCTATGGTCTTTCTTGTTCTGCAAATCTCATCTTTCAGAGCATCAACTTCTCTCTGCAGACAAGTGTTGGAAGCGCAGAAAATCAAAATCGTTATGAACACGACAACTTTGTGGGGAAAAGCAAACAAATGAAAGAAAGGATGTCAATGTTTTCTCCACCTTTGCCATCTGCACTGTGTTTCCATCCGAACTCTTCAAATCTTCCATCAGCTCCTCTTTTTTCTGTCTCAACATCCTGACCAGCGCTCTCTTCTCCTCCAGCTCTTTATGAACCTCCGTCTGACTAGATGCATGCAAAACAGCTGCTCTATGATCCTCCATCTTTTTTCGGTAGGTGCTGAACCCTGCCAGTGTCATAGCAGCAGACTCCTCCTCCTCACTTATAAGGATCTGGAGTTCTGTGTTCTCCTTGCTGATGAATACACAGCGGCCATGCAGGACTGTTATCCGGCGCTCGGCTTGCTCCATCTCGCACTCCAGCAGTAAGATTTCCCTCACTTTAGATCTTAGCTCCTGCTGTGCGACCTCAGTTTTCTTCTCCACATCTGAATGTGCTGCCTGGGAAAGGAGACATAAAGTTCCAAATGTAAAAAGTCCTATCAATGTCTGTCTACTCCCCACACTACCTTTGTGAGAAAGTGGATGTAGATTACATTTAATCTGACTACTGTGTCTGTAATAGTAGTTGTATGTTGCTTAAGGATATATTGTAATTATTTGCCATCTACTATTAGAGCTCCATTTTCATTGTGGGTGTGAATCTACTACAATGTTTACTTCTACCAATACTGATAGCTAATAGATAATTAATGTGTGTTGGGTGTAAAATGTTGGGGACATTTATCATTTTAGTTGCCTAAGGTCTTTCGGCCTTGAGTTAACTAGTGAACCTGCAGGGCGCTCAGTCTCTTCTCTTTCTCGGTCAGGGTCTCGGTCAGGGCATAGCCGTGGGTACTGACATCCTCCACTGCCTTACTCAGTGAAAACTCAGGCGTGCCTAAAGGGCCACACGAAGGCATATGTATGCTTCTGATAAACCAGGTGTTAATCTAGTTAATAAATAAATAATAATAATAAAAAAAACACAGTAGGGCTTTAACGCTAGCTTTAAATAAATGTAGCATTGAGTACACGATAGTTATTTGGTTTGGCGCTAGCCTTTAGCTAATAAAAACGGTAACATTATTGAGTGTCAAAACATGTCTATTACTGTTACTTTTTATAGTTAATTTAGCTTTTTACAATGCCACACATTTTATTTAATATCAACTTACCATCTTCACTGTGTCTTGAGTTGGACATCTGGGCGTCAGCCAGCAAAGCTGGCTTGTTAGGGTCAAACATAACTGCTATATTTAGCTAATGTCCGCCTCGCGAAACGTAGCCTTGTCAAAGTAACACACTTTAGAGCCAAAGGAGATGGTAGCTACGATGATTTGAACTTATTCACTGACTAAATAAATACATTTAGCGTTAGTGTTGAAGTTGTAAAGCTACTGTGAAAGGAAGAGTTAATGCTGATGTAGGTGTTGTTTATTATATAGTTATTCTAGATATTGTATTATATAGTATAGTGTTACAAAGACTAAAACTTGTATTTTTTTAATTAACATATTGAAGTCCTGTCTGACGATACAAACAAACTACAGCTCCCAGCATTCCCTTCGTGCGCTAGCCTACTTCCGGTCTCTCTCGCTGCTAGCTGGCTGCAACAAGGTTAGACACGATCTTTGACAGATGTTGTAAACACGTGTAAATATCTTTTTACTTTATTCGTTGGTCTCTAAATGAAGTCAAATGCTTGTCGCTCGCTGCTGTGCTTTCAGTGGAGCCGTGCAGTTTACGGCGGCAGTGGAAGAAGTGGAGGATGGAGGACACTGACAGGACACCCCAGTCTGAAATATGCCAACATTCCAGAGGTGAAGCACTGGGGTACAGTCGCACCAAAACGCCTATATCACGGTGATTTGGGGGATTTGTATGAGAATAAGTCTGTTCAGAGGCATATTAAGCAGCTCATGGAGGAATACAGTGACCTCAGCCGTAAGTTAGAGCATGCTGGTTTCAGCGAGTCAGACAGAAAAGTGTTTATTAAAAAACACACAGAGTTGCTGCCTGTGGCAAATCTGTTTAAGAGTATTGAAGGAGCTCTGAAAGACCTTGAGGACGTCCTTTCACTTATTTATGGTAAGTTTTTTTATTATCCTGCAAGTGACAAAATAGATAGATTGAACTTAAGGTGTGAAGAATGTTGTATTAAAGGTGAAGGTGTAATCTACCTGTTTTCGGCTTCAACTTTAATCAATTCAGTTGGCAGTAACTTGCACTTACATAAATGCTTTATATAAGTTCTATTATTACTACAGCTGGCGTTTACATTATTGCACAAATATGTTTCTTATTTCTCATATATTTGCAGCTTTAAAAAGGATTTTTTTATAAGTAAGTAAGTAACTGTTCAGTTGAAATCAGCATCAAACGATCTTGTCTGCAGGTTCAGCTGGTACCAAAGATGAAGATAAACAGCTGACTCAGCTGTTAAAGGACGAGGAAGCACAAATGTCTCAAAGGATTTTGAACTTAAGAAAAGATGTAAGTGCACATAGTATAAGTAATGGAGAGGAGGTTTAGGGGCTTTTTAGAAAAATATATTTTCAGTAAAAAGTGTGTCATTTACTGTAGAAGCGTATCTGTCAGTAACTGACTTGATTGAATAATTGAGTAATATAGAAATGTGTTATAGAAATTTCAGTGTTAATGGTTGTATCCTATTTCTCACCAGTTGATCAAAGCTCTTGTGCCCGCTGACCCTCTTGACTCCAGCAATATTCTGTTGGAGGTTGTATCGGGAAGAACAACAGGAGGTATGACAAAATGCTCATGCCTACAGTGTACTGTACATTTTCCTAAAGCTTATGTTATGTGGTTTTCTGGTTTCAGGTGACATCTGTCAACAATTCACCAGAGAAATGTTTGACATGTACCAGGGTTTTTCCTGTTATAAGAACTGGGATTTCGAAGTTTACAACTACACACCTGCTGAGTATGGTAAGTCAAACTTTTACGACTTTTAATAGCAAACTATTTTGTTTTCTTGCTCTATTTTGTACCATTGTTGGTGGGCACACTGCTGTGAACAGGACTATTATTTTTTTTAATCAAAAAGAACTTTTGAAAAGTTGAAAATAGTGAAATGGTGTTTTACCTCTGGTGGCTGAGAGTGTCTCTATTCTTTTTTTCTAGTTACTGTCTAGTTTAATTTATCTCACAATTAAAACAGGTTCACATATAAGTATAAACTTTAGACAGCACCTTATTTAGCAGTGGTTCTAAAAATTGTAGATACACAGCTACAAAATGAATGAAACGGTGGCACTGGGATGCTGACACAATTATACCATTATTGCTTGCAACCATTAGTGGGTACACAGACATGCCAGAGGAGAATACACATTGCCAGTGTAATAATATAGACAGAAGCTAAAGTTTATGTTGTTGTTGTTTTTGTGTTTATTTTTTAACTGGAAATATTTTAGACTTGTCCAACACAAGTGTATCTACATTCAGCATTGTTTGCTGCGTTGCACTAATTACTGTAATAGTAGTAATTCCTTCTGTTTTTTTTTTCTGGGGCAATTCAGAATGACTGTTGACTGTATCTTTCAGGTGGTTTGCACCATGCAGCAGTAAGAATAGTTGGGGAGAATGTATACAGACATCTGAAGCATGAAGGAGGAACACACCGGGTGCAAAGGATCCCTGAGGTGGGCCTCTCCTCCAGGATGCAGCGTATCCACACAGGAACCATGACTGTGATTATCCTTCCTCAACCAGCGGAGGTATGCTCTACTTTTAGCACTTGCTTTTTCATCAGTCTGTGTTTATTTTCATGTCTAATGAACATGCCTTTTGTAGTTTGATGTCCGCATTGATCCAAAGGATCTTCGCATCGACACATTCCGATCTCGAGGTGCTGGAGGCCAAAGTGTCAACACAACAGATAGTGCAGTGCGCATTGTTCATCTTCCTACTGGTAAAATAGGCCAGAATAGTTCCCAAGTTACTTTATGCTCTGGACAATTCTGCCTTAGATCTCATAGAAATATCAGGCCATCTGTTTCAATATAGTTTTCCTACCCTTCCAACAGGTATAACCGCCGAGTGTCAGCAGACTCGCTCTCAGCTGCAAAACAAAGACACTGCCATGCGTGTGTTGAAGGCCAGGCTCTACCAGAGCATGATGGGTAAAGAGACTGAGCAAAGGCATACAGCAAGAAAGCAGCAGGTGGGTGAACCTTTCTCACAGGTGACGTTTTACTAGGAATATGAATTAACAAAAATTTGTTCATTTGAACTATGTCTTTATTCCTCATTCCTGTATATGTAAGTGCAGGTTGGCACACGTTCTCAATCAGAGAGGATTCGAACCTATAACTTCAGCCAGGATCGCGTAACAGACCACAGGACTGGATATGTTACTCGAGATATTAAGGTTAGATGTTAAATGTATGTCAGAATTTGGCATAAGTCATAATCAACCTGTACAGTTTGTCATACTTGTAATTTGCGACACTTGTGTCTTTGTTTGTTTTATGGCCTTTTCTTTCTAATTATTCAAAATGGTCATGTTTGTGGTTCATGTTTAGGAGTTCATGAGAGGGCGGGAGGCTCTCGATGATCTTATCTCTGGCGTTCTTGCGCATGCAGAGAGGGAGGCTCTTCTTGAGGTGGCCGAGAAAAGCAGCAGTCTGAAACGACCAGAGTGTTGATCAGTATGCCATTTGTCGGGGGGATTTCTCCAGCACATCTTGTTGTGCTGTAACTGAATACAATAGCTGAAGCACACATTGTAATATTAATATTGCAGTTTTACTTGTTAAGTAATCACATTTTTAAAAATGCTATGTGAGGCTGAAGCTCTTATTAATAAGGTTTTTATTTTTGTAATAAAATATTAAATTGCATATTTTGTGTCAAAGTAATTCACTATATAACAAAACAGCTTAATAAATGAGTCATATGTATTTTTAAATGACTAATATTGTAAACTGGAGGACATTTAAAGTAGCTTATTAAACAAAAGTACAGTTTCCTCCATGGTTCTTTGCCAGTCGGGGTGTGGTAAAAGCAGCTATCAGCTGTATACACACACAATTATTAAAAGCCTGTCACACCCTGCATCTATGTGCCATATAAAACCTCCTGTACTGTACAGTACTGTGGCTGATTGAATTCTAACTAGTGAAATTATTTCTGAACATTGTTTATTGCATTTTGGGAGATTTTAAGTTTCTTATATTTTAAAATAATGTTTCTGACAAAATTATTTAGTGTATAGTCTTTTATTAAGACAACATTTTCCCATCTTATACTGCTTTATGAAAATATGGCAGCTATTCACTTTAACTGAGTTCTGGAGCATTTCCATAATCCTTTCTAGCTTTTTATAATTTATACTGATAAAAAAAAACACATGAAAAAGAATTCAAAAGTTTTTTGAATTGCTTTGTATGTAGGTACATCTACACTTACCAGACTACGGGAATGAATAAAACGAGGACACTGGGATCATTATGTATGATGTAAAGACAACCTTAAGACATAAGTGTTGCAAACTTGACAGATCTCGGTACATAAAAGATTGTGTACCATTTTTTTTAGGATTAGAAATATTTATTTTTAAAGAAAAAGCATTGTGGGTTTTTTTTTGGTTTTTTTTTTTGCTGTTTGAATTTTTTTGGTCAATATATCCTAAAACATCAGAACAAAAAAAGACTTGCACAAAAGTATTAGAAAAAACATTTTTAAGATCAAAATGCTGCATCTTATTGTCAAAACTTTCCTAGCAAAAATTTGATAATTTGTGTAAATGTCTTGTTTTGCTGCATTCTGGCTTGAAGGTTTTAAGTGTGTCAGTCAATCGTCATTGTCTCTCTGTCGAAGGCTCCTGGATTTGCCATTCTGTGTCTTGTTTTTCTTGAATGAAGTAGGTCCACCTTCGTCTCCAAGGGAGGTGATGATGCGTTCCTTGAATTTCGGTTTGGGCTCTGGTGGCAGGTCACCTGGCACGCTTGCTGAGCTTCCTTCCACCTGGGGTAACTGTAAGTCCACATTTGCACTAGAAAGGAAAGGAAAAAAGAAACGGTCACAGTCTTTTATTAGCTACTGGATATGTGACCAGTCTTTATCAGGGACTGTGGGCTGCATGTGAATCAAGCAATGCTCTATCAGTATGCTAATCAACCATTCAAACTATACTTAAACAACTTTGAATTCTTCACTTGGGACACCTACTATGGATCTTCCACTTGCTGGATTTGTTCCCAGGCCCCATATGGATTGGCAGCTTTTGCCCTTTTGGGTTGTGTCTCCCTTTGTGTTGCCTCTTCTTCTTTCTTCTTGGGTTCAGCTGCTGTGCTTAGGACCTCTTCGTCTTTATTCTTTTCTGGAGCCTCTTCTTTTGGAGTATCATCACTGGCTTTATCTTCTACCTCCTTTTCTAAGAGCTCAGCCTCTGCTTTTCTTTTCTGCAAACAAAGTAAGAAAAGCTGTGAGCTCTGGCTTTTGTTCTTCATTGAAAAGCAAAAATGAAATTACTACTGATTCTTACTTATAAAATATTCTCTCACCCTGAAGCTGATCTTTGGGACTTTTGGCTGCTGGCTGCTTTGTTCAGGGACCTCAGCCTCTTGAGCTGCCGGAGTTGGGTTGGAGCTCTCCTCTCCCCCTGAGAGTGGCTCTGGTTGAGGCGTTGAAGGTTCCTCCTGACCCTCCCCCTCTTTGCTAGACCCAGATACTGATTCCTCATTCAAAGGAAAGTCTGCTGGCCTCTCCCAGCTCGACTCTGTAAAGTGAGAAAACACAGTCTGTCATACCCAAAAGTTATCTACATAAAAATAAGAAATAAAAGCCCCAAAATGTTAAAGCATACAGTAAATAAGTGGATTATATTGCGATTAAAATAAAGTGTAAATATATACAAAACATATTCCACCTCCAGTGTCTGTGTTATAGTAATACACATAACCATCAGGACTGAATGCTTCAATCCAAGGACATCCAGAAAAGCTCTAAAGTGGAACACAATATTTAAGTATTAATGCATGAAATCGGCCACAATAAAAGCAGAATACTGTAGTTTACAATAAAATGCATCCACGCAGAAACAAAAAGTGATGAACCTCAGTTTCTGCAGACCGTGCAGAGGCCAAACCTTCTTCCTGGAAACCTACTGGTTTTCTCCATTGAGATTCTGTAGTTAAAAAAAAACAAACAGACAACATAATACCACAACCATATTATACGATCTTTTTCCGCAGAATGATTAATAATTTTGTGGAAATATGGTGCTGATTTACTTTATGTGTCAAAGAGGAGTTATGTTTTTATGTTTCCTCACCTCCAGTTATTGTGTTGTAATAGTATGTTTTTCCGTCATCTGTCTGTCCTTCAACCCAAACCTGTGTTTCTTCTCGGTGTGTGGGCTTGTTTTTTGCTTTCTTCTCCTTCTTTTGCTGTTTTCTGGACTGTGGTTTTGCATGAGGTTGTGCCTGAGGTTGTGCCTGTGCTGTTGTTTGGGGTGGTGAACCTGATCCTAATAACCCCCAAAAAGGAAATTAAAAAACATCTAAAGTGCAAAAGATTCTCCAACGTAGTATCATCATACTACACGGGTTTAATAAATTATCTAACAATTACCTGTTGATTCCCTTTCCATCCTCTTCAGATCTTCCTCATATGCCTTTAATGCTGCTTCCTCCATTGCTGCAAACTGTTTTGACATACGTTCCTCCTTCTTTGCCTGATCAACACTCTTCTTTTTAATCTGCAGAAAGAAAGGTGGTATGACATAGGTGACAGCTGCTAGTAGCCAGTTAGGAGACAGCTTTTAGTCAGAGTGTAAATGTCTCAACCTTATCTCTCCTGCCAGCCCTGAGCACAGTGCCAAAAAAGGCAAGTTGTTTTGGCTGGTAATACTCATGCCTGTGCATGCTCAGCTTAGAAGCCCTGTCTGTGACTCTAGTGTATGTGTTGTGTAGATTATGCAAACAGTAAATGTATTAGCATCTGTGGGTTTGTGATCAAACAAGCAAACGGAGGGTGTGTAGGAGCTAAAACTAAAACTAAACCATTTAAAAAGTGAGGTCAAATGAGGAACAAATAAATCTTAAACTGCAGTTTCTGTCAAATATTGTTATGCAAATTTTATTTATTTTTGGTTCTTTTAAATTAATAGAGATATTTAATCACTCACAACTTGGAAATACTTCACTCATAATAAGTGGATTGACTTATTCCCTCCTTTAGCATCCAAAGAAAAAAGATAAGTAAAAGTTCATACCTCTGAGATTTTGGCAGCCACATTTTCTTTGTGATTCTTCCCTCTTTCGTGGAACTCAATGCTCTGGATAGCAAAATAAACATGTTAAGATTAGCACAACATGTGGATACTCCTCTTAGCTACATGAACCGTATCTTTTGATCGACTTACTGGTTTATTATCCGCAATCCAGCACTTGCAGTACTGACAGAATTTTCTTGGTTGTGACTTCCAGTAGTCTGCCCTAAAAGTGCAAAAGTAACGTTATTTTATATTATATCTGGATCAAAACATGTATGACTCCCAATTAGCCTATAAGATAATTTAGCTAACTGCCTTAATCCCTGTGTTTGGCTAAATAATTTACACTGTGGTTGCGCTAACGCTGTATATATTAAATCTCAAGTATCTCTTTACTTACATTGCGATTATAGAGATGAAAAACGGAGAAGAATAAAAAAAAAAACTTAAATTAAAAGACAACCACTTCCCACATTAATGACAACACTGTCCATTAATAAAGACGTCATTTCCCGTTTCCGCCCAAACGAGCCATGGAAGGAGTGTTTAAAACTTAAAGTTAAAAAGCAAAAAACGGAAACACTCATACAGACTTGTCAAAACACAACAAAAGATAAAGATAAAACCATAAATAAATATATAAATAATATATTAACTATGTTCATACTATACGTATGATCATATTTAATGTTTTTGACGTGGGGCGCTATGTATGGTTTCCCATATGGTCTAGCGGTTAGGATTCCTGGTTTTCACCCAGGCGGCCCGGGTTCGACTCCCGGTATGGGAACTTCTTTATTTTGTAACTGATTTACATTCGTTGACTTTTTCTGACGTTTGACATAAACGTACTGTCAGAATCCCTTATGAAATTAATTAGTATTGCCTCTCAAAGGAAATGCGTGGACTATATACTTCTCATGGCCTTATGACATACTTTTATGTCTATTTAAAGTGAACACTTTGCCACCAGAATAAAATAGAAACATTTAAAAATGCCACACAACATGCAATAATCCTTTATTTAACAAGGTGACTCCCGTCTATAGTACTATAGTGGTTATCCATGTTCTTAAGGATATATAATCAAGCGTAAGCAAAGCTGGACAAAATAATCAACCATAACATAACATCAGAATAAGAAATCTTCAGATGACGAGATAAGGGATAAGGGCACCGGTATGATGCCGTTTTGTGGCGTCATCAGTGAGGGCCAGGGCGAACGTTACGCCTGAATTCCGCGACAACCTGACCGACCATCGACTTTCATTGAGCTTGAGCCGGTTTGGTGGAGCTAATCGGATTTCTGCGCATTTCGGTGCAGAAGCTCCTGGGCTGCCCATGAACGGCGCCATGGCCGCGTCCTCACACCGGATGATGCTGGGTCCGCTGGTGGCAGCCATCGACCAAGGCACGAGCTCCACTCGGTTTTTGGTAAGGCAAGGCACACAGTTAGGGATTCCCCTGAGTGCAAGCTAGTTAGCTGTTTGTGTATCCGATATTTAATATTTGCTTATAAACGTGCATAAGATGGGTAATTATATTGTACAGCCTTTGTTTGATAACCCAGCAACTTTGTTGGATGTGAAATGCTGTAACGACAAATGGTCGTTTTAACGTATTGTTAGGGGCTTTAGTGTCCAAAGCAACTAACTTAGATTAGCAACAGCACCTTGCTACGATTATGGTCAACAAATTTTTGGTTTCTGGACTATGGCTCTGCTGTCAGGTTAACTAAAAATGGAAACAATATTTAGCCGTAGCCTCATACAGAATGGAAGGTATTGGATTTCACTTGCTGTTTCTGTAAAAATAAATAAATAAATAAAAAGGTCTACTTTTAAATTGTACATTTTGAATGAATTGCTATAAGAGTATCTCATGTGAAGGGCACTCCTTGTACAGAGAACAGGTGTGTTGATTTATTTGCTGGGTGTGTCAGACAGCTGAGTGACAGGACTTGGCTTGAGTTGCCTCAGCTTCTCTGAAACCTAAAGGAAGACTCAGGGCAACAGGTGGCAGAAGTGAGCTTCGTATAACTTTATATAGTAGACTGGATTTATTTTTTTCTTTACATCCATCACAGTGCTTCACAAAACAATGGTTGGCTATTTTTTTCTAATATGTTTTAACACTAACTTTCCGCTCTCTTTTAAGTCAGGTCAATGTCGTCACGACATGTAAAAATATATAATTACTTTTCTTTTTAACTAAATATTTTGTCAAGGGGTTGTAAGAACACTTTTACGACACAAAATGAGCATAAACACTCTTAATTCATATACAGCTGCACTGATTTCTCGTCTTTGTATTTGCAATAATATTAGTTTAATTTCTCTTCTCAGCAGCTGAAAATATGGAAGTTGTGTCTGAAAATACATCAGTAAAGCATTTTTTATCCTTTGTGACTATTGTTATAACATGTAAATCACCTACAACCTGTTCAGGCTGGACTGAACAAGAATATAATCGGAAGACCGGCAAGTTAATAAAGTAATACATTGGAATCAGAAATCCCTCCAAGCATTCATTAGGAGTTACCAAGAGTAAGGGCTTGAGTAGGGGTACAGTGAATGAATGCTTAGTGAGCTTTTAGTAGATGAAGAAAGAATATAGTAATGAGTAATTGGCTAAAGTGTCACACTTTCTCTTATGTGCTTTTGTCTTTTTGAAGGTGTTTAATTCAAAAACAGCAGAGCTCCTTAGCCATCATCAGGTGGAAATCAAACAGAGCTTCCCCAAAGAAGGGTAAGTAAAAAGACTAATCTGATTTTATCAAAAAAAGGCGTCACACAGAATTTCTTTGTTAAAACGTCACACAGAATTTAGAAATGTGTAGGTCTTTTTTTTGTCCTGATGTCTGTTACAATTTTTAGATGGGTGGAGGAAGACCCCAAAGAAATTTTGCAGTCTGTGTATGAATGCATGGAGAGGACGTGTGAAAAACTTACCCAGCTGAACATAGATATCTCAAATATAAAAGGTATGCACACATATTTGCTCCAATTATTAAGAGATACTCGGGCATACTTTGATTCTGTGTCAAACAGGTGTTTGCAAGCTAAAATTACTGTAAATTATTTCTTTAATTTGTCCAGCCATTGGTGTGACCAACCAAAGAGAAACCACACTTGTGTGGGACAAAGAGACAGGAGAGCCTTTGTACAATGCAATCGGTAAATCTTTCATTAATTGTTCATCATTTCCATTTATCCTGGCACTGCTTATTATACCTAATGGGGATCAGCTGGAATTGTTGAATTTAACTGATTTGACTCTTAAATAACTGCAGTATTTTATTGCAGTTTGGCTGGACTTGCGGACTCAGTCAACAGTTGAACGTCTAATTAACAAAACCCCAGGAAGGAATAAGAACCATTTGAAGGTGAGCTCCTGGCCTGTTCCTAAATTTCTTCTATCTACCTCATCTGTTTTTATTGTACTTTCTTGGGGAATGTTGGGTGTTCAGTTTCAAGAGCTTAAATCTCCACAGGTGCTGGAAGTGAAATTATTATCATGTTCTGGGCATGACAGCAGGTCGGACTGACTGTTAAAGTAATATCGGCCAGTTGTTGATGCTCACAGTTGAAGTTTATAGCCGCTTATTTTTAATTTTTATTGCTTTTTGAGGAGGCTGTGTCTTCACGTCCATTTTTGATGTAGCTTTTCTTATGTCATCTGCCATTTTTAATCTGTATTATTATTTATGCATCTTGGAGTTTGAAAACAAATTCACACTACTTGACTTTTTTATGTCATTGTCTTCCTGCAGCACAAAACAGGACTCCCCATTAGCACCTACTTCAGTGCAGTAAAACTTCGCTGGCTGATGGACAATGTCGATGAGGTTCACGAGGCTGTTGTGTCTCACCGGGCCATGTTTGGCACTGTTGACTCTTGGCTCATTTGGGTAACCAAAGATCTCCTAACTAAACCACTGAAATATTAAATGCAAATGTGGAGCCAACCGTGACGACTGTCTTTTTGAGCGTATTTTCGATTACTGCCCAACAGTGTTTGACAGGAGGAAAGTCAGGTGGAGTCCACTGCACAGATGTCACCAATGCCAGCAGAACCATGCTGTTTAACATTCACACTATGGACTGGGACCCAGAGCTCTGCAAGTATGACTCCTGTCTTTATTTTTGTTATATGAATAATATCACTGACCTTTACTTTGAAATTCACGCAATATTTTTCTATAGAAAAATGAATGGACATCAGAATAAACATGGTCATTGCTCTTCCCTCAAATTCCCATCAGATATTTTGGTATTCCCATGGAAATCTTGCCTAGAGTGAGAAGTTCTTCAGAAATATATGGTCTCATGGTAAGCTGGTTTACCTTTGATTGTCTTTCCAAGTCTAGTCTACTTATGGAGTTTATTGCAATATTATCAAGGTTTGGGGTTTTTTTGTTTTGGTAAATGTGCTTTCAGATTGTTCTGTAAGTGCATGACAGTTGACTGAGAAATTGTTTTAGGCATTTTTTTGTGTGCCATTGTCTCTCTTCTCTCACTGGTAGAAAATATGTACTAGCAGGGTAAGTTACACTCGTCGTCACTATTTTAACTCATCTTGCAAAGTAACCCAACCTGCTTCTCTGTGACCAAGGTAAATATGCCATCATGCAGTGCATTTCCAAGATTTATTTGAAGGAAAATTTTATAGTACTTGAGCTTTTAATTTACACAATTAAAAGAAGAAAATATGTCAGGATTGAACCAGTTGTGTCCCAGTCTTGAAGCAAAACAGATTTGACCGGCATTTAGAAATGTATGGATGTTGAGCCTCTGAAGTCACAACTTAAGCACAAAACTCAATCTTGCTTAGTTGCAACTAACTGTACATTAACATGAGACCCTGTTCACATGAGGAAAAAAAATCCCAATTTACTATCATCAGTTAGATTTGATAAATATTATTCAAGCTTACAGAGTTGATATTTATTTGTCTTGATTCTGGACTATTTCAAAACTCAAGTCATAACATTTTATGTCTCTCTTTTCCTTACACACATGTGGATTGTGGTGGCTCAAAAGTTAGTGGACAGAGTTTGAATAGTTTCAGTAGATTAGTCAGTGTAAAATGTTAAAAAAGCCACAGGGACAAAAACAGGACATGAACGTTTGTATGTGAAGAAGGTCAGCTTGTGGTGGTGAGCTTCAGACAATTTCCTCCCTCCAGATGCAGCAGGCAGCTGTTTCATGAGCTGAGCACATGAGCTGTTTCATGCGCATGCTATACATTTAAATAGCAACTGTTTGCTAGCATGATTGCCAAAACAAGACAGTAAGGGCTCATTTGGAAATGTACTGGATGGTCCTTATCCCTCCCCTGTTTTTGTTGTGGCATGCTGCTCATCTGGTTGTCACTGATGCCCACAGCTCTCCTGACACAGTCTTCCTCTGCAAACACATCCCATCACATCTCCCAAAACTCTTCACTCTTTTTTTTTTTTTTTTTTTTACAGTTTGTTTACCCAACTTTTGTCCTCTTCCTTTAAACTTTTAAACACCAAAATCGAAAGCCTCATGAAGGAGTGAAGACATTTTGATTTATACAGGTTCACAATTGTTGTTTTCCCTCACTGTTTGTTTCACTGGTACAGCATGTAAAAATGCGGTGGTAGGAATAAAATCAATATGTTTTTGTTATTTGGCTTCATGTAGTCAAATAATGTGTTGCTGACGGGGGCAAGGTTTATGCTTGCGTTAATTTTTTTCCAATGATAACAGTAATTGAGATTCATTCATTTGACCAACAAAAATGTCCAGTTAAACTATACCTAGGTGTAGTTTTATTAAATGATAAGTCAGTTCATTCATATGTTTAAAGATTTAAATGTGAAACCCACATGATGCTATAACCACGAACAAAACAAATTGTTTGATTTCAGTAGGGCTCAGTTGAATTAAAAAAAAACAACACATCTTTTCATTTGACAGAAATCTGGGGCTCTTTCAGGTATCCCCATTTCAGGGGTAAGTTCAGCACTTTCTTTTTTTTCCCCACCATTTTACTGATATTTTTAAGAATGAGTAAACTGACAAATATATGTATCGCATGTGAAAACAGTGTCTTGGGGACCAGTCTGCAGCACTTGTTGGACAGATGTGTTTTCAGGATGGACAAGCTAAAAACACGTAAGAGGCTTTGTATGTTTTTATAATTGCATGATTTTCAGCTTTTTCTTTTGTTGGAAATTCTCATAAAGGTTTATGTGTGTTTCAGGTATGGAACAGGTTGCTTTCTCTTGAGAAACACTGGAGTCAAGGTACGTTGCTTAGGATTTATAATTCAAATTCAGGATTTTAAATTCAAAGTTAATTAATACTATCCATGAATTGGGGTTGTACATTGTGACATACCTGCCCACATTGCCAGCTTGTCTGTACCATTTTGCTGTTGTTTTGCAGCCCGTGATGTCTGACCACGGTCTTCTGACCACTGTGGCATACAAACTTGGCCGGGACAAACCTGCCTGTTATGCACTAGAGGTACTATAGAGAAAGGAACCCTTTCAAAGAAAACGTGAAAAGTGTACACAACCAACTCCGGTTGGGTGCGGGATACTGTACTGTAATGTATGAAAAGAGATAAATGTGATGGCATCGCCTCATTCCTTCACTTCACACATGTAGTCTTTTATTTATTTTTTTGTTGTTGTCGTTGTATATCTTGTCAGGGGTCTGTGGCCATTGCAGGAGCTGTGGTTCGTTGGCTGCAGGACAATCTCGGGATCATCGGATCGTCTGAAGAGCTTGGTAGGTCCCCACTTTAAGTTTGAAACAGTTAGTGTTCATCAAGTATGTTCATCCGACAAAATTAAACGATTTACAACTTTGTTATACTGACTTCTGGGACTCTTGTATTTAGGGAATTGTAGAAAAACATTAATATATAAATTAATTCTGTATAGCTATTGTATGATTAAGTAGATTTTCCACGTGTTCCTGTGCAGAAAAGTTGGCTGCATCGGTTGGTACATCCTACGGTTGTTATTTTGTTCCTGCATTTTCCGGTCTTTATGCACCTTACTGGGAGCCTAGTGCAAGAGGGTAAGATCCAGGAGATGAAATCAAAAGTGTAATGAACAAAATTCTTCACACAGCCTGCTGAAGCGAGTGTTACTCGCTGAATCACTCAGTCTTGATCTTTCTCTGTGCCGCAGGATCATTTGTGGATTAACTCAGTTTACTAACAAGAGTCACCTTGCGTTTGCTGCACTGGAAGCCGTTTGTTTCCAGACCCGAGAGGTAAGTCCTCTGCCTTTCTCAAACGAGCCATCTGAGAAAACTGCTGACGTCTGGCACAAGCATTTTTGATGAACATTTCTGCGATTTCAAAAGGCCATTTATTTTCATGTGCAGCGTGAACATTAATTTTTTATTTTTTTATATTTAAATGATTAAAAGCAGGTATTTGTATCCTAAATGTGTAAATTTGTTTGGGTGCAGATACTAGATGCTATGAATCAGGACAGTGGAATCCCACTAACTCAACTTCAGGTGGATGGAGGAATGACATCTAACAGGCTGCTAATGCAGCTGCAGGCTGACATTCTCTGTATTCCTGTTGGTAAGATTTCCAAGAAATCTTAACTTATTCTAGCTATTTTGTCATGTATGTTAATTGAGTCACTAGATACCAGCCAGTTTCTGTATTGAATTGTTTTTGCACTTCACCTGACCTGGAAATGATTCCAGTCTGCCGTCACGAGGACAATGCATAGCTTTTATTTCTAGTCTGAGGAGCGAAGACTAATATCTGATTAGACATGAAAATACAAGAAGACTCATGACAGTGGACAGGTTGAGACGTTGAAAAATGGTAGCTCTGTGTTATATGTTTTAGGTCTGACAGAAAAAAAAAACATTGTCTTCATTGTTATTTTTAAATTAAGATAAAATCCACTTTTTCAAACACATTTGGAGAAATGGGTAAAGATCATAATTAGTTAGTTAGACTCAAATTATAACGTGCAACCAGAATTATGCAATAATATCTACATTCTTAGTGTCTAGGTAAAAAAGATGCAAGAAACACGCCTGCATCATTTACATGGTTACAAACTCTGGCAGTGACCCGACTGGTTCTTCAGTCAAAAAGAACCAGTCGGAAAGTATCCCAGAAGGTGACATACAAATGAACAGTTGTAGTGTTATTGTTACTACTACTGCTAATAAAACAAGGAAAATTATAATGTTGTTAAAAGCAGGTGGAGAAGCTCCTATTTTAGTATATTGGTGCTGTGCTAATGTCAGTCATTTTGATCAGTAGAAATGATGCCAGCTGCTGTTTTCAGTGAAACCATCCATGCCTGAGACCACAGCCCTCGGTGCAGCAATGGCAGCAGGAGCAGCGGAGGGGGTGAGCGTGTGGAGTCTGAACCCAGAGGACCTGAGTGAAGTCACATCAGAGAAGTTTGAACCTCAGATCAACCCTGAAGGTGCACTGAGCTGCTGTTCTCTACACAACTTCCCTTGTTTCCTCAGTAGCTGCTGTCAACAAAGTATTTATAAATGATGTGCTCTACAGAGAGTGAATTTCGGTATGCTCGGTGGAAGAAGGCAGTTGAGAAATCTATGAACTGGGAAACGACGGAACCTGTTTGTAATGGAAACGGTAGGCAAGACCACACCTAGCCGAAATATTATGATGTTCACGTGGGGGGACAAACTCCTAATGCATCCAAAGTGTAGCCAATATGCAGGTTAATTAGTCTGATATAGGTAAGTAATGGCTATCTTCCGCAGTTAGTGTTTGTAATTCCTGTGATGTGATTCGCTCCCTTAAATCCATAATGATGCAGGTTGTGCCATGAATGATTCGTGAGTACAGGACATTTAAAACTCTGTTTTGAAATGACCCATTTGTGACTTGATGTACAAGCATGAAAGAAATACTTTCAGATTTGAATTGCATATGACATATTTTACGTATAATTAAGTTGATGTATGTATTCACTACCTTTTAATGTTTGGTGTTTAACTGAATCCTGACTTTTTAATTTGTGATTTATATGTATTAGTTATGACCACTGAATTATTGCAGCTTAACCTTTCCTCTGTTTGGACGATCCAACAGGTGAATCTAGTATCTTCAGCAGCATCCCCCTGGGCTTTTACATCATGGGCAGCATGTTGATGTTAATTGGTGCAAAATACATCACAGGTCAGTTTGTACTTGCTCAGTACTCATTGTACTGCAATGAGTGTATAATATTCTCTTTGGCATAGACTTACTAACACTGTTGCACTGGTTCTATGTGTCTTTAACAAACATTTGTGTATTTTCATTTAGGTGAATTAAGTTATTGTTTGGCTTTCATTTTTCCAAATGGACAAAATGGCCATCTATTAAAACAGCACTTTTGAACAAACCTGAGTGACTGCTCTACACATTATTAATCTAAGTGTAACTGTTCAGGAATTTGTTACACTGCATGATAATATCAGCTGCTTTATGCTTTCAACTCTCCAAAATACATCTGGTTAGAATCCCCAACATTTGTCACGCAAGTTGGTGTGATTTTCAATGAAGCATCCAGCTACTGTAAACATGTCATGTTTGAGTAATGTGATGGTAGATAGAATGTTAACCTGTGTTGAAATATAAAATTTGTTTGTGTGTTAAGGTCCCAACTAGCCATAGGTTCTTGGAGGCATTAAAGAAAAACAGCTGAAGTGGAAACAAATGCTTGATACTGGACCATCGCTCTCTCGGTTCAACTTTTTCCAGAAGGCATTCCTGCAGAAATAAACTCCTCAGGAATTTTGCCACTGACCGGAAAACTGGGCCGAGTTACTGAACAGGACTGACCAAAAGGGATACTTTCTTATTTTGCAGACAAAAAGACATTGCTGTATTAGATAGATTTTAGCAGCAACATGCATGCAGTGTTTTTTTATTTTACAGTGTTGATACGGTATAAATTGTGAGCCTGTATTTGTAGAAACTGTCCTGATGGTAGATCAGATTGCTGTTATCTATTTACAGCTGTGTTCAGCGATGTCCTCTGTCTAATTTGCATTACTTCGTTGCAGCACTGTGTAATGGTCTTCTAACAGTAAACTTCGACGTTTTGTTGAATAAGACCCTTCACTATGAGCTAGAGCACTTTATATTTTTTGTTCTTTTGTGGGACCTTTGTACCAACACGTCTATAGATAAACCTTTTTTCTAACATTTGGGATTAGGACGTAGAAAGTTGGAGATACAATGGAGTGAAATGAAAGAAGGGATAACAACGTATGTGCGGACAAGATTTCTGCTGGGAATGATGTTCATGTACTAAAATGTTTATCATTGTTGTTTGCACTGATCAGCCACAACATTAAGCCCCCCTGGTGGTTTTGATGTTGTAGGGGTCAGCATGTGCTCTCTGACTGCTCTGCAGGCCCATATGCAGCAAGCTGTGATGCACTGTGCGTATTGAATTTTTACAATGCTCACCCTTGTCCATCACAACAATTGCTATTAATGTTGTGGATGATTGGTGTGTGCAGGCATGCAATAATGGATATCGGTTTTTACACAGAATATATGAAGCCATAATTTCCACCGGCAATGCCGGGAGAACCAGGAAGCTCAATAATATTCTGTCTATCAGCCAACAATGCGAACATAAGTGTAACATAACTTTTTATATCAATCATCCAACATCCTCCACTGTTTTGACACTGTTTTATTTTCCACAAAATTGGATAATGTTTTGTTATCTGTAACCACTTATCCTGTTCGGGGTCATGGGGGGGCTTGAGCCTGTCTCTGCAGTTACTAGGCGAGATGCAGGCTGCACCCTAGACAGTTCTCCAGTCTATCCCAGGGCCAACACAGAGACATGCACAGACAGACTCAGTCACATTAACAGCCGATTGTTTTTTTTTTTGGTCACCAGTGAACCTGACATGCACACGCGAGCACAGGGACAATGTGCAAATTTAGTAATCACTAATCAGGTGAAACTCTACTATTCAGACATTCTAGCTCTCTAGTTACTGTATTTGTAAGCTCTTCAAACATGCCCAAACATGTTGTATGCATTTGTGAAGAAAAAAACGAAAGCATCTTCATTGTGCTTACATCATGTTGGAATTTCTAAAGTTAACACATCATTCAAAGGACCAGAAGAGCTTGAATTATTATACAACTAGATCTGAAGCATTAACCTTGAAGTGTTTCTGAATACAGATAGGTTGCTATTATTATACTTCTGTGTGCGTCTGAAAGAAAGAGAGCCAGTGATTCCACTTGATAGAGACATGGCTGGTATTTTATTTATGAAATTGTTCACTGTTTGCTCTGTGTAGTCATGCGATTATTTATTAAACTGTACAATTCACTGTAAAGGAAAGTATAAATTACTGTCAAAGTGGCATATTTAATTTAAGACCCATAACTGTGAAAATGTTTTGAACAATTTTACAACTCCTTTTGATTATTCTGTTCTGTTCAAGTCCTTGCAATGTATTTGTATTCATGATCTAAGAAGCATGCAATCATTTTCTTAACAGCATTTTGAATCCCTCTTCTGACGTTGCAGGTTGTGCTTACCTTTATATGTCTTGCTTGGTTTGAGCCACATGAATTGCAACAAGTTGCTGGTCATTTGGAAATGTAGTGTAACTGGTTTAAAATAAGGAAATAATGTGTACAAAATGTGTGGAAACAGGTTTGTCAGTAAGCATCATTAAAAATGAACTTTAACTGGTGAACTGGTCCTGAATATTCTGGCAAAACTGGGGTTTTAGATAAAACATTTACAGACAATAATTTAATTACAATCACTAGTTGACAGATTAATACGTGTGTTAAAAATTACTTATGAAACAAAGCTAAGTAGGTTGCTGCAGCAGGTGTTATCTGCTGTTAATGGTTTTGCAGTGCCGGTGAAGTTAGAATGTAAATCATAAAAAAAAAATTCAGTTTATCAGTCTTTTCAGTGGCTTTTTAATGATAAGGAATTATTTCCACTGCTGTTGTGACTCACTCTGACACGCACACACTGACGTTGGACTAACGCCAAGCACAACTTTCCACACTGTAGGGGAAAATCCCAAATAAATGGGAGCTGTTACCAAAGGAGTGGTTAGTCCAACAAATGCAAGTTATTCAATCCATGAACTGAATGACTTTGAAGTCCGGCTTCATCCTGCACATTTTTCAGAGGTGGAAAACCTGCAACAGGTGTGTAAGGATAAACTCACTTAACAGACTTATGTTTATTAGCCAAATCTCATCAAAAGAGGTAACAAAAATTACTCTTCTTTACATAATCTGCTTTATGGATTCACTAAATGATTTGGATACATATTTGGTTAATTATATAAGACTCGATTGTTTCCCTCGCTGTTTAGGAAAACATGTTCAGTGTTGCTCTGCAGTCAACTTACTTCTTCATCTACAAGGCTGCATTGTTCAGTGGCTTTGCTTATGAATGTAGCCGCACATTGAGCTTATTTGCATATCAACTGGTCCTCAACAGCTTGTTTTTTTTTTTTTTTTTGGGAATGGACTGCTTTCGTGCTCTTGTTGATAAGACATTTTCAGGATGTACTGCTTTTTTGGGGGGGGGGGGGGGGGGGGGGGGGGGGGTTAGATAAGGATTTCCTTTATATTTGTTTTTCCATAGATGATCCAGTTCTCTTTCTATGAATGTTTTCAGAAATTTGATGTAAACTTTATCTGCACAGACATTTCAGTAAACTAGCCAGATTTGCCCTCCAGAATTACCCTTCACCTGTGACAAACATTTTGTTACCTTTATTTTGAAGCTGACATGTGACTCACCTCAGTAATATGTTAACCAGGAAGTTGCTCCAGGTGTGGGACATTTTGTGTGGCAGTTGTTCCTCATTTTTTAACTTGTGGTGACAAGTAGAAAGGGGGGAGGTAGTTTGAGTCAGTTGTAGATTTTGTCTTATTATACTTCAGTATTTTTATTTGAGTTTTTATTATTATTTACACTTCATTTCGCTGCAAATTTTTTTCCCCACAAGGTGTGTGGGAGAGGAAAAACTTCAGTGTTAGGTGGAGTTTTATGCTATTGAATGACCTTTTGAACATGTTGGATCCAAGAGGGAATAACGCCAAAGGACGCCAGTTTTTGTCAGGGGGAACCAACTTCAGCCAGGACAATAAAGGTCAGTTTTCATATGGTAATGGGATATGCAGCGGTGCCAATTCCATCACCAGCTGTTTTGTTTCCGAGACACAGGCGAACAAGAAAGTCCACGTATGTATTTTGTGCGTTGACGTTGTCACACTGTTGACATAGGACTACAGGTCAAAAACTTAAAAATATGACTGAGTATTTTAACATTATCAACAATAAGCTGTAATTTAAAAACGAGCCTTTGTTATTTCAAACAAAAACTTCAAGTTGGTCGGTTTTCATGGCTCATGTTTGAGAACTGAACGTGAGGACTTGAATGCACTGTGTATTAGACAATCAACTGTGGCCCTTTTCAAAGATTTCAGAATAAACATATTTACTTATTTTCATAAGCATAAACTTACTATTATTAACATATACAAATGTACAGACAAGACAGTAGTAATACTTATTAATAACATATTTAACATTTTATTCTGAGTTTACATGTTTTAATATTTAACTATGACTGTGTCATTGTCAAGTCTAAAAGTGAAGTCATTATAAAATCAGGTTTTAAAATCTGTTTTTTCACTTGTCATGGAGCCTTGTTTAAGTGCTTAAGTGCTTAGTATTCAGTCTAATCTATATTGTATTGATAATGACATCACGCCTAAGTAAATAGCATGACAACTTTTCCATCCATTGCTTGATTGCCTAATACTTCTAGTTTATGAATGTTTGATATTAGTATTAACATATGCTATTAACTATGTTTTTTCATTTTAATTTTAAATTCATGCATTGTTACCGTATTTTTCTCAGGCTCTCTTATCACTGATCCCAATCCGCCGGGGTACTTTCAAACCGTCCACAAGAAAAACACAGTGAAAGAGCTGCTCATGATGAGACGTCAGGTAGGCAAACAGGTATTTCAACAGGACAAGCTGAAAATAAGTTTATCTCATATTTATGGTAGAGGTTGTCAGAAAATGTTGCAATCGCCTCCATGTACAGCATTTGAAATGTGCCTTATTTTGATTACAAGTATGGTCAAACTTTGTTCAGTATGAGGAAGGAGTTAAGCATTTCTCCACCTCAATGAGAGCAAAGTACAAGTCCTAACGTTAGTATGCAGATAATGTACAAGTAAGAACAAATGCGCATGTTTTTGCCACAAATTAATCAGTGAGATAAGCCAACTTATACAAGGTGGGGATAATAACAGCTGGGAAATTTTTCTCTTTCAGAAATGGAACTACTCATTTGAGGACAACAATTTTGAGCCTAAATGTAAACATCCAAAATTGGAGACATTTGTGAGTCCTTATCTCATAGGCACGCCAACACCAGTAAACCCAAATGTCACCCCTGAGTTCACTCCCCCTGCTGTTCAAAATGGAAACACTTCCCCACAACAACTGCAACATCTGCACGGCCAAATGGTCCCAACTGCTGAAGTCAAAATGACTTTATTTCACTGGCAAGTACAGCAAGAGGCGCAGAGAATTCAAGGTGTTTCTCTGGACCTGCTGAATATGCAAGATGCGGATGGTGACACGTATGTATTGACAAGCATGATCAATTTACTTAATAAATAATGGAAATGTATAATTGATTAAATTGGTTATAATTGTGCAACATACAACACAAGAAGTGTTGAGTTTTCATTTACAATTATGTAAGATTAGGCAGTTAATCTAGGGAAAGCATTTCCTGACTATGGGTGAATTAATGCTTTAAAAATTTACATAATATTAATGTATCAAGATAACAAGTGAGTGGGAAAGTATTTTTATTTTTTATTTTTTTCTTTATTTGTTTTAAGCGATGTCTTGCATAAAAAGTTCAGGTTTACGTTCAACGTTACTAATGAAACTATTTTGAACATATAGTTGAAATACAAGTAAACTATTTCTTATAAATAAAGCAATGTAGCTTCAGTAAAACATTATAATATGTAAAAGCTGGCTTGTGCTTCCAATTCTGGGAAGCCTGGCAAGGGACATGTGAGAGAAGCATTAATTGATGGGTGGCGAGATCTTGCAAAAGTTAAATTTCCCTTCCCAGGCTCCAAAGAAGTTATTTTCTAAACATTTTTTAAACATTTTAATAGCAGTGAATAAACATATGAATTTGTTATATTAAAATAATGAACTAATTTACTAAATTTAAAAGGTAAAGAATTAAATGTTCTTTCCAACCTCCAGATTTCTTCACATTGCGGTGGCACAAGGTAGACGGGCCCTGGTTTATGTGCTGGCCGGTAAAATGGCTCAGTGTGGCTCTCTGGACGTGAAAGAACACAACGGGCAGGTACAAACACTGGACAGGGTTGTATGTATACATATGAACTATTGCCCACACATGATTATTTTGTTACACGTGAGTAAAAATGGTTTTACGGCACACAGACGGCTCTTCAGATAGCAGCTGCCACCAATCAGCATTTAATTCTCCAAGACCTGATTTTACATGGAGCCCAGATCAACACTCAAGACTTCTGGGGCCGCTCACCTTTGCACGTGTGTGCTGAGAAAGGCTACTTTCTCAGTCTTCAGGTAACAATTCATAACTTGAAATAATTTGAAATATAATTTGTCTCTCTTTTTTTCTTTTATATATATTTTTTTGTTTTCTTTGTGAAAACTAAAGTTAGCCAATTAAGAGTTTAAAGTAAGAGCTGCAAGTGCAACAATAGGGAAGTGATAATGCTTGTTTGGCTGAGACCAGACAAGTATCTTTACTCTGAAAAGGTTTAGGGTGTTCAGTCAAATAGCTCAGGCTTATGGACAGCTGCTTTAAACCACAGAGATGTTGGGTTCAATTCTTATCAGAACCCAGCACACACTTGAAGATTTATAATAGTTCAACAAATAATTCAGAAGTTGGTAGAATTCATGGGTTCAAACCTTATGGTAATTTTTAAAGTTTGAAGTCCAGCACATAAATGAATATTCAGAAACTCTGAGAAGTCAGGTTTCCTTGTCTGACCAAATAGCTCAGGCTGTTAGAGGGGTGCCCAGGAAGTCAGAAGTTGTTGGATCAAAGACTGGAGAGGATACAATGAAAACCCTTTCAGAAAATATCATTAAATGTCCTGAGGAATAGCTCAGCTTGTAAGATAAATAGGGTTCAAGGCTTTAGCAAATTTTCAAGTCGTAGGTCAAAATTCATATGTGTTGTGAGAGAAGGTCTCAGAGGGGGGGACCCGGTGGTGTCGTGGGATTGTCAATGCACACAAAATATCTGGCAGTGCAGCACTGGCTCAAACCCTGACCAGACAATCCAGGTGGGGCTCCCCAAGCCACACCAGGCAGCCCGCCCAATCCAGCTCCCCAATGCCCCAATCCAGGTGGGGCTTGCCCCACCTGGATTGGGGCATAGAGAGCCTCTCCCTGAGCACAAACAAATCTTCACCTTGTGTGAAGAACCTTAAGATTTACCTGCAAGATGAATTAGGATTATGAATGATATTGACATATTAATATTCAAAAGCATGTCCACAGAGAAAACCAAACCCTGGCTTCTCCCATAGCACATCTGAATGTTCACTTATGGTCAAGTTTATGTACTAGGGCTTGAACCCATATCTTTCATATTTCCCATCAGTTACTTAACAGCCTGAGCTATTCCTCCAGACACTGAACAATGCTTTCTGAGAGCTTTTCACTGCATCCTTTGGACACCACCCTTTAAAACACACTGAGAGTCATAAGGATTGATCCAACAACCCCTTACTTCTTAAACAGTGCTTTAACAGACTGAGCTATTTGGTCAGACAAGGAAATGCAACTTCTGTGTGACTTTCAGAATCCTCATTTATGTGCTGAATTTCAAAATGTACTGATTATCATAAGGTGTGAACCCATGAACTCCACACACCCATGCAGCTCACCAAACCTCCAAACCATTTATCAAAACACTGCAAAGCCATCCACCTCATTCACATTAGTAAGACAGCAGTAAAACACCTCTTTTAAACATTTTCAACTACAAACAAAAAAATCTTTGATTGTCTTTAAAAAGAAAAAAAAATCTAAACTCTTTACCAAAGTTACAAGTTTCTTTTTTATACTGCTATTTTCACAGAGCATCTGGACGTCCCTTGTTAGATGTGGGCAACTGATTGATATAGAACAGTTCAATTATGATGGTAAGTATTTTGTATTGAAGGGGGAAATTGCTGCTGATGCCAAATGTTTCTGTGATTTCACAAATGCCCTCTCTGTTTGGAGGTTTAACTCCACTCCATGCCGCAGTCCTGTCCCACAACGGCGTTCTTAAAGAGCTGAGGACTCTGGAAAATCCTTGTACATACATGTCCATGGAGCTAGCAAAGAGGAGACACAAGTACATTGAATGTATTAAGACTCTTATGCTCATGGGTGCCTCCTGTGGGAAAAGGGTATGTATTACAACATCTAGAAAGTATTTTACTTTGGAGTTGAGATTTCTTTTACTTAACTACTCAGGTTTCCTTAGTTGTGTTCTGTACTTTGTTTCATGGTAAACTGATATTGAAGTGCTGCTTTACAAAGACACATGGTCAAGCTCTACATCAGGTGCAGCTTTCAGTCACCTGGAAAGACTTGGAGGCTGCAAAACTGAGCTTGTTTTCATGCAGTGTTTCTGATTCCATTCCCACAGGATCTGAAAAGTGGACGGACTTGTCTTCACATCGCATCTGAAGAGGCAAATATGGAGCTGCTTCAACTTTTCCTCGACCTCGAGTCATCTTCACTGTCCACCGTAAATGATAAGGTCAGTTGTTTGCCAGAGTAAGTTGCAATAAAATGACAATATGATATTAATGTCTATCTTAACAGTTTTTCTAAAATGTCTACAAACAGCATATAATGTGTTGTTCTGTGGCTTTCAGACATTTAGTGGAAACACAGCTCTGCATATTGTCAGCTCTTTGCAAAATCATAAAGCTCAAGTGCAGGCGGTAAGGCTGCTGATGAGAAAAGGAGCCGACCCCGGAAGCAGAAACTTTGAAAACGAGCTGCCATCTCAGCTGGTGCCAGAAGGAGCCATTGGGGAAAAGGTAGGGTGTGAAATTATGCTGCTGGTAAGATGGAAACTGATGGATACACAGTTATATTAAGCTTTTGTGTTGTTTTTTTTTTCAGGTGCGACAGATCTTGAAAGGGAGAAATGTTCATGCTTAAGTGATGCTTAAAAACACTGTCAGTCAGACAGTCTACTCTATGAAAATACTATTTGCCAAAACAAGGCAGATGCTAGTTGTTTCAGTGAAACATGCCAAACTGTACATTACCATGTAATGATCAAAAGAGAGTGAAACTATGAATAGTTTTCTTTCTTTTTTTTTTTTTTGCTGTTTTTGTTGGTTCTTATTGTTTTAGGTTTAGGATGTTACTTTTGTACTAACCTTGACATGCCTTGCCCTTATTGCTGACAGATAATCATGATTCATATATATTGTTTTTATTGTAATCACGTTTGGGAGTATTTCACTTGGGCTAGTAAAAGCAGGAATAGTAATGATATGCCACAGCAGGAAGACTTTTGAGGGTTTTGACATATTCTAGTGGTACTATGTTTCATTATGAAAAGGTTATCGGGAAATGGTACTTCATGGTTTTACATATTTTGTATATGCTATACTTAATAAGTGTTAGATTTTTAGTAAAGAGATGAGGAAATGTTATGCAAGCTGCAAGTCAAAACGGCTTAATGTCTTAAAAGTGTACCATAATCTGAGAATGTGACTTCATTTTAGTGTAAAATAAATACTGTGCTGTACCTTTACCATGTTACCATGTGCATGGAGGTTTTTCGTTATCTTCAATTTTAAAAATAAAGTTACTTTTCATGATAAAAAATTGAGCTTGACTTTGAAGTGTTTTTTTTAAATTCCCAGACATCTAAATGCTTTGTTTCACTCATATTATTTCGGTTTCTTACATCTAAATAAACCAGATGTCAGCCTTAATGTACTGAGAAGCAAAGTGGTAAAATGACTAAAGCAAAAGAGAAGTAGAAGTAAAACCGTGGTCAGAGATCTGGTTTGGGCATTTAAAAATATAGTATTTTATATTTTTGTAGTAGTAGTAACACAATGACAAAATACATGACTAAGCAATAAACAGATGTATTTATTCATTTATTTTTCAAAAGATCAAATTACAATTTCCTACAGTCTTCTTCCAACTTAGTGTTGGTGTGTTTAAATTGTGTACCTGACGTACACACATTTACAGTATATTGTTGAGTATGATGAAATGCCAAATACATTGAATATTGGCAAGTCACAGGCTTTTTGTGAATAACGGTCAAATATAAATATAGAAAAGTTTAATGAAGATCACACTTTACTTTAGAGTGTCTCTTCTCTTGGTCTTTGCTGGCTCAATCCACCAGTTCAGTGACTGGTTTCTAAAAGAAAAATAATTCAGCTCTTCTCAGATCCTCCTTGTCTCAGCACTAGGCAGTGCATTCATTTCTTCTTCTTCTCCTGTGTGGTGGTGAACCACTGGTCCAGCAGCTTCTTGCTGTAGTAAATCTGCCAGCCGTGCACCTGAACAGCGATGACAATCACCAGGTACATGACTGAAACAGCAGAGAAGCCAAAGATGAAGCGGTATGCTTTGCCATGCCGGTACAGTTGCTGCGCCACAGGGAACATCTCCATAGCCCCATAGATTAGTGGGGCCACACAGAAGAGCCCAGCACTGATCATGGAAATGACCAGGTAGCTGATGTTGTTGCGAGGCAATGCCAAAAAGCTCAAGACTGTGGGAATTATGCTCAGGAGGTAGGGGTACTCCCACTGGTATGGAGAGGCGACTATCTTATAGGACACAAGGCTCAGCTGGCTCACTGTCACCTGAGAAACAAAAGACAACACAAATAGCTACAACTTCCCCAGCAGTTACAACTGTAAAAATGTTTGCGTAAGATTCTGTAGGTTTACCATTACCTGAGCTGCCATCAGCACCCAGATAACAAGGTGTGCAAGGTTGAGTTTACGGATTTCAGACTTTAAGGCAACACTGTGCAAAATGAGACAGAGGGGTGGTAGATGAGAACTAAAATCAAATCATTTTAAGGCACTGATGAACTGATTAAAGATCACGCAGCTTAAATGCACAGATTAAGCTTTGTCTCGGTCATATTCTGCTCCAAATAAAAATAAAATAAAATCAGTTGTGTTTTTATTATTAGTATGGTTTTGTCTGAAGAGAAAATGAGTTTTCCATGAAACAATGACTAGTATCATCTGAATACATTTTGGTCCTGCAGCACTTTTGCAGAAGGTATTGCAGGGGTTTCGCTGATTAATTTAAAAGTAAAGATAGATGTAAAGTTTCAGATCTTCAATAGGTTATTTAACAACCTATTTACCCTTAGATAAATATTACAAAAGCAGTACCTCAATTGTTTTCTAGATTTCACATTAAAATACAAAGTTAGGTGCATTATGCATCCTGCCTGCATGTGTGTAACATACACATTCTCACCAAAGTTGGAATTTCCCTTGAGCTGCTTTCCCGGTGAAAGAACCCACCTCATTTGGTAGTGAGAGGCAACCCGCTCTCTGTGCTGAAAGTCACTGCCATCTGTGCCTGTTGCTCTCGGGCCAGCTCGAGAAGCCATACTGGATATCTTAAACATAACACAACAACTGCAAAATAACGAATCTGTCCATTCTGCTAACAGCAGCATAAATCTATTTTAGTTTATTATTTAATACTATACCTAGCAGGTACCATTACTGTATGCAGTTTACCTGCAGTGTTGTAAATGATCATTTTTATCACAATGACTTCAACAGTAGAGATTTAGAGTGTGAATAAACTGCACAGAGCTTGTATTTATGAAGACGTAAACCGTGCTTACACTTAACATACCAATGCTAACCATGACAATGTCCCTCTAATAAAGGTGAATCATACAGTTTGATAACGCCTTCGAAAAAAGTGCACAAGAGTATTTCGCAAACAGCGCAAGTGACAGTGTTACTCATCAGCTACTGTTAGCTTGGAGACCGTTTGCCGGCTACCTGCACAACAATGTAGCAAAGTAGTCAACTCCAGCAACATATCGCGTTGAATATATTCATATTTATAATAAAAAAAAGTGTGACACTTTGACTGTAAATATCCATGTTAGGTAGGGCTAATTTTGATGGCGTACAAACGGCATAAAAGCAGCTGTGCTAATAAGCTAATGCTAACCGTTACTGTTACTGCAGTTCATACAAACATAATACAAAAGGATTGTTGGCTACTTTTATTTACTGTAGCTTAAGTTCAAGTGCCCAGACAAAGTTTTGGGACCTGCACGAAGAAAATACAGAACAGATTAAACAAATCACTTACTAATTATGCGCTGGTGTTCATATAAAGACCCCTAAAATTATAAATATAGTCGCTAAGACAGTTGTCAGATGCAAGAGGCTTGAGAAGGGAGGAAGTATGACACCTCAAACTGTGATTGGTCAGACGCTTCTGAATTCAAACAAGCTTTATTGATATGCCCTGTCCAGTCACAAACGGGCATTTACAATTAAAGTCTAATTATTGCGATCAAATCATTCAAAATAATTATATAGATATATATATTTAAAATAACAATTATTTAGTTGCTGTGCAGACATACATCCGATTCTCAAATTATAATTATATTATAATAACAATGCTAAAAAATAATTATAATTTTGAAAAAACTCACATGGTAGTGTTAACAAAATGGTTAAACCTACTTTAACATTAGATTCTAAACTTCTAAACTTGACCAGACAGAACCTACTGTTACTGCTGGTATGTTACTGTAAATATATTATAATGCTATTGTCTTTTACATAGGCCCTGAACATTTTAGACTATAAAAAATGCATTGATTTATTGTTACTTTTTACTGTGGCATATCATTTCTTGTAAATGTTTTGTATTATTTAATTTCTTTGTGCTGGTCGTGTGTGTCATTTGAGTAATTTTGTGTCTCTTTCTTGGATATTGCATAAGTGAAGACCCCACTTGGGCACCTGGGGTCACTGGGTTGCAGGATTTATATGTCTCTCAGTTTCTGGTCACTCAGGTAATGTGGCAAATATTTTCATTTGTAGATGTTTGGATATTGAAGGCTTCATGATCAACTCTTGCTCTCTCTCAAAAAATACATCTATAATTATTTTCATTGCATACAGCACAAACACATATGCTACTAAAATTAATGACAACTGAGGTGAGACAAAATTTTTTTATTTCTTAAATGTTTCAAAAAGACCAAAACAATCAAACATTCTCACATTTAGGCACAGTTTAATTGGATTTTTGCTGTGCACTATTGTCGATGGTAAAAAAAACAAAAATAGCAAAACACAAAAGAATGTCATTCCAAAATGGCACATTCAAAGTCTGAAGAGTTAGATTGAAAATAAAAACTGTGAAATATATGTAGGAATGGGCATTAACATTGATGAATATTTGCGTTATTGATTTTGCCACAGAATGTGTATGGTGTGTCCTGCATTTTGGAATGAATTCCCTTATTCACTGTCAAACAAAACACTCTCAAGTAATCAGTAGTCAAACAAATAAATTACAGAAAATACTGACAAACCAACAAATACCTTTCAAAGAATTCATATTTATTACAAACAAAACAAATTTATTACATCAAATGGGACAAACAAAAATCCAAAGGGCATGTCATCTGCCAGCTTGTTTGCAAAAATGCTAAATTTTTGGATATGGCAAGAAAAAAATAAATCAAATGCGTTTTTTTTACTATGAGAGGACATTTTGAAATGAGATTTCATTGTATTAAAAAGCTGTGTTTTCCAAGTAACATAAAAGATTAACTAATGTAATATATGATTAAACCACTATGTTTTTATGTACCCAGTATTTTGTATAAAACTGTAAAACAAAAATGTGTGAAAAGTGAATATACAGTTTTGCAAAATAATTTTTCCAGGCATGTGTGAATGGATATAGGAGTAAATGCACAATGTAAACAAACAAAAATGATTTGCTCTCCACAATCGAGAACCCTCACAATAAACTTCCTTCATATCACGGGAAGAATATTGGTTTATGACTATGTACATTCACAAAAATTTTTCGCATATCTTACATTGGGTACAGTAGGTATCCAGAAAAAGTGGAGTGGACATATTGACCAGCATAAAGTCCCGCTGCCTGCTCCGATGGCAGTTGTACATGCACACTGTCTCCTTGACGTAATGGTAGTACAGCACTCCCTGATGCCTGATCCAGCAATCCCTTTTTGTACTCATCATAAGTGTACATTACTGGCTCATTGTTCTTCATCAGTGCCACCCACACATTACTTCCCTTGCAGTGGACGTGGTAAGCAAAGTAATAGATTCCAGGTACGCTACAGGTAAAAATGCCAGTTTGGGGATTGTAGTTCTGATTGCCGTTGTGCAGGAGTTTGTCAAAAATGATCGGAGAGCCGACAGGAGGGAATGGGTTTGTGAGTTTAGCTGTGAATGCAGGTATCTCCGGACCACCGGCACCAATTTCGCCTCCATTTTTTGGCTTCTTGTAAGCTTGGCCAGTAAATACGCCGGTTGCAGGAAGGATCTGTCCGAGTTCAGGGAATGCAACAGGTTGTCCCGGAGGACCAGGGGGTCCAGGTTGTCCAGGTTTTCCTGGAAGTCCTGGAGGACCACTCGGACCGGGGTTACCTTGTGGCCCAATATGACCAGGAAGGCCTGGCTTTCCCTCAGCAGTATAGCCGGGTTTGCCGGGCATGCCTGATTCACCTTTTTGCCCTGACGGCCCAGGGGGGCCAATTGGCCCCCCTGGTCCTGTAAGCCCTGGAATTCCTTGTGGTCCCTGGTGGCCTTTTTCTCCAGGTTGGCCTCCTTCTCCTCTTGGTCCTGGTAATCCTACAGCACCAGGTGCACCAGGCAAACCCCTAATACCACCTTCTCCTTTAGGGCCAATGGGCCCTTGTAAACCTCTTGGTCCTGGCTGTCCACCCTCGCCTGGCCTACCTGGCTGTCCTGGCATACCCGGAGGACCTAAATCACCCTTAATTCCAGGATTTCCTTTGGGTCCCCCAGCACCATCCTCTCCTTTTTGTCCTGGGAAACCAAGACTACCTGGAAGACCTATTGAACCAGGTGGCCCAGGCATACCATTGGCACCAGTCTGGCCAATGACACCTGGAAGACCACCATGACCTTTATCACCTTTAAAGCCTGGTGGCCCTGGAATACCAGCATGTCCCTTGTGACCCTTAGGTCCTGGAAACCCTGGTTTACCATAACCTGGCATGCCTGGAGCTCCAGGTAAACCATGAGGGCCTGGCTCCCCTTTCCCTCCTATTAGTCCTGGTAGCCCTCTCAAACCATCTACACCTTGTTTTCCAGCTCCTGGCAGACCTGGTGGGCCTGGCCGGCCTGCTTCACCTGGTAACCCAGCCAGCCCTGGTTCTCCGGGAGGACCAGGGCTTCCTGGTATTCCGGGTTGTCCTGGGAGACCATTAAGACCAGGTTTACCGACACCAGGCATGCCCACTTGCCCAGATGGACCAGGTGGTCCGCGAACCCCTTTCAAACCTGGCAAACCAGGTAGACCAATTCCATTTTCTCCCTTAGGACCTGGAAACCCAGGTTGCCCAGGTGGACCTTTTTGGCCCGGCTCTCCTAGAGGGCCTGGTTGTCCTGGCAGTCCTTGGCCACCTGGTTTTGAAATCCCGGGGAGACCTGGGGGACCTGGTAGTCCTGCAGGTCCTGGAAGTCCAGTAGGTCCTTCACCCCCACTTGGACCGAGGTCACCTTTTGGTCCTGTGAATCCAGGCGTTCCAGGTTTTCCTGGCAATCCTGGCATACCAGGTTTTCCTATTCCTGGGTACCCTTGAGGACCAGGAGGCCCTGGCTTTCCTGGTAATCCCGGCAATCCCTGGCCCGGTAGTCCAGGAGGGCCTTGTGGTCCTGGTGGTCCTGTTGGTCCTGGAGGGCCCTGAATTCCTTGTAGTCCCTCTCGGATACCTTCTACACCAGGACCAGGGGGAGGTGGGCCTTTAGCCCCTCTGGGAAATGTTTGTCCTGTGCAAAAGTAGAAATAAATGGTAGATAGAGGTTTCACAAAAATACACCATTATTATATCAGGATTGTCCGATGATTAGATCAAAGACCAACAGAGTTCAGATGAATGTTCCATCAAAAAGTTAACCTTACCTTTTCCCTCCATCAGTGGTCTGTCTTTGCCCTTTATCAAAGGCAGCTGAGGAAGTTCTTTTCCATACTGAGGAAGTAACGGCATTGGTGGCATCTCATTCCCCAAAAACTGTTGCTGCGGATATCCATCATTGTACTGTGGCAAGGGCTGGTGCTGTTGAGGTGGCTGTTTATGCCCATAATATGCCCCACTATGGGCCAGATGTACAAAACACAGCTGGAAAAATGTGATAAGCAGAAAGAAGCAGCGGAGGGATACTGCCACCATTTCTGCAATGAGAAGTACAATGGATTAATATTATTGATGTAAATGCGTACACTTTAATAGTACCTTTTTAAATAGTCCCATTATATCACTTCATGAATAATAAATTGTTAAAAAATATTGTATTGTCTGAATCCAGTAAGTATCTTACTTTTATGCCAAAATAATATTGAAGCATATCAGCAGCAAAAAATAAAATAAATAAAAAAATTTACACGTGAAGGTGCGTAAATATAGATGCTCAAAGACATAAAAAAAACACAGAAAAGGCTTTCTAACACATTTCTAAGAGCAGAAAAAAGGCAGGAAGTGACCATAAAATGCAACAGTAATATATACCCTTTATTTACATTTATAAAAATATGACAAACAGTATTCAATTAAAAATAACATTACTAATAATTTTAGTTGCGGTTTACTTTTTCTACTAATTACTGTATTATGCAGTTTCACATAGCACTTCCTTAGAGTAGGGAATCTGCAAGAGAGACAAATTAAAAATGAATGGTCAAACTCAAAAAGCAAGTAAAAGCTGACATAGCCGTACTTTATGTCTCTGAAAGGAGGAAAATTAGAAACCACTCTCTGATAACCCTCTGATGACACGACATCACCAGCTGAGTAGTACTGGGCCTGACGAGGAAAGGGGTGAGATGGAAAACCAGCAGTCTGTAATACACTACCTGATACACACCGCGTACTGGAATACATACACGACAGCCTTTAGCAGCAAGCTGTGGTGTTTGATCTTGTAGCTGAGGCGAGGAATTATAGAATGTTGTAGAGTCCAGTGTGTTCAAACCAGAAAAGAAACAAAAATTGCCTGAAGGTGGGCAATCTCCTTCTCGTTTTACCTTCCTATTGTTTACACATCTATTCAACACATGGTGCAAAAGCCTCACAGTCTCATGTCCTTGATGTCAATTACACACAGCACATGCTGCTGAAAGATATACTAGTAAATCATCATTAAGAGGCTCCACAGGGGATGTGGTCAGTCTTGAATGAAACCCTTAATCCTTTGAATATGTCGGCGCTAAAGAGTTTGGCTAAGTGCTGCCAACAGCATGTGTGAAAATAAACAGTGATGGGCGAATGTATGTTTTCCTCCATCGAGGTATTTGTGTGTCCTGAAACAGAGCCAATGAGATCAAAGGTTCTGGAGGGCTGGAATAATGGGAATGAGACAGACTTACATTTTTCTGTGTAATTATTTACGAGTGTCAGGCTGCACGTGTTTACTGTGGGATAATTTTTGTACATACTTCCTAATCTGTGCAGTATGGTATAAGAGCAAATGGGTACCAAACGTTTGCACCAAAAAAAAAAGGGCCTTAAGGGAGTCTGGTTTCCCTCAAATAGCACTTTGCAGAAGAGCATGAGGTCAATGGATGAAAATCTCCACACACACCTGATAGCAAGAATTACTTTTGCCTTTCAAATTGTTAGAAAAAAGGGCAAAACACCAAATTCTCTTACTATCTGATTTCTTCTGCTCTCAAATTAAAGGTCGTCGTCGTCTCTTTGGCGAGCGTCTTCTTCAGCTTACTCCTCTACTTCCCCTCACTTTCGGTTGCTTCTCTGGGCCTTTTCCAAGGCTTGAGCGGGATCGCGGCCATGCATGGGATCCAGCCAGGCGTTAGCTGCAGTCCTGCTGGGCCCTGTAAAAATAGGAATGTCAGGTTCGATAAATGTCAGGTGCTGACCTTTCGCAGAGGCCTGGGGTTTGTAACACTAAGCTGCCCTGCCCACCAGGTACACATACTTGGTCCTGATACAGTTATGCTGAGACACAAATTTTCCTTCAAGGAATGTGGGGTTAATATTAATACCATAAATGTACGTTGTAACTATATAGTTTTAGGAGCCAGGCATGTAAAACGATTTACCTTCTAATTTAAAATGTTCATCATTTCCTACTAAAAAAATCCAGACCTCTCAAAGTACTCATATGGAATTTATGATTATTAGCAATACATTTTTTCTATTTGGCTATCTGACTGCAATGCAGGAGACCTTCAAGTTAAAGGTAAAGATATTTTTCAATCCAGAACCATGGACAGGTCCTGCAGACACTGTCTACCTGTAGAGATTTAATGCCCACACAAGTCTGGACAGATTGTGTGGTTCTGGTCTATATGTCTCCATTTGCATTGTCATCCTTCACAGCCACCACAGTGGCACCGAGGTGCAAAACACAACAACAATGAGAAAACACTATAATATCCTAATATAATATTATACATATAACTTTATGACATTAGTGTATATGCACATTCTTAAGCAATTGCAAAAACTGTAGTAGTCCTATCTTATAATTTCTAAAATATAATTTTAACATTTGTCCATTGTTTTCAGCTCAATATTTCATTTTTATACACACTTTATATTAGTATTTTTTCTTCTTTGTGAAAACGTTTCTAAATAGTTTACCTTTTGAGGGCCCTGTGTCCTTCAAAATAAAAACTCATTTGGTTGTCACTCCCAAAATGTGTGGACATGTGCGGGATCTATGAAGGGGGATGATCATTTTTCAAATAAAAAGGCAAAATATGGTCTTCTAAATATGCCATGTAGTAGGGAAATGGGGCAACTAAAAGACACAATGAAAGTGTTTCCATGTCATATTCAGCTATCACATCCAGACTAAATTGTCTTTTTTTTATGTTTCTGCAAAGCTAAAGAGCTGGAGCAAATAATTTGTTTAACATCTTTTTCAAATATAAAACCAGCAAGACATTCGTACTCAAGCATTGATCTTCTAAACTGAACATGATTTCACACATGGCAATGTTAAACTAATCATCGCTGTAGACAAAACCACTCACACAAAGCAAGTCATGCTCCGCAGACACAAAAGGAACATATGTTTGGCAAGGAAATGAGACAACGTCTGTAAAAAAAAAAGTATATCGGCAAAACAAAGAGGACAGGCCGACGCTTTGAAACACATGTTCCTTCCAAACTCCAAGGATACGTCTTCGTGGCTCACAGATGAAAACACGTCCGGTTCTACTGACAGGATGAGCTGCATGAGCAACAGAGCTCATTCTGGGAGTTTCATCTGTGAAGACCTCGTGTCTTTGAGAAACATAGTTATTAACAAGTGGTATAACACAAGAGCCACTGTTTCTTCAGCTCAGTGCCCAGATTCAGATGGCTACAACACATTTCACATCTCTAGTTTGATGTGTTCTAAACTTTGCAAAGTCATTTTCTTTGTATAATGTTGGTCCCCTGTCTTTTTTCCCCTGAATTTCCAAACACCCAATTTAATTTAAAAACCCAAAGTTCTGTTTCCTTTATTTTTGAACTTTATTTTGAAAATGCTCTGTTGTGAAAATTACAATTTGTGAATCAACAGAGCAATAAAGTAATAGTTCATTTCGTATTAACAAACATGACGTTTGTTTTTAAATGGTTTAATTTCACTGCATTCGTATTCATTATACCCGAGTGCCTTTTATATGCGAAAGCTGCCAATTAGTTTGAAAACAGAGGCTTTAATTAGAGAAGCTCCCCATCATCAGTCATCTTTTGGTTTACAGACAGTGTAATAAAAACGTAATTGTGTTAACTGCATCTGGGCCACAGACTGAAACAGTGAAAAGTTCATAATTAAAAGGACATTCCCCTGTTTGCATGTTTAGCTTTGCCACTTGACACTATCCCGTATGGCTATTTCAACACAAATACTAATAGAATAATAATAGAGTCTATTCTGAAATCATCCTGGTTCATTTCAGTTAGCGTGATGGATACAAAATTCAAGTTCTAGTCTAGTTGCCTGTTGAGATTTACAGTCCCTAAAGGAAAATCTCTGCCTTTCATGTTCTTCCTTCTTGTCTTTTTGATGATTTAGCAGGTATTGTCCAGGAGCCTGTTTTCCAGCCAGTCATGAGCTTTCAATCATAACTTACTGATCAGCAAACATGCAGTGATGGGCAACATACAAGACCTATGAAGCTGTGAAGTCACATGACTCGTGTGCGACCTGATGACCAGAGGGTTGCAGAGTTGTTTCTTCTCACCAAAGTTGCAGATGAAAAGTAATACTGAGAAGATTTATCCCCATAGATGTAGCCCAACTGGGAGCAGAGCAGCTGCAAAGCATCACTCTTATAAAGCTGAATCTTTTTCTTTGAAGTACCTCAATACTGTTCAGTGTTCGACAGAAACTTCCAGAGACGTTTTCCTGTATTACTGCTGTGCCATTTTATTAAAGGAATGAAATCGGTGATGGCCAAACAATAGAAATCTACTTGACTCAGCTATGAGCTCTTCACAAGACCACGAAGAATCTTTTTTTTTAGTGAATTTCTACCTTATTTTATTTTAGTCTTTCATCTTGTACAAAAACTCAGCTTTGATGAAAACTCTTTAGACACCTCCACACCCCTCGCTTTTTGACAACCCCATGCAAAGAAGATGGCTGCTGCTGGTTCCTCTGAACCTCTTTGCTAGCACTCACAACCACAGCTGGCTCTGTTCTGTGATGAGCCACAATGTCTTTTATCACCTCCAGCTTGGCCTAGAAAATAATCAAATTTCCATTTCGACTCTGTGTTCCCCTCCTGACCGATTCCAGATGGGGGACTTGTACTGCTCACCAAACAAGCGACGGGGAGCAGAGGCATGTCATTGTGCACAGATACGGGTGCCAGTCTTAATTGTGTGTGGTCAGGCTTTGCTTTTGTCTTTCTATTCTAATGAAAGCAGCTAGTACTGCTGCAGGACAGGTCTAAAGAGAAACTGTCATCAAAGTGCAAAGACAACACTTCAGAGCACGTTAGAATTAATTTGGTTCATACGAGAACGTAGCAGAACGTGACATCAAAACACTTATCTTGTATCATATTTATTTACTGCTGTATTAGTTCTCGGGTGCATAAAACTGATGGTTATAAAATAATGTTTTATTTTTCCAGAAATTTTATACCAAGAACTTTTGCACATTTATTACTGTAGTTTTTCCTCAGAAATTGTGTGTTTGACTCCCCCAATTAAATATGTTTAATTTGCCCTTTTTTTTACCATTTTATACCACAGCAGAAGTCATTTAGGCCAGAGACAACATTTGGCAATGCAACCCCCCAAAAAACTGATCCGTGAGTAATTCCAGTGGACATGTATAGTGATTAATCCTCCTTATGATTTTTTTTTTTAAACAGTTGACCAAATCTCCATTATTTGTGGGTAAACTGATCGTTGTATTCAGGATCACCTGAGCCAAAGAAAACCCAAGAACAATACAAGCATTGTTCTCTTTCTATGACTTTTACCACCAATATTTTATGGCAACATTTGAATAGCAATGATTTGAAAAAAAAAAAAAAGCTTTTAAAATGCTGTGAGACGCATTTTCGTCTGCATAGTGTGAATGAGTTTGAGACACACACAAACACTAAGGAATGCACCCGACAGAAGGAGTGTGAGCCTAAGACAACATCTGGGAATGCACCTGTATGTGTGTGACTATTTGCACTCGTGTGTGTGTGTGTGTGTGTGTGTGTGTGTGTGTGTGTGTGTGTGTGTGTGTGTGAGAGAGCTGTTGGCTTGTATTCCTCTAACCTTTCTAAGAAAAACATTCCACCTCTACAGTGATTCGTGGGCGACCATTTGTTCTCACACTGTACTTGGAGTTTCTGCAGACATGATTCACAAGAGACTTGAAGTTGAAAGAAAGAAAGAAAGATTTAGAGGTAAAACAAAGCCCCCTTAAAAGATTACTTTTAAAATTTTTATTATGCCAAATAAACTTGCTCTTGGGGGTTTTGGCTGTGTGTTAGGCAAAACACACAACTTGAACATACTCATTTAATATTGAAATTGAGCATTAAATATGCAGCTTGTCACTGTCAAACATAGGTCCTGTGCACATAATACAGCAAATTTGAACACTTTTTCCAACTGTAACTTTAAAACTTGCAGAGCATTTTGGAGAAAGAACACAAAGCCAGTAGTGAGGCTGGTGGTTCAACAGAGGGAGCCAAACATCTGTGAACTGGATTTCATCCCATCGATACTTCAGTATCAGTCAGTCTTGTTTACTGGTGTTTTCCACAGCCTGGGTGGAGAACTAAATGTGCTTCCAAAGGTAGGAAAACTCATGTTTTTTAGATTTTTCTGACAAAGGCTGTGTTTGCAAGCTGACTTAAAGACTTCAGTACAACCACGTTTGTTTTTTTCTGTAATACTTTTGAGCACAACCCGTTTTAGTTTTCTGAGTCCACTGTGCTTTCTGTGTTCGAGCAGGTGATTCATCCCATCTCAATCACCAAGTAGCGTTTTCATTTCCCCACCTATTCCTGCTTATCATGGGAAAACATGAACTTTTCCTTACACTCTGGCTAAAAAGCGAAGCGAAACGTCCACTCCACCCACCACAGTTCCTCTCCAACCTATTTTGCTCATTTCCAGCATTCCTTCACACCTCCACGGTTTCTTTGCAAAGCAAAGGAAGTAGTCACCTTTGCAGACATTGTGTGACCTTTAGGTGGAAAAGCATAATTTTAAGGTGGTAACACATTTGAAACTGATGTAGCATCTGCATGAGTTTCACGTTGGCACAGTATTCACTTACAGCTCCACCAACCTTTGACACACACATACGTAGATGCACATAATTGCACGTACACCTCTCTCTCCTGTCCGACCTCTTCACCCATCTCATTGATGGATTTTTCCTCTCATACAGTTCTGGGAACCACAAGTCAGCGAATGTCTGGCCACAATTTTCTTTTGAGGCAAAGATCAGAACGGGTGGAGAATTATTTTCCTATTAGCTCGAAGTTCTGTCAAAACACAGTATCCGGTGTCAGTGGACACCAGTTAATAGCAACTCAGAACTAAGAATCTCTTCAGGTTTTTACTTACTTTTACAGAAGTCGCTCACATGTTCAGAGGAAAATATCGGTGGGAAACAAGGATGGGAAGAATGTGTTTGTAAATCCATGTTCCACTATGTTGCAGAGCAGGAAGGAAACGCTTGTGGGGCTTTTCAGCCTTTTCCAAGCTTTTAGTTTTAGCGTAGATTAATCCAAGCTTTTGCTGGAGCTTGATGTGGTTCTGCCACTTTTTCCCCGTCCTCTCTCTTATATTTGCACTGGCTCTCAAAGGGACACTTCACTAGCGCATGATTGTTTTTATAGGCAATAACAAAATAACAATGTTTGGCCAATAATCAGATCTGATAACTTTTATTATGCTCTATGTTTAAACCACTGACTCCAGTGGGGAATTTAGCAGTTTGCAGCTGCATAAATATATTTTGTCTACTGGGTAAATCATGAAAGAAGAGTCTCCTTTTATTTTGTTTCTAAACCTGAGAGGTGGAAATGTATTTACCTAAGTATTGTAGATAAATAAAATTTTAAAGTATTTGTGTTTCTGTTCACTGAAAACGATTCAAAGCAGGAGGTTTGGGGGGTTGAATGGGTCACAACATGCAACATGCAGTTTGTGTCTGGTGTGAAACTACTGCTTTTATATAGGTGATGTGACAATAAGAAGTCAGGGATTTTTTTAATCACTGTTACACTAACCCTAACCTAACATGTTTATTCAGTGCCTACACCTGACCCTGACGTCTACCTTCAACCAAACTGCTATAAATGCACCACTGTTACCACAGCTGCTTTCTCTGTGCCACTGTAAGAGACAGTAGCCGCCATTGTGGGGCCAAAAGAGTGTCCTGCCTCTTTACGTGGTAGGGGGGGGGGGGGGGGGCTCTTTCTTTTAACAAATGGCCCTGATGGTTGTAGGCACAAACGACCTCTGTGGCTAGTACAGAACTACAATGCAGCTTTTACAAAAAGCAACGTTTTAGTTTGGGGGCCCATTGTCACATTTCTGATGTCTAAAGGCGTTTATCAATGTTTTATATGTTCATTTAAGGAAAGTTACAGGTAAATTCAAATAGCCATGTGGAAACACAGTTTATGAATTGTTAATAGTTCCACCAAATACTCTATATTCTCTTCTTTCAAACCCCTTATGTCATGGCTTAACAATGTGTTGAAGAACACACTCTTAATGTAGTTAAAGTAGTAAATACCTGGTCCAAACATGCTGGAAAATATGAACGGATCAGTATGAACAATCTACTTTTTATCAAATACAATAATAAATAAATCACAATAGCCAAGTATATTTTACGTTTAAGACATTATAAGTACATTTGGTTGCAAATATGTCTATGATTAAAAAACTTTTATCTGTAATTGAGTACTTTTAGATTGTTGTTGCAGTTGTTCTTCTATTTAAAAAAGTATCTGAATACCACATAATAATCAGATAAAAGGCATAAAAATGGCAAAAATACTTCACCACAAATTGATCATAAATACCTTGGAAGATTTCCATCATCCCAATCTTAAAAGTTGCAATTTAAATACAAAGTACACCAAACATATAGCAAAAGTGGGCAAATTAAAGTTTCCAGACGAGTAGTAATTGGTGAATTTGAGGGACTGGAGTCTAATATTTAAAAAATGAAAGTGGTAATTATATGTTACTCTGAGAGGGAGTGTTTCTTGGAGTTTATCGCTGATAATTTCTCTTTGGTGATAGTTTCCCCAGAGCAACTGTAGCTCTACGTAGTCAGTCGCTGAGGAGTTCAGTCTTCTGTGTTTGAGAACTTTAGACGTCCTTACACATGTATCCATTTATAGAGATTATAATATGACTCCGGATCGTTTCGTGCTCACTAAATGTATGCATCATCTGACCGGTGACAGTAATGAGAAATGACGACAGTCCCAAGAAGCTTAATGTGTTACACAGTGCACAGTAAAATATGCCACTCAAAGAAAAAATATGATCCTCCCTTTCCCTACTGTCCAGATGTTTTTGCAGCAGAGTATTTACGAGGGATAATAAGAACTACGACTCTGTCCACTTACTGTAGGAGTTTAGATAACAGCTTCGCTGCAATAAATCTGCACAATTTAAAAGGTGTAATTCCAGAGTAGTGTTTTTAAAGTAAACTACCACTAAAGCAGATCAAGGTGGAAGCTAATGTGAGAGATAAATCGCTGCAAAAGTGAGTTCACATTTCAGGACATTTTTTAAGGCTGCACGGTAGTAAGAGAGCATTTGGACACATGGCCTCAAATCACAGAGGCTGCAGCTGTGGGATCAAGAGGCACATTCCCCTCGAGCTGCATAAACACTTCCTGTTCAGTAGGTGAGAACTGTGAAGGAGTGCGAGACCGAGAGAGAAAATGCTGTCTAGAGACATTAACAGAGTAACAAATACAGAAAATCTCAGCATCTGACTCATGTCCTGCACAGATTTTCCTACGGGTTTGCTCCTGCAGCATTCACTCTTTCTTCAACAGCTTCTGCTCAAAGCAGAAACTTTCACTATGTCAAAAACAACACAAAGACTAAGGACATCAAACTTGCTGAGAGATATTCACAGCCTCTATTACAACATTTACCTCCCCATGTGATTGACTTTAAAAAAACAAAATCTCTAACAATGTTGTATTGCACTTGTTTGGTCCAACAAAAACTGAAATATAATTAATAGTTATGTGCTGGACACTATTTCCTGGCTGGGCAGATTCACCTTCTTGAGTTTCGTTGGCATACTTGGGGTTGCCAGGTAACCAGCAGAGTAATAATAATAAGTGATGCTGCGTTCTCATCACATTGTTTAAACTGTACAGTAATTGCAAGATTTAAGTGGGAAAAACTCTTAATGTCAACTTCCAAACCCAAATTCCTTCACAACAACTCCTAGCGCTGTGTGCTGCACTTTATGCAGGTAATAAGAATAAAAACAGTCACACATATGTCTACACACTGCTCTCAGTGACTGGTTTCACTTGATGACAAACTGCTACAAATATGTAACATGGCAAAAACAGCTAGTTTGGGCCAGTTGTCTAGTTTAAATACATGATTAGCACGATGGACGGATTAAGAGAAAATGGGGCCCTGGGAACAGACAGGAGACGGACCACCCAACCTTTGCTTTATGTATTTGTTTTGGAGAATTTGTTGTCTGGTTTTGGTCGTGGCTTCTAACGGGGCTAACAAGTGTTATAAAGTTTTATTTTACCCGTCTTCTCAGTTTAAGACTCAGAGCACAGATTAGACATTTAGACAGTCCAGGTTAGCTGTTGCTGGCTAAAGCTTCATATTTACAGATATGAAAACCATTAATCCTCTCAAGCTCTTTTTGCTAAACCTGTGACTATTGCTCTAAAAACTCGGACAAAACCACGGAATAAAGATTTGCGGGTTTGGACATTGGCTGTTTACCAATTACTGACATTCATACAAAGCATTCTTCCCAAATCATTGGTTTTAGCCAAATGAAATAATACTGGTAAAGCAAATTCTTTTAGGGTACAAACAGGAGTCTGCATACATTTCTAAAAAGTCGTAGTCACATTCTGTTGTCTGCACTAGATTCTGCTTTGTGCTTTAGAATGAAGAGTTTATGGTGATCACTATGCAGTATATTTAAGTGAGTGCTGTTGATATCAGGTTCCCCAAACGTTAGAAAATTTACAACATCAAGATTCATGCTACATAAATTCAGTCCTCTAACACAACACAACCGCAGAAAGCCTGGTACAGACAATATATCTTTATGAATAACTGCTTCATCACCTCTTCCAACACAAGCAGGCATAGAACAAGTGAAGGAACCTCAGACTCTACATTCTCTCAGTTTGATCTGTCTTGACCTCCTCACATCTGCACAACTGTGCCATGTGTGCTTCCACTATGCTGCAGAAGTTCTTTTAGTGCACCATGGGTTTCACTCTGAGTGCAACGGCAATCAAGAACTATCAGCAAATTAATTGCATGACGTGTTTAACCTCCGCTGCGTGAGCTCTCTTTACCACATTTTCCCCTAATTAAGAGTTTTCTCTTGGAGAAAGGAAAAATACAGTCATTTTAAATAGCAATCAAGAGCTGAGGGGTAGAAACAGCTGCACATATGCATGGGGGAATCTAACAAAGTTTCTCTGGGTTCCATAAATACTGACATTTCTGGAATCTAACACTCTTTTCCACATCTTCTACTTGAACCACAACATATTTGCTTTCATGCTATTGCAAGTTACTTGCATGCAAGTTGCAGAAGGTAATACAACTCCTTTCCTTCCACTTTAAGCAAGAAAAGAGTCCTGAAGAAAAAACTGTCAAACTCTCTGTGATAGATCCACATTGGGTGTGAAGATGTGATTCTGGTTCATGGCAGGTGCACACGTGTGATCAGGTTATGCAGAGGGGCAGAAAATGTGGTGCTCTGTAGCTTCCAGTCAGTCTGCACGGACAAAGGTTTCCCATTCTGAACATTCTGAATAGAAGAGTTATAAACCTTAGTCAGAAGACTGAAGATTGAGAACATCATTTCTGCATGTTTTAAGTTGAAGACAGGTAGAAGAATTGAGTTCCTGGAGCCAAGACTTTCCATCTCTGAATCATTTTGCAGATCCAATCCGCTGTGAGAAAGCAGGCTTTCTAAAACTGATGCAAAAAAACTTCCTCGTATCGTTTAAAAAATAAATGTAACTTTGACAACCGATCCTTTTCTTTTGCAAACAGCAGGCTACAGATTTTCTTCTGTGTTTAACGTTTCTAAAATGTCAAGACATTCCAATAACGGGGGCTAAATTGTGTCAAGATGCTGCACCGTGCATTTGCTTTAACAAGCTTAAGCTTGGTTTATCCTTTCCAGGTGTCTCTTTTTTGGATTTTCTTAGTATTTTGAAAACTGTCAGAGACTTCTGTCAGCGGAGGCTTCACAGCAGTAAAAAAGGGATGTCTTGTGAAATATTTTGGGAATTTGGAAAATGTTTTTTTATTTTTTTATCCGTGGACTTCCTTTCCTCAGATCTACTTTTGCGAATCATGTGCCAATCCCTAAAGGTTTTGTGTGTATCGTTCCAAGAACTCAAACAAGACATGATTTGCTGGAGAGAAGGCAAAGTACAGCAATCAGACTACAATGCAAGAAAAACAAACAAAAAACTATAAGCTGGATAGTCCCTGAATGCTACCTCTGCCAACCAGAAGGTGATCAAATCCTGCTGTGCTGGTGGTGATGCATCACTTACCTTTGTGTGGGTGTGTGTGTGTGTGTTGCTGCCGCTGCTGCAGGGTGGACGTATCGCAAAGGCTTGGAGGAGTGTGGGGCAGACACTGAACAGCAGCCCTGGTGAGGGTTTGGCTTTTATCTGCAGGTGGGTGGAGCTGCATGAGGCGAGAGAGAGAAGAAGCTGGATCTGTGCATGTATGTGAGAGAAAGAGGGAGGAAAACAAAAAGAGGATGACAGGATCTGTGTGAGAGGGAAACCCACACTGGAACTACATGTTTGCAGCATTCGAGCTCATTATACACTAAAACGAACTGAGAGAAAAGAGGAAACCCAGCTGTACAACTATATATCACAAGGAGGAAGATTCTCATTTGACTTGGACCTCTCAGTGCATTCTTTGCATGCAGAAAGATTTAAGGGCAGGGTCCCACTTTGGTTAGCCAGCGCTGGCTAAGGTGAGGATCGAGCTGAGAGTAGCGGTTTTTGTGACTACCACAGTATACACACACAGAGTCGTTGAGAAAGCAGACGTTAATCAGATTTCCAGGACTTATAAACAATGTGGATGAGAAAATTGACCTTTTTAGTTCCCACATCCACATAGTCTCCTCCTTTTTCTTTTTTGCTTTTTTGACCATTAAAAAATGGCAAGAGTCACCAGAGGCATGGTTGTGACTTTAAGAGCTGCCCTGAGCTAAATGCTAAAGTCTGAGAGAGGAAGAGGAAGTCAAGGGATCACTAAACTCATTAGGTTATTAGTCACCTTCTATCAAGCCATAGTTATGGTTCAGCAGGCGACATTCTACCTCCTAGTGGGTTCAGTAAGAAGAGTCAAACTGGATGAAAATTGGAGCTACATTGGCATGAGACAATCAGTAGAGAACCACTTATAGCACAGTCAACACTGAAAAAGTACATAAAGTTGGGGTCGAGATTCGGCATTGGATTTGGCTTTTCTTCAAACAGGAGAAGGTGTCATCTGTCCTGTTTTACTGACATTTTCAATAGTCACCTTGTATGTTTCTTTGTTTTATTCTCTTGCTGTATGGCTGCATGACTTGCAATTATGGATTAAAGGTCAGTGATGCACGAGCATCACTGGTCTAGATCAAAGTTGGACTGACCCTCCTGGCATAGTCAAATATAACAATTCAAGCAAAGCCTTCTGTCTCACTTTCTGATACTGAGAGTTTTTTTTTCTTCTTCTAATATGTAGGAACTGAAATGAGTCACACAATAACACATACATGTAGTGCTGCACTCCCATGTCACTGGTCACTACAGATTTTGGTGTAATAATGTAAAAATATTCCAGTTCTATCCCAAACCTTCACTGCCCTGAAGGAGCAACCAAAGGCAGAGCGGCGATGACTCTGCACAGCTGGTTCATATTTGGAGACTTTTGGGAGTTTTTGTTTGGGTTGCTATTTTAGTTCTTTAACATGTTCTTCACATGCAGCCAGTGCTTATAAAGAGGACCATTTGTCCCCCCCCCCCCCCCTTTTGCTGAATGATTTCGCTGTCAGCTTCTTTGTGCTGAAATTTAACCGAGCTAATTTGTGCTCGTTAAAGTCATTCGCAAACAGTCATGACCTCACTCACAGATCAGTTTACATGGACAAAAAAAAAAAAAAAAAACAACTATTACACACTGAATTTCCGCAGCAATGTAAACACCCTATTCTATGGAGTGGAGGAACTTACCCTTCATTTTTTTTCAAGTCCGGAGAGCAGAAACCCCAACATACTGCAGACAGAACATCGAGCAATCAGCTCCATGGAAACACTGAGCTCATACCTGTCTGCATGCAGCCTTCCTGTGTGTGTGTGTGTGTGTGTGTGTGTGCAGTTATTATTAACCTGCCCCTTAGACCTCAAGGCCAAGCTACTACAGCAAAATAAGATGTGGAGACAACCTTGGTGACGACTCTCATCAGTCCACGTTTCCCGTTCCTCAATCAGTTTGCCTTCGCCCTGCGATTGGCAGCTTGTGTTCATCAGTCACGTTAACAGGTGGAGGTCACTGTTACGGTTTCTCTGATGACTGCAAAGTACGATAAAAAAAAAAAAAAGTGAAAATCTTTACTGTTTCATGAAGTCCTGGTCTTCAAAGTCCATGCCTTTCTAACTTTTTGCAAAAACAGCTCTAAAACCAATCCTGCACTGAAATGAACTCCACATGGGCACTTTCTACACATTTCTTGATCTGATACCACAACGGAGTAATGTGAATACACTGCAGTCATAGCACACGTCACTTGTCCTTGACTTTTAGCTTCTGTTCATATCACCTGCCTTTTTTCCATTCAGCTGACCCACAGCTGTCCATTTTGGCCATGGATGTGCTCGATCATCTCATAAAGTCACATTACGACTTCGAAAAATGCAGACCTTCCTTTTCCTCCGGTGCACCTTTTGTTTTGTGTTAGAGAAAGTGCTCGGGAAATCACTGAGCGTTTAAGAGGCCGGATAGGAAAACAGAATCAGCTGTGAAAAATGTCAAAGCTCGATTTGTGCCGATGGGCTGTGGCTAAAATGTGGGTCATTACAAAATAAAAGTGTGAGAGCTCGAGTAAGAGCCAATGGGCTAGTTCATAAGCACAGTCATTTACAATCTTTAAAATGTGGCCACTGACTTGGTGAACGTGTCTATAAAGTAAAATGACTGTGTTTGCTATGTTGCTGCATGATTTCTTTTATTATTTCTGCTGTAAGTTTCAATGCTGCATATTTGTATTATATTTCACCATGTGCCTGTTGTATCAAAATGAATTGCACAGTTTCAAAGTCATTGTGCTGCTTGCTTATGCGGCGAGGGTAGTAAATGTGCTCCAAATCACAGAAACTCTACAACATCATGTCTATACTGTACAGGAACTGTGAGTCCTCATTCATCAAACAGTACAGGACCTCGACTATGATTGAACAAAAGCTTTGGTGGGAGATTTATGAGCTTCTCCTTTGGCAGCATAATATTTTTCAAATGTTCATACGTGAAGCGTGTAAGGTGGGGATTTTCTTTTATCACTCTTTTTGGTAGCCCGCCAAGGAGTGGAAATGTGACTTCAAACGACTCTACAACCCATTTTCTAGGTACATGCACTAATTTGTAAATGGCTAGCAGAGCTCTTTCTGACATTTTGGACCTGCTTTCTGTCCTCTGTGCAGTTTACTTTTAAGATTTTGGCTCAACAAGCCTTTAGTCGTCAACAGATGCGGGTTCCTGATTGTAGTTACATGATGTTATTATATGAAACAATGCAAACCAAATGCCAGTTACAGCTGTGGGCCAAGAAAGCTAATGGACCTACAGTAATGAAATGAGGCAGAACGGTGTCTACGTTCCCAGTCCCGACATACATATGGTGAATGAAGAAAAGGTTATACATCAGTCGTCACTGTCTGCAGCACTTCCTCACAGAGAAACGAGCAACCCCACCGCTGGAAGCACTTACTTAATGTGGTGACGAGCTGTTTGCTCTCTCATGACCACCTCTGAATTTTTCTGTCTGGCTGTTAATCCGCTCGTCTCAGAGGCTGCGACTCAAATTGTTCCTCTCCATCTTCGGTGGAGGGTTTGAGACAGTTTGGCAGAGGGACAACAAGTGCAGAAAAGAAACTGATACAAAGGTGTCTTGAGATGACAGATTTGGCACAGACTTTTATTTTGAAAGAACATCATGTAACCTTACACTTTCTATTGAGCTGTAATTGGCCCCAGTTATTGAGAGATTCTGGTGGAGAAATTGGCTGAATAGCACAAACCATAGTTTATACTATAGGTATAAAGCTCTATCGCTTACTTTCACTGTACAAATATGGATAATTCAGTCTCTGATTTAAGAGGGAAGCTGTGGAATATACAGTGTATTTAAATATTTAAAATCAATATGATGAACATTTATCAAAAACTGACTCATTTACACATCTGGCTGTTGGAGAACAACATTAACAATTGGCTGAATTTGTTTTTCCTCAACTCCAACTGTCTTTTAAGCTTTGTTTGGAGTCGAGCATTGGGCTCATTAGCTACTAAATACTCCACCGTCTCCATCAGTGCACAGACGATTTTAAACTAATTTAAACCCCAAGTTAAGGACCATAAACTGGAAACAGCATGAGGTCAAAGACATTGAAAGTTGCACAATGCTCCCGTGTTCAAACACGAACAAACAACAGCTCCAAGCTGCATGTACTAGGGAGGTTTTGTTTTGTCTTCATTAAGGAGTAAAGCAAAATTTTTCTACCTTCTCCATATGCTTTTCCACAGGACAGATCTTACCGATAACAATGCTAATGTCCTAATCTTCATAAATGAAGTCACTATTAAATTTGCATGAGGTAGTCAAGAGACAGATGTAGAGATCAAATGTGTGTTGCTGTAAAAATAGAAATGTTTCATTCACACACGTACAGTTCAGCAATCCAACAACCAGATTGCAGAGACACAGTGGCACAGCTGCCAAGAAGATGCATTTACTTCAATCACGAGAAATCAGTTTTTCCTGTGCTAGATAGGAGAAAAATGTTCATAGAGCAGATGATCAGTGTGTGTATCTGCATGAGAGCAGCAGTTCAGATTCATTTGGGCCGCACCTTGAAAAAGTTGGAATTCACAATGGTGCCTGGTGACGTTTTCAAAAGAAACACACGTGCAGAAGGCTAAACATTGAGATTAACATCTCGCTGTGATATGCAGGATGCTATGTGGGCCGGCTCGTGCAAACAGAACACAGCCCCAACATAACACTGTTTATTGACTTTGTCACTGTGTTTTCCTTCTGTGAAGTCAGGCCATTTACAGAGGGAACCAAAACGCACCAGCTCCACGTGATATCACAGGAAAAAGCTCATTAGCTGTCAACCGCCTTCACCCACATTTCTTGCGTGTCATTAAGTCTGAAGTGAAGAGCAAAATAACAGGGTTGAATGGGGGCAAACCTTCCCCACTCCACCAAAATGCTGGGCCTGTGACACTGCATGGCGAGTTGAACGGATCACGCTGTGATGGCAACCATCCTACAGGTCCTTTCCTGTTTGAATGTTTTCCTTAGCATGATGCAATGGTGTAGATTCAGCAGACCAGGAATAATGAATGGTTTTACACCAAGCTGATGGCTGAAGTGAAGGGTTGGATAAGCTTCAGCTCTGGCAGTACTGCACTGTAATGTCACACACTACATACTGCTGCATTAGATTTGATCAGTTGTATTTAAAACGTTTCCAGATGTGTTGTTATTAAATTTTACTGGCACACCAACTTCTTCCTAAAAGTTCTTACTGATTTCCTACATTTCCCAGTACAGAACTGTAGTTGTGTCGATATGGTAATAGTACTACTGCATCGCTGCCTTGTAGCAACAGTACTTCACATACTGTATATATCGTCTACTGTGTCTTCCATAATTCCAAACAGCTTTTATATACTTTTAAAGAAATAAGTAGTGCAAGTATCTTACACTGAATGCGGCTCATTGTCAGTGGAAATAAAAATAAACATACACGCAAACGTTTTTCTATGTGTATGTAAGTGAAATGGTTCCAGAATTTAATTTAATTCCTAATATTGTTCAAGCTTCCATAACACTAAAGCCTACATTTCCCATAATTCCATCAGATCGTATCTGTTGTTGTGCTGCATTCATGGCAGGTTGCACTCTCCAACGTAACTCCAAGTAAACATGTTTAACTGGACTTGAAGCATCATGGGTCATTTTTACAATTTGCTTCTTTGCAAAAGCCAAAACAAACTTCATGCTAACACAGGGTTTCTGTAAAAATAAAGATGCCAACCCGAGATAATCAAGATTATATCTTTAGAGTTTTGCTCACAGAGGTAACGGCTAATTTACTGTAGCTGGGTCATAACGCCGCCGCCAGTGTGTTTCTGGGCAGGAGTGTAATGGGTTAACGCAAAATTACTGCTATTACATTAGGAAAATTCCGAACATGATCCATAACGTTTGAGTCAAAAGGCTGCAGCACATCCCTCACCAACTCCTCCTCGCTGCCAAGTTTATAGCTGATGCTTTTATGTGTCCACTAGAAGAACTGGACGTGCGCGCGCACACCTGAACACACCTGCCTGCCAAAATATAGATTTCGAGTTTTAGTCCTAACTGTGTGTTGTTTTTTATTGACAGTAAACCAGTGACTAATAACAGATTAAATAAAAGCTAATAAGAGCTTTCAATCAGTTCTGATTCTCTCTCTTTACACCAGCTTTACATGAGTACCAGTCTGACTACTATCTTTATCAGCATTGTGAGTATAAATGTAGTACTTTTATCCACATTATGTTAACTATGTTGTCCTCTGACTCTGAGCATACTCCCCTGGCCTTAGATATGAAGGTATAATCTCCGTCTATCAAGATTACTGCATGTATAAAACTAAATACCACAGCCTTAGAGCGACTCCTTCCCCAGTGTTTTATTTATTTAGCTGCACATTTGAGCCAAATGCTTTGGTTTGGATTTCGTGCTGCCCTTGGAAAAAGGGGCCAGATATGATTGCACTGGAAACGCCCCATATTTGACGGTGGGAAGCAAAGTAATCAATTTAAGGTGGATCCAGAAAAGAGCTTGCTCACAGTTTAAAAAGCTGAGTCATTGTCTGTTCATCTGGTCGGCAGTCTGGCCAAAGTCTGGGCCCACTGGGTTCAGAGCAAATGTTTGAGTGTCAAAGTGGAGCTTTGGCAACACAAAACTGAGCTTCTGTAATAAATTGTCCACGTTATGGACCTCAAAAACAGTGCATGACTATCGATCATTTAAGAAAACAAAACAGCAAAGCAGTTCAAATTCAGCAATAGTTGCTTGAAAAATGCACATTTATCAATCATCCAAACAGCTGCAATTAATTTTGTTTGCGCAATTCAAAGTATTAAAGTATGACTGACAATGATGCTTCATTCATTCAGCCATAACCATGGCACCCAAATGCCTGCGGACAAGTATACGAATCATAATCATTTGCCCAACTCTTGTTAAATAGGGTGAAGAGCTGTTAACTGAGCATATCTGACATATAAATAAGCAAAAGACCACAATGCATTCATTATTGCAGCTTTCCAAACAAAGATGTGATTCTTTCGCCCTCAGACCACTATTTCTTTTTAATGCAATTACATTCAAAACGACCTAGACGGCGTGAAACAGAACATAAACATGGGTTTGACAGCGGCTCCTTTGGGAGTAGTAGCAAAGCAGTCAAGTGTGGATTCAGGAATTAGACTGCAACAAAAGCTCGTGTCCAGGGGAGCAAAAAAAAAAAAAAAACCCAAAAACACTGGTTTTGAACAGCACAGAAGTAACTGTAATATTGATAAAAATAAGATGAACACGTTGAAGGCATGTTCATCTGTTCTTTAGTCTTCCACTGTAGCTGCAATATATATTTATTATATTTGAGCTCATCTGCTTTTTGTGTTTATTTCAATATTGCCTTGTACTACTTTTATATCCCATCTCAGTAGCTTGTATTATAGAAAACACTGCCTTGTACAGCACAAGTACAATATTCACTGCTTTGTTTGGCTTTAATCAGCTCATTTAATCAGACCAAAAATGTGTCAGACACATGCACGTTATTTTTACTGAATCTGACCGGGTCTGACTTCGCTACACTGAAGTCTTGCTCAAACCGGCACATTCACATTAAAGAATGAAATATGTTGTTTTTCAACACACCCCTTGGAATACCACAGGTGAGACATCATGTCTGCAGTTCAATGTTGTGATTACAGTACTTTAGTGGTAAGAATATTTGGGTGCATGCACACTTTGTAAAAATGTTACATTTAATGTGAACAAGCTTAGGTTATTTGCCTGGAGTCGGCCTGTCTGACAGTCATGTGAGAGGAGATGAAGGCAAGAAATAAACAATGAGCCACACTCCTTTTCCTGTAAGTGTCCAGACCAATTAAAGGGTACATTTCACACAAATGATGGATTTCTTTTCTTGTATCTATCCTGTAGCTCATGTTGTAGTGATTGGGTGAGAGTAGCAGCCGCCTCCTCCACGGGTAATTTGCGGTGCACGTTACATGCTCTGAGCTGTGAGGCCTCACTAAACCACTGATATTTCAGCTCTGTGTGGGGAAACGGGCGAAAGCATCATTAGAGAGAAAGACTTGTTGTGTGTTTTCAGAAACATTTGTCAAGAGCGAGAGCACGATGTTGAACAGAAGCGCTTTTTTTTTTTTTGCCAGCATATGACTGAAGCAAAAAGAGCAGAATTCCTTCCCGCCTTCTTGTGTCAGATGTGACCGCAGAGCCCTGCTTTATTTCTGCACTTGGCCAAATATTTGCATTAATATGTTCGAAACCACTTTAAGCATCGCCAACCAGTCCAAGGTGCTGCGTTCGCCAGCCCCAAAAAGTGGTTGTTGATTTCACACACACACACAGACACACACTAGGCTCCTTTGCTTTTTCAACAAAACAGGAGTTTATCCATTTTTATGAATGTCTGTGTCCGTCCAGAAGCAGCAGAAGTTGAAGCAGACAGTGCAAACAATTCCCAGCATTCCTCTGACAAGCAGAATAAACTGACCCTGGCCTTTCTTTTGCCACACAGGCTGAGACAGCGATGCCTGAGAATGGACATCCTCCAAAGAAGAAGCCAATTTGGTAACAAGCATGGAGATGTTTTTGAACCACAACCTAAATTAAAGTTCAAATTCAGCCACATGCAGTGATTTTCACTGTTGTCCCTGTGGATTTCTAATGTTCTTAAACCCAGAGTGTGCTTCATTTTCCAAGTTATTCTTCGACAAAGTTAAAAGCATTTGGGACTCGTTACGTCTGTAAAAACACACAAAGTGCTATTTTGTATTTTATTTTCAGTAGCTATTTTATTTTCTTTGGATCATTTTGGAAATTTGGAGGTCCTGCAAGCAAAAAACACACAGTTACTGTTGAAGTGTCACTTTATGAAATACAATCTGAGCAGCTTATGTTGTTCTAACATGCTCCTGCCTCTTTAAAGCATCAGACTTGTAAGTCTGTATTATGTTTGAACTATTTTGGTCTTCATTTTGTTCCTTAAAATTGTAATATGTAATTAAAAAAAATATATATTTCCACTAATGTAGGGGGTTAAAATGTCCCAAATATGCTTGAAATCCGCAGCTGGTTAAGATTAGTGGTCATGGTTAAAAGAAACCATCACTAAGTGTCAATAGGAAATATGAAGTTAACAAACTCTGATATTTTGTTGACTCTATAACAGTTTCACCCAGTCTTTCACTCACTATAGAGCAGCTTCTCTGTTGTTGTTATGGCTTCACTCGGGAACAGAAACTCTCGCAGTCATCACAAACCTCCCAAACCGACAACCACAAACGACAAAGCATTATTATCTGGATGCTTGCAATTGACATATTTTCCTATGTCTATAGCATAAAAATTACTTAATTAATCAATGATAGATTATTAGTGGGGCTCCTGAGTCAGCTGCATGTCTGCTGAGGGATACTAAATTTGAAGATGTCCTGTAAATTCAGATGAATACGTCCCTATAGATTACACTGACACCTAATACATCATTATTTGTTCAGAGCATCTGAAATGTGTCAATTCAATGACCAATAACCACAGATGAGACAGTGAGTCTAAACAGAGACGGAATAATAAGAAGAACGAAGCTGGAACAAAAAAGTGAGAGGCAGAGGGCTACTGATGGTCCTTGCTGCACCTCCACAGATGCTTGGCTTCAGACCCTGTTTGTCCAGCTTGGACAGGCTGAGTTTGCTCTCTCTTCATTTGCCAGGGGGACAAGTTTTTACTGGCAGAGTTTGGGTCCCATGCAGAGTGAGCTGGCTGAGAAAAGAAGTCACTGCAAGAGCATCAGTTTACAGCTGCTTAATGCAAAATGTCACAAGCTTGTCTGCCTGTATTTGGACGAAACATTTTTGAATTGGTTCAAGAACTTTTTGCTTCTGACCCTTTAAAATAAGTCAGTGTCGGCTTGTAAAGTGTCATAAAATATCATAAAAGCGTACAACATATGCTTCAAGTCATAATGTGGAGAGTTGCTGTGGAAGCCTCTGGTGGAAAGACCCTGGCAGCTGCTTTGACCCATCAGACAAGAGCAACAATTTCTGCTTTACAAGGACTTTATAACATTCCTATTTATTGTAATTTGAGACCTATGACTACCTGAAGGGCTGTGCAGAGTGTGATGGTGGAGTGGTAGGTCTGGGAAGAGCAGAGGGAGCTGATTCAGTCTCACCTCAGCGCTAAGGAGATGCTGAGATGTTATTTTGTGTGTGTGTTGGTGTCAATTTTGTTCATTTTGTGGACGTTCTGTCTGCTTGTGCTTATTGTACATCTATTTTTGGATAATTTCAGGCTGTTGCTGATCAAGTTTGAGTCATTTTGCATCTTTGTGGCCATCTTGTGTTTTCTGAGCCTTTTTGAACAACAAAGATGAACAGTATTGTGATCTACTGGGCCCCTGGGCCAGTGACCATTCAGTCATCCACCCATAAAAAATCGCATATTTTACCAATATTAAAATATACAGTACTTTGACAATTCATAGATTTGATGGCTTCTACAAGTGAAATGGTATAATCTAACATATTCTGCATTGTACAGTAGATTGAAGTCCTCGTGAGGATTCATGCTTGAATGGCTGAAGGGAACTCGAGCCTGTAACTTCAGATGCAGCAGGCAGACGTACTAATTGACTACAGGTGTGCGTGAAGGCAGCTCACCTCCTTTTTTGAGCTACTGGTATTTATAGTGTTCCTCACCAGAGCAGTTAAAAAAATGCTGGCCTATTGTTGATATCTTAATATCTGTCCCTCATTCAGACCACCAAAGGTGTCAGCTTTTAAAGTAAGTGCATGTGTTTTTGACTAATAAAACTCATATGTAACAGTCACAGAGAAGAAAAAAAAAAGTCACCAGGACTCATTGTATCTAATAAGAGGAGGGTGCAGCACTGGCAGCAGTACAGAGAAATTCCCCACTAAAGGAGAGGCTCCCCAGTCAGAAAAGCATTTTCTCTGTCGGACTGGGAAGTTCTGCTGTAATTTCAGGACTGATACCTGAAGGACTGGACGGAGTGTAGTGGAGCAGAGAGAAGAACAAATGGGGATTATATGGAAGATACACAATCATATACTATGCAGCCTTTTCACATAGAGCAGGTTAAATTAACTACGATGAATGTGTTAACGTTATAACTTATTTACACAGTTCAATTACAGATTATCTGCTGGTTTTATTCCTGCAGCATGTGAAGAAAAACCGAACAAAAACACTTTTCATAATACAGTCTACAACTACTGCAACGTAGAAGAGGAGCAAATCAATCCCGTAGCAGATCCAACAGATTCAAATAAAGCAAAATGTAACAAAACATGGCTGATTTATTTAGTGATCCACCAAGGTGAAGACGTGTTTGACAAAATGGTCGGAGGGGCTTGAGGAATGTTCTCACATATTTGCTACCCATAAGTTGCTTGTGCATTGTCCAAATGTTTAGTCTAATGCATTGTAGTTTAGATTCTGGTTTCCAAGCACCTACGGTACCAGACACCCTTCCTTCCCTTATACTTCCTGTAATTACAGTCTTCTTTCCTGGTGGATTCCACAAACACTGGAGCAAAACAAGTATCTTTAGTGCTCCGGACAATTCATGATGCATTTAATGAGCTGTAATATTTAAATACAGTATGTTAAAATTTTTCGTGCACTGAATTCACATTATTTAGTGAGTGTGTCCTTGAAGCCCTTCGCTCTGATGATTAAACCAGAGGTCTCTGGTGTCTGCGGTCATATTCAGCGTTTCAAAACCCACATCAAAAAGACGTGTCCTCTCGTGAAGTGCTTCCTTGGTTTGGGATTTCAGTGCAACTGGCACAAGACCTGCAAAGAACAGCAGGAGTCACACTTTGCTTCCACACTGAGATTTTGGATACACTCCGCGAGCCCAAATGAATCCCTGCCTTTGCTAGACTTGGCACAGCAACTCATACTGTACATGTCACAGGCCTCACCTCCTTTGCTCCCACTAATATGCTTTAATAGGGTTTTCCTTGGCAGGGGGGTGTGAAGCGTCTATATTGACATCCAAGCTAAACAGAGAAGCGTTACAGATGATCCACGATGGCACACAGACTCTGAAACTAAATAACCTTGTCACGCTACAAACACCAAAGATGGCACTCTTTAACGCTGAAACTAGTGTTTTAACAGATGTTAGTGCACATTTACAGCCTTTTTTTGTGCACAATTTTAAGAAACATGATTAATATAGAGAAAATGTTAGGTAAAAACAAGCAACACGCGCATGGAGAAGAAACTGGACACAAATCCTTTGTTTTTTTTTTGTTCTGTGGAAGATAGAACACACAACGCAGGGCACCAGCAGGAGTACGGCTACATGAGCTGGACCTACATCCTAATCATGCTTATTGTTTTTCCAATTATTCCAAATATCCCAAAATGAGTGCAGACTGGCAATAACCCAGACACCTTCACACTGCAAGCAAACTTGTCTTAATTGCAAAATTAAATGATGCCTGTGCACAACGTGTGTGTCATGTTGAAGAAAGAAAAGAAAGAAAGAAAATTATCATTTTATACGACTTAATGTTGTGTGCATCCGGGTAATTATCCTAAGTTGTCAAATCATCATAGTCATGTATTACTGTTGACTAAGCTTATGAAAAGAAAACACTCAAGACCCTTAAAGTTTTACTTAAATACAGTAAATTACGCTTTAAAACAAAAAATTAAAATTCAAAGCACATTTGTAGAAATTTCCCCCTAATTCACAAATCACTGCACACTCACATGCAGTAGCAGGTTATTATCCATAGTTCTGCCCTCTAGTGGCAGCTTTTACTAAAGGAGCCCAAACTTTATAAACATGCTGCTTAGAGCATCATTCTTACTCCATTTTACGTGCAAACATTTAAAGCAAACAATAAAAGTGTATAGCAACTGTTTATTATTCTTTTTATTCTAATATATCTACACTGTGTATGTGCAGAGTTACTGCAGAAAAACAATGGGACGTCATTTCACAAGAGCCCAAACACAGAAAGAAGTGTATCCAGCCACAAGGTAAAGACGACATGAGCAATTTGCATCTAATCCATGACCCACAGTTCCCTGGGCCAGGATCCTGGCTGTCTGCTTGGACACAATCTGTAAACAAGATCTAATTTCTGAAATTGACGCATTTGAGGTTCAACATTCCCATGCTTTTAGTCTGAAAAGCAGTTCAGGGTCCCAGGTTTGGCAAACAAGCAGAGAGACTCTGAGCCACAGAGAGAGAGAGGAGAGCACACACACGCACACACACATGATGCGGGACCAACAGGAAAAAAGAGCAACATGCAACAGCCAAAACTAAACCGTTTTCACAATAGTTTTTGGGGAGGTAAACTAAATCTACTTGGATATTAAATTGTTATTAGCAAGATTGGATCTAATGATTTACACCCTTTGTCTTGACAGGGTCATTGTACTTGACCCTCAGACAAATCTCTCCCCAGTCAGGGATGTAGGTGTCTGGGGGGGGGGGGTTGAAGGGAAATGCCTGATCAGGTTGTGGGAATTACAGTGCAACGGAAAATATGCCTCCCAGGCTGCAGGAAAAGTCAACAATCAAAGCCCAAGGTGGGAAAAAATAACAGAGGTTGGCTGCTGAGGTAGACGTTAGTGAAGTTGTCAAGAACCCAGATGTTGGTGAACCAAATCCTGGCGAATGACAGACAAAGCCGAGTGCCCAAACTCAATTTGTAACCTAAGAAAGTGCCTCGACTGTCCACACAGTTTCCCCCACTACTCTAGGCTCTCAGACAGCGAATGGCATGTTTCTTACCGGCTCAGACCCGATTGTTAATCCTACATTAGCGCCAATCAGCCTCGAACCCAAATTGCCGCTCGGGCGTCCAACTACTACTAGAAGGAAATTACAAAGACTCGGCAGCACTCGTGACTCAGGTCGAGCTGAAACATGAGGTGCGATCAAATGGGCAGCATCTCAAAATATTCACTGCAGACTGGTCTATGATTTGACTTTAATAATATACAAATGAAAGGATGTAAAGAAAACCTCCTGCTGGCTTCCTCTTTAACTACAACATTACATTTAATTTAGTTTGTAATAAACTTGGGGGGGGAAAAAAAAAAAAAAAAAAAAAAAAAGTCCGACCCCAGCGTCGATGCTGCAGAATGACTTTTGACCTCACCGTTCTGTAAACCCTCCCTAAAAATGGCTTCAAATCACAAAGATCCAGTTTTTTTGAAACTTTATTTTAACAGCCAAAAGATTGTTAAAAACAAATTAAAAAGATAAAGACTACAGTGATGCTAACAGCTGTTATGATCAAAGAATAACTTTTTTAAAAGATTGATGTAGGAAAAAAAAAAAAAAAGACAAAAAAATAAATAAAAGTACATGTGGGGAAAAACTGCGGGATTATCTGAAATTGAATGTATTTGATGATGATGCCACATGAAAAGTAAATGACCAACTCTGGAGTCTCAGGGTTGGTTAGAACTCAAATATTACTGCCTGAACCTCATCTTACAATATTTGATATAGTCTTTGACTCCACGCTCGTAGAGCTGCTTAGCGGTTCCACGCACACCTTCACCTCCTGCTGGCTATCCTCCTGGACCTTCTAAGGCCAACGCTTTGTGCCCCCTCTGCAGCATGGTCTGCAGCCAAAGTCCTTTTCTTGCTGCTGCGTGAGGGAGCCGCCTGCTGCGATGTGGGCCGAGCTTCCCCGGTTTTTATTTCACATTGATTTTTGGGTTGTGAAGCTTTGGACTTTGTGGTCTCAGGAGGCTTTTTCCTCCCCCTCACAGCTTGGAGAGTCTCTTGTGAACTTGATTCTTGTTCACAGACTTTCTTTTGAGGCACTCTGGCTGTTTTGACAAGCCTTGTCGGCCTCTCTGCTGCGGCTTTAGTCTGTTGTGCCTGTTCTTCTGTCGAGCTCTTCGAAGTTTCCCTCGTGCTTTTATTTGCTTGATCATCTTTCACATGTTTCTCATTGTCCGTTTTACTGTGTGTGCGTTTACTCCTCGTTTGCTTACTTTGTTTTGTTGTGTCTAGTAGCTTTTCAGCAGATCCAACTGCCTTTTTTCTTTGCTTCCCTTGAGGTTTCTTTTGGCTTTTGCCGGTTTGCTGCTCCTCTGAGGGGTCTGCTGCTTCGCCTTCCTCTTGAGCCTTGATCTGCATCTGAAGCGCCTTAAAAGCTTCCTGTGAAACCATATTTTCCCCTTAGAGTATAGGAAATCCTTAGAAGTCTTCAGTTTGAGAGAGCAGCATCATGCACCAAACAAGTGCAACAAGAATACATCAGATTCTCACCTCTTGTTGTGCGAGTTCATATGTCAAGTCAGATAAATGGCTCATCAAACCCTGTATCTTCACCTGAGCAGACGAAAAAAAGTCAAAATTATTTAATACAGAAACATTATACATATTTGGGCCTCTTACCTGTTCATTAGCAATTTGTTTTTCACACAGTCCTCTATCTTCAGCCTCTTTCTTCCTCCTGTAACAGGACTTCACGTTAAGGTTTCTTTGATATTAAATGGTCATATTTGTAGATTGATGGGATTTGAGAGCTGCACAGATGAAAACACTGAACACAAGACATAAATCAGTGTTAGCTGTGAAATTTTGATTCTTTGCACTTCTCTAATGGACCTAATTCAGAGCACATCTCTCTTTTATCTTAGCCTTTCAAAAGCAGCGTTGGTTGCTTTCAGTGACTCACAGCTTCATCTACGCAAACCATTAGTTACTTGTTTGCCACCATCTTCTCCAGCCTAGCGAGCTGAGCCCTCTTCATATCCATCGTTCTCTGGACGTTTTCCCTCGTCACCATGGCCAGCAGAGACTTGGGATCTAAGCCTGTAATTTCAGTCGCTGGCGATGTCATTCTGAGGACCACCTTCACCCACTCTGTGAGCTCTTCACAGGATGGGAACTGAGAGAGAAACATTTTAGTTTTTCTAAGCACATTTCACGAGCAAGGACTCTGCACAGCTTATGGCTTCATGTTATTTAAATAAAGTAAAACATAATAAAAAGCCCGTTCTGCAGGCACTCAGCCAGCAGGAGTTTGTGTTAAAGCTGTGCGTCTTATGTACTTCTCAAATGTTGATGTATAGATCCACAAACATAACATTTAAGCCACCACTAACCTTAGAGGAAGCTATTTTCTGGTGATTTTTGGCTATTTGCAGACCATTTTGAAAAGATCAGCTGCTTCTTATTAGCTTTAAACTCACCATTGAAACCTTCAGTATTATAACCTTGACTTAATGTTTGTGCCAAACGTGTGCTGGAAATACATGTTTGGCTCATAAAAAGCCAACATCTGAGTAAAAGAAATTTCTTGCATGAGCTGTCATCTTATTAATCTCTGTATTTGTCATCATTTAAAGAAACTCACCGTACTGAGCTCCACCTGCGCCGCCTCCTTCAAAGCATGCGCCAACTGCAAGGCCATCGTTTCCTTTTTCAACAGCCTCTGCACCTCTTCCAAGTCTCCCTGTGGCCCGTTGAAATATCCCACAGCATCAGAGGACTGTCAGCTCAGTAAAGAACAGTTCGGGAAAAACAAGGTGCACAGAACACAAGCATAAATCAGAATTACCTGGTATTTTTTAATAAGTTTCTCTTCTCTCATTCTGTTGATAAACTCCAAGTCGCCAGCAGTCAGCTGATAACCCTTCATCCCTTTGAGCATGGAGCTGGAGATTCCTGGTTCTGCAACGTTTTCTGAGCAAACAAGGGGAGCTCACTGTAAAAATTATACTCTACAAGTGCATGTGACACTCAAGTATGTTAATTGAATCCAATATTATTCCTATTAAATCTAAAGCCATACTGAATAGGTGAGACTGCACTTTATAGGGTTCTTATACCCGTTTTTGTCTCTCGAGTGTCGAACTCAAATGTCCTGTTTTGTTCGTGGTCATCCTGGTCTCTGGTGTCTGCCTGTTGATTAGCGAGATTATAACTTTTAGATGAACCGACTTGGTCGTTACAGATTTCTATACGATGAATGCACGTACCTCATTGTGGTGCTGTGATTCCTCACACACCACATCCGAGTCCTCATTACCAAAATCCAGGTGTCTCTTCACGTCGGAGAGAGGAGGGGTCCTGGGGAGCTGTCGGCCTGATGGGATGCAGTTCCCTTTGGGACTGCTGTCTCTCAGAATCTTAAAATACCTAAGAGACATGTTTGAGGGTTTTCGACATAAGAAATTAAAAAGCAAACAAAGCTGCAGGTGTCTGCGCACAAACGCTACTTCTGCCATTTGTTTTCAACAGCACTGTCTTTACCCTGAACTGGTGGGGAGGCCGAGTTTTAATCATCACTGCTCATTGCTTTCAGCTGGGAATCAAATTTGGCTCATTGCTGCTTTTGACCAGTAGATGGAGACAGATTCTTTTAGGATGATGACCATACACTCCCACTATTGCTGTCATTTGTACATATGACAGAAAGGCAAATCAGAAAAATGAACAGGACAAAACCTTGATTTGATTAGTCTATATTTTGATTAGAAAGTGCATAAAATACAAAAGTGCAGGGATGAAAAAAGTACATTTACTGAGGCCCAGCACTACTTTTACCTATTTGGGATTATGTCTCATTTTCAACTTCTACTTTGCTGCATTTGACTCTAAATTTTGTATATTAAACAGTGTCCCTCTACCATAATTTGATAAGATTTAAAATAAAAAATTACTCTGCATATTTAGATTTTTCACACAAAACCACATTTGCTAGTTTACAAGGCTTCACGCTCCCTGTTCCCTTTAATGACATTCAGTCCTCCTTTAGCGCCACAAGTCAGTCAGAGAGGCAGGTGGGTGTGCAAACAGAAAAATTGAGTCAAACCCTGTCTATCTTTAACCAGCGGTGTCACACTGCCAGCCCCCACGGGTTCTGTGGAGCTCCAGGAAGAGGAGAGTGCTGAGTCGTAAATACCTCTGTTTTTAAACTGCCCGCTCCCATAATGAAGAAGGAAGAGGGTCAGAGAGTGTGTAAGACAAACTGGACCTTTATGAGACTAACGTGACAGCTAACAAATCATTCTTCAATAACAATCTAATTATCTTCTTCAGTTCCTCTCTGGTGTAAGCATCTCTGTCTATCATGTAGCTGTTTTTTCACTGGGGGGGAAACGTTGCACAAGATGGTCACTGCTACTTTGCGGCTGCTAAAAACGTTTACAGCAATTTCATTTCAATTGTCATTAAATGACCAATGACCTCACCTACAAATGCCATTTACAATTAGAACTTGTAATAGAACTAGAAATTCTGAAATGTATTCAATTCCTTTGCAATAGGAAAAATGCTTTAAAGGAAATGTAATTAATAAAAAATTTAATTACATTTCAAATTAAAAGTATTTTTAACAGACGATTGCTTTGTGCTAAACTCTCCAGTCTTGCAGTATAATATCCACCTGCTGCTTGGTTTGCCCACCTCACACTGATGCTAAATTTAAAAAACATTGCCTCTAAGCATAAACATTAGCCAGCAAAATACTGCATTTTTTCATTCCAATATAATTGGAAAAAGAATTTCATAATAAGTAATTGTAATTTCTCGCAGACAGGGTTGGACATACACAAACCATCATGAAAGCCTCCACACACATGCAGTGACTCAAATCCAAACTCACATTATGCCATTACGTCCTGTCCCAAGAGAATGGACATTTACAGCTGCTGCGACATGTAAGCGTATTGAACAGGCCAAGCAGACGCAGGTCGTAAAGGGACTGATAAAACAGCACCCCGATGGTGCGTTGGACAGAGACAGTTGCTGTGACTTACTGAGAGACTAATGGAAGATTGGTTAGTGTCAGCATTTCATTCCCAAGAAACATGAGAAAGGATGCAATTTACCGCAGCCCAGCTCATCACAATGACATTAAAACACTTTTCTCTTTCCAGCAATATGTAAATCTTCTGTTTAAAAAAATCAGTGGGTCAGTTGGTGGAGTGCCTGCCTATTGACTGTAGGATTGGTGGTTCACACCCCGACCCTCCTTAGCCACCTGGTCACATGCCAAAGTGTCCCTGGGCAACCCCCAAACTGCCCAACCCCATTTGTTGAGGTTGCACAAGTCAGTGCATATCTGATCACAGGCCCTAAGCTCGGTAAAATTGGGGAGGGTTGTGCCAGGAGGGGCTTCCAGCCTAAAACCTGTGCTAAATTAAAGTGTGTGCCTATAAACTGTTGTGGCAACCCTGAGCTTAGAGGATCAGCCAAAAGAGAGGAAAAATGTAATAAGCTTTCTCTTAAAGCCAAATTGCAGGACAAAATGTAGTATGGAATAATAATAAGTCTAAAACCAGACACATTGGATTCTTTAGCCCCTTCCTCACCTGTAAGCAACACAACAAAATGCCTATGCCCACCCTTTACCATAAACCTAATTCTGACCTAATCCCTCAAACAGCTCATTGAAGGGGCAACGCTTTCACATTCGCCAAAATGTTCAGTCTAAAACTCAAACCACGCCTCACAATCTGCAGCCAACAGCCAACACGCACACAACTCTCCCACACATTTGCGAGTGATGAGAGACGGCTAGTTGGAAACTTCTAGGCCTGCACTTTCTGTCGTGCCACACTCAGAGCTGTCAGGGAGGTTAATTTTGTGATGTTTGTGATTAGTGGCCAGTGTACAGTTACTGCATACCTCAGAGCAACCTGGAACTTTGAAATGTCTTGACAATAAGGTGTATTTTCTGCATGTGTGTGTGTGTGTGTGTGTGTGTGTGTGTGTGTGTCTGTGCTCAAATTCTCAGTCTCGATGTTTAAGACACCATTTGTCATGCATGCATCTCACTCAAGAACTGTGCACATAACTTCAACTTTATTTTCCTGAAACTCTCTTAAAACCATTTTCCGTCTCTGAGCTCTTTGGGTCTTTGCTTTTGAGCTGAAAGTGTTTTTGTTTGAGTACAGTTCATATAAAGTTTGGCCACATGTATCACACACATGCCCACATAATATCATTACATTAAATCACCACATGCTTTTTAAAGGGCAATGTTCTGTATATACAGTACAGAAATCTAAACTGGGCTGAAGGAGAGAGAACAAAGTTTAAACGCAATATTTACACCGTGGTTCAAATCTGGCACTTGTCTGAATGCAGGTGAAATCTTTAATTAAAATCATTCTCCTTAAGTCTTGTATAACTTTAATTGCTGTTGGTTATAGTTAGAATTACAGTTATAGGTAAACACAATTAGCTGAGGGTGTGGATCACATTTATGCAGCTTGATAGTTAGCAGCCATACTGTAAATATCTTTTATTTCACAACATAATTCAATAGTTTTAAGAAGAGATGTTCCACTTCAGCAGGCATTTTACTTTCCCTTAAATCCAAATAAAGTCTCCACATTTAATTTGTTTGAATACCCTTTTGACTTTGTAAGGAAATGCACTTTCTCTCTGGGGTCGTGGCTATAATTGGTTGCCGTAGAAGATATACAGCTGGAACACTATGGGCTATATGACAACATACTGCATATAACAGGCATTAACAATTATGTGCCACTAAGCACCGAGAGTGAAGGTGTCAGAATAAAACTGCATGCTCATGGCGCTTAGTGGCATCTCATGTTAGCATATAGTTTCACAGGCACACACACACACACACACACACACTCATACCCTATTTGATGCTGGTGTATTTTCTTTTAATTTGCTGATATAATGAAGTCTTTGAATTGTGGTTTCAAGTAAGCAGAACCAGGTGTTTCTTTGAGCTTATGACAGTCATATCCAATATGTTGTTTTAACATTGAGGCAAAAAATACTGCGTGGGTGTGTGCCCCATTTCATAAGTCAGAACAGCTGAGTCACTTCCCATATTCCACTGCAGGCTGAAAAAGAAGTGTTTTTAAAGAAATATCTCTCATCAATTTCTCCTCAATGAATCATTTCACCTCTCTTCCATTCAGCTAGCTCTCATTTTCCGTATCCATTTAATGTTCAGCACTCGATCCACATTTCGCCTACAAGCCCTGAATGTATAATAGAAATTTGGGTCGTGTGTTTGACGCAAAGTGTAAGAATCGGAGGTAAAATAGCAGGTAACTATAAAAAGCAGGGACTATGAATTGATTAGCTGTTGATCACTCGATCGACCAAATATCGTTCACTGCTGTCAAAATAAAATTAATTGTTTCTTGCAAAACTATCTGCTGTTTCCAGTTGTAAAATATAAGTATCTGCTACGTTTGCAACAATACAAAAAGACTAAGATCTCACTATGTAATGAGTCAAACTATGACAGTTTCTGCCATTAAATCGATAATGAACATTTACCCTTTTCTATTAAAAATCTGGCAGATGTTTTTGTCTAGAAATAAACACAGATGATGATGATCAGAAATTGCTGAAGGGCGGAGCACAAACACAGAAAGGTCAGCGGACGGCAGGTTACAAGTCTTATATTTGCTGGGAAATTCAACACATTCACACATTTTCCTTTCTCCAACAGCTCCTACCAATTCACCTGCAGTGTGTAAAGAGTAATTGCAACGCCATGACTTTCAGAAACACACACACACACACATCTAAATAAAAGGAAAATAAAAGAGCAGACATAGAGATTTATGGCTTTGTGTCAAGGAGAGGAACCACTGACAGCTGGAGGACTCCGTCTGAGTCTCCATGCAATTCAGGTCACGCACACACTCGTTAACACACGTAAACAAAGAAACACACACTCACACACATATACAGATCAATCATTATTTGGTTACCTTCCTTTGACATTTTTGTTGTTTGGAAAGAGGCAGGTTCTGAATAGGAAACTAATTCATTTAAAGGCGTTTTTTTTTTAGCTCTGCATGCCATCTTAGGCCGAACAATGCCCGTAACTCTTTTACTGCTGCGACTCCCTCCATCCTCAGAACACAGCCCACCTTTTAAAGCTGCATGGTGGTTGGCACTTTAAGTGCCGGGCACTTATTTCTGGTGCAACACCACTCCACTCCATGGTAGAAAAAACAAAACAAAAAAAACACTTGAAGGTTCTTTGTTAAAGGGGAAACTCCACTGATTTTAAAACATCACTGCTGTTTGTATTTCTATTAAAAAAACCTTACGAATCACTACAGGTCACAGAGTTAGCTGGAGGTCAGGACTGCAAATTTGCAGGAAGCTTGATACGTGATCTACTTATTGTCTCAATTAGCCACCAATAGCAAAAAACACAATCTTAGGCACAGCACTCACGTTGAACTCTGGGTAATGTAGGAAGAACAAAGATGAACTGGTTCCTCTGCCATGACTTTGATGCATTTTTATTGAAAATTTGATAGGATTTAATCGGAGCAATTTACCAGACAAAACGAGAAAACGGTCGTGATCCTTCAAAAGCACATGCATCATTTGTTTCCGATATAACATGTTTTATGCTAACAAGCTACAAAGACACATAACTTAGCACTGTATAATGCTATAATGCTCTTTAATTTTTCCACCAACAACTGAACACAAACTTAAGTCCTCTCTAAATACTGTCCCTGCCACCCCCCAACACCACATGCTGCCTCTTTCTCCTCAGGGACAGTAAGAGACTCCCAAGGGCTCAGTCTTCTGTCAAGGACCATAAGGTATTGTCAGAGCTGTGTGTGTGTGTGTGCTAGCATCCAAGTGTGTGTGCTGGAGAGGGAAGGAAGCCACGGCTAAAGGTGTCAGAAAAGAGGGTGGTTTAAATTTAACTGCAACAGGGGCTGATATCTGCATGGTAGCTCCTGTCTCTCCCCCCTCTGCTCTGTTTCTTACACACACACACACACACACACACACACAGTCTGTCTATACAGTCCCCAGCCACAGACATCATCACTAACACACACACAGCAGCAGCTCTCTCCCAGTGTGTCAGGATACACTCCTCTTCTTCTCTCCCACCGTTCAGACCACCTGGATTGTATGAGAGGCCAACTGAGGACGCCGCGGAGGAGAGAAAAGGGACACTCGCCATCAGAGAGGAGAGCAGAGCAAATATTCAGGCTGAGGATAACGCTTCATCTGAGCCGGCAGGCTAAAGGCACAGTGAGTGGCACTGCAGAGGCACGACAGCACAGACTCCCAACGCTTAACACTTCGCTGTGAAAGGTAAGGCTGGAGCTTGGCATGGAGAGAATGTGTTTTAAGGGAAGTTGGTGTGTGTCTACATGATTAAACACTGATAAACCCAATATGCAACCTTTTGATTTAGTGACATATATGCAGTTGAAAAAGGTTGTATGTCTGTGTGATTGCATGGAAGTAAATGTAGAAATGCAAAATGCAGAAATTACACTGCAATATTTAGCAAAATTGAAGTCATATCTGCAAAAAATGTGCGACAGTTTAGTCTGGCTATAGATAATGAGCGCTGTTGTATGTTAATCATCCATAATGCATTTTACTAAAAAGTTTTCTAAATTATATATTTTTTGTATTTCTACAAGGAAACAGCAATTAAATTTGTAAGGAGCAAAAGAACAGATTGCAAATTGGCACTGGAATGTCTCGCTTGATTGGATTTGCACAACACTTAAAGAGCAGCATATAATCTGTGTTGTGGCAGCTTTCCTGCAAGGCTGTTGCTGATTAGACAGATAGAGAGATTAGAGTCCAGAACAGAAAGACTCCCACAGGCTCTAGGGGTCACAGGCAATGCTGGCTAATCTTAATTTGCTCTAATTGCATCTAGGATAAAAAAGATCAGAACTATGAGGCTAAGTGCAATGACAGAAGTTTGTCTCTTATTTGTCCTTCTTGTGTTTTGCACACTTAGAGTGAATCAGCCATGCTTTTAAAACAAATCTGCTGATGAGGGCAAAACATGATATCGCGCCGCAAGTGGTAACACACCCCGAGGTCGATTTAACCCATCACATCAAAGCTGCGGTGATAAATTAATCTACCTCTGTGCAGTGATACCGAGCGGGCGATGGCCCTGCACGAGTCGTATTGGTTCCAGCCAGGGAATTTCCAAAGGGCAGCGCGTCCATGATAACCTGCATACAGCATCTGAGTGGCGGGAGGACGGGTGTGAAGGAGGGTGGGGGGGTCATGTTACCAGACTGGGACTCGTGTCTCAGTTTGGAAACATACTGAGAGGAGTCAGATAGAGAGTAACAGCAGTCAAATGTCAAGCCAATAAAGTGTTTCCATCATAAACCTCAGACACATGTTATTTTTCTCTTTGGCCTAAAAGAAATGCAAAGCTATTATCACATGCTCAGACTGTATGACACTGCATCTGTAGTTTGATGACTTGCTGGTGGTCATCGTAGTAAAACTTACAGGTTGTTATGAACAATAAAAGCTCATATGCAGGAAGGAGCCATTTTTATATGAAGTTTTGTTTCTCCGTATTCTGAATCATAATGTGATCTGCTGTGCAAAATGAATTCAAGGTGTTAAAGGAAGTCAGTGGCCATTTTTCATTTTTGCATTTTGTCAGTGTTGGGGCTGACAGAAGGACGCCCCAGCTGCAGCTTTTTAAAGGATTGGCTTTTGGCACGTGACTAGAAGCGACAGGTTAATCTGTTTAAGTACGTATGGTAGCTGGACAGAGGGCCACAGCCTTCTGGTGGCAGTATTCTGGAGACGGGCGCCACTCAGCCTGCTTGGCACGTTTAGGGCAAATGCCATTTGTAGGGTCCCGCACTTGATCAGTCGGCTTTAGATGAAGCTGATACAATTTACCAGTAGCGACATGAACATGCACCACATTTTGGCTTCTGATTGTGGGACAGGATTTAACAATATTGGTTACATGGGCTCAAAGGGTAAATCTGATGGCTTGTGGGAAAAAAATATTTAAATTGCTATTTTTTTGTGAAATACTAGGCGGTTTGATATTTCTATGCCACTTCCAAATCGTTCACTGCTCTCATAATAAAATTAATTCTTTCTTCCAAAACTATGTGCTGTTTCCAGTTTCTAGAATATCTAGAATATATATTTTCTAGAGTATCTGCTACTTTTGTGAATAAGAACAAAAAAAAGTCAAGATCTCACTATGTAATAAGTAAAACTAGGACAGTTTTTGCCAATAAATCGATAATGAACATCTTTTAATCATCTGGCAGATGTTTTTGTCTAGAACTAAACACAGATGATGATAATCATAAATCGCAGTGTAAAAAGCAGTTTTAGAATGGTAACAGATCAACTTATGCATGGAGAGGTTATGACAAAATGGCCCCACCCCTTCCTTCTGGATCGATACATCAAATAAAACGTTACGGTCAGACTGTATCATAGCAATTACAATATTTGGATAAAACTGCAGCTTGCTGGAAGCTCCTTCTCTCGTCTGGGTGATTGACAGTTTGAGGGTAGCGGGGCAGAGATCATTAAAGCAGACACGCATTAAGGCAAACCTCCTGGCACCTTGAGCTTCACCAGCTGTAGGTGGGATTAGATGACCTGGCTCAGAGGTTTTATTGAAGGTGTTTTATTCATCAATGGGGAGCGCTCGGTGGTTTGTGCGTGCGTGCGTTTGTATGTGAGACAAATCAAAGTGAATCTCTTCTTCATTAGCACTTGAAAAAGAAAAAAAAAGCAGATCCAACATGGTCATAGTTTAGCCTTGAACCCATCTTAATCCTGCTGGATTTTTACTAAGCTTCACACTTTTCTAGTGAGTAAATTACTAGAAAAATGCTGAAGTGCAACTGGTTTGTTTGACTTTTAAACAGAAAGTTGCTGTTTATGACATTCAGAGCTTTCCCATAGTTCATCATTCTTGTATTCCCACACACACACACACACATGCAACACACACAAAAATCACAACATTTGAGGACGTGGTTGGCGACAAGTTCATGGGTAGCAACTGTCATTCTGTCTTCTTTACATATGGTAGCGCCAGGGCCCTGCTGAACTGTCCTTGAATCCAATCCCGGCCCGATGCCAAAGAGAAACGGTGAATCAATAACGTGTCACATTACATTTTTGCGTCGAGCAATAATAAAGTTTGGATGGTGGTAATCAGAATTCATGAGCTGCCCTTCCCTGAGTTGATGAGATCAGACACTGAGGAGAGCTTTGGCCAAAGTCATAAATGGCATCATACATTAAATATTTTGTACATTTAAAATAGATGGTACCATCGAGCTGACAATTAAATAATTTTACAGCTAATGTTATTTAATGTTTCAAAGTAGCTGGATTTAACGAGATAAAAAATGAAAAAGGTGCTCTGTGGAGGGTTCTTGTTCAGGTCTAAACATTTGTTATTCTGCATTTAATTCCTCAATGCACATAAAAACAGCGTTGTGGAAACTAGTGGTGCACTGCAGTCACCAGTGGAATAAATGAGATGTGAATTATGCCACCCAGACCTGTTCAGGCTGTAGTCCGCCTCTCGCCCGATGACAGCTGGGATCAGCACCAGCACCCCGGCGACCCGTACAAGGATAAGCAGGGTAAAGATAATTGATGGATGGGCAGATTGTGTCGGTCCTTGTGCACAAATATGATGAAAACAAAACAGGGACCTACTTGTAGGAACCCCGACACACAGTGGGAGTCACAGGGTTTGAAGGTTTTGTCTATATGTTAGGCCGTTTGAATGCCTTCGAGGAAAAATCTGAAATTAATTACCCCTATTCGAGTGATTATTGCATCTTGCCCTTTTCTATGACTGCAGGCATGTTGAGCATGTGCATTCTGGACAGACACACACTTCTTCTTGCAGCTGTAGTGGGACGAAAAAGTTCAAAGGCTAGTAATGAAGCTTGCTCGGTTCAGTTTAGCCTTCATTCACTTGACGAGTAAAATATAAGATGTACAGTAGCCGTTTTAAAATATCGCTTTTCACTGCTGTGTTAATCTCTGAGTGGCTGAAGTGGGGTCATCCGGTGCAAGAAGAGAGTGGACCGAGAGACACATGGTGTTTGGCTGCAGGAACAGTGACTTGTTTCAGTCGTGGGGATCCTGTTTCTCTCACAGAATAGCAACCGCCCAGAGCTCTGGGAAAAGAGCACTATATATACCGGGAGAGAAACGCCAGTGTTGTCCAACATTAGTCTGACTCTCTCTCTTACAGCTTGACCTGCAGCCTTGTGCTGTCAAGTGAAGTCAAAATAAGTCAGCTGGTCAGGACGGGTACTGAAAGATCAGCTGGATGGTGCTTTTGCAGAAACCCTTCCCATGACAGCAACATATTCCGACATAAGAGCCTCAGGGACGGATGGCTATAAAAAGGGAAAGATCAGTATTAGGAAGAAAGGCTAGAAGTCACTTTATTTTTAAGCGTGCTAAACATTTCTGTCAATGCTTGTGTAAAGGCAGTCAACACTAGTCAGCTCAGTCTGTGTCAGTCGTTAAAACACAATGTGGATTGTCCTTTCATCGTTGTTACGTTGCATTTTATTCCTAACACCTTACTTTAGCAAACCCCTTTGACCAGGTGCATCACTACAGAAACAGTGTAAATAATTCACCTCTTTAAGCCTGTGCCGGACTGAGCTGACGCAACATAGTTTGCTACGGCACACGCATCCGCGTCTCATCTCGAAGGATGCATGAGTGAGTAATGCTCACACTGCATCGCTTCACCGTGGAGCATTAGTGATGGGTGGCTCCCTGTGCTGCATTCAAAACTATCAGCAGGGGCAAGACAGCTGGAGGCTCCAATTTTATGTGTGAAAATGCAATATGGAGAGTCAAACGGAGAAAAGCTGCAAAAAACAAACAGACAACTAACTCAGGGCTTCTCTCAGAACACGCTTTGACGTTTACACGCAGTCCTCACATACTCGCATTTACTGTTTTCACACCAACGACACATCTCACATGCTGACAAGAAAAAAAGAAAAAGGAAGAGAACTAACAAAACGGGACAAGGGTTTGTGCCTCCTCTCATGACCATCACCACTGGTGGGAAATGGTACAGCAGAAAAACACAGTAGCAACCAGTGTCTGAGCACAGACAAATATGAACTGGATACTTGTAATTCAAAGTGTGATCAATTTGAAGGTCAGACCTGCTAATGGACTTGTTTGTCTTCATAAGAACAGCAGGAATAGCATAAGACCACCCTCTCTAGGTCCTGGTGAGACCGTAACACTCGCACTATTATTTATCAAACTTAAGTATCAAAGATATTGCCGCTTTATAAAAGTTTGTTATTACTAACTTGTTGTTTTAAAACATCTGTCACCATGGAATCGATTTTTAAACCTGGTTGTCTTTTCATCTTCTGATGCTATAATTGTTAGTCATCTGCGTTCGTCACCCTAACTTTATTTAGTGCCTATGTTCTATGTTAAATATACACTGAACTCAGATTCCTCTGCAAGCTGTTTAACGGGGTCAGTGTTTTCCACTATGCAGCAGAAATGGTCAGGGACATGAGCATCATTTGCTTATCATTGAGATCAGCCTGTTCTTATGTAATTAAAAAGTATGTTATTGTCATTTTGTGAGACATGTGAGTTACTGTTTGTGTCTGCTGGCAAACTCTCTGTGTTTGGGCTTAAATGGTTTTGAAATGTGTTGCATTTTGCTACATATTTGCTGTTTTACACAGCTACGTAATTTAGCTCAGGGAGAAACCGTCCAAACTCAGAGGTCTGTCCCTAGAAACCGAATCTAGAAGCATCCCTTAAGCTCACTTATTAACACGTTGTTGTTTACTGGGGGTTTATGTGCGACTATCTCTCTGTGGGGGAGCATTAATAGTTCAGCAAATTAGCTCCAGTAAAACCCACTCACTGTATTTCCACCATGTTGTTTGGTGGGTGTGTAAAAGGAATTATTAGACAAACGTTGAAGGCACTGGCCCATAGGCCAAAGTGGTGCAGGAGCCACATATGCCAGTTAAAAGACACAAAATGACCAAAAACAGATTCAAAAGTCCATAAAATAAACAAAAAATGTCTAAAAAAGTCCAAATAGACACAGAATGACCATAATAGGCTAAATTGTGCAAATATAGGCATAAAATGACCAGAAAAACATACTTCCCAAAACAAATACATTATTACCACAATGTCCAGAAGAAAGGGGTGGGGCCATTTTGTCATAATCTCTCCATGCATAAGCTCATATGTACCACTCTCAAACTGCTTTTTACTCAGCCTTGTATCATGCCGTACCCAATTTGAAAACGCTCACATCTCGCTTCTATTTCTGCATCGAATTCCCAGCAGGGACTGAGCTTTGGTCGTGACATTCCTGGCATGCGTAGCACGATTGGATAAAGTAACACAGGTGGCAGCCTGAGAAACAAATAAAACCCACCAAGGAGCACTGCTGCCAATGCTCCTCTTTGAGCTGAAGCCTCCATTGTTGCCCCGCTCTGTGTTTGCGGTTGCTATAGAAATGAACCCGGTCGAGATGAGGGGGCTTATCGTAGCTCGGCGATTCTGCTTAGCTTTTTCGTACGCTGAGTGACGGGGTCAATTATCAGGCTATTTTCTGACGACCCTCTAATATTTTCCCTGCTCAAATATGTGAAGCATGCGGAGAGCAAACAGAAAAAGAGGAGGAAAGAACAGGAGTGTCACAGTCGCACAGTGTGTTGCAGTTTATTTACTCCCTTTAGCCTGGACTACGGTGGAGAGAATTGTGTTAAATGGCAGTGATATGTACAGAGCGGCATTGTGTTTGGCAGGAGTGCTGCAGTGTCAGTATGGGATGAGGCCCAGGGGTCAGCAGCACAGTGGCAGTGAGGGTGAAGGAGCGTACAGCGCATGGCATCCGTCTGCCAAGATGACTCATAAATGGCACAAGGGGCCACAGCCATAGTGTCACTTCAGAGTTTGGTTACCACGTTGTCAAGCAACGAGACAGTGGAGCCATTTCAAACAACCTTTCATTCTCCCTTTGTGCCGCCTTCATATGATTACAAGTTTGCGAGGTACTTCAAACACAACCTATCACGGTATGTGGTCGAGTTACAAATGCAAACGGGGCTTTATTGTGCAAAAACCTACCAAAAGTGCACTTATTCTGAAGGAAGTGTCAGGTTTCGACACCGCAGGGATGACTCATCCTGTACCTTGGTGCGAGACAATGCTCAGCCGAAGAGCAGAATCACAGCACCGCCTGTACAGTTTTTAAGATAAAGTTACTCAGCTCACTGGGGAATGGTGGCTCGCTGCTTGAAAGCTGCACAGTCATTGAATTATTAAGAATGCAAGAGAATTACTAGCATCCTTATCCTCTGTTTTCACATGTTGGGGTCATTTGGGGCAATAAGTCTTGTGGTAGTGCAACGTGTCAGGCCAATGCGAGTTGAGCATTACATAGTCAGATGTCTTTCTCAGCAGTTTCTCACAAAAATAGCACAAACAAAAGGGTGAATGACGGACTTTTGTCCACTAAGCTGCCAGACACATGACTCCAAATGAAAGCCACTGTAGCCCAGTCACCGCCGCATGAATAAATAAGAAACTGTGCCCATGTTGTGCTCGCTGAGCCCTCAGCCTGCCAAAAAAATCTGTTAATACGAGTTAAAGGCTCCTCCGCCCACACAGGTGTTTGTGGCTGATGAGACATAAACTACTCTGAAGTTTGTCCCAGTCTAACTTCATACTACTTAAATATGTCTCTTTTATGGCATTTTGTCACGAGCAGAATCACACGTATCTTCGTTTTTCCTTTATGTCGTCTAATGTTGTACTTCTACAGTTGTCACACTGCGTGCTGAGCTAACGAAGCAGGACATTGGAGTTGTAATAAACAGGATGTAGAGAGATAAAAAATAAATAAATAATAAAAAAATCACAGAGTTTTGAATTAATTTCACTGGCCACTGCCGGTAGTATTAAAGTCACCACGTCTATTGTGGAGAAATTTATAATCAAGATCTTGATCCCCCGTAACAATATGTCAGCAGAATTGCACAACTCCAATAACTGCTCATTATAAACAAATCACCTGTGTTTGGGCCAATTGATTTGCTGATTTGCATTATGCTCGAGCGGTGGTGCTCAATTTGACAGTGTCATAAAGTCGATGCTCTTGTTACAGCATTGACATTTGACTTGTAAACAGTCCAAGGTGTCGTGACTCATCACTGAGGAGGTTGCTGGGTAACTGCATGTTCGGGGGGCAGCACTGCAGGCACAGACAGGTGGATATAGTCCTTCATACGTTTAAGTAGCATGTTTTACAATGTTCCCAATAAACGTTTAAAGGTCCCCAATCTGTCCTGCATACTAATTCGACGGTATTAAGTCAAATCACTGGAAATGTTGGAGGCTTAAGCGTATTAACATTTAATAAACTTAATTGCCAGTGACATTTTAAGTTTCAATGTGCACATGCACAACACATTAGTGCTCCAATCCAAACGTACTCAAACACATTGTCCATTAACCTCTATGTCTTTTATTGACACTGTGTTGCTGGCTGTCTGTCGTGATGTCGTGTGGTCATTAGTTAGGGGGATAATGAGAGATACTGTAATATTACTGCTCCATGTGTGTGCCTTTTAAAGACCAGTGCCTGAATGAGTGTCTGTGCAGCCCCTGACAAATGTTGTCATTGTGGGTTGTTGTAAACACGATGTACATTATCATTACATCAGTAATATATTACAGTTCATAGTGATGATATCCCGTGAGCGGGCGCTGTATAAAGTTTACCAGCTTCCCTATTTCAGTTTGATGTGTTTGCATGCAGACAACTTTTCATTTATTATAAAAAAATACAATGAATGGAGTAATTTGCTCCGTTGTCAACATTTGGTTTTGCGCTTTACTCTGTTTTTTTCTTATGATCACTCAAATATACAGTTTGGAATGACAAGATGACAAGACAAATAATGTGAATAAGGTCAACACTTTTTTTTCAGGATTTTCAGCTTCGTAAATTACGTCAACAATTTATCAATTATCAAAATTGTTGCCAATTAATGTTCAGTAGAGTTATCTGATCCTTTCAGATACATTTTACTTTTAAAGGGCCAACTGAATGTAATATCCTCTTTATTTGACAGTATTTGACATTTAATAATACCATGATTTAATGATTCTACGCTGACATGTCAAATTTAATTGTAGCAGATTACTTAAAAATCTCCATTTTGTCCAATTTAGACACAAAAAGACATGATCGCATCATATTCCTTTATAAGTACACCTCTGATAACTTGATGGTACTTGAAACGTAACCTGTTAAACGGAGTTATCTCCCAGCCAGTGGGGGTATGTGTTCGTGCGCTGAAGGCAAAGCGGCAGCATGTGGACCAATTAATGGACGCCTTGACCCTGTAATCACCCACTGTCAATCCTCTGTCACCACACAGACAGATGGGCCACCTGGGAATACAACGGCGAATGAATGCTGATGCATCATTCAAACTTTTTCCAACCTTTCTTCACTTTTTCTTACTCCATTCATCTCTGTGCTCTTCTTATTTACAAGTCATTTTGACTTTGTGAGAGTAAGAAAACCAAGAAGAAAACTTCTAAGACCATGGAATAAAGTGAAAGCCTCAGTTGGGGGGAACTTAAAACAAGTCCCTGAGCTGCATAAGCATGATCTAAATTTCACAACATGAGAGGGACATGCATATTTTCAATCTAAGTGACTCACTTAGATTACGTGTTTACTGGACAAAGTCAAACATCACTGTGAACATTGGAATGAAGCTGAGTGGAATCATTCACAGTCGAATCATTCACAATCCTTTTCACTCCCAAAAATAAAAAAGCACTACCCTCTGCTGGCTGAGCAGAGCTAAGGGTCCCAATAAAGATCCATGAAACTCTCTGAGAAGATAAAACCAAGTGTTATCAACAGTCCAAATTCAGATGGACACCACAACATACACATGTATAATTATGGCCTATAGATGGCTGCAGTATGACTATTAAAGTGTCTGTATGTCATACAGCAGCAGAAACAGTGCACAAACCCAATATTAGAACAATAAGATTATTGCTCTTACTTACCTAAAACCAAACCGTAACTTTGCTGTTTGTCTGTGTTTATCTGCATGTTTGGAATAATACAGAGAGGCTCGTGGTGTCAGGATGCTGGGGCATGTACAGTATGTGACTCGTCTTCTTCCCTGGTGGCCCTAGTGGTGACATTTCAGCTATTCACACCTTTCCTCGATCTGATCTGTGTGGAGCTGCTCAATCACGCTCAGCATGCCGAGCCGTCCGAAGGAGCGGAGGGAAAACCTGGAAAGCGATCTGGATTGGTTTAAAGTGTTGGCAAAGCATGGGGAATTTAGAAAGAAAGATTTTCTAATGAGATGCACACATATGTCTAAATGAAAACGTGACCACAGTGCGAATACAAATCAGACCACTTGCTACCACTGAAATCCGTGGCTTTTTGTAACAACACACAGAAACGCTTTAGCAGCAGCAGCAGCAGCAGCAGCACAGTGCTAATGTAAACAGGATGCTCCCGTGTTTGTGTTGCTTCATTTCATAATTCCAGTAATTGTGGAGTTTTTTTCTGTATAATTTATTCTCTTCTCAAATTGGAGTAAGTTAACTTTACTTTGAATTAGAAAAAAATCTTTTTTCAACAGTTCAAAGAGTTTTTCAAAATAAAAGGAACGTATTCCAACTCCAATCACCACAGATGAGGTCCGTTAATATTGAAAATATAGGGACTACATAGGAACAATGATGAGGATTAAGTAATAAGGATTTTACTGACGTCACAACACTCTTTTCTGTTCCTTCAACAGATGTGAAGTAATCGTTACTTAATGTTGGACTCGTTGGCAAAGTAAAAATGTATGCTTTCATTTTACTTGATTAGATTATGTTTTTCTTGTAGTTTGGTGTCGGGCAGGCAGGTACAGAGAGTTACTGCAGCTGCTTGTTGCTACTGGAAACAAGGTTGATGAGAGGGCTGACAGCAAGCAACAACATAAAAATTTGTGGGACATAAAACTGAAGATCAAAGATCTGAAGATGCTGAGGGAGCGTCCATGTGACACCTGGGTCCCTGTCATGACTTTTCCCATTACATGTGACGTTTTCTTGTCATGCCATGCCGCTGTTTGAACTAAGTGACCCTCCGCTTCACCGGTTGGTGCAGTGTGACACTCGGTACGGTGGTGTCATTAATGCCCAGCAGCTCCTGGCCAAATCAAACCCCATCAAACCTCAGGATTCTCTTTCCCATAATCACCTGCTCCGAAGCAGACATGGTTACAGTCTGATGACACTAAGCATGGAGCACCTGCCAAGGCCTGAAAGGGGATACTGAATATTAAATACATTGGGCATGCTCAGAACATGTATTGACGCTGACATAGGAGTCTGCAGGGCTAAACATAGTCAAGTTTTGTGGCTGTGAAGAGCACCAGCAATATAAAGTGGCTCTGTTGCAATGATGTTTTGGTCAAACCAGCATGACTGGCCCCCAATAAAAAGTTGTTTGGCCTTCGATCTGGTTGCACGGTCGTTGAACTTCTGCACTGCTCTCTGTTTCCGTTCTCAGCCGTTTGACCTTGTTAAATGTGCATTCAGTCACGCGAAACATGTCTAATACAAACCGAAGCCCTAAACAATTGCAGATATGAGCCATGCACACGCATTTGGAGGTCGTCCTGAGATCAGAAAGAGATGATCTCATGGTAAGACCGTTCCACAAAAGCAGACAGAATATGCTTGGCCACTGTTCATGGTTTAATATCCGACCTGGCCCTCCTCCCAGAATGAAAACTGCTTTAAAGGTAAACTTGGCAGAGGAAACACGAGTTCCCATCATTGCACTGACAGATCACCTGCATTGTCCTTGCAGTTGACAGGCTGCTTTATGTCATGTTACCTGGATGAGATCATGGACAGGTTCGCTTGTTTTGGCTCACAGCATGTCAGTTTCTCCTCCTTCTTCCAAGGAAAGCTGCCAATTACATTCTCAATTAAATGTTTGGCCTGTCAGAAAATTGTCTCAGAACCCAAAGCAGTTCCATTTACTCAGGGCAGAGAATAGCAACGTCTGCTTGCATTTTATTTATGTATTTTCGTCATTTTTTGCATGACACAATGTATTCACGTTAAGGTGAAAAGTTTCTCTGTGCCCTCAAAGGAGCATGACTTTGATGTCACGAACAGCTGATAGCTGAAGATCACTCACGGTCCAGTGACAAACTTTCACAAGTCAGATGTGGAAACGTGAACTCTTGAGGTCAAACACACTAAAATTGGACTTTTCGGTGAAGTACAGTCGGACACATTTGCAGATGAAAAATTCTGGTCTTGTAGATATAATTTTATGAAATGCTACCAGCATGATAAAACTTCTATAGTTCTTCAAACATGCCTACAGGGGATTGTTTGGTAAACTCTGTACGAATTAAGTACAAATTAAGAATGTACACCCTAATATAAGTATGTTAAACAGTTTCAGTGAATGGACTTTCGAAAAGTCAAACTTTAATGGTTACATGGCGCCCTCTTGTGAAAGTCTCATTAAAGATGCTCATTGTGCAGCAGTGCTCTCTGGGTAGCAGTGCATTTTTATTTATTTTTTGCTCTTACAAGAGCTGACAATGAGAACTACATAACAGATATACCCCATGATATTCCCAGAATAAGTAAAACAACATTCTTTTTACTTCAGTAGTCAGCAATGAGATTCATTATGACTGCTCCATCTTCCCTATCAAAGTGATGAGCTTACTCCACATAATCATATTCAGAAATGCACAGACAAGCTGCCCTTTTAATGATTATGATTCCTGTCTCAGAGACGTGCTCAGTGGGGAGATATGCTGCTAAACTGACAGTTTCTGGCCGATGAAGATTTCCTGGGATTGCATCATCTTGCAGAGAGGCGGCCTGGGTGTGAAAAATGTGCAGCAGCTTTCTTTATCACCACACTGGCGTTTTAACAGCTATAAGCAGAAGCCACTGTCATATATCCTACAGCTTTGAATAACGGCCGAAACATCTCTGTTTGTCTTCCTGATTGGTGCTGAGCGGTTCTCCTAAGTCGTTTTGGAGGAGTTACAGCCTGTGCCCAGAGCTGCGGATGACTTCAGTGCAGTGGAATTCCCAAACCACTTCTCTTGTTGCTTTACAGTCCAGCAGCTCTAATGCTCGCAGGAAACATCTCCTACGGTTTTATGACACCTCATCCAACCTCGAGGCCTGAACACAGATTCCTACCTGTTGCCACAGCAACCAGAGCTCTGTTTGTAAACATTACTCCCCCCCAACTCCTCCCCCCTTTTTTTCTTTTTCTTTTGGCTTGATGATAGACACCCATCAAGCACAGCACTGTCATTCTCTCAGTGCTTTTAGCACTGCTGATGCATTTAACGCTGTTCAATAACACTTTAAGTGAAGCAATACTAGAAGAAACACTAAAATGTATTTACATTTTACAGTGGTAAATTACCATCAAAAGGGCCCCTACACCTTTTTCCAAAGTACTCATGTAATACTGCCCTTGTGTTCTCTAGAGGCACATACTTACTTACTTGTATTACCACTTAATGGTATTACTAAAATCATTCACACCAGAATGTCTGTCTGAATTTATCCTAATGTGCATTGAAATCACCAGTGCAAGAAAGTTACCAGAACTCTGCTGTAACAGCTACACTGAATGCAAAACATTGGACTCTTGCAAAAAAGAAGAACTCTAAAAATCTATTAAGCTTAGTTCGAGATGGTTTCACTGTACCCTGCCCTAAGTTGGGGCGATGTGTAAAACTTAAATAAAAGCAGAAAGTTCATTTCAAATTTGATGGTAAATGTCATACTTATTTTAAGAGGATGGTTTGACAGTCAACAGATAACACAATTTACCTGTCAGTGCCAACTGGAACGGATTTTCTCTTCTAACTTGGTGAAACACAAGGCAGGTTTCCTCTCCTCTCACTTAATCTTATCTGGCCAGGCATATTTGTGCATAAATGTTAAAGGTTAAAAAGAAGGCCACAGGATCGTCTCATGCCACCTTCGAGCTTTGTGTATGCAAATTCAAACATAAAAGTCCCAACTTAGACTGAAAATGATTTCATGCACAAACTATCTATAAGCTTTTCTGTCTCTTTCCAAAGGATATACTGCTGCTCTTCCGTCTCTCCCACCCCCACGTTCCCCTTTTCTTTTCTCTTTTGATCTGTGTTTCTCTTCCCCTCAATCATATTGACAGCAGCATGATGTCAGGGTGCAGGAATTGACTTTGTAATTTGTGTGTGCCTGTGCAGCAGAGATTGAGTGTGTATATGCATACATACATATGTGGCTGTCTGCTCGAATGCCAACTGTTGACACAGGCGGTTGGCTGCATGTGTGTTTCCATTCACAGTAGGTAGATGGGTGTGTTGGTGTGGAAGATGGAGTTAAAGCACACCTGCTTCTTCACCTTTGACCTTTCACCCTCCGGATTTCCCTCTGCTTTACTTCCAGCTCACATAAAAGGCTCTCCAAGACATCAAGTGCCTACTGTAAAAGAGCCTGATGGTGAGAGTGTACTTAGATGTAAATTACCAATGTTTCCGTAATATTTGGATATGTTTTTTGCGCGTGTGTCATGGAAAAGATCCACAATCATAAAGCTCCAAAATAGCCCGATTGCCTTTTCAAGTGTTCAGATGCGTGATAAAGTTGCTCGACGGCTGCTACAGACAGACTTTGAGGGTTTGTGAGTTAGCGATTGGCTGGCTAGCTTGGTGAGTTCATTGTGTTAAAATTCTTTGCATGAATAAGCTCTTTGACCTGGTAGCTAGTTGGAGAAACCTTGGTGGTCCTGGCTAGACAGGTCCAAACTGCCAACTCTTTCCAGTAACAGCTTTGCTTTTGGCTCTGGACATTGTCCTCACTGTTTAATGAGACAACAAGGTAATGGAAGGGAATTAGGGAAAGAAAAAAAGGAACGAGAACTTATGAATGAATAAGTAAGCTGTGTTTAATAATATTGCTAATTTTGAGCCAGGGATGGCAACGTTGCTCTACTACTGGATAAATGCCCTTAAATTAAGATGCAGCCTATTAAGTTGAAAGGAAATAGCCTGTCAAGCAGGTTTCTATCATCTGACTGTACTTTTTTTTTTGTGTGTGTGGCCCTGCTTGCAAGTACTTACATAGACTTTGGAGTGTGGTGATGGCTCAAACACAAAAATTGCTTGTCTATGCTACATAGAGTATGTTGCCTAGATAAGCATAGAGGTAATAATTGATTTTGTCCGCACCGTGGGTCTGTCAGCCTTTTGTTGCAGTACCACAGTTGGCCACTGGAAAGAACAGTGACACTATATCAAAAAGTTCCAAGCTCCCAACAAGCCTCAGGTGTTTTTTTTGAGTGGAGATAATCAGCAAATGTTACCATTTGACTCAGTCTCACGCATCTCGTAGCCTTTGCAGAGTGTTTTCAACTTTTTTTCCCGTTGAAAAAGTGTTGCTTTAGCTGTGTGAGTATGGTGAGCATGTTTCTGCATCCTGATCATCTAGAAAAGCCACTATGCGCACCTACATCTGTATATAAGTGCATGCATACTTCACATTAAAGGTAATAGCCATTGTCAAAAAACATTCATTTATTCTCCCTCTGTGTATATTCGGGCTTGTGCTGAATTATTATTATTTTTTCAGTTTGTTGCCTGTATTGCCAAAAGCAAACTGAGCAGCCAAGGCCGTTGCATAAGATACGAACACCTGTTAATCATAATATCACCTTCTGGCACTGATCCCTCCTCGCAAAATGAAAAATGACTTTATTCAAGGTGCTCTGACAAAAACGCCTGACGCTGGCTGGATGGGATTAGCAAGAGGACAAAGCACGGTTAAGTCATCTCTGGGCAGTTTTATACATGTCACACGCCCCTTCATTCATGTGGTTATTGTCAACAAGCACTTCAACAGATGCTGTATTATTACTTTGTTAGAAGCTCAGGTACAAACACGAAAACTGTAGGTTGACGATTGGGTAATGCCGTGACTTCATTATTAATACTGATGTGTTTAGGCCTGATTCCCAAGAAAAAAACATGTCTTTACAAGCACATATTCAAATGCCTATTGGTTGCTGATTTAATCCGATAAAAATGATCTAACAGGGTTAACTCGCGTCTTATACCAAGGATGGTGGCTCTTCTGGCAGTTTTGCGGTCACACCTGCTCAAAGCTGACGACATGTGCATCACAGCACGGTCATGGAAAAAATATGTGCGCACACACGAGCGAAAGAAAGGCAGAAAGGAAATTTCCAGACCGCATTGTGATCAGCTTAAATGCACTTAATAGAATTTAACAGCTTGTCTTGTTTTCCTCTTATTTGAAGGTTTATTTTGCAGATTCACATGAGGAAGCTGTGCTGTCCAAAAGGTCACCATACTAATCTAATAACGCTGGTACTTTGTGAAGTGTAATTTGGGCTTTTGTGTCATATAAAGGATGTTTGCATCAGTCCACCAACACAAATCAGCACAGCTTTGGACAGCTCTCTATTCCACTGTTGCCAAATCGACCAATTTCTTCCAAGTTTCCAGTAACCTGTAACATTTCACAAAAATCAGGACGATCACTTAGATACAACAATGATCTCAAAAGTAATTTATTCAACTCCCACCTCAACAGTATAAGGGACTGATTTGGAGACGCATCCCATCCAGTGCTAAACTATTTTCCCGTCCTCTCGGTGAACCTTTTTATGAACAATGTGATGTATTTCTGATCCATCTTGGAGATTTTGCAGATACGTGATACTTGCACATGTAGGAATCCCAGCGGGGCCGCGTTACACGTCTGTGACCCTTGGATTTTGTTGCACAATCTCAGTTTGTGTCTATGTGCTGAAGCTTTTTATCCATTTGTGTGTCAACACGAGCATCTGTGAGTTTGTTGCATCAGGGGTTTGTAAATTTCAACAAGCTGCAGTTGTGCTGGAATGACTAATAGCTAAGTTTGACCAGAGTTGATTGTGTATCAAGAGCTGTTCCTCATTAGAGAGGGTCTGGTGATGCTGATGCTTAGGTTACAAACTGTACTGTATCATTTACATAGTGCACAGAAAAGAAATGCATGTTAGATAAAGCTGCGCACACACTTGCACACGCATTTTGAGGAGTTCTGTCTATCGCCTGTGGCCCAGATCTCGAGGTAAGTCGATGTGGAGTCTGTCTTAGACTGCAGGGAATTACCTCAGCTCTGAATCATGTGGCACTGTGCCTAGAGTGTGAACAATGCAATCACCCAGCCATCTTTCTTGCTCATAAACTGTCAGAGGGCCTCACACAGAGGCTGGACGCACACTGCAGAAGCTTCGAACACATTATTTCAAAACTCCAATTAGGCCATTTCAAGCAGACTCTGCTGGAGCGGCGAGGTTTTCGATTTTGTCTCAGGGCAAACCTGGACTGATGCTAAAATAACATTTTTTCAGTGTTTCAAGTTTGTTTTCTTTGCTTTACTGAACACACTTAACGGGAAACGTCTGACACAGGCACCGACTGGCAGGTTCAGATCAGCAATGATTAGCAACATGAGCTGTTCCTACATATCAAAGTGAATTAGAAAAACACATTACCTAATGGATATGCCGTATTAATGGTGCATGGATGTGTAACCAGCATTTCAAAGTCGATGTTTAATGCAGATGAAAAGTAAAAACTAAAATCTTTGTTTCCACAGTGTAACCTACAAAAATACATGATTTTTACAATGTTTCAGTGAAACACCAAGCCACCAAGTACTGTTAGGTAATGCATTTTTTAGAAAGGTAGTAAATAAAAGGAAAAAGTGGTGCAATTAAACCTGGAGTACAGTAAATGTATTAAAGTATGCGTAAGAACCATACATTCAAAGCTACCTTCTCAAAATGAATTTATTCTAACGTCTTTAATAAACAATTTCCATTTCCTCTGTTTCACTTCATCTAGTTAATCTACTGCTCTCTAACAGTTTAAAAAGTATTTCTGTGCTCCGTGTACTAAAGCGTCATCTATTATCAGAAGTACACTGCCCAGTTACAAATGACAAAACAAACGTGAGTGCACTGTTGTGAAATTGTGTCCTCCGCTGGAACGGAGCTCAGCTGGAAACATTTTGATGTGAGTTGAGCTGGACAGATGGTGATGTAATGCCTTCGGGCAGATTACTCTCTCTCACACATCAAACACCCAGAAATGAGTCTCAGCATGTTTTTGTTTCAGTTCTAGATTGTCTTTTGTATGTATTTACTTTAGCTGAACGTACTGCTGAAAAAGGAATAAATTACATGGCAAAGGAGCTTACGGCCCTTTTTTCTCAGAGTCTGAAGCTTACAGCATCTATTTATCATGCTTCGATTTATCATAGTGAGTCACTGAATGGCCCATTCATAAACCAGATGTCTTGAAGACACACTGTACACTCCAAACAGACCTTGGTTGGTAGCCACGATGCTGTTTTACTCAAAGCTCCCAAACGTATGCACGCTGATGTTATCCCTTTTTCCAATCACCCTCTGGGCCCAAACAAATCAGGCCACCTATCAACATCTGTAAAACAGACAAAGTAGGTACAAGAGAAAGACCTCAGCACTTTGGTGCCTAAATCCTGTGGCACACTGCTGTTGGCCACTTTTCTTTTTTTTTTTTTTACACAAATAATTCACGCCGTTCGAAAATTAATCAGCCGTGACTGATGATCAGAAGCGTTTAATTCATTGAGACAAGACTGAAGGTCCGGGGCTCAAAAAGAAAAAAAGAACAAACTTACGGCAATGTCAGAGAATTTGTGGCATAAGCAGGCTTTGTGGCCGGTGGAACATGATGGTGCTGATGACTCTGTTCCGCTGAGGGACTAATAATAATTACATGGCATTCAATGACGACATGCTGATCCACTTCATAGATGACAGAAGTGTAACTGAACGTAGGACGCAGGGTGAGTTTTTGGCCTCCTTACAGTGTGACGACAGAACAGGTTTATCTGCACAGCCTGACATCCAATCAACCCAAAATACGTTCAGACACGCACAAAGGCAAGGAAAGTTCAAACTAACATTACAGCTCACATGTTTGTTTGTAGTACTTCTTTTCTGGGTTTTATTAATGTCTTGACTGCCCTTAAAAGCAGTTCAGTTATACAGAATTCAGTGAGTGGAGAGCAGGCAAGTTAAGTGAAAATGATATCTATGTCCACTAATGTATAAATCCGCTACAAAGAAGATGTAAAAGTCACTAAGACAGGGTGACAGCATGAAGGCATTTGTGAGTGTTTTGTTCTTTTAGGTCCTTCAAATTCAAGGTCGTGGATTCAAGCCTGGCACATTACGTATTCTGTTGTTCTCCCTCTGACTTGACTTAATGCAAAGATAAATAATGCAAAAGATAAACAAAGAACCTTTCACAAAGAAGATTCACACAGGGGAGACATGGTGCAAGAAGAGTGTGTGCACATCAGCATGCAGGATAGTAAAAAAACACACTCATCCTTCCATCCTCCATTCATTCAACAGGTAGAGGAACATGAGATCACGCAGCAACAGTCTGGAAGACACGACCAAGGCCAAGCCCGTGCTGCAGCAGCAGGCGGACACGCGGAAGCGATCTGCAGAGCGGGAAGAGCCCTCGGGCAGGGCCGATCACCGCCGCCGTCACCGTGAGCCGCCAGACGACACCGGCACCATTCAGCGGAATCACAAGGACCCCAAGAACAGCACCTGTGCCGGAGTGAGTGGCAGCGGCACTGGTGCTACGAAAGGCGGCCGGAGGGAGAAAGGCAGGGACCTTTCTCGAGATGACCTGGTTTTTCTACTAAGCCTGCTGGAGGGAGAGCTACAGGTAATGTAAACTGTTAATGTGACTGGGCACGCTTGGATTTAACCCTGGAAAGGTTTAGTCATTACAGCAGCAGAGAGGCCTGCAGACACAGCACTGACCCCAGCTGGGCACATAGTCAGACACGGTGGCTCAGTGGGCAGTCAAGATGGACTAAAAAGCCAGTGTTAATGGACAGCTGACAGCTAAGGCTACTTCCTGTCATTCCAACACTGGATCCAAAAGTCCCCTGGCAAAGTAGTGCTTATAGTAACAGGGCAAAGTCTGCTTTATTAAAAGAGCTGGATACAAGGAAACAAATGTTAAGAGAAAGCACAAACTTTAAAACACCGGTTCATTACATCTCGTCATCCCTCCCCTTACAATGACTGGAAAATTTCTCAGTAGTTTTTATTAATGCAAGTTTTGATGTATATGTGCGGCCCCTTTTTTTTTTTAGCAGAATTGATCACATTTCCATTTATATTACCACTACAATTTGGGGAGGCTAAAAACATATGTTATCAGGTACTTTTCTAATAGTGACTGGTTACTATGACAGTAATAATTAATCTTTTGTCAACCTCTTGTTATTTTTATGTAGACAGATATTTTTTTTTCTAATCAAAAGCAACCTTCTCTCCAATGGCAGGCCAGGGATGAGGTGATCACAGTGCTAAAGGCAGAGAAAATCGACTTGGCCCTGCTGGAGGCCAAATATGGCTTTGTCACACCACAGAAAGTCCTTCAGGCCCTGCAGAGAGATACCATACAGGGCAAGGCTGACGACTTCCAGGAGGACATTTATGAAAAGCCCATGGTCGAGGTAACACGAACTCTGAACCATAATTAAAGAAAAACCTATATACGGGGTGTAAAATACCGTCAGCAGTCCAGACGTAACAGATGTTTTCTATGTGCTGTCTCCACAGCTGGATAAGCTGGTTGAGAAGCAGAGGGAAACGCACCGTCGGATGCTGGAGCAGCTGTTGATGGTGGAGCAGTCGCACAAACAGACCTTGTACAAGCTGGAGGACGAGAAGAGGAACCATGGAGAGTTCATGAAGAAGAGTGACGAGTTCACCAACCTGCTGGAGCAGGAGCGCGAGAGGTCAGTGGGTTGGTTAACGCCAGAGCTCAGGTAGCCACCGTGTAAGCAAACATTTTACACTACACACACTACACACTAGCCCACATACAAATATTAACAAATATTACTAGATGCATTATTGCATGAGGTGCAGTATAAGAAATGTAAACGTGAAAACCTACCCACACTCGAATTCAGCCTCAAGTGCTAAATCAAACGGAGGCCAAAACCTGATGCAGCTTTCTTATTTTAGCCGCATCTGTCATCTCTGGTTGCCTCATTGCCCATTTGGTATAGTGTCTTTCAGGGTCAATGTCAGCATGAACTTCAGACTTAAAGGGCCTTCTGAATCATTTCAGCAGACACAGTGGAAGCAGAGTGATCTGTTTTTTTGTCGTTTTTCTCAGCACTTGAGAAGCAGGAGAAGGATAGTGACCACTGAATAATGTCAAGACTTGGGTGCCTTGCTCAAAAGCAATTTATCAGCTATAAAAGAGTGCTCCAAATCCTCCAGCCACTCCGAGCTGCCAAAGTATGTCTTCATAATCCTATGAAATGTTAGCATTCAATCAAAGTGTTCTTCGGGATTACAGGGGAAAATCCACCCTAATAAAATGTTCCCGTGACCTGGGGTACGTATGTAACTTTTATTATCGCCTTTTATTTGAACAACTCGGCACAAACCTGCAAAAACCACATCCTGGCATTTCTGAGCCACTGAAGCTCACAGACAGCAGCTCAGAATGAGACAAATCACATTGTTATGCTGCAATTTCATAATGTGCCAACATAACAGATAATTGCGCATGCACTCTTTGCATTACGGTCTCGTACTCCCACCTAAGATCACAAGCTCAGTTTTAAGATTAGACCCCTACAGGGTTTGAAACCGTAAAAGCCTCCTGACTTTGACTTTTCCTCAGGCTTGAAGGAGTGATATTAAATTTAGCGTAAGCCTTCACGTCACCTTCACGATAAACTGGAATAGCTCTCGTGAAACTCAGGTCAGTTTTAATTAGCTCCATACTTTGGTAAGAAACAAAATTTTAAAAAGCCTTTCCACTGTCCTCAGCTGTATTTTTGGTTGGGTTTGCGTAAATTAGCTAATAATAACCCCGGCAAAACACTGAACCAAGATCATGGACAGGTTATGTATATAATGTACCCCTGAGCCCAGACAGGTAGAAGCCTCCCCCACCCCACACCCCATGGAATACATAGGACCGTCAGGGTGTAAGAGAAACAGAACCACTACAAATGAGATGTTGGTGTCATGTGTTGTGGTTTTTCTTGTCTCCATTTGTTCATCTCATGTGTCTTTTTTGCCACAATTTGTCAGTTTGTGGTCGATTTTTGTTTCTTGGATTTTTTTTGGTATACATATGTCTGTCATGTCTTTTTTTGATCACTTTACAACTATTTGTGGTCATTTTTATCTATTTTTGGCTCTTGTTGGCAATTTTATGGCTCTCTGGAAACATTTTGCATTTCATTGTGTGTCTTTTAACTGAGCTCTATGACTTTCAAACAAGAGAGGCTCGTACCTCTCCTGCCTCTGGGCCCGGGCCTTGTAGGCACAATAGTGAAAATAGTTACGGTAACATTAAACCTGCTTACCATCCACATATTAGCGTTGTGAGAATTTACTGTAGGGTTTAGCTGAAAGTACTGCTGTAGATAGCTGGTGTTTTGGAACTACAAGAGGAATCCTGGAAACACTTAATGCTATAAAGTGCTTTGAGATATAACAGTGCCTGAATCTTTTAGAAGCTCTGATAACAGACTAAAGCATGTTGTGCCTCTTCATGCAGCAAATTGCAAACAGCTTCATTCAGGAGGTATTATACTGTAAGAGTGTTGGGCTTCCAGACATTTCAGCTATTTTAGATTACTGCACAGGCATGTTGAAGAACCTTTAAAGACTCCAGTGGTGAAACTGTGATCCATAAAATGCTGTAATGTGAGATAAATCTGGGCTGAATCCTTTAGCATTGCCAGCCAAGTCAAAGATGGCTGGAAGCCTGAGATGGAAACACGTCTGACTGATTTCTTCTGTAAATGTGACACAGAGAGCACTTACAGAGCGGTGCTCCGTTTACTGCTTCCTCAGCAAGATCACATATCGTACACACAGAAAGGGCGTATGCGCTAATACAGAACTCACCTACAACACCCACAGGCAAACTCACACTCATAAAAATCTGCACACATGCACCCTCAGCAACTTATTTCATAAAGGAAACCCAGCTGGACATAGGCCCATGACCTATTTGGGACATTCACTGCACTTTAGCTGCAGCAGAGTCTTTGACTTGGACCGGAGGACGGTGTGACGACGCTCTGTGCTTTGTCACCGGGCATGTCAGGAAGGACGGCCTGCCATGAAAAATAGGCCTCCGTCCAGGGTCGAGCTAATTGCGACGTGAGAAAAGGCGAAAGATTTATACAACTAAGAGGACAAAAAAAGCAAAAAGAAAAACTAACCTGATGACTTCGAGAAGCATCAATCACATGGTGTGTTCAACGAGACAACCATGGAAATAGTCGATGAGGGTGTATTTTTCAGTCTCGGGTTCTCCTGTAGACTTAAGTGTTTATACATGTACACGCAGTTCTGTAAGAACAAGAAAAACTGTGCGGGGTGGTGCTCAACATCTGCCATCATAATCTGTCTTCAGTGGTTGGACACAGCATTATTTATGTAGCTGAGTACTCTATTAAGGTCATACAGTAGATGTGAGTGTATGTGTGAGACTGTTAGGTAAATGTGTGTGTACAGAGGTGTCCCCTTACTTCCTTCCCTCCCAGGGTTGTTTGTCCAGACAATCCTCACATGAGACATTATATTTTTCAGGGCAGCTACACGCATAATTATGCGTTACACTATACAGTACTGCTGTACGTGTACGCACATGAGGAAATGTGCAGGCGAGGTCCAGCTCCTTTTTTGGTTCCTACAGTAAGTGAGGAGGGGAAGAGCAGCATTTGTATCCTGAGCTGGATTTATTATGCATTACAGTTGTGAAGCTCATGTAAAGTGGGGAATGTTTGTGCAAAGAGAAAATAAAGGCCCGCTGTAAAATTATTATCTCGACCATATCCCGTCTGTGGAAAATGTTGATTATAGTTATCTTTAACCAACCATATTTACCTCAATGCATTGTCTTCTTGTACAACTACACGTTAATTCACAAATTCCCATAAAACTATGTCAATTAATGAGCTTTAGAGGCTAAGAGAGCAGTGCTTTGGTAGTGTTTATGGCTTTAGTCTTAATGCTAAGCTAAAGTAACTACAGCTGGCTTCATATTTTCCAACATAAGAATAGTAGCAAACGTCTTAATTAACTCTCTGAAAGAAAGCAGACCTTTACACCCAACCGCTGCTTTGGTGAGTACCAGGATAAAAGTGAGGGGAGATGAAAGAAAGTATCCAGCGATCAATAAAATTGAGAATGTACGGTTAAGTCTTCCAGTGCTCATCGCAACAGCATTTTAACAATGTACAAAAGATATTTCTGCCATTTAGGCGTCCGCTGATCATCACGACTCCCTCGAGCGTGAAGAAACAGAGCATCCCTGTGGAGCTTGAGCAAATGACATTCGCCCAAAACCCACAGTTTGTTCAGCAGCTTCTGTTCCGCGCCTGCACTATTTCCAAAGGGTTATTACAGAGGGCTAGAAAAACTGCAACCACACATTTGTGTAGATTTCTACGAGAGCACCCCCTCACACTGTGATATGTTTATGGAGAGCTGAAATAGTTCTCGGCGTTGTGAGAGCAGCTGCCATGGCTCGACACGTACAGTACGAGAGGCACCATGTCACACTGGGCTTTAATTTCCCTCTTGTTAATCCATTGTTGTGTGATGCATTTTAGTTGGATGTAATCATTTCCTTTCACTGGGACCCTGAAAGCAGCAAAGCGTGATTACAAGCTAATGTGCAAAAGGGTTTGGGAATGTACAAAACCTTTCCCCCCTCTCCTTCTTCTTCTAAATGCACACACACTCACACTTGCACATTTATAAACTGCTCATCTCCTGTTGCCTTTTGTTAATTTGACCTTTGTTCCCTGCTGACTGAACTCCTCCCTGGAAGCCCTAAAAATTGTGTACAGAACCCTATAAATCCGGGCAGGTGGGTGGGGGCGAAGCCAGTTCCCCTCTGATTAATTGTCGATAGAACAGTCGTCCATGAGTGATTACCTCATCGAGTGCCGGTTAAAAAAGGGGTGGCAGGGGTGTGAGAGCGAGAGCGGCATCCTAACCATCAACAGATGTTACTTTAAACATGACTTCAGCTCACAGATATACACACACACTGCATACAGTTACACCATGGCAGGGCTTTTGTTCGCCTTTGTTCTACTGAAGGGACCAAATTTATGCTCTCGTTTCATGCAGAGCATTATAAAACCTAAACTGATATTAGTGCGAGGGGGTTTTGCTAATGTTGTCAAGTGAAGGACGGAACCAAAGGATGGATTACTGAAAACGTCTACAGGGCACAGGCCCAGGGGCCCGAAAAGTCAGGGGACCGCTGGCCCACAGCCTTCTTGTTTGAAAAGCACACTTAGTAAAAAGACACACAACCCCCCCCCCCCCCCCCCCCCCCCCCCCCCATAAAATGTAAGACAAAAAAGATTCAAAAAGACACAAAATTACAGAATAATAGAGCAAAAACACACTAAATGACCAAGAAGACAGAATAAAAGACGACAAACAGACAAAAATGTGCCCAAAATGAGACAAGAGAGAAAAACGTACAAAAAATGTACACAAATGATCCCGGAGAGAGCCAAAATGCCAGGACAGCGTCTTACTGCACGTTGGAGACGTTGTGGGGGCTTTTACTTTGCCTTGGGACACATTTTCTAATAATGCAGCCATGAGTGAACCCAGTATGGAAACATGAGTCAAGAGTCAAATCTCAAATCCATCCTGCTATCTTTACCATTTAAAGCTGCACCAGGCAAGTTCACATGTTGATGTCACCAGATGACAGCAAGAGGGATGAAACATGACCTCTCAATAGTCAGAGCCCTTGTGATGTAATGTCAGTAAAATGCATGTTTACCACGCCAGCTGGCCTGGGAGCAACTTTTGCCAAAGTGAGAGGAGAGGCAAACAGTCATAAATGACATAAGGTCAAGTTTCTTTAAGAGAATTCTCACTTTTAATTAAAGTTTTGAATATTTTAATATTATTAATGGGGGGCCAACTGTTGCATTTGTTGGCAGATTTTTATTTGGCAGACACAAGAACAACCTACGCTCTGAAAGTGAGACAGGTTTGCATTAGGTTATGGTCACATTTATTATGTCTATTTTAGAAAGATGGTTATTGTTAGTGTTCATGATGTGCCATGCTGAGTGTTAAAGGGTCCCTTTGCAATGAGTTATTCTAATACAATAACCACGTTATATAAATAATGTTGAACTGAATTGAATTATTTACAAAGTTGTCTGTTTACGTTAATTAGTAATTAGCATTTGTAGCATTATAGTCAAATTTGACAATCAAAAACTGGGCTAAAGTGTATGTCCACCATTGAAATCGCATAACAGAGAGTGTTGGCCGTCACTCGGTTAAGGCAACCTCTCATGATACTAACTCAAGTTCAATAGTTGTAAGTTTGCCATAAAAACAAGCAGTGTGAAAACAGCTTACAGATGATATGAGATCAAAGTGGGTTGATGTAACTTGCTGGCCCAACAAGTGATAATCACTGTTACTGAGCTCTTAAAAGCACAGTAGCTGCAAACGTGACACCCGATGACCTTCCTCCTCCTATTTAACGATTATTTGCAGGGCACGCAATAAATCTTCATGCCATTTGGTTGACTTAACTGCAGCAGTGGTGACATCACTCATGTGGATCCAATGGAGAGCATAGTTCAGCCATGCCCTCATCATTGCTGAGATGCTTATTATCCAGACCTTCCACCAGGCTTTAAAACACGACATGGCGTTTTGGATTGTTTTATGATCTGGGAATTTTAGTTATTAATGATGACTGCTCCTGCCACTGCAGGTTCACTCCAGAGACGGCCGTGAAAAAAAAAAAAAAAAAGTACAAACGAGAGCATGTTTTAGGAAGTTGTCAAGCAGATGTTGTACTGTACATACACATATACCACTGCATGCATGAGCACGATCACTCTTCAGCAAAGGGTTGGTAAGATTTTATCAGTATCCACAAAACTGCTGATAAGCAGACAGAAATGTGACATTCATCAACTGCGGCTGACACGTGATTGCAGCGCTTTGAGCAAAAGCTGTTATGTCTGACTCCGAGGAAGGGCACACCTGTAATTCCTCCCTGAACAGTTTCAGCTTGGTGCATATTATACATTCCTGTTCAAAGCCAGGTTCAAGCTTTTGATATGATGGATGGGAGGATGAGACATGTGATAGCAGAGTCTCGTCTGGTCAGTTTCAAACCATGATACATTTAAGACTTTCTGGAAAAATAATGTGACATCTTATTTATTAAATGCTGGTACGGGCAAGTACACGTCTCTATGATGTGAAAACACTGTGTCAAACATTTCCTTTTATGGGAAGGGAAGCTTTACCGCAAGCTGGACAACTGTACGTGTGACGCTACTCAGATGTTTGCAGTTTGCAGTGTCCGCTTAAGCGCAACCAGTGTGCCGTCATGTTGAGGTCAGGAATCACACACAAGTGACACATTCAGTGACACCCTCTAAACATACACGTGACACACAGCCGCCGCTGAACAGTCTCCCGAAACACATTCTGCCTTTTCTGGAAATGGTTTAGATCCTTGAGAATCAAGAACAAATGGGTTTAGAGCCAGAGCATGGAGCACATTGCTCGATCAAACTTTATAAGAATGTATGTAGTTTTTTTGTAGTTTACAAATGGGCAACAAAACACAGAATTTACGAATGAGTTAAAGCCAGATGGTGACGGTTAATATGACGGGAAATAAAAACCAGGTCAACTGCAAAAAAAGGTTTTCATTTTGCTCTTCAGTTCCTAGATGTTTGCACAGTTTGAGGAATAGTAAAAGAGAATATGGACCTTTTTCCCATCAACTGCAAGTGCTTAAAACTAACAAGCTACTTTTTCTCAACTGCTTTTACACAACTTTTTTACTTCAGATTCACCGTGTTTTAGGAGGAAATGTATGCAGCAAATTTTGGCAGGCTACTTAGTTCAGTATTGTAATACATGGTTACTAAAAAAAATACTACAGATTACTTGATAATTAAAACATTTTACAAGCATTTTGCCTTTTTTTCAGTAATTGTATCAGAGGAAAGGACATAACATGCATGGGAAGAGAGAAAATGGAGTTATGAGGGTCTCCCAGCCAGGAATTGAACCCTGGGTGTTTCAGCGGGTGTGTGCACCTTTAAAACTACTATAATGATGCAGATTTGACACTGACAAAGAAAACAAAAACAAATATCATATGCGAGTTGTGTATACCATGATTAAACTGGGATTAGCTGAAATATAATGTGAATAAATTCCAGCAACAATAAGATTCCAGGTAAAGTAGACAGTAATGCATCACAATACAACATCCATGAATAAAATGTCATATGACATTCACAAGCCTAATGTTATTTTCTGAGTACACACTTGTTTCAGATAAAGTTTCCAGGTGTTGCATTAAATGCCATAGTTTCAAAATAAGAAAATAATGTTTACAGTGCCTTGCAAAACTATCCACACTTTTATCATGTTACAACCACAAATGTAAATGTATGTTTGGGGGATTTTATGGGATAGACCAACACAAAGTGGTGCATAATTGTGAAGTGAATGGAAAATGATAAATGGTTTTCAAAAGTTTTTACAAATAATATTCTGAAAAGTGTGACATGGATTTGTATTCACCCCCCTTTATTCTGATACCACCAACTAAATCCAGTGGAACCAATGGCCTTCAGAAGTTACATAATTAGTAAATAGAGTCCACCTGTGTGTAATTTAATCATTGTACAAACACACCTGTTCTGTGAAGCCCTCAGAGGTTTGTCAGAGAACATTAGTGAACAAACAGCATCATGAAGTCCAAGGAACACACCAGACAGTTCAGCAATAAAGTTGTGGAGAAGTTTAAACCAGGGTTGGGTCATAAAAAAATATCCCAAGCTTGAGTAACATCTCACGGAGCACTGTACAAGCTACCACCCGAAAATGGAAAGAGTTTGGCCTAACTGGAAACCTACCAAGACAAGGCCGTCCATCTAAACTGACAGGCTGGACAAGGAGAGGATTAATCAGAGAAGCAGCCAAGAGGCACACGGTAACTCTGGTGGAGCTGCAGAGATCCACAGCTCTGGTGGGACAATCTGTCCACAGGACAACTGTTAGTCGTGCAATCTATCAGCACGGAGAGGGAAGCTGCTCAGAGTTGGATGGAAAATGGATGGAGCCAAATACATGGCAACCTTAGAAGAAAACCTGCAAGAGACTTGAATAACCCTAAACATACAGCCAGAGCTACAATGTATGTGTTAAATCAAAGCATATTCATGTGTTACAATGGCCCAGTCAAAGTCCACACCTTAATCTGCGGCAAGACTTGAAAATTGCTGTTCACAGACGCTCTCCATCCAATTTGACTGAGAGCTCGAGCTATTTTGCAAAGAGGAAAGGGCTAAGATATCACTCTCTAGATGTGCAAAGTTGATGTGCAAAAGTGTTTGAAACACCAAAGATTTGCAGCTGTAATTGCAACGAAAGGTGGTTCTTCAAAGTATTGACTCAAGGAGGCCACACTTTTTAGATTTTTGATTTTTGTCCTTTCGGCTTATCCGTGAGTTCAGGGTCGCCACAGCGGATCATTGTCCACATGTGGGGCCACTGTGGCGCCGGAAGGTTGACCACCAATCTCACAGTTGTCAGTTCAGTCCCGGCCTCCTCCGGACACGAAGTGTCCTTGAGCAAGACACTGAACCCCAACTTAGTTGCTCCCGGTGAGTGTTGGGCAGCTGCATAGCAGCTCCCCCATTGGTGTAAGAGAGTGTGTGTGTGTGATTGTGAGTGTGAATGGCTGAATAAGAAGCAGTGTTAAATGCTTTGAGTGCCAATAGGTAGAAAAGCGCTATATAAGTGCAGGACATTTACCATTTACCATGTTGATTTGGCACAGTTTTTACGCCGGATGCCCTTCCTGACCGGGCTTGAACCGGCACTGCACAGCTGGGGAGGAGAATGGTCTGTTAGGGACTCAGTGCCCAGAGACACGTCGACACATAGCCAGGGCCGGGGATCGAACAACGGACCCTGTGGGTCCGTGGAAGTCTGCCTTTGCCAACTGAGCTACAGCCGCCCCAACCAAACTTTTTAGATATTTATTTGTAAAACATTTTGAAAACCATTTATCATTTTCCTTTCAATTCATAATTATGTGAATATAAAATCCCAATAGAATGCAATTGCATTCGTGGTTATAACGTGATAAAATGTGGAAAATTTCAAGGGCTATGAACACTTTTAGATTTGGTTTCTGACAAACAAGTATAAAACGTGACAAGTACGCCCTGCTCCATTTGTTTTCCTGCTTCACACCACCTTCATTTGTGTTTCTAGACTCTTGTCTCTTTCACTCCCACATCGTAGGAAAAACTGAGCAGCTACTGACCTAATTCAGGCTGGTCAGCAAGCACTCCCTTTTCAGCGCTGGCCAGATAACGAACGCATTGCTCCACAGTCTCCTCGACCTCAGGCTCATTTGTCTGAATCTGCTGTTACAAGGCTGATTGTATTAAGACAAGGCAGTGCACCCTCCCGTCTCCCTGTTCCTGACACTCTCTCTAGACCGAAGTATAAGATCATTTTTAAGAGTGAACACTGATCCTCTGTTGTCAATTTGAAGTATGTTGTTTATATTTTCAAGTAAAATTGACCCCGTCTATTCAAACTGTATATCAATTTCATAGTACTACAATGTGCCGGATGTGGATTGGTGTGTTTCCTTCTGGTGTAATGGAAAGAACAGGATGGGAAGTAGCTTGTTTTGTTTTAACTTGTGCATTCTTGTGTGAACAAAGCAACTGCTGATCACGTTCTCTGAATTACAGCCTGTCATTGTTTGCTTTTATTTTATCAGGGAGGTATAGAATATGGAGATAATATTTAAAAGCATAGCGACACAGTTTATTGCTTTGACCAGGTCTGCAGATGTGCAGGTACAGATGCATCAATAAAGTTAGAAGCTAGTAACATAAAACAGACACCCTTTGCAGGAAAGTATATTTTTGTGTGTGCACGCTTACCAAAAAAGTGTGTGTGTGTGTGTAAGACTGTCAAAATATTGTTCCAGTACATCTGTAAAGCGGGTAGTAATTAGGCCCAGAGAGTCGTCATTGCATGGCGCAATATCATTACATATCTCTGACAGAATGCAGCGATTAGACCTCACCAACCACAAGCATGCAGGACTCACTGATTGTACTTTTGCAACCTTTTTTAAGTTATAAAAGCAGAAAATTCAACCCTTAAATAGACAGACTGTGTGCGCTATTCCATCTGCAGTTCAGGTAAAGATTTTATCACCTCACAAGAGCACAAAAGGTTCTTTTCTTTTTCCAACCATTATTTATGTAAGATTATTTAATTTCAGAGTGCATTGTTCCTTTAAATGGGTAAAAGTCTGATAGCGAATACCTCTGGGTCTATGTACAGGGGGCTGGGCAAGGTTAACAGACCCATTGGCGTCTCTGCAGAGGTCGTTTTCCACTAAACAGGGAGGAAACTGGGACAATTAGTGGTATAAACATAAAGAGAAGCAACTGATGCTTTCTGACTGCAGGATGGCAACTGTGAGCTTCACTAAATCTGGAATGTTCAGTAAAATTAACTAAGCGGCAGTGTTAACATGCCTCCTGAAAGCTTATTTGTAATCTCCAACATCTGTCAGGGTTAGAAAAAGCAAAGAAACAACTGAATGGTCAACTGAATAGAGCTTGACAAATGATTATGGAGACTGGGAATCTGCAGGAGTAATGCATGAGATAATCTTCTATTTGTGAAAGGAAATAGCACCAAGGGTGGAGGGACGGGGTCAGGGACGAAAAATGCAGCTAATGTAGAGTTAGCATGACATTTCTCGGCTGGCTGTGAACCGTGCGGGGCCTGACAGCTTTGGAAACGGTGAATGATGGCAAGACTCAAATTGCAACAGGCAACAGAGAAAATCCAAAGAATGACAGCAAGGCCTAATCTCACTGATTTACCTTCCCCTTCACATTTGTCCTGGCAGACACCTCCTTGAGTTACAGCTTGGCACCGCACGGCCAAGGGAAGCAATTTTTCGCCCCGGTCCTGTCAGGCTGGAAGGAAGCGACAGCGAGAAATTGCACATTGCGTCCTCGGTGTCAGAACAATGAGTCTGTGCCTGAGCTCCCGGCTCAGGGCACGTTGAGATAGTGAGTGAAATATGATGGGAGGAAAGAGCCTGCCAACCCAAACGTCTCATTGTGGTGTATGGGCTATCTGGATGTGGCCACGATGATTTGCGCAAATCAATGTGGCGTCATGTCTCCCTGTTTAAGTCAAGGTTGCTGCTGCACTTTACAGGGCCATTAACATGATGGAAATGCATGTTTGTATAACATCTAGTGTTTCAAAGTAGAATACAAATACGTAAGCAAATCCAGCAGAGAGAATAAAAAAATGTTTTATGTATTAGTTATCATTAGAACTTCTCTTACCCATAGTTGGTACACAAACAGTAATCCTGGGACCAGAAAAATTACTTATTAATAAATGTTTTTTAAGTTAATTTACTGTACTAGGTTACCAGAATCATTGATAAAATAACCACATGCTTTTGTAATAAATGTAGTTATGCTACATTTTCAATTATTGGGTATAATAAACTAATTCATATAATGAATCTGACCAATCACATATGCTTTTTAGACAAAGGGCTACAACTATTAACATGCTTGTACAGTAAATGTCCTTTAAAATGTCCTTACGTCTGCTTTCCACTACATTATAGTCTTCATGAGCATATGCTCACTGGTAATATACTGCAAATGAATACAAAGCACTGGGGCAAATATTTACACTGATCACACTTAAAGGCAAAATGGTACACATGGAAACATGCCTTCATCAATTATTTAGATACCTTAAAGTTAAAAACAAGCTTAAGTGTGGTTATTGGTAAGATGGTGGCAGATAAGTCTACAGAGGATGTTTGTGTCAACACATCTGATGATTTCATATCCTGTATCGGCTGTTTAACCAGGCCGTAGGCTACAAAACTCCACCTGTGGGATTGTTTCAGTAACCCGGCACACATCAGTATGATGGGCTCTGTTTCTCACTACAGTACAGTACGGACATTATGAGGAGCAATTCACCACGTGTCACTCATCTTGATAAAGGACACCTTGCTGTGTAAACAAAGCAGCAGATAATATCATCGCGTCTAGCAGTGGCAGCGCTGGTGTGATTTATGCCACTGTGGTTGCTTTCACTCTGTCATGGCTTCACACTTCTGGTTAACACAACACAGCCACAGCAAATCCGAAAAGCAACAAAGGTGCATGAGGCTAACTTGAATTTCTCTAGTAAGTTACAGTAAACGCACTGTAAGATAAATACTTTGTTTTCCACTTTCTCGTGTCACCGTGTCTGCAGCCACTGTTGGGGTTTTACAAGAATGAAAATAGCTCTTGTAGCTTTCTCAGGGTGTCAGGAAGCGACTGACTCGGAGGTAGTAACTGTTAATTAGGGATGTTTATAGGGAGCAGTGTTCAATTTACTTTTCCTTGACGAAGTTTGTCCGACATCAACCTAAAAAAAAACAAAACAAAAAGCAAAAAACAAAGCTGCTGTGTTTGGTTCCTTGTTAAATGTGTATGCATCTCTTTATTTGTAGCTAATGTTGCTTTTATTTTTAAACCATTTATCATCTCAAAGGAATTTTGCGTGGACACTATAAAGTGTCACACAGTGTGTGAGGCTTCCTACATTGTAAATAAAGACAGTTAACACTGTATAAGAAAGTTAGAAGTGAGTTTGTGGTTATTGCGGCAGAAAAAGAATCTCAAGGTTGTACAGTATACTCGCGAAGGGCCTGTCGAGACGGCGGCGGTTGGGTGTCATGTTGCGATATGGAAACCAAAATTTAAAACTTTGGGGATTGACTTTTTGGCGGGGAACAATGGCGAGCTGTCAGAGGGACCACCCGGTCCCAGTGCATCCCGGACTTTGACAAGACTCTCATGAAACCAGAAAATAAGAGCCACGGGTGGGTTTTAAATTCCCTCCTCCCCAGATCCATTGCAAGGTGCTGGAGATGATTGATGAGAACGTTTTCCTGTAAGGTTATGAGGCTGGAGAATAGCTGGCACTGCTCCGTGTTAGGCTTGAGATATGAAGGTAAACATTATCTTTTCAGACACACCTATTCCCCCAATAGTAAATAATTTTTTTATACATATTTACAGGAAATTAATGCAACTTAATTATTACGTATCTGTGAGGCTCGTGCTGAGACATATGTTTTTAGAAAAGAATGCAGAAGCAATGTTCAACAGTTTATTTTTTTTACAAGCCCATCAAACGTCTGCAAAAGCACTGCAGCAATGTAATTTAACTCTCCATAACACGCATGGCTTAACAGAAAACCAAATTCTGTCTTCTTATGGCAGGCAAGGACACCAATGCCAAGCTAATTAATACACCAGTACAATACACACCACGGTTTCTATGGTCAATAATTTATATTCACGGACTGCAAAATGCACGCTGCAGTGTCAAAACAGCCAAACAACATACAATATACAACACTCTGAGCTACACTCCTCCTAGAAATCATTTCCAGAGTAAAACTTGTTTTTGATGCAAGCCCAAACCTCAATTACACTGTATTTCTCCAAGATTAAATTATGCAGTCAATTTAGTTTTACTCAAGAATCTCCAATCCTGATGTTGCATTGACCTGGTGAGAGGAGTGCAGCCTCGGTCAGTGAGCCATAACCAGCTGGCACTTGGTTTGATTCGCTGATGAAGACGTCCGGTGGGTAAGAGTTTGACGGGGTACCGGCAGTATTTAAAACTGCCTACACAGTCTGCCATAAACGATTAGCGTGATGAAATAAGACTTTTGTCAAAGTCTCAGGGGCTGATATCTCAGGACAAATGTTTTGGGCTTGAAACCGAGCACATCCTGCTGCCAGTGGCAGAGGTGGGGAAGGGTGGGTGAGTGGGGAGTATGACTAAAGGGTGGAAAAATGGTTGTAAGGGTCTATCCAGTTTCAGAAGCCTTTCATGGCTTAGTGAAGTGGAAGGAAGGGGAAGTATCCATGTCAGCAAGGAGACAAGCAAGGTTGGACACTAAATTGTTGCAATCATACCGCAAAGCGCAGAGTGTGACATGAAGTGTTTTATGATTTATTTGTTATCGTTTCTTTGGTCTAATTACACAGTTTTTTTATCTCACTGCCCAAGAAAGACAATCATATTTGGCTTTTATTATCAAGCCACTTGTATTGCAGTGTCTCGGTGCGGAGGGAGAGCATGTCAATGAACATGCTCCCCGCATCACTTTAATGTGTTAAAAATCTTCCAACAATTTAAGCACAGCTCTTAGCAAAGTTTAAGCATGCCAAGTAGGAGGTACGGTATCCGCGGTTTGGACACAGAGCAAACACAAGCGAGAATAAATGCTATGCCTGAATCTCTCTAATTTAATCTAAGTATAGCATGAGCTCATTCCTAAGGCACAGTCTTTTATTTTTTTCAAACAAGGAATATTACAAGTTCACATTTCGAAAAACCTGTAAATTGCAGCCAGTTTTATGCTTAACCCCAAAACAACATAAAACTCTGATTTAGTCTTTTGCTCGGTTAGGCCTTGGGTCAGGTTCAGAAAGGCTGCACTGTGTCCAAATTTTCATATTACAGTTGGAATCGTAGTCTTTCTCATGCTGGAAGGAGTAAAATAACTACTAAACTGATTTGGAGGTCAGCTCTCTCTTTTATCGGGTTGTCCTAACTCCAGGCCTTGGGGTACCTTTGGGGGACAAAAGGTAGCAAAGTGAGCATGTGATAAGCTTATTAGCTGATCGACTGATATTGAGGTTCTTTTGAGGAAGGTTTGGGAGCTTAACCCCAGTTAAGTGGAGCTGCTGAGTGGCCAAGAATGCAAAACTGTTGATGCAGTAGTTAACGGCCTATCGATTATACTGTACACTTTGACCTGCAGAGCAGTGCAGAAAACAAATATGTTCAAAGCAAAAGAAATTTCACAGTTTTTTCAACACTCAACATATTTCATCACTAAAATCTTATTCAACAGCTTAATTATTCAATGCATTTCGCATTTGCAAAACATCTTACTGGACACCTTTACTGCAAAATAAATAAAAAATCTAATGAAACATTACAGGAAAGGCTGCCACGACGTTTTATGTTTTGTGCAGTCCAATAAAGGCTGTAAATTTGATATAAATTCTGCCTGGGATTGTTTTTATAAATCTGTAAACACGACAAGGAATGAAATGCGGCGTGCTTTGGGAATTGCTTCCCTTACTATCAAAGTAGCAAGAACAAAACAGACAAACGTATATGAAGATCTACAACAACGGATGTTTTCAGATTTTCTTTAAGCATCTTGTAAAACCTCTCAAGACTAGGCAACGTGCCAGAGCTAATTGCACTAAAACAAAATAAAATCACCATCGGTCCTCATCATCACAACAAGTCAATGGACAAAGCAAAATCTCATAAACCTCAGTGCTAAAATGCTTTTCTGGAATCCCTCCAGATGTGAGCCATCTGTTGTGTTCAGTCACTGAGGTGAGACTAGTCGTGTCTATCCAGACGGTGACATCACCCAGAGTAGAGACGGGCTAAAACCCAACATTCAGGCCTTTCATTAATAACGCGGCTGATCCAGGTTTTTTCAGGCAGGCTCTTGACATCCACTAAGGCATCCCACCAGTGCACTGCATCCACACTAAAAGTTTTTTGCAGCCAAGAGACCCCAAAACACCAAGGCTGTACTGAACCAAAGGATCCCTAACATGTTCCTCTTTTTCTCTATTTCCCTGAGAGGTTTTCAGATTTTATGGAAAGGCATAGCACAAAGTCACGGTTAAAACAGCTCCGAAAGTGAGAAAATCTGACCCGTTTAAACCAGACTGCAGGTCTCAATGTACCCTGAAGAACATGCAGAAAAGATTTCAATTGTCTGGCTTCTGTACTGCTGCACCGATTCATTTCTAGCACCAACTTCAGAGATTTTCGCAAACTTTTACAATGAATCCCAATTTACAAAAGGAAGAGAAATGACTTTTGAAATTATCTGTCAAGACAATTTTACACTTCATGTGAATGTGTAGGAGTATATCATAAGACTATTTACTGTGGTAGTGGATTTAGCACTGGTCCTGGTCAGAACTTAACATAATTTAATTTAAAAATTTAAAAAAAGCCAAGCTACGTTATAGGAAGCTACGCTAAAAACAACATTAAGGCTATTATATTTTCAAGAATGTGTAAGGCTCAGGGATGTTTTTATTACTAAGGAGTTGGATGTGCACAGGTTGAAAATACCAGACTTGCTCAATATAGCTCAGCATTTAATTAACTGTAACAAAGTACTTTGCCAGCACTTCTGTAGTCCTACTATTTTAGCACTGAGTCAGCTATATTCAAGCTTTTTCTGTTGTAATTGCACCTTGGATGTTGATGTGAATGTGATTTACATGTCATTAGGGCAGTTTCCACACAAGAAGGTGTTTTGGCTAAGTCTGGCAAAATCAAACAATTTTTTAACAGAATTTTAACACCTACTGAGTCATTAGGAGCTTGTACACACTGAGTGTTTGTCAAAAAAATTATGAAAAAGAGGAGGGGTAGCGAGTAAGGACATGATGTGTGAAATTTCCAGGGCTGCGTCTGATTTTGTCACAGTGAAACAAAATTGTGCAGAAGGTGCTGGCACTGCAGGAACATTAGTCAAACTTTAATTTATACTCAAGTTGGAACACACAAGATCGGTTCAACTTTAATACTGGGAGACCTTACCAGCAAAACCTAAAATAACACCCCTTAGGTCTCTTTTTAAACATCACACACTTCCCACAAACAATACTTATTACAGTTGCAACGTGGATACAAATGGCACTGGCCGGCTGCTGGTATGAGGCAACCCAATCCCTTTAAATGCAGGGGAAGTGCATTTGATGACTATAATGAACACCAGCCTTATGGGGTGTAACAGTATGGACATGATGCCATTTGTATCAAAACCAAACAAAAATGCACTTACAGACACATATAAATATAATTCAAAATATAAAGTGTGAAAATAGCTGCCTTATAATAGGGAGCACACTCTGCTAAACCTCAAACTTCCATTGATTCTGCAAGGGAATAACTATTTGAACAACAGGGTGACACAGTGCCAAGACAGGCATGTATTTTAGAGGCTAAAACAGTTGAGAAGATGAATACAGATGCGTGGATGACGGCCAATAATTCACGGGGAAATTAAACTGATGATGTGGCAGCTAAGTGGCGTGAGCCTCTGTCTGCTTCTCTTCACTTTAATCCACAGACAATCTGAAGTCGATTGCCAAGTAATTCGCATAATGAAAGCCCGAACAGGAAGTGAGCAGACAATGGAAAGAGCTTGTGTCCAGGATCCCGAGCCATTGCCTTGCCAAGGTCTCATCCCCTCTGAGCACTCTGGGAGGGGAGTGATGTCACCCCCAAAACACATAACCGAGGCAGTTACACTCACAGGCTCACGTTCTATTACAGCTCTTTCTCGATGAAGTAAATTCCAGCGCCACACCCCACATGCCGAATCACTATCATTTACATTCCTCTCCAACACAAAGAGGTGAGCGGCAGGCGGGAGTAGCTATGATGAGCGAGCAGCTGGCTGGCTGTGATGGAAATGCTGAGGGGAGAGGGTGAGGCAAGATGTAGAACAGAGACAAAGAAGAGCAAGGGAAGATGGACAAAGGTGGTGAAAGGGAGGAACAGTATTTGGTATATACCACATACAGGAAGTTGTTCTAATAGGTAGTGCTGGCCGAAGGGTCACAGTATCAGAAAAGTCACATAAAACATCACTATTAAGGTCAATAATGCTGTACTGTCTGTTTTCTTGTACTTCTTCATCTACTACACAGTACTCAGTTTGGAGTTACAGTTACTCATATTACTGGAGTTACTCATATTAGAAGTCAACGATGTTGTAAGCTGCTAAGATTTTTTCAACACACTATTACACAACAGCTCAGTCATCACTTCTTCCCAATCACACTAATCCTACTCACACATGAGCCGTTACTTCTGAAAAACGCTGTGTCTTGCTACTTCTGATAAATGACGAGGGAGGACATCTAGGGGGTGTTCAGCTAGGGGTGTGTCTTCTACAGAGAGATACTGTGGAGGCACAGGCCGAAAGAAGGACAGACTGACAGAAACGGTGAGAAAAATGTGGAAGCAGGGTTAGTTAGCAGTAGGAAAAAAAAACAAAAAAACGGTGAGACAGCTCCTCATTTTATACACAATTTATCACAATTATACACAAGTGTGACAGCAGTTTTATGTGAACAAAACTATATACTGTTTACTATACACTGTTATTTACCATGGCACTGTGCTTAGGTACAGTTCTTTCTGAACTTCAGTACAGTAATTGTGAGTATTTCACTTAACTTTACTACAGTTTGGAGGTAAATGTACTTTTGTTCAACTACTATTTATTTGAAAACTTTAGTTACTTTTTGCAGATGTTTATTAAAAATAATGATTTTATACTCAGTAAAATGATGTGCTATTATTGTGGATAATTTCATTTTATGACGAACGTTTCTTTGACAATTGTTAAACTTCCGAAACGTTTCTACAACAAATATGGAGTAGACTTGTATATGTATGTTACCCATGGCAACCAAAGGCAACTTTAAGTTAGGTACTTAAAGTACATTTTAAATCATGTAATTTGACTTAAGCAAACTTAGTTTGACTCCAACAACTGCTTTCTCAAAATTTCTAGCAGTACTATTGTTGAAATACTAATGAGAACAAAAACACATTTAAAATTCTATTAACAGTTAGTCTACCACTAATGTTATACTTCCAGATCTATGTACACACTCCACATACATTTCTAGTTATAGTTCACTTGGTTATGTTCAAGCATCAGTAGTGATGTCACAGTTGATCAGTGTGTTAAGTTTAGTTTGAAACTAATTAGGATGAATGGAGCAGTTTAGCACTTTACACTCAAACTACAAAACAATAAAATGGAGAATGGACAACGCTACTCTCAAAATGTGTCCAGGGCTGATGTAAGAAACTCACAGGTTGGAACAAGAACTCTGCTGGACCAACTCAACACCCTACATAGACACAAATCCACAAATTTCCCTCAAACAGCGTGACGCTTATTAGCTAAATGCCAAAAGTGTTACGTAAAAAGCTTTTCTTGTCCAACCGTTTGCTTTGCAGTTCATCTCCTCTGACTCACACTGATCCTTACGTATGACTGACTGTGGAGCTGTCCCCTTAATCTGGTCAGTGCTGAAATAAAGTACAGTATTACGTAGAGGCTTTTTGGATTTTTTTTTTCCATTATTGCTCTTGTGAAAGGATCACCAGGTTAGGAAATCCATTTCCTGTGTTTAAAGATGCCGGACAGTGTTTGTAGATAACTCAGAGAATAAGTAAATGGGCCAGAAATCTAAGGAGGAGTTGGATACACAACGTTAATGGCAGACTAGAGAATTTCCTCTGTTGCTATTGCTCTAATTTTCAACAGAAGTGTGTTTCTCCTCAACTGTTGGGAAAGAGTAGGTGGTTGAACTCCATTAGCTCAGAGACATGACCTGTAGCTTTCTCTAACTGCATGAGAAGGGAACAAACATAATGCATACATTTCTTTAAAACTCTGGCAGCGGTCACACTGTTATCGTTCCGGGCTGAACCAGCATTTAGATGCAGTATGTATGCTACTTCTTAAACTAAGACTCAGCACTGAGTACTATGAAGTGCAGTTATCTTAAACTGTATAAATACAACCTTTGTCAAGGTGCCGGCTGAGGGGCTGATTAGCACAAAAGCAAGGCTGGGATGTGGATGCTGCCTCTGGGAAGACAAACATAAGGAGATTAGCCAGGTAGTGGCTGCACTGGCAGCCATTTTCTACCTATTAATTACTCTGCAGCTTTTATAGCAGTGAAAGCACATTAGCAAGTATCACTACAGGCACATGGGTGTGAAAATGGCAGGGCACATTTCAGGCTTTGTGGCTCTTTCCAATTTGAGAAAGCACAGCTCACTGAAATCTGATTAGAGTGCAACTCTTGTACGCCTCCACAGACTGTTTGAGATCAGTGCTAATCCATCAGGAAACCATCAAAGAGTCTCTGAAGGCAGATCCACCCTTCTCACCTGACAGCTGGACAGATTAGAGAGAGAGAGAGAGAGAGAGAGAGAGAGTATGTGTGTGTGTGTGTAAAATTCCCTGTGAATTTGCTGCCAAGATCCATGTACTATTGTGTAGCTATGGTCATTGTTAGACTAGGATGTGAAGCCTAAAGCGATCACCGTGTACAGTAATGTGTTTTAATAGTAGGAGTCTGGCTTTGAAGCTCAAATTGCTTTAATGTTTGCTGTAGGGCAGTAATTGTCAATCAGGGGTGCTTTAACCCCAAAAAGATACTTTTACATTTGCAGAGAAAAAAAGAAAAATGATTTAACACAAGTAAGATGCATCCACAAAATGTATCCAAACACAAAACATAACCCCATTCGTGTTTAGGTGGAAAATAAACTCAAAGAGTTGATCTTACCGTATTGGTTGTCTCATAAACGAATTACTTGTGGAACACCATTGCACCGTGTGCTGCAACTGTGATCAGGGCTCCAAACTGAAAACATAATCTAACTAACCACCTTTATATAACATCAACTTTGACCGATTTGAAATTATTAATCACTTAACATAGATTTCTGAAGCTGGAGAACCGTCCTTCTCTACATGTGATGACGTGTGCTTGCAGATATGATAACGACATACATTATGCAATGCCAGCTGGTGCCAACCCCCTTACCATACTGCACATGTAATAGCTGATGGTAAACGTGGGGCCCGGGGGCTTCAAAGTCCACTACTTGGACTAAGTGTTTGCGATTTACATCACATAACAAGTCCACAATGCTGGGGGTGGGGTGGTGTAATGACTGTCAGCTGTACCAATTGAGGGCAACAGACACACGCCTGCCCTGTTGACTACACACACACACTTGTACACTTCTCTGTGTCTCACTAAAACTGTGATCCTCTGTTAGGCAATAGCTGCTGTTGGTCTGTAAATTACAGCCTGTATGTCTGGCCCACTCCTTCAATCTGAAGCTGCATGACTGACTCCTGCCTATAATCTCATTATTACTCCGTGGTACAGTAGGATGATGTGTTTCATTAGTAGACAGTTGAGTTTAGGCAAACTACAGTATTTGTTCATATTGCTGGACCTAGGAAAGAAAATAAATTATTATTTTGGTGTTGAACTGACATGACGAATGATCAAGTTTGTATTAAATGTTCAGATAGATTGACACTGGTTTGTTACTAGACTTTCACTCTATTCATTGCACAAAAAATGGGAATTGCATAAAAATTTGTTTTAATTGTATGAATAAGAAGTAACCAATCTGGTCAAACCTAGAAGAAAACAGGCTAAAAGTGGTGAATATAAATGTAAAAAGTTGTCCACAGATTTCTTCAGGTTGCATGAGACTGTGAAATCTGAGTTATGTAACAGTGAATGTGAGTTATGGAGACAGGTACAGACAGTCAGACTCAACAAATAAGAACACACACATATATTTAGATTTTCCTTCACTGAAATATTTGTAATGGTAGTTGGCTGATCTGTTAAATCTGCCTAAAAAATAGTTTGACATTTTTAAGAGGGAAGAGTTGACTCGTAGAATTTCAGAGCTGATGTTAAATATCTTTTTAGAAAGCAAACCAATGAAGTATCTGGAGAAGAAAAGTAACTAAATAAAATCGGATTCTTCTTTTTTAGGGCAGTAGCAGAAATGCCTTTAGTACTACAACTCTCCCCCAAAGGTTTCACAGGAGGTCAAATACAAAATGAGGGTGCACATACTAAAATAACTACATGGAAAAATAGAGAAACAGCATTGGGAAGAGATGAAATCACCAACACAAAACAATAAGGAAAAATGCAGGGGGAATACAAACACAGATGAGTCAAATCCACCTCTAACAGGTAATTACAACTATCTGGACTCGTACAACATGTCATCATAACAAAGAACAAAGGGTTGAACGGCAATAAAACCTGAGTTTGGCCATAAAAGGCCAGCAAAAGTCCTCACAAGAGTATGTTTTTTGTTTTTTTTCTCTTTTTAACCTGGCAATCCAAATTACATTCCATTTCATTTCACTGTGGAGCCCATGCCCATGAGATCAGAACCAAGACGTGGACAGAAGAAAACAGAGAGAGAGAGAGAGAGAGAGAGAAAGAGTTTGATAGAAGTGCGTACATTGTAGATGGCGCTAGTGACTGGGGCTAGTATGGATTTCAAGCTGTAAAACTTTATTGTAGGACATTGGACTTCCTTGGACACTATTTTGCAAAACTCGCTGGATTGAACATTTCGGGTAGTAATTAAATAAACCTATATTATGGTTAATGTCATCATCGCTGTCATTTTTCCTTCAAAACGATGCTAAAGCTTCATGTAAGTTATGCCAAGACCCTCAGACTGTGACCTGCAGAGTATCCCCAGTATTACAGATTAATCAATCAAGTGCCATTACTCCTGCCAAAATGGCGGTGTTGTCATCGAACCGATGAATTCTGGGATTGCGTGACATCATTTCCCAAAGCACTATTCCAGTGAAAGATAGAGACAGAGTAAGAGGAGGGAAGGATACATATGGATTTGATTACAAGCTGTTGATGTCATGTACGTATGTCAGATAATCAGCCCCCAGGCGACGTGGTTCGCACAAGCACGTGTGTCAGACAGTGCTGCCCGTACGGGGCAAGACCAGGCCTCATCTGCGACGGCTTGATAGTCGCGGTTTGTCTGATACGCAACAGAAATCACATCAAACACTTTTGTCTGCTTCTCCAGCCTGCAGATGGCTGTGTGTGTCAGACAGACGTGCACTCACTCCGGCTGCTCTCACACATATGTACACACTCGGTTAACATTTTACGCCCAGAAATAGCTCTTGTTCACATCTGGTTTGGTCATTAAAGCTTTATCAGATACAAACGTGCACCTACAAACTGACATGCGTCTTATTAGCTTTGATGCATAATGCTCACATGACAACTGTGCTTTGTCGCGTGTGGTTGCAGAAATCAGGGATATTCCATATCGTGTGTTCACTCAGATAACCCTAAAAGTCTTTGAGGACTCGTGAGGATTAAGGCCCTTCAGTATATATGTGTTACTACAGGTCTGCAGTCAGGATCACAGTGGAATTATACGGTAGAGCATCTGAACCACTAGGCCACAAGAACGCCCTCAGGCTGGCTTTTATTTGACATTGTAATATTGTCAGCCTCTGCGCAGCCTTAGAGGAGGGAGCAGTTTCTCCAGTCACAAATAATCTGCTGATTCATACAATAGATAAACCCTTGTCATTCCTGCAGTCTTGGATCTTTCCGGCAAGCTGCAGCTCTGAGAACAAGTTGAAATGCCGGAAGACCGTACTCAGGGATTTAATGGCTGTCCTGCTGAACCGCATGTTGCTCATACAAACTAAATCCCCAACCTCCACATTCTTCTGTGCATTGTCAGCACTATAGTCATACCATAGAGGTTATATAATACATCTTCATCTCTGCACTATTTGTCATTTGGCAGAGGCTTGTCACAGCAAACATGTTTGTGTGGCCTTCTCTTGCGTTTGATCCCTAACATCTGTTTTAACTGTACAATACTCAGGGCCCCGAATATGTCCTGGTCCAGAAATAGAATCTAATTTTGGATGACCGAATTGTTTGTTCCAAGAGCAAACAGTTTGTTGCAAGGAAAAGAGAGGGAACACAAAACTAAAATACATCATAGTTCAGAGCTGCAGCTCAGTGGGCAACTGTTGGGAAATATAGTGTTTTGAATTCTTGAAATCGGTCATGCTTCACTCAAGTGTTTGCTACAGTTCGCCCGCTCCCCACGGCCTTGTGGCAAAGCTTTGGAATGGCACTTGAAAGATACTGGAGAGATTCAGGAAAAAGTCTCTTCAAGCAATAGATTTGTCATACTTTCATGTGGTTACAATTGGTTTCTTTGAGGAGCGAGACTGAGGGACACAGTCAGGACATCAGTCTCAGCAGGAAGCTCAGCTATGTCTTTCTGGTTGTGCTCCCAACCTCTGATCCTCTGGCCTCGAGCTTGCCACAACCGACGACGACAACCAAATGGTGCTAATAGAAAAGTCTACGCCACTTTCTTCTTCGTACTGAAAAACAAGCTTATGACTCCAAACAAAACCATAGTAGGTGTGGTGAGTTCCTGACCAAAAAAGAAATGCTATCTTTGGCTTCTGTCACCACCGTGTGCATCCAAACTTTTTTCACACAACCCTCATTCATTGTCCTCCAACAACAGCCTCCTCCAATCGGTTGGGAACTCTGTGATTAATTGGAATTTATTACGCAAGTCACCAGGACACATGTTTTTGGTTTACTTCTTTTTAGGAATGCGCGACTCGTGTCTGACTCCTGCTGCGACTCATGATCGTTGCTCCGTCCTATAAACAGACATTGAGTCACAGTATGGATGGTGGCATCTGTTCTGTTCCCCAATTGTCAAGCCATCGCACATTTATGTGGGGGTCAGGAGACAGGAAGAGCCTTGACCTCGTTATTTCCTTACGCTGCTGGAACGGCTTATAACCTGCAACACACTGTCTGAAGCACACAGTGCCAGAATACACTCATTTGCTCTCACTGCACATTCTATACCTTCCACAAACATGACGTCCTGTTGTTCTTGCGAGATGTTTGCCAGGATGTACTTACATCACTTGCATTGTCACCAGTCACACTGTTGATATAAACAGAGCACACGCTTCTCCATACAATAGAGACACTGACAGCTGAGCAGCAACCTCTCTGAAAAATCTCTGACGCATAGTGTTCAGGCTTTCCAAGGAGGGATTTAGTCTCCATCTATAGTCTGAGAAATTTATGAGTTTAGTAGGAGCAAGCTGATAATGAAAGTAAAGACTGAGGGATTGTGAAATGAACAATGCCCCACTGATAAACTGTAATGGGTGCAAGCTTAAGTTATGATTACACTGCTGCATTTTGTTTGTGGAACCGCTGGCTTTAAGTCACTTGCACCCAGCCTTGCATCAGATGTTCTCAGGCTTTCAACACTAGTGGAAAGTGACAACAATGCAGACTTTCACTTTTTATTCTAAGCCCACCATCTTTTTTACTGTCGAGATAAAAGAATGCATCACCTAACAAAAGAAGATTAGCGCAACTTTCGCTTTTGATGCCTATTACTTTAGTGTATTTGCAAATCATCCTTACAGGAAGTCCTCTTCCTTCATCACTGACTGATACTGACACAGGGGATAAAATCTCACCACAGAGAGAGATATACATCTAAGAGAAATCATTTTCTCCTCGGATTACCTTAACATGTTGGCAGTGTTTGCGTTCCTCTGTGAGACTAAGAGGGGGCTGTTAAGAGCCGGCTTACAGCTTAGTAGCGCTCTATGATTTCAATCAGTTATGGCACTGCTAACAACCCATTTCAGTGAAACTGTCAAAATGTCAGAATCTCTTATGTGTGGGCCTTGAATATACATTTCACATGTCAAAGATATGTGTTACATGTCTTGCACTGGTCTCGCTTACAAATCATCATCCAAGAACTTCTTATTAACTTTGCGAGCTGATTCTTTTCCCCCTCCTCACTTCTCGGGTGAATAAATGACTTAAGTTGACAAGAGCCAGAAGGATATAGTGTAACTCGAACTCCTCGTCTCTCCTCACCCAGCACCCTGCCTTTACAGCAGTGACAGACTGAGCAGATATTTCACACATTACATATATCAAAAAACAGAACCAAAAAAAAAAAAACCTTCCCTCGCCTTTATCACATCCTTTGGTTAAACAGTTACTTCAGGAGACTCGCTCAAACACTCAGCGATGAACACACACTTACACATAAGAGCAAGCACACCCCCTTCTTGCGAGCCTCAGCAATGCAAAGCTCCATATAAGGACATGCTGATGATGTAATGGGCCATAGGCAGGGAGCACATCCCTTATTGTTTGGTCTGACTGCAGGAATGCCCACATTAGAGCTGCTAAGACAGTGAGACTCACAGGGAGAGCAAGAGTCGAGTGTCGTGTGTTATATGGCAAGATAAGGAGCCCAACTGGGAAAAGCTTCGGCTCAGGTAGGCAACAATGGACATCATCATAAAAACTCTGAATTTCAGTGGATATAACTTCGAAAATGTAAAAGAATTTGGGCTAGAGATGTGCAGATGCTTATTAAATAATTTCTGTTCAGTTAACTTAAGTTTCATGGTGTATTTTTTAGCAGTACTACTGTTTTTTGCCTGTCCTGTAAATAACTTCTGAAACATTCAAAGTAAACAGTCGAAGAAGTTAATGAAACTGAATGTTTTTATAAGTTAGAAAGAGTCCATGTGTAAAAAGTACCTCCAATTTTAAATGTTAGAATCATATAATATTGTTTTACATCAGTTTCACTTTGTGCCACTGCAAACTGCACAGGAGAAATTCACTACTTAGAGAGGAGACTCAAATCTCAGTCTGATAAAGAAGTCATGTGAAATATGTCACATTACTGTTCCTGTTTTATTGTTCATGAATTTGTCAAGGCAACATAATTCTTAAAATACTGACAATGCAGTGTTGTGTGCACAGAAACACACAAAATGAATAGAGCAATGACTGTGGGCATTACATGTGAAGAAGACACAGCTTTGTAAATTTGAATAAATAGTCAACATCTCTGCACATTAGTGTTGGATTATTTAAGTTTACCTTTTCGTCCTCTTTGACTATGGCTGTGGCTGAAATCAATGTGAAAATGAATGTTTCAAATGAGATATGAAAGTAGTTTTGGTGTCAAAAAAAAAAAGAAGTTACTGTGGTGCTAAAATAGGGATGTAGCAGATTTCCACTACATTTTCAAAACACATTCAAATCCAATGTATTCAGAAGAAATCTAGCTCTGTTTTGTTGGCCCGCCACTGCATTACCCGTATTACCACTACTGGGAAGTTAATAAATATCAGCGTTACATATTTTGCACATGTTGATTGCACTCTGGGGGCATATCATTTAGCCTGTGTGGATGTTAAACACACTGCATGAACTGCATCAATCGGCGTCCTTTCTTCAAACTCTGTTACACATGAGGGCACTCAGCCGACCATACACAGGTCCTCGGTAAAGCAGAGGTGCTCCTGTGTGCATGGGCAGGATATATTGGTCTGCACATACATGACCTAATCACTTGTGGTAAGGAAATGGCACAGCATCCGCGACATATGGAACGTGTAACACAGTTTTAAGCAGCGCGTGAGCCACAGTTTCCAGCATCGGCAGCCACGTAAAGAGAGGGAAGCCCTCTGTAAAGCTGTAATGGGCGCTGGTGTGGCTAGTTGTGACTCCCTCGTGGGGTTGGCTCACACTCCTAAATGGATGTTTCCTTTTCTTTATTTAATGCAATTTGTGTTAGCATAGATTTGAGGAAAAGGTCAATATATGTTTGCAACAAACACAGACACAAACCTTTACATTTAAGATATCCAGTTTAATGTGTGCAGCCCATTTTTCCACGACACATTACGCACCTGTGGTGGCCAAGAATCTATCCAATATAGGGGAAACCCATCTAAAACTGGTGCGTGTTACAAAGGTTGTGGTATTGATAGTCATGAAGCTGTGTTACGTGCTGCCTTTAACAATGTATTCATATACATGGCAAAATTTGGTCAGATAAGCTACTACTGAGTTGAAGTGTGGGTGGTGTCAGATATTAGCTAGAAGTCAGCTGCAGCATAATATTTTTTTTACCAGATGTAACTCTTTTTGTTGTTCCTCCAGGTATAAACCATATGCACACTTTCAAATCTGCACTAAATTATATCTAATAACCAAATGGTCTCAGATGAGGCTCTGCTGGCAAAATCCACTGACCTATGTGTGTGTCCTTGACGGGAGAAGAGTTCGGGAACAACTGATCCGGACCAATATTTCCTTATGTACCACAAAGTATATCATGGATAGGGTGTAAAGAGCTAGAAATGATTTAACTGGTGTGAATGGTGTGTTTTGGACATATCGCACAAGCAGATTCCTCTCAAAGGACTCGCCGTTTTTACTGCAATCTGCACTTGCATGCAGTGTACACAATTAGTATCCAGTTCAGGACTTAGGAGTATTTTGAAACTGAGTGATGTGCAAACTTTCCAGCCCTACTAGAGAACAAAGTACATTTCTTTCTATTTTGGCTAATGACATCACTAGAAAAACAGCAGTGGCTGAGATAAGAGATTGAATAAACAGTGATTACAGGCGACAGGCCAGTTTGCAAGAGCAATGTCTGGAAGTTTTGCTTAGCAACTTAGTGTTTCTATATACACACATAATCTATTATAAGAAAATGTCATATTTCAACACATGCATGTTTCTGGATAAAGCAGGCAAATTTCCTTGAACACTTTTATCTGGAGCCCTTGAAAAATATATGAGAAATGATTAAAATGTGTTATCAACACTTCTAACAGCCAGGGTACAGGAAGGGCAAACTTTAAGTCAACAAAACTAAACATTACAAATCTTGAGCACTTAGTTGCTTATTTGAAGCGATTATTACACAGGAAGTCTCATTTAAGAGTTATACATATTGTATCCTTAATTTGTGGGGAGGGTTTGCAGCTGGTCACATTTTAACAATGGGCCTAACTTTAAGTAACTTATATACACTGCTGGGCAGCTGTGTTTATAAAAAATATTTCACAATTTATTAGTTAATTGCATTTATTTGAGCCTGCATTGTATTTGGTAAATATTGTTGTCAAATAAAGGTTGAGGAATTAATATATTATTACAATTTTTGTCTCAAAAATATAAAATGACATCATGTACTAGTTCCTCATAACTTCACGTATCGGTACTTGATAGTAGTCGTTTTGCCCCAAATGCCCCTGGATAAAGAGCACTTACTTGTGAGAAATGTATAACAGTCATCTGTAAAAACATTAAGAAAAAAAAAAATAAATAAAAAATTCCATCTTAATTTGTGTTGAACTATAATTGTTTGTTTTCCCTCTGGAAACGTGGCCACAAAAACCAAACATCTCCTAATCCATCCAAACCGCACTAATAATGAAATCTTAATGATTATGCATATCCTTATAATATTTTATTGAGTGTTCTTTGGTCTGGATCTACTTGCCACACATGGATCCAGTTACATTTGTCCTCCGTCTGCTCCCACCCTTTAGCAGCTCCTGCAGAAAGAAATGACATACATCCTACTGCAGAGAAGTGACCCACCCTACCACACTTACATCATGGCCCACAATTGAAGTGTACATGAGGAATTAGGGATCTCTGACAGTGTGTGTATGTGTGTGTATAAGGGGGGGATTTCTGTATAAACTCTGGGGGACTGTAATTATCTTTGGAAGCAGGGGGAATTCCTTTAAATATATAAGAACAAATCAGGAGGGTAGGTGGTGGCGGTGGTGGTTTTAGTAGGGCGGGTGGGAGGGGGGTGAGGGCAGTAGAGGAACCCCTTAATTAAAGGATTGTTCCATGCCAGTGGGCCATCTGTGTGGAAACGCCTGGCAGCTGCACACACGGCAGCCATAACATCCCATCCCCTTGGGCTGTAGTCACTTTGACTAAATAATACACGCATGTGCCAGACGCACCAATCCTGGATATACGTCGTACCTAAATTACTGTAACTGCATCTAGTGCCACACATGCTACGTACCTTCACATAATTTGAGTACTTTGCGCCCTATTTGGTGTTTGTATGTACATATGTACAGTAACACGTAAGTAAAAACACTGCAACTGCTATACTCACATTTTTTCCAGACTGACACTAATTTTAGTGGTTTGTGTTAAAACCTGACTGACAGTCATTTATTTCATTTTTGCGTCACTAGAAGAGAACTGTCCCTGACACCAAGTCTGAAATTACAAAACTATTTTTCCAAATTTTGATTCGTGCAGCAGATCGTGCACTTTATTTAGTTTGATTTACTCTCTAGAGAAGCATTTGTTTAGCACTTTAAGAGCACATATGAATAAATGCAGTTAATAATAGGTACTTTCTGATGATAGATGACCACAGGAGATTGCAGCAGACTTTCACAAAAATTCACACTTGTATTTTGCTAGAAGTCTGTCAGACTTCTCTTGGTGAGATTATAATTTTCAGGCCTCATCATCTAGCTGTGGGTCAGTCTTTTTATTGAATTTCCCAGAGGACCGAATACATCTTATTCTACACCCCTAAATACTTTGGAAACTTTCTGAAATTCCCTGATTGTTAAACTCAAGGCCCACTATTTACAGCAGTAACTCAGGTTTCCAAACCATATGAGAATTAGTTGAAAACAAGGGAATATAAAAAAAAAAGTAACCACAGGTATTCTAGACTACCAACCTAAGAGAGTTAAAGTAATGCTTTTATGATGTGTTAGATTTTCCATGACATAAAACCTTTAGTTCTCCCCAGAAATACAAGGAAAATAAAAGTGGTTATGATGTGAGTGTGCTTGGAGAAGTGGGCCCAATGGGGAATGACATGGTGGGGGTGCTGAGTTTAAGAGCTTTTACGTATAAAGATAGCAAAGAATAAGCTTGACATGATGCAAACCTATATGGGCTTGGAATTTAGTGGAAATGTTATATAAAATAAAACCTGCCAATAGGCATAAATACACTGCAACTGCTGAATAGAAAACAATGAACATTTTCAATACTTCTTCCATATTTGTTGCTAAATTGTCTTTCATTTGGACTGCATTAAAATTGCCCTATTTTTATGTTTTACAGGTTGAAGCTGTTAATTGATCAGGAAAAGGGCTACCAAGAGCGAAAGGACGAAGACAACAACAAGAAGATCTCAAGTCTGAAGGAGGAGCTGACAAAACTTAAGTCATTTGCGTTGATGGTTGTGGATGAACAGCAGCGTCTCACTGAGCAGCTGAATCAACAAACAACTAAGGTCCAAGAACTGAGTGCCAGTGCTTCACAAGCCCAGGAGGAGCTGAGCTCGGCTAATGCTCGTCTGCAGGAAGAGGAGCATAAAGTCATTCGCCTGGAGGCTGAGCTGCATAACCAAGCCGGAAGATACCATCAGGAACAAGAGGCCATGACTGCTAAACTGACCAGCGAGGATGCCCAAAACAGGCAGCTGCGCCAGAAACTCTCAGCTCTCAGTAGGCAGCTTGATGAGCTGGAGGAGACCAACAAGACTCTGCGCAGAGCTGAGGAGGAACTGCAGGAGCTGAGGGACAAAATGAGTCGTGGTGAATGCGGAAACTCTAGCCTCATGTCTGAGCTGGAAGAGTTACGAAAAAGGGTACTTGAAATGGAGGGAAAGGATGAGGAGTTGATCAGAATGGAGGACCACTGCAGAGACCTCAACAAGAAACTGGAGAAGGAGGCCAGTCAAAGTCGAAGCCTGAAGGCGGAAGTCGATAAACTAAACCACAGAATTATGGACTTGGAAAAATTAGAGGACGCATTTAGCAAGAGCAAACAGGAATGCAGCTCACTTAAGAGTAATCTGGAGAAGGAGCGGACTGTGTCCAAGGTTCTAACCAGTGAGCTAGAGGTCTTGAAAGTCAGGGTCAAAGAACTGGAGGTGGCCGAAAACCAACTGGCAAAGACAGAACTGACACTGAAGGAAGATTTAACCAAGTTAAAAACTCTGACAGTCATGCTGGTGGATGAGAGGAAGGCAATGGCAGAGAAGCTAAAGCAAATGGAGAATAAGGTCCATAACAGCACTGGCAAACTTCAGGCTGAGCAAGACAAAGTCACATCGGTCACAGAGAAGCTAATCGAGGAGAGCAAGAAAGCACTGCGCTCAAAGGCTGAGCTGGAGGACAAAATGTGTAATGCCATGAAGGAACGGGATGACGTGAAGGCAAAGTTGAGGGCCGAGGAGGAAAAGAACAGCGATTTGGAGTCTAAGATTAATATGATGAAGAAAAGGTTGCAATCTCTAGAGACCATAGAGAGAGAGCACCAGAGAAACAAGGCCAAAGAGGAGCAAATCAAATCTCCTATCGCTAATCGCTTCCAACAAGAGGACAACAAAGTAAAGGATCTGACACAGGAGGTTGAACGTCTCCGACGCAAATTAAAGGATATGAAGATGGTAGAAGGGGATTTGTTAAAAACAGAGGAGTTTGAATCACTGGAGAAAAGATTCAACAGCGAACAAGAGAAAGCTAAAGCATTGATGGAGGAGCTGGAAATATCCAGAAAAGAACTCTCAAAGTACAAGCTGGCTGAAAAGAAAGAGTGCAATCAAGAGCACGTGCTGTACAAACGGTTAAAGGAAGAGGAGGCAAAATCCAGCCATTTGACCAGAGAGGTGGCAGCTCTGAAAGAGAAGATTCATGAATACATGGGAACAGAAGAATCCATTTGCCGCATGAAAACTGATCACTCTTCTCTGCAAAGAAAACTGACCCAGCAGGAGGTCAGGAACAAAGAACTGGCCAGAGAGATGGAGACACTTACACGAGAGCTCGAAAGATACAGACGCTTTAGCAAAAGTCTTCGTCCTGGCATGAATGGAAGACGCTTTTCAGACCTGCACGTCTCCACCAAGGAGGTCCAGACAGAGCCAATTGACCTCATGTCTCCCACCTGCAAGACAATGGCCCAACTGGAACGTGCTGTGGTGAACGGGAAGCTTTACGACGAGAGCGAGCCCGAGGATGATGCAAGTTACAGCCATGAGATTCAGCTCGCCAAATGCAGCCCCTCACTCATAAACAGTGTCAATAACCTACACAACATGAGAAGAGCTCGCGTCCCATTCCTTAAAAACAAAGACACCCCCACCCAGGTGAATGGCAAGGTGCAGCCACGGCAGAACGGTACCCACGTCCAGCCCGGAGATGTTGTGTTAACCCACAGTCCTGGGCAGCCTCTGCAAATTAAAGTGACTCCTGACCACGGTCACAACACAGCAACACTGGAGATCACCAGCCCGACCGCAGAAAACCCCCAGTCATTCACTAGCACTGCGGTCATACCCACAAGTGGAGGTCCACCCAAACAGAGAATTACCATCATCCAGAATGCTTCCATATCACCTACGGCCAAATCTATTTCCCCGACAGCAAAGTCTAAAGGTTCCCCGGTGTCCGATGAGCTCTGCTCACCCGATAGGGCTCTATCACCTTTCACTGTGGCTACGTACTCTAGGGCAATGACCCCTGACTCCTGTGGCTCTGTAACACCAGACAGAGTCATGTCACCAATACAAATTGTGTCAGTCACAACAGGCACCCCTGACCGCTCCCTGTCTACAGAACCAGTGGAGGTTGTGGGAGGGCACGCAGTCTTCCGAGTGACCCCGGAAAGGCAGAACAACTGGCAGGTCCAGAGGTCTAACAGCTCGGGGCCAAATGTCATCACCACAGAGGACAACAAAATCCACATCCACTTAGGGAGCCCCTTCATTCAGAGCATCAGCACACCGTCACAGACGCTGAGTCCGTGCCACACGCCTGGACTCCAGGAGCAAAGGACTCAGGTGCTCGCTAACTCCAGCACACCTCCTGCCAAAGGAAGCAGTAAAATCACAAGTAGCATCATGATTAAGCCCACCTCCAGCCCAATCCAAAGGCCATCACAAATTACAGTAAGTAATGTCTACGACTGACCAGATAACCCTCAAAACCCTCCATCCCATCCTTCGTTACCGAATCCTGCCCATGAGATCCAATACATCCTCAAAGCCTTCTATCCTAATAATATACCCTGATACATTTACATGTCTGTTTTACTTTACTATTTATGGGGTTTGAATGTTTGTTTTTCTTTAGACTGGTTTGCTTGGTTCGGTGTGATTAAGTTCAAACACTTGTTTGCCCGCATGAGAAAACAATACCATTTGGAAAGAACCATAAATTTTCCTTCGTCTGATATGACACCAGGTTTTAACTTATGTGCACTTACTGTATTGTACTCAGAGGCAAATTTGCCCTTTACTCAGACTATTCACACTGATGTATCATACTAGATTTTATACTACATATTACACACACACTGCATTATGATTGACATTATGATTTTGATTTCCTGAAAATTAAAGTGTGCCAAACAAAGTGTTATGTTTTAGTTTGTCATCCATGCTTGCAAATTTTATTCAGCATGTCTTGAATGTGTAATATTAAAAATAATCAAAGGAAAATGTGATCAGATTGAAATCAGCTGTGTGATTTGAACTTTTTTTGGTGCATGAACAGTAACACTTTAACACTAGAAAACCTTCAGTGTATTATTGTCACATAGTTGTTATCATAACATTAAAATTCATTTTGTCAGACTTGAACATAAAGTCTTAGCACCTTGTTAGATCTAATTAAATACTACACCACTAAAGAACTGTCTGAAAAACCTTTGTGTTCATACTTAAACTCATCTCGAGATATCCTTCTGGGAGTCTCCCGTTTGCTTGTTTGACTTAATACCGTAGGCTGAAGTCATCACTTCTGCTAACATCTAGAGCACGGAAACCCAGTGACCGGGAATGAAACCAAGAAGATGTGAACTTGTGTGAAGTTCTTACAATGACACAATGGAAACTCTGCCTAAAACCTTTAAGCCCTAATGTGGTGCTCAATGAGACTCCTGCATTTTAAGGTGGAAGATTATGTTCAATTATAGTTGTGTTAGTCTACTCCAGTGTACTCAAAAGTATGTATCGAATGTAACACAAGGAAGCATTCACTGAATCAGCACATAAAGTAAACGTATACTGGCTACTCACAGGCAATGGTCTGGAGAAAAAAAAGATAAAGGTTGTACTACTCAAATGTACTAAGTGAAAACAGTAGTTACATTCACCATCTTTGAGCTCGACGCCCATGAATCAACATATTAAGACAAAGAGAAGCTTTAAAATCAAATCTTCAAATCAAGAGCAAACCTGCCCTTCAATGCCCAATGCTAGGAGAGCAGCCACGGAATACTGTACTTTTTGAAACATACTATAAACATCCAAAAGTCCCTTCAGAAAATATGATACACTGTTTAGATCTCAGAATGACTAATGTATTTGTTGATAGCTTAATCTCAGTGGTCTTTTCAGCAGAATGTAATACTGAGCAGCAGCAACACAGGATGTCTGTTTTATTTAGCTTTTTCCCATGAAGTGCAACATACAGTCCAACTTTTCCTTCATGTACCGTGTATACATTCTTGGGCATGTGGGTTTATGTGCCCACAGCGGAAACGTTGCCACATATGTATGATTCATTGGGTCTGCAGCGAAGGTCAGAACAAGATGATAAGGGGATGGAGACCAAAATGCAGAGATGAAAATGATGTGGAGGAGGAGGAGAGGAAATGATACAGTAGACAGAGTGTCTGGGATGATTTTGTCCATTGTTGTACAGTCACTTACAGTCCTGCCAGACGGATAAAATAGCATTAAAAAGTGTCAAATGCTTAGTGTCACTTATATGGAGAAAGACAACTATTTCAAGAAACACACAGACAATCCAGTGTGACAGTGAGGAGATAATTGAAGCAAGCATTAAATTGAATGAGTGGGAAAGCACGCAGCTGGAGAAATGGGATCCAAAGTAGTCTGGGCGCGATGAAATGATGGGGCTAAACAAAATGCTATTCATTAAACCACTACTCGAGAAAGCGTCCAGCAGCTGGGATTGCTGTCTGCGACCTCAATTACCCCTTGACTCACTTTAGACTTTAGCTGATTCACAAACTGCGCTCATGTGGCTCAGCCAAGAAAGACAGATCTGCGCACCCGTGACCCTGCCAGACAGATACAATGAGCATCAAGTGACACACTGGAAGCCAACGCTGAAAAGCCAACAGTTGTTGCTGCTGGCTGTCAATGAGGCTGCAATCAGCAATGCCGCTGATGAACAGCAACGTTACTAGGATGAAGTCACACATCAAAAATCCCCAAACATGCTGAAGTCATTTTAAACAATCAGCTACTGATGTGAATCAAGTACAACCCAGAAAGTTTAATTACCACACTGCATGCCAGAAAGACAAGGTGTGTTTGACACTGCGGGCAAGTGCGGATTTCCTCGTTTTAGTCTACAGTGATAACAATCACCAAGGAATTCGCTCACCTTGACCAACAGGCACAATAAAACCAGGGCAGGATAATAAACAGTGGTATGGGGGCTTTCTCTAAATAAAAAGGCTCCGTCCTGCACGCAAGTGTGAGAGACTGTGAGAGCAGCCTCTCTCCCACCACAGCGCAAGCACCAAAACAAACCTTATGTTTGGTTGTCATAGAAACAGCCGTGCCAATACTGCAGAGTGCCGGGCAGAGGAAGTACTTAGTTGAACTCCTGCTGCACCACTGATACACGAGAGAACAGAGCCGCACATTAAGGTCTCTTTCCATTTAAAATCAACAACGCTCCCATGATGTGGAGCCTGTGCAGATTTTCTGGCCCATTAGCTGAGCTGAAGCGCAGGCGCTGCTTATTCTGAAATGTATACCTTGTAGGAACATTGAAGGACATAGTTCACTGTCGGTTCTAGTTAATTCTCAAAACCTGAAGTCTCACCTAATAATAATAGCTTTATTTAGAAAGCACCTATCAAAGTACAAAGTGATGAACAGTAAAAAAATCAAATCAAAGAAAAGCACAAGGCAAAATACACAAAATGACATAGATAGATTATACTACTTATACAAAAACAAGAGCCTAACAAATGTAGGAAAGACAATTCGAGTTGGTTAAGGCAGTCGTCCACGGACCTCAGGGTCAGTGGATCGATCGCCGGTCCCAGCTATATGTCGAAGTCTCTCTGGGCAAGACACTAAACCCTTATAGTCCGTTCCCCTCTCCAGTGCTGGTCCAAGCGCGGTAGAAATTGGGGAGGGTTGTGTCACGAAGGGCATCCGGCGTAAAAACTGTACCAAATCAATATGCGGACAATGATCCGCTGTGACGACCCTGAACTCACAGGATAAGCCAAAGGACAAAAAATAAATAAATAAACTTCTATAGAAATGTGTTTTAGGACAAGACTTAAAAGAAGACACTGAGTCAGACAGCCTGATTGCCACAGGCAAGTCATTCCAGAGTTTTTGGGCATGATGGAAAATGCTCTAACCCCCCTTGGTTTTAAACCAGGAAGTTGGAACAGACAACAATCCATGAAGGCATCCAAGCGCTTTCTTCAAATCAAAGTGTTTTTTTGGTGTTCACAGAGCGGCTTAAGAATAAAGTTGGTGTTATGATGAAATCCATATAAATACTGACGAAGTTTAAATTTTAAACAGCTGCAGACATCTAGACCACAGAGATGACACAGTCTGTTCAGGGGGTGACTAATTGGAAAATATCATTTTCAAACGGATAAACACAATTTAAAATATAAATTGTGAAATGCTACTATAATTGTCATGATGTGAGGTGGTGTACAAGGGCACTGTGTGAGCAAACTATGGGCTCGAAAAGCAGAAACTCATATCCAGAGATTTTAAAAATTCTTTTTCTTATTAAAGATTTTAAATTCTTAAAATTGTCACATAAGGGACAAAGATCAACATCCCACGAACATGAGGGACTGAGTTTGGTACAGTACAGTGCCTTGGATAATTCCTCATATCACCTCAGGAATTAACCTTTATATAAAATACTAGAGCCTGCTCATAAATTTACATGAGGAAATCAAAAATACACTGGAAACAAACAAGGCTACGCTATATGGCTCAGTGTCCTCGCTGTTGCTGAAGTTACTCATTCAGGAAACATCTTATCGAGGATACTGTAAACAGGATATGGTATCTACTGAACAAACAATCTAAAAAATGATGGCAAGTCACAGCACATATAAACACACTGATTAAAAAGCGTTTGCACAGTAAGCAAAGCAGTAGGTTGTTTAAGAATCGGAGTAATCCGATGTTTCTCATATTTCCTACATTTGTCCCAAAAACAGCCAAACGTGGGTTTCTAAGCAACCAACTCACACTGGAAAATATTAAGAGACAACACTGAAATGAAACACTTTACTTATCAATAACCATAACCCAACATTGTTGCAAGCGTGTATTTTTATAGGGCTAGCCATGACCAAGTGACACAGCCAAAGTGAGCAGACATGCAGTGAAGATCTGGCAGAGTGGCCACTTGTTGTCCATAAAATATGATTTGATATCATCTAGTGGTCATTAGGAGTAGTGCATCTTGACTGAGCTATTGGAAACAATGTAACCATTCAAACAAAAAACATTAGCTGACCCAAGCTGCAAACCTCCCATTGTGTTGGCATTACAGTCCTGTTATGTTGTGTATCGCCATTGCCAGACTTTAATAGACTGTTTTTCTATTTTTTTCCGCAGATACCTCTAGAAGCATTCCGACGGCCAGGCCCTACAAGAATCCCCAAGCCGAAGGGCTACAGCTCGCAGAAAGGGACAAACTGTCCAGCTTCAAACCTGGAACTGCAGAACAAAAGTCAGCCTCCACATACGCATATGATCACTGGGAAAGAGCAGCCCACAAAAACGCCTCCAGCGCACACAAACATCAACAACCCCAATCTAGTGAACCGCAGGATGTAATATCACTCCCTCTATCTCTGGGTCAAATAATAATTATTTTTTATGTTTTGGGATGTAAGCTGCGTCACAAATTCTAAAAAAATCTTCATATATATAAAAAAAAAAAGAGTGTGTAATTTGTTCATAAAGATACAAAAGAGATAACTAATACTGAGTATTGCTTACATTTTTCATCTTTAATGAAAACAATTGTTCCAGTGTTACATAATCGTCATCTTCACGGTGCTCTAAAGACTGCAAAACTGTTTGTGTTATTATTGTCTTCAATGTGTATCGGATGTATAAAAAACACACATGAAAAAACATTTGTAGAAAGTTGTTCCGATGTAGGTTTTTTTAATAAATAAAAGTAAATTATTTACAGCCACAGATTTGTGTGAGAATGTTACTGTGAACAAAATAACTGAAGACTAATATACCGTATGTTATAAGGTCATGTTGGTGAATATAAACAACTGTTTGTATCACGAGAGTAACAACTTTATCTGTTCTGAGATACAGATGAGGAACACACATTTTTTAAATAAGTGGCAATAATATGGATGAGTGCAAAACCAATGTGTTGTAATGCAGCTCCTTGATAGTGATATTATCTTACATGTAAATGTGACTTTTGCGTTTCTTTCGCTTATCAATAAAGACTTTTTATACCTTGCACAAGAATAATGCCTCTGATCTGATGGTGACAAACTATCAGCAACAGATAAAGTGACAAAGATCAAAGTAATACTATGACACGGTATTCTGTTCCCTTTAAAACACAATAAAATGCATCACTTTTAAACTATTGAAATATAAATGGTGCAATGAAAAACAACACAAATTCTCAGAATATAACATGATATGGAGGGTTAAGTATATGATACGAAAGGACTTCAGTCAGTTCTGACTGTCAAAGAGGAATGCTCCTTGTGATTCTAATGTTAATGGGTGTGTGTCAAACTAATGGATGCAGCCCATAAAGTGTTGGGATATAAAAGAGATTCTGCAATTGTCAAGTAAGACTTCACAATTTAACTACTTAGAGCAGGTAAATAGACAATTGTCAATAATGTAGTCTTATGTGATAAAATTCAGTGCTTTGAGGACAACTTCCAGGAATCCTTTGAAGAGTGGGCTGACTGCCATGACTTCCAACTGTCAATGTTCCTCATATATAGCCGTATGAATTTCCTTTTAAGATTTCCCAATTTTTATAATATAAAATGTACCAACAGCGGTGTCCAAACCTCCTCTTGTCTTGCTAGGGTATTGTTACATCACATCGTCAGAGCAGCATCTATGGCTGAATGCAGCACGGACAGGAAGTAATCTTTCTCCTCACCTCTTTCTATGGCACAAACCCAGGAACGACAAGGCCCCTGCAGAACAAAGGCATGGCACACATCTACAGAGACACAGAGATTTATTTGAATTTTAATTTATCTCATCAGATCAAATAGACCTTTTCCTTAAGATTCTTTATTACGAAAACTCACAGCGCGTGTGTGTGATCTCTCTGACAGCCAGGCTGGCGAGAGCTACAGAGGACAGGAAAGTGTGTGTGCTCCGGTGAGCCAATGCAAAAGGTGTGTGAAGCACATTTCGCCGTGTCAACACCAAAGCGTCGTTAAACAGGAAGAGGCCCACATCAGACACGTGCTCATAGGTCCTGATCATGCATGTGCACATAAAACACGAGCACGGAAATTAGATAGCTTGCACATTAAATAATAACTGTCAATGTATCACACATAGTTTAAAATTGAACAATGTTTCAAGCTTTTAAGTGATTTAAATAATTTACAAACAGTATCTGATAAGTCGGAATAAATTAACCTTTTACCTGAGTGAGTCTGGAATCTCTTCGTCAGGACTTTTGAGCAAAGCAGCATCCTGAGTTATTATCAACTGCCTGTTTCCTTCACAGAGGCTCTACACACACACACACACACACACACACACACACACGCACACACACTCACATTGAAATATTTCATCAAATAAGTTGTATGTGCTGTTCTGACAATGTGGGAGCAGTGTTTTTACTGGACAGCCTTGGATCATCTGCTGTGTTTCCTCCATCACTCTGTCTCTCTCTGAGTTACGCTTTAACTAAAAAAGAAAAATACATCTGCGTAGGTACAGAAATACTACACATGCAAAATTGTTGTCAGCGTACCATGTGCGGCAAACCTACAGTATCACATTTAAAAGACAAGGTACTTTGAGGTTCTGACCTAAGGCTCTGTGTGAATATCTAACCTTTTGGATGAATTCTCCATAGCGCAGCATGGTGCTGAGTGCAGAGGAGAGGTGTGTGTGGTCGGGGTGCCCTGGGTGTGTGTGCAAAGATACAGTTTGAAGCAGAGTCACATAATCCTGTATTCTCCACACTGGACACAGTAGCAGCTCCTGTAGGCTTCACAATACACAGATATATGCCACAATACACCATAAAAAACAATACGATTCATTTATACATTACAGCACTTATTCTGGAAATACAGTTATGCAGGTTACCTCAGCATGTGTGTTGCAAGAGTTCTGTCCACTCTCTTCAAGAAAGCTCTAAATGCAGGTTTTGTCTCTCTGCACTGAAATACACACACACACACACACACACACACGCAGTGCTTGAATGTGGGTCATCAGATCAATGTATTTAATGTAGGTGTTTTTGTCCTTCTATGTACATTCAGATCTTACTCAGCGGCTGAATTCGATTAGCATGTAGCTAATCGCACCTTTACATTAAGAATGAATAACCAATTACAATTTGTTCGTCATGTGGGGTCTAGTGTTGGTCAGACAATGGGAACCATAACACCCATGTCTGAATTGAAACTATTAAGCTATTGAAAGAGTTCCCCAGTGTACCTTTAACTGGTTTGGCTATTTGTACTCTGTCTTTGATAAAGCTGAAAAAGCACAGAGCTGATGTCCCCTGAACTAAATTAACAACTTTCAATTCACAATAAATCTGATTAAGTTCTATAGAAAACAGTCCATGAAAAGAGGTCAAAAATAAATAAATGTCATCTCACAATATTGTTCAAAAAGACTAATTGAAAGCTATGTTGTCTAGTTTTCTTAATGTACCTCATTGCTTAGCTTTACCTTATCAATTGTACGGAGAGCAGTGGTGTAGTTGTTAAGGTAGTTGGTGTAGACTCTCAGATTTGAACACAGTTTTACAAACACGTCTCCAATACACTGCTCTGCACTCCACTGCTGCAGCCTGGCCTGTAAATCTGCCTGAAACACCCTGCAACAAACAAATACATTTGTCACACCAGGCCCACACAGAAGGTTCCACAAATATTTGTGTAGGTGTGTCTGGGTACATGTTGAGTTCCAGTATTTGTGCGACAGGGCTGAGGATAATCTGGATGTCAGCATAGCTGAGTATGGCTCTGTTGGAGTTCAGAGCTGCTTGAAAGGGCTCCTGGTACACCTTTAGCACAGAAAGAGGACAAGTATAAATTAAAAATCTTAGTTTTTTTAATACTAACAGGTCATGTCTTCCCTCATACATATCCCAAATCCTGTCTGGGCCCTGAACTGGAAGCAACATATCATTATGTTTTTATTCAGTTTTGGCAGACCCACATTTTAATCAGCGGCTCTCTTCCGAAATGGAATTCCACACTGCTACTGAGCAACAGGGACATCCTACACTATCTGTCTCTGATTGGCCAGTACTCATTCCCATCGGGTTAAGCATGATGAGTAAGATTGGTCAAGGTGATAATGTCAGCCAAACACAGGCAGGCCTTTAATGAATAGAGGCGCAGAAAACCTGTATCCCGAGTGAAAACAGCAGCAGCGATAATGACAGCTAGAGAAACGTATAAAGTGAGAAGCGAGAAGGCGAAATTGTAAGTTACTGTGTCATGGTTTGTGCTAAAGACCTTTCTGGACCTTACAGGACAGCAGTAAAATAATATTTGCTTAGTTTCAGAGTATAAAGTGTGATTTCAAGTCTAACTGAGCCTGAAACGTGGCCTCTCAGTTGCTGAATTTGTTAAAGCCTGGTTATTATAAAGTAAAAATGGAAGCTGCACCTTCAGCACAGCGCCCAGATTCCCCAGATAAAGACACTCGCTGTGGTGTAGGTCTCTGGCAACCGCACCTCTCCAATCTAACACCATCTACAGACAGAAAGAAAGATAAGAGTTGTAATGACGAAGTGTGCTCTATCAACCTTTACTGACAAACACACACGTACCTGGGGTAGCTCAGGTACCGGGCTAGACCACCGTTGTGAGCTATCATCTGCTCCCTTGTTTCTGCTCTTTTCTTCTTTTTTTTCCTCCTCTTCCTCACTCCATTTGGTCAGAAACATAGCAAGGAACTCTAAAGGCCTGGTCTGATGCAGCGGCAGAAAGCACAAATAAACACTCGGGCAAGAGGATGTAGTCATGTTTTAGGTGGTTTAACGTGAATTCTGAAAAACTTGTTTTTCAGTCACTCTCACCTCTTCCTGTCTACTGAGAGCAGTGAGTCCTTCAGTCAAAGCCTCACTCAAATCTTTGGACACAGAAAGCTCCTCAAGACATATCTCCTCCCAAAGAAAATGACCTATAAATACATTAACATTATTATTCAGACATTCTACAGGACGCACAGTGTGTGACTGCATTCAGAGCTACATGTGTGTTAAAACCCACCCAGAGCTCGACCCCTGGCCCGGAGGCCGACTCGCTGTAGCTTTGGCCCCAGGTGATCCCTCAGGTCTCCCAGAGCCTCTTCCATCCACTGGGCTTGTCTGCACCAGCCCAGCAGTACACTCTTACACAGATATTGGAGCACTGGGGCTGCTGGTTCCTGGTTCAATAGCCCAGTACACAAACTGCCATCAGACCACTCACTCAGGACTGAAGAAAATCAAACAAAGAAGATATATATAGGTGGTAGGTAATGTGGTTTGCTAAATAAAATTGTTACAGCTAAAAAAAAAAAAGCATCCATTTTTAATCCTTAAGATTTGGATAACCAATCAGGGCCCTGGTTAAAAGCTCTGATAAATAATACATCAATTACTGAAATATAGTTAAGCTGGATAACATGCTTGGACGAGCAGGCAGGTTTTGCATATGTAAATACATATACTTCATGAAAATCTTAAGGACTGTAACTTTAAGTTCTTAGAGACACTCAAGAAATCAACTGGAACGAGTATCCCATCAGATGCCTACTGGCTTCGATAGTTTTTGGTTTTGAGTTTTGAGGTCGAAAAGAGCTTACTCCCATGTTTGAGGCTCTTTACAAATATTGTTCAGTCTCAGAGCTCATTCCAAGTCTTGCGCTTTGGGACTCACTGTTCTGGAAACTTCCTGTGGCAAAACCCATTGGTGCCTGAACCTCCAGACCAGTTAGAGTAGAGAGAGCCTGGATGAGAGCCACACCTGAAGCTGTGAGAGAAAAGAGGAAGCAAGAAACAGGGAGACAGTGAACAGAAACAAAGACAGAAAGGCAGATTACAGCAGTGTTTGTGTGTGTGTGTGTGTGTGTTTGTGTGTGTGTGTCTCAGTTTTATCTGTCTCAACCTACCAGATGCAGCCAGTGGACAGAAGATGTCAATCCCTCCTCCTTCCTCTTTTGGAACCACCCAGCCACACAGTTTTTCCCAGAATTCTCTATGGTCGGGGGTCAGCAGAGTCCTCTCTGACAAGCTACTTCCTAATGGTCCAAAGGTAAATCAATGCAAATTAGTAAACTCAAAATATCAGTATCAATATCTGCTTACATTTGAGAGAGTAAGAAACTGCTGCTCAGTCTAAGAAAGCTTGACTTTCTACTCAGTCTGTTTGTTAAACGATATTAGAGAATTTTTGCAATCTTGTATTATTACATATCCAAAATGTTGTACTATCTAAAGATTTTTATATAAACAAATGTAACGAGTGTTTCCTTTAATAATAAAAAAAGTACAAATTTAATGTTAAAATATTGTCAAATTTATGACATTACTCTTCAGCTACCATCTAGCCAGGGGACAAGGAAAGCAACGAACAGGCCACATCATAATAAAATGAGCCATGAAATAGTTGCAGCAGATGTGCTTCAAACTATCCTGTGGGAGTCACTTCAGTCACTGGAGGCTCCAACCCTGGCAGAGTTTCCACACATTAAGATAAAAAGGATTATTATTTCTCACTGTGAAGAAGATGGATTTCCTCCGTTCCTCCTGGAGCCAGGAGGCCCAGCCTTTGCGCGCACTGCCCAGACGTAGCCCTCTCCACCTGCTTTAACAGCGCTGACAGAGTCCCCCTGTGGTCATACAGAACCACAACCACTCCTGACTTCACACCACTCAGCACCAACTGGATTGAGGAAGAAGAGACATAACTGTTTTTTAAATGTGGCATTTCCCCCTCATTATTATCTTCTAGCTAATTACGAAAAAGAGTGTGGAGACTGATGAGACTTATGCAATGTGAATTACCTCGTAAGCAGGAATTCTATTGGAAATCAGCAGTAGGAGGAGAGGAGTCGTGCGGTGGATGGATGAGGCTCTGTGTTGTGGTCCAGGTCTGTAGGTCAAGGGGGACAGTGCTTCACAGGTTGCGTTCAGTCCCTCACTGCAGAGAATATGTGGTGGGTTTTAAGAACTAATCACAGCATAGTACATTAAACATGTGGTGGCCCATTGTATCTAAAAACCCAGCATGGTAACTGGTTCTATTGAGGAAACATCGCAGAGAACCACCTGAACAAACTGGAGACCTGGACCTTTTTCACATCTTCGGCTGCACTCACAAACTGCCCCTTTTTCCTGGTAAGACAAAGGCTGGAAGAACTAACGGGACTCTGGGTCCAGGGGAGGGAGGGCCAAGAGCTCAATGTCATCCCAGTGCTGGTCCTTCCACCTTGCGTACTTCCACCTCCTACTCCTTTTGGCTTTGTGTAGCTGCCCCAGGCTCCCCTGGTTCTCAAAGATCGTCCTGCAAACGTGACAGATGAACTGTAAGTACTGGTCGCTGAAGGAATAAAGGTTTTGGCTGAGATAATTGGTGTCCATTTCTGGTTAGTGTTTCAGTAGAGAGATGGAAAGTACAGTATAGAAACAGAAAGAAATAATCCACCGAAGGTTTTTATCTTTATTGTGATGAGGCCCCCAACTTGATTCATCAAAAATCATCCTATTTCATTTGTTTTAATTGATGGCTTTGTTTCTCACTCACTCTTCTCCTCCTGAAGTTTGTCTCTGATCATCTGCCTGATCTTCCTCTCCTTTCTCCTCTCTTCCTCCTCCTCTGTAATCCCTGTGCTTTGCTGGATGAGGGTCCCATATTGTTCTGCTGCCTCCCGGGGAGTGAGCCAGTCCAGTGTGGAGACGCAGGAGACAAAGTGGGTCTTCCATGCTCCAAATTCTTTCTCTGTGGGAGTGTAGGGAAGGAACCAGCCTCTTCGGATGCACCGGCATGCCCAGAGACAGTCCTGAGAGCAGTAGCAGAGGATGGTTTGATCTCTTTATAAAGACCTGATTAATGACCAACGAGTAAAATTTATATGTCTTTTTCTAGGGGGCTTGAACCTGCTCAGCGAGGAACCTCCAGTGCCAGCTGACTTGGGCAGTGCGGCAGAGGTCACGAGGGGTCAGAAATGACATCACATACAGGGACAAAACCCGAGGCAGCACCACAGTGAAGTCCACTTGAGTTACGGGAACAGTCTCCATCAGCAAATCTCTACAGTACCTGCTCATATTATCAAAGGTTTTCCTTTTAAATGTGTACATTTGTTAATAAGTTGAATCACTTTTGTTTTAAGATGAGAAATAAAGACAATGCAGAGGTCTAACTGGTATAAGGAAATTAATACCATGTAATGACCATGATACATTAATAATGTAAAAAAAATGACCTTACTTGAGTTGTAACTTGCTGCAGCGTGTGAGCAGAGAGTGTACAAAGTGTTTTCTCTGCCTGTCAGACCACAGGTCAAACCAGTGGAACACCAGGTTCATCCTCTCCTCAAATAACTGAGAATACATAGGTAATGGACACTAAGAAACTTCAGACAATCAGAGAAAAATGTATGGAATGTGCATCTAAGTGTGCGACAGCCCGGCTGCTTTGACAAAAAGCAGTGACGAAAACCACGGGAAAGGCAAAATTCCAGATACATAATACAAACAAAATGTTAAGACTAACAGAGTGACAACGGAAAATAAAATCTTAAAAAAAACAGATTGCCTTTAAGTTGCCTTGAGAATCTAGAGTGCAGATAGTAAAATATGTGTAGTGTCTTTCAAATGCAATTAGAGTTAAATGAGCCCTCGACTCGAGTCACCTGCATCTGTTTCAAATAATACAATGTAATGTTTTTTTTTTTTTTCAAAATATTAAAATAATCCAGATTTTGAATTATGCTTTTACTTCCAAAGCATGTTCATCACGAAAATAAAGCTTTTTTCTCATAATGAAACCATTTGGAAATCATCTGGTAGCTAACAGAATCACTAAACTTTTAAACTTCACGAGTGTGTGCGTGTTGATCTGACCTGCAGGTTGCTGGTCTTGTTGTTCAGAGGAGTCCAGGTGCTGAAGCAGGTGTCGGATCGCGGTTCATAGTCTGTCCCTCTGAGCTGCCACCGCTTAACCGAGTGAGGGCCTGACTTCAAGCTTGTCTCCATGTTTTCGAAATGGAATTCAATCTCACTTTGAGAAAACAACTTTAATTGCTGTTTCAGTCAGATTTAGCTCGTAACTAATGGAATTCCTGGGAGGGTGCTGCCATTGTGCTGCTCTGCTTCCAGTCACCTTAGAGACGCATCAACAAAAGCATGAGCACATTCCCACACAGTCATCCCACCCCTCCAACACATAAATTATTAACAAGATGGTTCAAAATCTATGATCCTGAAAAGTTGTCCGCATAAACATAAGTCCAGCATATGATTAATGTGTTAAATGATTATGTAACATCCCCACTGCCACACAAACAACAACAACAAACATCTAAAGCAGACGTTCATTCTTTTCAGCTGCAATACAAAGGATAGGTATATGACTGCAACACAGTGCTTGAAAGATACACATCTGACTTTACGGATAATATATTCTTGGTTTTCTCTAATTTCTCACTTTTCTCTTACACGTTTGCATCCAATTTTAGTGTTTAGTAAGGGATCTTCTTTGTGTAAAGACTTTAAAAACATGTACACAGTAGAGTCAGACAACACATTTATTGATAAGTCAATAAAAGTAAAATCACCAGTTAAAACGTTTTAAAGAAATAAAATAACCCCCATTCCCGAAAATACTGGCTAAAATACAGTGAGAATGAACAAACTGAAGTAGAATTTAAAATCAAAGCAGCATTCAATGATTTTCTTAAAACACAGCATCCAAACCTAAAATCACCATGTTCTATGGAAGTAATTTAAAAGGCTAAAACCAATAAGGCAAAAATGGTTAAATTAAAAAACAATAATAAAAATTAAGGCATGTGACAACATCTGGATTATTAAGTCTTCTCCAGTGACACCAGTGGTAACGTGTGGTGCATTATGCATGTATATGTGCAAATATATCCAACACTGAGCAACATGTTGGTGGTAATATTCGGCCACTCACATGAGGCGAGAAGCCATGTTATTTTTTGGCTGATTTAATACATCTAACTACTTAATATACTTTAATTAGGGCCTATTTGAGATATATACTGCATATCTGGAATCTGCAAAAGAAGCTTGTTTGCAGCCAGTTCTCTTTAAACAACCCAAAAGAAAAACACTGTGAATGAATATATCGTAAAAAACAAGATGAATATTTTATATTACTATCACTTTGGTTAGCTATGTATTGCAAATCTAAACTGTTTAAAATTAACCGACTACATCTGGATGTTAAGCGGGCCATGACAGGAACACACCAAGGCCGATATGTAAATTATACTGTACTGTAGGTGAGACAGCTTAAGATCTTACACTCTGGTTACAAGAAACAAGAGGACATAGAAAATCGGATTAATCTGAAGAATTCAATCATATTCAGCTAAATCCATTGTTGTCATCTTGCTAATTATTAAGATATAATAAGAGCTATTTTACTCAATATTAGCCACTTTTTTTAGTACTAACTGTGAATAAACATCTGTAAACAGCTAGACAGAAGTACAGCTGTTGGTGCATCCCAAAACATTCCATGCCCCGTGCTGACAGGGAATGTGATGAACAGCTTTGATGTCATTTTTAGAGCCTACACACTTGCTTTAAATCCACCTTATCCACTGCTCTCTAGGTGGAATAAAACAAATTGCTGGGTCGGAAGAGGATCAGGCGAGAAGAGAAAAATCACATGCTGGCAGTCCTCGGGGCCTCTTGGGTGTCGGCAAGATTCAGATTCTGACTGGAGGAGCAGGGTCAAGTAAAAACACAGGCACAAATCTGAAGCTCTGAATAAATTTCAGTGTTGGAAAGAAAGAAGTTTTACATTTACTTTGAATCTCACGACTAATACAATGTTTGAAGAATATCTAAAGGATACATTGATGAACTCAGCTCCTCAAGCTGCAAAGAAAAAATATTTTATGTTACTATACAGGCAAACAGTTTCTGTGGTACATCAGTCTAGCTTACCATCTTTTTAACACCCAACAAGAGGTCAAGATTAAAGAAGAGGTTAACACAGGAAAGCCAATAAGCAGCTAAATCCTTCCTGGGACTTTGATTAGTTACACAACATTACTGGACAGCCTATTCCATAACATATATTTACGCAAATGATAGTCTAACAGTCTTACATTAAGAAGTAACTTGTCCATGTTGGTGTCACAGGCCGTTTTTCTCTGGTCCACTGGCATTTCATCCACCTCACCATAGAGGTCAAATTGCAAGCGTGCCAACTTCTCCTGCATCTCTCTCACGTGCTCCATCTGGTCAATGGAGCACTCATTTCCTGATACAGAAGATATGTTTGCATTGCTAGACATTGGGTCAACAATGTGGGCTCTTGTGATTTGTCCAGTGAAGACTAAATTACCAAATGCTTGTAGTTTTCCTGAGTGGAAGTCGTTGAGAAGACTGAGCAGGCCGTTTTCCATCTCCTGTACATCTGAAACATCAGTGAGAAAGGAGTGCTGGATGGTAGGAGCTGCTTGGCCCTGGTTCTGATTGGCTTTAGTACCCAAACCCAGCTGATACCTGGGTTTATCTCGAAGTCCCCTAATACAAAACAAAAACAAAAATTACACAAGAGCCAATCCTACTCAAATACTTCACAAAAAGGAAGTGTTAAATGATAATACTGGTTGTAAAGTTTCTACCTCTTGTTCTTGCTCTTTTGGCTGGAGTGGGTCCCCATGGCATGGCTGTAGCCAGGATGCCGTCCCCCAGAGGAAGCGCTGTTCTTCCGCCCAGAGCCACCGCTCGGGGCCGCTGTGTTGGTGGAGGTCCTGGGACTTTTCCTCTTTAGCTTTCGCTCATCCATAACGTCATGTTACGCTTCTGTCTGGTTAGCTGTATAGAGAGTAAGCACGAAAAATGAGACCGACCACGACGGCAAAATCCTGAAGCTAACCACGCAGAATCGTCCTGACAGAAATTGAAGCGCTTCCTGCTCAAGTTAGCTCCCCAGTTAGCCAGTCAGCTAAACTTCAACTTTAACATAAAATATGCCGATCAACACATATACTCACAAGTGCAGCCGAGCAAACACCGTGTTACCCATAACACCAAGTGGTTATCCACAACACTAAAACATTTGTTAAACCATGACAATTTCTCTTGGTAACCAGGAAGCTAGTTAGCTAGCTTGCAAACTAACTGTAAACTTCCTGTTTTGGTGTCACTCTACCGGACCCGATAATGGACAATAATAATCTGAGCTGTTTATCCTCTGATTATTGAACCATCTCCAACATCAGAATGACGCACTGTCTTACTTAATTAATTCTAATAAAACAGTTTGTGCAGCTCAAATACGTTACATATAGTTTATAGCAGTTTATTCTGGCAAAATAAACCATCGACTGTATTTGACATATCAAAAAGGCGAAGTTGTTAAGACACAGAGCTGCTCGAAGTTAAAGTTTAATAAAGGTTCTTTAATAACTATTTTAAGCTTTAACCTTTCTTTCAGACTAAAACATGTGGTTTAAATTTGAAAGCAAATTAATGTTTTTTTTTCTAACTTTTTGAGCTTTTGTATAATAAATAACGTGAATTTCTGCTCCCCGCCAAACAATTATTCCTTTTTTCTTTCTTATTCTTTCTTTCTTATTGACCATTGTAATATTATTAGCACACATAAATACATTACTATACCTAAAAATTATTACATTTAGCAGTCTCATATAAACATAATGTTCCCTTTACGAAGAGAATTGTCTGTGTTTGAATATATTGGAGTTAATAATCAGAATTGATGTCTCGCTCCTTTTAAATAAGGTGAAATAAAATATTACTGCAGTGTAATGGCAGCGTGCAACCACAAGGTGGAGATACGTGAACATCTAATAATGACCGTTCACTGTGACTTACCTTTCACTTTACTATAATTTAATTAACTTAATATGATTTCATAAACTGTATTTATAGATCAGATTAACTAATCTCCAGAATAGAAAAACACAATATTTTTTACTGAACAAGGATTTTAAAAGTCTAAGTGATGCCATTCTAGTCATAGCCTTCAATAACTATTCTGTGCATTCAGGATGTTCTGGAGTTTCTATCTGTGCTCCTTTTCTTAAAGGCTTTGCACAAATGTTAAGTTATATTACATGAACCGAGTTTTGCATTTGTCTCTACTACTTTTAAACGAAATTGTTGGGAAAAGACAGTGACAGATTTTTCTCTGCACCAATCACAGTGTTATCAAACTGTAAAGGTGTGTTGTTATGTTACTAGAGCATTTGTTAAACTATTATTGAAAAACACATAAGGTGTCTTATGAACTCTTACTTTTGATTATTTAGTCATAAATGGTAAACTAATCTCCTCCTCCTGTTGCCATTATGGAATGTTGTAGCATTGTGCAGTTCTTGCAGCTTCACGCTAATAATTAAAACATCAGCTAAAATAATCACAGTTTGTTTTATAAATTTTAACATGCAAACAAAAGTCTTTAAAACTTCCAGACTTTGGAAAAAACTACCTGCTGTGAAAAATATTCATCCGGGCAGATTTCTCTCTCTCAGTTGCCATTTCCAGCTCTCCCCTTTCTCCTCTTTTTTTCCTGCTTTGTGTGCTCATATATGTGTGTCGGTGTGTGTGTGTTAGAGTATAGTGTGTATGTGATGTGTAGCAGCGGCTGAGTGAGGTGAACCAGGATAAAATGTTACAGATGAACCAATTTCGACTGTTGCATCCACAGAGCCATTAACTTAGTGGATGTACACACTCACACACACACACGCAGACATACAGACTGACAAACACACAGCTATCTCTCAACTGTAATTGCAGTGTAGGTGCTGTTCGAAGAGCTAGCTACTCGTTACAGCCAGTTCATTCGTTTTCTCATGTGCACGGCTGCTTGAATAAAGCACTGGATTGTTAACAACTCGTTTAATTACACACTGCATGTTCCTGCTAATTCTAACTCACCTGTCTTTCTAATGTAGCATTATTCCAGCATTTTAACAGAGTTACATTAAATCTGGGGCTAAAAGTGATTTAAATCACTGAAACAAAATCATAAATGCATGTGAGGAGAAAGCTACACGTGCAATTTGATTTTAGATAAACAAAGACCTTCTGTTTCTGTAGGCGATGTCTAATCTTATTGTTTCACATTGAAATAAAATTTGTCATTTGTAGGTCTCTCTCGCTCTCTCTCTCTCTCTCTCTCTCTCTCAGTGGACTTAACCCATAATCAGCGCAGAAACGTTTACAGAGTATCAATTGGGAATAAAAGCAAGAGGGCTGCTCTATTGTTTCTGTTCACGTGCTTGTTATGTTTACATCCCTGTCCGCTACTGTATACCCCCACCCCCACATGTGACAGGACACTCTCGGGACTTGGGAAGTAGACACTGGGTGTGTGTGCACGCCTCTACTGGGAATCAGGGTTAAGCAGAAGGTTACAAGTGTGTGTGTGTGTGTGTGTGTTTTCATCTCAGCAGCTGGGACCCAAAAGAAGACATGTTTGTATCCCTTCATATTCCTTCATCTACCCTACTTACCCCCCCCCCCACACACACACACACAAATGTACACACTTGAACTTAGTGGTGCTTCATATTAAAATAACTAGGTTTACATCTTTCTCTACTGTGAATGAATGTGTGAAAGAAGCAGTCATCTTGTCCTTGTCTTCTAGCTGTCCTCCATTCAAGGACAAAGACAAGGAACAAGAACACATACAAATACACACATACATATATAGAGTTCATACACACAGCAGGGATGTGGAGATTGTATGGAGGTGGTGGAGGTGAGCAGGAGAGAGAATGACAGAAAGAAAGATGGTAAAAGAAAGGAAGCAGGGGAAAACACAAAGCGTGTTTTTGGTTTTGTATATATTATTGAAAGAAATTTACATGTGGTGAAGGTTTTCACTGCACTGAATGTTACACTGTAAGTAACAACAGCCAGTTTGCAGAAGTGCAAAGGTGCTACAATACTAAACAAGAGCAGCTACAATGTGCACAAAAATGCACTGTAAACATGCAACAAAATCATAATTTTGGCAAAAAATACTGCACCATTGCCAGTGGCTGGTCATTTTACAAACTTATGGAAGCAGGTGAGTATCATTATGATAGATGTTTTGACAGTGGACTAACATGCACCAAAATGATGCTTTGAAATGGTCTAAAACAACCTTTATCATCTCTACTGGTGAATTTAATAGCCACCTTGATTTTCTATACTGTAACAACAGAAAGTTGGATTCACCAGAAAGTTTTTGGAGCTAAAAATTAAATCAAAAGTGAAAAGAGAAGGCCCTGTATTTACTGAGCCACTGTTTTTGTTATTGTGGTTTCATTACCCTACAGGTTTTTTATTTTAAGTGATACCACATCTCACTCGTGCCATTTTAAACTCTTTCCCTACTCTACGTGTTCAAACTTTCAGTCCCCCGTCTCCTCCCTCTCTCCTCCTTCCTCCTCCTCATCACTCTCTCCCGCTCGCCTTTTCCTGTTCTCCTCTCACCACTCTGTAGCGGGTCCAAGTGACATTTGGCTGTCCCCTGCCTCGAGGGGGTCCAGGAGATGCAGACGTTTTTGGCAGACTGGCACAGGGACGCCTAGGGGTCCTGATGGGGACTCCTGGATAAGGAAGAGACAAAAAAGTACACATCATAAAATGCACCCGCAGTCAGAAACACACATACGCTTTTGGGGTAAGCAAACAATTGCACAAACGGAGAAGAGCTAACACGGACACACACTGACACATGTAAATGCGTACGCACACAAGCGCTCATGCACCTACCAATCAAACACATGTAATGAAGACACAGTGGATGGTAAATGTGAGAAGGCGAGGGAAGCTGCCCCCATGGAAACTGCTTGGAAAACAGTAAATAAAAAGGGGTTTGAATGTGAATTGCTGAACTACACAGCTTGTAAATACCCAGCTGGCTTCACTCCCTGTTTGCGTTACTATCACAACTTCATCCATTACAGCTTTTAACAATGACGGCGATATCAGATAGGGGACTGATAACGGGGCAAATTCAGATGTTACAATCAAATAAAATGAGACACGCATTTGAGTTTGACTTGTCAAATATGAAGTCAGTTTCATCCCAAAGCACCGAACTATACTTTCACTGGTCACAGCCGTGCTAAGACTGTAGCAGCTAAGCACAGTATGGAACTGATTATTGAAAAGAATTTTTTCTTACAAGACATAACGTTGTAAAAAAATCTCCAAAGAATCAAGCTGCAGAGCTTTAAAAGTCATGTTTCAAACAGCAATCAGCTTCCATTACCTATGAAAATACAGCACTTTTTTAACCTGGATGTCAGGACTACAAGTGGATGGATGCAGTAAGAAAGAATGGTTTGATAACACAAATACTGTTAAAAAGTTTGAAATCCTTTTTTGTAAACTTCACACACCTTCCTGCACCATCCACATGCTGGATGTAAAAGAAAGATAAAGTGAACTGATTATTTGAAATCGTTACAGGATTATGATATTTCTATAAAAACCTTGTCATGTGTGTAAGCAAAACATTTACAGCAAATGGGTGAAATTGTTTTCTTTTATTTGTTTCTGCTTTGTTTGTACTGTGGCACTATCTTTCACGAAAATTGGTCACGTTGCCTCTGCACTGTACTCCCGGTTTGCTGAATCAGGATAACATGAGCTGTAGTGTGAATGCTGGGAAAACCTGAAAGAATTAAGGGGAAGTGAATTCATTAAAGTGAATCAATCTGCATTTTCCTCTGCTACCATTATATGATTATTAGGTGTTACTAAACAACTGTGTGTGCATCAGTCAAAACTCTAACTGTGCAAAACAATGTAGGAAACCTTAATTTTCATGTGCAACAAAACAAGCCATCAAATTATGAGGACTGTGAATAAGACATTTTTTTCGTGAAGTATCTCTCCCTAGTGCTGTCCCTCTGAGATCACTCATCTGTCTATTTTCCCTCCTCACTCTCCTCTGTCTCTCAGGTCTCTTCAGAGAGATAATATACGCTGGTCATCGGGGGGGCCGCAGAGTGAGGGGAGATGGAGATGCAGGGCTAATTGCAGGGTGCTGGAGCCTGTCAGCGCACCACTGCCCCGCTGTTTTGGCTCAGCCATAATTACCTGGTAGCCACAGATGTTCGGCGCCATTGTTACATGCACAGACAGAGGGGAAGAGATGGACAGATGGATGGAGAGGTGGGGAGGGATGAAGAGGGAGAGACAGAGGCCAGTCTCTCCGCCAGATGCAAACTTCTGTACGCAGGCAAAGAAACAGCGACCAAACGCTTCCTCTCTCCATTCATCCATCCATCCTTTTACCCATTCTTTCATTCACCTCTTTCAATCCATTATCAAACCAGCCCTTTTATATTTGCACCTTGAGTGTTGATGGGTGATAATAATTCTTTGTGGGTTTGTGAGTGTGTGCGGGATGCAGCCTTCCCACTGAGGCAGAACAAAGTAGCGTAATAACTCAGACACTGAGCTGACCCCCTCTGCTGCTCTCAAGTACACTTAATGGATGTGTAGGTGTGTGTGTCGTCACACATGTGTCTGTCTGTTCTATTTGAATATGAGAATGTGTATGTGCTTGTGCACGTGTGTGTCCCCATGTATCCTGTTCACCAGTGAGTGTGTGTGTGTGTGTGTGTGCGCGCGCGTGTGTGTGTGTGTGCTTAAATAGCTGATCCCCTCTAGGGGTGAACTGTTATGGATGCTGTTCTGTTGAAATTACTGTTATTTGTTTCCTTTAAAACAAGCTAATTGCAGCATAGTGGATTGCTCTGTGTGTGTGTGGGTGTGTGTGTGTGTGCGTGTGTGCGTCAAATTGTTTGGTTCCTTGTTTATTGTTTGTTTGTGTCGCATTTCAGACCCCTTCAATTTCTTTAGTATGGACACATTTTCACTCCAACGTCAAAACTCATTTTGCTGCAGCTGTTGGGCAGCAAACTGACTTGTTAACCAATTGTTGTTAACACTAAACCCAAATCCCAGCAAAAATGAAAAAAAAAAAAAAAAATGTAATTACAAAAGAATTATATCTCACTAAGTAAAATTGAATCATTTTATACTGATTTCTTATTGCACAACAAATAAGTGTGCAATTACTCCATTCACAGTGAAAATTCTGTTTCTATCGTTTTTCCTAGGAATTAAAACTAAAATAATACAGCAGCCTGGTTTACCTGGTCAACCTTTTATTCATTTAACTGAAAGTGCATTAAATAATATGTATTTAAAAATGTATCGTTTTACCTTTTTTACATATTAAAATAAGGGGATGCAAACTTTTGCACACAACTGTATGTACAAAATTTCACGGGCATCTGTTAAATGGAGTCTGTGAAGTGCATGTAAAGCTGGGTTTTCACTTTCTGAGAGGATTCTTAAACGTGTCGCCATGGTAGGTCGGTAGAGGAGTGCTTTCCTACCTTTGCAAGTATGAGTACCATCAAGTACCATCGCTTGCTATTGTGATGTAATTCCTCCAGATAAGAGTTTGTTTCCTTCCTCCTCTAATCTTTTAAATACCTTTTTAGCTGAACATAAACATGCAGGTAACCTAATCATGGGTCATCATGGGTTTGAGTCTGCTGCCGATCAAAGAGAGAGTTTGCAGGTTTTGTGCCCTTTGGGTTTCATCCATGCAGTTAGGTTAATAACTGAATTGTCTGCAGTGTAAATTGTCGTCCGTGGTCCTGTGATACACTGGTAGTCTATCACCGCCCCTCGTTCAGTGACAGCTGGGATTGGCTCCAGCCCTCCACATCTCTAAGCAGGCTAAGTGATTTGGATAATAGTAGGTCGGGGGATGAATCCGGTAAATATGGATATCCATAATGTCTTAAACATTGAAAATGTTCCTTTAAAATATACATTAACTGGCCACTAGGTACATCTGTACAATCCAATCCAATACAGCAGCTCTGCCATGAATTCTACTTTTACAATGTTGTAATTGCTCAGTTTTTAAGGTGAAACTTGCCCGAAAGGTAATAATTCCACTCTCTGTTTATTATTGAGGTGGAGAAGAGGTGGTTCTAGAGTTTTGGACAGTTTCAACTTAAAAACAGAAAATATAACGTTGTAAAAGTAGAATTCAAGGCAGAGCTGCGTAGTATTCATGAGTATTGGATTACATTAGACTATACAGCTGTACCTAATAAAGTGGCCAGTGAGCGTATGTTTTTATGATTTGGGATCAATAACTCTTTGAAGAGAGTGTAAGCAGCTGTGTGTTTTGCCAATAATGGCTCTGTGCAGGTTGAACAGGTTGAGTCTCAGGTTATGCTTCATTAGTACATTGAAACCCTTGTTACATGAAATAGTAAAGGCTTAAATGCCTTCACTCAAACAACAATGTCCGGCAGATGTTTGTGTATATGGCTGTGTGAGTGTGTTAAACAGGGCAGGAAAGGGGGCAAGGAAGTGAGCCCATGCTGGTGTCGAGCGGGTTAAGTGTGTGTGTCAGTGTTAAGTGGGACATCTCAGATAGACAGGCACCCTTGTCTGCCAGGCAGGTGAGCCAGTGTCTCTTTATCTGTCTTTCTCTCCCTCACATGCGCACACACACACACATACACACACACCTCTGCCAGCTCCTTCACGTCCCCCTGTGCCAGGTACGTCTACGTCCCGTCTTTGTGTGCGAATGAAAGCGGAGCAGATCTGACGAGGAAGTAAACACACACACACACACGCAGGATTCTCACGGGGAGTAGAGGAGGGACGAGAAGAGGAGAGGGAGAAGAAGAGGTGGCCTCGCCTTCCCTCTCATCCCTCAATCCAACACTTCTCCTCCTTTCGTTTGGTTCCATTCGTGTGTCAGTTCTTTCCGTTTTGTGCCGTTCCATGTGCTGCAGCTCTGTCTGTCTGTCTCTGCCTGAGCTCTTCTCCTGTCCTGCCTTTCTTTGCGCTCCATCCTTTTTCTCCCCCCATCGTATTGCTCTCTTTCTTTCTCATCCATCCTCTCTTTCTCCTCGCCTCGTTCCAGTTTCCAAGTGCTTGGACAGGGGGCTTACTGCTCCGGTCACTGCTCGGGGAGTACGTTGAGCTAAAGTAGGCTGGGAGTAGAACATCACACACATGCACAAACACATACACACACGAGCGATCACAAACACACACTTGAACAAACAAACTGAAACAGGCTCTTTCTCTTGCTCCAATTTCAATTGTGTCTTGTTTGCTACCTGCATATGTCTCTACCTTCTCCAGATCCCAACGCTTATCAGTACACACAGCCTAGAAAGCATTATGAGAACTGGTCTGACATCACACGTATCCAAACACCAAGCGTTCAGAGATAAGCCTCCATGCTTCTATCTCAATCAGTTACTCAGCACTCTGGGCCAAGCAAAGTTCAGCAAAGCAGAATAGCAGAAAGTTCTCACCAGCAACACAAAAGTCGCTCTATCCATCTCTATTCCATGTGTAACTTCTAAAAGTTTTGTGGCCTTGAGGGAGAAATGTGGTAACCAAGATCCTGTCTTAAATCTGTTCCGCATCTTCAAGGCTCGGCGCTGCAGAACCAGGCTGCCAAAGTTGAGACCCAGTGTTATTCTAGTTGTGTCAGACTTCAACACTAGTTAGGTATTTAAACTTGACTGAAGCATTGAGGTGTGTAAGCTGTGCTGATATTCCCTCTGTTTGCCAGCAAGAGGCCATTTACCTGACAGCACGGAGGGACTAAAAGAACATTTTCTGCTTTGCCTTTTTGAGCTGGTTTGGGGCCCTTTTGCTTTTGCTTTTGTCATTTAATGTGAGATTTTTATCTCTTTTTGGAAGTTTTCAGTCTGCATCGACAAATGTTTGTACGACTTCTCTGACCTGTTCTTCTTCTACTTACATCTACCACGATTATCCTCCGCTTCTTTGTTTTCACCGTCTTCATCATCACATTTCTTCTGTTACTCATCCTCATCACCACCTTCATCATTACATATTGATTTTATCGTAGCTCTCCAGGCATGCGCTGACCTTTCACATAAGGTGCTCGTTCTTCAAGACTTCAAGAGGCGAGCATGATTGATGTCAAATCTTTGATATCCTCTGAAGATGTGTGTTTGTGTGCATGTGGGTATGATGTGTGTTTGTATGTGGGTGTGTGGGTTGGTTGCTTAACACCTCCTACAGTTAAGGAACCAAAGGTCCTCAGGGTATTAGAGCAGGAGATCAGGGATCCAAACACACACACGCATTGGCTCTCTCGCTGGTGTCTCAGCGACCTCTTGGTGAGTTCAGTGGCAAGGCGTGGTGGGAGCAGTCGTTTGAACCAGCAGATCTTAAAGAACGCAAACACACACACCTATGCACGCAGTTATACACACAAATTAATGATAGAAGAACAGAACAGTTAAACCTTTTCAGGATCATTGGGGTTTACAGTTTAGGAAAGTGGGGGAACTGTAGCAGAGACCTGTAGGAAGTGAGGTTGTTTAGTGTAAAAGCAGTGACGAAAATAGAAAAGGAGACAGAAGCAAAGGGAAATAGAAGGAAAAAATGAAGATCTCAGCTAGGTCCTGGCACATACTGTAAACTTACCATGATAATATTAAGTGTGAAATTGGTTTTCGCTTCGAGAGCAAAGATGAGGTGAAGAAGCAGAAAGGAAAAAAAAAACAAAACAAGAAAATCAAACAGAAAAAAATTATATAAAACAGATGAAGGAAGAGGGGAGAGATGAAGGGGGGAGAGAGGAGTCTTTAATGTGCGTGGGTCTTGTAAGGTCAAATGGGGGCTGGGGAGGGGGGAAAGGTTACAGGAAAGGTTAGCATGATTTATTTAATCACTGATCCATCAGATGCAGCACACCCGCACACGCACACGCACACACACACACACACACACACACAAACAGTTTCCCTCTCACATACACACAACTATTATTTCCTAAATACCTTTTTTTCTTTTTTTTTTCTTGCACACATGCATAACAGCCTAAACTGTCATATCTTAGTATAAAAAGAACTGTGGAAAAAAACAGATGAAGAAAATAGAAGAAATAGAAGGTTCCAGTGGTAGAACTAACAGCTTCTCATTCAGAAGCAAAGTTTAATCTACATAACTATTAAATCTAAAGTTAATTAGACTGTATTCAGCGCAATGCCATCTGAGGACAGCGTCTTGCTCTATTTGAATCAGCAACAAGCAACTAATGGCAAAAGAGACTCAAATCAAGAATCATGAACTGAACTGTTGTGCGTCCACACCCACAACCTTAAACAACACCTGTGCATCAGTTGTAACAAAATCCTATACATTTACCTTCAGGAAGCATGTACATGCAACACTGAATTAAAGATGGTCATGTAAGCTGCTAAACAAGTTCAGCACAAAAGCCGGTTGAGGTTTCATTAGAGGTTTTGACTAATTTTTTAGTTTATGGAGTTAAGTACTATTCTCTTTTTATCCAAGGCAACTGTGTCATCAAAGTGCTGATATTATTATTAGTCTGGAAGCAAAACCCTTTAAACATTTAATCTGCTATAAATATCGGGTGTAACTGGCTGAGATTTATGGGAAATATGGGGATTGTCAACATATTTCTAATGTTTTTTGGCCGAGGTATAATGTGGAAAATCGTATTGTTTCCCAACAGTGAGCTTTAGCGGTGTTTGTTGTCTACAAACTGACATATTGAGGATATTTGTCCAAATCCATTTTAATACAATGTTCCTACAACATTCATTCAAAAATAAACCAGTTTTTGTTGTTCTATTCAATGATACCAAAGTGAGTTTTCGACGCCTATATTTGTGTTCATTTGCACTTCGATGAGTGCAGAATATCCCCATAACTACCACAGTTACCACCACTGCAGTTTGTGAAGTTTCCAAGCTATTTTTTGGCCTGATTTCCTGTTGGATTTCTAACCCAACCTGATACTGACATGGGCGCTGGGTTTCCTGGAACGTGTAAAAAGGCACAGGGAGACTAAAGAGAATAGGAGATCGTGCATGGTCTGTGCATGCAAAAGAACACTCATGAAATATGGAAGGCTTTAGAATAGTTAATGTAATTAATGTTAGCGTTGAAACAAAACGTCCACCGCTGCTGTCATATCACTTGATTTTTGCACACACGCACACGCACCTACACGTGCACACGTCTTATCCGAGGGCGGGTAGATGGACAGAAAGGATGATGGAAGGATGAAAGTGCCACGCTCGTTTTTTTTTTCTCCCCCCCCACCCCCCCAATGCCTTTTGTGGCAGAGAGTGCCCCGCGGCAAAATTTAACAGAGGGAGGTGATAGAGAGAGGAAGTGAAGGATAGAAAAAAAGGACGTTGCCAATCCCACCGCCCCCATGTCTCACTCTCTCTCTGTTCATTCTCAGTTGCCTCGCTTGAGGCCTCACTAGCCCTTTGCAGTGTGCAACCTTGGTGGTCACGGAGCTAGTGTTAACATGCAAGAAACAGGCCATATGGGTGAGACAGAGCGAGAAATACATGTGGAGATTCAAGGAGAGAGCGATCTAATCCTTGATTTGTCTGTGCCCTCCCTCCCCCCTTCCCCTTTCACATACACATACACACACAAATGCATAACACACCCCGTCTGGGCTACATATGTGCTCCTTCACCCCTATCTCTTGGCCAGGGCCAGGGCCAGTGCCCCTGCCACCTTACCCAGGGCAAGGGCTGCATATGTTGGAAAGGTGGGTACTGCAGAGGGGGGAGATGGGCTGGCTGGGCAGCAGATGGCTGAGCCCTAAGGCCTCCACTGGTGAGGCCGGTGGTGAGTGTGTATGCATGTGGTGGTGGTTGGGGGGGGTAGAAGGTAGATGTGTGTGTGTTAATAGGTAGAAGAAGTGTCCGTCTTTGTGTGTGTGTGCGCATGTGTGTGTGTCTGCAGGTTTTCTGCTTGGAAGGTTGGATGGATGGGCACCAGTGCAGAAGAACTTCTTCTGGTCACAGTGAGAGAGGAGAGGAAGAGACAGGAGAGATGGAGAACGTAGATCAATCCAACACAGCTGAGCAGTGAGAAGCTCTACCTGTCTGTAGCTGAGTGGATGTTTCTTCCCATCACACTCCACCAAAAAGCTTTTTTTTGTTTGTTTTTATTTTTTTTGGCAGCAGCAGCACATCTAACTCATTTGATTCTTAAAGGTGTATCTGGTTTGGATGGATGTTGGTGCAAATGATTCACAAAGGATTTACCAAATCATTTCATTGGTTTTTCTCATTTATGAGTTTCTTCAAAACCTCAATTAATATGTGGCTGATATTATATTGATATTATATATGATAAGGTTATTTAAACTGCTTCAAAATATAGAATGTATAGTGTTTGACTGCAGATCCACGCCATATTGGTTAAAGAAAAAGCTAGATTATGTCCAAATATATAGTTTTTTATGGTTGTATTGCTTAGCTTATGAATGATGCGAGTGAATCACAACAGTAAAAGTAGTGAAGAGCTGAAACTAACCATAGATTTTTTATTATATTATTTACTTTTTCTAAATCATCAGTTATTATCTTGATTATTTTCTTTACTGGGAGTGTTTGTATTAAATGTAAGTGAAGTATATGGCCTCTGGCACCATGTGTCCTTCCAAGGAGGCGAGAGAACATGGCCACGCTGCCTTTGCTCACATGTGGGAGGGTAAGGGAGGCAAGCCGAAGATATCAGTTCACCTTCAGCTCCCCCACAATCCCCCTCTTCTGCTCCATTACAGAAGAAGAGAGTGCCCTGAAGACGCTCGCAGGTATGACACAGCTGCCACGCTCTGAATCACACATACATACACACACACACACACACACACACCTTGCAGGTATGGGCCAGTTGCCATGCTCTAGATAATAGGCTGTTGAGGCTGTAGCTTGTTAGCTGGCCACAGCTGACATGCCAGACACACACACACACACACACACACACACACACACACACACACACACACACACACACACACACACACACACACACACCTTGTCAGAGCCAAGACCTGAATGAAAAGACACTGATGTCTCTTTCCTCCTTCTCTTCTGTCCCACGATCCCCTTCTCTGTATCTCTTCATCCCGTGTTCACAATTTTTTTTCTGACTCTATCTCTTCTGTTTTTCTCAAACAGATGGATCGACCTGCTGCTCCTGATGTTCCTATTAAAATGACATTACCAGCCGTAAAACATTGCGTTGGATCGCCCAGAAGCCCATTCATAACCATTTACCTTGCACCTGTTTGGTAGAGATGTGTGTGTGCAGCAACTGTGAGTGTAGACAGTACTGTACTGTGCTGAACTCAGACTGTCATCGCCCACACACACACACACACACACACACACACACACACACACACACACACACCCCACAGACTCCCAGAAGGTCATCCCCTCTGAGAATGTCTGTTTGAAGTAAGGACCTCTGTCGTGAGCTGCTGGAGGCCTGATTCACTGTCAGGTGTGTTTGTCAGTGTGTGGATTTTTACATCTCTATGCCAGTGCACGCGTGTGCATGTGTTTTTCTCTATTTATGAATGTTTGAGTGGTTAATTGTCTGCTTTTGTTTATGGATCCACAGGTGTTAAAACTTGAATTCAAGCTTTTATTGCTTTAGAACCGCTAAGGTGTGGGTTTCAGTCTTTTCTGCAAGTATGCCCATGCACAAGGGGTGTGTGTGTTGTTCAAATTTGGTGCCACAGGCTGTGGTGTGTTCATGCCTCCTGGTTATGGATACTAATGGCCCTGGGCAGGCCTCCGTGGAGCAGGGGGGTAGATTTGTCTGTTTGACCCCATCCTGCTGCACTCACCCTGGGAGGGGAGGGCCTGAGGGGTGGGAGGCCCCGGTTGGGATCTCGGTCACCATCAGCATGCATAACACTCAATATAAACACACACTGTTAGCGGTGTAAGTGACAGCGGAGACACGCAGGCTCACACTCCACACACTGCAAGGTCATAATAGTTTCAGCGATGATATGATTTTCATCCAAGCCCGTGTTTAAAATGTCTGTTAGAGTATATAATATCATGGGTTTCATACGCATGAACTTGTGCATATTAAAGAAAAAGGATAAAAATGCATTTTCCAGTTATCCTTTCTGAAAGACACTTCTTCGAAAAAGAAGCTTGGATCTTTTGAACATCCAGTTCGATTTGATCATCATGTGAATGCATTTCAAATTTCAAACTTATGAGGGATTACGATCTTTCCTGTTGTCTTTTTCTGTTTCATATTTAAAGTATGGTATCAGGTTTCAGCCCATATAGTTAATTGGGTCAGTGAAAATAAAAAAACTTACTTATTTTCTTTGCCTGGCTGTTTTTTTTACAAGTTCAAAGAATTACTTGAGCTTTCTGTGCTTCACTAAGGCTTAAAACATGATGGTTTTCTGCCTGTATAAATGGGGAACATTTCCAGAAGAAGAAAAGAAGATGTATCCAGTCTGAAAGGGTTTTTAAGATCCATTGTGCACTTGTCATGTGTCGTTGATTAAAGCTTTCTGCAGAAAACTGACATTTCATTTTTCTCTAGCTGTAAAGGTTTTGTAGAGCAACTGACCTCCAAAGCCAAGAGTAGCTAAATTTGTTCTTCCTTTTTCTCCTTCTATCTCCAAGTAGGTGAATGTCAAAAAGAAGGGAGCGGTTCAGGTAAACAGGCCTCTCAGGGGAGAGGTGACCTTTGGGTTCGCAGTCAGGGGGACACAAAAAAAATAAAAATAAAAAAATAACGAGGAGGGAGAGGGAAGGAACAGGGGGAGGCCGAGTGAAGAGAACAAGGCTGAGTGCAGAGAGAGTAGAGGGAGGGAAAACAGAAAACAAAACTAGAGGAAGAGGAAGGGGGGGAGTGAGGATAAGATGAAAAAAGCGAGAGGGGAAGGCTGACGAGGTAAGAAAAGACGGAAAAGGATTCTGCTTACTTTTAATTCAACTCAATACATTTTATGATAGTTATATTGTCAAGCCAAGAGAGGATGGTGATCACGTTTTGCCAAATGGTTAGAAATAACCGTCTATTAGTGCTAAGTAAAAAGGTTTCTGCACACACCCAAATACTCGAGGGCACCAGTGATATTATTTACATCCTGCTGCTAGTTTCTGACTTACACTTGTGACTCGTGTAATTCACCATGAAGTGCTGCCTGCTCAGTGTGTTAAAGTGTGTTACTTTGCCTTTGAGTGCAATGTTGTTTACTTCCAACTGTAAACCGATTCAAATGTTATATATCGGAGAAACGCGCACTAACTTCTGGTGCAAGTAAACATAACACACACCATCCCTGTCCACACACGGCAGGGAGAGTGTGTGTGTGTCCCGACATACGTAAGGCTATATCACACTGGTCTCCTCTCTGCAGGGACCTGCCACTACTGGTAAGGTTGACTTTCCTGATCCTATGGGAGACTCAGAGTGTTAATGCCCAGCAGAGAACAAAGTGACAGATTATCTCTTTGAGCTTCTATCCCTTGCTTTTCCTGTCCCGTGTTTTTCTCCTCGCACTGAAACTTTTCCTTCATGTTTCAGTACCTTTTCCCCCTCTGCTCCTTTTCTCTTTCACTTCTTTCTCTGATTCTCTACCCCTCCGTCTCCCACCGTGGCAGGCAGACATCAGTAGCCCTAGGGAAGTGCTTCGCTGTGGGAAGGAGCCTTGGCTTTAAGTGGCTCTAAGTGGCTCTCGCTGTTTGTCTCTTTAGTTGTTTATTTTCTCCTTCGCTCGCCCCGGGCAGGGAGGAGAGAGGGACACTTAGTGTCGGGGGAAACCACAGTGTGGCCAGGCAGGGAGGTTTAGTACCGTTTAGTAGCCTGCAGAGTTTACATGTGAGGGAGGCACAGAGAGACAAAGTGGAAGTGTGTATAAGTTTATTGTTGCATGTTTTATGTGTCTGCGTGTGTGTGTCGTTTTATCATTAGAAATGTTATAAAGATGTCAGAGGGCTCGTGTGTATTTTACTATGTTGTTGTAATTATAGTGTGTGTGTGTGTGTTAGTATTGACAAAGCCAAAAGGTCCAGGCGTGACCTTCTAAGATGACATTATTTGCCATTGATTTGCCTCTGTTTCATATTTTGTCTCACTGGGACTACTGTACCAACCATTGTTCCATTGTTCTGTTTTTAAAGACAAACAGCTATACTACGTTCGCGCATGAAAAAGCTGAAACAATTGTGTTATTGGTCAAAGCCACCAATCAGAAAAAATTAAACCGGAAGGCCAAGAAGTTTTGTTTTGTTGTTGGTAGGAAAACCAAAAGCAGGAGCTAAAAGACGCTAAAATGCAGAGAAACCGCAGAGCTGTTTCATTATAGATGAATTCTTTTGACATTAGCTGATTATTGTTTTGTTGGTTAGTGCAGCTTTTAAAATAATTTGCAGACTTGCAGTTAAACAAGGAAACAAACCCCTGATCCTGTGGATCTGTCCATGGTGCTGATTTTCCCTTCACACTGGGAACCGGTATTAACCCTGAATTACATTGAGGTTTGTGTCACAATTCACTTTTCTTTCTGGAATATAAACCAAAATCAGAGGATCAAGAAACTACTTTGATGAAATTATTGTTATTAACACACATTTAAATTCTTTAGATTATGTGACTGTTCTCACAAAGGCACAAAAGATACGTTTGTGGAATTCATAACAAATTTAAAAGAACATAAGAGAAGTGTTACTTCCATTGTAGCATCATTTCTTTTGGTAGGAACAATAAAAGTACTCATATGGAAGCACAGTGTTGGCATTCCCCATCTTTGTCACCTGTCACATGACTATTTTGCCATGGTTATCGCTCAACTGTTTATCCAGCTTTTGAAATGGGCACCATTCTCAAATCATCAATGTTGCGTGACCTCACTTTGCCCACAGTCTCATCATCATGAGCAGCAGTTTGACTCTTTTCACTGTGTGTGTGTGTCTGTGTTTTCCTTGTTGTGGCTCCATGAAACCCCAAAACCTTGAATGAATAAATCTAACAAATACTACGGTATCATCAGTTCCTCATCTTTACCGTAGGTCCACACATAAGCTTTTAAGTTGTCTGGCTATGTAAGAGTTTACAGACATGAGCCTCAACTTTCCTGTTTGTTGGCATGAGTTTCAAAGATTAAGGCAAATAAGCGCTTAATTTAATAAAAGTGGTTCGTAAGCATGAGCTGTGAAGTCATGCGAAATGTCAGCGAGCATGTGTTTGTAAATGTGTCTGCGCTTCCAAGAACCTAAACGAGTGCATCTTAGTGTGTAATGCGTGCGAGGCCAGGCAGATGCACGGAGAGAAATTAGCGCTCTCTTAAATACTCGCCTCACCTCAAACACACACCTCGCAAATGAACACTTCCACATGGTAATGAGGATTACCTGCATGGCCTCACATTGCACTTCTCTTCCTCTTGCCAACACACACAAACACACACACTTGTGCAGTTGCTCATCTGTCCTTGTTCCATCCTCCCCCTATCACTCTCTTCTTGTTCTCATCCTTGTTTTCTCTCTCTCCGTGTCTCACACGAACACATGCATACACAGAAACGCACACACACATTCACACACGCACACACACCCCTCCAGTGTCCTAGCTGTCTCAACTTGAGCAGCAAATGAACACAATTAGCCACGGCTCCACAAACACACACTGGGGTATTATTCTGCTCACACTCACTCAGACCTTAATCTGGTGCTCCGGAGGGACCCTATATGTGTGTGTGTGTGCGTGTGAGAAAGAGTGTGTGTGTAGGCAGTCGAGGGGAAGCATCGCAGAGCCCAGCTGACAGAAGGGGCTTCCAGGCCTTTTTCCCTCAGAGGTTTCCACGACGATGATCAACTCCTCGCGCCTTAGTCCTTGCTATGCTCAGCTCAGTACGCACACACACACCCACACACACTCTCTTTGAGCAATGGCTCATTCAGCTTGACTGCATTTCAGCCTTCGGTCAGAGACAGATGTTACAGGGTGAGCAAAGGCATTGAGTCACAAGTTAACGTTCTCAACAGCAGGTTGGGCCTCAGGTCATTATTAGCACACACACACACACACACAGAACAGTGGACTTAATCACTATGTTGCACATCTACTGACTGTTCCTTCCCCTTGAGCAAGTGTGTGTGCTGCCTGCCTAATTAGAGAGCAGGTATCTGCCTGACAAGATTTCTTGCAAGAACACCTACACAAGTGGCTGCCTAATGACTGCACTTTAAGATGCCTCCCAGGTCTTTTCAAAGGGGGTGGTGCTGGTGGGAGGAGGGCTACAAAACCAGCGCTCTACGCACTTAGTTGCTCGGGGCCAGTTGTCACAGTGGCAGCCTGTGGGTTATAATGTTTAATGACTAAAGCCTTATCACAGTCTTAATCCTTGGCTTGTTTTAAAGATGCAAGTCGATACATTTGCTCTGACTCTAGTTTACTGTTTAAAATATTCATTGTGTTACAGGAGTCAGAACTATTTACCAACTTTCAAACCTTAAAAAAAAAAATACTACTTGCCAAACTAATAATGATATCATTAATGCCATGGTCTATTTGGACTCCTTTTTAAAAAAAAAAAAATCCAACTAGATGTCTCTATTGTCTCTCAGCCACAGGAGAATATGACAGCGAGAGTTGTGGCACGTCTGCCAATTTGACTCTACAGTGTTTACAATGACCTTCCCGTCGGTGTGAGGGGCTGTTCGAGTGCCTCCGTCACCATGACAACTGGACATTTTGTAGTAGCCACTTTGACGTCTTTCTGCATTTCATTAGCGTTTCCCGATGTTGAGGCCATCACACAGGGACAACACTCTAAAGCAAAGTGGCGATTTGGGCAGTTGGTTTGACCGTGTTTTATTACACCTTTTCTCCACGTTGCCTATAATTTTTATCCACATTCATCGATCTTTACTGCTGCAGGTACTACTACTGTAAATACTTATTGGTAAAGCTATTATTTCAAGATCAACTAAATGCACCCCGCACCAAGCAGTGCACATTTTGATTTTACTTTGAATTATTAAAACATTCACAAACTGAATCCTACACTATAGTGCAAGCTACTTGTTACCTGCTCAGAGAGAGAAAGATATGAATTTTATCAGAAATGTCTTTTTCTCTCTCTCTCTCTCTGTGACCCTGAACAGGAGAAGCGGTTTTGAGAATAAAAAGTCTTCGCTGTCATTTATAATAAAAGACACATCTTGATATAACAAGACTTTAGATGAGGCTTATTTAAAGAAAAACATTGATGTTTTTTTTAAATACCTATGAAACAGGACAACTTGTCCTCTCAACTTGTATGTGCAGTGTAGTAACAACTACAGCAGTACAGGTATTGCACGTAAACATTCAATAGGTCTCAAAATAAACCATATGTAGTATTCTGCAGGTTTGTGGTATTTTTCTTAATACAAAAAATAAAATTTTGATGCCAAATTCTAATCGAAAGTTCAGCACAGTGAAAATTGAGGCACTGAAGTGTAGCCAAAGTGTGATGGCTGCATGCTTGTTTAAGTTTTTGGCGGTGCAAAAAATGTAAGAAAAAATGTTTTCATCAACACACGTAGCTCTGCCTTTGCTGGATCTGCCTGAAAAGTAATTATAACGCAGTGAAATTATGTCACAAATGCAATCATAAGAAGAAAAACTTTTTTTTTAAATGGTGAGGATTTTTTTCCGTCCTCCTGTGAGTGACAATGAGAGGAGCTGAACCCTGTGAAGCACCACAGTGGCATTTCGAGTGGACACACACACACACACGGACACAAGCGCACTGTCATTACCATCGCTGCATCGAGCCAGAACTCCGACTCAAAGTGCACCAGATGTGCTCGCTCGTGCAATTATTCCAGCAAAGACATTGACTCAGATTCATTTTTATGTTGTGTGTTTGTGTGTGTGTGCATACGGTCTTGTTGGAGCTGTAAATGTCTTCCATTTGAGCTGCTGGCTGACCTTCTAGCTCTCCGGTTTTCATGTTTAGCCTTTCCCAGTGTTCTCACCTTTTCTGCCAAGTCAACTGCAGTCTCTCCATTTCCATCTCTAGTTCAGCTTTTGATTATTTCAGTATTTCCAAAATCATTATGTCACCTTTTCTAATGATATATCATATCTATGGATCTCTGCTTTCATAACTTATGTTTTGCCTTAATCTCTAGGAAACCCATCAGAAATAAAAAATATAAACTGAATGAGTCATGATATTACAGCTAATTCCTGAACATAACCCAAATAAAAAGTGCAAAAAAAAAAAAAAGAGCCTTCAAGAAACAGAAAGGGAGGCAACATCCAGTACAAATCAGTAATCCTATAACTGATTATGTTATTTAAGCGCAGCATCAATTTCATCCCATCTCCAACACACACGCTGAACCTTTGGCTAACGCGTCCGTTAGTCACGTCACCTCCCCGGTTCTCCTCACTTCACGTGACAGTGGTGCCAGCTTTGTTTGGGCAAATTGCTGCACACGCATTTGCATATGTCTGTTCTGTGCTCACAAGTTCGCATTGTTTTTAATCGGGAAAATATGCTAATGCCTTGGTGCGAGGGGCGTGTGTGTGTGTGTGTGTAATTGTACCTTACTCCAGTGTGTTTACCAGCATCACGCAGGCCTTTTGATTATAGCATGAGGTGAGGGTGACAGAGGTGAGAGCATGTGTCGAATTAACACTCACTACAGCCATTAAGTCCATTTGCATTACTCCATATGCTGCTGCAGAGTGCAGACCTGGGATCAGATTATTTCTCTGTATTACCCCAATGTATATAAGGAGGAGGAGGCTTTGGTGGATGCAGAGTAGGTAGCGCTGTCAAATTTTGACCTGACAATGTGATTAGCTGTGAGAAATTCCCAGAATACCGCTGGGCAACAGTGTTGAAGGGGGAGTCAGCACTAACGTGACCTCTGTGTTAACGGGAGATTACAGTGTATTAGTCTGGGCAAACAACAATTTTCCAGTCAGTCACCACCAATGCTAAGGTTTAAAAAGGAAGGGATATATTTATTAGTAGGGACACGGCTGACAAAGACAGGAAGGACAGGGAAAGGAAGACGATTATGTGATGACTATGTTCATTTTTGAGTTAAGTTTTTAAAAAATGACAATCAAATACAGTAAAAATATACAGCCCACTATTAACCCAGAAGTCTTTCTATCTGAACGTTCCAGTAAAAGCAGTTACGTACATGCACCTGCAAGAATTATTACACTTTTTAATCGTTATTATTTGTGTGCATATTACATATTATAGTCAAGATATGCAGCATGACTTTAAGCAAACATTTGCAAGCTCAAAGCATTAAGGTCACAAAGACATGGTGAGCGTTACAATGTGTCCTACACAGATGTTCACATATATAAATACTTTGGACTTTTTCTGGATGTGTCTAAATACGTTTCTGTCATTTCAGTCACTTCACACCTACATTTCTGCCTTGGATGTCTGTTTCCTTGCTTTCCTCTGCCTCTCTCCACCCTTCTGCTTCTCTCTTTGTAAAAGTGTCTCCTTTCTCCTCTTCTGTGCTCCTGCCTCCAATTAAATGTGTAGGCGTTTTATCCTATGATTAGTATCTTGGTTGTTCAGTGGGTAGGCTCATTATCTATGCGCCCCGTTTGTAAAAGCCTTAACGATGCCTAACGAGACGTCTAATCAGACTGGTTTTAGCCACAAAGGGCTAATTGCAGCTGTTGCCTCCATCCTCTGTCGAGGCTCAGAGAGGCAACAGGAAAACCTGTTTGGATTGTTGGGTAATTTTAAAAATGCACACACATGCGCGCACACAATAAAAACACAAACGCACGCTGCCTTTTTGCCCACGCCTGTGTGATGTGCGTGGGTTTCACAGAGGGGAGTCTCTCCGTGGCTACTTGCCGCCATAGAGCTGCAGGTTTGACATGACGGGATGACGAAAGGGCCCGTGAGTGCCTTAGGTAGCTAAGCGCACATGTGCACGCTCATGCACATCCACATCCACACAAACACACCTGAGTTTTAAATTGGTTTAGCATAAAAATACCAAACTGGGCAGTGGCACAAGTGAGCACAATGGAGTTCTGAGTGTGTGTGTGCGTGTGTGTACTGCATGTGTGTGGGCGTGTGCATGTGTTCAGATCTCTTTGTTGATGTTCCCTCTGATTCTTTGCCAGCATCACATCCATCTGTCTCCATGACACACACACACACACACACACACACACACACACACACACACACACACACACACACACACACACGTGCAGGTAATGATATTTATTTTGCACATTTCAAACCAAAGCAGTAGTTTTTATTTTAGGAAGCATACTGACACATCTGAGTAGTTAACACTTTTTTTGCCAAATGAATTCACCTTCCCTTAGTGTTTTACCAAAATGGTCTTAACCATGCATGCACTTAAAAAACGCACATAATTACACACATGGACCAACCCACCAATACTACATTAAGCAGGCAACCAGAACAGATAAAGATCACTGGTTTTCAGAGTAGTGCATTGATCTGCTGAATTTTGGATTCTGGTACAGTTTAATGGTTTAAAACGCGTCATTTAGAGAATTTAATGCTACTTTAAACAGGATGAAGTGTATGCTAAAGTAGGCTGCACCTGTAAGACAGAATAGAGGGTTAAAAGAGCTGTAAAAACTTTATACTGAGAGTTAATTTAAACACCATCATCACTGTGATTGTTTGGGAATCGTAGTGAACTAATCCAACACACAGACGACAGGGTGGTAAAGTCTTCTGTCATTAAAACCATTAGAAACTATTGGAACTGCCACAATTTGCAAATCCGATTAAAAAAGTATTTTATTATAAGTATTAAGAATTTAGTTATCCAGGATAAAACCTTATGTTAATCACCTTTGTACACAAAATAATTCAAGGACTTTTGTAATAAATATTTGAAATAACTTTTGTTTTGGGGCTATGTGTTGGTATGAATTATTGTACATATTTGTAGCAATGAAACATTTTAGATTATTATCTTAATTACTTGTTTTGCCTGCTTGTGTTTCTTTTCCTTTGTGTTTCTCATATCAGAGCCCATCGACAGGGTTTGGCTGTGTTGCAGTAGCCATGTTTGACCAGTAGGTGGAGACATGTCCAGTCTGTCACCACGCTATCATGCAGTGCTTCTGCTTCCCACAATAAAACTTGGTGTGTTAGGGTGGTGAGGTTGCTTTAAAATCAATTTAAGCAAACTCAAGAACAAAAATATCCTTTTTATACTATGAGCATGTTTTTTTTCTAGTTAAATTTCTACACAAGTATTTACTTGTTATTGTTTAATGTTACAAACTATTTCTACAGTTGATCCACGTGTTGGTCAGGGTCATGATTTCAAATTTCTTTTAGTAAAATAATTGAAAGAATAGTTAAAAGCACCAGTGTTTATCACCTATTTTTCTTCTGAATATGAACATTGTTATTTCTCACTTCTGATGCCTTTCAGCCCAGCTCTCCTGATGCTCTTTTGGAGTGTATTTTATTTGTCTTGCATGAGAGCGCTTATCAAATGGCATTGCTTTCTCTCTGTGTGTGTGTGTGTGTGTGTGTGCGTGCGTGTGTGTTCGCAGAGTTCAGTGGGCCCTCTTTTGTTCAGTTCAGTAAGTATGTCTGTGTGTGTGTTGACCCGATAATCTGTGTGCTTTATAGAGTGCTGTTCACACATCGGTCTCCACTCTGATCCTAAACCCAAACACAGCTTCCCCCTCCTTTACCAACACACACACACACACACACACACACACACACAGAACCACGGTATCCCTCCATCCTGTGATTAACAAATCACTTCTTTTTTTCCCTGCCATTCTACTTTTTTTTGGCTAAATTGAGACAAGCTAGAAAACAAAAACACCTCAACACCTGATTCTGTTCACTTTAGTCTGGCACAAAGAAATTAGTATAAAAATGTATCATCCAAAACAAATTTTCTGCCTTCCCTTATTAGTAAATCAGTCTCTCTGTATTAATCTCCACAGCCCGACCTGTCTGTTTCTCATTCACTCACTCACTCACTCACTTTTTTTTCCCAGAGGCCAGTTGTGCTGATCACACACCAAATCCAACACAGATCCCAAACTCAAACACAGATTCTTTATCAGAGAACACACTCCCACATAATCTCTGAATAACTACACCTGTGAGGGGGGTTGATTTAGTTGTGTGTGTGTGTGTGTGTGTGTGTGTGTGTGCCCCATCCAATTTTAATTCTGTGACTATGCTCTTATAAACACAGCAGTAAAGAAAAGTATGCCGCTGCCATCAAAGCAGTTACTGTAAATGGTTCATTAGACTCCTTATATTGAGTACAGATGCATTATATGTTCGCTTATATGTGATTCAGCCTTAACCTGTCCTGACTGTCCTGATTGAAAATGTATAAATGTGCCATTGTTTTATATAATAATTGCCTCAGCTTACAAAGACGTTTCACTACAGTGTCATGGGAGAAAAAGCTGAATCGGGGTAATAAAAATGCTGGTGCATTAATGTCACGAGATGTTGCCTTAGTGTGCTGCTGTATAACGTGTATATAGTGTACACTGATGAGCCACCACTTTAAGACCGGGGGGCTGGGAAAAACTGAATGCTGGTTATGATCGACAAAAGTCAGAACACACAGTGCATCACAGGTTGCTGAATTGGGGGGGTCTGTAGCTGCAGAGTGTCCATGCCGCATTCTGTCCCCCACATTAAAACCACCAGGTAAAGCTGTAGCTGATCAATCCATGGTATAACTTGATGTTGTGAACAACGGGTGCTTGCTTCCTCAGTGTCACCATCAATCAAATGCTCACTGTGCAACACTGCATGGACTTTTCCTTACTTTAGATTTCCAAATAAATGTTTCTGAACGACAAAAAAAATCGGAAGATTGAATCATGCCAACTGGACTTCATTCTTCTTGTTTAGAAACGTTTAGCTGCGGTTATCCTAAGTGGGCTTAAAACAAGATGGCGTCCAGCTCCAACAGAAGGATGACAGACAGAGCAGAACCTCAATGTCAATGGAAAAACCCGGTGATTCCTTACATGGCTGGAGGGACAGTGAAGCTAAAAAGGATCTTCAGAAGACACCATATACCTGTTCATTTTAAATCAAAAACTCGTCAAAAACTCGTCCACCCGACCAAACACCACAAGAAGAGCAACATAGTGTATGCAGTCCAGTGCAGTGAAGAGCACTCAGAGCTCTACATTGGAGAAACCCAACAGCCTCTACACAAGCGGATGGCCCAGCACCACTTCACACATCCATCAAGAGGGCCACACCTAACGACCCCCATCTTAGGGGTTTAGGGAGTTTGGGTCTTAATTGTTACATCTTGCTGACTCCACCCTGTTCCCACCTTAACGAGCCTATTCAGGCCAGGGTGGACCAGAGCCCTGCTCTGAAGGCCCAGCCACTTTATTTAGACTGAAAAAGCTGCTTGGATAAGTCCAGTTGACAGGATTCAATCTTCAGATACCCAAACCTGGATGGGTGAGTATCTTCACCAACGACAACAAACGTTTTACATGAGAAGGTAAATAAGACCTTTCTGTTTCCTCTAGTTCATATTTGCTTGAATGAAAGATTTTTACATCATTTTGTTGCTCTAACTCCACATCTTATTCTACCCCAGTGACACTGGGAAATAAAAACTGTATTAGAAACAAAAGGCAGTTTGACACCAAAGATCATCACAATTTGCTCTTACACTGCATTAAATGACAGTTTAAAGTTTTAACTAAGAAAAAAAAGTAAGCGGTGAAACGTAGCATTAGTCAATTAAGATTTCATTTTCACAGCCTTTTGAAGCAAAGGCTCCATTTCCTGCTCTAACCAGGGGATTTTCAAGCGACGTTGATGAGGCAGAGTAGCAATAAATGTCTAATGATTAAATGGGGCGCACTGAGGTTTCCTTGTTGATGTCAATTATATCTTTAATTAGTGCATGTGTAATGTAAATACAGTCTGTTTTGATTGCTCCTGTGCCTCCTGTCCCACGGTAAAACAGATTTTCTCCCTCATTAGGCAGTCACTCCTTAAAGTGCCTCCGTCCCCGAGGACCTGCCCTGGACGAGCCTTTGTGTGAGAGTGAGTGAGTGAGTGAGTGTCTGTGTGTGTGTGTATGTGTGTACTGGATGCGAAAAAAAGGAAAGCATATGGATCCATATAGAGACGTATGGTTGAGAGATTTACAGTACAAATTTGAACAAAATTACATGGTAGAGGTAAAAAAAATAAAAGTACAAATCGCTCAACTTTTTTAACAATCTTGCTTCTTTTCATATTGACACCCTTTTATCAACCTCAGAAAAAGTCAAAAAGCATGCAATCACCAGACTTCTTTTACAGTATGTTTCCTAGTCTAGTGAACTATTCTCTTCAAACACCTGTGGTTTCTTCAGCTGCTTCCATTGTTGAAGATGCCATTATTTATGTCTCATCATTATTTCTGGGGTTGTGTGAATGCCGAGGCACATGAAAGAAGCAGAACTATTTGAATAAGCTAGGATAAACTATCCCTCGAATGGTGTAAAAAGGCAGGATGTTGTTTTCCAAGAGTTAGACATCTTTTATGCGAACACAAGAGGACAGCGTGGCGACAAGAGGTCGCGCTGTCTTCACTGGGTGGAGGCGTGCAGTGTGTGTGTGTGTGAGCTTTTCAGAGTCTGCCAATGAAAAGTTTACGGAGAATGCAGGAGATGAAGAAAAGCACAGAAAGTTTCGTGAGGGATAGAAATGACGAGGACAGTGAAATGGATGAGACTCAAGGCAAGTCAGAGAAATGAAAAAAAAAAAAAAAATGAGGGAGGAGTGCCATGTGGTGCACACCTGAGCCCTGAGAAAAGGAGGGAGAATTGGGGTTGGGGTGTGGGATGAGGAGGTGGAGGAGGAGGAGGAGGAAAGAGGGGGATGATGGAAGAGAATCAGTTCCACTACACGCTCATTACCACCTATTCATCTGGAAGACATCTCTGCACAGATCCACTGCTGGCTAACTCACCCGCGCTGGCTCTCAACATAGAAACGTGTGTGTGCAGCAGTGTGGAGGTATATAATTCATGTGTACAGGTACATCTTCCTTTGTGTCTCTCACCCATTCCTAATGCAATAAATGGCTCCATAATGACCCCATATTTACAGCCCTCTTTGCTCTTTTCAAGTCCTTCCTCTTCTTCTTCGTGCCGGCTTCAAGACTCTCTTCTGCAGCCCTGCTCTTACTTTGAGCCAAGTGACAGCAATTAGACCCCTTTAACGTGAAAAACACAAGTACTCACATTTTCATAGGATAATGGAAGTTGACGTGTTCTCGTTGTATTACAAGGTCTCTCATAAGGCAAGTTAATGCCTTTCAGCATGAAATGCAGCACTGACTGTGATTCTTAACAGAAAGCCACTTGAAAGCACAAACGGTCTTGGGCAGCTGAGGGGGGTCAAATGCTAATATGTACATCTGTTTACATCCGGCTTACAGTCATCACAACAAAGGCCCAGGTAGTTAAGGACACCCCAATCTTCACAAAACAACAAACAACAAGAATACAAACACATGCTCACCATTTATTTTGTGCAACATGTCGAAAATCAGTCCAGTTTCCCATGAAGCCATGTCCATATTGAATGGTTACACAACCTCAGCCAGCAACAAGCTGTACATGTGTAAGCTAAGTGTAAGATGTGTTTGAATAATCTGAGTTCCATGCAGAACAGCAGCCTAACCCTAACCACAGTTCATTCACCGCTGAGGGAAAACCGAACATTTTCACATGGTTTTGAGCATTTTGAATGTATTTTAAACATGTGTTGCGTTGTAATAACCCAAAAGTATTTTGCATTTCTATAAATCCACCCTTACAAACAGCCCAGATTTTCCTCTGCTGCTTATTTGAATCCTCTCCGGGTCGGCATTCCTTCAAAGGTCGGCCCACTTGGGACGGTTTAAAATTGGTCAATGACACAAATGTGAGTGTCAGTGTTTAGGAGTATCAAAACCAAATATTCTAACCACAAATCGTATGTTGCAAATAAAATCTAACATAGTTAGCAGGGGGGGTAATCTTTCAGAAAATGACAAACAGGATCAAACGTTTTGTTCTACTTAATAAAAGTGTCTTCATGCATTCTTGTCTGCCTGTTTATGTGTTTGTGTTTTAACATTTTTGTGTGTGCATCACCACACATATGCGTGTGTGAGTGTGTGTGATGCAGCTGGCAGCCTTGCAGACAGGTGGGCAGGCAGCACTTCCCTTCCAAAGAGTCATAGCCTCACAAATGTTTCCTCCTCCCCCATCCTTCCCTCTCTCCTCTCCCATCCTGCTTTCCTCCTCTTCTCGTTAGCTGCTGTTTTTTTTTTTTTTTTTATACACTTTCCCAATCTGGAGGGACATATGTAGCCACACATCCCTCCCCCAAGTTTGGGCTCCTAAGAAAATGTCCCACATAAATACTGCAAATTAGTGAGACCAAATGGCCTTTTATGAATTCTTCTGTCACCACGCGAGTTCAAATGGCCGCTTTTATTTTCTCTCTGATGTACATCTGTTAAAGGAAGTAAACAAGAACCACAACAACAGATTTTTGCATTTGAGCGCATGTTATTGTACACATGAAGCGAGATGAACAATATGTCTGTGTGTGCCCACAGATGTCTCATCTTCCACACTATATGGTGAGTTTTTCTAATATAGTCACTAATTGCTACAGATGATGTTAAGATTAAGCATGTTTTTTTCTGACAAAAGATCCTAAAAACATTGTGACATTCTCAAATCGGCATGTTCCTGTCTGGATTTCCTTCCTTAATAGAGATACTGTGTCAGAGCGAAAGGCCGGTCCTGCCAAGACACACACAATGTCACCGCACCAGCTTGAGCATTTGTCCATGTGAGAGAGAGAGAGAGAGAGTGTGTATGTGAGAGTGTGTGTGTGGTCTATCGAGCCACAGCCCTCTGCCCCTCGCTCCATCTGCTGAAGCCCCCCAGGCTGGATCAAGGTCACTTCTCTGCTCTTCTTTAGCATGGATATAAATCTGTGAGCATGCAACGGTGCACATGGTTCAGTGTGTGTGTATTTGTGTGCACATGTGTGTATGTTTAACAGGAAGAGGAAGAAGTATAATTAAACAAAACTGCAAATGCTATAGGTGAAAAAGGGGGGGGGGGGGGGGGGCAGATGTAGAAATGTGTAATCCTATGGCAAGTAAATGGTAAATGCTCCTTATGATACATTATTAGATTTCACATTGGATATTGTTTATGTGCTAAATAATACTTCAAAATAAAACTCCACACAATAGGGGATTACAAAATGCCGCAAAGGAAGAAAAGTATAAATATTTTGCATGCATTTTTACATAATATACAACAACAACAACAAAAACCCCTCTCCCTATTAAATCTCTAGACAACACACACGAGAGCAGAAACCAAACATTGACAGAGCACTGCTCCTTCTTTGGGTCTTAAGACGTGCTTGTTCCCTCTGGAGGGAACAGACTGGGCACACTGCCAGACACTGTAGTCCACTTAGCGGCTAATAGCTCACATAATCACCACATGCACAAAGACACACAGCAACTATTACAGTATGTACACACACAGACATGATGGTTATTATACCAAATAAAAACAAATAATGGGGTAAATGCGGGCTAAAAGAGGTGTGTTTTAGCAGCACTTCAGCCAAATTTACTTGCCAGGATGGGAACTATAAAGGGAACATATTAAGCAGCAGGGACAAGCTTTGTCTTCAGAACTGTCTTAGATCCAGTGCATGCTGGGATACACAAGACAAAATAAAAGCCCCAGAAAAATCCTTCTCAAATTCGTCAGTATTTTACAAGATTCTTTTACACAAGCTTTGCAAAGTAAAACTCTGCAACACTATGTTTCCATCTGCTGGTTCTAAACTGAAGTTAGTCTCAACTTTTTGCTGTTCAGTGCAGGGTTCCAATTATCTACAAGAAAAAGAAGCACCATGACAAAACTGTTTCATTGACACACTCTGAGCTGAATTCTGTCCGCATCTGAATCAGTATTCACATCTCCCCATTCATATACTGTTATCTATTCTGCTTATACTGTTAGGTTCACGGGGAGGCTGATCCCAGCTCTCAGAGGGGCGGGGTACACCCTGCACATGTTGCCAGGATAACGCAGGGCTGACACACATAGAGATAGACACACATAGAGATTCCTGCTTACATTCACACCTATGGGCAATTTAGATCCACCAATTAACCGAGATGCATTTCTTTGGATTGTGGGAGGAAACCGGAGGAAACTCATGCAGGCACAGGAAGGACATCGAAACATGACCTTTTAGCTGTCCTGTACATTACATCTGTCAATGCATCAGTTTATTATGCTCAAACTACACTGTATAGTCAAATTGTGTAATACAGGGATAAATCATGTAATCATGGCGCCTCTTGACTGCTTAAAATGTTTATTACCTTTGTCTCAGCACCAGTTGTCTTGTTGCAAACTCGTGTGCTTCTGATTCCCACTGGTGCCTCCGATCTATGAATGGCAAAGTTAATCTGCTCCTCTCTCATCAATGACGAGAAACTGGAGAGGAGCCAGAGGTTGAACGCTCTTTGTGTTTTTCTAATTAATCTATTCAGAGCACCAGGCACAAAGTAGCAGCCTTTTTGTCACTCTGAAGTTATGAAAAAAGAAAAGCATGTAAAAGCCTCAGGTCAAAGAGGAATGTGTGTAGTGTGTGTGTGCGTGTGTGTGTTTGTTTGGTATATGACGGTTAGATACAGTGTTCATCTCAAGGTGATCTCCTTCCTTATCTGCTGTGTCTTCAAGGTGTACTGTTGATTGGTCGATAGGGGCACACACACACACACACACACACACACACACACACACACACACACACACACACAGACCTGTTCATTCATTAGGTTGTAATTTGCCATGGGCTGAGGTGCAATATATGGAGACTACTCTTTTTCGTTACTCAAATCACCACATCACATTAAAAAAAAGGGTAGTGAAACAAATAATGAAAGATATTGCTTGTGTTAAGGGATGGAAATTAAAAATGAGAGGATTTTCACTCTTTTCTTCTTTTTTTCATCTGAATTTTCATACATTTTGGTAGACAAAAGTAAATATTCTATTTAGATATCTGGTTTTAAAAAGCAGAACTACATTTGCGGCGTGGTCTAGGTGTGTTATCCGTGTTATTAGAATAGTTCCTCATTTCCCGTGTGCCTCCTTGGCCATAACTAAGGCTCCGGGCAGCTGTTGAACACCGAGCAAAGTCAAAAGGTGTCTGGTCCAGAGAAGGGCAGTCTTACGCATTCACAAATGATGATGTGAGCTGTACGACTGTCACACACACAGGAACACACAGATGTTCAAACACAAATCTAGAAACACAAAAATACACGACGACTCAAACATAGCAAATTCCAGACAGGAACCTCCTGGTTCTTTACACACTCAATTCACAACACACACACACACACACACACACACACACACAGAAATGTCACCTTACTCTTGCAAGCTGTTAGCCAAGCACTTCCATGCCAAACCACCCTGCCCCACTGGAACGTGGTGTGAGGAATTGTGCATGTGCGTGTGTGTGTGTGTGTGTGTGTATCCGTTGGACAGCTCTTTAAAGTAGAGAGCTGCCCGAGGCAGAGCAGGTTGAGCGGACGAAGACAGGCAGATAATGGAGGGGCATCTGTGTGCCAAGGACTGCACCTCAAAGTCACTCACACATATTCCCTCTCACACACAGTCTCAAACGCATACAAATATGCACACACACAGACACACACACAGACACACACACACACACACACCATATATATTTTCTGTCCTTGTGTGGTTCTATTTATCATTTCTACATTTATCTGAAAGCTTTTCCAAGATGTCTCTCTCTTTTTCCATCCCTATCTCTCTGTCTGTTTTTTCTCTCTTTCCTTGTGTTTTTGCTGTGGATCTCTCCCTCTCTCATTCTCTTCCTCCCCCTCTCTCCACTCATGTCATATCTCCCTTCAATTTCACATATCTTGAATTAGTGCAGATAGCCTTAAGTACCCTGCAGTCCACTTCAGATAGGCCCTTATTCACAGATGGACAGATATATTGTATGTGTGTGTGTGGGGCGAATAGGGCAGTGTTTTGGAGGGCACGCACACTAATAGGGCTTAATGCGGAGTTGTATGTGTAAAAGTGGCCATTGATGGAGTATCAGAATGTCTTTTTATGTAGGTTATAACTGCTTTCTATCCCAATAACAGTCATTCAAACTTTACTGCACACACTAAAATCTGTTGTGTTGCCTCGTCATGGTTTGTTCAATTATATGATTTTCAATTAGACGGACACATCAGTGGACCCCAAATGATTGTTTTTCTCATGAGGCTGCTGACATGACACAAGCTCGCTGTTTGTTTTTTTAGCGGCACCATCACAGGCCTCAAACTTTCATGACAATTATTTTGGATTTAATATTTACAGTTTGTGCCATTGTGATTTTCTATGCAGATGACTCAGCCCTGCAAACTTAAAAAATAAAAATAATAGGCATAAGCTTCAAATAATAATTCAATGTTTTTTCTGCAAGTTGATGAGTAAACAGGTCACAAAATAATGGATAAATACAGTTTATATAATTCATAACTATCAGTATAATTAAGAGACAGTGTGCATCTGTAAGTGGACTGACTCCCAGAAGGTTTGTATTAATATCAACTACAAATGCGTACAGCTTCACTTCTGATGTGCAGATGAAATAAAAGGCTTTCTGCCATAATCGCCCGTCTGTTAAACAGCCTCCTGTTTTGATTCAGGGAAATACATTTTACAGTGTGTGTATCAGTTGGAAATGTGCTGCCAAAGTGTTTTCCAAGCACCTGCACTGTATGCTAGTAGTTTCAGTGCCAGATAGATTACAAGTGAAACACAAAAAAAAAACAGGTTTGATTTGCACAAATCAGCTACCAGAGCTTACAATATTAGTTTTAATTTTCTAGAAAGCACATTTTTTAAATGTTAGTGTAAACAGAAGTCAACCTCTTTGTGGGGTTTACAGGAAATTCACATTAAGAAAAGGTTCAGATGTGAATGCATGGGTTTGGGTTGAACACAGGGATTAGACACAAACTATATTACTGTAAATGAATGGACCACACATGCATCACTGCTCAAATAAATACTCCTCCAGAAGATTATATAACAATAGTAATGCAGGACATTGCCTATAAAAAGAATTCACAACCCTAATTTTTATTCAATATTGAATCACGGTCAATGTCAACTTGTAAACAAATTTTATGTTATTTATGTTATGTTAATTAATTATAACTTATAATGCAAAATAAGTGACTGCATAGGTATTCACCTCCTTCCAGTCAGTGGAAGCACCACTGGTGCTCTAACGTAGACGTTACAGCATCAAGCATGTGTGGATAGGTCTGAATCAGCTCTGAACATCTGGACATTGCAGTTTTTCAAAGTTTTTCTTTGCAAAACTGCTCACGCTCTGTCCAGTTGCACAGAGATGATGATTAAACAGGCCTTTTCAAGTCCAGCAAATTCTCAGTTGCATTAAGGTCTGGCCTCTGACATGCCCACTTTAGAACATTAAGCTCATAGTTTTTAAATCATATCTGTTTAGCTTTGACTGTAGGCTTAGGGGCAAAACAAATCTGAAGTCTCAGTCTCAGTTCTTCCAGTTGACCTCAGAGTCTCTCGCATGCCTTCTATCCATCTCAGGCTAAGATTTAATATGACCTTAGAGGGGAGAATACTTTTTAAAGACACTGTATATTTAGTATATGGTTTAATATGTGGTTTTAGGAAATACAGAAAACCAGTAAGTGAATAGCGAGGTTGAAAGAGGTTGGCTCAAGACAAAATGCTAATTTCTAACAGTGCTGAAACATCTAAAGATGGATTTCTTTTAAAAACTTCTTGAAATATGGAGGCTTCTTCTGAATTATAATATCAATGTGTGAGCGTGTGTGTGTATGTGTGTGCGGTGGGCTCATGGAGGCTGCTGTCTTTCCCTTGCCAGTTGGATTGTCCCCAATATGGCAATGGACAGTAAACACCTAGTTGCACATACTCCTCAGGTTTAGCCTCTAGTTTGGAAGAGAGCCTTTGTGAGCAGACTACGGGTCTCCTGTAGGGACAGACAATGCTCATTTTATGATAGAATGCAGAATACACACACAAGAAGACAACTAACTATAAGTAAAATTAGTAAAGCACTTCCAGCATGCAGATTTGATAACATTTAGAACATTTTGCAGGAGGTGCCCCCTAGGAAATACATAGGTACTTTTGCACACACACTCGTATGAAATACTTAGGTCGACAGGTGTCAAAGCAACGAGGAGCAGGAGAAGAAACAAAGAAACTGAGGAATAAGCTGGAGAAAAGGACAGAGAAGAAACGGTGTTGTGGTAAAAACAGCTGTTAAATGGGGATCATACTGTAGGTCCGCGGGGAAATCATGTCAAAGCCAATCAAACAAAGTATGTGCTCACAATAATGCATCTGATTCCTCTTTGAATTTGAATTGAAGTGTCCTTCCACTGCTGAACTGTATCCTCTCTTAGATCATTATAAAGCATGTATAAAGTTCAGACCTATTCAATGCTGACCATCTAATACACTGTTGATGCTTTATTCATTAGCCTAGGTGAAGAGGCAAGTGCCGATTGCTCCATCTAATTACTAAATCTCAGGAAAGAAACTTACAAGGTCAAAACATTGTTCGTCCGAGTAGATGGCATATTGATGCAGGTAATTGAATTTTATTTTAGCCAAGAAGTTGTTGACATATACAAATGTATAGGCCAATGTTAAACTAAAGCAGGTATATAACAAGTATAATTTTTCACCTTAGCTGTGCATGCTCCTGCGTGGCGCCTGCTTGATTCGCTGATTGTCGTTGACCAGTTTTGCCCATTTCGATTATTCCCTCATCCTTTTGTCCATCTTTGAACCGGTGCCTTCCTCTCAATACATGCATGTTGCATATAAGGTCAGCAAAACATCCCTTACAACTATATAACCTTCAGAAGCAGGTGAGAAACTACTTTTTCTCGCCTGCACGTTGCTGGTCACTGTTCCCGGCATGCATCATTTAGCAGGCTGCAGCCATCAGCGTGCAGTAACAGGTGACTGCCTCAAGACACATTAAAGAGTAACACCAGTGATAGTTCTTCTGATCTCACTGCGCTCATCAACATCACTTCTTGATGCAGCAGCTCAGAAACTCAGAGGAAACTTGCCAGCGGCAGCCAAACAGCGAAAGTTATCAACTAGCCGGCGAACATAGAGGAGCTCTTAATTTGAGTGTTGGAGACTTTCACATTGCTCCGTAAACCAAATAATTAAATAATGAAATAAAAATAATTAAAATTGATCAATTAAATAACTCACGGTGAAGTGTTTGTCACACAGTCCAATCCATCTGCTCCATTTGTTTTGTCCATTTTTCTCTATGCACATTCAAAGAAGGATATCTAGATGTGCCTGTGAATTGACTGTGTATGTCTTATATATTAGTTTTGGTCTCTCTCCTATAATTTACTATGTTTTTAATCTTTGCTATTATGCTTTTGCAGTTTATGGAAAAGATGCCCTGGTCACCTCTGGCCTCAGTCTGCGTCTCTCTGTCAGTCTGTGCCTTTGGCTACAAGCGTGCCTGTATGAACACGTGTGTCTTTGTCTCCTCCAGAGGAGAGCGGGGTGCTTACATTAATGACTGTTTTATGTTTCTTGCTATCTGAGTCTCTTTTATTCATTCTGGCTGTGACGGCCTAATATCTGCCTGTCAAACAACTTCTATTCACTCCGCTAACAGACTGGAGACTGATACTTAAGACACAAAAAACACACACCTACGTATAAGGCGTTCATACCCTCCTCGGCAGATTAGTGGGTGGTGAAGGAGCCACACTGGGCATAATGTGCTGTTCTTGCTCCAATCAATTACTATTCATTTATTCCAAAGGAGTGACCGTGCCCTGATATGAAGAGGTATTATAACTAGTGCGTGCGTGTGTGTGTGTGCCTTGCGGTTTATTAAAATCTTTTTAGCAAAACTTTGTCTGTTTTATTCTCCACCTACTTCTGTCACCTTTGCAGTTGTGTGTCCACTTATTTCTTTTGTGTTCCCACTTCTCCTCCTCCTCTGTTCCCTTTCTTTTGTTAGCCTCTTCAAGTCCTTTTCCTGCACTTTGATTATTTCCCTCCCCGGGTTTCCTCTCTCGTTGCTAATCTGCCTACTTATTCTAACATCTTCGCAATCATCCCTGCCTTTCTGAATTACTTCTTTACTTTCCTGACTCTTTCCCACTTCCCTTGCTTTTTTTTTTAGCTGTAGAAATTCATTTTCTCAACTCGGTTGCATGGAGATTTTTCTTGCAAATTTCTTGCTGGTGCATAATGAAAATGAGAAAATAACATGCTGGCTTTTCACTCTTGACCTTAAGGATACTCATATCCTTCAACCTTCTTTTCCAGACGTTCATTAAGCAGCACATTTAGGGCGCAAACGCGTTCATTCCTCCACGTAGCTAGTCAAACTGGCATAGCCCAGACTGAGCCTGTGGGAGCCACTGTGCACACGTTCACTGCAGTCCAAGCTCAAATTTAAGAATGCAAAGAGTCAAATCTCTGCAGCATGCAAATTTGAATTAACGTTAATTTTCTACCCCTTACACTTCAGAATTGCTTTGCTTATTTTTGCTACTTGTGCTGCCTACTACACAGTAACTAAATTGACCTTGAGAGTTTTCTGTCTTTGAGCTTAATGTTTTTTCAACATTTAACAACAGGATAAAGGACAAAATCAGTGCCCTCTGAAGTCAGAGACACAACAGTCCTTTGCGCACAATGGTCAGTACAAATTAACACCTCACTTTCAACCTAAATTAGAGATCTGTAAACATTTGACTCCTAATGTTGGCCTCTAGAAAAAAAAAAACTACTCTGATTTTAAAATCTTTTTCACCCCCAAAGTCTTACTGCTACATCTTTCTACTCTTTTGTGTCGATAAAAAGTATGCAGTAAAGCCTTGCAGTCCTAATAACATCCAATTTTAAGCCCTTCGAATCCATTACCAACAATACTACATTACCCCCCGCTCCCCTCTCAGTCTCTGACACACGCTCTGCATTAGCCTTGGCAGAGAACAATATGCAGTAGTGACACTGGTCTAAATGGGCTGTTTTTGCTGTGTCTGTATTTGTATTGTGAGATGGTTTACACATGTAGTTTTAAAGAGACAATACATAAAACACCCAGCAGTAAGTAAGATGCATTGATCTGATTACACAGTACAAGTTTATCATTACCTAGCTCAGGTTAAATACAGGCAAGTACATATAGCAACTTAAAGGAAAATATCTTCTGAGACATTTTTAAACCAAAACTACGCTTTGTGCAACACTGCAAATGATAGACAGCAGCATAAATTCTGCTGTGGGATGATGCTTGTTGTAGTGGCAGTGATCTAAAAGTTTTGGACATACAGGTAGTGCATTAAGTTAAATTGACACTTTTCGTTTAGCAAAACCATAATTTGGAGACAAAATGTAATTATCATAAATGAACTGCTAACAGACGCCACCTTTTTGACAGCCGTGCCCCCTCCCCTGTTCTTCTAAAAAAATGCTATTATTATGTGAAGGGGGTAAAACTGATACACCAAATGGATGCATTAGTGGAATAATCCAATTAATTGCATTGTGAAATGATTTGGTTTTTAGGTGTAGAGCTTCCTGAGTGATGCTTCCATGAAGAAATGTTTGTGCGTGTAAAAGGGATCAGCAGCGCAGTCATTGTTTGAATTACACTAACGCGTTTCAGCAGAACTGAGTCATTTGGGCTTTTTGAAGATTTCTACTGGGACAGATGTGCAGCATTTAAAATGTCTTGAATGTTGCAAAAAAAATCACTAAATACCACAAATACTAACAATTTAAATGATACTTTCAAGTTAAATATTTCCATAAAGTCAAACCCTGATTTGGATACTGTTAATACTAAATTTCTACGTTGGATTAACAGCAGCGTCACCGATCACTGGCCACATTAGTACTAATGCAAACCAAACATTTTGCATATGTTAATAATTTTTCATATTAAAAACAACAAAGAAAAACTGAAATTCATCAAGCATGGGGGCTTTTAATGTGAAGTACTCTCAGGAAACACAAACCATTCAACTTGATTTATATGAATCGTCATCAGTCAGCTTAAGGCAAAACAACCAGGATTGAACTCAAGATTCAAGATTCAAGCAACTTTATTGATCCCCCTGGGGAAGTTGCGTTGCCTTGTTGCAGCTGCTCTCCGCGTGAAAAGGGGAAAAAAAGGAAAAAACCAAGGCAATAGACAAGTACAAGGAAAAATTATGGATCAATAAGTAAGAAAAAACCCAGCTAGAGGAGTAAACGTAAATTAAACAAAAAAACTATCAGTCCATTTTGACTATTTAGTCCCCCTACTTTTTACAGAACTCCTTACGATTACAACTTTAAAACAGAATCATACTTTTGAAAACAAGCCATGCTGCATGCTGCACTACCATTCAACTACTTACAATTGAGGACTGTGTACCTCCTTAAGGTGAAGTACAAATAGATGAGAATTTGTTTAAAGCCTTTCTTCTTCCTTCTCTATTAGGAAATGTCATTCTTCCAGCTTTGTTCCCTTCTTCCTCATTTTTATTATTTTTTCTAATCATAACTGCATTATCCTTAATTGCTCATCCTCTCTCTGCCTCTCTCCTTTCTTCGTTGACCTTCCTTCCTCCATTTCTTCCACTGAGGCCCCATCCCTCCTGTTTTCTTCTCCTCTTTACCCCCTTTTCATTGTAAGAACCAACAAGTCTGCCAGGCAAAAGGAGGTCAGACTTCTTTTGCGAGTTTCGTAATGGTTTCTGAAGAGCAGGGCGCTGTGCGTTGCGATAATTAGCTAGCATTCGGACAATAGACGCTGCATAATCAGTATGGAGATGTATGCTGTCTGCCTGTCTGTCTGTGCCTTTCCGAAACAAACTAAACACTTGTGTTTGTGGAGCTTTCTTTCTCCTCCTCTCCTGCGTTACATTGCAATGTTGCCGCTCACTACTCAACCACGCTTCTCTTTTTCCCACCTCTTTTGCCCCCTCACTTTCCTGTGCTCCTGTATTTTCTCGGTTCTGCCTCACTACTACTACTTTTTTCCAATGTCTTCATGCCAAACCTTTCCTATCCTATTTTTTTTCTGTACTTTCCAAGTTGCTGAGGCGATTGAGTGAAAGTGCACGACTCACTGACAAAACTCCAGTTTACTTCAATTCACTGCAGGGTCAAGAGGGGTCTGCACTGGTGTGTGTGTGTGTGTGTGTGTGTGTGTGGTGAAATAAATTTATCTGCAGGGTCAAGAGTTTGTGCAGATTTTTTTTTTTGACTCTGTCTGTGTGAAAAGTCTGTGTGTCTCGAATGCCGTGCAGGGTCGAGAGTAGTGCGTCCCCATCTACTACTGACCCTGAGACAGCAGCACCTACCCTCTTAAACCTCTTAAACCTCTATGTTCTCCTTAAATTTCCGCTTCAAAGTTGGTTTTCAAACATATTTTGCATCTACTTGCTACTTCCAATGCTACAATGACAGTATATAACACTTACATTAAATGACGGATTCAACTAAATCCATCCTCAATGGCAAGGTATAGGACATTAACACATTACAGCACACAAAGGTCAAGGTGCCTTCAACGTGAACATTTTTCTTATTTATACATTACGTTTTTTATCAAAACCATGGTCAATAACATTCCTTAAGCATAACCTTCAGGGGATTTAGTTGCCAAACTTTTTCATAATCTGAGTTTTAAGTACACGATTAAAAAATCTAAATTTTCTGATATAGTGAGGAAATATATCATCCTTTCTTTACAAGTGTAACATGGAATACATTTTGAAAAATATCATTTTGCAGAGGGGGACAATGCAAGCTATGGGACTTTCATGTAATAAATTGAATAAAAAATGACTTTATCTGAGCAGCTACACTTAACCTGGTTTAGACAATGCACAGGCAAGTGTAACAGTGCAACATGTATATATACATACAAATGTCTGTGTGACTGAGTTCCAACAGATTTTGTATCAATGTTCATAACTTTGTTGTCTTCAGCAACGCTCTCAACTCTCAACCATCACCGTCATCATCACCCACCCAGGGGCCTTAAGCTTAAACACAGATTCCATTAAGTTTCCAACTCATTAACACCAGCGGAATGTTTCTAGTTTGATATATCCAGCAAAAAAAAAAGGAGAATTTTGATGTTGGTTTCTCTACGTTTAGCAACAAGTATTAAAAAAAGTACAGCTTTTTGAGGAAACAGTGAAGGAGCTTTTGTTAACCTTTGCTTATCATTGTGTAAGCATAAGTGAAGATTCAGTTACTTCAAATGTGTGAAAACACTCATTCTAACAGTTAAAACTTAACTTGGAAATAAATGTCTATTAGAAGTGCTCCAAATCTCACCTTGAATTTTGCATAATGCATTAGAGAAGAGTTGTTTTTCTAATTTAGATGGACTTAATGTTTGGCACTTACACTGGTCTTCACCTCGCTTTGTGCACACTCCCAAAGGGAAGAAAGAAGCAATTTTAATTATCATCAGGAAGTCATCTATGCTCTCATTTTTTCAAATGTTTTAGTGCAATTCTGCATTTTAAACTATGGGAGGTTACCAAACGTCAAGAGGGAGACGCAGAAATATGATTATAATGTAAAATAATTAACATGAGAAGGTTATGCTACTTGTATTTGGGCATGTCTTCTATTCAGAAGGAAGGATGGCACTAAACTTGAAAGCAAAACAAATGTGAACAAATAAAATTAAAAAACTTATCAAATCCTCCAGTTTTTCTTTAACTCTCTGGCCCACTCTCTCCCTTTTAGGAATGCACAAGAGACATCATTTTCCTGTCTCTTGTGGCATCAGACAAGAGTGTAATAAAAGATGACCTCCGTCTAAACACGACTTTCTTTCACATTGATCGAAGAGCAATTAAGGAATTTGTAAAGAAACATCATAAAAATCTGGATTCAACTATTTAAAGTTGTACATCTTCCTTTTAATTGAATCAGCAGTGAGGATAAAAAAAATGTTAATTAGTTTTTTCTTGCTATTGGTGACTTTTTATTAGACTGCCACAATTTGCATAAAGGCACAGCTATGTCTGTTTAGGACCAAACCAAGGTCAGCACCTTTCTATTTATCTACCGCTGCAATTTTGAAGGGATATTCACTACTGTACTTACTATTGTGGATTTGAAATGAACTTGAAGTTTCCTTGAATGCTGCCACTGGTACAAGAAGAAGACGTGTATTGAGAGTGTGTTTACGAGCAGTGGAGAGGGAAAATGAAGATGTTATCACACACTCCTAAGGACACACACGCCATTGGGATTGCATGCAATCCCACACTCTGACATACTGCCCATGCTTTAGTGGCAAGCTTCTTTTTTTTTTTTTTTTTCAATTTGCATATGAGGTCGTTAATTTTCTCAAAGCCGCAGACTTAATGAGTGGATGGTTGAGAAGCTGAACGGGATGCAAATAATAACATTTGATAATGCAGAGCCACAAAAGAGGGGGAGAGGCCTTCTATTCACTGAGATGGGACTTGAGGTAAATATGCACAGTAATTATATATCAGTGCACTTTAATTATGAGGCTACACAGGGAGCGAGAAAGAGAAAGAAAGATAGACAGAAACACATTGAATTAGACGTAACAGCGTATAAATTAAACATTTGAAATAAAGACACAGTCAGGGAGAGGGAGACTAAGAGTGGGCTAAGAGAGGAATTAGTGGAAAAACTGTAGCAGACCAAAATGATTAGACATGGACGGACACACATTACTTGCAAACACATGCACACGTGGTTACACGTAGACAGATTGATTTCACGAGCAAGTGTGTGTCAGTGTGTGTTTCAGCAGAACTTAACTGGATAACAAAGTAGTCCCTCCAGTAAATGGTACTTATTATAGCCGAGAATGTTGAGTAGAAGACAAATCAATAATTGCAAGGAAGAGGATTGTGTGTGAGAGCGTGTGTGTGTTTGTGTGTGTGTGTGTGTGTGTGTGTGTGTGTGAGAGAGAGAGAGAGAGAGAGAGAGAGAGAAAGCTTAAAGGTATGTGTCACATTATTAGATCAGCAGCATGGATGTGGGTGAACTGAGGTCACACACTACATTTAGCTGAATATAGCACATTAGAATAACATTTTTATAAGCATATCACAGTTTTATGCTGCATGAATGCATTTCTTATTTTCCCAAAAGAACAAATACACAGGACTGACAGGCTTTTTATGAAAGATCGTGGTAAAAATATTTCTAGAGTAATCTTCAGCTGCTGGTTGATTTTTATAGTGGGTTTGAAATAAAACCAAGGAGCAACCTCCACCATCTAAAAACGCTGGTGAACTAGCCTGTTAATGATTCCAAAACTTCCTGTCAAGTGTGTTTTAGCCTGTTCTGCTGCCATAGCAAAGGGTCCAATTACAGTAAAGATGCATCGTTGTTACCTGTTGGGTCATATCTGACCAGATACATGCCTTTTTAAGCGTATAAGGAATCGGCTACAAACAAGCAAACTAGGTATGGCTGTTTGCAAGTTAGTCCCTGTATAACAAGTGGGGTTAGCAGTCAGCCAAGGTAGCGTGTTCGATCCATGTCCATACCGAATAAAGGCAGCCAGTCTTCATTTCATAACCAACCATCATTTTAAAAAGACAGATGAGTAACGAAGAGGAGATGTGGCGGACGATGTGTGTAAAGAGAACAAAAACAAAATATGCGGGAGGAGAAAACACTAGAGTGAGAGATCCCATGCAATGTACAGAATATGCTTTTCAATATACAAAGACAGTTTAGATAGATTCATTCGCTGAAGACAGTGTTTCGTTGGACGGATGGATGAATGGAGAAGCAAAGGGAGAGAGAGCTCTTCAGAATGGGGATGAGGAGGATGAGGAGTGGGTATGGAGTGGACAGATGTGCTCTAATGTGTTTTGGCCCGATCTCTGCAAGGACAAAAACATGAGCACACGCACGCGCACACACACACACACACAAACATCAGTCAGGCAACACAAATCTATTATCTGCTCCTCCTACTTTGTGTTGGAGAAAAGAATAGTCATTTTGGTTTTTTATCATTCTTTTGCTCTGTTTCCCTCTTTTCACTTTAAAGTCACAATCATATATACCATCATATAAGCCAAAAAGTCACAAACATATACAAACGCACACACGCACACTCCCTGTTTACATGGAATAAAAAACCTAATGTGTCATCCAACCGTCCGGTGCATCCTCTGCCGCTGATTTCAGCCAATCACACAATTAGCGAGCTGATGATCCATCTGTCCACATGATTGGCTGATGGATGTGCCTGAGTGTGTGTGTACGTGCATGCGTTTGTGTGTGCGCCCCAGTGTGAAAGGGTCTGACGATCCCCCAAACACATCTAGCCAGTGACAATTTTCTTTTGTTACCCGCAACCTCCAACGTTTTCAGAGCGAAACACAGAGCTAATGCAAGCCCGTGAACAACTTAATAGCACTTGAACCAGTTTGCCAACTTGGAGAAATGATTTCATTCAATTAGATAATTCTCCCCCTCTCCCTCTCTCGCACTCACTCTCTTGTTCTCTGCAATGAGTCATTTGTGATATAATAGCCACATAATGGCTTGAAAGCGGGTTCGGCAGGAAAAAGGCAGATGTGGGGCGAATAAAAAGTGAAATAGTAAGGTAGAAGAGGCTCAGGAGTAAACACAGACAAGCTGTACACACCGCCACCATGACATGCGTGGATCATTTCTATACATGCATGTAGAAAACACACACATAGGCACAGCGCTCTATTTGCTGTCCATTAAGAGTGTGTGGCCCTGAGCGATAGCAGAAGCGATAGCATCTTCTCCGATGGCATCTGTTATCAAAGTACACGCGTCCTTCAGGCGTCCACCCTGCTATCGCTCATCTCATCTCCTCTATCTCTCTTGCCATCCTCCTCCCTCGCCTTCTCTCTCCTCACCTTGCCTCTCCTCCACTATTCTCACTTCCTGCTTGTCATTTATTTGTTTCTTCGACTTTGATTAGTAGTTCCTTTACTTTACTTGCTTTAACTAGTAGTATTTCTATATTGTATGAGCATGGGTCCGACAGGGAAGTATAATCGCCCCATAACTCAATCTATGCAAGGATAGTGTTCACACAACAAACCATATAAAATAATTGGACTCAAATAACGGTGTGCCTGGCCATTGTGTTTTTGTTTTTGGACAAGACCTGTCCGGTCTGCGGCACAGATGAACAAGTTAATCCAGGTTGCAGACTGACAGCCACTAAGAAATGTGTCTGAATGGGCACTGTTGAAAAAACCTTCAATTTAGAAAATGACCAAAGTTTTCCTTTCAAATGCATAAATGACTAAGCAGAAATGTAAGTGCATCAGAGAGGGGTTAAGCATTATTGTGCAGTTAACAGCTAGCACATCCCACTGTGAGAGACAGAAACAAAGTTCAGTGTCATCTTGATTCCAGCAGAAACCGAAGCTAAGAGGCCATTTACTGCCCAACGGGAAGGAATTTTAGACTGTCATTAGAGTTCAGCTACAACTGAAAACATTTAAGGTGTATGTCTAAACGCCCAGTCGAGTTCATTTTAAACGTAAAACGAAGCCGCAGCGGCTCTTTTAAAACTATTTTTCAAACTATTTTGAAGCACCAACAATATAACGAGAGGACAATGTGCACAGAACGCAGAAAATACATATATTATGCAACAAGTAAGAGAAGTACAATGAAAGCACAAGTCAATACTAAATACTAATAGTAAAAACCCTGAATACTGAGGAACGCCATAGCCTCAGAATATTAACAAAATATTGTGATGAATTAGTCGTCTCAAGCAAGCTTCGAGTCTCTTCAAACTGATTTTAGTGTTGTGCTGAAATGAATGGGAACCAACGGCTGCCTTGAAGGTCCCAATAGCTTCCTATTCGCCTCCCTTTACATTATTTTGTGGTAGTGTTTCAGTGAAACCTTGATCCACAGATGAATTGGTTACACTTCAATTCTTAATCACTCTTGTTCCAGTGTTAACGTTAACTCTCCAAGTGAAAGGAAAAACATTGCTTTGTTTGGATCTGTACTGTCGTACAGAAACACTTATTCTGGGTATTTGATCTGTACAAAAGTGGGTAATTTTCTATAACTGTATTATAACTGACAACAGAATTGTATTTGGTTTTCTATGTTTGAACTTTGCTCCTCAGTTAAACTCACACACTACCTTGTCCCACTGTGACTTTAACCGGCACTCACACAGGAGCACACAAACACTGTTACACACACGCTGAATTCAATTTCTAATCAATTTCTGCATTTTTTTTCAAGTGGTCTCTTTAGGTAAAAGGATGAATTGGCCGATCGCTTCTATCAAGGATTTCCGCTAAGTACTGTACTCTGCTGTGAGTAGAAAAAGAGGGGGTTGATGTGGTCGAAGAAGACTTCTCTCTGTCTCTGTCATCGCTCCCTGTCTTCCTCTCTTTCTTCGTCTCCTTTGACCACACACACAAATGCACGCACATATACAACAGCTCCTCCAGGAAGCAATCAAGCACTTGTGTGAAGGTTGAAGTAGTTCATACGAATGTAGCGCTCTGAGTGGTTACTTGAGTCAGGGGGTCATGTCTTAGCCACCACCCCTCTCTTGTCCGTAATCATCCTCCATTACCCTATTTGTCAGTCTGTAAGTGTGTGATTTTAAATGCTCGTAAGTGTGTTTTCTTCCAAACAAACATACACATAATATTTTTGTGTTTGCACTGTGTCTCCACGTTTGCACGTATATCACTGTGAGCAATGTGTGTTTGCATATGAATAACGCAGGTGCAAGAGTGTGTGAGTGTGTGTGTTAGAAGAGGATCCTCAGAAAACTGCCAGGGCCACAAAGGTGACAGAGGAAATGAGGGAAGAGAGGGGGGGAAGAGATTAAAGAGGTGATGGGTGAGATAGTTGATGGGAAGCAAGGAGCGGGGCGAGGAGAGGAGCGAGGACAGGAGGACCCCAGGGGTGAGGAAGGGGCGTGAAGGAGGAATAGAATGAGTGTGGAAGAGAGAGCTCTTGAGAGGAAGAGGGTGGTAATTACTTGAGTTCCTTCTCTGTCTGTCTCTGTGCACTTTGAACGAGTTTGGAGTCGGTGAATGTGTCGCAATCAACTGGTAAAGAAGAAAAACAATTCATCAAATCTCACAAATAACCATTGTTGTTTTAGGAACGTATAGCTTGGCGTTTTCCTAAGTGAATAAATAATCCCTCTATCAAATAGATTATGTAATTATTATTTGTTGTAGAAAGCCTCCTTGAGTTATATTGCCAAGAGCCTCCATTTATATACTTAAAAATAAATAAATCATCTAGCACAATGCAGCACAGTATCCCACAGAATATTGAATTTATTGTTAGTTAATTATACTTATGTGTCATTGTTTCATGGTCATTCTTGGAGGACTGAAATCCAGTTGGTCAACACAAGAGACAGTTTGACAAAGATCTATCAATTTCTCCAAGATGCATGCAGGAGATTATCTTTTGTCTGACCAAATGCAGCTACATAGGCTACAAGTTTGTGGAAACTGCACGGACTATTCCATGTTATAATGGAACATGTAACCGTTACGTGGAAGTTAGCCTCCATTGTTCTGTTAGCAATAATGACAATATGGTTCCAAGGATTTTACCATACATTTATTCATTATATGCACAGAGATGCTGTAGCTTTCCTGATCAGTTCAACCACTGAATAATCTGCAGCTGAAAGAGCACTGAGCAGTAGGGCTGGGCTGATGAGCTTAGCTGGCCGCTAAGATGTTTAGTGCTAAAGTAACCTTCTGGTGTCTTGTAGCACTTTTACTGTATATGAAGTGTATGTCATCATCTTGCATTAACTGCATTAAACGCTTAAAACCTGAAGCATAACTGAACAGCGCCCAGAAAATTAATTCCTGTAGTTAAGAAAATCCAATTTCCACCTCCTAACTGTGTGCCTTGTTAAGATTTATATTCTAATCAGTTCATCTTTAAGTCTAAGTTCACATTTGTAATATAATGTAATGAAATGTCCTCCAGAGGTTTTTGAAATATTGTGTTAATGACAGTAAGCCAGGCATGAATAAAGTTTGACAACAAAAATTCAGCAGTCCTTTTGTTAGTGGTAATAAATATTATTTTTAACAGTTAACTAATTTTTGGTCTAATCTGTATCATTTGCAGAACATCTTATGCAATTTGCAGACACAACCCTAGGATTTGGGTTTTGTTAAAAACTATTTTCTAGATTTATAGATTTGAATTATATTGTATATTAATGTACAAAAATAATCAAGGCAATTACCTGTAGTTGTCAGTGCTTGTAGCCCTATGTTTTAACTGCACTTGTACTGCACTTTCCAGGAATGACTTGTCATGTAATGTATATCTAATAAACTTAATGCCAAAAATCAGATCACAGAGCCATTTGGGGCCACAGCTGACAGTAATGATGTATAGCCTAACCTATGGCCATGCCCTTGTCAAAATATTACCACTGTAGTGCCTGATGGATAGTGGGATGGGCAGAGAAATGAAGACAAAAGAAAGGAGGAGTGGATGCAGAAGGAATGATGGATGGAGGCAGAGCTGAAAGCGCGAGATGGAGTGATTGATGGAAAGGGAGAGAGTTCAGGAGGAAACAGCAGGTGATGGGGGAAACACAATGCCGAGGTACAGAGTGTGTGCAACTTTGGCGCCTTGTCCACACACTTGAGACTGTCTATGCAAGTGATATTTGTATTTCTTGAGTGTGTTTGCATGTCAAGAAGGTGTTGATCTCAGAGCATGCCTTTTCCTGGTGATAAATCACTCTGATTCACAGCATGAGGTGCAAGATCCTCTTTCATCCGTCTCTGCTACCTCTGCCTCTATGTCGGTCTCTCCCTGCTCCTCGTTCTCCTTTACACTGCTGGATCCTGTTCTTTGACGAAGGGCTAAAAAATGGAGTCAAGAGGTGGCAAAGCCTCCAACTGGAGGAGCATCTTGCACGAAGGCAGGGGATGCCGAGTTGTCAGGCGACCAGGTTTTTTGTTTGCCTCGTTCAATTCTGTTCCTTTAGCATGTACACACATAATGGCACACCGAGGTTTAAAATCAAATGTGTGTTACATGTGTTACGTGTTACATAAATATATTAAACATGAAATACATCTGTTAGGATTTTTCGGTACCACCATAACGAAAATAAAACATTTGTTTTCATTAGTGGTTTGACAATTAACAATATAAATGAGAAATATGGTTAAATAATCAAAGTAAGTGATGGAAGACTGCTCACATTTTGTTAGGAACCAAAGATGTCAACCCCGTGTCGGCCTGAGAAAAACTCATCAAAGCAATACGGCTTAAGACCTTGTGGACAGCGAAAGCCTGCGCAATATTTTGTAACATTATATTTAGAGGATTTTAAGATAATTCTGTTATGACCAAAACACTCGACCGTGAGGCAGACACTGCCATCCTGTAAGCCGACATTGTGTTTATAAGAATGGGAGCTAGGCAAGGTCATGCTGACCTTGACCTTTGACCACTAAAGTCGAATCAGTTCATCCTGCAGTCTACGTTTATGTTTGTGTCACATCTCAAGAAATTCCCTCAAGATGTTCCTTAGATATTGCGTTCACAAAAATTGGGCATTTTGGGGACGGACAACCCCAAAACCACTAAAAAAGTAAAAATGAGTCCTATTCCACAAGCTGCTACTAGTAAACGTTTGCCATTTTAGCTTAATGAACAACATATTTTTGAACTTTACTTATCTGTTTAATTGATAAATTGATTGATCAACTGACTATTTCAAAGCTTGGGTAAATGGTGTTTATGTTTCCACTGGGGAAACGTTTTGAGGCAAGCGTGCTCCTCTCCACTTCGTTTCTTTCCCGCTGATCTTTTATGGCTTCTCCCTGGTGACCATCTCCAAACAATCATCCAGCCTGAGCATCTCCAAGACACACACTACATCCTGAGGGCTCTCTCTGTCTTCCTGTCTGCCTCCTTCTCTCTTCAGCTTCCTGTCTGTCCTCACACGATATTTTTCACTCTTGTTCTTCTTTCTTCCTGTTCGTTTTCCTCCCTTAGGTTTATTATCTTTGTAAACTCTCTTGTTTCTTAGTCTGTCGGTCATTGTTACATCCTCAGTGGCCGTCCAAGTGTATTTAATTTCAGTGTGTGTGTTTGCTCTACAGGGACATTCTTTGTAGCATCAAGAGTGTCACCTCTTAAAAAGAACAGCAATCAAACCACCTTTCTTCTTCCACATTTATCCCTCTATATTCTCCTCTGTCCAGGGGATTAACCCATTTATTTGTTCTCTTCATCCTCTGGGACATGTGCTTGCGGCCCCATCTTTTATCCTCTTTTTCATGTCCTTCCTTTCTCCTGTCTTAGCAGCTGTTGTGGGTCTTTTGTTTTTTCAAACAACTGTTAGCATTACAAAGTTATCAGTTCTTTAAAAGTGTTTACTGAAGAGTGTTTGTGAAAGGGGACATGGTTTACATGAAATGCGAACAAGAAACGTGGTGCCATTTTGAATGCATTAAAAAAAACGAAGGCACAATTTTATGGTTTTAAGATCAACCACGAAAAAAAAACGTGTTTTTTATTTAATTAGGATAATATTCTATTGCATGCTCCAGTATGTTGCTTGTCAAGAAGTTATTATTATCGCTTTAAGGATGGGGGCAGCAACAGAAAATAGTGAAAGGGGGCATTTTCTGAGTGACAGAGCAAAGGAACAGGATCTCCAATTCTCTATAGATCGTTGCTGAGTCCTTTTTAAAACAAAACCATTTGCAGGATTTTCCATCCAATCCCCCATAAAACACTAAGAAAGGAAACTCTTCTGCTTTTCAATTTGACTTTCCAAGTCACTTGGAAGCCATTATTCCCTCGATCTCCAGTTCCCACCGAGATTCACATTGTTCCAGCAAGTATAAATAGAAATCAAGAAAAAGTAAGTTGGAGACACAAACTTCCTTTTTTCCTTTAAAGTGAATCCATTTTTTAAAACCATCTTCGTCCGTGGAGTCCAAAACGATAAACCGGGGAATAAACTTCCACTAATGCTCGTCCATGTTTTCCTTCAAACGGGCCTTCAGTCGCAGTAAAAAGGACTGCTGTCTTGGCTGCCATTATGCCGTATAGACAGTATGGCACTAGAAAGAGACGTGTCAGAAACCATATGCTCGCTTGAGCACGATGGCTGCCGCTTAGCCGTGCTTATCCTCAAGACGGCACGTGGAAACACACATAAACACACTCAGGTGAAGGTATGGGAACACATTCTTATCACTCTTTACATATAAAACAAAACTACTTCCCCTAGCAGAAGGTAGAAATGTGCTCCCCCAGTCTTGTGACTTTTTGAAAATGTCCCCCTCTACTGTATGTCACTTCACTCTAATTTTACCTCTTTTCTTACATTTCCTGGCTCACCCGTCTTTCTTTCTCTCCTTTTCTCTTCCTTACTCGCTGCTTGCCCCCCCCCCTTCTCTTCTCTGTTTCTGTGCCATGCAGTGAAAACAGGACGCATGTGACAGACCAGGAGGCTCCTCACTGTCCCCGGGCACCACTAGTGTGTGTGAGCGAGTGTGTGTGTGAGAACATGCGTACGTGTGTGCATACATGTGCTTGTCCCTATGCATGTGTGTATGCGTCAGCAAGATAGATGGATGCAGCTGTCAGCTTAACACTTCCTGTAGTCCCTCCACTGACCTTGCATTAACCTGGAAGTATTTCTCAACAGCACAGCTGTAGTCTTCCTGTTTGGAGCCACTCCAGGGCTAAGCAGCTTGCCTGTCTCACACACAAACAAATGCAAGGATGTAACTGCTTTTATCTGCGGATCCTCAGAGAGACGGGAAAAGGAAAACATGTCAAACTGTATCAGTTACACACACTTTTCTTGCTATGTGTGTCTTTGTGTGTTTGACCTCATGCCATCACCAGCACGAAACATAATCTAACCTTAACCTTAGCTAGACCCCACTTTAACCCTAAAAACTTGATGCATGTACTGGTCCAATATCCTTAGAAGCCCAGTTAGACATTGCAACATATCACTCACATACATTTGCACAGACAAAATCCGCTCATTCCAAGTCATCGGCATTGTCATAAAACCCCCTCTCCTTCTAACCTTCTGCGAGCAAATGAATAAAATAGCATCAATAAATGAATAACTACTTGTATGAATAAAAACAAAAGGTGACACAACCAATATGAAAGACCCTCTGGATACTCTGCTCACTCCTCTCTGTTTGTTTTGTCTCCTCGAGTGTGTGCAGCATGCTTATGGGTGTGGGAATAAAATATCTCAGCGTGAATGCCTATGTCCAGGGCCAAGGGTGGAGAGCAGAGCTCCACCTGAGAGGCCTTGTTGGGCGTCGTGGCCCACGGCTTGCCTGCAGGCACAGCCCGTCTGGAGAAGCCCTTTGCTGGGCTACAGCTGAATAAAAGATGGGAGGGAAGTGTCAGTCTGGAGCCCTAGGAGCACTGGGACGCCCAGCGCCTCAGAGCTGAAGACAAACAGATGGTTTAGTCAAAGAAGAAGGCAAGAAAGAGACAGGTGAAGAGGAAGAGAGATAAATAAAACAAAAGAAGGACTCAGATGCTTTGCTTATGTAGATAGTCCTAATACCAGACTGGCTTACTTTAGACTGGTGTACAAACTAACTGCATTTCAATGGGGCCAACATTTGTTTATGAAGTCTTCACAATGTCCCTGAAGTTTTGAAGACACTGTGAGACATTGTCAGCCGTAATATCAGCGTAGAGTGATTATCGTACAGTGATCATTTTCTGTACAGTATAACCCCCTCTCCCACTCTCTGTGCCGTACAACACAGTTGTATGAGTTGTAAGTGTGTGCTAATGAGCGGAGTGTGTGGGCAGGGATGAGAACTGTATGTGTGTTTGTGTATGCGTGCAAGAGCTTTGTATGTGAATGGAACCTGAAGAGCCCCAATGTGTTTCACTCGCACTCGGCACCAACACAGCTAGTGTTTCATAGACACATTTCACCCCTCCTTAGGTAAATGTGTGAGTGCTGCCGTTTGCACGTGTGTCACACACATTATCAATGATTGCAAATAAAGATGGGGGTTGTATTCAGGAGGTGCAATGCTCGTGTAAATTACCCTTTGTTGTGCACACACTATTGGAGAGTTTCTTACACAGCTCATTAAGGTTAAAGAAAAGCTCCAGTAAGGAAAAAGACTGTAAATTTGCATTTGCTTTTACATTTAAATTTGACACTTATTAATAAGGTTGACAGTAAATATTCCATGTGATCACCTAAACTGATCTTTGACGGTGGTTTGTAGCCCTGTGTCCAAAGCCCCTTTCAGACATGCACTGGAATTCTGACATTATCTGACTTTTTTTTAGGAGGTCAAGTATGTGTGAATGAAAACGACATTATCCAGACTGTATCCTTCAAGCCCCAATGTGTGTACTATGTGCGTGAACTCGTGCGTTCAGGAGGATTAAAAGCGAGTGCGTGCGTGTGTTGATGACGTTTCCATCGCTGAACTAGAGTTGTAGTCGAGCGCTGAACCTTTTTTTTATTAGATGCACAGCTTTGATGTGCTGTGATCAAAACACAGATTCCCACAAACAAACAAAGTTTATGATTTTGTGCCGTCGTGTAAGAAATCCAGCGGATTTTCACACGTGAGGACAGTTCTTACTAGGGTGATCTCCCGCTGTGAGTTACATGTCTGTAAGGCCACTCTCATAGGCTGAATTCTCCTAACATTGTCCGGAGTTTATGTTTGAAAAAGGCCCTAGTTACGCTACAGTGTGTGACATGATAAATGCAAACATTGTAGAAACATGGTGTGATCAATGCATCAGAATGTGACCCCCCCACAAGGGAGAAGGTTACCAGAAGAGGAAAGCAGACCAAATCACGTATATTATTGAAAATGTCCTCAAATCTTTAATTCTAATCTAACTTAATGTTCCGATCACTTATTTCAACAAGGTAAAACATAAATTGCAAGTAGAAATTGCTTTGTTTTAATGAAGGAGCCATGAATTGGACAATGCAAAGGCCCCTGGGTTGTTTTACCTTAAGGGGCTGTGATAAATTGAAGTCTATCTGAACCAAAGCGTTTGGTGAAGAAACTGCAAGGAGGAAGAGAAAAAAGTGAGCAGAAGACAAAGAGAAACAATTAAGAGCAGAAAACATGCAGGGAAAAGCTTAAAGATGAACGGGAGTCGTGTAAAAACAAAAAAGAAGGGCGAACGATAGAAGAGGTGGAGGAAAGAGTGTGTCCTATCATAGTTATCTCAGCCTCTCAGTGTTAGCTGATAGAATTGAAGTGTTTAGCATACAGTATATGCTAATCATTCACACAGGCAACGGATTATCACTGCGCTCTGCCAGGAATCCTCTCTCTCCTTCCAATCCCTCCATCCACTCCTCTTCCTCTTTACCTTTCCACTTATCACCCATAAATCCCTGTGTGCATAGTCTTTTTTTACTCTTCATCCCTCCCTCATTCTATTTTCCACCTTTCTTTCCCTCTTTCTATCTCTGTCCCTCTGTTATATCGATGTGCACTCTGGAAGACATACTGCTCTGCAAGTCGAACAAGACAGCAAGACTTTTCCATCTGATGCACACACACACACATATTTGCACACAGAGCAGTCGGCTCAATGTGGGCTAATAATAGATGATTGGTCATCATGGGTGGTGAGCTGAGAAAAGCACACACTGTGAGCTCATAAAAACGAATGTATTACAGAGTGAAAGACAGGATGGATAGAGAGGCAGTGAGAGACGGATAAAATGAAAGCCCAGCCCTTGTTTTCAGCGAGGGGATCGAGTTCAAGCTCTGAGGTTATCTCACTCATCCATGGTGGCCGCTGTGCAAATATTTTACTAAAGATTTCATGGCAACACACACACACCGCGCTCATGCTTGAGCTGTCTCTCTCTGTGGCCCTGACAATCTACCAACACACACAAACACATCCAGGCCAAGTCTTTTAAAAGCCACAGGATGTTTTACGCTCTGTATCTGTCTACCCAGTTGATGCTGAGGCGATTTTAGGTCCTTAGCCAGATCAGTGGCCTGGGCTTTGGGTGGGAGGAGGGAGTCCGGGTATTAATGGTTAGGGAGGCTCTCCAATTCAACAGTGCTGCAGCATGGGGGTTAAATGTTACAGTGGGTCAGTGCTGGACAGGCAGCCCCCTGACTCTGTCGTGGGATTATAGGAATTGTTTGTTTAACAACTGCTGTGAGGGGGCACAAATCTTATGGTGATTTATTTAAACATACGTTATAAGTTATGCGTTTTTTTAAACCTTCCTCAAAAATATCAGGAGATACCAGAAGAGTGATCTAAGAACAGATGCATTAACATCTGACATTAAGTCTGACAAAAATGTCGACACTCTTTACTACTAACAAAAAACAAGTTGTGTGACACCAAAAATATTGATTTTTGCCCAAAAACCATGAAAATGCATCCAGGAGACACGTACTTTATTGAGACACTTCAACCGCTACAAATATCCTCAGCTGTCTGGGGAAATTGTCTTATCCATATGTACAAACTCACTCAGGTGAGTAACTTAATCATTTTATTTTACTAATGCACAAACGCTAACAGGGATATTTGCCTGCATCATGATAGAATGTCAGTTACTCTATGCATGTATGTAAAAGTGGGTATCATTTTTCTACAGCTTGCTTGCAGGCAGGGACAGAATTTTTAAATGTATTTCTCTCTAGTCCATTGTCATCCAGTGTGTATCAAGAGACAGCACTGCCACTGGCAACACGCAGTAATGGTTTGGATACAAACACACATACACGTATGCATACATGCAGAGCATTTATAAATATGTGCATAGGCAGGATTCCTTTTGATTGCACGGGAATGATTTGGCATGGAAAAGCACACATACACACATTTTTTGCGACAGAGTTTCCTTAGACGTCAGCTATAAGGGCTTTGAATGATGTTTATGCATGTTCAAAAATCACAGACAAACCCTGGCCCATTACCTTCTGTCCCAGTTAGACATACATATGTGTCTCTCAAGACTCAACCGCTTCACTTGACCTTACAATGCACACATATTCTGTATAAATGTGGAGATATTCAGACCCACAAAAAAAAATCTAGATAGGGCAACAAGTTATAGATTGAGGGGGTACAAATGTCTAATGGAATAACACGAGGGTTACTCTGGTGATATGTTGCAGTGATTATTCAAGAGCACAAAAACTACAAAAATGCTGGTATATGCCCTGGGGAATGCTTGCGCGTGCCATGAGTTGCACAGTGAGATCAGCACCATGGACAGTGCCAGTGCCGACTCAAGTTTAAACGCCACGTTTCTGCAACTTTTGTCTCAAAAACCGGCACGTTTCAAGTAGACTGACTGAAACAAAAGACGGAGCAGAAGAAAGACATCTTAAAAGATTTCTAAGCCTGTTAGTGAGCTGTAAAACCAGGCCAAGCAGTCCAAGCCCACCAGTACAGAAAAGCTAAATTGTTTTAGGCAGCAGGCTCTAAATGTCAGTAATAATCTCTCGCTGTGCTGGAAAACCAGAGTTAAAGGTTGTTTTCATACCATAACCAGTTATGCTTTGTCTAAACAAACCCATACTGTAGATGTCAACAACACATAGCTGTGTTCCTTTGGATTTTTTTGGTTTGATTAATACTCGCAAGCTGTGACAGTTGACTTTCATCCTATTACATGAGTTGGGACCCCTTCTAAGGACGTCCTGTGCAGCTGTGAGAGACAAGTCCTGTTCCCAGTTACTATGTCTGCGGTTCTGTACGTACAGTTTACTCTCTCTGCTGTTATTTTCCTCTGTCTTGGCATCCGTCTCTCTCTGTTCCTCTATCCTCCTGCCCACCATCCCATTGTATTTCTCTCTTGCTATTTCTCTGTCACTGTGTGTCTCTCGCCCTCCTTGCAGCTAGTGGCAGTCCAGTCCAGCAGGGTCCTGGTGTGAGGTCGCAGGCAGCCTTCTTGTACCATATGGACATGTTTCCTTCCAAGAAAACCCCAGCCAGATGAGACCACACACATGCACAAACACACACACATGCAGAAGCACACAGATTTAGAGCGAATGTACAGTATGAAAAAACATTTGTATAGTATGTTTGCAAGAATATGATGCAAACAATTACAAATAGACACACGAACATATTGGCAGTTTAAGTGTGTGAGATTAAAGCAAACCAAAGGCTATGTGATCTCACTTCTCATCTTCGTGATCCAGGGGCTCAATCTACTTTACTTGGAGTAATCTTGGTGTTCACAGACACACACACAACAATTCAATATGCCAGTAATCCATCAAAGAACAGCTGAAAAAGTGTGCACACACTTAATCGTGTGCATGAGCTACAATATCTTGTCGTCTCATAATTTGTGCGCTCTGAGCTCGATGTCTTCTTACATGATGTAGGACAACACACACACACCCACACACACACGTGGGCCTGTGGAAGCACATATTACAACAAAGCTTTATAATTTTAAGTGTCTCAAATGCACACGCACACACACACACACTAAAGTTAAGTGGTATCAAGTGATCTTTAGTAGGCTTTCATGTGAGCTCTTGGAAACACACACACACACACACACACACACACACACACACACACACACAGAGCTGGTAATCTTCCAGCCAGCTGAAGTGTAATCAAGAAGGAGACAGCCATATGTCTGAGGGTGCTGAGCCTTGGCCTCTCTCCTCCTTCTCAACTGTCTCACTCTCACTCTCTTTTCCTCTTCATTCTCTGTTTCTGCATAGACTTTTGTTCTATTTTGCTCAACTTGTTCTTCAGTGCTACGCTTCTTTTATTTTTGTCTCAAACAAGCTTAAAGAAACAAGGGTTTTTAACAAGGGTTAAAGTTTAATTGGTTGCATTTATTTAGCTGTTTCTCATTGCGACATGACGCATTTACTGCGTCACTTATGATTCAATTCTGCTCTTATTTAATCTGATATCATCATCTATAAGTCAACTATACATGTAGTTGAGTGTATTTGTATTTATGCGTCTCAAATGGGCTGTTTGTGTATGTGTGTGAGTGTCCTGGTCCCCTGTGTGGAGACAGCTGGTGTGGCAGTGACCCCGGCTGGAAGGAAGCCTCATGCTTTTTCATGTCTTCCTTTCCACGACACACAGGACCATGTGGGTCCTCTCAGGTTTTGAGTGCCAGTGGTTGTGAAAACCAGGGCGGTGTGCTGTGACATGGAGTCAGGAAACTCGCCTTTTTCTTGCGTAAATTGCGCCACATGCAGCGTATAAATCAAGGCCTAAACAGTCCCCGATTAAAAAGACTTAGTTCAATTCCATAAAAGCAAAAAACCAAAATGGTTTTCCATCTTCTCCTCCAGTCTATCCCTCAATCCCCTCGCCCATCTCTGTTTCTTAACGTCTATTTTTTACTCTCCTGTTTGAGCCTTTTCTTAATCCTCAACCCATCCGCTCCCCCTTTGTGATGAAATGACCATATCTAATCCTTTGGTTCTCTTGGGAGAGATATAACTGTATTAAGACAGTAAATCCATGTCCTTACAAGAGCTACAGATGTCTTTCTTTATTATCCCCTCTTTCTCCCTCTGTCCCTCCACATCTTCCTTTTAAATCTTCTAAATCTGTTCTTTTATAATTTTACGACTTTTTCCTGAGCTCCCAAAATGTATAATCTGACATTATGTTTTGGGGTATGATGGGGATTATGATTTGTTTTGGTGTTTGTCTTTTGTCTATTTCTAAATGTTCATAACCCAAATAGCTGACAGACTGCTCTCCAGGAATTAAATAAATCTGCACATTCTCATTATATGCAACTTCATTTAAATATTTTCAGCACTTGAGCTTCAAAAAGTCCTTTACTTGAGCTTGAGCTCATCTGTTTAACGCATGTTTATATTTAATGCACATGAACAGTTCTAACTGGTGAAAGCAGTGAAAGTAATATGATGGACTGTTACTTTTAAGTAGGAGACAAAAACTGATACTGCAAGGATAGTTTCTACTAAGATTCTCTTATTAATTTATTAAAGTATAAGCTATTGAGAGCTGAAACAAAGGAGAGGGTACAGAAATGCTGAAGTTCATCAGTGTCATAGAGTTGATACCCCCCACCCCCCGCACCTCAAAGAATACAGCAGCTATGTGCAGATGTGTCTTTTCTTCTTCATTACACATTAGCTACTCATTCTAGTGGACACCGAGTGTCTGTGTGTGTATGTGTGTGTCTGTCTTTTGGAGTCCTTCCAAGTGTCTCAGTGCCACCCTGCTGATCAGACAAGCAGAAGAAAAGCTCAGTGTTTTTCTGCTCCATCAGCTGCTGCAGCCACTGCTTCACTCCTGCAAGCAGGTGCCAAACATGCAATTCCTAGTCTACCAATACACTAACTCATAGGTCTGCTCTTCTCAGATGTATGTTGACACTAAAAGTACTAAGCTTTTATTTTGGGGTGCTGTCAAAACTTTAGCCTACTTCAATTGCTGTTCCAAAAGTGCATCAACAGTCTTCTAACACAGTTTACAATTAAGCTACTGCAATATTAGTATAATTTAAGTACGTATGTGTGTCATGTAGCCTATGGTGCTGGACCATTTGTCTGTGCCTTACACACACAAATGGAAACACAAGGGGTGACAGAGGTTAAAGAAGGAGAAAGGACCAGCTGCAGGCTTTATAATGTTTGACAGTATAGTGTTTTACAAGAGATTTAGAGCAGTAAAAAGAAGGAAGGGTAGGGAAAAAGGAGTTTTCAGTATACTAGTCTGTGTTGTCCAAATGCTGGTAAAATCAGCCATATAGATCCTCTAACTAGGTGAGTTTTACTGAGAAATAAAGCAAACACAGTAAAAGAAATAATGAAAAGTTGGATGGAGTTTGTAACGCTTATCTTTTTAACTTAGTAGCGTTTAAAAAATAAGTTAGTATGTTATAAGCTATTAGTAAAAAAAAAAAAAACTGGTATTGGTAATTACAACTTTATGTTCCTGTTGATGTTAGTTTTCTTATGGAAGCAACACTAATGTAATAAACTGTACTAATAATAATAATAATAAACCAAACAAAGGAACAAATGTCCTTCACACAGTCCTTTACAGACAAAAAAAAAAGAGAAGCTGGTCTACTCCAACAGTGCGCCGAAGTCGCCAATAGACACAAACACATATTAGGTGAACCTGGTCATTTCTAAGATGCAGGGAAGGTAATAAGGCTTTTCAGATCAATTGGGCATCAAACCCAGCTCAGTGTGAGAGTTTTATCCTCTGAAAACACTCTCTCTCTCTCCTACACACACACACACACACACACTCGATCGAAACGCAAAGACAAGTACCTAAACGCACACAGACAGAAACACCCACCCAGCCACACACAAGCACACACACACAGTCACCAATAAAAAACAAAGAAAAGGGGGCAGGGACCCACTGTCTTTCAGGCAAACAGATTTAAAGTCATATTTAGTAGACAATGTGTCATCAAAGATCTGGTTTCTCATGCCCAAATAAAATGTAACTGACAAAGCTCTTTCCATCTGTAATAATAAATAAATAAATTACAGTATAACCTGCAGGTTTTCCACATGGAACGGAATCTGTCCTCTTTTCCTGAGTGTGGACAGGGTACTGTAGCTCTTTGTCGCTCTGCTGAAAAACAACATCACATGCAATTGTCTGACCTTTTGGACCTGCAGGTTCAAAAAAGACACTCCACAGAACGGTTTCCATAGGAAATGGCGTGTGTGTGTGTGTGTGTGTGTGTGTGTGTGTGTGCGTGCTTCAGTATAGTGCTTTAATATGAAATGGGTCAGAAAGACCAACACAGAAACATGCACCAACTTCCAAAAGAACCACACATAGCCACACAGACAAGGACATAGGAAACATGACAGCTGTGCAGAGAGACAGAACAGGGGTCATTTACACAGATCTACTGTATTTTAGTCGGAGCAAAAAGGATTCTCCTCTAATGCATGTGAAACCTTGTTATTAGGCCAGAAGGTACCAAGGTGAGCAGCAAGGTTCAATGTTTTCAACAAGAAAAATAAGTTTGTATAGTCAAAGCAGAAACCAATAAAAGGATTTCAAAACAAAACAGCAACCATTAGCAATTTTTAAAAAATCAATTAAATCCAATATTCTTACTAATTGTATCCATATTAGTTTATCTAACCACCTGCAGCCAGGTGTAAATGGTCTGAGAGAAAGTACTAATCACAGTCCTTATTAATACTAATTCAGGATGAATAAATGGTAAATGTTCTGCACTTATATAGCGCTTTTCTACCTATTGGCACTCAAAGCGCTTTACACTGCTTCTCATTCACCCATTCACACTCACAATCACACACACATTCATACACCGATGGGGGAGCTGCAATGCAGCACTCACCGGGAGCAACTAAGGTGGGGTTCAGTGTCTTGCTCAAGGACACTTTGACATGTGACCAGAGGAGCCGGGGATTGAACCAACAACTGTGAGATTGGTGGACAACCGCTCTACCTTCCTGCGCCACAGTCGCAGATATAAATTCCATTAATTACATTAGGATCTGTTTAAAATAACTCTGTTTAGGAAGTTTAAATTAACAGATCCCTGATGATAGAAATATAGTGCAGTGCTCATACACATTTATTTATAATTAAGGGTATACCTGTGCATTTGACAATCAGGAATATGAACAAAACACAAGACTGTCTTCTGTTAATCTATGACAATAGTATTCATGACAATAGAGAAGACTGGGTCAAGTAAAGCAAGCAAGTCTGAATGGGGAGGTCAGTGTGGGTGGTTGGGTACTTTCCCACAGGAACCCGATGTTCAATAACAATATACTTTAACCCAATCCACCAAATCCCAAAACTGCCACTGCCACTGCCATTTTAGTGCTTTTTCAAAAGATGCCTGTTGCCACAGTGGCGTCATCTCAAAAGAGAGTTAGAGCATCAGAACTAAGTATGCAAGTAAACAGTTGGAAGCAGCTAAATCTGCTAAAGCAGGGCTGCAAAATTAAAGGCCAAGATGGAAAACTGGGCGTCTTTCTGAATTTACATTTAATTCAAGATAGATTTAGATTCAAGCTTCCTTAGTCAGTAGTATTTATGATCTTAAACAAGGATGAATTTGACACTATTGTGTTGAACTAATTTCATTCCCAACAACCTGGACTGTGCTGCTCCAGTTAGCTTCCCAAGAAGAACCAGGCAAATGAAGTATGTCAGTACTACTCCAGTACTACTCTTCAATCTCTGAACTAGCTTTTACTTCGATGTCAAATCTATTTGAAAGTGCTGCAGCTTGTTGAGTAAGTTCAATAATGGGGTGTGCCGATTTTCCATTTTTATTTTGAGGAAGATCATGTGCGTCAGCGGTTAATGACACAGGAAACTCCTGGTGAGCTGCCAGTGGGTCTGTTCTGAAAAGCTGAACTCTGGTTATCCTTTGGCTCACTGTCAATAATAATTTTTGTCAAACCAAAGAACCAAAAAAAAAACAAAAAAAGCTTTTTTCTGTGGTCTTTTAACCAGATGCAAAATGCTTGGCTTGCGCATTAAGCTTAATATTTCAGTTTTATGACACTGATTTTGTTAGACCGATAAATATTTAGTTGTGTATTTGTATCTAAGAACAGTTTCTACGTTGACATAGTTAAAAAGCCCGTTCGGAGCTGTTGTGGACACACTGGCCTGGTGATTTCCTCACATTAGATGTGCATAATGGGTGTTGACAGATTTATTCTTCCTCATGCTTAACACAAGTATAAGGATGTACACCACACCTACAGTATACGGGTGTGGTCACTTGAATGCACTCAAATGTATCAAATGCCCACATGCTCTTCCAGGCTATAAGTTAAGTCACTATTTCAGCACAGGAAACACAAGCGTTGTCTTAAAACTTACATAAAGGCTGGTTAGCCCCATGGGTGTGTATGTGCTTTTTTTTTATTGGGCCATTGTTCTGCTATTTGGACACAAGATAATTGTGCTTACTTTGCAATGATTGCTGGACTGGCCCAGAGAGTCACTGATTTTAAATTAGTTATAGTGGAAATTAAGAGAACATTTGAGAAATGGGAAATTAGGCTATGTACTAGAACAAAGTACAATAGCTAAGTCAAAAGAGGCCTTTATTTTTGTTCTACTTAGAGTAGTGTCAAATATCCAGCACTGCTTTTTGTTTGGGGTTGGACAAAAGCTGAAATAACTGTTCTATTATTATTATTTTTTATTTTGTTTGCTTCCTAGGTGAAAGGTCAGGGCAGGTGTAGAACAAACTACAGCTGTATCCGTAAGGATATGGCAAAATATGAAGTCGGGGCCAACACACACTAAACGAAGCCTAGTCCTACACTGTCCTGGTGGATTGTGCAGGTGAGCTTTTTGGTTTGCTAACAGAAACTTTGTTGAATTAAGTATTTTTTCTGTATTTTTTGTTCCGGTGCAATTTGCCACATAACTCACATCAGTTTCTGTGCTCACCACACACAAACACACGCACGCACACTCACACGCACACAAAATCTACTATTGACTCAACCAACTCAATACACTCACAGACAGTGCCGGCTTGAAAGCAGGAGGACAGAGCCTGTGGCAAGGTGATTGAGAGAGCACTGTGTGTGTGTGTGTGTGTGTGTCTGTGTGTGTGTTTGGCTGGCAAGAACAACTGGTGACATCTGCAGATGAGTGGCATTAAAGACAGACGAAAGCCACACTCAACATACCTGTTTTCCTTTGTCTTTATGGGCCTACTGATATTTAGTCCATCTATCTGTCTATCTGCCACCCTACTCCTCCTCCCCCTCTCATATGTGTCAGGGTCTTTAGTAGTGTGATCCAGAATCGCCTGCCACTGCTCTTTGGGCTTCAAACACACAAGGTGAGATCAGCTCACATGAAACGATCATAGAGAGGGACAAAAGGCTGGAGAGAGAAAGGCAGAGGTGGGAGGGGGAGAATGTGGGGAAGTAAAAAATATCATAGGGAAACTGGCAGCAGGAAAGAATGAAAGTGATGGGTGGGATGAAGGAAGGGAAAGGAGGAGTGAGGAAAGAGAGAAAGGCAAATGAAAGCTCTAAATCCTGAAATATGAATATCAATCACTTAAGTGCTAATATCCTATAGTACAAAACGGAACATAATTAACTACTGTTGGCAAAAAAAAAAAAAAAATCCCTGCAAGAACAATTATGTATGTTCTAATCCACTGTGCTTTAAGTCTGACAAAAATCCAATTAAGTGTTTTTTTTTTTTTTTAACTAAAAGATGAAAAAAATAAAGAAACATGTTTGTTCCTTGACCAAGCGACAGCTTAAAGCAGGGAAACTAATTTGAAACGTTCAAGGACCTCACCCAAACCCCTTTTTAAAAAACGTTAGGCCCAGTCTAGCAAGGACAGGCGAATATCAAAGTGTTTTTACACGTCTACAAAATCACTGTTCACATCAGGACGGTTGTTTTAGTTGTGAGAGTTTCTCTGTCTCCCACACAGCAGTTGTGGCCGTAGTGAAGCTCTGGGCAAAGGGAAGTGAAGGGCACTGCTAGCTCAAAGCAAAGCCCAGTAGGTAGCATGTGTCTCACAATACAGACACACGGGCACACAAACACACACACAGGCATCAGTTCACTGTAACAATACCATTTTTAATTGTACTTGTGTTACACAGAATATCTTAAATGCTCCATTGGCTGGATGCAGGTTAGAGCAGACGCGTAAAGGACTACATGTCCCATACAAAAGGTTGCCATTATTTTCGATTAAGCGTAGCCATTGAAGCCCACAGGTAAAATACTTCTGGCACTGAATGCACTATCCAATCGCCAGTCGTTGTACTACATTTGCAATTGGAAATTAGTCAAACCTACTAATAACTAAAATAGAAAAAGGTTTAAGGCCTCCAGATGTGGCTCAGACAAACAAGCAAATCACTCATGTAACACATGTAAAGCTGTATTGTGCTATTGAACACACTGTAACTTTAGAGCTTTGACCGCAAAAGTTTTTCAGTCATAAGACAAGTTGAAGCTTTTCTAATTTGGCTAAATGTGGAATTATTTTTGTGCAGCTGTGAAATAGAGAAGCGCAGACTGACGTAAATCCAGAGAGCTGTGTATTTTGTTGTCACTATTGTCATTTCTGCTGTTAGATCTGGTCTTCAGTGCTGCTGATAACTGAGATAATTATGCTAATGCTAATGGCCCTGCTAGCCTTTCTTGGTTCACGGTGTCAGGTTTCCTCATGTGAACCGAGACACTCTGCGAAATGTCAGCCTCCCCCTATTCTGTAGAAGTGTGTGCGTCTACGTGTGTTCAAGAGAGATGGCTTGAGATAAAGGAGAGTTGGCCTCAAGAAACACACGAACATGGACATACATACACACACATTTGCATACTTAAACAGACACACAGACACCAAGCGCAGTTATTAATTAAAGTTCATTGCTTCAGTAATTAGCAGCACTGGATAATACCAATATGTGACTTATTGCCCCCCCCAGGTTCACCTCTCCATCGAACTTTAATTGAATGAGCGACATTAAAAACTTCAGAGGCCATTTGGCAAGGCTGACTAAACAGTCGTAAACGCCAAAAGAAACACTTCAAGCAGGAACAAGAGGCCTCTCAAAAACCGTAAAAACTGTCCTCTTCCTTTACGTTTGCTCACGTTCGATACTTTGGGCTCTGAGTCTACCGAACAGATCCAAAACCTAAGTGAATTAACAGAAAGAAAATATTTTTGACTTAAGTTTCAAATATGCACCTTTTGTTAAAAGTGTATCGCAATCAAATCATCAACCCTACATTTATTGGACTGCTTTATATTCTACAGGTGCCTCTAACTCTACAAAGATACCCCCCACCTCTACTGGGTGCAAAAAAAAGAAAAGATTTTTATATACTTGGCAAGTTGCACGTAACTCTAGACCATAAACCCTCTTTTTAAAATGATTTTTGCACCATTTTATCTCTAAACACAATCAAATGTGCATAAGAGACAGTAAACAAGGCGATCGTGCAAAAATTATAGTGGCTATAATTTCTTGTCTTCAAATCTTATTCAAAGGCATGCACAAAATGGTACACACACACGCACGCACACACACACACACGCCACACTGTTTCTGCTGTGCCTTTGTGCTCCTTTAACCTTGAGGTCTGCAAGCGTCCAACTGTGATAATCTTTCAGACTGCCTTCATTACTGTTATAGGACACACACACACACACACACACACAGAGGCCAGCATCAAGGAAAAACACATACATTCAAGCCTCAGCACAAGCACACCAACACACACACAGTGTATGAGCACACTCACAGGCCTGTCAGAGGTGGAACGTTTAAAAGCCATCTTTTTTTTCTCACTATTGACTTGGATCAGTATTAGGCTCATCAGATAGTCAGGGCAGCACCATGTGTGTGTGTGTGTACGTGTGTGTGTGTTATTGGCTGTCCTCCCCCTAACTGGCTAGACGGACACAGCCTCCAGGAATGTCAAACCTCCAACCTGCATTCTGATGTGGGCACCCGCAGTCACTTGTACACCGTCGCCCACCATGCGTTAGTTACTTTATCAGCTTGTGTGCGTGTGTGTCTGTGTGTGTGCTATACCCGTCTACTGCACAGTTGCTTGATTGACAAGCCCTGGGCATTGTAGTAGACAGGTACAGAAACAAAGTGCAGCACAACAAAGTACACAAGTGTGCTGCAACTTCTGCAGCACATCACCATCTAATCAGTGTTTGCGGTTTGTGGTGATCAGGTGTGTGAATGTGAATTATCCACTTTAGAACATTTCTTGTGTTATTTTTATTTATGATTCATATGAAACTAAATACACCAAGTTTTGGAGAAAGTTCTGGATGACTAATTCATCTTTTATCAGTGTGTGTGTATGTGTGTGTGTGTGTGTGCCACTGTGTCATTACTAAAGTCATTACTACCAAATCAAAATGAAAGAAACCACAGCGTAATAACCTAGACACACAAAAAAAAGGCCATAAAGGCTTGTTGCATTAAAGCCAGACAAGTAAATGCATCAAGTATTCTTATAACTTTTTATTTAATTGAAAGTCAGAAAAACATTTTTGCCACCACATCAACCCCATTCTACATCTATGATCTTACAGCAGTACAAACATGGCAGGAAAACACGGCTAATTTTAATAAGGAGCATTTGGATCAGCACAGACTTCTGAAAACACGAATACTTTGTCTAATAAAGTGTCTCACTCTCTATTTTGTGAATTCTACTGACTCTGGTGCCACTAACATGAAAACCATGCATTCATGTAAGCGTGAACTCTTAAAGAAATAATTAAATAATCAAAGTCTCTGTTTAGACCTTTGGCTGACTTTATAGTGTTTTCAATCAAACATATACAATGATGAGCCACATTACTTCACTTAACTACTTAGGTTTCTCTTGTGCATGATTTAGGTCCTGTAAGCATAGTGGTGGGGCCTCCGTGCATTGAACTTGATTTACCAACGCATCCTACTGAGGTTCGTTTGGAACGAGAGCAACTATTTCTTCATCCATTGTGTGTCAGCATAGGGACTCTGACTGGTCTGCGGCTACATTAGCCCCATACCCACTGAGCTATGATCCAGAACCCTGTGTGTTCTGAAACCTGTCAACCATAACCAATATTACTTTTTCAATAGCTCTTCTGTGGGACCAAGCCAGGTGGGCTATATTGTATAATGGCCATAACCCTGTCCCTGGTTGTCCTTCCTTGAACCCCTTTTGATTGGTACTGAACCCTGCACACTGGGGACACTCCACAAGACCTGTTGCTGGTGATGCGCTGACCCAGTCCCTATTACAATTTGGCCCCTGTCTAAGGCAATCAGATCCCTAACCTTGACCATTTTTTCCTTATTCCAAACATCAACTTCAAAAGCTGATTGTTCACTTGCTGCCTAATGTACCAAGCCCCTTGACCACTGCAACGATATAATCAAATGTGATTCACTTGAATTGAATTTAAAAACAGTGCTCTGCTTTCTTTTTCACATTGTACACAGGAGTTCAACTTTTTTGGTACAACTGGGGTTGTACTAAGATTAATGTAACTTTTAAATGGATCCACGCAATGTCATTAAATCTCATCATAATCTCTGCAGGTTTGTCAGTGAACAGCATCTCGTGTTTAATTCTTTTATGGTAACATTCTTCACAACTTGATTGATGGGAAATTATGTTCTATTCATTCAATTCAATTCAACTTTCCACAAACATATCTTACAAAAAAACTGTAAATGTGTTCCCAGTATTTATGAGCAACACCAGTTAACCATTTCAAATATGATTTGAAATAGTAATACATGTTTTTACAAGCTCAATAAATGAAAGCGAAAAATAAGCCTGCTCACAATTCATGGTTATATTAAAAAAAAAAAAAAGAGTTCAAATTATGAAAAATAATTTTAAAAAGACACAAAACACAAGGTAATGACCTAGACAGTTACAATTGGAGAATCAGTCGAAAAAAAAAAAACTTGCTAGAGAACTGCTGTGAGCTTGGTGCCTCTGATGGGACTTTCTTCTCACTTTGGACCGAAGCAATTCCAATTATATTTTTTCCAACTTTGAAAGAAAAACCACTTCATCTTTACATCCACAAGAGAAAACAAATAATTGAATGCAAACGTTGTCACCTGGAGCCAATGGAGAAAATCCTAAGCCACCCAAGGCAAGTTGCTCCACCTTTGCAACAGCATTTCAAGCTTTGTAAAGCAATCTCTAAACAAAAGCGTGGAAAAATCGAAGATGATTGAAGCGAGGCAGTTCAGTGTACATGTATTTAGACACAAAATGCAAATCTTTTCTCAATGCCCCGACAGCATCCTTGGAGAGATTTAATTTTCCCTCAAGTGCCTCCCTCCCATCTCTTAGAAAAGTATGTCGTCGCTTTTGCACAAGGTTCCCCCACTCAGACGATGTGTCTCTCTTCAGTTGGAGTTCAAGTGTCTAATCTTCTGTGTCTCAAGGTCAGCCTCTGTATGCACTCTTAAGGGTCTTGATTCAAACAAATGAAACAAGAAAATTAATCGGAGGCAATGTATGTAATGAAGTGTTGAGGGTGTGTACGCGTGTGTGGCCATGTTTGTGCATGAATGCAAATTATTGTGTGTGTAGGTTTGTGTGTGTGTGTACATTTTGGCGGCAGTGCTCAGCTGCTCAGGTCCCAGGCCAAACCGGGTTCAGCGAGGGATGAAAGAAAAACATAAAAGATGGGGAGAGAAAAGGTAAAACAGGAGACCTATTGCTGTGCAGAGCTTAACATTGTTCTCTTAACCAAAGTTAAAACCCTGTGTGTGTGTTTATAACCAGATATTAGACTTTTGGATCAGATATGACATCGTTTGTTAAATAATATACTTAGGTTTACTTTCACAGTGACTGATATAGCTGTAGTCCCACTGGCTACAGCAATTTGCCCCACACTGCCAATTTAACCATCTACAGCCGTTTCAAGGTTGAACTAATCATTTTTCAAACTCAAACCCTGACAATAAAAAGTCTTTATATCCTCAACACTAGGATGTACAAGGTGAACACACAGAAGGAATAAGTGGGACATGATTGAGTAGTGAGTCAGTCTGTTTAGGCCGACTGAGGAATTAACAAATCACTCCCATTTTTTCCCCCATTACTGGAATACACACAATCCTCTGTTAAAACACTGTGTGTGTGTGTGTCTGTGTGTGTGTCTTTGCATGGCCATGCACTTTGATCCCTCTTAGCACAACTGTTGTACTGTAAAAATATGGTTGTAAAGAAAAAAGAATTAATGATTAAAGGAACCGAATTGCGACTATTAACTAATTTTTGTTGTGTTTATCTCTCTGGCATCAACTGTGATGTCTATGACAAACAAAATCATACAGACACACACATTGACACATACACATGCCGAGCTAACACTAGGTTTTCCCACATGTGCCGACTCCAGATGGCCTCAAAGAGACAACAGATACTGCCAAAGTTACACATACATATACACAAAGTAATGACCCACCCCTGAGACCACTCTAAACAGGTTTCATGCGTGGGATCAAAAACAAAGTATGAAAAAATCAAACACGGATGGCGGTGAAAGCTCACACCTCCCTTAGAGTAAGAGAAAAAATGGAAAGATCTTTGTGTTGGCATCAAAGTAATGCAAACAGCATTATTAGGGCAGCTTTGCACCAGACTCTCTCTACTTTGCACAAGCATGTTTAACCCCTAAAGGGCATTGGGTTCTTTTCGTTCTGTGCTCAGGTGCAGTTCAGCGTACTGTGCTCGGACACAGTTCAGTTGGAGCTGGGCACACTACATATCTAGTGTGACTGCTAATCATACCCGAGCATGGAAACTCCAATGCTTTGACGAAACAAAAAGTGTTTGTGTTCACATAAGCATCTCAGGGCACAGATCTTGACAGCAAAATGTGAGTGCAGGCTAGCGGTGGATGTTTAGACATCCAGTGGGAGTTTTATGTAGAGTCACTGTCAAGTCGAAAGATGCCAGTAGAGGTGGGTTTGGACAACTGATCAGGTTGCCTCTTTGGAGTTTTTCCAGGCATGTCCATGGTTTTGAAACCATGTCAGACATGGCCAGTGGTTGTGGAAAGGATGTAAATCCACAACCAAGTTATGATTATGACATACAGTTGTCACAAAATGAAGAAAACTAAAGCAATACTTGGCAGAAAGTTCAAATATAACCCTTGACTGAACTCACCTGCCTTTCACTATCTCTCTGCTCTGTTCTTTGCTACATTACTTCGAAAAAGAAAAATTCTTCAAGACATGCTGTCCCTCGCTAGAACCTGTAGTGAAATGACTTCTCCTTTGTAGGAGTGCACTGACCTTTCTGAGCTGGTAAAGCAGAGCAAACAGAAAATGACAGAGCTAATTGTTTTACCCCAGAGTCCATTCTATCTCTCTCATTCCTCTTTACCTCGACCAGTCCTTTCTATCATTTCTTCTAATTTCTCTCAATTACCATCTCCTTATGCTCTTCTCATGGATGTGAGTGAGTGTGTGTGTGTGTGTGTGTGTGTGTGTGTGTGACCTTCCTGAACTTTATGGCCATTTATGGAGATTAGATAAAGTTGGCTCTTGCATGACTCATTGGCATGCATTAAGCCAGAGTAGAACAACATACGCACACACATACAAACACACACACACGCATAAACAGATATGCACAAGAAGACCATCTTAAATCGTGGATATAGGACCAAATTAAAGGTAAAAGCGCTCTTGGTTTTCTTCTTTTGTGAGACATCATGTGTTTTTCAAAAAGCCATGTTCAGCGTCCTTTTCTCCTTCTCTAATGGATTTTTGATTTTTCCAGAGCATGCAACACAATTAGCTCATCTTCCTTTTTTATTAATGACACATTTACTCTTTTCTTTTTCCTCGCTGTTGTTTATTCTTGCACTAAATTGGAGAGCGAAGAGGTCTTAAAAGTGTGTGGCGTGTGTAGGTGTTTGGCAGTATTTGCAATTTGAATATGCTTAGGGCTCATTATTGTTGTTGTTTTATTTTTATTTTCATGAAACCTATAAATGTATCAGTGTTTATGTAAAGTAAACATCAAAACATAATAAAAAGAAAAACAATGGCACAAAATTAAAAGCACCAATCACATTTATAAAATAGCATTGCAGTCAAGACACAAATTAAAAAACAATACGTTTAAAAAACTGTGAGAGAGCCGGCAAATAATCAGCAGCTCCTGTGAATTTTTGTTTTGGTGTTAAAATAAATATTTATAAGTAGACTCCAACATTGGTTTCTTGTGGCAGGAAACATTTGGAACCCATCGAAATATGGGGACAGAATCAAGGTAAAATCAGTTTAGACCATTAGGGTAGATGCCATGCTCCTCTACATGGGTAATGGTAAAACACAGATATAGTAAGGACGGTTTTACATACAGTACATGAACACAAATGTGAGCACTGTGATCACACAAGGCTTACTTTCAACCACATCATTAGCCTGCTGGAGCACCACAGGACTTGCAAATTCAAGTGCAATTTGTGAGAGGCAATCGATACAATGACTGCATATCACAGGTATAACACAGTCCATCACACTGAATGTTGATGAGATACATACAGGAAAAAAAAAGAAAAGAAAGAAGCAAATGAAATAATTACAGGGAACACCAACCTCCATGTTCCCTGAATTGGTGCAACTGACACCTCCGTGGACTTTCCTCCCACTCAGAAGAAGAATGACGCATCAAGAGAGTCAAAGAAATAAAACATAAAATTTAAAACACTTATACAACCAACTTTGTTCTATCAAGTCTGTCAAAGCCATATTTATCTTGGCTACAACCGGTTTGTTACACTTATGCTTAATGGTGTATTTACAGTTTTTTTTCAAGGCTGGGCAATTAAGAAAATATACTAACTGTAAACTCTCATTCTGACAAGTATGATGTGATTGCTTAATAGGTGTTGGACACCTATTATGTCTATAGGTAGCTGAGTGACCAAAGAATGAAGTCAGGATCAAGGCATCGCAGGTTTTCCAAAAGAAAAATCAACGACATAAAAAAAATGTGAATGATCATACATCTAAGGGACCAAGTTTAAAGACGGGGGAATCCCAGTGCAGTGGCTATTTCAAACCTCATACCTATGTCTCAAAGAACAGGACGCAGTACAGATACGGCTTTTAATAGGGGCGCTGAAACATTTTGAACAGGTACAATAATAAGTGGATTGAATAAATGGTTCTATCATTTTGATAGCAACTTAACAAGCAGAAAAAAGCTTCTCCTATATGCTTTCAAGTCTTCCCACCTGTTTCCCACTTGCTCGACACAATGTCTCACTTGGCCTTCATTTTTAAGAGTTTGCCTTCATATGCTGCTTTATAATTCACCCTCCACTACTACCACTCATACCTGCATCCTTTGTTCCCTTTACTTTTATTCCTTGTTTCATTTTCACTTCTTGTCTTTCGTCATCCTTCATAGTACTTTTTTTTTTTTCACTACCAGGTGCAGCTCAGTCACTCTCTCACATAAAGCTCAGCTACACAGAAATCAACTGAGAAATTCAGACAAGGATACAGACACTCAAATGAAATCAAGCAGAGCCTCCCTCTGGGTCCATGTCCCGCTTCCTCGCCAGGCAGTACATGGCCATACTGCTGCCGTGCGATTGACGGACTTTCTGGCACTGAGTGGAAGAGCTACAGACACAAAATCTCTCTCAAGGAGCAGATGCTTGCTTCCTCTTGACATATGCCCCTCAGATAGAGCATGGTGGATGGGAAATGGAAGGCAAGGCAGGGGATATAAGGGGGGAGGAAAGGGGAGGATAAGGGTATTAATCTGGAGCAATTTTCAAAAAAAGAAAATAGGGCACAAAGTGAAGAGTATGAGTAGCAGGTTGTTTGATATGCTTATGTCTGTCACGCTAGTTATGCAGAGGCCCTTTCAAATACATAAAAGGATGCAGATTTTGTCTGAGGAATTAGAGAGCAGAGCACATAAAGTCAGAGAGTTTAAAACCGTGAGCAGAAGAGAGCCAGAGAGAAAAGGGAGCTTCTTCTCAGCTTAAGATGAGCAGATGGTGTGAATGAGGGGAGAGAGAGGACATACGATGGGATAACACTGGATGATGGGAGAGAGAACAGGGTGAGGGTATTTTGAGAAAGATTTGCCACATTTGTACGACATTGTATCCCACTGCATCATTTCTACACTTCAGATGTTTCTGACAGGCGACCAAACTACACCGGAAAAGAGTGCATCACCATATTTTACTCCACAGGGAGATGGTAATTAAAATGAGTGGTGGTCAGTGAAGATATGGAAAAATAACTCAGGTTACTAGTGGCTTTCGCTGCCTAAAAGCTATTGGCAGTGATATTTTGTTAGAAATGGACAATATTTAATAGATACCAAGAGTCACTTTAAATTGATTCGGATATTTTCGGGGCGACGAGGTTTTAATGCGTGAGGAACGTACATGAAATGAAGGGTCATGATCTGTATTTAGGATCAGAATGTTTCATCAGTGGCTGTTTTCAAAGACCTAACATTAAACTGGCCTTGGTGCTTCAGTCGCTCAAAGGAAGAGGAAATTGTAATAACCACATTTGTGTATGTTTGATTTGAAAGAGAGGGTCACCCAAATTACAAGCCCACCTGGGTAAAAAGGTGGTGGCAAAAGGTTTAGAAATAGGGCAGATTAAAACGACAATTACTGGGTGGGTATTTTTTCTTGCATCTTCTAAGCATCTCATAATTTTCCTAATGATTCACCCTCAGCAGTAATATTTCCTTGTTTTTGTCAAAGGTGCTCATTTGTCATTTACTTCGAGGTAAACATATAGCACAGGCATTACACGCATACTTGCACACAACCACTTCTAACGACCAATACTCGTGCAAGGTGAAATCTTTTCATTAAGGCAAACAAACAAGCAGAGAACACTTTGAGTGTCTTTCATTAATATGAGCAAGAATTTTAATTAACAGCTATTGATAAGCCTTGTCTGTCTTGAGGATATGTTTGTTTGCGACTATGTATACGTGTGTGGGTGCGTGACTGTGTATCTTAAAGACATACTTGTTATGCAGTCATTATACAGTGATCTTGATTTGTCAAGCGTGAAGAGGAGCGTCGCACATACACACTCCTACAGAGCAAGACATAAACACGGTGTGTTGACGGATTAGATGGGAGTTTTTAATCATCTTAATTAAGCTTAATTGTTATTTGTTGAATATGTGGCATTTATGAAGTTCACAAGGATACAAAAGCAGACTGAGCGACTAATTTAAATGAAAGAACTGTGTTTCATTACAAGAAGCAGAAGATGTTCAGTGACTGAGTGTTAACACACAAAACATTACTGTTACTGAAAGAGAGTATGTTGCCTATTTCTTCTGTGGCTGGCAATCAGTAGGAGTCTTCCTACAACAGTAATTACAGACCAAGAGCACATGCAAACACACACACACACCTGAGTACACTCACATGCCAGCTAAAGGCCACAGCACCGTGTGTCCCTGACACACACTCACTCCCACACATACACACACTGTTTTCTTAATTTAGTTGTTTTCAGTTTTCTCCTAGTTTTGTACTTCACTATCTGCAAGTTCACACCTTTGTGCAGCAAAAATGTGGAAGTAAGAAGGGTTTAAACTCTTTTTAGTGTCTTTTTTCTGTCCCTTTTCCTGTAGCAACAAACAGGTCAAACGCCTTAATGCTTTCCAGGTAAGACTGTCTGAACATTTGCTCAGACAGCCTTATTAAAATGATAATCCTTTAATGTCAAAGCTTTAAAATTTAAATTTAAATTAATTATGCTGCCCTATGTATGTCTAACCAAATAATTACAGATGTTTAAAGTGAGACTGCGTGTGGACAGATGTTGGGTAAAAAACGTGCAGTGGGCAGGTGTGTCTATACACACAGGACAGATGATGTGTGAGTTAGTGGTGTCTGTGTCTGTGTGTGTGTCTGTGTGTGTGTGTTTGTATGCATGTTAATTGTCTCAAGGAGGTATACAAGCCTTCATAAAACATTAATACAAACGCACACACACACATTTAGGAGGTTGGCAAAGTGTCACCTTACCCAGGTGGCGCACACACTCAAACACACATTTAGCGCTTTTAACACCTTGTAACAAAAGCCCCGATGACCCAGAAGACATCGCAGACAGATTGAAGATGGGAGGAAAGGAGGAGGAGGAGTGGAAGAAGTGGGAAGTGTTACCACGATGAGGTAGGAAGGCACACCTGTTATTAGCTTTTCTCCAGACGGTCGATCGGATGGAAGTTGGGACAGAGAGACCAAAGGAGGGACGGTGAGAAGGGTGAGGGGAAGACAGAAGGAGATCCTAGGAGAGAAAGTGAGAAACTGTCAGGCATTAATAATGAATGGCAGATCCTTAGAGACCATGTTCAGGCATTAATAATGAATATGACTCAGCTGGAGGGGGCAAGGAAACACACCAGCAGAATTTACCTGAGGAAACGACAAGAAAGGACTCTTGTGACATTTTTTAATAATTCTTATGGCTTGAAGCTCTGAGTTCCAATTCTTACGCGATGATACTTTTCTTTAAGCATCAATTATTTAAAAATTGTTCTTGTATCACGGCTGAATTTGTTTAATTTACACTTCCATAATATGTTACCAAATATCCTGTTATTTTCTGACCATCACAGGAAGAAAAGGAAGTTTCTGACAGGAAATACTCTCTCAAAATATATTGCATTACATAAAAAGGCAACTTTATTAAACATCACTGTAGATAAAAATGTCATCTTGCATTGCGTGACACACAAACACTGACAAAATAAACCAATGGTGTAAAATAACAGCGACTACTACAAAAATGGTAAAAAAAAGTATGAAACCATGCATATAACTATATTGCTGATCATATTGTGTTCAGCAATATGATGATCATTTGTACTAGATGCTTGAAATGGTCAATTTGATTCCCCTTTAGAGTCTGATTTAAAATGAGATGTGAGAAAGTTTCTTTTAGAGACATATGATCACGCTGCAACACTTTTAAAGGGCAGTGTGAAACCTTCAATTTAAGTAAAATTACAGAAAAGCAGTTTAAACGTTTTCAGTGAGACTGGGTATATGCCAAATCAGACAAAGCAGCATCTCCAAAATTTCTACATGAGAAGAGCAACAAGGAGAGGGCGTGAGCTAACTATCACTTACGAAGGCATTTACACACACACACACACACACACACACACAAATGTGAGTCAAAAGTACAGATGCTTCGACACAATATTTATGCACACTTACAGAGACGCACACACAAATTAGCACAGAGCTTGGTGTACTGCCAGTTCTTGATGACACTGAGAGGGGAAAAGAGCAAACACACACTTTCTGCTGCATTGTCCTGTTTCCTCTCTTCCTCTACGTCTGTTGCATCCTCTCATACTTGTTTAACACACTGACTCCCTCTTTGTGCATCTACACGCACCCAGGCAAATGAGTCGCACAAATGGGTGGCCTGATGGTGAATCACTGTCATTTAGCAACAAAGACCTCAGCTCATTGTCGCTTCATCCCTCTCTCCCCATCTCTCTTCATCTGCCTCTTTTTCTTTCTCTCTGTTTCTGGCCAATATGGGTGTGTAATCGCTGTTGATGTGATCACACACAAACACACAAAACCTCATGCACAACACACATACATGTGCATTACACACACAGTATGGGTGTATAATTACAGCAAGTGAAGCAGCACTAAGGAATAATTACAGAGGCTGGTTGCTGTTGTTGTTGTTATTTCCTACAAATAAACCAGTAGACAAACAAGATGTCGGGGTGAGCAGCAGGTCAAGCCATCTCTGTGGCTATGCTGTAACACAGTGCCACGTCCTGTACAGAGATGTGTCCTCTTTCACACTCTTGCTACTCTACTCTGACCGCACAAAGTGCTGTGCATACTGGCACCTGTATTTTGCACATGTGTCAATGCTCAGCATCCAATTCCAAACCCATAACCGTTAGTTTGCTGCTTGAACACCCTCGACTCTTCTGGTTTTAGGCTTGTGTTTGAGGCAAGGGGCTCTGTGCGGGCCATTCCAGTTTTTCTACACCAAAGTGAGGAAATCCTGACCCTTGCTTTGTGCATAATCAAAATAAAAGTGACAACTTCCAAATTTGTGGATACTAACGATATTAATAATATTGGATTCTTCAGAATGAGAAAATATTTTTGTTGGCAAAATATCAGGACTTGCAGTAAAAATAAATACATCTACAATCTTTCTCTATACTTAACTTGCTTAATTCAGTGTTTGTGTTGCCTAAACCTAAACACAAAAGAGACTCTGGAGTTGGGTCTGTGTCTTGTATGCAATTTGCTTTCCATTGCCAAATGTAGAACATTCATTCATTCAAATATTAAGTTCCATCATATCATTCACTCATTTCGTTTGCTTTAAACGTGTAGTCATGATGGCAGTTTAGAAACATAGAGATGTCATTGAGAAAGGTGGCATAGGAACACAGCACATGAAAAACAGCCCTACAGAATAAGGGGTCTTCACACACTTTTGGCCTGTATATTTGTGTATCCTTCCTCTCTCTCATTTATTAAGCCACCCCTGTCCCTTTCAGTGCTTTTGTGATTCTCTGTTTAGCATTTGATCTCTTTTTTCACTTCCTTCAAAGTCCACACTCTTTCCCACCCTGTCTCTCTCTCTATTGAGAGCTCACACACACACACACACACACACACACACAGACAGAGTGCCCAACGCAGTCACCTGCGCTGAAGGTAAATGGAGTGTGAGGTTTTACTGGAGCTGTGATTGCTGGGTACAGCTCAGGAGGAAGTAAGTGTTTGGTTTGTTTACGTGCTATCAGACAGCAGGTGGCGGAGTCAGCACACCGCCTCTTGACCTGCATCAGGGGGAGGGGTGGACTGAGGTGCACAGGCAGGAAGGGTGAGTAGGGGGTGGTGCACATAAAACTTCCGTCTGAACACCTCTCAAACTAATTCTGACAACAGGGAATATGACAGGCAAGGTGTTGACTGATGAACTGACTCAACAGTTGTCACACAGTCTCACCTAAAAGTAGACGCTGTAACAAATCGCAGTGCTGATATTCACAGATAACTATGTGTTTGAACATGTGTGTCAGTGCTGCAATTTTGCATGTGCACCAGTACCTGTCAAAGACTGCGTGTGTGTGTATGTGTGTGTGTGTGTGTGTGTGCGCGTGTGTGTGTGTGTGTGTGTGTGTGTGTGTGTGCGTAAAGCAACAAGGGAGGTGCGAGGTTGCGAGGGTTATCCCACTGTGTCAGAGAGAAAGAGAAGGGGGGGGGGGGGGGCTCTCTTGCATGTAGAAAAAAGAAGAGATGAAAAATGGCCGATAAACGAGTGCAGTACGAGGTGGCTTTGTTGTCCTGAGGGGCTGGGTTCACTGGCAGATGAAGAGCTAACTCTTAGAGAGAAATCGCAGCTTGGCACAGGTCTCTGTCTTTCATTTGTCTGCTTCTCTTGCTTTATTTCTCTTCCTAACCCTCAGTATTTCAGTTTCCTCTCTCTTTATGAAACCTTTTTTTCTTTTTCTTGCTGTTTGTCCATTCTCCCGCTGTTCCTTGTATTTCTCTATGCGTCCACTCTTTTCCTTCCCCTTCTCTTCATTCCCCCATTGCACCTTCTTAGGTGTTTTCACAGGTATATGCCTCTGTGTCCTGTTGGGGCTGGCACTCCATCCACTGAACGCCTAATGACAACCCTGTAAACCCACATACACAAACAACCTCACACAGTGAAAGCGGAGCTGATGGAACAAGGATAAAACTGAAGAAGTGTTGAGAAACAATTTGACTACAAATGTCAGAGCATGAGAAATCAGGGAATGAGTAAGTATTTTTTAAATGCTGGAAGAAATAACAAAATTACTATTGTAAGAACAAGGCAATGTGTAATTTTGAGCCTGACCTCATTGTCTTATGCACTGACGTGTCCCTCAGTACGGATTCTAATACCTAAACTTGGCATGTACTGTATTGATGACTACCTCCGTGTCAAGGCCAACAATAGCAGAGTAATAAATACCCAAATGTATCACCTTGACAGAAATCCTGTGGTTTTATCTCAAAATGGTGAAATCCTAGTGTAACTAATCTGCATGACCCGGTGTAGAGGATCAGTGCATCTCTATCTATATTCTGAAAAACTAATCTAAAGCAGGGAGAACTGGTTCAGTGTTGAAGAAGAATCACCTGGACTCCATACAAAATGATAAAACTAACTGAATAAAATGATAACATAGAAATTAGACAATGTTTTTTTCAATTTTAGCTCCATGTTATCTGGTCCAGTCAAGTGTGGGAAAGGCCCACGTTGACATGAGAATGAAGGACAGAAAACAGAAAAACACGAAACATCAATATTGATACGCATCTGTGTTGCATCACTTGATCTACACACGAGCAGAAAGAGGGGACATCATAATAGTAATTAAACATTTTACAGCATAAAATATCAAATAGAGAAATAATTTCCATTTTCCTTGCGGTCAAAAATGAACATCTGTAATGATGCTGGCATTGATGTGATCATTAAAGTCACAATCTTGAACACATTCCTCCTAGACATGTTTATTTCAGCTAGACTGAGCTTTATGGTATAATTATCTTGCTACTTTGGCTGATATTTGTGTGCGCACATGTACACGCATGCCTCTTGGTGTACGTATGTCTGCGCATTACTGTATTTAATACCCGAACAATTCTATTAACTTACCATTTTCTACTTTAAACATCTTGTTTGGTTACATTGGAGAACAGAACAGCCTAAGGCCTTTCCTTACGTGCTCAGTTAAAGGCGGGAGGTAAAACTCTGTAATTCAATTTCAATTAAAGGAGAGGGGAAGAGGAAGCTTTAATTGATTGTCGTTGTGCCAGAGTTGTGTATGTGTAGCCTGTGTGTGTGTGTGTCTCTCCTGAGACACACACACACACACGCAAATGTCCTACTTTTTCTTTGCTTGATTCTATTCAGCTTGTTACCAGTGTTTGTTGTTAAAGCATGGGGAGAGAGTGTATACCTAAAGGCTTTTTGCACATTTCAGATTACCACTCTTGGTATATATTTATTATTACATAAAATAACTAAAAAGTTTACCATACAGTTTGCATTTACTGTAGGTATTTCAGTATTAAGCTTTAGAATAAAATGTTATGTTAAAATTGTTATACAACCATGTACATCAGATAAAATATACCCAAAGGTGAATTAATTTTTATCTTTTGCAATTTTTAATGAACGAAAAAGTCAACAAACTGTTTGTTTAAGCTCTTTTCCCTGTGCAAAGCTTATTCTAATGTGCCAAAGGCTATCATTATAATACCCCGCACAAATATGGCCACATTATTACACTGAGCATAGTTTGATCCCCAAAGTGATGGCTACTCAAAAACGTCCTGAAACTCCGGCCCGCAATGCCTGCCTGTCACATCGCATACAAAATGACACGGGTCAATGAGTAGATGAGGAGGAGGGGGGGGAGGGGAAAAAACCCCCACAGAACTGCTTTCACAAAGTTTGTTTTTGTTCTTTGCTTTTCACTCTTTTTTTTCCTTTGTTTGTTTGTGTTAGGAATTCACATCCGGCATCTCCTCGTCCCTTGTCGTGCTTTTTTGGCTCTGCTGCAAGGTGTTAATGAAAGCATTTCAAGCAAACGTTGATTTTTGTTTCCATGGGGATCCAGAAGGCCTGACAATGTCACAGAGGCTTCGGCCAACAGACTGGTGGAAAACACTGCCGCCTTTCTCCCTCGTTTTATTCACACCGTGTCCATCTATTTCTCCTCAACTCTCCACTTCTGTTGCATCTTTCTTTACCTTTCATTATTTTTTCTCTCAGTTCATCATTCTTTATAGCTTTTGCATTTTTCTAACTAAGCCCACCCTCTTGTCTGATATTCCCTTTACCATTTGTTTTTTCTTTTCCTTCTTTTTCAACAACCCGTCAGCTTTGTTTTTCTTTTTTTTTCTCCACTTTTCTGTTTCTGATCCTTTCTCTCCTCACTCCCTTTCTTCTTTTGTTGTCATCTATGTGTGAAGAGCTGTGATAAATAAAGACAAACACAGCAGCGTGTGTGTGTATGTGTGTGTGTTTGTGCGTGTGCATCTAAGAGACGGACGCCAGCTCTCTGATAGCATTGTTACCCTCTCCACCTCTCCTCACTCCACTGCACATCCAGCTACAGGCTTTCTTCCCCCTCTCCATCCATCCAGGCCCTGAGCCAGGAAGGCAGCTTCGGGGCCAAGTCAGGCCAGGATGGAGGATTCACTGTGGAGCTGCAGGGGGCATCGGTGCTGTAGGATGAGGACCGGGGATCTAAGCCAAGCGCCAGACCCAAGACCCTGATCCGGCTTGCCAGCCGGCACACTGAAGGGCCTTCGTGGCTGGGCACAACATCTGGGCAAAAGGGGAGGTGGAGGCTGGAGGTGGAGGCTGGAGGTCTCAGCAGCGGTAATGGCAGTGGCTAGATTAAGACCTTCTCTTAGAATCAGCACAATGGAGGAGGTCTACAGCAGAGGTACACACATACATGCACACACACACAGAAGCAAATACACATGCGCACGGGCTCTATTCAGCTTCGTCCATGTTGCCCATCAGAGGCAGAAAAGCATGAATAAATACATGAGCAGTGCAGAGCTCCATAGGTCTGATAAAAATAAAGAAAAACACAAATGAATTACAGGAACTAAAAGAAAGAATAGTAAATTGAAAAAAAAAAAGGAACAGATGAATAATTTTGATGGTTTTGTACTACTGTAATTGTGATGGGGAAAAAAAAGGAAAGGAGGATGATGAATTATGAAAATCCTCCATGTCCCTGAGCTCAGGAAATGGAAAAGTTAAAGAGCCAAGTTTGGAAATTAATGGTGAAAATTAACTTTCAGAAGCCTCTGAATTATTGTAAAAGTACTATTAGACAGTGCTAACTGCTGTTGCTGGCAAAGGTGGCCTCTGTCTATTCACACATATTTTCTTTAAGTTTTACATAGATAAGAATAACTTGCAATAATAAATGGCAATACAATGTTTTAAGGACAAACTAAAAAGTAGTTCATTTCATTATCACTATCAAAACACCTGACTATTACAAATAATATTGAAACACGTGCACATGTGCAACATGTCTATCAACTTCAATATTATTACAGCTTCATCATACAGAATTTCTAGCTTTACAACTGTAGTTATTGTCGTATTTAGTGCTGGTTCTTTATTTCTGCAATTCAAACATACTGATCACAAAACTTGTTTGATTTAATAACTGCGTGTGAACAAAATGCGAAGAACCGTTGTAAATTCTCCACCACACCTGGTTTCTGGATACATTTTGTGCTTCAACAATGGCAAACAGCTGCACAACAAGCCTCAATTGTAGTCGTACAACATTTAGCTTAAAAATATCACAAAAATAACAAATAAAAATACATTATCCAAAGTTAAATAACATAAAGTTAAGTTAAGCATCCTCTAAACTGCGCCAAGTGGCATCTCCAAGCTACTGTGTGGAGTTGATTTTTAGTGGGTATTTCCACAAGCATTACTTGGAGTAGAAGTTTGAGGGATTTAGTTTGGAATTGTTAGGCTACCACTCAGACATAACCTCTTCCGAAGACTTTCAAAGCCTATTTCAGTTTGTGTTAAATGGCAGGCTCAACTGGCTTTCTATTTTTACATTCAGGATAGGAAAAATGACTGAGCCACTGTGTCCACAATGGTGAACAATGGACGGTACAGCTATACATGTGCACTACACAAACATTTAGCTTGATAGTTTTAAGACAAGGACAGCGTGTACTAAGCCAGCGGATTACCACATTTTCTCCGACACAAAGAAAAACTAAAATCAGCTATTCTGGTAAGGCATTAAAACAGGATTCTTAAAAAAAACTTCCATTTCAGAGAAGACATAGTATGCTTCAACTAACCTCTTGCCAGTTGTTACATTATCCAGAGCACTGCACACATCAATGCCCTTGCCTAATTTGTTCACACAATATGCAGCAATTTGCAGCATCTTTTCACAGATTATTCAAGGCATTATGAGAGTTGCAGCAGAAAGGAAAGTAGAGAAAAGCAAGCAAAGAGAGAAGATGATGTGTATCAAAGTTCACAAAGTATAAATAAACCCGTGAGGACACAGTGCCTGCCCAGTGCAACACACCATGTGTTGCTTTATTGAGCACTGTTCATTTTTCTTTGTGTCAGCTAATGTCCATGTTTTTGGCCACAGAGGAGAGTAGAGAAGCCTGGATACCTGGTAATATGTGCAATAAGACCTTTTTACCACCTCTTACCTCTTCACCTATACTATATGGTACTTCTGTAGTCAAAGTGTGTGTGTGTGTGTGTGTGCGTGCGTGTGTGTGTTTGCGTCACAGCTCTCAGAAAGGACCCTGGGACCCTCCTCGACAGTGAGAGCTTTTAGCTCTTCTTCGCTAATGTCCTGAATAATGGCATCTTGATGGAGAGACAGTAGACGGAAAAGAGAACGAGGAGAAAGAGAGAAAGGGGGAGGAAAAAAGAGACAGAGAAAAAGAGTGGAGAGGGAGGGAGGGGAGAGCCGGAGAAAGAAAGAGAAACCTCTGCATCCATCTGTCTTTACCTCCAGACCTCCATCAGAAGCAGCCTGTCATTATTCCCTCTCTCTGCCTCTCTATTTTCATTATTCCCTTTTTGTCTCTTTTTCAGCACGATGATGATCCACAGAGATTTTACTTTCTCCTGAAAAAAAGGCACATCTCGATGTGTGTCCATCTACAGGTAAGTCCTTTCAGAGGAGTGAACTTTTGGCGACACTGATGCATTATTAGGAAGAAAAGGGAACGTGCAATTTTAGGAAAATTAGCTGAAGCTACTACAAGTCCCTCGAGATCCAACATGGCCCTGTAGATGTTGGCTCCCACAAAAGCATCAATTCTACTGAGCCTTACAAGTTCGCCTTCTTTCTCCGTCCACACATATTATTGTAACATTTTTAATATTACATACAAGAAAAGCAAATTTGTGCCATGATCACTTTTAAACACCCAGAATTCGCTCCCCTTTTAGCCATTTTGAAATTTTCTTACAGCAGATACAGAAATTGTCAGATAAAACTGAGACAGTGTAAAAACAATAGTAAAACTATATGTACCAAAACTTCCTTTAAGAACTCACGTCAATGATGCTATATGCATGTCTTCTTCAGGCTATGGTTGAAACAGAAACGTGGAAGTGGAATAAAACTGTTTAAGACTTACAAGATAAACTGCTTCCTGTTTTGTGAACCAAAGAAAACACTTACCACAGCTTCAGATTTAACAGAAAAGCTTAGCATGTGCAGCTGCTGATAGGCTGCTGTGTATTTCACTTTGTCTTGTTCACAACACTCGTCCTACATGTTTCTTTTAGTCACTCGTCATGTTAAAATGCTATAAATGCACCTTTGAACTGCTACAAAGAATTAAGAATAAGAATTATTTTTATCCTTATCTCTTTTGGCAAAACACTATCTGCTTTGAATCAGAGTGTAAGCTGAAGGTGTAGAGAACCGTGCTGTTCGGCCTGGACCTGCATTTGTTTGGATTGGTCGCTGATTAAAAACCTCACTGGTGGCGTTTGGGCTGTAAGGTCACTCAGGGATGTCGGTGTTCAGATGCAGTGAGCAAACTGTACGGACAGTTCAGGGTGACTGACCGTGACCGAAACACGCACAGAAACACACATCAATGCCGCTCTCTCCTCTTTTTAACAGTTTCCACCTTCTTTTCACTGTTTCAATAATGCGAGCACATCAGCTGTGCATGTGTGTGTGTGTGTGCGTGTGTGTGCCTGAGCCTCATTCAATAAATAACATTCTCACACACTCAAACATTCGTGAGGGTCATCGCCACATCAAGCAAGCAAACACAGAGAGTTCAACTAGTTAAACATTAATATGTTTATTTTCTACTTATGACTCCACAAACCACTGCAAATATGTTTATTATTGTTTTAAGTAAGTGAAAGCACATAATGAGTGGGGACTAACACTTTCTTTGGGGATTTTTTTTCTGCAGTGGTCCTAATGTGCCTGTTAAGAGGCAATACCTCTCTTGAGAAAGGACAACACTCAAGTGTTTTCTAGTGTTTTCAATTTAGCAACTGGCTTCCTACTTTTTTTGGGGGGGGGGGGTTCTATAAATTATTACTATTTTTAACACCAAAACAGTCTGAAGCAAAATTAAATAGTGCACTCCAGCCTCCCCCCTTTTAGGGCGAGATAGGAGCATTGTTCAGGACATACAGCACACACACAAACCCCCACTCCCTCCTACAGCCATGAAACAGAAATGTTTTGCCCCGGAATATTTCAATAAGCTCATGAGCCACACTCCTTTCATAGAAGTTTGACTTTTATTGTCTCTTTTAAACGGCGCGCATTTTCTCCTCCTCCAGCTGTGCGCTCGGCTGCACGCAGATACATAAAGAGGAAATATTCACATTCACGACAAAGTTACCAAACTACAAAATGGCATCACCCGGGGCGCCGTCGCTCAAATAGGTCACAGCTTTTTCAATGGACTGTTACGTGAAAATAAAAGTGTTTGCATGCTTTACTGAAGCGAAGTTCACTTTCCGTGCCATTGGAAGAATGGGGCCTCTGCATGCATGGACAGCCTGCGCAGCACGGAACACACCTCTGTCTCCTCGGGGGAAAATTTCCCTGGACATCTCAGGATTCAAATACTCATTTTCTACAACTTAACCCGCACGCCATGGTTAAAGAGTCCTTTAATAACTGTTAAACTTCGAATAAATGCCGAATATTTCCGTGCGCTATTAAGTTATGTGGGGGGGATGCGTGTATTTTACAGTAATTAATCATGGAGGAATTTTATGTCAATTTGATAAACCTCGTTTAAAACACGATGAACGCATCGCTTCCTGGAAAATTGTTTCAGTCCAAATGGCTCTGGATTACAAACGGCCTCTATTTTATTGTGGAAAATATCATAAGGTTGCACACCTAGACTCGCGCACTGGCACAATGCCACATAAATATACACAGCAGATATCGCCAGATTTGCATGAATAGTCAGTCAGTCGGGTTCTCGGGCTAAATTATCTTGCAACTATTTTTTATGTACAAAAATGCTGACATTTTAAACTTCCAAGTTGATCATATATTTTCATTGGTTTATTCGAAAGGGGCAACATGAGAGCTCGTCTGCTTTATGTTTTCAGCCAGAAACAATTTAATATCCACAGTACGTGGTTATCCACCTGACAGAAAGCAAAAACAGAAACAGACACTTGCTGGATTGTTAGCAGGAACGTTTTCTTCGATGTATTTTTTCTGAACAACTTTCCAGAACCAGCTTTTGGCTTTTGTAAATCTGTACTGTTAGATTTTGATTTCATACAACTGTTGAACATTTGGGGATATACGCATCACCTGTCCCACAATAAAGATCTATGAAATTAACGTGTTTTTTTTTTTTTTTTTTTAACCTGCGCACTGAAAATAGAAAGTGGTGAAGAAGCGTCATCAGTGAGCCTTGACGCTGTAGGAACGTGTATAAACCAGCATAGCAATGCAGGAAACACACAGAGACACATTTTATTTTATCATCCCTCAGTCGATTTAAATAGATACCAGTATTTTTTCAGAAACTTTGACAAGTGAAGCCGATGTTGGTTCATGCAATAGAGCAAAATTCGGTGCAGGATTCAGTGCTGGGTTTTTACGCAGCATTTTTAATCCAAGGCCTCTGTGTGTGTGTGTGTGTGTGTGTGTGTGTGTGTGTGTGTGTGTGTGTGTGTGTGTGTGTGTGTGTGTTTAATAAGGACAGAAATAAATTGTTTGCGTGTTCGTGTGATTGATTTTCTATTTTTTTTCTTTTTATTGTCATTTCCGAGTCTTTAGAAGATTGGACAATGAGCTGAATTGATGGAAACGGAGAGACAAGCCTGCGCTCTGCCGAAGTGTTCAGGAGCAAAAACATTGACTCCCAGTCAGATCTATTATTACCAGACCCCATCAGAAATACTATGTTTTCTTTTTGAAATTTCACCAACTTTCTTTGCCTGAAAGAGCTCAGGGCAGAGCCGCACTCTTTTTTTCCTTTTGCAAGCACAACACTGCAGAGGAATAAAAGCACAAAATGTGTTTGTTTTATTAGTTTGGCTTCCACTGGGTATGGGAGAGGAGGAAGAATGAAAAGAAACAGATCTTAAATAATTAAAGCCTGTATTTATTCTCAGCGCACCTGCACATACGCATGCGGCTGTTGTAGAAGCGCTGCAAAACGCGTGCGAACGTTGACAGTGGCTCTGAAACAAAAACTTTAAGTTACTTTTATTAAATGACAAAAGTCGGGAAGTAGGACACACATTAAATTTACCACTTTGATCTGGATTTTCAAACTGGGGTATGACCGCCCTGTGGTCAACAATTAAAAGAATTTAATAAAAAAAAAAGTTAAATCGGAAAACGGAAAAGGGACAAGTGTTGTCTCAAACTGCCTAGAAATGGATTCTACCGAGATTGTTTTGCAGCTTCTCCGCAAATGAAAAAGGTTGAAACTGACTTTCAGTTTACCCTCCGCAGTCTCCTGCGCTCCTCTATCCTCTCTCTCTGCACTGGCTGCGCGCTGTTTTCGTGGGGTCCTTATAAATAAAATCCAGCGTCCCCGGTTCCTCTTCCTTATTGGTCAGGTGGAGCCGTTACCTCACTCCGGGGCCAGTGACGCAGCGTCTTCGCGTATCCTTCATGTGCGTCTCTTCTTGTGTCTTACTGAGAGTCTTGCAGTCAGTCAGAGGGAGAAAACGGGATTCGCGACGACCCGTGAGTGTCTGGCGGACCGGGTGCGCTCGATACTAAACACTTCCCATTCCGGGGGGAGAGCGGCGCGCAAGAGCAAGCTTGTCTCTCGCTTTCTCTCGCTCTCTCTTTCTTTCACTGTGAGCTTATCCCCTCTCTCTCCCGCCCGCACACAAACACACACACACTCACGCCCGCGCGCACGCACGCTCTGCATACGTCTCCACTTTGCCGTAGTAAATTACGGCATTGATCTCAAAGGCAAGTCCGGATCTGTCTCTTGTGCTCGCCCTTTCTTCGACGGAGCGACTTGGAGAAACGCTCGAAAGAGACGTAAGTACAAACACTTCACATTTATTCTAGTGATTATTGTCACTCATGTGCTGATATATATTGTGGTGTAGGCCCTTGTGTGTGTTCCTGTGTGTGTGTGTGATTTGTCCGATCGCATCGTGTTTGTACTCGGTGTAACTAAACTTCCAATGATAGTCCACGGAGCCGGTCCATCCCCGTGACACACCGCGGATCCCGATGGTTTAGTTTAATTTTGGAGCATAACTGTTTCTGATCTTACTGAATCCATGCGCCTTATAGTCTCACTTTGCTCGTGGCTCGTTTCAAATTAAAATGCGCTTTTGTTCACCGCCTGCTGCCGTGCTTTACTTTGGTTGTGGAGATTGCAGACCTGAAACTTATGGATGGATGTACGCACCTGCTTTTGGATTCCGTGGTAGCTTTGAATCGGCTGGTGATTAAAATCTTCAAAGCGGATGATCGTTTCTCAAATTCTAATAAATGTAGGGCTCTCACGGTTGATGTCTTAGATTTATTGTTTTTTTGGTCATGTATTTTAGGCTTGCTTACAGGCAGATTACTGACATTTCAGTCGGACTTCAGTCAGTCTTCTCCAGCTCAACACTACTTTACAAAACTTTATGATCGCTGTAATAGAGGAATAAAGTGCGTGTCAAGATGGAAAGGTTTGCGGTATCCACCTCCAGCAGTAGATCCTGTCCTGTCATTATCGTGGACTAATTGTTGTGTGAGGAATGACAAACATCTGTGTGTATTTCCCGTTCATACCAACGTGGGTAAAAGGCACCGCTAGTGTTTTCTGTCAGTCTCTGGTCAGCGGTGCTCTCCGCTCACACCGCACACAGCTTGCTGCGGCGGCAGGTAGTGAGGGGTTTCCACAACAGACTTAAGATTAACTTTTTTTTTCACCTTATTTAAAAAAAACATCTGATTATTCTGAGAGAAAGGAGAAGCAAATTGCGAGTGTGAAACTTCTAACCTATTACAAAGGCTTTTATTTCAAAAAGCATCTTGACCCCATTTTCCATTTGTGGTATAATAAGCGAAAAATTTTAAATAAGTCTAAACATCTAGATAAGGTATCAAATATTACCGTAGTTTAAGCGAATGAGTTGGCCCAAGACATCCTCATGTAAAAAAACGATGAGCCACCAAACGTTTGCCTTCATTTACAGTTACTGATCACTTACTTCTCATTTCAGTTCTCAATTGCAGTTATTCCTGCTCCTCAAATTCACATTGAAACAAAAGTTTCTGTTCTGATGCGGAAACCAAACACACACACACACACACACACACACACACACACACACACACACACACACACACACACACACACTCTCTCACATCTCCTTTCAACGCTCACCTTTAACAGAGGCTCAACTGAGCAAAAAGGCATTTCTGTTGAAACATGTCCACAACAACCCACTGTCTTTCTGCTGCTACCATAGTGGTAGTTCTAAGTTTAACTTTGGGTTTTTGTACAGCAATGACGCCAATGCTCACAGAAAGTGTGATGGAGGAATTTCCACATCATTGGTTTGTGTTCTATTCATGTAAACAGGAATCAATGGCTGTTTTTACAATGACACATCCTCGATTTGACCTCAGGCACAGAAAGCTATGTTTTCAAGCTCTTTGAACTCCACTAATCTAAACTGTCTCTCACTCTAGTGTGTGTGTGTGTGTGTGTGTGCCAGACCTCTGCCCAGAGTAATGCTGAAGAACCAATATTGCAAACAGTCAGCAATGTGTGCATGCATGCATGGGGTGTCCGTGTGAGTGTCTATTTGGGTCATTGCCGGACACTGTGCTGAGTGGGATGACTTTTTTTTTGCACACCTCTTGTCTGCAGCACTGGAACTTGGAGTCACATTCAATCTAACCCTTCACCCTTGCTTGGAAAGAATTTAATTTGGTAATGGCCCCGCAGGAACACAACAGGGTCAGCTTTGTCGGCTGTTGTTGGCTATTGCAAAACCCTCTCGTTTGTGTCCTTGATTCAATCTGAATGTGTGTCAGAGCACGTTCACATTTTATGTCTGTTTTTTGGTTGGTTTTTTTTGTAGCGCTACAGTGAGCGTTTTTATCATTTTAACAATGGAAAGTGAACTGCTTAGCTCTTATGAGCTGTTGTAGGAAGCTGCTTTAATTTGTGAAACATTTCCCTAGACTCGAACCCTGAAATCACATGCAAATCTTGCAAACAGCTAATGTGGAAACTGCCCAGTGCCATATGAAGACACACGTGCGAGTAGATGTTAACTTGCACCGTTCACCTGTCTCGATATGGCCAGGGCTGCTTTTCTTAAATGTATTAGAATTATTCTAATTTTATGTGCTCCTTGAGCACAATGAAGAGGGAAAGCACTATTAAAAAAGTTTACATTTTCAGATTTCTTCTTTCACTGCCACCACAGGTGTTTCACGCACCTTATGTTAGACTGAATGTATTCATTTATGACGAATAAGAAAACTAACTCTGAGCATATGAAGTCGGTTGAGAACGTGTCCAACTGGAAACATCTATAAGAGTTTAACGGGTCTCGTCAAATTAAAATACCCCAAGTCCAATGATATGTTTTGAAGAATGTAAGATAAGTACAGACTTCTTCTAAACCATATAAAAAAAGAAAGAGGGAAAAACTAACAAAAATAAGGGTAGAAAAACCCTCATTTTCATTTGAGAGCTGAGTCTAGTCCGTCTGGCAATGAGAGAGCATGTCGATTTTTCACAGCTCCTCACAAGATGCAGAAATCAAGGTTAGTCCTCAGGGGAGGAGGAGGAAATGGGAAAGTATTCTGGTTACAATAGGCAGGTGTTACTTCTCTGTAGGAATATCTCCTTGAACTATTTTAAAGAGTGTGTTTTTCTCACCGTGCTTCCCCCGCCTTCTGGTCAAGAAGCGTGTTTTTCTCAACGTGTTGCCTTGAGTCGTGTGAACTTTTTACGGTGGTCACGCTCTTTGTCAAAAGTCATCTATTCTGTTTGAGCGCTCAAAAGAAAGAAATCATAGATTATCCAAAGTCATCTAATATTTTCTTCTAGCTGTAAGACATTTGATATTCCATGATAGAATTCTATCCATGGTACTAAAAGCCTAAAGAATAACAATAAACTAATTTTCAAGGTAGAGCTTTTAGTAATATATTAAACTTTTATCTCAGCAAGACCAGCTATACTATTCAAATTAACCACAATTTAGGTACAGATCTCGACTTTAAACCACTAATAAAATAACCAACTCCACTCTCGTCACATTGCAAACATTTAGTTAAATGATGAAAATCAAACTTTCGGCGCAAAAACTTGAATAAAGTATGTGAAGTAATTTTGTGTGTTGTCAACAGGTGAATCTCATCGTGTGTGCGTCTGTGAGGACCGCTGGCCATGTCCGTTTAGCTGCCCTGCGTGATGCCTGATCATGACAGTAACACCCTCCTAACAAGACAGACCAAGCGGCGACGCGTAGACATTGGGGTGAAAAGGACTGTGGGTAGCGCGATATTCCACCGCGCCAGGGAGAGCCTGCTCGACAGCATGAACCAATCGCACGGCCCTGATCAGGACGGAGACTGCTCGTTGGTCAGTCATGGCCACGGGGGTACTAATAGTGATGGAGAAAAGTCAAATGTTTTGAGGAAATTGCTGAAGAGGGCCAACTCATACGAAGACGCCATAATGCCTTTTCCCGGTGCAACCATCATCTCCCAGCTACTGAAGAATAACATGGGAAAGAATGGAGGGAGTGACTCAGGCTTTCAGGTATATAGCATATTAATCAAATCTCAAATCTGATTTCATTTTTTAAATCAGTTAATGCTTTAAGCCAACATTTATTTGCCAATTCAATGAACCAAATAAACCACTAAACAGTTTTTATTCCTTATCTATGAAATCGTGGATTCAGATTGTTCAGTCTTTAAAAAGGAATCCTTCTGTCTTCCATCACAGACCAGTGGCGCACTGTCCAGCGGAGGCTCCGAGATCCAGGGTGAGGAGGCCTGCAGCAACTCCTCACGCGACAGCCCATCTGACTGCCTCTCTCCAGGCCCTCCTCATCCCCCTCCATCTTCCTCCTCCTCTTTTGGGCGGCCACCACCTCCTTCAAACCTCAATTCTCACGCTTCCTCTCAACCCCTCTCCCTCTCCACCTTCGACTTGGACAGGCTGTCAGACGAGCACCTTCGTGCCAAACGTGCCCGCGTGGAAAACATCATCCGCGGCATGAGTCACTCACCGCTTGTCCGGCCCAACGCTGGGGACCACAGCCAAGAAAGCAGCCACGAGAATGAGAACAGCGCAAACAGCAGTAATGACCACCGAGGAGATGGCAAAAGCCACAACCACAGTCGGAGCGACTGTCCTTCCTCTCTCCTGAGCTCTCCAGGTTCACGCGGTGGTGTGGTCAGTGTTGGCGAAGTTTACAGAGAGAATAAGAGAAAGCAACGCCTGCCACAACAGCAACACAGCTTCACACAGCTAGTGTGTTCCAGGCAGGAGCAGAGACAGGAAGAAAGAAGGCAGCTTAAATTGCAGCTGGAAGACATGCAGGTTGGTAGGAAATCAGACCAGGAGCCAACCTTTTACACGGACACTTACATATATATGGACAGCTATAAAAAAAACAAAAACAATAACCACCATTCCTCTAATATGTATTTGTATTTAGTGCTATTAAAAAAGCTGCCTGTCCACCAAGTTGGTTGCAATATGATCGTGTACTATTTTAATTTCTCTTTTACATTTTCTCCTGATATTTAAAGTGATGTTGTTATAACAGCTTCAGAAAACATCCTTGACATTTTCTGTCCTCTGTTACACAGAAACAGCTGCGTCAGCTCCAGGAGAAGTTCTACCAGATTTACGACTCAGAGACTGAAGAAGAGGAGGAGACAGGTGAGAATGGAGACGCGGACAGAGGTGGAGATAGAGAAGAGGACGGCAATTTGTCAGAGGACAGTATCCGTTCTGATGGCCTAGAGGAGAGGCACAGAGACAGAGGGCGACATAGACATGATGAACTTTCTGAGCTCGACCCGGGGCTGTTCCTGGACCGGGCCCGTGCCCTCCTCCGAGAACAGGCCCTGATAGATGGAGAAATGGAGGAGGATGTGGATGGCAGAGAGGAGGAAGAAAGAAGTGGAGAAAGGGTGATAAAGAGGAGAGGAGGAGGAGCAGCAGGAGGAGGAGGAAGACAGTTAGCAGAGACCCTGAAGCAGGAGCTGAACTGTGCCGTGTCGCAGGTGGTCGACACCGTCGTCAAGGGCTTCTCTTCACCCAAGCAGGCTGTCAGTCACCACCATGGCTGCCACAGCAGCACACCGGCTGCACCCTCCTCTTCCTCCAACTCATCCTCCTCATGTCCTCCACCCTTTGGTCCCCTCCCGTCCCTTACCCCAGACTCACGCTTTGGTGGTGGCGCCCTGGCCCTCAGCCTAAACGGCGATGGCAGTCCCACCTCTAACTACCACTCCTCCAACCAAAGGCTGCACTGCTTCAGTGATGTAATTGTCCCGAGCCCGCTGGATTCATTTGGTGGTTTGAGTGGTAGACTGAGTGGTGTGCCAACACCCAATGACCAAACAGAGGCACTGCCGCTGGTGGTGCGCAAAAGTGGTGTAGGGGGTGCAGGAGAAAACACCAACCCCTCTCTTCCACCTCCTCCTCCTCCTCATCATCCCTCACTCCATCCTTCTCCTCTCACGGCCTCGCTCGGGTTCAGTCCACCATCATTTCGCCACCCGTTCCCTATTCCCCTTATGGGTTATCCATTTCAAGGCCCTCTGGGGTCACACGGGGGTGGACCCGGCTACCCTCCAGGGCCCAAAGACCACCATCGGTCCTCCCCAGATTCCATGGACATGAACCGGGAAAGTGTCAGCCTCCGGACCAAAATGGCCTCCCTGGGAGGTGGCCATCTAAGCCACCACCACCACCACCACCACCACCATAGGCAGAGCTCCCCGAGCCAGCATGGGCCAGAAGGTCTGTCCCTATCCCTCATCAAGTCTGAGTGTGGAGACCAAGACATGGCTGACATATCACCCTACTCAAGCAGTACTGTATCCTTCTGGCTTTAAACATTTTTACTTGAGTGTGAGTGACTGTGTTTTCTTAAACCTTCAAATGCTTTAAACTTTCAGGATGAAATCAATCTTAGTTTGTTTCACATTCTTCCTTGTGATTAGTCATTTGACTAATTAATCAACTGTAACAAATTCATTTTTTTCAGTGCTATATACAAATGAAAGCATGTTGTATGAAGCTGAAACACACTCTTATCAAAAATTGATGTTTAACATGTTCAGTGGTTAAATTTATATCGTTACTTCATAACAATCATGTTCTAATGCAAACACACTAAGACGTCTTACAAGCAACAGCAACAGGCCCTAATCACAGAACGTCTGTAATATCAATTAATTTGCATTAATTGGCTCCAGAGCTAACCTTCTCCTTTCCTCGCTGAGGGGGAAGATGAAACAGGGTGCACCGGGTCTTGCAAGAGGGGAAAGATTAAACAGGTCGCACGCTGCTCTCTCGAGCTCTTTTAAGTCTGTGCAGCAGGTTGTGGTGTTTAAAGGTGCTGAGAAAGGCTTGTGAGCTCCCTCTTCAAAACTAACACACTCTGTTCCCACTGTCTGACACACTCTTGTGCTCTTTCATCAGAAAGACTTTGTACATAAACGCTCAAAGCAAATCATATTTCAGTGTCTGTGTGTGTGTGTGTGTGTGTATGTGTTTATAAGCTTGTGTGTGTGAAGGGGGTGTGGGGTAATACCTTGTACATAGGAGCTCAAAGCTAATCATATTTCAAAGAGCAGAAAAAGAGGAACAGGTGAATGCTTGGTCTCATTGACGGAAGCTTTCTAATTGTGTGTTTCAAGGTTTGTGTGTGTTCGTGGACACACATAGGGAAAAGCGTGAAGATTAAAATATACATACTGGTTTGCTCTTTACAGTTTAGCTAGTTGACCCCCCCCCATTGTTAATCGCTCCTACACCTTTTCCTTTGTTGGCCCACGGTCTCAGTTGCTCGGCAGCTGTGTATGTTTTGCTTCCTTACATGCTCGCACACACACACACACACACTTTTTCATGGCGTGTGCGTGTGGACAGGTGTTGGCAGGTAGTCGTTTATCTTTTCGTTCCTAACCTTTTGGAGGGCTTCTCCGGCACGCACGCACGCACAGTTTAACTGCATACAAACAGGTGTGTGTGCGCACACACACACGCACGTTTGAAGAACAAAGTGAAAAGAAAAATCAGACTTTGAACCTGACAAACAGGAACTTCTTACAGCTGTGACAAGGATTTGATCACAGTGTCATCTTCAAAGACAATTTAGATGTTGCTTTAATTAAATAAAGAAATATTTGACACATCTCTTGATCCGGCTGAGCCTTTACATTCTAAAATGCCTTTTCATTTATTTGTAAAGAAAAAACAATCATTGGACATTAGTATTTCAAAGGTACAGCACTTTCATATTTAATTTTTATATTATGTTGGGATAAATATAGACATAATAATAATTCCAATAACTGTTCAAGTAATTTGTCAAGTCAAAATCTTTAAAGTAGGGGGTTTAAAGTAGGTACGCTACTTTAAACCCCAATCCCCCAAATCAAGAGTTACAATTAAGACAAACAATTTAAATTCAGCATTACACTTCTCTGGTAATATTGTTATCTCAGATGTTCCTTCCAATTAGAAATTGTAGGCAGAAGTTCTCCTTAACTTCTTAGTAACTCAGATTTTTTTTGAGGATCATCGCTTCTTTTTTTTACAGATATTAACATTTTTTGTAAGTTAGAAAGTAAATCGTTGCCAGTTAGCGGTACATTCAAAGGTACACAGAAACAGGAACGGCTCATAGTTAATTTACCGTACTCGGTTTTAAAACAATTTATACAATTATAGGCTAAAAAGGGAGCTATTGATGCTCACGTTAGTCAATCAATAGTTCAAATGTGAAACACACAGATGTAAAAACACACAGTCTCCCAGGTCTGTGTATCTTTTATCCTTTGTACAGAGCTGAGCAGATGTCCCCCATTCACTTATGAATTTATCTCCCCTCCCCCCTTCTCTTCTCAATCCACCCCCTATTCTCACACACACACACACACCTGGCAGTAAGGTCAAGTTACAGCTGATACAGTGAGCCTTGCACAAAATACACACACACACACACACACACACACACACACACACACACACACACACACACACACACACACACACACACACACAGGTGCATCAGGATGGACACACACCAATAGGAAAGATGGAGGAAGAGAAAGATGAGTGGAAAAAAAGAACATCCCAAAATGCATTGTTATTCACTTACTCACTTAGCTACTGTTACACAAACACACACACAAAGCATTCGACTTCTATTCATTATGATATTGCTTCCCAGTGTTTACTCTGTGGTGTGTGTGTGTGCGATTTTGCTCATGTGCTATAGTGTGTGCATGTAACTACAGAAAACAAGACGGGCTGCAAAATAAGTCAATAATGTATTATATGATGGAAACACACACACACACACACACACACACACAGAGGGACAGGTTGGTATGAATGTTAACTAGGTGATGGTGTTGTTGTCCAGTGACCTTACGTATCTGCTGCTAAATGAATGATGGATGACAACTGAGGCAGAGTAAACAGTGTCGTGGCATCGTGCTAATTTATAGTCAGGTTACTCTTCTTGTGTTGTAGTAGCTGTTAGTACATTTCACTTTTAGGAAAACAGTAAACTACAATTGTTTTTAATGATACTATTGAAAATTAAATGGAAACAAATTCAGCCTATATATATTTTTAATTTGACTTCATAAGTGCCACTATGCACTAGTCCCACCTGTTAAGAGGCACAGTTGCACTTTCTGGCTCATGAATATCACTGTTTGCATTAGAACATTAATTCATTAGAACAAATTTCCTGTACTTAAGCTACTCTTCCTTTCTATTTCTTAGCACTGTTTTCACTTTCTATCTTTCCTTTTTTTCTAAAATGCTGATCCTACTCTCTCTCTTTCCAGTCATATAGGGCCCCTGGGGTTTCTGTACGTGTGTGTGTGTGTGTGTGTGTGTATGTGTGTGTGCTAATTGACCTTGCAGGGGGTTCCATTGATTGCCTCATCTTCTCTGATAGATTATAGAGCTGTTAATGTGGTGGGGAAATGGCAGCATGGTGGGGCACAGCTGTTGACACACACACACACACACACACACACACCCTTTGCAACCAGGGCCTCTACAATTATTATTTTCCTTGTTGAGATGGGGGGAGAGACACTGGAGCTGCAGAGTCCGTGAGATGAAGGAGTGAATCTGGGATTTGATCCAGCGGGTGCATGTTCTAACCAAAGAACTGGGTTTTTCTGTTTTATACCTTTGAATTCTGTGGCTGCATTTTACGGTAAAGGTTGGTCTTTGGGAGCGGACAAAGTTCCTTGGGCTTGTGGGCCATTTGTACAAGAGTCCTTTCATGGTTGACAACATGAAAGTTAGAGACTTTACCTAGCTGGCTTGAAAGCTATAAAAATTACTTGCAGAAAAATTTCTCTTGACTTCGCAGATTCAAATTCTGTCTAGTCTAGAGATATTATGAGATGCTTATGGGTACTATAAATTATGCTAAAACTGCTTCATAGGGGTCTCTCCCATCATGCAATTTTTGAGAGGCACAGTTCACCAAAGACTGGTATTGTTTTCCTGAGCTTACTGTAGTTCTTCTATCCAACGCTATGTTCCACAGCAATACTTTTTTTGTAGTAATATCAGATGATCAATCATTTTTAAACTACTTAGGAATTACTTGACTTAGTGTCCTCATGAAACACTGCTGCGTTGCTTGCTGGTTCCTTAACATTTTATTCAGATTCAAGAGGGCTTGTCTCCCAACCACCTAAAGAAAGCCAAGCTGATGTTCTTTTACACCCGTTATCCTTCCTCCAACATGCTCAAAATGTTCTTTTCCGACGTCAAGGTAAGTCTTTTCTTCCTTCTAATGTTGCTTTTATTTACCTCTTATCACTGTTTTCTTCTTATTCTACTTTTCTCTTTTATGCTCTGTCACATTCGAGTATCTCTTTTGAGCCCTTTTTTTTCTACTTTACATCAATGGTTGTTTTGTTTTCACTCTGACTTCAGAGTACTTATTTCTTTAGAAACTGGAAGATATAGAAGTTTTAACATTAACCTGATAAATTTTGTGCAGGAAAAAAATGTGGGTAAAATTCACAGTATGCATGTATTGTAAAGAGACTAAAGAGAGGGCAGGAACTCATAATTGATACCCTGGCTTTAATAGAGAAGCCAGCCAGTCAGAGTCTGGCAAAGCATTGATTTTAAAAAAAATCACATCAATGTGTTTTCCAATACTAATGCAGATGGGGAAGATGCAACTGGTGGGAGCTGGTTGTTAGATTTGGTTATAGTTTTTTATTTTGACTGACTTTCACTGTTAACCTCACACTCAGCTGGGTGATGTTTGTGCATTTTGTATTTGTGTTTGTGTGTTTATTCCGTTACTCTGTGTGTGTGTGTGTGTGTGTGTGTGTGTGTCTATGTGTGAGACCCTATAGCGCAGATGGGTGCTGCAGTCTGTCGCATTTTTGTAGCATAATTAGAGTTTCTGGCCTTAATCGGCCTGGTTTTGTAGAGGAGGGTGATAACCCCCACTTTCCCTCTCACACACATACATAGTGCAACCCCCCACAAAACACCCCCCCCCCCAACACATACACCCTGACCTCAACCCCCAATATCCCCTTCATCATAAACCAACACTCCTAAGGTTTGCATTCCTCTGCAAGTGAACAAAAAAAGCATCTACATTTTTATAGAGAACGTATTTAAATAAATGAGGTGCTATACATTTATTTAAAGAAAGTTGCAAGGAGCTGTTTTGGGTGGATGGTGGTCATACAGAAGACTGCTTACCCACACACACACCGACACGCAGCACTTTTACTGATGTAAAATTAGAAGTTATAAAAATCGACACAAAACTGACAATGACAGTATAGGCCGAGAAAACAAAGGAAAGTAAGGAAAACCAATAAATGCAACTCAACGAGTTAAAATGAGTTAGAAGGAAAAGAAGATGATGTGCGTGTGCATGCAAATGCGTTTGCATGCTGGAGTGTTTTGAGTAAATGACAGAGGGTCTGTGGGGGGAGGGGGACAAACAAATGACAGGGATAACAACAGAACAACAGCTTTAAAACAAAGACAATGATTGTTTTGTGTTTACAGGCTGCTACGTGTTTTGCAAAGGAGCATACGGCTCCTCAATGGATTCGGGACACTATTCAAATGAGCAACCACACACACACACACACACACACACACACGCACACACCAGCTGCCCTTTGGCTCATATCTGTGGTGACCACTTCCTCGTGGCAGCGCCACATCCTCATCAGCTGCCATGGCAACAAGGGTCGCTGGGACTCCAGGTTGCTAGGCAAACACAAGGTTGCTAAGCCTACCTGCTCGCAGTATGTGTGACTCAGATTGGTCATTAACTGGGAGTCCATTAAGTGATAAAATCGGGCATCATAGAACCTAGTGTTTATTGTTATTGGGACAATAAAGGGAGAAGCTGTTTCACTTTGTCAACCTATACCATAAAATCTAAATAACTAACATGTTTAAAACTTTAAAAAAACAAATCAGTTTTGTTACCTGAGGTGAGATTGGTCTTCCTATGTAACATCATTTTGAGGGCAGTGAATGTACTTAAGTGCAGATGTATACAGATGTTCTTCCAAATTTTCTGATGGCTAAAAAATTATATCTAATAACCTGTGAATCTAAGCAATAAGGGATGGGCTACTAATCTCATTTAAAATGATTATATCACCAAATTCAAATTCACTTAATTTGAAGGAGCCTTGTTAATGTTCAGTTTGGTGAAAAAAACAACACAAAAACAATGTAAAACTGTGATACTTTCCATTATCAGCTTACTTTCCCTACTGCTTAAATATGCTAAATATGCTTAAAATGCACAGTTGTATTGGGATTTAATTGGAAAAATGATTAAATTCAGACTAATGAGTTAATGCATAGGCTCAGTTTATCTTGTGAAGATTGATATTAGCTTTTAAAAGTAATCTACTCTCTAATCTATCGGTTTATCTCCAAACTGATGGGATTTAGACTGTGAGATGTTTGTAGTTCTCTGTTCCGCCACTTCACTCAGCAGATGGACAGTGTTACAGCCTCGATCTGTAACTGCAGACAGTGGGATTTATTGGGATAAACAAAAAGACACTTCTGTCAAGGACTGACCTGACAGTATACTGTATTATATCACAGCTTAAAGACAACATAAACCTGAAACATACTGTAAGCTGTGTGACACAGCTCTGGTAATTCCACTCATGGCAAAGACCTTTTAGGTAAAGTCCAAATCTACAAATTCAGTAGTCTGTCTTAAGGTTTTATACCCTTTGTACTGAATGTTAAGCTCATGTGGAGCCCCTGGCATCATGGGTCGACTTTAGGTATGACACCTTAACCACATATCAGATATTCTCAGTTGCTTAAAAATATGCAGTTGATGGTGTAATAGGTATTATGATTGTGGGTGGAAATGACTAAAGGAACTATACCAAACTTCTACACTTTTTGGTGGTTCACAGTAATGAAGGAACATGTCAGCCAATGCAATGCTGTGGTTGATTTACTAGTTTTTACAGTGGAGTTAAATGGCAAAGAAGAAATAGATGTATATGTGTCAGGGTTTGCTTATTAGGGGGAGAAATCCCTCGTTGGTCATGCTGACAGTAAGAACATACTGTGTCTTACCTTTATCCTTTAAGAAAAGCATTGTTTCTTGTTATTCATATTTTATGCAAATAATGATTTCATTTATTTTTAATTGAGCTGTAATCACAGTTAATCCAGAGTATTTTTCCATGGGTCCAACCCGGCAGATCTTTCTCTTGCTTAATAAAAAAATTAATCGTGGCTAATCCTATTTTTGATGAGCGAGGCTGTTCTTTTCAAGGCTTTGGTGATGTGTGGAGGAGCGAGAGAGAGCACCCTGTTGCTGTCTGGCTGTGGATGTGTGTGTCCCATTTCATTGTGCCATTGCATTCATTACCTTCATCATTACCATATTTTCTAAAATCCAGGTCAATGTCTTTTTTCTCGCTTTCTCTCTCTCTCTCTCTCTCCCTCTGTCTCCCTCTCTCTTCTACCCTCTCTCTTGCTCCTACTCCCATCCCCGCCCACCCCTTTCCGGGGAACAATAAGTAGCATGTGTTAGGAGGATCAGGCAGATTCACTGTAAAGGAATTAGGGCCCTGAATGGCTTCCCCTAATTGGACTTGAATGGACATTGTCTATGGGAAACTGGTTCTTAAAGATGAGCCTCTTATGCACAACGACCGTCTCGGTCGGTGTGGGAAGTGGGTTGAGCTGACAACTGTTTTAGGCACAGATGAGCAAGGACGCACATACATAAACATACTGTACACAGGATCTTAATTGCACAGTGAAAGCTCTTCTTCCCTTCTGACCAGGCAATCATTTACTGTATGTTAGCATGAAAAGCCGAGGTCGCTGCCGTCTCGTCTTGAGAGAGTCAGTGAGAGTAATTAAGACCTCGTTAAGACTGGAGGAGTTAGGATTAATTAGTGGCTCGCTGGCTCAGGGAGATCCTTCCGACACTCGCACTCTCTCGCTCACATCCCCTGCCAGCTGAGGGTTTTTACGTACACTCACATTCGCACACACACTCAAAACGCAGTGGCACATTTATCAGCGAGAGCCCTGAAGACTCTTGCCTTGAGAGGCTGAAATGACACATCGATGCGACAGTCTCAGCAGGAATCAATTAGTGTCTAACCCGCCTCTCACTTGTCTTGTCACTTAAGAGTTACACAGCCAATTTGGCAACAACAGCTCGTCTACTGACACTGATACAGATGAACTTATGAATGAACTTATGAACTTGGGAATCGTGAAGACTTTGGAGACCCACTATGCAAAGTGTTAAAGCTTTCTTATTTTCTCAGTATTTAAAAATAGACTGTAATCATACCAGGACAGCTAGTGCTTTGTAGGCAACAAGGTTTAAGGTTACCAACAGCTTTGCAATCATTTACAGTGCTTTTCCTTTCTTTCCAGGAAAACCATCTAGGCAGAGCAGGTGTTATAGTTTCAAACTATGGAGTCTACCTAAATACAACTTACAAAATAAGCCCAAATACTATTAATTTTTTATACCTCTTACACACAGAATCACAGGGAGAGCCTAGAGATAACTTCTTGATTTAACTATTATAGTTTTTATTTCCAAGCCAAATATTTCATCCTTCTTGCATTACAAGACACGACTAAAAATCAAAAACACTTCAAACTATCAAAAATAGTCTCCGTCTCACACACACAGACAATAACTCTGCAGTTTATACTGCCTAGTAAAGCACAAATGACCGTGCACATTCATGCTGTCCTCTGTAAAATGTGCCGAGCTACAACGAATCTGGTTGAAGTGGGCGAATCTTTAAGGATGTGTGTTTTTGCTCTTCCAACACACCCCGAGGGCGAAGGGGGACTGACAATCAAGGAAAGAAGGGGGGGGCGCCCTGACAATTTTTCTGACACTCACCCTTTCCCACATTTTCCATTGTAAACAGAAAATGGCATTCCTCGAGCTCAGCATTTTGCCCCCCCCCCCCCCAACACACAGCTCAACTTTTTGTCTCTAACCCTGTGTTTTCTTTTTTTGTGCTGATTGGGATGAGCTGGACGGGGCAGTGGGTGGGTGGGCATAGAGCATGTGGTTGAATGGGTGTGTGCACTTGTGTGTTTGTGTTTCCTAGTCCTGCCTACATGTGCAGACGTACATGAGCTATCAACCTTTGTGAAATCCAATGTTCACGTTAAGAAACACACATTCTAAAGTTGCAGAGTTTAGGCCACATCTGTCTTAAAATGTTTTCTTGTCTTACAGTGTGTGACAGCTATAGGTTTATCAGCATGGATAAGGAAGGAATAAATTCAAAAAACAGATTTTCTGACTTTAGGTCTTTTAACTTGAAATAATGAGTTGAAAGAATGAAATTCTTTGAATGCACTATACTAGTTATGTATATAATAATAATATAATATATATATATATATATATAAAAAATACAAAATTAGTGTATTAGTAGACTTCTCATTGTGCATTTTAGTTTGCAACTTTGTATCAACATGATGGTAAAAAATCTACAGGACTACTCCAGTTAAGTTCTATGCTGATAGAACTCAACCAGTTTAGTTTCACCTTATGTAAAACGGCCCAGAACAGGTTTCTGAAAAATGTTGTAATAATGTCAACCAATTGGAGTTACTGCAGATAAAGTAATGGAGTATTAAAAGACCTGGAGAGGTAGAGGTAGTGTGTCCATCTGAGTGGATAGACAACAGCACGGACAGATGTTTGAGTTTTCCAGTCTCTGCTTGTAATGTACAGCAGGAAGTAGTCGGACAGAGGACATCATCGTGAGTGTGTTTTAATTGCTGAGTTATCACGTTCCATTCGTGCCACTTTTTTGTGGGTCAAAACATGCCCCACCACATGCACACACACACACACACACACACACACACACACACTTTTCCCTTCTGGCACTATGCTTTGTAAAGCCAATTCCCTTTCCTTCTGCTGCTCACACACACAAAACTCCCCCAATTATGCTCTATTATGTCACCTCTGCCAGCTCCTGAAAAAATCTCTCTTTCCCTGTGTCATCCTCTGCTTGTCTCTCTTACTGCGTTCTCTTTTCCATATTACCTCACTCCATTTATCTTTCTCTTACTCTGCTTTCCTCTTTCGTTCCCCCATATCTCTCTCACTCATCCCTTGTTCCCTTGAGACAATGTCTTGCAACAATACCGAGCTTAATCTCCGTGTCAAAGCCATTTTTCCTCTTCACCAAACACACACACACACACACACACTTTCACTGGGCTGTCACTGTTTTTTTTCTGTCTTGATTCTTGTGAGGGATAGATGAAATTACAAAAGGGCAAGAAGATATCATACACAAATAGAACGTGTTTTATATGTTACACCAACAAGTTTGTAAAGTATTTACTTAATATGCTAAACACGGCTGAAATTGTTGTGCATACTTATTTTTGGGAAGATGATTCCAATTATTTATTTACACACACAGATATCCCAAACCAATCACAACTTGGTCAGATCATACCAGAAAATGCACCTCTTTTCTTTGATTCCGTTGATTCCTTCTCTTTATCCTGTTACTATAGTAGGTGGAACATGATCAGGTACAAGGAATTGCAAAAAAAAAAATAATCCCAACATTTTAGTAGTGCGGTATATGTGTTGACATTTTAATTTGTAAGTAGTAGAGTTACAAATTATACATTTCTTCCATGAAAATTAGGTGCTGTTATTTTTATGCTTGTGGTGTCATCTAACATGACTCTCATCAAAAATTATATACTTAATTACTCCACTATAAATAGGTGGATTCCAGATCTTTCTTTCTAATATTTTGGGTTTCAGTCTTTAGGACTTTTTTCAGTCTGACAGCTCATCCTGGCACAGCAATAAAATAATGTTTGGGTCATTCTTGTTTGATTAGGAAGGTTTGTAAGAGTGGATTTTTTTCAACACGGACCCTTAAGGTTTAGAAAGTGTTTTAGTTGCTAATGAAGTGGCTAATTGGTGGGGGCATGTGTGTTCGTTAAAATTAATTGGATCAATTGTTTCTGCTACTTATTGTCTCACAGTTCATTTATACACATGTAGTAGGTACAAACAGGGACACAGAAAGAAAAACCTTACTGTTATCACCATTTTCTTATGTTTCCACAATAAGTTCTAAATGAGGCAACCACTATGTAGGAAATAACTGAACATACAATAATCTACAGCAGTTAGCACAATTCATGTGTGCAAGACTGAGTACATGCATCCAATAAAACCAAGGCAAAAGCGACTTGATTGCAGTGTTGATCAAATACTGGGAAGAGTCAAAGATCACATTTTCTCTCTACAAAGTGTAATCAAAGTTTTGCTGTCTTTCTGCTTGTTACAGTGAATAGAAATAGACACCCTGTTTAAAACACTGATGATTTATATGGAGATATTGTACCATACACCAAGGTACACTGAGCACTCACACTGCGGGCTAGTTTTTCAGAAGAAGTCAAATTTGATGACATAGCAACATGCAAATAGGTACCAAACCAAACATCAGGTTGTGCTATTATAAATTGACAGCGCTATGAAACAGCAAGTCACATTCAAAGTAATCCACATCATCTCACTATGAAATTAAAATCTGCCGATTAGGTTTGTCAAGAGTGGGATGGAGCCTTCAAGTAACAAAATAACATTATGCCAATACTAACAAAAACAATTCATTTACTTTGGCATAGCATCTCTTATTTCCTTTGTCATATTCTCTGTGCCCCTGACAAGCTTGGTCGACTCAGTGTGCGTTTGTTGATTATATACCCTTTGTTCTGCTCAGCGTCCTCTTCCTCATGCTGACGAGGTGAAAAGACAATTAGGAGATCAAAATTATGAGGTAAATCTTATAAAAAAAAAATAACACAAAAGCTAGACACTACCTCAGAAGTATGTTGTAAGGCTGACTGTCTTAAGCCTTGCTTTGTAAAACCTCACAGGCTTCACTGTCTCACAGTGAATTAGATCTGCACAGATCTAGAAGGTGTTTCCTCTTTTAGTTCCAAAAGCTCTGAGAATGTTTGCAAAGCAGCTTTTGATAGTTGACAACTTGTCCCTGATGATCTGACTCAAAAGCAAAAACAAAACATTTCCATTCTGCATTTTTTTTTCCTCCCTCGAGTTTCAGTGGACCTGTTGCTGAAACTGCTGAACCAAAGTATGAACTTTCTTACTCTTTGTGTTTGGTGGTCAAAATACGATTAACCTAAGGTTATTATGCTGCCTTGCTAAAACTGGAGAAATCATGTTTTTAAAAGCCTACGACAGCTACTGTTGTATTTATTTTCCCTGATATGTCCACTGTTATTTGTCCCATTAAAAAAATTGTATTTATCTAGCATAGATTAAAATTACGACATTTGACTATAAAATAACCAATCTGTTCAAATTTAAATTGTTTAAAACTTCTATTATTCAAAAGTAATTAACTTTTTTTTTTTTTTTCACCTCTTCTAGTTCAATCGCTGCATCACCTCCCAGCTGATCAAGTGGTTCAGCAACTTCAGGGAGTTTTACTACATCCAGATGGAGAAGTTTGCCCGGCAGGCCATCAACGAAGGTGTGACTGCTGCAGAGGAGCTGACAGTTGGACGCGATGGTGAGCTCTTCAGGGCGCTCAACATGCACTACAACAAGGCCAATGACTTTGAGGTAAGCTCAGCCAGGGGGGATGGGGTCTGATATGAGTCTACCCTCACCTTTATAAATTAGGAGCTTTGTAGAAAATATTTAATTCAATTCATTTGCTGGAATTTATAGTGAACAACTACTTTACCTTCATTTTAGTATAAGAGATTGATTTTGTTTCTTTTTCTTTTACATTTCAGAAAAAATATTCATCATTAACAAACTTATTCTCAGCATAATTTTAACAATGAAATAAAACAATATTCAGCACATCACACACACACACACAAATGTCCTCTACCAAGTCAGCTGTTCAGAGCGCAACAGTCACCTCACGATTCTGCTGAGGTGTGGATGTCGCAGTGTGTGTGTGTGTGTGTGTGTGTGTGTGTGTGTGTGTTCGATGAGGCGAAAGAGGACGCCGCTCGAGGCATGGGTGTCCTTGTCAAAGCGATTTGCAGAAGTCACATTCTCCCCCTCACTTTTTCTCTCCCAATATTGGTCTAAGGGGACCTGAGGGCCCTTAAACTATCTAACATAATATCAGCAGCATTTAGATGTCCATTAGCACACACCTCACTGCTGACACACACATACGCACACACTTTGCTTTTTGCTTAGGGAGTGAAACGTTGAAGCTTAGATAGTACTTAAATACATAAAGAATACGATTTGCACAGTCAACACACAAATGTCCACACATACTCACACAAGGACTTCAAGGTGTCCAAGTACTTTGCTCTGGAGAAATGAATAGCAAATGCTTTGCATACTTTGCATAACAAGAGTCAGGTAGCTTTTCACAGGTGTGTATATGTAAAAAGTGTTTACAGCAAAGAGACACACACATGCAAATAATTTATGTGTGTGTGTTTGTTTTGGCTGATCCTCAGCGGGGTTATTTTTAGGGGTTGTCAGAGAAGGTTCATTTGAGGGTCACGAGTTTGAAGAACCGTGGCCGCAAACCAGGCTTTGCATGTTTACATATACTTTAAATGTGTGTCAACAATTCTTAAAGCAGCCCATGTTCTTAACTCAATTCCTCACTTTTCCGGCATCCATTAGTTTCAGTTCATTTCAATGCAATATGGAAATCATCTAGAAAACAGAAACCGAGGTAGGCAAAACATTACAGTGAACATGTAGCTGCCTACAGTCACTGGATTAGTACATTTGCAAGCAGTGACTGTTTTGAAAACTCTTCTATGCTGCTGGATACAGTATGTCAGAGACAAAGTTACCATGTTGCAAGCCAAATGTATTCCTCAGTTTAAGACTTGGGGTCTATCCACCCTGTTCAGCCCAGCACACCCCCCCTTCCTGCCCCGAAACAGCACTACGGTGCTTTTTATGCTCTCCCACGCTGTGCACATCCCTTCAGTTTTTTGTCATTGCAAAATTAAACTAAATGGGAATGCTGCCAAAATGATCATTGAAACGAAAACTGTTGGAATTCTTTGACTGGTACACAGTACGAATCAACAGTACCTGGCCACACTAAGAATTTTTTGGGGCGTCTTTCTGCTGAAACAAATTATGCATCTATCCATTATCTGTCACTGCTTATCCTATTTGGGTCGCGGGGGGCTGCAGCTTATCCCAGCTGTCATCGGCCAAGAGGCAGCATACACCCTGGACAGGTCGCCAGTCTATCGCAGGGCCACATAGAGACATACACAGACAAGCATTCACGCTCGCATTCACAATTAAGGGCAATTTTAGATTCACCAATTAACCGAACGGGCATGTTTTTGGACTGTGGGAGGAAACCCACGCAAGCACGTGGGAGAACATGCAAACTCCACAGTGCTGCCCGAAAAATGTGACATAATGTAGGTTTAATTATTTAAACAAACAACACATTAAATAGCAGTTAATGTGACAATTACTTCTTCAAATTCAAGTTGTTGTCTGCAAATCAATTTCCTACAGTATACAAAAAGCAAGATTCTCACTATTAAGTTAAAACAGATTATGTTTTGCCTAAAAACACAATCCACAAAGTTCCTTCTCTGAAAATACCTGCACGGGGCTGTGGTCTGAGAAGTTCAAAAACAGAAAACATTTGACATCGTCTTGCTTTAGCACACACAAAAAAACATTCTCAAGACAAGATAAGACAACTACCTTCAAATCTGCAAGCTGATTTATACACAATGCCTCAAAGATAAAAGAAAATCAATATTTCAACATCATAACATAGTAAAAAAATGGTTATGACATGAGAGGAAGTCTGTGGCTCCATAAGGCATGAATGTGACCATTAAAAGCGATGACTTTTGTACGAGAACACGTGCGCCCTCTGCAATAACGTGATTGTGTGTTTTCAGTAGTAGGTATAAATTTACCTTCTCCTACTTTGTCCCCTTCTCTGCCTTCACCTCCTTCTCTGCCTTCACCTCCTTCTCTGCCTCCCTCCCTCCATCCCTTTGTCCATCCACCCTGAGGGAACATTACTGGCTAGGGACCCTCTCTCTCTCCCCTTCTCTCTTCCTTTCTCACCCCCTCTGTCAAACTCAGAGGCGTGAAACTGGAACCACGGCCGATTCAGCAAGTCTCCCGACATACACACACATGCTCGCAGAAGTCTTCGCCTTTCGCCAAATTTAGCATCATCAGAGTTCCACCTTGGTTTGTCCCCCATCGCACCCCCCTCCCCTCCTCCCTCTTTTCCCTTCCTTCCTTGCTCCCTCTCCTTCCTGCTGAATCTGTCCTCTGTCAATATGTTCTCTACATCACCTCTCCTTATCCTCTTCTTCTTTTATCATCTTTCATTTGCCTTTGTCCTTTCCTACCTTTCTGTCCTCCGTTGCCTCTACCTCTCAATAATGTCCTTTATTGTCCTCTACACTTTCCTTTTATCCTTTTGTTTTGTCCAAACATCTCTCCTACTCTTCCCCTTTCTAACGTTAGTCTCCATCATGCTCCCTTCTTACGTCTTACCTACCTTCGCCTCTGTTTTTGGCTGTACAATATAAATACACTTTGTCAAATTATGTGGTCAAAGTTTGTCTTTGTTAAAAGGTCAAAGGTTAAATCATTTGCATTTGCATGTTCCTCTTAGTCAACACTGTCTACCAAGTGAAATAAGAAAATGTTCTTAGGTTTGACCGGGGGGATAGAAAAACAGCCATAAAGCCAAAATGTCATTAGTCAACGCACATGGCCAGCATTTTAAATAGTCATTGTGCATTGCTGCTTTGGAAAGGTGAGCGTAATTTGTCAGGAGTTTTTGTGTGCTTGTTGTCGTCCAAAATTGGCATAAAGAGGCTCCAGTAATTATAGCAGCTTCATTAATTACCGCCCCCTCTCTCCAGCCACATTCTTTCAACTCTTCTTTCCTGTTTACCTCAGTCTCTCTCAATCCTCACGGCCTCTCCTCCTTTCCACCCCCCCTCCCCTCCATGCTCGTCACAATTTTCTCCTAATTGCAGCTCTGCCCACTAACTAATGAGAAAGGCAAAGAAAGGAAGAAGGCTGGAGAAATGGAAAAGTAACAAGGAATAGTCTCATCTTCAAAAAGAAAAAAGAGAGAAAACAAAAAGAGATAGATTTTCTTTGCCAGGACACTCAGGGAAAGGTGTCAGCTTCTGCCTTCTGCCAAGAGGAAGAGAAATGCATTTTCCCTTTTTTTATTGAGAACAGATTGATGAGTTGTTGGTTAAGGCTGCCAGCAGCATTGGGCATGGCTATCGCATTGCCTGAGTGTGTGTAATGAAGTTTCGGTACAATATTTGAAGTACACCTATGCTTTGGTCACAGAGCACAGGCACACTCTTTCTAACTCTTACAAACACAAACACACACACACACACACACACACAGATGTGAAAAAGAATAGAGGTCTGAAGTGTTGAAAAAGATCAAACTGTCATACTTTGGTACATGTGTGCATGACTGTGTGTGTGTGTGTGTGTGTGTTGGTTGGTTGAGGTGGGACAATGAGACATATTTATGAAGCCTTCTAGAGGACGTTCTCATCTTTCCAGTTCAAGGATCCTCGCTGGCTCTGTCAGCACCAAACAACGCCACAGCTGTGTCTCACTAGCACACCTACATTCACACACGCTTACATACAGACACTCATTCATGTTCCTCTGAAAGAGCAGAGATACCTCGCCACTGAAGGGTGGGTGTGGTTGCTACCAAAATCTGCCCTTTGACTTTGAATGACACACATACACACGTACCTAGAGGCCACGGAGTGGTCACACACTCACATTTCAGGGCTATCTGGTTTCATAAGCTGTGCACTTCATGAAAGGCCAAGCTTCTCATGTCTTTCTCTGCCGTTTTAGAGTCTTTGTCATCCTTTCACTCTCCTTATTCATCTATTCACTCATCCTTTCCGCTTCCTCTTCATGTGAGTCCATTGAAAAAGGGGCCGAGTTCGACTCTCAGGAATCGATTATAAAAGTGGGTTTTCTATCAGAATCTCTCCCCCTCAAAGAAAATTCTCTACAGCTTAAATTAATGCCTCAGCGATGAAGCTGTTTTTTTGTTTGTATTGTGTCCCTCGCTGATAGGGTGCTTTAATGAATCAACACACAAAAATAAAAATCATTAATCTGATCCATTAGATTAAAGTTTGAAATTTTTCTCCTCTGTCTTGCTTTTGCTTGTCCTCACCCCTTGTCTTCTATTTGTAACCTACCCAGAAGGCGCACAAGCACACACACACACACACACGCACACACACACACGCACACACAGAGTATTGGATCAGCATTGGAGAGGAGATGAATTTCAGGTCACTTATCTTCTTCTATCTCTTCTTTTTCTTTTTCTAAACATACAAATTAATACTGAGCTCTCTATGAAATCAATTCAGACGAAGGGATTTCTATGAAGATCCAACAAAGAACTAATATGTGATAATATTTCATTTATTTTTAAGTTTGCTGTTAGGCCAGATGCACCCTAATTTCTTACAGAATATGCTATGTTTATACAGTATTCATTTGTTTTGGTAATTATGTTTCTGAGGCTAAGGTGAGTGGAGGGATGTGGAATACTTCCTATACTGGACACATGGATATGCCCCCCCCAATTTTTTTAATGGTCTACTTCTACTTTTCCTGAAACACATTTTTGAGTTTGCTTGAATTCATCATGTTGGGCTTCAAATCAGCTTTAAGAAGACCAGAATATTTTATCAACCTTCTTCACCAAACCTACTAGTTTGTTACAAATCATTCTAGGAAACAAGGCTGACTACACACAAGCCCATAATCTATGTGAGCACACAATCTTCAGTGCAGTCACTTAATGTCACTGAGCCAGTATAAGCACTAAGTCTTCCTTACTGTCACTTTCTCTCTCTGTTACTGGTTCAGTGTGAGCAGTATGGTACAGACAATGCCACCTGCCAGTTTCTGTCACTATAATTATAGCTATCTGCTTACAGCGTGAGTGGATGTGTGTGTCTTGGTACTCCAGTTGAGAAGAAGAAGGCATCATTTTTGTCACCATGCCTGGTTGGAATCACGAGGGAGCGATGTCTGTGTGTCAGTGTGTGAGTGTGTGTGTGTGTGTGTTAGTCTTCCTGTATGTTTGTGTGAATGCACATGCTTGTGTATGTGAGAGTGAGTGTTTATGTGTGTGTGTGTGTGTTGCGCAGGCAGTGATTCCCTTTCCCTGCCCCAGCTGTCTCCTTAGCTTTAACAATAGGCCTGGTAACAAAGATGTGGCCTTCAGCCTCCGTCATGTGATACTAGTGGTCTGCAGCCTCTCAGTCAGATGAACCAGGCTATTGTCCTTTAAGGTTGACACACACACCCACGCACGCACACACACAGACAAATGCACACCATCCAAGAAAACACTGCTAGTGTATGAATGTACGCACACAAACTGATGTGGTGTGATACAAAGACACACACTCATAAGATAGTGAGAACAGACACACGCAGACCCAATCTCAGGACGCAGACCCTTCCTCTCAGTCACATGCAGTCTGAACAAAGAGAAACTTTATTGCCGTTGTCCTGGTGACAGTGAGATCAGTGACTGATTGACAAAAGAGCAGCAGAGAAAGGAAACATATTGCTAATGTCCTAGAGGAACCTCCAGTCTCCACTGTCTTTAATTTCACACTTTTAATGACAGCTGGTCCAGATAATTCTGTGATACAAGTAACAATGATTTATTTGCCATGAAACTGTTGATTAGTTGATGTGGATATGAGTAGGTTACTGACTGAACGATCTTGAAAAGGTAATAGACCAGAACTGTTTTTCTAGTACCTGGAATACAATCTCGCCACCAACAAAGTCTTGTGCATTTTGTTTTATTTTAGGGCTATTGAATGCCAATTAGGTCTCCTATGCTTAGCTTTCTGAATTCAAATTAGAGGCAATTGAATAAGAAAAGCATGTCACACTGACATTGTGCTAGCAGAAGAATGTGAGCATATATGCAAGTATGTTTAGCAGCAGGAGAGACAACATGACCAAGTGCTTCTAAAGCTTACAGGGTACAGGAAATAGGAATGAGCGTGCAGTCGCACAGGTGTAATTTTTAAGGAAAGGTGACATCAAGTCCTAGTATGTTCTGGGCCGATACATGCCACAAACCTACAAAGTTTTAAAGCCACTGTTGTGTATGTTCTTAAAGACATCACAGTGGTGCCTAACCTTTGGTGTTTCTCCATCTAATGGGAAAACTGAGGGACCTTTTTCTTCTGTTTGTATGTGTGCGTGTGTGTTTGTGCGTGTGAAAGACTAAGCCAGGCCTGATAGGAGGGAGAGTAAGAGAGAAAAGGAGGAAAAAGGAAGCAGATGCTTGTGTGTTGGCAGGAAAATCATATGTCCACATGGTACACCCCCCAACACACACACAGGGTTCCAGTATTGTCTCTATGCTAGAAGCTTACTCCACTGACCAATAGTGAAGCGAACCTCAAGGCCACTGTGGAGATAACACTCTCCATTTAGTTTCCTTTAAGGTGTGTGTGTGTGGTGAGGGTCAATTGAAATGAAAAGGAGCTTCTTGCAGCTAGACTGAAGATGATTTCAAAGAGATAAAGAAGAAATCATCAATGACAGAACACACAAACTCATAAAAACAGCAAACAACACATGAAATAAATGGGCAGGTGTATGTGCACACAGAGTCAACAGTGTCAACATCTGCTATTTCGGGACCAAGGTAGAAAGACTTTAAATAAAAACAGGAAAGAAAAAAAATCACACACACCATATTTTTCCATTTGTACACATTGAGAATTAAACACATGGTGTCTGCAGTGATTTCTTAGGAGCCCAGTGTTTATGTCCTTTCGTTCAAGACAACATGTGAGGATGGAAAGGTAAAGGACAGACAGGCAAGTGGAAAGAAGTACGGAGAGGTGAATAGGTAGAGAAGACACACACAGCCCAGATGTCGCTGTGTGTGAAGAAAAGCATTAATCCTTTTTGGATGGAGGGAGCCGGAGAAAGAGGAGTGGCTTACATTCAGGAGGAGAGGGGAGGCAGGGAGAAAGGGGAGAAAAAGGTCCAGTGCTAATCTGTGGTATAAGAAAAAAAAAATATCTAAAACATGGCTTCAGTAATTTGCTTTGTTTTGCTTTATGAATCTATCTATTTGTGCAAAGAAACCACTTCACACCCCCACCCCCAAAAAAGTCCCAAAGCTGTGTAGCCGACAGCAACTTCTGTCGCTGCTATTAGACCTCAATATCACATCACTGCCAAGGATTAGCACAGCAGAACTGGAGGAGATTACAAGTGATAATGGCATTTTAAGTTTTACACTGACAAGGTGATTTGATCATTGTGTGACTGTCGGAGTGCTGTCTCTCACAGTCATGGATAAAGTCAGGATAATCCCGATGACAGCCAGAAAACTCTCTTTACTGAGTGGTGTTCCATCTAAATCATGTAACTTAAATGTACGTTTGTTTGTTTTTTTCATGTTTTTCTATTTTTGTTGTGTTAAAATGGGACATGAAATCCATGAAGAAGTAACCCACTTATAAAGTCGTCTCCTTTATTCTAAAAATATTTGTGTGCCCTTTTTGTGCTTGTGGCAAACACTGTTAAAAAAAAAAAAACGACTAAAGTAGCAAAGCACACATCACTGTTGCTAAGTGCTTGCTTTGCTTTGAGGTTTTTTAGTGATGGTTTGACTTTATGCAGGTGGCGTTTTCACAGCTCGTGTTAACCTTGTCTTGTGTCTTGTGTTAATTGGTAACAAGCAACTGCTGTTATTGCTTCCAGAAACGTAACATTTAAGATGCTTCCATAAAAAGACAAATAAATTACGACGGACCATAACTTTCCAATCATGGAAAAACTTGGTCATTGCTAAGATGCAAACGAAAGCCTGAGACATAGATATCATCCCATGAAACTAATAGGCAAAGCGGAACAAATTTGAAAATGCAAATTACGATATCATGCTTAACAGTGGATAATAATTTCCAACAAGCAGAGCATACTTGACAAACAGCAAAAGCAGCTGAAGTCATCCCTATGCAGGTGCCGCTGCTTAAAAGCAGCAAATGGTTCAGTCGGCACTTTTCATTTCAAAAATTTTTAAATAGACCACAAGTCTGCATGCAAGATTAAAGATAAAAAGTTATGTGAGGTGATATTTCTTAAGATAAAATAAAAAAAAAAAAAAATATAAGAACACATTTCCAGGAAAAGGTGTAGGCCAAAAGGAGCAGGGAGGGAGAAATGAAAGAAAAAGGAGGTAGAACGTCCCAGTAGGCCTCTTTGTTGGGATGTGATTTAGAGATTTACAGGCTCTTGTCCTTTGTGTGTGTGTGTGTGTGTGTGTGTTTATGAGATTGAAGAGAGAATAATTGAGCCTCCCTTCATCCAATATTTACCCACCAAACCGGAGCAATCATGCGAATTATGTTTACTGGAAACGAAGTGTCTTTCTTCCTCTTTATCTTTCTTTCTCTTTCCCACTTCCTTGCTCGATCCCTCTCTCCTGGCAACTAGACGCCATGTCAAGATCCACACACGCACACACACACACACACACACAGACACACTGGGGAGACAGGCCCATCTGTATTGATGATGGCCTAATTTAAATCCCTTTATTGGACTGATTTACGATGGCCAGACAAATCTGGGCATCTGGGCCCAAGTGTTTGTCTGTGTGATCGTCCAGTTAAGCTGATACCCAAACCGGACACACAATATCCTCCCTGCTTCATTTCATTCTTTCTGCTTGTGTTTCTCTACCTCTGTTTGAATCAGTGATGTCCTTTTCTCTCCTCTCTAGTAGTCTTGTTTCAGCACTTTGGCTCCTCTTGCCACTTTTATGATGACGCACACCATGCTGAAACATTTTAAAAACACACCAATCATCACGTTGAACAAGACAGCGGCAGCACTGCAACACAAAGACACTCAGGCCAGGGTCCATCTGGGTCAAGGTCACTGAATCTTATTTGCTGTGCCTGGTGTTTTTTGTTTTATAGTTCATTGTGATCTCAGAAGTCAATCACAGAAGCATTAAGATGAAACAGAGTTGAGAGGTGCCCAGATTTCATAGCTACGCTCCTGCAATTGGCTATTAAGCCGATGCACCTCACCATGAGGTCTACGAATTTTACTTGTTGTTTAAAATAAAAACAAATGTGAATGAATTAATTAGGAATGAAATGCATCCATGACCAAAAAGACACCACTGTGCCACATTTATTTTCAAGATCAAGCTTAGGTTTCAACTTAAATTTGTCCCTGTGGGGAGTCTCAGAGAATCATTTAAAAAGCAGGGGCTTAACTTTGTCTCTCTCTCTCTCTCTCTCTCTCTTTTCTTGCAGAGATAAAACAACAAACATTTAAACACATTTAAAAATAACCTGAATTTATTTCTCTTGTTCTGGTTATTCCTAGAAATAAGATTGTACTCACCAAAGTACCACGATTGCGAAGATCTCAAATGCAGCAGCCTCACTAGAAAGGGAACAGACAGGGCACAAAACACAAGTTAGATGAGTAATAAATAATAACTGGTTATTATCATATCCATCATTGTTCAATTTTGACATCTAATACTGGTGTAGTTGTGCACACTACTTTCTCTGTGTCCTCACTTTTCTGCTCACCTTCCAATTAAGCACTAAAGGCCTCTTGATTGCCTCATTCCTTGTTTTCTGACCTGTTGTCGCGGTTTCCTACATCTACATGGAGAAATTTAAATGAGCAATGAGACAAATATTACAACCAAAGAAAAACAAAAATAAAATCAATATTGTCATAAACTTTAATTGGTGTCTGTATGAGAGAGATCATTCGTGTGTGTGTGTGTGTGTGTATGTGTGTGTATGTGTGTGTGTGTGTTTGTGTACAGTAGTGTCTATAGCAAGACAGTGACAGAGAACCTCATTGAAATAACTGTGGTCTCAGGGGGGCAGCTAAAAAGAGAGAGAGGGTAGGTGAGGGTAGACAGACTATATGAGAGTCCAGGGAATCATTTAGGGTGTGAGTGTGTTTGTGTGTCTTGAGTCTGAGTGTGTGTGGAGGGTCATTCATCCGTTCTGGTGGCGGCTAACCTTGGCATGTCCTGCCACGCGTGACAGGGTTACACCCAGATGGCACTTAGCCGTCCTCTATACGTGCGTGCGTGTGAATGTGTGTGTGAGTTTTTTGGGGTGCACCGGAGCATGTTCTTGTCGGGAAGACTCAACCTTGTGTGTGTGTGTGTGTGTGTGTGTGTGTGTGTGTGTTTGAACCTACATGTAAGAAAAAAAGACAAAAAAGAAAAAAGGAAAGTGACGGGGGGGGGGGGGAGATCCTAGTCAGGTTGTTTAGTGTCTTTGTATGATCTTGCCCCCGGGAGAAAGGGCAAAAAAAAGAATGAAAAATTTGTGTGTACCATTGTTCTGCTGTTTGCTATGAGCACACTGCACTAAAACCCACACACAAAGCAATGTAATGACAGCGCATGGAGAGGACAATTGGATCCCTGCAATCCTGTCGATCTTGTTTAAACTTCTCTCTCTCACACACACACACACACACACAACCACAGTGACAGATCAGAGACAACTGCACTCCTGTCATTGTCAAACATGTCAATATGTGTGTGTGCATAATGAACCCTGACACAGCGCACACATGCGTGTGCACACAAGCACACACACACACACACACACACACACACACACACACACAAACAAACAGCTGGGGGCTGTTAAGAAAGGGGAAGCACATTTAGGGGAAGTTCACCACCAAAGAAGAACTTGGTACAGGAATAGAAATATATGGACACCTGAAAAACACACACACATCTCAGTTAGCACATGTGAGAAACTCATTGCAAACAAAAATACTACTTATTATTAAACTATGAATTCATCAAAACCACATGAAGGAAAATCTGTAAAATTGTTCTTTCCACTCACGGAATCACTTCAATCTTTTTACTTGCTCTGCATTTTCAATCAAGGTTAGTTATTTCTGACATGTTAAGCCTTTTGTTAGGCCTCGTCTTTGCACTCGTGACTCCTTAAGAGAGCTTAAGAAAAACGTACCTGCACTTTATTAGTTAATTCCCTTATACATAAAAAATGTCTAAGATATGAAAGAAACAAGCTCCCAAGGAGCTTAAAGCATTTTGTGAACACTTATGTACTTTTTTAAATTTTCAGATTAGACTCTCGGTTCTTGGTTCCAAAGCACAACTTGAAACCCATTCAGAAAGGGTTTTCAAAGCCCTGAGCTCAACGCCATCTAATACCTACGGGATGAACTAGACTTCTGATCTAGCCACACATGGGTGTAATATTTATTGTCCACATACTTTGATTATATAAGTATGTCTCAAGGTGCTTTCTACTACTACTACTTATCTAAGTTATTGTTTGTAGACGGTTCAATCCCCGGCTTCCTCCAGTCACATAACAAAGTGTCCTTGAGCAAGACACTGAACCCCAACGTAGTTGCTCCCGGTGAGCGTTGGCCAGCTGCATAGCAGCTCCCCCACCGGTGTGTGAGTGTGAATGGGTGAATGAGAAGCAGTGTAATTTCCCATAGAATGTACTCCATTTTGTTCATGCAGAAGTGACACGGTTCTGTATTTTTATCATTTAATGGTCATAAGGGGAAGATAGAGGAAAGTTCTTCTTCATTGCAAAGAATCAAAGCAGTCACGTCTTCTCCCTTTTCTCCCATTTTCCAATCTTCCAGGTCCCTGATCGGTTTTTGGAGGTGGCCCAGGTGACTCTTCGTGAGTTCTTCAATGCCATAGTGGCTGGCAAAGATGCAGATCCATCGTGGAAGAAGGCCATCTACAAGGTCATCTGCAAACTGGACAGTGAGGTTCCGGAGGTCTTCAAGTCCCCCAACTGTCTACAAGAACTCCTCCACGATTGACTAGTTGAAGGGAGGAAGCACAGCAAGCAAATCAAACCTCAGAGGACCGTGAGAAGACTGTAAGAGAAGGCTCCAAAGGTGCAGAGTTAGTGTAGGCTGATGTCTTCAGTGAAATGCATTTGAAGGTGTTTGATGTTCATGAAAAGATGCAGAGACTTGAAGTGATTCTACTTGAAGGTTTCTGGGAAGGTTTGTGGATGGTTGTTTTGGTTCAGCCCATCTTTTAAAGACTAAACTGCCCTCGAGATGTTTTTTAGAGAAAAGAATATTCCTCTTGAATGAGGGCTCAGACTCACAAGTGAGACGGCACTTAAATCAAATTGTGTTGAGACTTTTATAAATTAAAAGCAAAACCGTGACATTTGAAAGTCCTTGCACTTACAGAAAATGCTCCTTGTCAAAAAAAAAAACAAAAAAACGTTTCGTCTTTCTCGTCCATTGTTGACTAACTCTTCATCATTCTGTGGAGGAACGAAGGGATGAGGAAGATGACGGATCAATCTTCAGTCCAAAATCTGGGGTCAGGAGAAAACTAAAAATAAAGATGATAATATATAAAAATCTTTTTATTGTGGATGTTTTTAAGTTACATGGACATTTTTTGAAAAAAAAAAGTGATGTTTCTGTATTTTTCTCCTTTGTATAAGCTCACCGCTTCTCTTTTAAAATACCCTCAGTCACACACGACACGTGCACACATACCCACAAACATACACACAAACACACACCTACTTGAATAGGAAAGCACAGTAGCATTCTCAATTCCTCACCCGGACCCACACAAAATGGGCAAAAAACCGACTTAGTTGTTGTTCTTTTCCCTTCATTTCCCAACCTTTTTCTACTTCTTCCTTTTCTTACTGTACTGAGACTTACTGGCTGTTTGTTTTGACTGTGTGGCTCTCCTTCCTGGCCGCCCCTCTTGGCATCCACAGAATAAATCACAAAAACTTTTTTTTTTAATCTCTCAGACCTAGATTTACGGTCCCCATCAGTCGAAAATCTGCCATAAACTGTGTCAAAAGGCTTATGAGAAACGGTTAGACATCACATTAATTTTTAGTATTTATTTTACTTAATGACTAGAGCCTGGTTTTCTAATAGTTCTGATCTTTGATAATTGGTCCTTTCCACTGGTTTTATGTACACACATGTACGCCTCCGCCACAAAAGAAGAGTCTACAATTTTCTCTGAAATAACTTGAAACTAACCAAATTAATAAAAGAATTTGTTGTTTTTTGATTAACAGAATCTTTTAAATGCAACAAAGGCCAAACAAAACTGCTGAGAACAGCTTTTCTTTAATTCAAACAGGCTAAATCACTATCACTATAGTTCAGTAATGTATGATCATTTTCATGTGTTGTATTTTATTTAATATTTTTTTGCAAAATAAAAAACTAAATAATCAGAAACAAAGTTGGATTTCTTTTTTAATTGCTTTTGTCAGGTTCACGTTATTTCAGAGAAAATTGTGGGCTACTCCTTTTTAGATACGCTCCTGCACACAATTACACAGCCTTTAATGAGGTTATTCAGTTGCTACATTTTGGACTAACAGGAATGTTTAAGTATAAAATGTCTGATAAACATTTTTTGCTTTAACTTATACACACCTGTAGGATTTCCAGGTAATATACAATTTATATTTTGTTATTTATGGTTTATCACCACAAGGTGTAACCAGGACTTTTTACAGGGGAAATTAATCATATCAATGTTCTATGGTGGAGAAACTACTTTATGGTGACATGCGTTTTTTTTTCCCGATGCTACAATTGCTTGTTTCCGTCTGGGCAGTTTCTTTGTTGGCGTTTTGTTTGAAAGTGAATTGTCCAATTTTAAATCAAATTTTCCTTTAAACATTCAAACTGGATGTCTTCAAAAGTAAGAAAACACAGTACAGGAACATCTCACTCTAGGTAGCCAAGAGGGGCGGGTGCACCAATTGGGTCATGTGTGAAGTGTTAAAGGTTTTAACAGCAGAAAAATAAAAAAACAACAAAATGCTGATATTTGTAGCTTGTATAGATGTAATAATTACTCTGATCACTCCGATACTGTTATTTATAATTGAAATAATTATTCCTATTAATGTTATTCTGATAATGATGATTATTATTAATGCTTGCTACAGATTTGACCAGTGGTTTACTTATTGTTTATCCATCACACTGCAACATGAAATAAATTATTCTTTGAAAAAAAAAAAGGGGGGAGGAGAAGGGGTCATTTGTAAGTGTGTGGTTGTACTTTTCTCTTTTGTACTCGCGCTGAGCTGAGGTGTAGAGGGCGTTGACCTTTTGCATGTGCCTACCCACACACACCAAAATCACCAATCCACCCAAGCAGTAACTAGGCAACATGATGGCCACTTTAACTCTGTCCATGCCCTCCCACCCTCCCTCTCTATCTGACTGCCTCCCTCTCTCTCTCTCTCTCTCTCACTCTCGGGATTCTGTATAGGGGACATGTGATCCCTTGTTGTTGTTGCTGATGAATTGAAAAGAGGAGCGCAGTGTGATTATTGTCAGCACAAAAGCCTCAAAAAGCTGCTGACGCCTAGATTAGCCAGTACAAAGACATGGGGACAGATGCACACACACAAAAAGACATAGGTACAGACTCACACTTATACACACACACAAAGACACAGGGACAAGGCCTGTCTGCCCTTGTTGCCCTTCCATCTTTCTCACTTCTCTATCCCTCCTCTGTTTATTCTCTCTCACACCTCCCTCAAATGATATTGCTCTCTCCTCTTCCCCCTTTTACCTCTCCTGTCTCCTCTTTGCTTTATTTTACATAGCTCACTTCTCCACTCACACCACTTGCCTCCCAGTGCACACACACACGCTCACACACACACACACACACACACCAGGCCCACTGTGTGTTAGCGCCAAACATTAACTGGCATCATACGACGCCAACCACCATCACCAGCATGAGATAACGTGCCAGCACTCAATGTGCCTCTCCTTTTTCGTCTCCCATTCTCGCTTTTACACACAGAAAATATGAAAGAAAGAAAAACAACGGTGTTTGAAATGTGCCTCTTTACACTTCTGCGCTCATGTTAAAATTCCAACAATGATATGCCTGCATTTGCATTTGATGATATGTAACAACTACTGCAAAAAAGTCCAATGACAACAGTAGCATATTAAAGCAGTTTAAATCCCTGAAAGCTATGCCTTGTACAAAAACCTAATTTCTGTCACGTAATAAAGAGATAGACAATAATCAAGAATAGGTCAATGTTTAGAGGCTGAATGCAATAGACTGCAGAAACAAGCAACCTGCTCTCTTTTCATTAAAGGGTGCACTTTTCTTCTTCCAGAGCCTTAACAGCAACATTGACAACTCGTCAAAAAATGCAGTTGTAACTACACTAAATAATAATAATAATATATTTTTGATCAATGTGAATTTGCACTTTGCAGCCGTTAGTGAGCTCATTTGTCGACTAAAAAAGTGGAATCAACAACAACTTTTCCAACAACTCCTGCAATGTCAGATTGAACAATAAGGTAAATCAAAATGACGGTCAAGTATGATGTACTTAATGACGCATATGCAATTAAGGTACATAAAAAATATTTGAAGAGCTCAACTTTAGAAACACAAGGTCCAGGAGACAAACACACACACACACACAAAATACAGATGGAAAGTGATGAGGGCTATCTCCTGCATTAGTTTACACGGCCAAAGCTTTTCATTGGAACAGGCATGAGGTGGGGTCAATGTTTGTCCTATAGTATATGATCTCTCTCTCTCTCTCTCTCTCTCTCTCTCTCACACACACACACACACACACACACACACATACACCCGCGCACACACAGAGGCCCCGTCTGCCTGTGAAAGCACATCTGAGCAGTGTAACAATAAAACAGCTGTGTTTGTGTTGGCCTGCTGATTGTTTCCTTCTCAATCACCCCATCATATGCCCAAACACACTTAGACACAAACACACTCCCTGTCTGCAGAAATGGCAGGGCAGTGATCAGTACATCTTGGGTAATAGTTGCTGTTATTAAGGAGCAGGTTGGAGAGTGTATTACGGAGGAACAGCTCTCCTCAACATAATTCTAATAGCTGTAACGGTGTGTGTTAACTGCTGCTAAAGTGAAATATGGTGTGGGTGTATGTTTGTGAAAGCGTGAGGGCTTTGTTCTCTTCATTCTCACCCTTTGTCATATTGTTTAATGGTTGCAATAGATGAACCAAAAATTTTATCAGTGAGTGCATCTTTACACTTAGCCTTGCATATGTGTTCTTCATTTTTGTAAGTACGTCGCAGCATGTTATTCTGTTTTATCATCATGGCTGATAATTAGAAGTTAAAGCAAAAATGAAATTAACACAAAAAAAAAAACACATCTGCAAACAGATTTTAGTAAACATTTTAAAAAGCCGTTTGTCCATACCGGAGACAAAGGCACTGCTGGGGGACAGGGATGCCATCTAGTGAGGTATGAGCTCAGGCTGCTACAGGGGTTACAAAGAGCTACCTCCATACTTTTTGTTTTGTTTGGATTAAAAGTTTCTTATATTGCTCCTATTTGACCCAGATGCGGCAAAGGTAGGGCAGTTACTCTACGGACCGACACTAACGTGCCAGTGCTTTTGCCTTATTATCGGGATTCTAAAAGCACCAACAGGCAAAACAGTGTAATGGCAAATTCACATTATAGTTGAGACAACTAGTTGATTAGTCCAAAAGACAACCATTTAGATTTTTGAGTAATCAATTAGTCACTTTTTGGGAAAAGTCATATTTTCCGCTTTCAGCTTTTTGTTGTGCAAATACTAATAAATACATTTGGACAAACAAAATGAGAATTTCATGAGTTTTCACACCAAAGACATATAAATTGGCAGATCAATCAGTTATGAAAGAAAACCTTAACTTTTTTAAAAGTCCAGGAGACAAGTTTCTTTTTCTAAATCGTCTCTGAGCACCAATTCTGCTACCGCTGGCTGGTGAAGTGTTCTGTTGTGTTTTCCAGCGGGCAGAACTTCAGAGCCCCATCCGACCTTACACTGACCTATAAGAACACGAACACAGGCCTAATTATGACTCATTTCAACACTTTAACTATAGCATCATTCAAATAAATGACTGACTGAGTCGGACCATCACTGCCTGCAACAATCACTGTTAGCTTGTTGAACAGAATTTAATCAGCCAGCGCTGCAGGTTTATTTGCACCAGTTCTTTAAGATGGCACCCAGGTGAACAAAGTTAATTGTTGTTTAGAACAGCTGCCCCGACAGCGTTTTCACTTCCTCCTCATACCACACTGTGCATCCCTTTATTTCTCCATCAGGTCATGGTCTTTTTTCTTTCTTTGATTCCCCTCAACTAACCATCTATCCCTCCATCAAGCCATGATTTGTCATTCCCTTTGTATCCATCCACATATTCTTCTATCCATCCATCATTTAACACTCTATTATCTGTCTTTTCCCTTTATTAAGCTTTTATTAACCAGCTATTCTGTCTCAAGTCAAAGAATCCATCCATCCATCCTTCCATCTTCTTTTCACTCTCCCTCCTAACTGACATCCACTCCCCCTCCCTCATTCCTCCCTCCATCTCTCCTTCCATCAGCGGTCTGTTCGCTAATCAAACACCATCTGTCCTTCCATCCCCAACCTGTCAGGAACAGCTGCCAGCCACTCTCTTAACAACACTTTTAACAACCCTGCCGCATCTTCCACGGCCCGTCGCCTGCCACCTCCACTGGCTGAATGTCGCCAGTGAGGGCCACCTCCTCCTTTACAGGCACACACCAACACAACAGACACATGTGTAATGTGTGTGTGTGTGTGTGTGTGTGTGTGTTTGTATCAATGTATTAGAGCAGATGATCTGCGTGAGAAAAGAAACTGTAAAGAAAGTGTAAAAAAAAAAAAAAAGGACCAAAGAAGACACAGGGGGGCTGGGGGTTATTTAAAAAAACAAAGGAAAACCTTTACTGGCCTCTTGTTGAACCTAAGTAGCACTATTATGAACCATGGGCAAAGAAAATAAAATTATTCCAGAGAAAGAGAAATAACGAGCTAGCAGAAGGTATAAACGGAGAGATAAAACAAAGGAGAGATGGTGCTCGGTAAACGAGTGGAAGTCTAAATAGTAATCAAGGGAAGAATCAGGCGCCTGCTCAAAAAAAGGGTTTAGAGCTAATGGTCGGAAGTAAAAGCTCTGAACACTCACACATAAACTCACACACACAAGTACTGTACAATCAACACTCACACAACTAATCATAAGAATACAATCATCTTAAACTCACTCCAACATAACTGTTTTCTCACAGATAAAATACAATCATCCCTCACACACACACACACACACACACAAATCACAAATGTAATCACTTATCATTGGATGCACACACACGCAAAACACAATCATCACACACGATGGCACAAACTGCACTGCTGTTGTCGTCAACATGCCAAGACATTTTCAAGTGTTATATCCTGAGGAACTTCCCCAACCAATCATTGGCACATAGGCCAGATGTTCACTGGTGCCTCAATGCAATGTTCTCCTGGCACACACACATACACACACACACACAGTGTAACACTGGCTGGCATGCTTGTCTCCTGCTCCCTTTACGCATATGAGCATTTGATATGAGACTGAAATGCCAAGATTGCACTTTTTCATCACACAAAGGGGAAGGGAAAAGGGGTGAGGAGGGGAGAAAGAAATAAAGGTGGCAGTGAAACGATAGAAGAGAGAAAGCCAGAGTAATAAAACTGAAGAGAATTAAAAAGTTTGGGTAAAAAGCTGAGGCACCAGTGTCACGAGCAGAAGAGAAGGAAAGAAAGAGACAACTTGTGATAAATTGCAGGTTCAGGTGCTTCAGGTGATAATGTCTCACCACACCACCTAGTGGGAATGTTTACGTGCAGCCTATGATCTGACAGTTGCAATGCTCTTAAAAACAACTATGTTGGGGCTGCAGGAATAGAGATTTTTCTGCAAGTTTGTCATATGACACATGCTTGGGGTTTCCCTGCAAAATGCATATAGCCATCCTGCATTGTTGTGCATCTCTTTGTAATCATTTTGTGTCTTTAAATTAAACTTCAGAGGCTCTGGCCATGACGAGGACAGGGGGACCGGGGGCCTGTTAAGTATTCCATTTATGAACGAGACTAAAACATGACTCAGACATCTTCTTTCGCAGGATTTAATGTGCTAGAGAGCTGAAGAAAAAGAATAGAAGACTTGAGCATCTTGCAAGGTTGTCAATTTTATGCATATATTATTTATATGTGTATACATAAATATATATATATGTACACACACACCTGCTTAAACTAAGTAGAGCATAAACATCCATTTTATTAACCAGCTTAACACAGATAAGTCCTTTCCTAAAGCGTTTCAGTTGAAGGGATGGGGCCAACATGCACAGCTTGTGTAAAACTATATTTAAAAGGTATATTAGAAGCAAATACTAGACTTCAGTTGTCTGAGTTGATCAATATCTTCTTCATATAAAATGTAATCCTGGCAATTTTCATCCCTTGACAGAACGGAGATTTTACACGAAAAAAAAAGCCACAACTTTGCAAGATATGCCCCAAATGAGAATAATGTGGAAGTTTGAATCTCTATAGTGTCCCAATGCTTCCCTTTTAGATTCCATTATGGCACAAAGGGAGTTATGTGGACTTTTCCCCCATCACTTACGAGACATTAAAAGGCCATTATTTACATTAAGACTGAATCATTTGGAGATGCTTATGTGAGGAACAGAGATTTTCAGTGGGCTTTTGAAAGCTACTGAACTAGTTTATTTAAGTTTATGACTTCATTGTACCTTGCATTAGACCTTTAGTATTCTGTAGTAAAGTACAGAAATTCTTTCTACTGATCCACATCTCAGATTCATGTACCACCTTTTAACAATGATGAGTTGCAGCTGGCTGCAAAACCACTGAGGCCTTAACAATTGTCATAGTTTCAGAAAAATAACAAAATAATGTGTTGAAAATTATGTTTTGAGGAAACCTGTATCTTCTGCTCCTCAATTAATGCTTCCTGACACGCTTTGTTGAAGAAGTGTGTAAAGCCATTAAACATATCAAGCAACGCCAAAGCAAATGGCTAAAAATCAATTGTTGGATATTATTTAGTGAGAGACCGCTACAGGGGCAATGAGTCTCTAATTAGATTTGGATTCTATGTGACATGACTATGACAAGTTTATTAGCCTTTGCATTAGCCACTAAAATCAAAGCTTTTAAACTTTCCATTAGTCGAAGAATGTTTTTTTTTCTACTGCGTGTTATCAGACATCCTGAGGGCAGCAACTAGACACCCCGTGATGGTAAAATTCAACCAGCAGTGAGAGAAGACTTCTGGTGTGGAAATCAATACAAGCTCACACAGGGCAGATACAGGGGGCTCACACACCCATTAATACATGCTTATAGATATACACACTTTCGGTGTTTGCTTGGACACACACTTACATTTGAGCGAGTGTGTCAGCCACGTGTCTGATGTCAAATAAGACATTAAGTCTGTCAATAAGAGCCTTTCAAGAATTCCAGGGGTTCTAACAACAGCACACAGATACACACGAGGACAGATAATATACCTTCATCTGCGCACACAAACACACACGTGAACCTACTTCACCCTCACACTTTGTCCTTTAACCAGACGAAAATGGAGAGAAGCCTGGGGCCATTCCATTTTAATCCACATCACCCACCCCATCCTGACATCCCCGACTTACATTTGTCTGGTCCCTCTTCTCTTTGTTTCTCATCTTCCTTACATTCCCCCTTTCCCTTTTCTCTGAGTCTCTCCCTGTCATTTGTCCCCAACAATGAAATCTAAAAAGGGAACATGGAGAGATCCTATTAAGCATTTGCTCAAAACCTAATTCACCTGATCCAAAGGTTGATGTTTGATGATAGAGTTTTAATTGCATTCTGACAGTACAGTATAGTTGTGTGGTTTTTGCAACCTATAAACCTAATGGATTTTGAAAATATTTTAATTGGGGGTGTTGGATTTTGGTATAATTTAGCTGAACATCATACATTTTTAGAGCACTTTAAGGGAGATAAGACCACATAAGTGAGAAAGAATTCCTGAAGGATTGCTTTGCTTCATCCCATTAAAAGAGCAGCAAAATCTGGCCTTGGATAAAATAACTTAAAATATCTAGACCATATATTTAATAGTATATATCTGTTTGTGGTCATTGTGACTAAAAGAAGTAAGAAGCACTTGAGATGTGGAGTAGATGCTTGTGTGTCTGCCTGTGCAGTCCTATTGTTGAAACACAGCGTGGGCCAAGGAATTTCATTTATCAAGAAATGGATATGGTTCCTAGAAGAGCCCACTTCAAAAATACACACAGATACTATAAATAACTAAATGACACAGTTGTAATATTAGGGAGGAACGACAGTACAGATGGAAAATGAGGGAGAGCAAGTTACTACAGGTAGAAATAGAGCAGCAATACAGAACAATTAGAGGGGAAAGCTGGCATGAAAGGGAAGGGACAGAGAGGAAGAATCCCATGCTTGTCTGTTCACACACACACACACACACACACACACACACACACACACACACACACACACACACACACACACACACACACTTGTAGACAGCTGTCAATTGGCAGCTAAGCAGTTCTGAGGTGAAACAATGGGGTCGATGGAAAACAGCAAAGAGCTTTATTGGGGTTAAAGAAAGGTTAAGTTCTCAGGTTGCCAATTGCCATAGTAAATCAGTATGAGACACACCAGGAACCTCATGTGTGTTTTTAATACGCAAACATCCTCTAGCGCCAATAATTTTTACAGTTACTGCTAACATTATGAGACAATGAGGAATTTTAAGTCTCTAAAACATAGAAACTGAAGGGCTCAACAGGAGAAGGTAATAAGCAGTAGCATGAGCAAAGGGGTAATGATGTCAAAGTAAAAATTATGGCTGCAAATAATTATTTTCACCACTGATGAGTCGTATGGTTATAAAAATGTGCTGTTTGGTTAAAAGTCATAACATTCAGACAAAAGCTACAAATTAAGTCTACAGGCTAGTAAATATCCAGTGAAATTACCTGTGGTTTCCAGCTTTGCATATTAGCAAATGAGTGCAAATTTCTTTGCCAACACTACAGTAGTTGGATTTGCTGTGATGAGATGATTTCACAGCATAAAGTTTAATCTTTATTGTCCTTAAATTTTAACTATAGATTGAGACAACTGTTAAAAGACGGCGCTGCTTTTGGGTCACTAGCAAATATTCAGACGCACTGCTGCATAAAAACCCTGCCTGTAATTGTCTTAAGACTGGATTGTTTTGCTATCACCTTCCAGCAAGTTTGTCAAAATAAATAAATAAATAAATAAAATTTAAACAACAACTAAACCAGCAAAAAGACAAATGCTCACTAACAATAATCAATTAAAGTCTGTTTATCCTTAACAATACACTTCAGAGTTTTTGTATCCAAAGCCTCTTACACTGCAGGGGCATCTTACCTGATATTGCAGCAGGTCACAGATCTGTATGCTTCCATGTAATGCGCTTCTGCTGCCCCCTGTCTGTTTTTGGCAGTGCACATGAAATGGAAACAGTAGAAAAGTCAATGTGACATCATCAGTTAAAGAGAAAAGATTATGAGAAAAGATGTTTTAATTACATAATAGATACAAACACAACAATAATAAAATGTTTGAAGGTTTATTTTGCTAAGGTTCTTAAAATTCATACAGATTGCGACAGTAGACTAGTAAGTAAATCCAGATATTAGAACAGATACAGTTGTTAATGTTCGTCAAAGTTAATTACTTGCAAACACATTATTAAATCATGAAATAATTAGAACAACAGAGAAAAAAGACTGACAGTGACCGTGTTGTTGCGCAACTCGAACAAACAGTACCATGATGCAGTGAGTTCGTTGTGATGTGCTCTCTCTCAATCAGCCAGAATCATAATATCCTTACTGGACCAAGTTTTAAAGATGAAGTCCAGCACTGCACTCTAAGTACGAACACATGCTGGGTGGGAATTGCAACTCAAATTGTTTCATAAATATAATCTGTGTTTAAGCACTTGATGACCCGAGGACAAAATCTCCCCAAAGACTCAGTCTTCCTTTATTAATCTTAGTCTTCCTCATCCTCACCCACTTTTACTCTTTCATCTTCAGACCACAAGCTTGGTCTTGCTACAAACACCCACACAGATGGGTCATTTCAGTCTGTCAGATCAAAAGGTTTACATAAATAACAGGCCAGAGCTTGTCATGTTTGTCCTCCCTGATAGAAGAACCATTCACTTGACTTGTTCAGTTGTTTAACACAAACACAAAGCAATAGCTGCTGTAACTAAACATCATATTTTATGCACTAAAATATAGCTTTGTTCATTTATTACAACAAATCATACATGCTTGTCTGGACAAAACTACAAAACCATATTTAGACTCTTAGGAAAATCTGGACTCAATGGGTTGTTAAAGAACCTTAAACGTTTGACATTTAAGTGTTTAAAGTTATAAAGCATGTACTTTCAAAAAACACACACCCTAATCTTGGGCCCCCATGTGTATTGATTGTTTCAGAGAAGATGATTACTGCATATGACAGCTAACCTAAAATGATCTCATGGTGTGTCTTACAGAAACACAACTAGTATTTACATAAACTACTACTAGTACTGTGTGTGACTACTGACGCTTCCACTACACTAAAAACTATAAATCTCTGCAAAACAGAAACATCAGATCTTTGTGGCACAACGAAAGAAACCAGTGCTCCCATTTTCCATCATTGGAGGTTTAACTTTTTTACTTTAGATCCTCCTGCTGCACTGTCAGTGGGTCAATGACACTCTAGCGCCAGCTGCTCAATGAATCAACTAATATCTACCAGAATAACAGTAGTGGGTAAAAATACACAAATAATCTGCATATTCTTGTAAACTAAATTTGGAATACATTTGAAAGAAAACATGACTGGTATCCCAGAAATGCATTTCAGAAACTGAGCTGAATCAACAAATACTGCAAAAAGGCATTTAAAAGACAACTGTGAAAGACTGCAAAATTGGAGTTAATACAAAATTCTGAATGTGCTGAAGACTGAAGTATGCGACTATTTGTTGTTCCGCACACGCACACACACACACACACACACACACACACACACACACACAGAGGAATGCTATTACAAAGCTCCTTTGCTCTTCAGATGGTTGAAGGAGGAGAGTAATAACCCAAACTGACAAACACGATGTCCACCGAGTGCTTTCCTGATGAGAGCCTAAATTGAGTGAGTGCAGGTCCCGGTTAAGCCTGGCTGCGTTTTACCAGGGGAAGGTTTTAAGGGACACGCCGAGCCGATATGCAGTGATTGAATGTAGTACCATCACCCTCCACCCCCACTCCACCCTCTTGTCATTATAACACAGTTTCTCCTTGAGCACTAAATCTACTTATGATTGTTTTTATATTTCTTTTTCATATATTCCTTATCATTTTCTTTAATTCAGAACGACAATCTGGACGTCGTAATCCATCATGGATTTAACGATTTCCCCATACGCTCTACTGCACCTCCCAGAGCCAAATAATCGTAACAATTTAAGACTTGGTACTTGACTTAGGGGAGATAGAGAGAAAAGAAAGGTTTAAAAAAAAGAGTGAAAGAAAAACAGGACGAATAATAGTATTTCAGAGAACACCAAAAGTGACATAATAACAAAGAGGGAAGAGAGATAAAGAGACATGAGGGAATAGAGAGGAGGGACGAGTTCAAAGGAGTCTCTTATTAATCAAGATGAGGAATAAAATAAGGTTGAAATATTAACAAAGGGTCCCCAAGCTTTGTGCCCACAACAACATCATCTCCCTGGCCCCCTCCCTTCTGCCTTGATAGTATTAGAAAAATGAAAACGATTAGAAAGATTGGAAAAATTGAATTATGGCAGTGGTGCGGGGGCCGAGTGGATTAGCAAGAGCCAAATCTTCATCTCGGATAGAGCGGAAAGGGAGGGCGATGTGGGTGAAAATGATGAAAAATGAAATAGGGTCTGTCTAGAGGGGGAGCTGAATGGATGGCAGAAGGGAGGAAGAGAGAGGAGATAAGAAGTAGGGGTCATCACCTGTATGGTTCGGCCTGCCCTTCTTTCAATCCCAAATCCAACAAGCACTTTAAGCTTCGACCACACTGTACAACACGGAGAGACATTGCTGATGCCAACAAGGCTTCGAATCTACCATTCAAACTCCCCAAACCACTCAACATCTACTAACAGCAAAGCACAAATAACCAGCCACTAGTCTGACAGCTGTCTAAAAGTTTCTGTGTAAGCCAGGACTTCCCTGGTCCCAGCTCCTTAAATGTAATGAAATACAATTTTCTGTGTTTTAAATGTATTTTATTAAAAAATGATTTTGAATATAACTGGCTTTGGGTGTTTGATCATATGGATCAGACTTTGCAGACTTTGCTTTGGGCTCTGAGTTTCCAAACTAAACTATTAATTTCAGAAAGTGAATCCCCCAAAATTCTGTTATTTATATTATATAGGTCCAAATATCCAATCAAATACTGTTGACATCATAAAAAGGTACAATGACTTGCCTTAACCACTGCCCAGATCTCATTAAAATCAGTGAAACGCATATTCAGAAACAAAGCTTTTAAAGTTATTCTGATGCATGCAATAAAGCATGACCGTGTCGATGTAAAGTGATTTGTCCTAACAATTCACTTTCAATCCCCTAACTGTGAACTGAGATGATGACGCTGACCTTCTACAGCCTGCTGCTTTCAATAAAGTCCCGTTTCCAAAACAACACCACCCTCTATGGGTTAAATGCGGTGATGCATGAGAATTATCCACACAATAGCTTAACACGACGTTGTGGCATTCAGGAAAAAATATATTGAATTTTACATAGACTAAATAATAAAAGTTGTTTTAATAGAATTTAAATGCACATGTAATTTTGAATAATGAGCCCCTTGGTAATAAATTGGCATTATTCATCTAAACCCTTCAGGTTGCCTTGTCTCTATTTGAGCAATACTGCTTCCACCACCACTGAATAATACCACATTGCTATGGAATCAATGAAAACTGTTACACCCTGACAGTCACAATATCATATTGATATGCAATACAAACATTTAATAATTGAATTATATTGCATTATAATGTACAGAAGGGTTCTTTTCTAATTTCAGAGGGTTCACTGGTTGGCCAATGACCATTTCTCCTGCTTCCAACACATGAACTACCAGGAGTGACAGTTCACTCACTGCATATTAACAGTATATCGCAGCCTTTGAGAGGTGCTTTTGTAATGAGATAGAGTAATCAATGTTGTTCACTTCACCTGTCAGTGAACTAATCGGTGTTCATCCTACAAATGAAGGGGGCTCCACACCCAAATGCCAGGGCAGCATGTGTCAAACATTATCTGTCTGGACGACTAGTTATAGTAGTGAAAAACGTTCACACATATATCTTGTAACTATATTATAGTATAATAAACGATTTATTAAATATCTAACAAAGGACAGAACCTCACCACAAACACACTGAAAAAATCTGCTCACGTATCATCTTTACATTCAAAGTAAATTGTAAGTATGCGAATTAAAGTGTTGATAATACCGTCAAATGAATCCATTGTTGTACTGAAGAAGCTCAATCTACTATGAAAGATTTAAAACATACTTACAGTAATTTAATGTTTTCCTTTCTTTCAGTAAGGTAGCATGAAGTATGCTGTTAGCATGCCTTGTATAATAATGCAACCTGAGAAAAAAAGATTAACCTCCAAATACAAGACTAAACATTTCTAGATCATGCAGCTTGGAACAACTCGAGTAAAAGACTACAAAGCCCTTTGAGACAAGGTTAACATAATTGTTATGCAAATACTTTTAATGTTCCCTGCTACCAGGATGTCTTTATTTAGTCCTCCCCTTTAGCCTTTATGTTTGCAGTTTCCAACAGCCTCCTGCAGGTGGCCTCCTCCGACAAATTATTATTTTGCAGACAAGCACGTCACCTGCAATGTGGGCCATTAGGCTTCTAACTGCATTACGTTATCATTACATAACACAATTACCTTTTCCTTTTGATGTAATTACCCTTAGGTCTGTGAAGAATGAAGATAAAATATTTACTCCAAGTGCTCTGCAATTGCGCAGTGATCGTGATCCCTTTAAATCATTATTAGTCATTCTCTCAAGTGCTGTGTATATCATCTGTTTGTATCTTGAGTGGTTTGTGTATTTTGCCGAAACTTATGCAGACCGTCATAATCACATTAGTGTACTGCTGTTACATCTGCTGCATCTGGTGATTGAGAGAGAAAAAGAGAGGATTAAATCCCTGAACCACCAGGGGCCCTCAGTGATCTCTGTAGAAGCCAGAAAACAGCTCAGTCCGGTTACTCACAATCAGCTGTGAGCGGACGCAAAAGCTATTTCAGTATCTTGTCACGCAATCCCAGCAGCTAAGTTCAGGGGCTGTTTTGGAAAGCCACAGCCATGATAGCCAGGAGGCAGCATCTGCTAAAACCATCAAGCATCTGATTAATGCCTTCTGACTCCTGAGAATTATGGAGTGACAGGAAAATGAAAGACAAAATAACATATTACAGCAGTCAATTAAGCACAACACCTCAAAAAGCAACAGATTGTGCATTGTTGAGAGCTGTCCATCTTAGGCTTTCTTCATTGATCCTTTTCTTCATTCATTCATTAATTCACACAAAACAAAGAATTACAGCGTACTTGCCCTAAAAATCCAAACTGACATCTGGAAAGAGAAAAAATAGAGGAACTCCATTAGAGCAGATAGTAGGGGGGTTGGAATTGAGAGAGTGACAGATTGGAAAAGCTCAATCCTCGTTCAAAAAGACAGATTGGCAGGCTGCTGCCACGTAGCCCCACTGGTTGGACTAATACTGTCAACATCACCAGTGTAAGTGGTTTCTGTCCCATCGGGCGCAGCGATACCGAGACATGCACGCAGGGATTCTGCTGCAAAAAGCTTATATAATCGACTGTAGAGTACAAGAGCATCAAGAGCACACATGAGCACACGCAAGGCCATTTGTTTTGGGATAACAGAACACAGGATGAGAAAAGTTAACCACAACTAACCTAAAGCTACCGTAAGTTCCATTGTGATTGTGCTTTTTGTCATGGATTTGAGCGAGGCTCTCAGGCACTTTTGCTCCATCTACTCTCAGATATTTCCTTATGCCCCACTCCCTGATGCATTGCAGTTGGCTATGTGATGGGTGTTCAAATGATTACTCCCCTGCAGGGCGTGGAAATGTAAGCACGGATTAATGGGTCATTAGAAATGTAACATTTGTTTTTATCCTGTAAAATGAATTACACTGATTCGACCAGTCTCACTGCATGTGCGTGCACATGGCAGACAGAGGAAGGCAGAGAGACTAAGAGATTTGTACTAAAAAAAAATGTATTAAAAAATGTAAAAAAAAGCAGCTGATTCACTAATACAGTACATATTTCATACAGCCCTGTTTTTATGAGGTATAGAAACAAAAGACAATAATGGTGATGGTGCACATGATTGTAAAGTGGCACAAATCCATAATTAAAGAGTTAATCTGCTTACCATAGGATAAATGTCATACTTACCTCATGTTCATACATATATTTTGTGCAGGGTTGCATGTAATCTAATTATTACGATCATTATGGATTAATTTGCCAACTGTTTTCTTAACTCGTAAAGTAATTGTTAAAAATTGTAATATTCTAACACTGAAAAGTTAAATTAGTACATGTAGATTGATTAATGAAGGCGTGTCTGTTCTGTAGCGCACAGGCACCAAAATGGACGGGTCATAAATCCAGAGGGTGCTCCAGGGCCAGGGCAAACAGGTCAGATGCCGTTCACAGTAATTAATGGTAACACACTAGGCTAAGCTGAAAGCTTGTTGCCAGTCTACAGTACAGTGGAAATTAAAGCTGCGACACCTAGTCATTTAATCAATATCACTCAACAGACAATAATTCAATAAGTCATTTTAGTTTCAGCTTCTTTCAATGTAATATCTTGGTATTGAATGTTGAAAATTACAAACTGTAAATGGTATTTTCCATTGTTTTGAAATTATTTTATAAACTGAGCAACTAACTATCAAAGTCATCTTAAATAGTCAAACTAATCATTAATGAATAAAAACTTTGATTGCAATTCTGTTGGAAATAAACATTTTGTGCTGGTCCAGTTTCCATCAGTAAATCGCATCAGTTGTCTGAATGTTTCAACCACCACTCACTAGTGTTCTTATGTGGTTTAATTTGCACATATGTGTAGACTGCTAAAAAGACACAAGGCGGCTTGTTGTGTCGATGTAATATAGTAAGAGACAGGTTGGTGAGACAAAAAATTAAAGCTTTCATCATCTTTCAAACGTCAGAGGCAGATACCTCCCTGTCTTCATTCCAGTGTCAGACGATTCATAACAGTGAGTGCAGTGAATAATGTGTATCATTAGTACAAACTCAAATTGGAGATTATTCAAATACAAAAAATTAAAAATGAAGACTCTCTAAACTACATTTAAGTGCCCCATGAAAAGAGATAGCTGAATGGCACTTAACGTGCCTGTTTACTGTTTTTAATTAAAATTTACTTCAAGATGATCTCAGTGTAAATACACGTGTAACTGCCTGCTTCTTTAAAACCTGGCTTTTAATACAAAAGATCTTTTCTCTCATTGGCACCAATGAGCTCACACATACACAGACAAGCATTTTGTCTGCCCCTCATGTTTCCTTAACCAGTAGTCAGTTTTAGAGAGTGTGAGAAAGAGACAAAGTGAAGAGAAAGTGCAAGGGAGGAGGGTTAACCAACTGTGGTCTGCTGGAGATTGCATAACGTGATTAGACAGCAGGAATCTGAGAAAAAAGTCCTATTGTTCACAACCATGTGAGGGCCCAAGAGAGAGACTGTTGTTTAAGACCATGTGACAAAAGGTCAGAGTTCAAACACACAGGAATGACAACATGAGGCCCAGAGTTGGATGAAGATACAGGGAAAACAGTAGGACATCACCCTTGCCTTCTCAAAAAGAACTCACTTTATTTTCTTTCCATCTTTGTTTCGTTCTACTTTCTGAGAGAATATTGGCAGAATGTCAAACATATGTTGCATGCATGGGCACTTTAAATAACTTATGACATGACTTAATTGTTGTAGTCTAGTGTGCAAAGTGCCTTGAGATGGTGTTGTTCAGTCTGTATAGGTTTTGTGGTGTAATAAAAGTACTTGGAATAAAATTGCCCAATTCTATTAAAATTATAACTGCTGAAACTGACATAAAGGCAAAGATATGCTACATTGTCAACAGTAGTTTAGCCTCTGAACCTACTGTGTGTATAAGCCTCTAGCACACAAATATTTAGAACCACTTTAGAGATTAAGTTGATAAACGAAATGAAGGAAAAAAGTAACAATTGAAAGCCGACTCAATATATAAAAGGACAATCATACAATCACTAATTTCCCAATGGGGTGGAGTATAATTGTTTTGAAGACTTGTATTTGAGTGTTTGTGTTGAACTTTGGGTTCAGACCAGCTGTTTCATACCTCCACTGTCTGTTAATAATTACATTTTTATGGTCAGTACTGCCCGAGAGGCTGAGAGCTGTGCAGGAAACACCAGGTGCTTTACACTCCACTGCAGAATGAAGAGAGGCCCAGGAAGAAAATACATAGACAATGAGAGGGATGTGACAAGCAGGGCTGCAGAAAAAGGGAGTGGAAAAGCCAGCTACAAGGAAAAACATAAAACCTAATGAGGTCCTCTCAAGACGGATAATGTAAGCACATGGTGCAAAAGGTAGAAGGAATCTGTGCATGAATCAGTTGATCTTCTCATTCACTGAACAGGTGGTACAGGAATCTGAAACATTTAGGAATCTATAGAAAAGATGCATTTCACCAGGATGCAAGCAATTTAAGTAGTTTCTGTGTGTTTAACAAAATTATTCCCATTTTTTTGTAGCACTTCGGGGGTGGTGGTGTGTGTGTGTGTGTGTGTGTGTGTGTGTGTGTGTGTGTGTGTGTGTGTGTGTGTGTGTGTGTGTGTGTGTGCGTGTGTGCAACTAAGTGTTGGTCAAGATTCACAGCATGTTTCCTGAGCCTCAACAGTAGCTGCTCTGTGTTATACTGCAGCTATAAAGCCAGACAGGGCGAGGCAGAGCTCTAATTTATGATATCATCAATCTGCTCCAGCTAAAAACTCAAAAGAGAGAGACATTCTTTGCAGCAAAGCTGCCTTATTTTCTTAGCATCTTTGGTTTCACACAGCCTAACACGTCCCTTTAACAGAGCAAATGATGATGACCAATAAATAAATGGTCATTATCCAATTTTACAATAACCCTTATGCATTTAAGCTGCTTAATGTTGTTCCAAATAAACTGCAGGAATACAAAATATGCTGCAGCAGGATGTAAAGATGTTCTTCAAGTTCTAGGTTTTATATCTAGATGAAGAAATATAATGTGAAATATAGGATGTTTTTAACCTTGAACGCAGAACTACTTTGTAAACACAAAGTGGCCTGAATTTAATGAGAACCTGTAATGCTGTTTGAAAACCAGCAATAATTTAGTAAGAGTGAGTAAGTGTGTGTTTTTTGTTTTGTTCTTTTCCAAAAGATGGGTATCGTGTTTTGGAAGGAAACTCTTCCATTTACAGCAGGACATGAGCCAACAGTAAATGAAATTACATTTGGAAGGCAACTTCACCAACAAGACAGCTAGACAGATCTATTGGGCAGGGCTTCCCAATGCACCACACACACACACACACACACACACACACACACACACACACACACACACACACACGCATACGCACAGGCACGCTCTCTCTCTCTCTCTGCAGCATCAGAGTAATCGACAGTCTGGGAGTTTTCCTGCTGATGATGGACTTTTCTACTTTCTCTGATCAACCAGTCTGCTCCATCATCATCACTACAGCTCTCCACCCCTCTGCTGTCTGCAATGGTCTGGTCTCAGCAACACAACCGTGCATACACACATTCATGCATACACCCAGCCATAAAGAGCATACACCCATATACATACATATTGTACATACTGCAGCTTTTCTCGAAAGCAGAAAAGTAATTACAGTATACCAATGGTCAGTTCTTTGCAAATTTGATATTTTCAGTTTGTCTTTACTGAAGGAGATTTGTTGCTCTAGAGAGACCAACTGCTGTCTGATCATTCGCTGAACATATAAACCTTGGGCCAGGTTGTGGAAATAGCAAAAAGTTTAGCATAAAAATCTTGAAATTAATATTAAAAACAAAGAAATCGATATACAGGATTCCCCTTCGGACATTAGCTGATGTCCACCCATCCTATCCATCATAGTTGATCATACTGAAGTAACTTCAACTTATGTACACTGTTGGACAAATCTGTTTTCCAAACACTGTGACATGCTGGCACCTTTCACACAATTTTAAATACTACAATTCCTGATCTGCTTCCCACTAAAACACAAAATGTACAGCCGACTATGGAATATACTGTTTAGTTTCACTGAATCCCTGCTTCACATAACTGAAAAGAATTGAAATCAAAGAGAGTTTTTAGCTCCACAGTTTCTTAACAGTTAATAAAGTTACAATGTTCACGTAATGCAGCAGAATTACAGCCGGCAAAATCTGCTTCCTGTGAGACAAAGTGAAATGTGATCTCCTAGTAGACCCGCCACAGCAAAGAGCACTCAACACCGAACCTCAAAAATCCTCAAATAAGTCTTAGTCTAACTTAGATGGGACTAACAGTGAAGTTTTCTTTCTGGATAATGACTATGACATGAGAAGATCTTAGATTATGTCTCAGTACACTGCCTGAGCTTCCTTCATTTAATGGCCACATAACTTGCCTAATAAACCACTGCAGTGCACTGCTCCCACATCTTTCCTTGAATCTGAAGCCCTCACGGAAATTTCCTTCACTGCAGACTGACACAGAGAAAGACACACCCCTATAACATAATGCCCTGCAGGGAAGAGGGAGAAAAAGAGTGAGCTAGTGTATGCATAGGAGCAAGCAAACAAGTGAAAGAGTCGGGGTTGGAGCAAATGATATGGTAATATTGGCATAATGACAAATAGAGAAAGATGAAGAGGAGATGGAAGACGTATACAAGTTATGAAAGATGGGAGATATTAACTAGGAAAAATTTGAAAATGGTGCATTTTCAGCAGGAACTGTCAGTCTGCAGATTAGATTGTTGCTGCAGCGAGTCTGTTTCTCTCTTATGAGGCATGATTTCACTCTTTATTGTGTTTCCTGGCTCAAATTATGCTGCAGCATGTAAATACTGACCATTAATTTACCAATTCAGACTGCAGAACATTACCATTTAGTGGCCCACGCCTGATGGATGATGTAGTTGTATTGCCTTTCTTGCAATTAACAGGTGTGGTCCTCCAATAGTTTATGCTGTTGCTCACTCAGCTTCTCTTAAAAGACTCAGCAGAAAGTTCACTCTAAGTCAACTTAAAGTGCAAGAGAAAGTGGAAATTAATGAGGCAGGTTTTCATTCCCATTTTGGCATAAACTTGGTTTTCAGTGCACTTGAAGAAAAACAGACCCTTCTTAAAGTTTAGTTTGAGAATGGTAGATTTAAAGTTTAGAAAAAGGTTTGCAATAGAGGCCATAGTATCCTGACTTGGAGACTACATTAAGTTTATATAAAAACACTGGATCCTGGATTGAAACCTCTAATTACATTTTTAACCATTTTCAATCAAGATCAACCTGCCTCAAATAAACAGTTTTTTGTAAGCTAAACTCACAAGAATTGCCACCGTGTCAGCAAGTACTATTAAGACAATGAAGTCAACACACTGTATTAACTTAGGGATGCAATCATAAGGATGCAAACTTTAAGCAATTTGCTTACCTGGACAGGAAGCATTAAGAGGCATAAGCAGGTATGGTGTGGTTCGTGCCATCTCAAGAACAGCTGGCTAAAAGCTACAGATGGCACCATTCTATTGAAAGCTAAACATCTCTGCCTACTTTTTTGCAAAATTAAAACAAACTGAATGGCTATTACCGTTTTCCACAGTTTTTTTGTTGCATTCCTCAAAGCAGCCTTAAAACAGAGAGTGCAGTTCTCAAAGCAATTTGTACAAACAGCACAACTTAATAGATTACCTGCAAAAGCCAATAACTTGCTCAAAATCCTTCAAGTGTCTCTGAAAAGTAAATATTTGTATCTGTACACATGTTAGTACTTCTGAACTATGAGACCTGAGAGCAATTCAGGGCATAGTTTTCTGACAGAAATGTAAAGAAACATATGCATGTGACAAATTACATTTGACATGCGATGTATCGACTTCTGAGGTGAACTAACACCTAGTTGTATGGAAGGTAAGTCTATTTAATACATTTTCATCAACATGGTATGGGCAGCTACAAATGTAGAAGACAGACAATTGCACATTATTATTGGTATGAATGTGACAAAGAATTTGCAATTGGAGCATAGAAATGAAACATTGCTTATATGATCTACACAAATTATTACAAATGTACCAAAGCGACTGAGAAAAAACTGTAATAGAAAGCATGAGTATAAAGGCCTGTGATCAGATGCAATAGGTTTGTGGGGGGTCATTTTGTTTCTGAGTTCAGTGTGTTGTGTGCGCATGCGTGATCAATAAGTCCCTTGGAGCTCAAGCAGCAGGTAATCAGAGTGATTTATCTGTCAGAGAATCAACCAACCGCATATTGATCAGTTCTATAACACCTCCAAAACACAACACTATACGTACATGCAGAGACAAACACGCAGTACTTGTATGAACTCCTGTGCATACATACTGATATGGGATGTGTATGCACGCACTGGAGCAAAAATATGCCAGCGTTTATGCAACCATGCATGTTGAAGTGTGTGCTGTGTGACTCAGCTGCACCCATCGCCTTCCATTACATTTCTCATGCATCTTTAATGCAGCCCACATGCATCCAAATAAATCCTCTGATGAGGGACGGAAAACACTCATCCAATCTTCAAGCCGTGCTGGTTAAGGAGCAGCAATACAGACGAATATGGGAACATATAAATGATGTACAAGAGCACACACACTGGAGAAGGAAAGAGAAGGCATACTACGGCATCAAGTTGAAGTGAGGCACTGTCAGGATTGCTTTTCAGCAGAAACCTCTTCTGACTAATAGCATTCTCTGTGTTCAGTGAGTTTTTAACATCAGTAAATCATTAACACATTTGAGATGTTGAGTTGTTGGTTGACATACTGAGAGAAAACTGACGTAAAAAGTCCAAATATACCACAAAAGGGCACGTGCAGGTTGGTTTTTAAGAAAAATTAAAAAACTGAGTTTGAGTCACTGGTTTGCTTCAGGCTGAATGAAAATAAAATAAAAAACCCACCATATTACATTAAAGTAAACAAAAGTACACAAATTTGACATTTTGACAACTCTTTCAGGAGGGTTATGGTGAATGAATGTAATGTTTTTTTAAGTGCTGTAGACGTGATTTCATGTTTTCCAGCATGTAACCCCACATTTAAATCAACAAAGCATCATCCAGTTCATATGCTGTAACTTTTTTGCAGACAAATTTGAGACCTAAACATTTTTTAAATGCATATGGGAAACAAAACTTAGGACTGGAAACCATTGGTATAAACAATTATCGGTGTTTACAATGCATAATAAAAGCATCAAACAGAATTCATCCAGTTACTATAAGTCAATTGTCTTTTGATGTTGTTCCATAGCCACGGCTGCTCATCAGTCTATAAAATTTGTAATGACACTACAAGACAAAGTATTATGCTTCTGAAATTGTAAAAGCTCCATACTACAAAAGTTCCATCTGTTACGTCTTTCCCTCTTTCTCTAGAATAATACGGTGTTATCGCTGCATAAGGTTGAATTCTTTCTCTCAATATAGTTTGACTTTTAGGAAGTGAAAGCCAAATCAGTCAAAAATTATTCCAGTCAGGCAAGAGATTTTAAAGCAAAGAAATGGGGTTTTTACAACCACGTCTTTATCTTTGGTCATATGAAAAAAAATCTATAGCAGAATCATAGCTGGATAGTTTCTGTTCCCAGAGTTAGTTATTACTTTCTCTCAGGGCCACATCACTAAGGTTTCTATCAACTTCACCAGAATGAAGTTCTTTCTTGCATCTCCAAATCTTATGTATGCTTTTATGCCTGTGTGTTTCTGGCATCTCAATTTGCTTCTTGAAGCCAGGTGAAAGCCAGAAAGACATGTTTGTCCTATGCAAAATGATAGTAAAAATAAATCAAATTGCTTTGAGACAACACATCTATAATAGTTTATCAATTAAATTCCTTTGGTATTTATGGTATTTAATATGCTAATTATGGTGTTTAATATGGTATTTAGATTAAAATAAAAACCTGGAGTACTTTATAACCTAAAAGTTCTATTTTACTTTTATTGTTCCAACAACCTTTTCACTTCAGCCAAGAAAATTTAATATTTGTTTCTGCTTATTTCTTCTCCAGCGTCTTAATGCACCATGAACATACAACATTTGATTTTTGTGTTTATTTTCTATATAGGTTTCCAGCATTCCACGATTGCCAGACTTCCTTTCCCTTTCCCATCTCTCTGGAGCTGGGGATATACTTGCTTTTAAAGAAATCGGTATTCATATCAAGATTCTTCTTGAGTCATACGCATTCTCGCGTATGAACGATGGAGTCAGTATCCTGTAATCTCTGCAACACCATTGTACTGTATCTGGTAGTAAAGGAAGGGGAACCGCAGTGAATAGCCACACTTGTGTGTGGATAGATATAAAAGCACCTATTTTATCATTTTAGTAAATGGAAAACTGCTTTTTGGGCTGTAAAGAGACTTCCAGTTATCTTGATCGGCTAGTGGGCTAAACTGGCTGAAGGGTTTAGAGGTGGTTCCCACAATACATCCATGGTCCACGTGGACGAATTTCCATTTTTAGCCAGGGATGATTAGGCCCTAGTCTGGCCCCTAGTAAATTACCTTTTAAATCCTTCAAAGTTACACAATGAAGTGTGTAAACCATGATGCCATCATACAGCCGTTGTCTACATTTAGGTAAAAAGCAAGTATATGCACCCGCCCTACAACAACTCCCCTATTTTTCTAACTGTAATTGTACTGTGTAACCTGATACTGATGAAAGCCTCTGTTTCTCATGTTATTCTCCCATCAAACCTAACTGTCCATAATTAAGGGCTGTGTTTGTGAGAGAGAGACCCAAAATCCCATTAATGACCATTAGACTGAGTGCTAAAGAGACTGTATGGAACTTAATGTTTCATCCTCCTCAACAGTTTCAGGGCAGATGGGGTAATGATGAAGGGCATAAAACAAAAAGTGACAAAAGATAGAGAGTGCATAATTGGAGGAGGTTCTGGAGAAAAAAAGCATTGAATGAAAAATGAGAAAAAGGAATTTAATATTTAAGCAGCTATTCTTTCTCAACTTAGTGCAATTATAACCAAAATCTGTCTCTCATTACACCAGACACAGAAAGTTAAATAAGAAGAATCAGCCAAAAAATTGTTTCTGCTTTCTTGCCCACACTGATGAATTGGCTTCCCCCCCCCCCAGTCATATTTTCCCTAATACTTCTCTATCTTCCTGTCCATCCCCATCCCCCTCTCCCTCTGTTCACGCATATTGCCTGTCTTGCTCTTGTTTTGACACCTCACTACCTTTTCCTCTCCCTCCAGCTCTTCACCTTAATAGAACGGCCTTCACTTTTCCCAGTGGTCCAGTTTAGTATAAATGAGTCTTATTGGTATTCTTCCTTTTTACCATCTTTAATCCAATCGACCATCTCCCACTCATTCACTTTATCGCTCCATCTCTCGATTATTAATTATTCGTGAATCTTGGTTCAGAGAGAAAAAAAAAAGAATAAAGATGCATCAGCAGCTTCAAAAGAATCCGTTTGTGTGCGTGTGTGTTTAGCTATTGCTAGGATCTGCATTGGCGCAGTGAAGCTGTTTCAGGCTGTTTTTGCTGCCATGGGCTTGGCAGGACATTTGACTGCTCAAGGGAAAAATACAGTATAAATGTCACGTGAAGCCAGAAAGTGAGTTAAAATATAAAACCATACAACTACATAAACAGACTGATCGAGACGGTGCTAAAACATAACGACCCACTAATTTATAAGGAGTATAGATTTTATAAATGGTTAAATACAAAATTAATTTTTATTTTTTATCTTCATTTTGCCTCACAAACTGGCCAACTGTTGGGGTGTCTGAATGCCAAAACTCAACGTGTATATTATCTATGCCATAATAAAACTAAGATTGTCTTTATGAATTCTTGAATCATTTAAACCTTTATACTTAAATCAATGCATTGTGCTGTGTGTAGAAAATTTAATTAATCAGTAAAGCATCTTTAAAAAAAATGTAGTGGAAGAGAAAAACAAAGCTTAGATTTGTACACACATGAACTCGATTAAAATATTCTTTATTACACACCACTAACAATGTGTAATAAATATGCAACTAAAGTGTGGCAGAGATCATTTGTGGTAATATTCAATATTGACCTTAGACTTATGTGCCTATAAATAATCATTACACTGTGCCCATGACTATATCCTGCTGTGCCCAAGGCTGTTCCTGTCCCCTGTAATACAAACTGACATCCACCCACCCTCTCCCACCCACTTGCATACTCACACAAGTTTAAGTACTTTAAATTCACTCACGCTTACTCATCAAGCAACAAACTAAATCGTATTTGCTGGTACAATTTCCATAGAGAAACTTGTTTAATCAATATGATTGAGAACCACTGCATTTGCAAATAAATCTCATCTCAGAGTGTGTTACAAAAACTTGGGAGAAGCATTTGAAAAAGTTTCTGCTTTTTTTTATTGTTAGCAATACTTACTAAAATGCTGTCAAGCCAATACTCTTAATGGGTTTGATGTAGTACAATTTGAATAAATTAAGTTAGTCCAGGTGTGCATGTTACGTCTGTCCTTGTCCTGAAAATCCACTGAAGCATCGCCCGCTTCATCATACATTTAAAGTACTGTGCTCACTCTTGTAGCTGATTGAAGCAGCTTCAAAGGGGCTCCAATCACTTTGAATTTAATAAAACTGGTTTTCGGAGGCTAAAAATATTCTCACCATTCACCGGTTTCAATGCGTGTCAGTAACAGCATAAACAAACCTTTGAAATACAATGACTATTATGTGATTTATACCTTCACCGACATTAGTTAGTGCTTGCCCAACCATTCCACTTCATCTAATATACTTTAGTGATCCAGCTAAAATATTATTCTGATAATAATTTTAAAAAACTATTCAGAGCTAGTTTGTAGCAGTGTACGAGCAAATCCTCATCAACACTTTGAATAAATCTTAACCATTTTAAAACAATGCTTTTCCAGACAAAATGTAGGATTGTCTCCCAAATTCCTATACTTTATACTACTCACTGGAAATACTCAATTGTTTGCAGAGAGCAACAAACACTGTGCTTTTTGGCACTGGACCGGTCTTAATTTTCATCACAATGTGGTTGCCAACCGTCAAGTTTGTGCCGTGTTCTTGTGAAACCACCAGTGAATAAACAGATGGTAACATCAGAGACAGAATATAATCCTCAAAATGTTTAGTTAGTTTCTATTGATTGCCACCGAAAGGATCAGACAAGTTTGTGGCAAATCTGCATTTTACTGTGCGTAGGAAAGAAAGATAGCCAACCTTGTTCACTAGACTCTCCAACTTGGATAGCTGACCCAGTTTCCTATTAAGTTATCCACCAGCACCAGCTGGTGCAAATGCAGGTGTTTTGCTGCAGAAGCTTCTGTATTGTCTTGATCTGATCTGAAGTTCTGACGTCTTGATCCTAAAAATGAACACCTGTTTTTTAATGTGAAACAATTTTTTGCTGCAAACAACCACAAATTTATAAGCAAGATGCTTTAATTGTGTGTGAGCTTTGAGCCCATTACAATGCAGGCGCACTGACTATGTTGCAGGTGACACAGAAAACCAAATCAGTGCACATCCCAGACCAGCCAATTTTCATTCTAATCCCCCGTCTGCTATCTTGCCCTCATCCTCCTGTCAAACACTGGAACCTCTGTTTTAAAATGTGCTTGTTACGCCGAAAAGGCACCCTTCTAAAGTTTGCCGGAACTGAAATATGATTTGTTTTCAGTGAAATAAAACATCTACGTTCCCCACAGCTTCCTTGTTTAAAAGAAGTAGGGCTGCTGGTAAATTGCTCTGAGCCAGTGAAATGAAGGTAGACAGATAATTTACCAAACACTAATCCTAACCCCCCAGTGATGCATCATTCACTCTCTTTATGCCATGGTAACAAGCTGATCAGTGAATAATCATTTTCTCAAGCGAGTCCTCTGACAGTCTGCTTTTCAAATAGTGGCATGATTTTCTATTTGGAAGCACTTGAGTTGTTGTGGCAGTGACTGCAGAGAGACTTTAACCATTTGAGGGCATGTCTGGAAGCCTATTCAGGCTGAATAGAGAGGAATAGAGGAAGACAGCGGGAGAGAGGTGGGGTGAGATGTGACATAATGTTGTGAGGCAGGGCTCTGTCTGCTGGGGCTCCCATGATGCTTCTCGGTTCCTCCTAAACACACTGCTAACAGCTAGGTGAGGCAGCTGCTATAAATAGCTCTGGCTGTATCCACTACACTGCACCCACTAACACACATACACACACACACACTCATGCATAAATGCATGCAGTGACACATGCGTGCAAACAGCCTCTCTCATACATAAACAAACACAGGTAGACACATACGCTACCACCCTGGCACACGTTCCCTCTCTTTTCCCTGCATCTCTTTCTCCCTTCCCGCTCTGTCTGTCTCTTCCTTTCTCCCCTCCATCTCCTCTTGGCAGTACTGCTTCTTCTACTACTTATCATATGCTCTGTGACAGATGGTGGATATGATAATTACCAAACAGACTAAACAGTAAGCAAATGCAAAATCCTCAGTGAGCCCCTCTCTGTCTCTTTCTGCCACCTCTGACAGTCCGACAACTGTTCCCATCAGAGAAAAAGAGAAATCGGGACATGATTTCTGCAGAGGGCATGTTTGAATGGGTTACCGTGACCAAAACATGCACGCACCCTTACATACTTGCATGAGATAAAAATCAGACATAACTAGCATCTCTTCACAGTGCAGCAGCAACTCTTTTGCCTTGAGCACCAAAACCTGTTAAATTTTAATGAATCCTTTCATTAGAGTAAAGTATCTCAGTCAAACTGCAGTTTTGGTTCCAAATCTTGCACGTTATTGACAAACAGGAATCGTACATCCTCTCCTGCCATTATTTTACTTCCCCCTCTGCTATTTCTCCATCTCTCCTCACATACGCCTCTTTTCCCCTCATGCCCCCCACTGTAATGAGTGCCCTCTTTTAGTCAAGCAATAAAGTAGGTGCTAATTGTAATACTGTAGTGCAGAAATTACAGTTATTCCCAAGTAGCTCTGTTGAGACTGTGTTGAAATACTTTATATTATCAGTTATCTCAGGCTTAACGTAGGAGATGTAGGTTATGTAATCCCACATGTTCAAGCCAAGCAACAAAAGAATGGTTTCACCAGCAACAATTGGGAATTGATTATTTCAATTTTAGATATCATCTTCTCAATTGTGAACATTATCTTACTTACTCTCACTCTACTGTAGTGTCTAAGGCTAGAGGATGCACTGAATAAAAGTGGTACTATAGCAGACAAGCAGAAGACAAATAGTCCATACTTACAACGATAGCTAGCTAAGGAATGATTAGCTAAGCTTATGGTAAAATGGCTTATGGTTTGTGTCAGTGGATAGAAACACCTGTCTGCACCCATAAGATGGAAGATGCTCTCTATCATCTTTGTGACATAAATGCCTCCTGACAGCAACAAGGTGTGAACCTGCCCCCAAACACATTATTCACACCTGCTCCACATATGACTTTCTTTTTCTCATGTTATAATTTCCCTTTCCTCTTTAGGTCTGTCTCCATTATCCTCTGCAGCCTCTTTTAACCCATGCTTTGAGTGCCTACTCTGCAGAAGCTATATAACAATTAATGAGACTATTTTTCTTTATTAGGGCAAAACTAATGCCTTGTCTCCTCTTCTAGCTTTTTTCCTTTCCAAATTTAATGAAGCTCAGTAAGAGCGTCATTAAAAAAACATTAAACCAACCGAAATTACAGCAAATGTGAATTTATTTTAAATAGCTTCTATATTGACATATCTGAAGTATGGTTGTAAGATACAGACTGAAAACGTCAGTATATTTCCCTGATATCTGAATCTGGGGTTCACTCTGAAATCTTGTCATCACATCTTTAGTTTACTTCCACCACCTTTGTCAGTTAGTTCTAGCATTTACTTCTTTGCAAAACTTTTCTCAATTAAATAGATAATCACAGTTCTTGAAATCTGCCTTGATCTCCTCCTCATACTGTGCTGCCCAATACACATTTTTTAAATCACATCTGATTTATTGGTGAACAATTAACAAGTAAAAGATGAAGCTTTTTCATCTAGAATGAATTCAAGATAGTGTGTTCACTCCGGTTTCCTCCCACATTCCAAAAACATGTATGTTAGCTTAATTGGTGACTCTAAATTGCCTGTTGGTGTAGTGTCCACATAAGCAAACATTTAATCATGCAACCATAGAATATTGTCACTGTTGCTGTATGACAAACCTTTAATTATGTTTAACACAAATAATGAATAAATGCCCAAATACTTCAAACAATTCAACCAAGATGAGCCTTCTGCAGCCACAAAGGATGGCTGTAGTCCTTCAATGGCTAAAAATCTAAAACTGGCTTTTAACTGTTGGCAGCAGTCTAAAACAGGAAACAAAGCATTAACAACACTTGTGGCTTCATATGTGATAGATCAAATGTTGGCCGTTTCCACTATTTACTCTCCATCTGTCTTTTAGATTAGAGTACATTTTTAGTGAGCCCTCACTTGTTATAAAAAAACAATGTAATGAGTTAATTTTGAGTAATACAAGGAGTTACCTTTATTGATTGACAAGTAACAATTTTGAGCATAGTAACGAGTAACGAGTAAGTAATATAATTTTTTTTTGTGTGTGTGAAAAGCGCAATCCTCATAGCATGTAAATAAACAGGTTTAATGGACACCAAACCCCCAGAATTACAGGCTCACTAGAACCCGTAATGTTCATGTCTATATGTCTCAAGCTGAGGCTTTACCTGTATTTCAATTCTCACTTTCCCTTTTTTGCTCTTTAAATCTGCTTCTTCTCCTCAACTCTTTTACCCCCCCATGATTGCAGCAAAAATAATTATTTGGTGTTTGTGTGATCACATCTCCCCTCCCCCAGCTGTAACCATTAACACCACATCTTTTAGGAGACAGGGGAAATGATGGTGTGTGGAGCATGGGTGTGTGTTTCCTCTCTGCTTGTTTAGCCAAGGACTACCTGTCCCACAAATCTATTGTTATAATTCTTTCTATCCATAAACAAACATCTATCTTAACACACACACACACACATAAAGAGCAGCAGCTGACAAATGGCAGAGAGCAAGGGAGCCGCCACACCAACACACATAACACTGTTTTTCATCAATGTGTGTGCTTATGTGCAAATGGAAGAAAACAGCATTAAGCATGACATAACAGAAAGGTAAAACAATATCACCTGAATGCACTATTTCATATTACATGACTCATTCATATTATGATTTTGTAATGTAAATTTGTATCCTTACATTACGTAAATGGTAGATTGAATGACAAAGATGGAAGTTAATACAAACAAAAAGGATTAATATAGGGATTTTAGGGACAACACCTAAAACATTTGGTGAAGCTAAGCTATCATATGTACTCTATTAAATAAAGAGCAGAATTAAAAGAAATATAATGGAAATTAATAAATATGTAATTTATTTTATGGTGCAGAGGATTTATTCCCCAGACACTGAGGTTCAATACTGAAGCAGCTGAAAACAGCAAAGATGTAGAATCAGCAATAAATACAAAATCTTGACGTAAAAAAAGTATTTAATTGGAATTCAATTACTATATTTTCAACATGTAAGTATATCACTGACACATTTTTCATACATTTGTTGGGTAAGGCAACTAAATTGCCCACGTTAATATATGCATGAGATATATGAACAAACACAATTTATGTGCTTTTCTTGCACAAGGAATACTAATGAAAGAAGCCGATCCAAAGCTGCATTATGAAACAGACTGGATGAAAAGAGGCTATCATCAAAACTAGGTCAGGGCTTCAGCCTTCTCTGCAGCTCTCCATCTCCACTTATCCCCAAAGAGTTTAACCATATTGCCATCTAACATCCATAACCAGCACCATCAAATAACACCCGGTCCTCGTTCCCTCTTCTCTATGTCCTCCCTGATCTTCTCAGTGAATTTACGTTTCCTGTTATTTGTGATCTCTTATCGGGCTGGCCCCAGGGTTGATATCAAGAAATGACACTCAAATCTTATTTCATCTGGGCTCACCCAGGCTCAAACAACCATTAAATCTTATTTTCTCGTCCCCCTGTGGCCTCTAACTGAGTTTGCCAGCCTACTACCAGGAATGAGAAGGGGGTTCCAAAAACAAAAACCCTAAAGCCTGCTGCAAAGATTACTGAAAACAAGGTAGATGGTACATGAATTTGTACAAAATTAGAGACCAGAATTAATATTTTGCCTTTAGCTAAAGTATCTAGCATTGTATTTATAGTTTACTCTGGCTAAAATTAAGACAAATGATTAATCTGGTACTGTTAAATATAGTGTATATTAGTGGATGGGTGTTTTCTGAGGACCTACAGTAGGGTGATGTGTTATCACTTAATAGCACGGTGGATCTTGCCCCCTCAGCCACATTTACTAATACTCTTACATTTACTAATACTAATACTCTAGGGACCACTTGTAGAGTTCCTAGAAAGACACAACAATGTTGCAGAGTTAAAACATATTTTATTTGTTCTAATGTTTTTTATTTTAAGATGAAATTCATTTCCAAAACTTGGTAATCACTTAAACGAAACAGCTTTCAAGTGCAAGATGTAAAGCTCCTTCACTTGAAGATTGTAATTTAGAAGGTAAATGTGTTCTATCATCATAATATATAAAAAATACCATCTAGTCTTACTTATTCCAAGATTTGAGGGAGTAAAATGTACTTGCAGGGGTGTAACAAGCTACTTAAAGATGGACGTCTTTGTCTCTGCCAGCCATCAAGGCCACTGAGTTAGTCTCCTGCATTAACATGAAGCCACAGTGGACTATGGACTGTTGTTGTTGGGGCCACTTGGCATAGCAATTACTCAGGGAACCCCAAAATACAAAGACCAGAGGGAACAGGAGAAAGACAAAGTACAGGAGAGTGCAGCCAGGATGACAAACTCCTTCCTGTTGCTGCTGAACCCAGTCCCCCACGTAGAAATAAAGCACTCAGAAAAGATCATAACGGTACTTCAGTAGAATAGGGTGCATGTTCTATTCTGTGAAGAATCCTAAATCTTCAGTATTAAAAGTGAACTAAAAGATCAGCATCTTAAAATTCTCATTAAACTCAATATTTTGCCATGTATAGAAGCAAATGTCTTTGTACTGTTGTCAAGAATTTCTATTGGGTTTGGAGCATATTTCCACAAAAAATATTTAAAAAGCTAGATACTCTTGCTTTAATGACAGAAACAAATCACATAAAAAATGCAAACTGTCAATACTGCAATTAATGGACAGGTGCCTAAAATATCCATAAAGTCGAGATATAAATAAAATGAATAGCTCAATCAGTATAGATGTCTCTGAATCTTAACAAGTTTTCATTAGGAAATATTTTTACAGTCCAACCACTCCTCCCACCTCTATTAATGGATGGCCTTTACTTTTTATGTTCTCAGCACACAGGCTGTGCCAGTGGGGTGGGTTGGGGGGGGGGGGGGGGGGGGGGTGAATCTTAATATAAAAAAAAATATTTTTCCTGTACTGAGAGATGTTTGAACAGGCCAGAACAGCCACTGAGTATATTCTGTGAGTTCTGTTTCTATATTCTTTCGGTTCTTCTTTTGCTGGCTTTGTGTCAAGTCCAATAATGACCACATTGTTGTAGTGCCGCTAGAATCTCTGGTAGCTAAATGCTTGGTTTAGACACACACACACACACATAAACAACCGCAGGCCTGCAGAACTTCCCACGAGCAGCATTTTAACCCTGTCTCTGTGTTAGAAAAGTACTTACAAAGACAACAGACAGGTCATTTGCCAGTAGTAGTTTGCTTGTTTTTAAAGTGCTGCACGTCTTCTGAAGGGTGTGTGTCTGTGTGCGTCCATATGTGCTACTATAAGCTATCTGCTTCTAGCTGAACACATTTGTGTGTATTTGTGAGAGAGAGAGTTACTTGGCCAAGGCAGTGGAAAAAGTGCGAGCCAGAGACTATGACGTTGGCAGAGTGGAGAAGAACAAACTTCCTGAAAACCTATTCAACACTCTTGACTAAAGACTCTCCAACAGACTTTCTCTCCCTCTTTTCTCTCTGTCTTCCACTGGCTCCAGCCGAGACACTGTTTTTAATTGATTGTGGTTTGTATAGCAGTCTGAAGTACACTGTAGATTTTAGTTTTGCAGCAAATAAAAGCAGTTTTCTGTTCCAGTTTAATTATAACAATTTTACACAAACCTACCACTATGGTCGGCCTTTGGATCAGAAGGTTGTTTTTATGTATGAAAGGAGCTACCACCTTGTGATTTTTGCCAAAAGATGATGGGGATGTACATGTCAGATAATAAACGAAACTTTAATAATCTCTTACGTGATATGGCCATTTAAGGGACTAAGATAGTTAAGATAGAAATTTACCCTGAATTTACCCAGAAGCAGCACCATGCGAATACAACGTGACTACCCTCTGCCTTACTTTGAGCTGTCACAAAGAATATTGGTCATTCTGCAAGGACACATACACACAACATGCATGCTTATCATTTGCATGCTGCTGTAATCACCATCCTTCTCGAGCCAGATGCTCCCCCCACACAGGACTGAGTCTTTGTGTTGAGCCCTGCAGGAGCACAAACAAGGACACACACATGCACGCACACACTAGGTCAGGTAATTAACAGTCTGTAGATCTAAGCTAGCTTTAATCTAATCAAACCACCCAGCCTAAATTTCCCCCATGGGTTCGCACAACATGTTATGCACACAAACATGCACACTTTTCCTTTTTTTCCCCTTTCATCTGCTTTTCCTCACCTACTACCTCCTTCACCTTGGTTAATCACAGATTTTCCATTTGTTTTCCTTCCACACTTGTAATTGAACTCACACCTGTTTTGTAAAAGAATTTATAATGCAGACATCTACTTTTAGGATCTCTGAGAGATTAACGTTTTTTTTTTTATAAACAAGTTGTTATGTTCAATTCCTCTTCCTATTTTTGCTGTTGGCACGGGTTTGGTTGTGATCGTTTGTTCTTGATTATACTAAAAAACTAAAATGAAAAGAAATTCACTGCTAAAATCCAATAACTAGCATCATAAATTGTGCAGGTTCAGAGCTCCTGCAGGCCCATAAAATCCCATCTAATGCATTTTCTAATGAAAATATTCCTAGACATCATCATTACAGAATGTTTTTGTAGATTACTGCTACACACTCCAAAACAAGGCACAGATTTTTCATTTAACATAGCCCTTTTTCTGCGTTCAACATAAGAACACTTATTTATTCTAAATTTGAGGTTCGCTTGCAGCTGATTTGCATGATAAATTGGACAACAAGCTTAACAGCAAACTTTTTCAGCTTTTAGTGCATTAAAGTATAAGAAAAACAGTTCTAAGTCTTAAGACAAAAATTATGATCCCCTCCATATGTACTGCATTAAGGTTGTTTTTTTTTTACAATCCAGTAAAGTTAATTAGTCTTCACTTTGCTGTAAATTCTTACTGTCAAGAAGCCGCACTTTGAAACAGGTCCAATTACACTGCAGGGTTTTTTGAGTCTTTGGCGGTGCACAAGCCCATGACAGACATTCTGAGGAAAACATGTACTATCTGTCCATTTTATTAAACCTAGTCAATTTGCATCTATTGTTTTGGGCAGCAGTACTTACACTGGTATTTATGATTTCAGCCAGTACCATTAGCCATTTAGAGGAAATGATGCTTGTGGGGTAAATCAAAGCATCAAACATTGTGTCTGTCCCAATCATCTCCATATCAGTGGGGTATCATAATAGAAAATGTAAATATATAAGTAGGGCAATTGACTAATCCAACAACATATTTGTCACATCAGACAATTTCAACTTGAGCAACACATTAAAGCAGCAGAACACAATTTGGACTGAATACTAAGCAGGTAGCTAATCTTGTAAGTTCCTCAACTATCCGAGCCGATCTGCGCACTCTTAGTGTGCTCTAATTCAGTTCTAAACTCAACCTCAACACCTCTGCAGCCAATTTCATCATCAGAGATTTTTCATGCCACTGCAGTTCCTGTTATTATGTCTACAGCAGTAGTCTATTCATGTGTAAAGTTTCAGTGCGAGTGTGCAAGTGTGTGTGTGTGTGTGTGTGTTGCAGCGAGAGTAGACAGCTGCAGTTGCCTAAGAAATAATTTTTGCCTAAGGGCTGCCTCTTACTAAGAGAGAGAGAGAGAGAGAGAGAGAGAGAGAGAGAGAGAGAGAGAGAGAGAGAGAGAGAGAGACGGGGACCACTATGGATGGAGGGAAGAAGGCGTGCAGAAGGACGGAAAGAGGGACAACATTTGTGCGACTTGGTTGAGCCCTCAGGAGAGTGAAGTGAAAAACAACACAGAAACACTGCAATGCACATACACACATACAGTCGTATAAGAGTAACATAGGGACAAATGGCTCCTTCTTAGCTGTGAGACAAATTTTCTGGCTCATTGGATCCTTTTAGAAATGGTGGGCAGCAGCAGTTACAAGGGTGGGCCTGTAGCTAGATTGACAAGGACATTCATAGAAGCCCATTTATTGTCCTGTTTCTCCTGGCTCGTGTTCATTTGTGCTTCGGATAAGCTCACAACTGTGTCTCTGAACATCACTGCATGTCAAGCAGCTTCTCAAGCTGACCGAACAGTACTGTTTGCCAGTAAGTGCTACTTAACACTTGACATTTTGAGGTAACTCAGTTTTGCCGGGAGCCATTAGACTTGTTCCACAAATGCAACACAAACACAGCTGTCAGTCACAGTTTGAAAAAGAAGTCAAAACATGGATTGAGGTTTCCTTTGCTAAAAGGCATTTACACAGGTTAATATGTGACGACTGTCATCTGCTTCATTGATATTTGAAGTGGGGAGGCGGCCATCTCAGTTAGCTCCACGTAGCGGTTTACTGCTTTATGACTTTGTCCAGCTTCCCTACAGGCTGCTTTGTCAGTATATTAAGGCAATTCCAGCCTGAAGAGGACATGCCTTCGCTCCTAGCAGGCTGATATAATAAACAGGCCCACAAGAAACATGATTATTCTAAAAATCTCATGAATCTCTAGGCCAATAGTACATTCTGCAGAACATACAATAGATTTAGTACTGTTTAGAGCAAAACAGTGAAGCATAAAATGACTCAATCCAATTGACTGTACCAATTAACATTTTTGATGCATCAATGGCTATATTTGGACCACTTTCCCATTTCTAACATAAGGTAACTGTTAAGACCCGGGTAAAGGTCTAGGTTAGGCATTTAAGGGCTGCTGTGTATCAATAATCGTCCCCACAATGACGTTTGTGTGTCTGTTTAACCAGGCCACATGGGTTTACTGTTTGAAGAGACAGTTTTCCATCCATCATCTTAACCACTTATTCTGTTCAGGGTCGAGGGGGGCTAGAGCTGTCACTGTCATGTCTACACCCTGGACAGATCGCCAGTGTCAGGGGCAACACAGAGAGAAGTACACAGACAGACAGCTATTAACACTCCAAGCAATTTAGAGTCACCAATAAATCGAACATGCATTGTCGGATTGTGGGAGGAAAGCGAAGTATCCGGAGGAAACCCACGAAAGCTCCTTACAGAATGGCCAAAGCCACCGGGCTGCTAAAAGCCAGCTAAAAACACATTCAGAATACAGAAATGACTAAGTACGACACTGGACTGTCTTAAAAAAAAAAAGATAATGATAGCGAACATTGTACTTAACTGCATTTTAACTTAAAAAAAAAAATCTCATTCTGAGACCAACCTTCTGTTGTCTAAAATAGGGTTGATGAACAATATGATCAGCTTTGAAGCAAAGAGGATCTTACTAGCTTTAAAGAGGTCTGTGCAGGTCTGTTCATAAACTTGCTTTAGCTGCTGTATTAATAAATTATTTTCAACTAACTGCAAAACAGGCACAAAAGACAAAGCAATTCAAGCTTTTCTGTCTGTTTTATCATAAATTATCTTTCAATAAAAAGGTTATTGGTTGACAAGGTCAATGAAGAGTTAGTATAAGGTTCCGAACTTTGAATTTGCCTTTTTCAGTCTCTCGTCTTTTCTTGCTCTTTTCAGAAAGTTATCTGTACACATGTGGAAATATCTAAATGACACAGCTTTCCTGAACATACTAACTGACCACTCGAATCACTTTTAAAAGGCTTCACTGACAGGTGAGCAGCACAGCTCAAATCAACATTAAGATTGAACAAAAATCAATCAGGTTATGTCATCAATATTGCTGATGGTAAGTCTTAAAAGGGGTAGTTCACTGATTAGTATTGGATAACTTTTTAGTTGAGGGTCTTGTATGTTATTGATTTAGCTGGGAAATGGGAAAACGCAGATGAAGCACTTTCCTTGTATCCCGACCAAGAGCAGCCATGCAGTAAATAATGATGCGTTGGTTGAGGTGAGATGTTTAAGGTACTGATGAGACAATTCAATTCAAGCCAGAGCCAATCCGGAGCAATAGATGCTGCATATTCAAACTTTCAAATTAAAAGGAGGGCTGGGTTATCTCATACACAAATACACTGCAGCCTGTGATGAGGTTTGTGCAAGACAAAGCCTGAAGTGCACAATGTACACAGAGTCAGCAATCTGCCACAATAACCAAAATGATTTTGGTTCGATCCGGTTGGTCTGAGAACATCAACAATATGTTTATCCAGGCCAAAACATAAAGAAAGAGATGAAATGCTTAAAGCCTACGTCCTCTACTGCCTCTTTCATACTCTCTCGCTCTCCATATGAAGCTTCCTCGCCAGCTTATATGAGATCTGTCACCATAAGTAACTAACCCTCAGTGAGGGTTAGTTACTTATGGTGAAGAGATGCAGTAAAGAGATGGGAGCTGAGATGACATTGTGTCATCAGCACGGAAGCCATGGGTTCACACGCACACAGACTCACACTAGAGATCAGAGTGCCAGAGCTGTCACTGGGGTCAGCCGGGAGACGTGCGATATCTTGACAGAGCTGAAGTGTTCACTGACACAGAAAGACACGCAACACACTGCGGAGCCTCGCAGTCTGTCCCTATCCCTCCGTGTGACCAACAGTTTGTATGTGTTTATATTTAAAGAATATGTGTGTCCTTTCCACATGAATGAGTCTGCTTTTAAAGAGCATAGGTTATGCTTAAGATTAAGCCTATTTTGGAGCTTTAAAGCATTTTAAGTGTACTCGAAATGGGATGTATCCCTTACTTTAGGCCACATTACGACAACATTAGAAATTAACCTTACATAATTGTCTTTTACATCTAGTCTACATGATTTGACAGGACCAATACAGTTTTTACCTCTATGCATGTGGATATCTAACATTTAATGGCTGCCACCAAATATAGTAGTTACAGATCTAAAATTCCCTCTTTCTTCTTGCTTTCTTGTAGCACTTTAGATGCACTGAGAGTCTAAGAACATCGGCTACAGTACATATACAAAATGTAAATGACATAAGTCTTACATGTTACTTGACTTGCTACTACTGGAAATCTCACAATACTGTGGAAGAATACACAGTATTCAGCATAAATGACTGTAGACTTGATTAAGTGATAATTTATTTTAATATATTTATGTTGTGCTTGGACCTGCAGAGAATGAAGATGACTCTGTGCTACTTTCTTTCAGCTGCAATTCTCATCAGTTACTTTGTTAAGTTGAAGTGCAAAAAAAGAAAAAATCCCAAATATGTTTTTTAGGAAGTGACAACGTGGCCTTATTATGTACGCTGCCGTGTTGTTGCACAAGCTGAGCTCCCACAACACACATATATGTATAGAATATGAGGATGGTTCACTAAAACCAGAGACAATTTTCTAACTATGTGTGCAGATGAATGAATGTCCGCAAAGTGAGAGAGATGATGATTGTAGAATTTTTATGAATGTATTTCCTAACATTCAAAGGTGCTTTTCAGTGTCCTGTGCTGTGCTAATGCATTATGTAAAACAATTTTAACTGCATTTATGCATAAAACATGCTCTGCAAATAAACATTCCCATCCTGTTCTACCCCACTCGCTGTCACTAATCCATGGTGGTTTTGTAAGTCATTTTATCCTTGTTTGAACCTATAGCCGTGGAAAACCCTTTTACATTGGTTTGGAAGAAAGTTTCATCTTATTTTGAACTTACCTTGTGCTACTGTACCTCTTTGTCGTTATCATCACAGAGTAAGAGCTTGCAGCTTCACTCTTTTCTGTAAAATTGGGGTGATGATGTTACAATTTGTGTCTTAAGGTGATATAAATCTCCAACATCACTTGGCACAAAAACATTATACCAAAATCTTAAATTCAGCCCAAATACGCTACACTGACGTTTCCTGTCTCTTCCCTTGTCAAAAATGTCAATTAATACAACTACACTTGCTATGAAATGTGCCAGTGAAGAAAAGAACATATCATTTTAATACATTTAATGTATTTTACTTTTTACTAAAGTACATTTTGTACTTCTGCTCCAGACTTTTAGCATGTTAGCATTTTTTTTTTTTTTATGTGTAAGCTAGCCTATTTTATTTCACACAAGCCACCAGCTAATTTAGCTTACGCAAGTCTTAAAACCCCGCAGCGTGCTCACCTTTTCTTTGGACAACATTTTCAGCAGCTTTTTGGGTTTTTTTTTTTTTCTTGTTTCATTGTTTTTATTTTTTACTTTCTTAAATCTTTTAACCGCTGTCTCCTCTCTCTGGTATCTCTCCCGCCTGTGCACGTACAGACCAAACCATTTTCAGACAGTGCGGGGGTGTTGGAACGTGGAGGCCATTCCAACATTTTACAAGGGGGAGAAAGGGATTTTATTACTTTAATTAAAAATGTATAAGACGTGCAATCGTATTTTCATGCATGAATATTAGGAATAGGCATTTAGACTTGCTTTTTCTCTCTTTTATGTCTTCACCAGCAATTGTTTTAAATTGCCTGTTTTGAGTAATTGATTCACAGCAGTGGTTGATGTAGTTTCAGTATCACCTAGTCTGCAATTAAAAAGTCTGACAGCCAGTGCATTTCTCTCTTCACATGTCTAATTCAGCCGAAATCAGTTGAATTTTGAATTTGTTCTCCTTTTTCTTACTTTTTTACCTTTTTCTCCCCAGTGCATGGATCTCCATTGCACAGTGTTACAGTTTCTGTGTGTGGAATCTCATGCTCTCTCATTGTCTTAAAGGGTGCATTTGAAAAGTCAGAGGATAACACGTTGTTGAGGTTTCGCTCAGCTCGTGTTAAAAGTCTGTGTGTTTGTGTGTGTGTGTGTGCAAGTAGTGCGTGGGAGGAGAGAGCCCACGTACAGAAGCGGCTTGAAACTGCCATAATGGATATTTGATTAGACATCAGAGTCCTTCTAGGTAAACTAAAAACAAGTCAGAGACAGGGCTGCCTCTGTGCAGTTAATGATTAGAAATGATCTGTCTGTTATATGTCCATCTGTGTCAATGAAAAATTTCAAGCCCTGGTTTGCTTCGTGTATGGCATCTTGAAGTCAAACTAAGGAAAATAAGGAAATAATTGCTTCAGCTGCAAGCTGTGTGATAAAGGCTTATTGTATACATCATTTTTCAAATGTGTCAATTGGACATGCAATTATGTCTTTGTGCATTCACTCTACTACAAATAATCTGACCTTTGGGATTTAAAAGGTAACCATCTAGACACCCACACTGTTTATGTGCACTGTGTAATTATGCAAGAAGCTAATGGATTTAGGTTTATATTAGTTCTCCTTCACATCATATTTGATGTGACCATCATGCACCAATAGTAAAAATGGTGGCGTTTGCAAGAATTACACAAAGAGGACAGTGATTTATTTTTTAAATAAAATCTTTTCATCGGTCTCAGTTAAAAAGTCATAGTGCTGGAACAAAGTGGTGTTTATAGTGTTCATTAAGCACACACTGTATCTACAGCAGGGATGATACCAACTGGCAGTACTCAGCTGAAAGCAGCTGGCTGATAAGACTTTCCCTTGTTCTGCTGATAAAAAGCCTGAGCACAATTTGACCTGGTCACCGCATCAGGATGGCGGCATGGTTTTGATGCTGGCATTTACAGGACTGGGGTAGATAAATGAGTTTAATTCATCTGGGAGTACTATTTTAGGGAAAAGCTGACCATTCTTGTGCTCATTAGTAGATAAACTGTAACACATAAACAGATTAGGGGGTTTAGAGTGTGTTGTCATATCATTTAGGGGGGAAATAAACTCCCATTATCAGGTATTTGGTTTCACGTGCTGTGGGTGAGCTATTCTAGTCAGTTGAAGGTGTTTCTCTGACTTTAACTCTCCTTTTTCAAATAAGTGAATCACAAAAACTCACTTCTTCAGAGTCAAGTGACACTTAACTCTCCTGTAATCAAGTAATAAACAGTCATTTAATTCAACAATTTTACTTACAGTACTAGATTTCCACTTTAATGTTTTTGTTCACAGTAGTGGACAAACTTATGGTACCCTTTGACAAATTTTCTCTGAAATAACTGACAATAAAACTGACAAAAGCAGTAAAATACAAAAAAATTAAGATAGAAAAGAAAAACAAAGTCTGACAATGATAAAAAGCAGAGTGACTACTTTTTTACCCCAACTGAACAGGCTAATTAACTGATCACAAGATTAAATCTGTGTAATGCAAATTAAGGAAACACTTTGAGTAATTACTATAATCGAATTATTTATGAGCCTCTAACAAAGCTGTCTGGGCATTTTTCATTTGTTGTACAAGTTATTATATTGCAATTAAAAAAATTAAACCAAAGTTTTATCATTTTGTTTTAAGTTACCTTAGAGATAATTGTGGGTTTCTTTTTTTGGCATCAATAACATTTTTATCCACACCTGTATGTAAACCTGAATGTGGTGGAGGAAGTGTGGATAGATGTTCCTTTGGAGATCCTAGTGCATTCCTTGAGAAAAACAGTGAGACAACATTAAATGGAAACAGTCTATAATGAGGTCTATAATCCTCTGCATTTTTGAAGGATTTTTGAGATGAGGGCTGAGCACAGATTTGTCTAATTAGGGTCATCCCACATGCTGAGGGGAAAAAAAAAAAAAGGGCAAAACATATCAAAATAAATCACTATTGTTGTGCTATTAAAAACATGGATTACATCAGGAATTATAGGCAAATGCTACAGTCCAATGGATCAAAGGAAGACAAAGGTGGTTCATACTCACTAACCATCTCCAAATGTATGGAGGTGGAGATATTAATAACATGAAAAGGCACTGTTTGCTACTCAAAGGATGGGACACATAATGTTGGTGTACTTGAGTAGGTCAAGATGACTACACAGCCAATAATAAAGAAAAGTGTGATTAAAAATCAAAAATGATTTCCAAATGAGTTGCAATCACAACAAATAAGCACAGGAAACTTCTGTGGGACCTGACTCGAGCGCATTTTTATTGAACGTTTATAACTGTTAAAAACATGTATAAAATTGGTCCTGTTTCAGAAACAAGGCACGCATAGTCATGTCAATGTTCAGTGTTCATGTCATTATTAGTATTATCATCATCATCATCAGCACGTTCCATCTCAGGATTTATCTAATAGTAGTATCAAGCATTCCCTAATATAAAAACATGTTCCAATTGTTTTTCCACAGAGGTTAAAATTTTATTCCGAGCAGCAAGACAATATTCATGCAAAGACGGGAGTGGCGGAGAAGATGAGAGCTGACTGGACTGTTGGGTCTTTAATAGTAGGTCTCCCGTTCCACCCAACCTGGACACACAAAGAAAAAAAAATAATTTAAGGCAACTTTTTGGGCAGACTGGATATTTACTCATAATATGACGGGGGGGAGAGAACACCTGGATTTTGATAAGGACGACTGTGAGAATGAAGAAACACACTGTAGGTCTTATTCCTCTCTCATTTCAAAGTTTAAAAATGATTGGGAGGGTGGGGGTAGAAAGATAATAAGCATGGATTCTGGGCTCACCTCCTGGGCTGCGTCTGAGGATCAGCTTACGGATTTCATCATAGATAAAGATGAGCAGGGAGTAGGGGAAGGCGCAGAACCACCAGTTGGGCCTGGAAAACGGACACAAAAAGAGATGAGAAAATTATCCAGAGCCCCGGGCCTGGCTGATCAACATGGGGTAGCAGGAGTAAGCACGATGACAAAGTCGACTTAATGGGCCCATGGCTTACTGGTGGATTGTGGAGGGCGTTTCTGTGCTTTACTCACTTGAGAGGGTACATTCTGAGGGCGACGTCCATGCCTGGGCAGTAGGAGAGGAAAGCAGCCAGTGCTGTCTCCTCAAACAGCCCAAAGATCAGGATCTTGTTCCTGAAAGCCACAAGGGAACAAATACTTTATTAAGAAAACAAAACCTAATACCAAAATATGAAACAATGCAGTGCCTGAAAATAGCTGGGTTTTATTGTTTTCTCAGCTTAGTTTCAGGATTTCAAACTGCTGGCATGCACCGCAGTCTGAAATGCACTTCTAATACTGTTCATTTTCTTCTGAGCTCAGCATAAACACAACAGTTTAATGAAGTCCCCCTTGGAAAAGCAAAAGATCTAGTACAATGTAGAAAAAGGAGGCATGACATTTAAGATGGCAGCTGTTTCACTAATGGAGGAGGAGGGGAGAGAGAGAGAGAGAGAGAGAAAGAGAGAGAGAGAGAGATGGTACTTTGTGTTTAAATCAGATTTGAACAGTTGAGAGGAAACTGATGAGAGATTTTCACTCACTTCATGCCCTGTTGGAAAACAGAGTTCCTTCTGGTCTTACAGATGATCAGATCAGCCCACTGCACGATGACTATGCTGACGAAGAAAGCTGTGTGGCAGGTGAACTCCACAATCTTCCTCTGCTCGTAAGTCTAACAGAAAACACACGTGTTAGCGAGAGTTTTCACCAGGTGGCAACGGCCACGTTATAAACCTTTATTTGTGGTCTGACCAATAAGCGTTACTAACCCACTGCTGTCCATAGCTGTCCTCTAGGTCATTGATGTATTTATTATCCCAGGACACTCTGATGCCCAGCAGGGTGGATGGCAGGAAGCCATTTTCAGCAAGAATCACAAAGTAAGTGAAGAAACCTGCCAGTGCCTGGATCATGCCTGCAGGAAAGAGACGTGACTGCATCAAAGCAATGACTTAAGACCTAAATCTATATACTGTAAATTGTAAAATGTATAAAAAGTTTTATTCATGATTACATTTTGTTTGAGCAGTTTAGGAATTAACAAATAAATGCAGCTTTTGAGATTAAAGCAACGATCAATAAATGATTAACTGAACAAACTGGCCTTGTGGTCTTTTGAGAAAAATCACATCAATAAGAAAATAAATGACTAAGTCAGGAAGTCTGATTAGTCAGTAGTTTGGGGAGTAGACTATTCATCACAGGATGAATAACGGTAAGTAAGTAAGTAAGTAAGTAAATAAATAAATAAATGAGATTAGAGCGTCTTCTGAGAAACCAGCTTCATAAAAAAATTGATTTACTGGTCGAGTAAATTTCATTTCAAAACGGTTATGGTATTAATAGATCCTATTTTTAATGCAAGATGTAATAGAAAAAAATAATAGGAAAACTAGTGGAGGCAGGTAGAAATTTTTTTTTCCCCCCTTTGGAATATTTCTTTGTAACAGAAAGGAAAAAGGGGAACAGACCAAGTCAACAAAAATACTCTTTTCTTTCTAACAAGTTTGCTCCTTTTTTTGCTCTTATAAGGTAGTTCAGGAAGTTCAGCAGGGTAAAAACCTATTCTTGGCTTCATAGCTGAAGAGGGGAAAATCCAAAGTCAGCAGCAATGCTCTGTCATCACTCAAACACAAACGCATGCACTCTTTGTCTATCTTCTCTATCAGTACGAGCCTATTTCTGGGACATGCCGCTCCTGCACTTATCTTGGACCTCCCAGATACTGAGCTGCCTTTCCAGGGAAAAAGAAAAAAAAAAAAAAGAAGAAATACACAACATAAAATAAAAAGGCTGAGATTTACCGATCTGTCCGTAGGCTATACTGATGAGCCTCTCATTCACCAGTTTATCCGTTTTGGGGTTTCTGGGCTGTCTCTTCATGATGTCGCTCTCAGCTGCTTCATAAGCCAGGGAGATGGCAGGGACCTGGTAAATGGGACACACCAGCAATCAGTGATCAATGCGATAGAATTTGTAATCTCTTTTTATACTTTTTCCCCCAAAAGGTACTTATGTTGCTCAAAATCCTTTTATATATAACCCATAATTAACTGTAACTAACCATCAACTTGGCAGCTATTTATTTAAAGTTTTGGTTTTAATAGGTTTTGAAAGACTGAGATTTGTTGTCTTTACCATGTCAGTTCCCAGGTCGATACACAGGATGGTTACTGTTCCCAGGGGCAGGGGAATGCTGGCAATGATGAAAAGGAGGAAGGGGGTGATCTCAGGGATGTTGCTAGTCAGAGTGTAAGCGATGGACTTCTTCAAGTTGTCAAAGATCAAGCGGCCTAATGGAAATGTGACACAAGTATATGAAGTCGGTGTTTTAATGATTTGGAACCTGCAAATCCTACAAAATGTAGTAAATTTGCATTTTTGTCTTCAGCGTCTTGCCTTCTTCCACTCCAGTAACGATGGAGGCAAAGTTGTCGTCCAGCAGGATCATGTCAGCGGCCTGCTTGGAGACGTCAGATCCAGCGATCCCCATAGCAACACCAATGTCGGCCTTCTTCAGAGCTGGGGAGTCGTTCACACCGTCGCCTGTCACGGCCACAATGGCTCCCTGTGGAGAAAGGTAAGAGGAAAGTGTTGAAGGCAACGTTAATGCTTGTGTGCAGGGAAATGAGACGCCGCTAAAGAGGAAAAATGGACGTTAAATACAGAAAAAAGAAGGAATAAAGGGGATTATATAAATAGCATCCTTTTGTTAAAATAATTTAACAAATTGGAAAGCTGCATTTCTAATAGACTGATTTTTACAGACTGAGCACATCGACACAACAGTGCAGCAAATTCAGCTGACATTAGAAGTGAAACTGATACTTGTGTGTACATAAATACTTTGAGAGAAGTCGCGATTCTGGGTTTATAGTGACATTTCCGTCATTTTTTTTAAGTTCCACTGAGTGAAACAGAATAAGTTCCTTTCATGTTAAAGATAACGCCTCCGTTTCTTAGAAGGTTTTATGGCACTTCTGCTTTATTTGACACTACGGACAGCTGAGAGGAACATAAATAAGAAATGATATTAGTTTTCCGTACACTGGGTTGGCCTGTCTACTCTGGTGAACAAAAAGTTTCACATCTTTTTTCTGCTTCTTTTTTTTCAAAGATGATCTACTTTTACAATAAAGTATTTCTTTCTGCACTGTGCACCAATATAAACTGTAAACACCCAAATTAATTCCATCGGATATGTGCTTCTTTAGGCAATTTCGGCTCAGTTCAGACACTGAAACCAATTTTTAAAAAAAAGTTCCTAAGCTCAAAAGACAGTATGTCAGCACCAAGTGATCAGTAGTCGCCATCCCATTTCTGCCCCAGAAGGCTGAGATGATACATACTTGAATATATTATGTTACTTAGTGTGTTCGTATGTGTTAACTTCCTGACACACTTGACTTTACTTGCATCTTCTGTTCAGGCACATTTACTTCAACTACCACGATGAAATTTAATTAGCATTAAATTTAATTACTTTTAACAGCTTTTGCAGAAATACGTTACAAAGCCAAGATTTCACACTTCATCAGAAATGTTGTTGGCTACTGTGACACTTATAAGACAGTAATTCAAACATTTTAAACACAACTAAAGTCATGATTATTCATGTGTGCAGGGGAGCAAACAGCTTGACAGATGATTATTATTCCTTCCACTCACTCATCAGACCAAAGCAATAATCATAATGACCATTAGGGAACAGGCATATCAAATATTCACTTATGCGTTCACACAATTAGTCACAGTCTCATGCTGTGTTTTACAAACTGCAAAACAGAAGTTCGTTCGTTCGTTTCTACCTGTCTCTGGCAGCCCTCCACAATGATCAGTTTCTGCTGTGGGGAGGTTCTGGCAAAAACAATCTCAGTGTGGTGCCTCAGGATGTCATCAAGCTGCTCTGCACTCAGATCCTTCAGGTCACCGCCGTGCACAACGCAGGCCTTGGCATCTCTGGAGGGAACACAGAGTCATTAAGTCACTTAATTACAATTGGTTGCAGACCCAGATGGAAACCGTAAATTTAAATTTAACACTAGAAGGACTAGAAAACGTTGCAGCCACAGAACAAAACAGGACCCGATAAAGGACCATGGGATACATGCATGCAGCACTGACTGACTACATCAACTATATAGCAACTATAATACAGCATAGATGTCCTACTTCTGTACTTATGCCATCTGGATTTTTGAGTAAAAGCAGTACCTTGGGTTGACTTCATTGATTGGGATGTTCAGTCGAGCTGCAATGTCCTCAACAGTCTCATTGCCTTCTGAGATGATACCCACACCCTTAGCAATGGCCTTAGCTGTGATTGGATGATCACCTGTTACCATGATTACCTAGGAGAACAGAGATCGGTGCTGATGAGTTTATTTGATCAAATACGAGTTTATGAGCATTAAGGGAATGTGCTAGAGACTTTATTAATATATACTCTCTCACCTTGATTCCAGCACTCCTGCATTTTCCAACAGCATCAGGCACAGCAGCACGAGGAGGGTCAATCATGGACATGAGGCCGATAAAGCAAAGGTTCTCAGTGGGAAAATTCACCTCCTCAGTGTCAAAAGCAAAGTCCTCTGAGAACTGGTCATCGGGCAGGTTGAAATGACAGAAACCTGGATAGGACACAAGACAAAGATTATGAAGATTAAAGGTCTTTTGTGGGTTCCAGCTGAGTTCCAGCTCAGACTTATTCATTTCATGCACATGCCGTCCATGCTTACCCAGTACTCTCTCCCCCAGACCTCCCAGTTCCAGGTAAGCGTTCTGGAAAGCATCTTTCATCTCATCATCCAGAGGCTGCTCCTTGCCCTGTATCATAATGGTGGAGCAGCGGTCCAAAATCCTCTCTGGGGCGCCTTTCATCACCAGCAGGTGCTTAGTTTCTTCTTCAGATGAGGTATTCTTGTGAATGGAAAGCTAAGAGCACATAAAAACAACAACAACAACAACAAAAAATAACACCCACTAGTTATTTACATATATTTAATGTATGCTATAAAAAGATTAACTTCAGGATTCAGAATTCATACGTGACAAACAAATAAGAAATTAGATTTTGTACTAAATTTAAGTCAATTAAAAAGACTTAAAGGGGAATAAAAAGCAAAGTCCATTTATTAATTAGCTGAAACTAAACAATATCCTTTTAAAAACAGTTTATTCTACTGCTGCATTTCTTCTAAAGCTCTGGTGCCAATTGTATTTTGACATTGTTCACTTGTTGTCAGCATGATGAGGAAACAACCTGATATTTAGATTTCAGTCAGCCAAGGACATTTCCAAGCAATTGAAACAAGCACGAAAGAATTTCCTGGAAATTTGTATTTTTGAAGGGACACCTGAACAGAGCAAACCAACTTGTTTCCATAGCTTACTGACTCAAATGTGATGCAATTCATACCTGGTACTTGTTGGTAGAGTTGAACGGGATCTCAGCAATTTTGGGAGTTTTCTCTCTTATTTCCTGGACTGATCCACAGCACAGCTCAATACATTTTAGAAGAGCCGACTCAGAGGCGTCACCAGCCACATCTCTCTGTAAGAGATGAGGAGAAGGGAAGAACATTAATTATAGGCACAAGAGCTCAATTTTTAGGTAGTTTTGTTTATCTGCAGTCTCTGAATAACAGATTTTAATTAGTCAATGGATCAACATAAAATCAGTCTCAGACCACGAACTATATCTGAACTAAGATTAATACATACAGTATGTGTTTACAAAGACAGAAATGTACACTCCTACACTTTAACAGGTTATTAACACAGGGCAGTAACCAGCATCTAGTGTATATTTTGCACACAGTTGCACAAAAACATCAACTGATTATGTGGTTAAAACATATGTGTGTACACTGTGTGTGTTCTAAACAATCAAGTTTAAGTTTACAGCAATATACACACTGTCAATTTTCTTAAATTAATAACAAGAAATTAAATGATGTCACAACGTACTGGTATTGTTGCTGTAATTATGTGCGGGTACATACAGTATAACTCTTAAATGTGGTACGTTTGAAGTGTGGCATGAGATTTAATATTAGACACTTGCCGGTTAACATTTGTGCTGTTGGCACGACAAATGTTGAGTCCAGCTGAAATTATATGACCCTTTGGTGTTTCTCATGTATGCAGTCATTTGGATGAACGTTTAAGCTTTTCCAGATTTGGTGTGTAGAAAGGGTTTGCAATGTTCCTTCAGTGATTCAAGCTGCATCTGCTTCATTCAACGTCGTAATTTGAACCACACTGTGTTTTTATAAACTGTTGAGGACATGTTGCCGTGAGTTTTGACAGTGTTATCAATTGCAATCACAACACAGCCACCAACTCACTGGCAATGATTATGACATGCGTCAGTCAACACAAGGCCTTGGAAGATGATAGTCCACCTCTTAGCATTGCCAGCAAACAACTCTGAAGCCTGAAGCTTAGACACCCTTTCCAAAATTCTAATTGGAAATTGTGTTGAATTTTAGAAAAAAAAAGACAACAGTTGCAGTATTGTTACAGTTGAATCCATTTGCTTTTACCCTCTTTACACTTTTACCCTGTATTTAGCTCTAAGAGTTCATTTTTATCCACTGACATTGATGACATAACAACATGAATTAATATTTGGTAAACAGAAGAAGATGAAAGAGCGGAAGGGGAAAGGAAACTAAAGATTTTATACCTACCTTCAGGATGGGAATGTTGCTCTGCTCAGCCAGGAAGACAGCGCGGTTGCAAAGTCCAGCGATTCTGGCCAAGGCAGCCCAGGTGGGTGAGCTCCTGTCGAAGGAGGTGCCGCTCTGGTTCTCTGTGGTGTCGGCCTCGTGGATTTGGTTGTCGAACCACATGTGAGCCACTGTCATCCTGTTCTGGGTCAGGGTGCCTGTCTTGTCTGAGCAGATGGTGGAGGTGGAGCCCAGGGTCTCAACAGCTTCCAAGTTCTTAACCAGGCAGTTCTTCTTGGCCATACGCTTAGCAGTCAGAGTCAGACACACCTGAGAGGCGATCGCACAGACCAGTCAAGAGCTGATCGCCATCAATGACTCTGGATTGAATATTAGACCTTTAAAGCAACACAACTCACAGTGACAGTAGCCAGGAGACCTTCTGGCACATTGGCGACAATGATACCAATGAGGAAGATGACGGCCTCCAGCCAGGTGTATCCGAGGATGAGTGACAGGACGAAGAAAGACACACCAAGGAAGACGGCCACACCAGTAATGAGTTGGATGAAGTGCTCGATCTCGATGGAGATGGGGGTTCGTCCAACCTCCAGTCCGGAGGCTAGCGTGGCGATACGACCCATGACTGTGCGATCTCCAGTGCTAATCACAATACCACGGGCAGTTCCTGTAGCAAGAATGACTGGGTTATTACTCTTCACCACTTAATCCCAGAATTACAGATAATAACAGATAACGCAGCCCCATCTGAAAGGCTTTAATGTATCCTATCGTCACACCTTCAACACAGTTGGTGGAGAAGAAAGCAATGTTCCTGGTCTCCAGTGGGTTCTCATTGGAGAAGTCTGGAGTACGAGTCTGTGGCTCGGATTCACCAGTCAGGGAGGAGTTGTCAACCTGAGAAATGGGAGAAAAACTGAAATGGATGTTGCTGGGATTGCCTAAAGAACAATAACAAAAACAACAAAAAAATGGTACGATGGAAAAAAAAAAAAAAAAAAAAAAGCGCCTTTTTCCGTGGTTAAAACATAGATTTGGGTCCATAATGGAACAACAGCACAATGATGTGGAGGCAGGTGACAAGTGACAATGACTAATGCAAATGTTGATGGAGAAGCACCGGGCATAAGTGGCTGTTGCTGTCAGCGTCCAAAATGGGTCACAGACCATAAGACGACTGCTAGTCACATGACATGGGACCAGTCATTAAAATAGTGATCTCAAAGGAAAAATCTAAGAGGACGTATTGGTGCTTCGAGCTCTACATAATCACACTGCACTGTCTGATAATTCAATGTTGGAAATATGAACCAAAAAAAAAAAAAAAAAAAAAAAAAAAAGGACAACAGGGAAAATTGCTCAAATTTAGCAGTTCAGTGGAGTTTTGATTTAACAAAAGTGCATCTGACAACCTTCAAAATGATCAAGGTGCCAACAAACAGCGGACGACGGAAATACAAAACGTTAAAGGTGCCACTCTAATGTTTTCTGATGGAGAAATGGTTTCAGGTTAAATTCCTCAAAACAGAAGAAGAAATTCCCTCATCTCTTGAGAGCCAACCTTGCAGCCGTGGGCGGAGATGATCCGCAGATCAGCAGGGATCCTGTCGCCACCTTTCACCTCCACTAAATCACCAACCACCACCTCCTCAGCATTGATGCTCTTCTTCTCACCATCACGGACGACCAAGGCTTGCTGCGATGCGAGACATTGTGGAGAAAGACATTAACGTAAGACAAAAGAGAAAGTGAGAATGACTTATTTACTCACTGACATGTATAGCACATTTTTTTATTTTTATCTTCTAAAATATTCAACAATGCCAACAAGAGTCAAAAGAACTATTGTTTAGCAGAGTGGGTGAGACCTTGAATTACACATACAATTAAGCTGACATGGGGACAATGCTGAGTTCACTGCAGTGTTACTGCATTATGGCATTTTAACTGATGTTAGTACATTTCTGGTTGAAATCTAATAAAAAAAATTTTAAATGCGAGTTTAAAATTTGAGGTACCTGTGGGACCAGGTTCTTGAATGAGTCCATGATCTTGGAGCTCTTGGCCTCTTGATAATAGGAGAAGCAACCAGTGATGATGACGACAGCAGAAAGCACAACACCCAGGTACAACTGCGAACATGTTACAATTAGATTTCCATATGTTATCAATGTCTATTAGGGTATTAAAGTCCAACTCTGAGGAACAATATTAGACAATTTCTACTAAGTTTCCTGTTACAAAGTTCAGTTCAAGACCATTATCATCATATTTTAAGATTCTAACATCCAGTTCAAAGTCAGAGACATTCAGTCTTAAACCATAATTAACTGAAATAAAGACATTTTTAATCACAAACTGAAGTTATTCTCTGTAATATTTTATATCAATTAATTAATCGCTCTATTATGAATTTCATAGCAGTAACTAAGTAACTAACCACAACCATTAAAAAAGAAAGACAAATCTGACTTATCCATTTCATTTTTGCACTGCCCTCATAAAAATTAAAAACATTATAATGGGATCTTTTCTCACATTATCATTTGCAGGCTCATCCTCCATTGCAGCCTGGATACCATAGGCCAGGAAACAGAGGATGGCACCAGTCCACAGAAGCATGGAGAAACCACCAAACATCTAGATGAAGACGGAACAGGAAGGAACTTTAGTACCTTCTCATTTTTATGGGAACCTATAAATTAGTTATTGTTAAACAATGACGCAAAAAACATTCAAAATACTAAAAGATATGTGCAATTTAAATCAAAACTGATGTTACCTGTTTGCAAAATTTGACCCACTCTGGGGTGGTGGGAGGGGGGGTGAGGGCGTTTGGTCCATCACGGGCCAGAATCTCGGCAGCTTTTGCACTACTCAAACCCTGAAATTAGGAGTAAACATAATCAGCTACAACTGGTGATAATGGAGATGTGCTCAACGTTTAATAATAAACCAATCGTTTTAACATTTAATCCAATTTTGAGGCCATCTCCATTGTTTGCCAGCCAGCCACAAATGACAAACTCCCTGACACATATTTAAGTCCAGGGGGAACTCCAGGTGCTGCTAGTTGTCTAGCAACACAGCAGCACCAAAAAAAAAACAAAAAACATTTGCTTCATCAGCAGGTAGGAGGAAGAAAACAGAGGGAAGAGGAGAGATGTGAGGTATAGTAAGGGAGAAAAGAAAAAGATGATGGAAATGGAATCATATGAAATCAGGGTAGAGGGGCTTCTAAGGCGAATGATTGATTCACAACTGATGCATACATGCACATGCAAAACTCAGAGACCCCCAGTTTGGAAGCACTGATTAACTATTCTCCTTGATCTTTCCTGCATGACCAGGAGCACATTTGCATAAAGAGTGGACTTCATTGGATTTCACTGGGGGTGGGGGGTTGAGAGCAAAGATAGGGTAGGGTTCTGCAGCAGCCGTGCACATGGGGGGGGACCCCACATGGGCTCAGCCCTCCCAGGGTGGCTGATCACACCCTGCTCAGTCATAATGCGAGAGACGATCTCTTCCCTCTTTAAACAAAGTCTTCTGTTTAATTCATCGATTCCTCGTTAATCATTCATCATCTGAATGTCAACTGTCAGACTGAAGAGAAAAATAGCAGATAGCGGCAAACAAAAGCCACTTTTACAGCTGATATGATATTTGATTTCCATAATAAATGAAGACTGTTCATTTCAAAATTGCATTACATTAAAACCAGACAGACATTCAGACACAAATTACATTGCATTTTCCTCTGTAGCTCACTTACATTGGTGAGGTCTGTTCCATATTTGCGATTCAGCTCATCCAGAGTCAGCTTGTGATCATCCTGCAAAGACACAGAAGAAAAAACAAAAAAACAGTGTGACCATCAGTGTAATGCTTGTGTCTGTGTGTAGCCACTGTAGGCAGGTGTGGGCTCAATATGCACAAAGCCTGTGACATTTACAGCTCTTTGTGTGGTGACCTTTTAGTTTAAAATGAACACCTCTCAAAAGGTGCCGCAACAACAATGGCAGATAAACATTCATAGACAATAGAGAAAAGGATGAAGGGATGAGGATAAAGAGGGAGGATAAGTGACAAGTAGGAGGAAAGGACAGCAAACAAATTGAAAGTAGTCCAATTTAAAAGATTACACCATTTCAAACTACATCTACTTTTAGGGCTTTTATGTGTAAAATGTGGTAGAAAAATAAATTTCAGTGTCCATAAGAGAGAGTGGCTCACGTGACGGTAAGAGATCTAGAAGAAGTACAACACAGAGGAAGGGATGGTCATAGGAGTTAGTGGACAATTAGAGGAAAAGGTCCGGAGGCGAACAAAGTGAACAGTGAACAAAGAGAAAAACAAAGATCGAAGCTCGGGACACTTACCATATCCACTTCCTTCTTCAGTTCGTCCATATCCTTCTCTTTCTTCTTCCCTTTCCCCTTCTTCTTGCTGGCCGGCTCCGAGGTCGCGGCCAGCTCATATTGCTCACGTCCTTCCTGCAAAAAAAAAAATACAAAATTTAAAAAAAAAAAAATACACTGTTCAGTGACCTCAAGGACAAATCTGAAGAGAGATCTTCCCCTGCCTCAAACTAGCCCACATTTATTACGGTTCTGGTTGATGTGCAGGAGATGTTAGTGTTGAGCAATACAGCCTTCAGCAGACATGGATGCTCGACAACTGGAACACAACGTAGGTAGTGGAAGTACAACAGGTTCCCTTAACCAAGCAACTGCACAGATTTGTTGTTATTCTAACTGGTTACAGGCAATGAGCTGGTGAGCAATGGGTCTAATTTTAGCACATTTCTGACTCTGATGCTGCTTTGCAGAGCACTTTTTAGGCAACACACCAGATCTGCTGAATGTTTTATAACGCCTTACCTCAAAGGATTATTCTAAAGTGAAGTCATTGCCAGTGAATCTCAAAAAAGGTCCTGCATTATAGCATTATTTAAAACGGGTAATATTCTAGGAAGCTTTACACACAAAAGCTAAAATTACAGTAAAAAGTCAAATTACATCAACAAGATTTTGTGTAGCAGGAAGTCTACCACCATCCTTTATGGAGACATGCCACCAGTCTTTAGATGGCGCACACACACACAGACACACGGCAGGATACCCAGCAGATTTGGGCCAGACAAACCACAGTACGTCTGATGTTATAACATTTGGACAATTATCTGATGAATAAATAAGATTTTTAATTATTTATTTATTTATTTATTTTAAATATGTCCACCTTTGCCTCCAAAGTCCAAACCTTTCTGCATGGTAACAGACCATTCATTAGCAACACGCTGACCACAGCGGAGGTATCTGATGCAACGTGAGCATGACTGCTGTCTTACGTTAATGCAAACTGCCAGAAGACATTTTGTCTCACTGCATCTTTCCAAGTTTTCATGTGGGTCAATGCGCTTGGAAGCAAAAAGGAGAAACTGAGAAAAGTGTGGCCTAAATTGGGAAGACAAACTCATACAAACCTGAACAGACAATCCAAGGAAAATAAAGAAGTTTAAAAAGTCTCCTCATACTTGTCACATGCAGTTAGGTTGCGATTTTGAAAACCTTGTTGGACAGACTTGGAGTGGGAAAATAAAAATGTCCCGGATCCTGACTTTATTTTACCCACGCCATCTGTCACTGCAAACCGACCTCCATGGGGAGCCACGTTTTGCGATTTGGAAACTTTTCAAAGGCTTCTTGCTGTCAAAGTAACTATTTTCCATCTGTTTTAGTCCAACTTTGTGTTTCTGAAACTCAGCTATGTATGCATATTTGGTGAGCACTTTTTCCCCCCTATTTATGCAAAAGTGACACACAACCTCTTGAAATAAACACATTTTCAAAGAGTCGCTCAACCTCAGAAGTGACATTATGACAAAAAGGAAACCTAAGGGAGGAGTAAGTGTCGTGTGGTTTTCGGGCAGAGTTATGATAAGCACATGGTGAGACAGATTAGGCCGCTGTCTGAGACAAATTTCACTTGTTTAAAAAAACACCCACCTTTTCAGCAAAGTGCTTCATTGTCTCAGGGTTAAATACACAGAGCTTTAGTCATTCACAAACAGATTTCCTAAAGATAACCTCACCAATTAAGCACTTCAGCCAAATCACAGAGTGGAACAGTAATCCACTGGAGTCATTTACCGACAATTGCACACAGGGACCTTGTGTTGATTTGGACTGTAGGCAACTCAAGAAAATATTTTTTAAATCTAGGTTGCACCTAAACATGCAAGCACAGGTACAGAAATGTCCTACATTTGTCTGATTCGTCTCACTTGACATGCCTTATCACACCATCAGCTCTTGCACAGTGTCACCGGAGTGACAGCCAGCCAACTTCTCCTCTGTCCTGTTTCTCTCTGCTGTCTCCACCGCACACATCCCCTCTCATTATCAGTAGTCACTGGAGCTGACGGAGCAACAATGGCCCGAGCAAAGATTGTGTCCACTAAGACGGCTGTAAGGCGGAGGGTGTGACAGGGAGAAGGTGCGATAGACACAAGGAGAAAGTAGCACAGGCACAAAGGAGGAGGCTGGATAAAAAGAATTTAAAAGCCCCAAAATGATGCAACAAATCAGCACGAGTGGGTGCTAAAAAAGGTTTCTATTACTTCCAGACAAAAACCATTACACATCTCCTGTCCTGGAGCAGGTATAATCAGGTGGATGCATGCTTTATAGACCCAGATCTAATTAACCTAGATTAACCATCGGCCTAAACAGAGCCTGTGCAACGTTGCAAATTGACAGCATTTGTTATATACAGTACGTTCGACGAGGACCACTAGCAGTGTCATTTGAGAAGGTTAAGGCTTCTTGGTGTGTGTTAAAATCACAAAGAGGAAGCCCATGTGTGTCTCAGGTGGGTAACAGGAGATTGCAACACTAGAAGCCAACATCGATTGTCGGTTAAGGTGCATCTATAATTCAGCCCAGCACAAGTTTTAGAGGTGTTAGCATGCTATGGAGGTGGGGGGGCAGTTGAAACCATACTAATGAGCTATTTGTCTCCATGCAACCCCACACTGTGCAGCTGCCCTTTTGAAACCAACTCATAAGGTTATATTTTGGAAACGAAATGACCATATATAGACATCCTGCACACAGCCTCAGTCCGGTCAAGGAAATAAGCTAAGCAATATTGTCTTTTTTCTACATTTCCCAGGGAGTTACCAGAGCAGAGTGTGTGATCCCAGCACATGTTGTTATTGTTGCTCAAGCCCCCTGGCCTGGCTAAGCTGGGAAAACACTGAACATGGTCCTGGATCACTGCGGCCAGATCTTAGCCTCTGGACCCCTGCAGGCCCCTGTTGGTGCAGCTGGCTTTATGAGTAAAATTAACAAAACAGCGGTGAGGTTGAAAAACACATTTGTTTTCAGCGGCAAAGTCACGAGTGCTTTGTTTGAGCTTAATGAAAACACTAAGATATATCTTTTAAAACCTTCAGGCACTGTATATAAAATCATTCTGAAAAAAAAAAAAAATTCTAATATTATTAATATTTTAGAGGAAACATGAACTCTTTAACTACCTGAACAGTTTACAAGGCATCCAATTAGGTCTGCATGTCAGCAAGATCCCGACATCTAACCTTTCAGGTGCACCACTTCAAGTAAACACAGGAAATGCCAGAACAGAGATGTTGAGCCATTTCAGAGGAAGGTGTCCCTGAAGAGGGAGTGGGGATCTCAAACCTACAAAGTCAAACTGCTGTTTTCTGTTCTGGAAAGCTGCTCCCATAACTGAGCCTGCAGTCGTTTCCATCTGACAAGGCAGGGGTCGACCCGGAGCTGCTGCTCGGTCCCTCTGCGTCCGCGTTTGACGTTCTCTTTAAAATACATTGAAAAGTCAAGTCACCTGGCTGAGCTGTCTCCATGTGTGACCGAATAAGGTTTTTGTTTTGGGTCAGCACAGTCTCTCTGCCGCTCCGTTTAACCACAGTCAGCTTTACACGGGCAAGTTCAGCTCACATTAGATGAAATTTTATTTTTCTTCATTTAATAGATTCATAAACGAGGCTAAACAAAAAGTGATTACACTGTGACGGCCCAAGCACTTGAAGCCTCTCCATTAGTTTAAAATATAAATACAAGCAGCATAACAAGCGTCTTTACTCACATTTATGTCACTTTATAGGAGCCAAAACAATGAAACACATCGTCCCTCTTGTACGTTGCTTTGCAACTTTTTTACTTTTTGTCTGGTTTTTTTGTGCAATACATTAAGTTTATAAAGGGAAATTCCCGTTCAGCAGGATGGCATCAGTCGATGAACAAGACCAAAAACAAAACCAGTCGGCCTTCTGTCATATGATGAGTGATACCATTACACCCTCGCATAAGCTGGAGAGAAGCCTTTTGTGGCATTTGTCAGCTCACTCATCTTTCGCATGCTGTACAGAAACGAATAGAAAACCACTTCCTGGTTGAGAGTTTGCACTTGTCATGTAACTCACTGGTCTTAAGACATTATACCCTTGAAACATAACCGCTAACACTAATGTATACACTTAATGCTTAATCCCCTCATTCCTGGATTCTTCAATGTGTAGCACTTTCCTCTTTTCCATGGGCTGACAAAACCATCTCTTACTCTCAGCTATGACTTATGAAATAAAAAAATTTTGAAAAAGATTTATGTTCTTTGCCACATTTGATTTGCTGTGCTTCTCTATGCTACTACATGCTGTCAATCAGTCACAGCCCTGCAAAAGGAGCGATGGCATTTGCATGCACTTGTGAAGTCGTATTATGCAACGCTGCACAGTTTTTTTTCCTGTTTTTTTCCGAATAAAAGTCCCAGAAAACAACCTTCACCTTGAGTAGCAGCATTCAAGGTCATCGACAGCATCCAACTTGTAATTAGGGATATATTGAAAAAAAAAAAAAAAAAACGAACAAACAATATAAAACTAAAGAAGGACCAAAGTGAGGGGCCGTGTGTTTGCAGGATCCATTTGGCAGGTTACTTTTACAAAGCGTAAACCAGGCTGCAGCTAAATCTGATCACATTCTGAGGGCAGATTAGAGACTGACGTGCCTCGTTCTGTGACGTCAAGTTCAGTCATTCCAGTGTAAGTTAATAAGAGCTTTGAAATTAAAAAAAATAAAACTGTAAAATATGAAAAGAAAGACACACAGATTAGTTGTATAAATAACCCTCTCTGAATAGGAATGGAACCACGTCCCCCCTCATGAAAAGAAGGAAACTTCTCTTCTGCCTTCGAATCATCCCTTAGAAGTCCAAAGAAACAACGGTCGTATTTTTATTTTAGAGCAGGCACTTTTCACAGGCGGACCTGAATTCCTATGAACAGTCCTTCCAAGTGCCAGGGTATTCTGCCAGATACACAAGCTGCTCATTCAACTGTGCCGACACACATGCGTGCGTGCACACACACACACAGTCCTGGGACATTGCCCGGTTGCTACCAGCGACTATTGCCACACCTCTTCAGATATGTGTCAATGGACAGAGTCACGTGTTGTAGCTCTCCCCCACCTCTTTTCTTTCGCCTTCCTTCTTCCCATGTCCCCTCATCCATTTCTCTCCCCCCTCTCCTTTATTCCATCCCCTTCTCCTCTTTAAACACTGAATAGAAAGTTTGCTCATTTACACGGGAGTCTTGTTTAACTCTCCCTTCACATCCTGTGCTACTTTCAGCTTTCTCCGAGCACAACAAAAAGTCAATGAATGGATGAATCAATGCCTTTCCTTGTTGGAAACTTTACTTTACTGCCCTGCTGACGAACACCATTGACATAAAAGATGCAAGAAATTTTAGGAATTTACCTCTCAATGTTTATTATTCTTTTACCATAACCGTTTGTGTTTTATTTGTGTGTAAAACACATAATAAAATTACATAAATTTTTGATTTGGTCATTGACATTTTTAAAAAGTGGTGTCAAGTTAAACTGCACCATAACAAATTGATAGGAAACCAGCAGAAAATATTGAAGCTCTGCCAACCTTGACTGTAAAAGCCATCTTTATAAAAATTTGGGGGGTTTTGTTACTTCGAAGAAAAGCTACATGTTCCACTTTTACACACCAGTTCTGGAATGTGTGCTTGCAGTTTATTTTGGTAGTCTGACGACTGCTCTGATGAATGCATTAGAGAGAAAAGCTCAGGCTGCATCTGCACCTTTTCAATCTTACAATTTTGACCATTCGTGCCATTTGGCATGTTTTAGAGGATAAATTCTAAACCGATTGTATTGTCCTCAGCCTGGATTAGCTTGTTCATCTGTGCTGTAGACCTCTGCAGTTTAAAACAAATCAGCTAGGCACGGCGCGCCGCTGGGTTACACATTTGTTTCAATTCCAAAACACAATACTTGTTGCCTCACATGTGCCAAATTGTAATTTTCTTATACCACCACCAAGCTCTTAATAGCTTTTGGACAACAGCAGAGATCTAAGCCACACACAAAAAAAGCTAAACCAGGTTGAACACTGACAACATGAGATTCAGACTTAGCATCTCCTTGATGATTGCGGACAATTAACTTAGAAAATAACCAAAATTATGCTCTAATATGTTTACATTATTGAATCTATGGAGACCTTTGGCAATTTAACATTTACTTAGGTTTTCAGCTTTATTATTTGTTGTATTTGGTTATATTTTTATGGATTTTAGAATTGCTTTCATTCCTGTTTTGTGCTGAATGTCTTCCTTCTTTCCCTAGCAATGATAAGTAACTTAATGTGTTAAAACGGTTTTAAAATCAGTGAAGAAATACTTCAGCCTCCACTTTTAATGCCAAGACTGCTGCTGATGCAGTGTGGCTTATAATAAACTTAAAGTTCCACTGAGACACAATTCTAAAGGTTTAGTTGCTAAGAAATGATTTGTTAATTCCTCTTTATCAAAGTGATACATTCAAGTGTAAGCAAAAGCCATCTGACAAGACAAATCTATTTGCCAACAGTTTTGTACAAAAATCCTTCATGATAAATTGTTTTCCATGTTTGGTGGAAAAAAAATCACTAACAAACAAGACACTTAAAAATTGAATAAGTAACCTAAAGTTGTTCTGGACTAGAGTGAATGAACCCGTCAATCAATGGCTCTTTCACTTTCAGGCCTCAGCCACACCTCCCTGACATTATCTAGCCAATACACCAGAGCTACAAGTTGCATCATTTCCTCAAGAGGGAAAAGCTGAGTGTGCCTTGCTGATCTGTCCTAAGACTGCAAACTTGCTGTGTTTTCATGTACTCTGACTACATGAAGTGAGTCGGGCTACAGTCTATGCAGGACTGCGATTCAACGTCTTGAATTCAGCATATTTCTTAGCGTAGTTGAGAAGCCCATGCTGAGCCAGAGGACCAGTCTGCTCTGGAGTTTGTCATTTTTAAGACCAGCGTTCCACTTTTCCTGAGCAGCGGGCTTGCAGTGAAAGTTCAAAGTGCTGCCACAAAAAAAGCAAAACCGCTCGGCTCAAGCTGCTTAGCCAAACAGAGGCAAAGAGAGAGACCGAGCGAGCTTGCATGCGAAAGAATGGGAGAATGAAAGACGAGAGAGAAGGGGGGGTGGGGGGAGGAAAGAAATGAGGGAGAGAGCAGGAGAAACATTTAACAAGGTGCAGCAACAAGGGAAAGGGAAGACAGATTCAAATATGGCGAGAGTGTGAAAAAAAAGGGAGAAAAGAAGGGGGGGGGGTATGCTATACTCTGTCACAACAAGGGGTGGTGTGTGACAAAAGCCCCAGTTAATACACAATGACTGCCAAGCGGAAAGAATGTTAAAATCCTCCGAGAGGGAGAGGGACAGAGAACAGAACAACAGGTACAAAGAGAGAACGAGAGGCAAACAGACCTTAAAGATGCGAAAGTGTCGCCAAGCTGAGATAACAGGTGACCGAGGGGCAAACACGTCGAATCAGTCGACAGCTAGAAGACGAGCGGGGGGGAAATAACCAGCAGCGAACCACAATAGAAAACTATATTTTGGTTGAGCAGTACCTGACCACTGAAGAGACAGTTTAATTTCTCCTATACGTTTTTTTTTTTTGGACAAGTCTGACGGACACAAAAAGCTTGAGTCAGCTGAGATGATTAAATATTAACTTGGGTTTCCAATCAACATCGCTCTCCTGTGAGTTTAGCATCTGTCTCCCAGTTCCTGCCCTGTATCCCTGCCCAGTTGTCCAATCAGAGGAGGAACTGCAGTCAGGACAAATGATGCAGAAACATGGACACGTCGCCTCAAAGTTTCCTCACATAAATGACATATTTTTTTGATAAGCTGTGAGCTTTGTGTTACACCTTGGACATGTATTAGTTTTCAGCACCACCCCAGCCTCGTTTCTCCCTCCTCACCATCACGACTGGGAGCCAAGTTGCTCAACAGTGGCTATGCGGCAACTGGTGCGGCTTGGCTCCCCTTAATATCAACCCCCCACCCCCACCCCTACCCCACCCACTCCGCCTTCTTCTTGGAAGCAATCAATCTTCCTCCTGCTCCTCTCAGTTCACAGGCTTTGTGTCTGTTTATTGCACTGTGCTGCAGATGTGATGGGAAAACACTGAGACGCACGTCCAAACAGGAAGGAAAACTACCTGTGCTCCCTCTCAGTGTCCTAATTTTTCTCCGTTACAACAAAGCTACTTCTCATCCTGCCTCTACTCGCCCTCCAGCTCGCCACTAAGAGAGCTCTGTAGTGGCAATTATCTCGTCCAAGTCTAGCTATGAGTCTGTGCCAGAAAGGAGAGAGGAGAGAGGAGATGCAGTGGGGAACTGGAAGAAGGTTGGATTGGGGGCAGGGCATGGCTTTCATCACATATGGGAAGAGGGAAAACAAAAACACAGCAGCAGCAGCAGCAGCCAAGGAGCTGCGAGAGCGAGCAGAAAGATTTTCAAAAGCGTAAATGAGCATCATGGAGAAAAGGAGGAAGGACCGGAGTCTGAATAAACTGCTCTGCTTTACATCTCCCGCCAGATCTCAGAGTCCATCTTTCTCTCCCTGCAGCTCTCTCCATCCACCTCTCCATCCCTCGCAGGCTGAATCTATAATGAGTGCTTGTACTGCGCAGCATTGCAGGGTGTGGCGACTGCTGATATTTCATACAACAGGGTTCCAATTTCATCCCTAAACTGTTTTAACTTAGTAGGAAGTAACAGCTGGGCAGTGCCTGAAAAAATATAAGGGAGTAGAACAGCAGAAGGGTGTCTGGTAACTCTGGAGGGTCTTAAAACTGTTCTTTTGACGTAACCAAATGTAGCCTCGGTAGAAATATGAGTGACAAACAGAAAACACATTACAAAACAATGGCTGAAGGCCCCTGCAGAGGCAAAGTGAGACCTCCCTCCTGGGCTTAAGTCATCAAATTACAGTGTTTAGGTTCAATTCACAGACTACTGACATGTGATAGGACCAGTTCTAATTGTTAGATCGATGATCTGTGACTGAAAGGTTGCTGCAAATCTCATGCTTTGGCGATTTGATGTCAAGGCTTAGAACAGCAGTGGACTAGTTGCCCTCTGAGCACTTTATTCCTGCAATCGGCACCACATTATTGCACGTTTCTGGCTTTGCGGCCACATTCCCAGCCACTGTCCCCTAAAAGGTGTGTAGATGTGGCTTTAGATAAATCTAAGATTATCTGTCACATAGCTCCAAGTGTCCCAGCATGTTGGGGGGGGACAAAGAGGGTTGGACTTTTAACGCATCCCTCCCCAATGAAAAGGCAGAAAATACCCACAATACATAACTGTAGTTCAAAATGGTAAAGTAAAAACAGCAAACTGGGACAAATTAGCCCACTAATGACTAAAGGGACAGAGCATCCGCGAGCTGTCAGGGGCTCAGGAAACGGACGTCTCGGGAAGATGTTTAGCGCTTGAACTACTTCTGGACTTAAAGAGCCTAAAATAGACCGTGAAATAGCCCCTCGCAGCGGGATTTTTCTCAGTTCGAGCTCATTTCCACAGCTGCAACGTCGCAGCTACGAGTAAAAAAAAAAAAAAAAAAAAAAAAAAAAATGTTTTAAACTTTTTGAGAACTTCCCGTTATGTAACCGTGCACCGAGACGTTTGAAGACGCAGATGAGCATCTTCCTGAACGATGGAAACTTTTTTTTTTGACGAGTGTTAGCCTAAATACATTTGTACTAAATTTGGGGGGGGGGTCTCGCGCTCCGTGGGTTGAGAACACGGAAGTCCTCGGAGCACTTTGAGGCAGCAGGCGTTTTGACAGAGAAACCGAGGGCTACGTTGTCACATGTGATCCCCCAGCAGCCCCCGAGACAACATCAACAAGCTTTTAAATAACCACTTGTTTGAATGATTAACTTTTTTTCACTCTCTTCTTTCGAAATATGAGCGACATTAGCATCCATAAAGTCAAACAAAGACTAAAGGTATACTCACTCCTCTGCCCATGGTTGCTAAGATGCGGAATTCTTCTTCTTCTTCTTCTTCTTCTTCCCAGTTCAAGTAAAGCTTGAAAAACAAAAATCCACTCTAAAATTATGTACAGTAGAAAATATTAAAATAAAAGTCCTGGATGTGTCAGTTTTTTTATGATTTTTAAATTTATTTTTTTTTTAATCTTTTCTTCAGCACGTGTCACTCCTCCAGAACGCACATCCAAGCTCACGAGCAGCAGCGGTAGACCCTCCAATACTTATAGACAGCGTTTCTTCCATTGTGACGTCGACGCCGTTTGCCATGGTAACCCAACGGATGGAGGCGGGGCATCCTTTATTATTGGGCGCTTTATTTATTTATATATATTTTTACAGTATACCATGCATCACTCCGAATGTGTACATGGATAATACAACAAACAGATGGGAATAAAATACAAAATTTAATTTATTTTTCACTATTGCAATCTTACACGAAAAATATTATTATTAAGGGACATCGTGCAAAATAATCCAACAGTTTAAAAAATTGCACAGCCCAGTGGCACAAAAAACGTAAATGTACCCAGTGACCCCAAACTGTTTATCTTCTGTGACTGTCAAATATGATTTTTTTCTATACTCCTAGATGACTGTTTAGCATTTTGTAACTGACTTAGCACAAAGAGAGGAAACAAACACAAAGGTGAAACAATAGCCAAGGTCTGTCCAAAGATACCAAAATCTGTCTACCACCATCTCTAAAGCGGATTTGTATAATCCAGTTCGAAACCAAAGCGTATAAACCAAAAACAAAATAGCAAAACATAGACAGCAAATTGTGAACAATTTGTGCAAAGATATAGCTCATCATATAGCAAACTGCTTCATAAAGTGGGTCATTGTTCCTTTCTACCTTGTATTTTTATATAGTTTAAACAAAACACTGCAAAAAAATATAAAAATAGCTTTAATCATCTAAACAAACTCTCAAATTGTACAAAATTGGATACTGTTGTTTTGAATTCAACCTTTCTGCCCTTCAGGACCCAACCGCCATTCCCTTGCTGAGGAGCACATAAACATACACACTTCTGATTCAGCTACACCTCCCCCAGCCTAACAGCTGGGTTTCGCAGACACCTCCTTTCCCCTGCTGCTTTGACAAGGTTGTTGCGGGGTGATAGCAGGCAGCCAACTTCTGAACCTTTTGCTTTCTAAATCCAGAGCTGCAAAGACATATTTATCTGCGTAACCCAGTCATTGTCATACTATAGATAACCCGCCTGAGGTATAGATACACGGCAGCAGCATTCTGACACCTTTAGCTATGAGGCCCCCTCAAAGTATGTCCCCCTGCCTAGAGGGGCCCCTGTGGATTGTTTCCGCACTGTCACTGGGGTGCAAAAACTTGTGACTCTGAATCCCTGCTAGCACCAGAATGCTCCCTGACCCCCAGACCCCACTGCTGAGATGGAAGTTAGAAGTGGGAGCTCTGTCCATGCAAACAGCATGCCAGGTTCTGCCATGGTCACATGCTTAGTTGTACTGTACCTCAGCGGTGGCACCCTTATGGCCATTTGCATCTGTTCCAGGAGCTCTTAAACCCTTTCATCCCAAAACACAAATGGGAGATTTAGTCTTTCATCCCTGGATCTGAGCCTGAAAGCAGAGACATTTAGGCACTTCTTGTTGCACGTACTGACAGACGAAGGTGTTTCAGCCTTTCATGTATCATGCAAACATCCCAAGATATATCCCCATCATATTTTTTGCATTGCTAAGGCTCACCACTATAGTTTCACTCCTGTCTGCAGCTTTAACCAGCTCTATTAGCAGCTCTTTCAGAGCTGGGCAGAGAAGTTGAGCCTATCATTGGAGCGCTATTGTATCCTGTCAGGTATACTGTGTCATTCACTATCTGGCTCCTCGTGTATTCCAACACACCTTATCTATTGGCCTAGAGAGCACTCAGCACCAGCACACAAGATAAGAGATCAAATGCCGATGGGAAGAATTAACTGTAAGGCTTTAGCTCACTCACACACACACACACACGTACACACACAGACGTCTATTATTCTATCAAGTTGTTCTAACTTCTCCTAAATATGATGTAAAACCGAATCAGGAGTAAACAAACAAAAACCACAGGCGGACTTAATTCACAGATGGACACACAGCAGCCGTGGCATTGTGGAGGTGTATGCTCACACGTGCACGTGTAGGTGTGTATACATAGCCTATACACTTTATTTTTGTTACACAAGTGAGGGCATTCACATCCATGCATGTACAATCAGTGTAGCTTGCGTGCTGCCAGTGTTGCTCTATAAATAGCCTAGATTTTATTTAGATGTTGGAGAGAGAGAAAGAGAGAGAGAGAGAAGAGGGCTCTTATGAGTTGCCATAGCAACAGGCACGTTCGGGGGCATTGCTTGTGAACGCAGGATGAAGGCACGATATTGTTAAGTCTCTGTCTGCTGCCTCTTTCTCCCTGCTCCATTCATCTCATCTAAATTGCTTTATCAGCATGACAAGTCATCAGGAAAATATTACAGAAGCAGCAAAGACCATAATATGATGATCAATTGCACGTGCCTGACAAAGCACCACTGTTCATTGTTCTCTCTTTTCCTTCCTCTGTATCGCATCGACTGACTTTTCTCACTATCTAGCAATCTGCTTCTTTTTCTTCCAATGTTCTCTGCATCCCTCCATCCTTTTGTCTGCAGACTCCCGCTATCTCTCTTCCACTAGCACCCTCTGCTGTAAAAGAAATCGCCAGTGGAAGGAGGAAAAACCTGATTGGCTGGTTGAAACAGCCGTTCATACAGCTCGTCTTTTGGTGCAGCACGCAAACATGCAACATATATTATTTGGTAATATTCTGCCTTGAAGCTCAAGTGTTTCCCCAAGTGTGTGTATGTAGCATGAAGCTAGCCATCTGTGACATGCACACACACACATAAGAGGCACTGAGGGAGAAAGGGGCGTTCATAATGGCCAGGGCAAACACAAAGTAGAGTGGGCTCAGTTCATTTTCACTGAGGGCCTCTTTGCATTAGTGGTCAACAGAGCAATCCATCCATGGCAAACATTATTTTGGTGACTGACTCTTGAGATAATGCACATGCACCTACAGGTACACACAGACACACACACGCACACTTGTGCTACAAAAGGTGAAGTAATAATGTATCGATTGATTAGTTAATGAACAGAAAATAAAGTGGTGTTGATTAAATCAGACCCACACCAAAGTACAAACAGTAATCTAACACTTATACTATTTCAAAACTTTTGACATATCAGAAGTGTAAACATTTTGGTGGTTACAGGAGAGCAGCTGTCGGGTTTGAATGTGACTAATGCTTGACTAATGTATGTGAACTGCAGTTGGGTCACTGCTTCTCACTTGTTTTTATTTAATAAAATGTCAAAACATCAAAATTGCTTGTCAGAGTGTAAATTATTCATCTTCTGGTTGAACTAATTGGGTTTGTGAATGCTCGTCCACCTCTGAACTCTTATGACAAAATGGCGTAAAATTAGGAACTACTGAGGCGAGAAAACCCACAGAAAAAGAAAAGATCCTGAATCTAATTCCCAAACCGCTGCTTTTACGCCTTCACGCGTCAAAAGAACCCCACGAGAAAATGATGCGTACAAGAAACAAACTTCCAAGGAGCCTCAGCTTACAAGGGTACACAAATCTTTTATTGTGAATGACATTAACAACATGATATTCCCAGTTTATCCATGTTCTGTGCTTTTGGAAGTGTGACTAATATTTGACAAATATGTAACATGGCAGTAAATAAAGGCGAAACACTGATTCCTCCATGACTGTGTTGTGTTGACTCAGTAGTATGTCTCACGCTCCACCCAACCTAGAAACCAAAGCAGACAGAATTAGGGATATTAGGGTGTCGGGGGATGTTTTAACCTCTAAATAGTCTTTTGCCAAACAAATCAAAAGAGAGGATATAACAGCATGGCAAACGTGGTTGGTCTAAAAAGGTTGTGACCTTTCTGTTGCGCTCAGGCCGCAATCTGACATAATCCCTCATGTTAGCTGACAGCGATTAGGAGAAATAGGCCTCGGCTGAGAAGTGTGAGCAAGATACATCACAAATGTGGAGCAAACGCTGCCATGAATTTCTTAATAATGCCATTAAGAGGTGTGTCCTGCTGGGACGTGAAGATCTTGACATTTGTGTCTCACAGTTGCTCATGAGATCATACTATCATCCTATAGGGCAGAACTGGAGCAGCTAACACTCCTATGTTCTCTGTCCTTAGAGGTAAACACATTTCATTAAAACTGTATAGGAAATCAGAGGGATTCCAAGGTGTTGCTTGGTGCCTAAACTATGTGATTCAGGCACCACTGAGCCCAAAGCTACATTTATTTTTAGGTCTGCAACACAGTGGAGGCTTGTGTTACACTGCAGGAAAAAATAAATATCACAGGCCTGAAATCCTGGTTTCAAACCTAATTTAGCCCAGGGTTAAAAATAAAGTGACCGTGTGCACTGTGAAAACATACACATAATACAGATTTAATACAAAACCGCTGCAACCTTTACGTGAAATAAAACTAACTGACAACTAAAAAGTAAAACCAATACAAATCTCACCTTGCCTTTGATTTTTTGATTTAACAGAATATTTTAAATGCTACAACAAATGAAAATGGCCCAGACAGATTTGTTGGAAAAGATCATAAATAGTGATATTTCAAAGTGTTTCCTGTAATTAGCATCACGCATCTATAATCTTGTCATTCAGCCTATTTTAGTTGAATTAATTTATTTGAATTGTTGTATTACGTAAAATATTCTGTTGAATCAAAAAGTCTGTTGTTTCTTCAATTGTTTTTTCTTTTTATCACTTTTGTGTATATAGTAGGTGCCTTTTTCCCATTGAATGAAAGTCTGTATCACTTTCTCTGATTTTGTTGTGCCTTCATGGAAACGATTCCTAAAACTGTAGATGTGTTAAACATAATTTATCCCCCTTCCAGTTTTTTCATAAAATACACCAATTGTTTGAACCTGTGCCAGTTATTTTCTGGTTAATTTTAGCACATTATTCTCCATGGATGGGCAATAGGATGTTCACTGATCTGTGCTGTGAGAGCCAGATGTGGCAGACACACACTCACACACACACTCTCACACGCATACACAAACACAGCTGCATCGGGGACAGCCCTGCATGCAGGTTCTGCTCAGCTCCGTGGGTGGAATGAGCTATTGACTATGGCAGGGTTGAAGGTTGTAATCCCCACTGAGGCCCTGTCATGTGTGAGTTCACCGGTCTATGTGGAGACGCAGTTGGGGCAAGGACAACAAACACATGCACTCGTACAAACTAGACACAAGAGGTGCACACAGAGCGCACATCTCACTAATACACCATGCACTTAACCACCATTGCATCAAACTCAACTATCCTTCACCTCCAAATGCAGAAAACAGGAGCAAAAATTAGTTTTTAAAAAAATGTCCACTTACCGCCAGGGTTTCGTCTGAGTATATATCTTCTGGCTTCATCATACAAGAAGATGAGGAGGGAGTAGGGGAAGGCACAGAACCACCACATTGGCCTAGGGTGTGAATGGACACACACAGAGAGAGACTGAGCATTCTTCCAGACTGAATTATTAAGTATCTGCTGCACAGGAGGTTTTACGCCACTGTGGTTTGCAATTTTCCAGAACGTGTTGCAGACTTAGACTGATGCAGTGAATCTTTACAGGAAACAGAACCACCAAAACAGGCTTCCTAAAGGTCAATCTAACGAGAGGACTCTCTATCAACACGTAGTATAGATTGATTAAGCATTAAGTGTTTTTGCATGTCATGTAAACCATGACGAGAAAGAAAACCTTTACCAACAAAAAGGCACAGAAAACCAGAATATTAATACATATAGAGAAGACGACATCGTCTGAGAAGAGGCCGGTACTCAGACACAAAGAAACAGACGCTAGGAGAAAGGTGACAAAGTAGTGGTGGAATCAGAAGCAGCGGAAACAGATGAAAAGGTGGTGAAGGAGAAAGGCACACGATAATGAGGAGACAAAGACAAGGAGATTTCATCTATGCACGTGTGTGTGTGTGTGTGTGTTAAAACTCCTGAAATAATGAGCTTAATGTGCCCTCATTACTTTCTATTTTACTCTGTTGGGTAAAGAATTTCATTAGTACTTTAACTATTGTGCTTTAAACGTCCTCTGAAGTGGAAATGATCAGTGACACGAGATTATATCTTTTAAGCAGAAAATAAAGCTCAAACAACACGGACTCAAACCTCATCGTTGGGAATGGGCTCACGTGCAGTGATAAAAGAACAGAAATGGATTGCACTTTCAATAGTCCTCCATACATGAGTTCAAACAGAGGAAGTGGGTTATTTACTCACTTGAGAGGGTACATTCTGAGGGCGACATCCATGCCCGGGCAGTAGGAGAGGAACGCAGCCAGAGCCGTCTCCTCAAACAGACCAAAGATGAGGATACGGTTCCTATGGAAACAGGAAGCGTGGAAGCAATATTTAACTAATGTCTATTTTCATAATAACCTGGGAGCAACCAACAAAAGAAATATCTGGATCTGCAAAATAATCCACCCTGTAATATGACTCGAACTTCAAGTTCGGAAGTCAGCGTCTTTCTACTTTAAAGGTCTTATGAGTGGACATGAGTACATACTTCATTCCCTGCTGAATGACCGAGTTCCTCCTGGTCTTACAGATGATCAGATCGGCCCACTGGACGATCACAATACTGACGAAGAAAGCTGTGTGGCAGGTGAACTCTACGATCTTTCTGCGCTCGTATGTCTGGGACAGAGTAAGAAGAAGAAACGCATTAGCACTTGTTCTCTTCTATTAACTGAATCATTTACTTGGATAGAAACAAAAGCTTTCTGCTTGTGATTATAAAAAACACAATGGAATTACTGACCCACTGCTGTCCGTAGCTGTCTTCCAGGTCATTTACATATTTGTCGTCCCAGTTCATTCTGAGCCCCAACAAATCCATGGGGAGGAAACCATTTTCAGCCAGAATCACAAAGTATGTGAAGAACCCAGCTGTGGCCTGCATCATACCTACCAGAGGAGAAGAATGGGGACACTCGATTAGGTCGAAATTAGATACCGCAATGATTTCAGCCTCCACAAGTCATTCACACGTTTTGCGTTTTTTATCACATAAAGCCTGATGAAGTGGAGAACACAATTATTTTAATCAATATACGTTTTTAATGCTGTAATATATATATACAACCGCAATTCCAAAAAAGTTGGGGGGATGTGTAAAAAGTAAATAAAGACAGAATGCAATCATTTGAAAATCTCATTGGGGTTGTAATGTAGATTTGGGCACTTTGTCGCCTCCTACAGGGGATATGGGTGCATAGCAGTTATGTTGAATTGCTATGTTACTGATTAAATAACTCAGAGTAATGAAAGTATGACTGGTAACACTTACCGATCTGTCCATAGGACACACTGATGAGCCTCTCATTAACCAGTTTGTCTGTTTTGGGGTTTCTGGGCTGTCTCTTCATAATGTCACTTTCAGCGGCTTCATAAGCCAGGGAGATGGCAGGGACCTGAAAAACGGCAAATGATAAACACCAGTAATATAACACCACAATTTGCATAATGCATCTTTTTGATATATAGCAGTGATTTGATTGGTTTCCAGGAAATTATGGTAAAGTGAGCAGCCGGTCAAACCTACCATGTCAGTTCCCAGGTCGATACACAGGATGGTGACTGTTCCCAGGGGCAGAGGGATATTAGCAATGATGAAAAGAAGGAAGGGTGAGATCTCGGGGATGTTACTGGTCAGAGTGTAGGCGATGGACTTCTTCAAGTTGTCAAAGATCAAACGGCCTGACAAAATAATAGAAAAATGTATGTTGTGAGGTAAGTGTTGAAATCAAGCAATCTTAGTGTTGTTACACTATGATAATGATTTGCATTCTCACATTTCTACAGACAAGTGTAGGTCTTACCTTCTTCCACGCCGGTAACGATGGAGGCAAAGTTGTCATCCAGCAGGATCATGTCAGCGGCCTGTTTGGAGACGTCAGATCCAGCGATTCCCATAGCGACACCAATGTCGGCCTTCTTCAGAGCTGGGGAGTCGTTCACACCGTCACCTGTCACAGCCACAATGGCTCCCTGTGGAGGAAAGAGGAAAAAGTGCTTTAACAAAACAAAAATCTATGACAACAAACATTTGTGAAAGCTCTGCAGGCCACTTTTTCTCTATTAAATTGTCCTGAATTTCTTTTTATTCTTACCTGTCTCTGGCAGCCTTCCACAATAATTAGTTTCTGTTGAGGGGAGGTTCTTGCAAAGACAATTTCTGTGTGGTGTTGCAGCACATCGTCAAGATGCTCTGGGGTCATGTCTTTCAGCTCACCACCATGGACAACACAGGCCTTGGCATCCCTGGAGATTAAATCACACTAAAATTAGGACAACGGTTGCAATCGATTATCCTGTTTCTAAGAGAAAACCTGAGGATGACTTAAAGAAAAATTATACCATCGTCCGCATAAAGTCAGGTGTAAACTAAAACGTCATTTGATCAGATGGAACATCAGGATATTTACCATATGCCACGTTACAGGATAATGTACTATTTTATCCTAACAAGTGAATTTTTGCTTCAGTGATGAGCAGGAATTTCCTGCCCAGGTGTTACTATAATGTGAACACAGCAAAAACACCTATTTAATATATAAATATCGAATATATCTGTCTGCACAGAAGTCATGGTAAAAGCCTTTCAACGTGAGTGGATTGCTCGGACCTTGCTGGGAACTATATTAGTATTAAGTATAAAATTGAAAGTTGTGCAACATTTGTAAGGAGGGTTTTTCTAGAGTGTTCAAAGCCTGATGAATAAGCCTCGGCAGGATAACTAACCTTGGGTTGACCTCTGAAATTGGAACATTCAGACGGGCAGCAATGTCCTCAACAGTCTCGTTGCCCTCAGAGATGATACCCACACCCTTAGCAATAGCCTTAGCTGTGATGGGATGGTCGCCGGTCACCATAATAACCTTAGAGAAGGAGGTAAAACAAAAAATTGACATTGACAAAACATCACCGTACAGAAACACCGGTGTTTGCTCATAGGAGGTACTGGAAAAAAGAAAAGACAACAGTTACAAACCTTGATTCCGGCACTCCTACATTTGCCAACGGCATCGGGCACAGCAGCACGGGGAGGGTCAATCATCGACATGAGGCCAATGAAGCAAAGGTTCTCAGTGGGGAAGTTCACCTCTTCAGTATCAAAGGCAAAGCCCTCTGGGAACTGGTCATCGGGCAAGCTGAAATGGCAGAAGCCTGAAGAAGACAGAAAGAAAATGTTTGTTAGGAGTTCACAGATTGATTTTTCTCCGCAAACATATATATGTAGAATTGAGCAATGCTATACCCAGTACTCTTTCTCCAAGTCCTCCTAGCTCTACGTAGGCATTCTGGAAAGCATCTTTCATCTCTTCTTCCAGAGGCTGCTCTTTGCCCTGGATCATAATGGTGGAGCAGCGGTCTAAAATCCTCTCTGGGGCACCTTTCATCACGAGCAGGTGCTTGGTCTCTCCGGGAGTGGAGTTTTTGTGAATGGAGAGCTGTGAAACGAGAGTGTTTGGGTTAAAATGCCATTTTTTCCCCGTTATTGTCAGTCATTAAAAAAAAAAAAAAGAAGTCAAATTAGTCATTGATGAAAAGCCACTAGAAGGTATAAGTCAACAATTACAATTACAAATGTAAAAATCTTTAACAAAAATGGACTGTTATTATTACCTGGTATTTGTTGGTAGAGTTGAAGGGGATCTCAGCAATCTTGGAGTATTTGTCTCTCATGCCACTTACAGATCCACAGCACAGCTCAATACACTTCAGCAAGGCAGCTTCTGAGGCATCACCAGCAACATCTCTCTGTGAAAATCAGACCACAAAGCAAAATCATTAACCACATCACATTATTTACAATGTTTTATACATGACAGAGTAAGAAGACTATTCCATTCACTTATAACCAAGACCCTGAAACCTCACAGCAATTTAAAATATGAATTAAAGTCTATTTCTACTGGAAGTGACATTCTTTCAAAGAAAGTGATAATACGTGTGTGTTTAACTACATTACTCGGTGCTCAGTTAGAAATGAATCAGTCTGTTCAGCTCTTACTATAGCACCAGCTATATATTTCTGAGAAAGCTTCAATTATGTTGAGTGCCTTTTATAAAGATTTGTTGTGGTGTTTGGCTGCCTTTGTTGGATCCAAAGAGCTCCTTGCCAAGACATAATGTCAAGATAAGTACCTCCCACACAGTCACAGCAACTCATGTTTCTACTGCTTGAAGTATCCAGTTCAACATAATGTTGTAAGGAAGAAAAATATTTGATGAGGTAATGAGGGTAAATTCAGCTGTAGGCTTGTTTACATCCAGGGCTAAACAATGGTGTTATCAATCTTACTAAAGCCAATGTTATTGATATCATCCTCCAATTTTTACCTTCAGGATGGGAACGTTGCTCTGATCAGCCAGGAAGACAGCGCGGTTGCAAAGTCCAGCGATTCTGGCCAGGGCAGCCCAGGTGGCCGAGCTCCTGTCGAAGGAGGTGCCGCTCTGGTTCTCTGTGGTGTCGGCCTCGTGGATTTGGTTGTCGAACCACATGTGAGCCACTGTCATCCTGTTCTGGGTCAGGGTGCCTGTCTTGTCTGAGCAGATGGTGGAGGTGGAGCCCAGGGTCTCAACAGCTTCCAAGTTCTTAACCAGGCAGTTCTTCTTGGCCATACGCTTAGCAGTCAGAGTCAGACACACCTGAGAGGCGATCGCACAGACTAGTCAAGAGCTGATCGCCATCAATGACTGATTATTAGACCTTTAAAGCAACACAACTCACAGTGACAGTAGCCAGGAGACCTTCTGGCACGTTGGCGACAATGATACCAATGAGGAAGATGACGGCCTCCAGCCATCCGTATCCTAGGATGAGTGAGAGGATGAAGAAAGACACACCTAGGAAGACGGCCACACCAGTGATGATGTGGATGAAGTGCTCGATTTCAACGGCGATGGGAGTTTTGCCACCCTCAAGATTGGAAGCAAGGGTGGCGATACGACCCATGACTGTGCGGTCTCCAGTGTTGATGACAATTCCTCTGGCAGTGCCTGGAGACAGAAAGACATTTTATTAAATCTTAAGTTAGATACAGAAATAGAAAAGAAATGATCTGCTCCAATACATCTGATTTTCTTATTAGCAATTTAGAGTTTATGCTTAAATTGGCTGAAGCCTTCTAATATTTAGCTTCATTGGCCTAGTTTTGGCGTAAGTTACATTTAATTAAATACTTCTGTACCTTCAACACAGTTGGTAGAGAAGAAAGCAATGTTTCTGGTTTCTAATGGATTGTCATTGGAGAAGTCTGGAGTACGAGTCTGTGGCTCTGATTCGCCAGTCAGAGAGGAGTTGTCCACCTGGACGAGGAAAAATAAAGCAAGTGAGAGTGACATGGTGTCGTCAGGTCAGTGTAAGAAGCTATGGCTGCCATGTTTGTGTTTTTGGTTGTTAAGAACAAGCCTCTGAGGTACAGACCTTGCAGCCGTGGGCAGAGACGATCCTCAGATCAGCAGGGATCCTGTCTCCGCCTTTCACCTCCACCAGATCACCAACCACCACCTCCTCAGCATTGATGCTCTTCTTCTCACCGTCACGGAGGACCAGGGCTTGCTACAAGACCAAAGGTGAATTTTAAGATTTAAGGGCAATAAATGAACACAAGATTTTCAATTAGGTTTTAATCTGTCATGCTCTCACCTGTGGGACCAGGTTCTTGAATGAGTCCATAATCTTGGAGCTCTTGGCCTCTTGATAGTAGGAGAAGCAGCCAGTGATAATGACAACAGCGGAAAGCACAACACCCAGGTACAACTAAGGAAAGAGTGAAAATTTTTAGTTGTGTTAACTCTTTAACCGGAAGTCACTAACAAAGACCTCCTTACATTATCGTTGGCGGGTTCATCTTCTGAGGCTGCCTGGATGCCATAAGCAAGGAAGCAGAGGATGGCACCAATCCACAGCAGCATTGAGAAACCACCAAACAGCTGGAAGCAACAGAAAATAACAATTAAGTTTCAAGGTTGTACTGGTTTTACCGGCTGCAGCGAAGCACAGTGAATTTGCATCCCCTCCCCCCAAAGTTGTGGGTATGCAAAATAAGTTTGTGCTTTGCAATGGAAATATCACGAAGACAAGAAGTGCCTTTTACCTGTTTGCAGAACTTGACCCATTCAGGGGTGGTGGGAGGGGGCGTGAGGGCATTCGGGCCATCTCGGGCCAGGATCTCTTTTGCTTTGGTGGCGGTAAGACCCTGAAAAAGACACCCAAAGAAGGAAAACAAAAGGATTAAGGTTGTGTACCTGTTGAAATGCTCACACCTCAGACAAAAGATACAGTTGCAGTAGGTAATGGATAGTTGACTTGTCTGATGCGTATGTCTGGAAACCAAACCACGGACCATTATAGAAAAACCTGTGAGTCCAGTTTCCCCCCCCCCTCCATTTCTATAGCCACTTTTGTCCTTGTTTACTGGAGGGAAACACAGTGAAGGACAAGTTGGGAGCGACACTTCCTGCTAAACTGCTGTATTTTGCTGAACAGGTATAGGCTGTAATAACTATAATAACCTCAGGAGGTGGTGGATTAAAGTGGTTGAAATAAAAAACAGAAGAAACCACATCCTGGGATAGAAAGGCCTCAGTAATCTTACAATTACATGTTGCAACTTTTCCCAATTTCTGTGTGATTAGAGAGTAACAAAACAAAGCTTTTAGAAAATCACAGCTTGTGGGTCAGAAAGTGGGATAAAGGTGTGAGACCAGACGATCAGTTGTGTTATCAATGGTCTTTTCTCATACAGTAAAAAAACAAAACAACACAAAACATAACAAAAAAATAAAAAAATAAAAAACAAAACAGTTCCGGCAGATTAATAGTAAAGCGTGACTGTGGCTGCTTGTGGTCGAATACCAGGAGTGAACAGCAGCATTTTTGTCCCTTGTTGGTAGGGTCAACAAGACTTGTGTTTCTGCATGAAGGAAGTCTTTGTTTTGGGGAAAACTCAGACAGATCAGATAATCAGCATCAGTTCGGCCAGTGCGGGGTTGTATTGGGTGGTGTAACGGGGTCCAGTGTGTTTGATGAAGCTTAAGCCTAAGTGAAAAATTTAATTTGCCACCTTAGTAGTGAGGTGGAGACGGAGGAGGCAAATATCTGAAACCCTTTGGAAAGAAAATCTAAACTTCCTGCATAGATCTCAAACAAGACAGGAGCCTAATACAGTTTTGGTCGTTTCCTGTGGTCGCAGTTTATCTGCCTTCATGAAATCGTGATAAGCAGCAATGACCACATCAGTCACACACACACGCGCGCAAGGTGCTCACCCTAGTTAGGTCGGTTCCATATTTCCGGTGAAGTTCATCCAGGGTTAACTTGTGATCGTCCTATGATGAGACAAAGAAGAAGAAAGAGATTGAGAGACATTGCGTAAAACAAGCTGGAATCCCTGTCGTTTTAAACCGTAGATATTATCTCCTTTGAGGATTAAAATTGTCCTGTCACATGCTGCAGTGGGACACAGTGAACATAAAGATGAGAGGGCAAAATCTGCCAGGATCAGGATTATACATGCACTGTAGTTTTATTCTAAGATTACACAAAGTAGACATTCGAGTAAAACTAGAGGCAGCTGATGACTGAAAACTCACAGTGCTAAGCCTCCTTGAGCCTCGTTACGTAGAGACTCATCCCGTCAGTTTGCTGTGAACAAACAGTCTGTCCGACCGAATCTGTGTCACCCAACTGATAGACTGATGTGTGCTCCCGAGAGCATTGCTCACGTGTTTGACATTTTGCCTGAGCTTACAGAGGAGCTGAGAGCCCATTCTTTTCGTAGCTGAACTCATGGTTTTAGAGAGGTTCCATCTAGTAGCAATCTCGTTATTTTGAAGTACAGTGGGGGATAAAGCAAATAAAAGCAGATCTGCAAATGAGCAACCACAGAAGCTGACACATCCATGTGCCTACACTGCTTTTTTTTTTTTTTTATGGATACGCCCACAATGGATGAATGAGGAGAATTTTTCTAAAGTTATTTAGATTTTGATGGTCTGCGATAATATGCAACTCCCCCATTCCAGTTTTTTATGCTGTGAAACAACAAAATAGTGTAACCTTGACTTTGTTTTGTTGCCCACTTTGTTTTTTTGCAGTGGTATTGACCTCAGACATGACACATGCTGCGGAATATACATTATTATATTATTATGAATTACAATCTGACTCACTGAACTATTATAAACATCACATCTTTTAAGCTTTTTAATTTGCCTGTTTTACGACTAGCGTTGCCAATTGTTGTTAGATTCTGACTCCTTCAAAATTCCTATAATAATGTACTTAACGTATTATACGATATAAATGCTGCACTCGTGGTTTAGGAGCTGTTAATCCATAGTGAATGAATCAATGAACAAATGAATAAAGCTTACTCCACTCAGAGACAGCGTCCCATTATGTTATGCAAGTTTCCCCTGAGCTTTTTAAAGTTTAATGTCACAGTCATCCACTGTTTGGAGTATATAGAAATACTGTGTGAAAACATGTATTTACATAACAGCGGAAAATCTGAGATGTTAGTCAGTGGAGAAAATGGGTGTAATTGCATGGTTGTGCTTTAGCCTGCCACAGTTTTGTTTTATAAGCAAGCAAAAGTGCTCCATATCAAATGCCACGCCATGCAAAATGTGTTATCAGATGCTCACAACTACTGTTGCTTCATGAAACAGTCTGTCGGCAGTTGGTTTTGAAGCCTATAGAGGAAATGCCTCCGCACTCTTTGATTCTCTGTCTCATAAACACATCCAGCAGTTTAGGAAACAAAATGCAGCCACAAACGATGCTGAACTCAACCAAACTTAACGCCCGGACTCGGTTGAACTTTGTCACATGTAATGAAATGCAATCACGGGCTGCTGTGTTGCCATGGGAATGATTTCCATTGTCTTAAGATGGACTTTGATGCCTCACTTTATTATATGATAGTGGAATAATCATTAACAAATCTACTGCGTGCGTTCTGCAGAGACCCACCTACTACTACTGTTTTACTACCACTACTATCCAGTAAGCTATTATTCTTTAACCAAAATTCAGCCTGCGCGTTTTTAACACAAGGCAGCTAATCTAATCTGGCTTCTCCGAAAAAGAAAGTAAGGAGTAATATTAAAGACAGCGCTGACTGTTAATTGAAGTAAATGATGTACTAAAGAGGTTATGGCAGATTGTTGATAGGGTTGCTATGGCACTGAGGTGTCCTTGACCGGTGGCAGGACTTTGAGATTTAGTTAGGACATCTGGAGGACATTAATGACTAATATGTCATCTAGATGGGAATCTTATTGCCTAATAATTACCTGTGCTGCACTGTGACCTGCTGGTTTGACTCAAGGCAGAGCTGGATTCGCAAGGAACAAGCAGTAATTACAGGGAAAATTAGAGGGATCAGGGACAAAAACTGTAGACAAACGATGACATTCACAGTCTCTTGTAATCGTAGTTGTGTGGGAAAGTACAACTTTACCTAACAACCTTGTGAAAGTCATCAACCAGTAAACAGTGTTCATCCGTCTGCAAAATTACGACATGGTAAAGTCATCACACGACTTATTGGTGTTTTTGGGGATGAATCTAAAACATCATTCTGCCTCTCTGGGAACTGACATCTGTATATTAAGGGTCATTTATGGATAACAATACACAAGTGCACACACGTTTTTGGCAAATCTCTGCCACTAATGCAAAGATGAAAACCTTAAAGAAAATGCAGCCACGCGTTAATTTGCTTTAATGTAAGAGCGTGTCGCCGGCGCGTGACCTTGGAAAATGACCTCAGCCAGTTACCTGATTCTACCAGATTCACCCTGAGAAAAAAAAAAAGCTGACACCAGTGGAAATTGGTCAACCGTTCTTGCTGAGTGCAGCGATGGCAGTTCAGTATCTGTGTGATTGTGGCTAGAGATATAGGAAACTCCCCTAGTGATTCAACTAAGCATGATCTGAGAGTCGCGCAAAGCAAAGAGAAGCAGACGCTTCCAAGCTTACTGGCTGTAGAAAAGGGACTAGTTTGTCTGTTTTGAGCAACTAAAGACTCTGTAATGACAACACAGCCTCTCACCCAGCATCTCAGCAATGAAAGTCAACATGGATGAGCATGACTGAGAAGTTAAGTATAGCTGTGCAGCCCTTAATAATGTGACAGTACACGCAGCGGTGTCATTTTTGAGAGCTCCATGAGCTTTGTCAGCCCTGACTGTGTCATTGTTGTGACAAAAGGCAGTGACTTCCAGTGACCAAGAGCGTTAACACGGTCTGAACGGGACTGTCATTAAGTGTGAGGCAAGCAAAGTGTGGCTGTAAAGTTCACGAGGGTCATTTTCTTTTTGCTTCACCGAAATCAAGTCGTTCTACTTGTGTTTGTGTACTCACCAGGTCGACTTCTTTTTTCAGATCGTCCATTTCCTTCTTGGTCGCTTTACCTTTCTTGGGTTTCTTTTCCACGCCATCCGAAGTTGGCGCCAGTTTGTACTCATCTTTCCCTTTCTGGATTGAAAGAGCAAAATGATAATTATAATGATAAATAAATAAATAAGTGAGGCACAATCAAGAAGAATGGGCCTGAAGCTTCCTTTTTAGTTGCACAAGTCAGAACAGAAAGCAGTATCAAGTGTGCTGTTCAAACATGCCGAAAAGCTTGTTAATCATTGCTAGGAGGACTGTGAATTACTCTAATGAAATCCTACACTTGATAAGTTTGAATAGTTGCTAAAACTGTGAAGTGAGAAACAACACACACACAAACACACACACACAAAAAGCTCAGACAGCAGATTTCAAAACTAAGGTACAAAGTACGCCAGGCAATCCGCAACTCAACCAATAACTTGTGACTAAAACTTGGTTTCGGCTCAAAAGAGGAAAACAAACAAGCTTTTAACCTAAATCTAAAGATTCTTAGAAACTAGGCCAAAGCATGTGACAAAGTAGGAAGGCAGCAATACTTACTCCCAGCCCCATGGTTGCAATGCAAGTCTGAGAACAGTCAATCCAATTGTCTTTTTAAATTGCAACTTTCCTTCTCCGCCTCTCTCTCTCTCTCTCTCTCTCTCTCTCTCTCTCTCACACACACACACACTCCCCCTCTCTCTCAGCCCTGTAGCGTCCTGTGTCTTCCGCACTCCCCAGAGCGGAGAAGATAAGTTGCTTTGCATTGACATCTCTTTATAACCGCAACTGGTTCACCTGGTTTAAGAGGAGGAGCTTTTTTTTTTTTTAAAAGGGGAGGGGGGGTGAAAATGAACAGGTGAGAGTTGAGGAAGGGGGAGGTGCAGGAGAAAGGGGAGGACTAAATCTTGCTCAACTTCCCTGTTTTGTTCTCACTGCTTCCTCTCGTCTTTCACTCTTTACTCATTTACTGCCTCTGCCCAAGTCCGTTCTTCTCTATCCGTTAATCTTCGTTTTGACCTTCACTTGCAGCAGGTAGTTGCTTTGGACGACCCTGCGGCTCAATGCCCTTCAGTTCCAGACAAACCCGAGTGGATCCTTGCTTCATTTAGTGTAAAAACTTCGATGAACAAACTAAAAAAGATAATAGCCAGATAATGGAAGAAAGAAATAGACACAGATAGAGACAAAGCCTGAGCCACAAAGGTGAAAGAGCAGTTCTGCTGATGAGTGAGTGCCCAGGGGTGAATAAGACATTTGAATGACAAAGTCTGAAAGACAAAAAGCCGATGATTAAACAGAGCGAAGAGCTGATTAAAACAGTTTTCTTTCCATGTGGGATCAGGAGAAAGATGCTGGCTAAAGTGCTGTTGGCAGCAAAGATAGCATGTGGAATGCAAAGGGAGGAATCCACTGAAGATTTAGTGTCTAAGGTCAACTTTTCCAGTCAAAAAAAAAAACAAAAAAAGAAAGTTCTTTCATTGCGGGTTTAGCACAAATTCCTACTGAGTCACTGCTATTAAAACCTAGAAATGGATTCAAGCACACATGGAATAAATCCAGCTGATAAGAGTAATAGGAACCAAAAGCTTTGCAGCAACAGATGAGGGCTTTAATTGACAAATACCCAGAATGCCACTGGGACACACTGTGTCCTTGAACACACAACGCTCATTCATCTGGCACAGAAAAAGTTACAAATGATGTAAAGTGGTGCAAAGTCGATCTGACCCTATCTTTATGAGTATGAGTACAGCACCCCTACATGTACAGCAACGTTCCATAGCTGCCCCAAATTAACCCTGAAATCTCCACGAACCCAAAGGGGGGGCTCTTTTTGTTCAGTGAAAATAGCAAAGGAGGAGGAGGGATTGTTTTAGCTGGCTGGCTGGCTGGAGGGGGGGTGTTGGATGTGTTTCTAGTAAACTTTTGACTGTTTATAGTCACTAGAACTTACAGGGAGGAATGGGATGTTCACACAAAGCTGTGAGGGTTGTGGTTTCCAAAGCTCCTGATTTGGGCAAAATGAGGTAAACTAACATTCAACACACACATCCACGGCGATTCTGTGGATGTGTGTGTTGCATGCTCTCAGTACCTGTTTCCTTAGCTGCACAATGACAGTGACCACGCCTTCCTTTCACACACTGTTTTTACTTTCATTCGCAGGATTTGTACATGGGAATGTTTATGTCTTCAGGAAATTGACCTCCCATGCAGCAGTGGTCTCACTCCTGCATCAATAAAACCCAAAACAGCCAACCATCATCAGCCTAAGTGGCTTTTTAATGTGGCTAGGTGTTCTGGGCTATCATTAATGCGGCAAAGGTAGTATGGGAGGACATGTTTTGTGTCCTCGTCACGAGAGAACAATGGGCACAATAGGAGTTAAATTAAAGGCCTGATTGAATTGTCTTTTGAACGATTCCCTTATTGCAAAGCTAAAACGCTTAATGCTTCTTGGGGCGACGATATACTGACGTAATTCCACAATTAAAATGTCCTCGTAGTCCAAAAGTCTGTAGAAAGTTGCACTGTAAATGTTTTACTCCACTGCTGGTTGCCCTTGTAGTACTCGAACTGTCACGAACTTTGTACCAAACGTGACGTAGGAGCATTTCAAACGTTTACTAATCAGACCAAAAGTGCCAGTGTTTTAATGCCTCTCACACTTTTATTGAAGCCCAGTACTGATTGACAGCGGATGAGATAGAGCGATGAGTCCAGCCCCACTATCTCTGACATGATGCAAGAAGTTTCTTTGCCAGTGATACAAAAGCTGGTCATTAAATGGGTATTAGATTACTACAGCATTATTTGTTGTGTTCAATAAACATAGAGACATTTGTATCGACAAACTATCCTTACAATAAGCATGTAATAGGGAGTAGTGGGAGGGAGGACGTGAACAACCACAGTCATGAGTCAAATTCCAACCCACCACATTGTAAGTACTGTGTGTTTCACAGCCCACTGAGTTTCCAGGATTCCCACACTACATTGATTTCGAACGGCACAACACAACTTCAACAAATTCGTTTTTTAACCACTGAAACTATGTAATTGCCATCTGTTGTGATGTTATTAATGGAAACATATTCCCCAGTCACCACTTCACACTGATTTGGTTTTTTTTTATTGTTTGCTTCTTTCTGCTCTGCTTCTGACCGTGTACATTTCTTGTCCACTCCTTCACATACGGTATCTCTGTATTGTACTGTATCACCTTCTTCAGAAGTTCAGCCTATCAGCTTTTGTTTGGATGAATGAGTTACCTGAACTCCTGGAAATGTGGACTTGACTTACTCGGAAATCTCATAAAAAAACAAAATATTGGAATCTTTTGAGCCATTGTCATTTTACTGCTTTTTCCAAATACTCCATTGTACTTTTTTGGTTCAATCGAAATATTTTTTTCAGTTTGAATTATATGGGCTCATTTTATACCCAGAGACAGCCTGGGCATGCCTCTGAAACGTAAATTTATGGAGAACTATTTAATTTTTTATTTTTTTTACAGCATGTTAAGCATAATATTTAATTGAGCAAGATGTCATCCTGCTCTTTTACCTCTTCGCAGCGAACTTTATTTGTCAAGCTGAAAGTCAAGATTGCAGCCGATTTGGGAAGCAAAACACAGAGTTCTCAGAGTTTCGGCACTTTCTGTTCCACCACACTACAAAAAGATTGGGATGACACATACAACTGACTGTTCTTTCTGTCTCATGTTTTATTCCTGTGCTATCAAACCTAAGAGCATATAATAGAAAATGGCAAAACAGCAGACGAAAGGTAAAGCTTTACCACTCGGGCAACTTCCTCTTTATTCTAAGGTCGTCTTGTGAAATAGACCAGTTGTGGTATTAATGCGAGCACTCGGGTTTTAGTCAGCGTTCACTCCCCTTTTAGTCACAAAGTCTGGCCTAGAAACTTGACACATTTCCTCTAAATTAGAGCTCAGAACTTCTCAAAGGAAACTTCACATACCTGCTTGAGATTCCCAACTTAGGTGTTTGTCTCAATCCTGAAAAAAAAAGGGAAAGGGAGTGTTTTTTAAAAAAGCTAGCTCAGTTTGTAGTTTCAAATTTGCATCAAACACTTTCGGTAATTTCATTTGTGGACTGATATTTGTAGGACAAGCAGCTTTAACCAGCCAAGAAATTGACTGTCTGCTTGCAAATACATTATATTATCTCAAATATTTCTCATCTACAAATACAGATCACAAACCAACAACACCATTCTCATTCTTTAGCTATCAGGAGTATCTAAAATGACAAAGAGGAAATATTTATGCAGATGATAGTGAAACTCACAAAGGCAGGAAAGTCATAAAAACTTTCCTCTCTTATCCCCCAAGCACCTCTCTTCTTGTATCTACAACAAACTGAAGGCAGATTAAGCAACTAAATGTGACATTAGTAAATGCTAGGAAGCTGTTTTCTAATATTCATGTAATACAAATTTGAGTGTTTATTCTTAAATAGACATTTGAAATTATAAAACCAAAACTACACTGCACTAAGTCAGACAAAATGTGTAGGAAAAACGAGTATTTCCAATAACTGACTAACTAATAACTACTTACAACAAGGTTGTACTTACATTGAGACCAGACCATCTTCAGGAGGAAACCCTGAAATAATTCTGTCAGAATCAAAACCAGCTTGCACGTGAAGAATTATGGGTTTAAATTTACAACCACTGGAGGTTAGAAAGGAGACAGCGTTGTCCCATGACCTTCACACTGTAAGGGGTCCTTCTACCTAATGCAGACGACACCACTGTGTACATTAATAAAGCCAAATCGCACAAAGGCCTTAAATATTACTTTTATATGCTCGCTCATGGTCTTATACGTTCATGCTCTTCTTAATTGTATATGGCTTTTCTAGCTTTTAGTTACATATCTTAATGTAGCAGTTTATTTGTAGCTCAAAATATAAAAGATAATATTGTTTCTTTTCTAGGTTGCACCCAATACAACATTATTGTATAAATGTATTGAATTATGACCTTGTTTGATTATAGAAGGACAAGATAGTAAATCTTATTGTTTGTTATAAATACACACCAGTTGAGGCACATACAGGTGGCAACCAGGTCATACAATCCATAAGAGAGCAGGCGAGGGACATAAATCAAACAGTGAATGTCACTTTATATAGGGCCAAACATTTGTCAGAAACCCTCTACTAGGTCAACCTATGTTTTAGAGTGAACAGGCCATATTTCTGGCATCAGCATCTCTTTCGTGTTGGTTTAATTCTCGGTGGTTCAGTGTACTTGCTTCACAAGCTGCCGAATCCCGCAGAGAGTCAACTGGATTTGCATTCTTTGGTTTTAACCTTTGTGATAATGACAGGGATAGAGTACGCTCTGCAAGATCTATGCACCATTCATTCAGACCACACACACAGAGACCTTCATATCCCTTAATCTGCCGAGGATTACAGCTGAAATTAGCGGAAAGAGAAAGGGAAATGGACAGACAATGAGAAAGAGTGAGAGTTGTATTCTTTACAATATTTAAAGTTATTTTTAGTACATTTGTAGCGATAAATCTTCCAACCTAAACATCCATATACAGTCTGTCGCCTGACCCTCTCATATGACCCACAAAAGTATTGAAAGAGTGCCCCACCCAGGTCAGCAGGCATCTGCTGCCAGGAACCAAATTACTCGCACCCATCATGTATAAAATGTCCCCGTCGATGGCAATAACAACAAGAGACAGCTACACACTGGACTGGACATCCCGTGGGAAAGTCATCCGCTTTGTACACCCAGCCACCGGCCCCGACCGAATCCCGACAAGATGTTGTGGCTCTAAAAGCTACGCAACTGTATCAATTTCAAAACAAGTGCAAATTTGTGTTGTCTTCTGCTTTTACAAGAGGAAAACCATGTCACATTGTGTCAATATGCTTTATAACTTCAAAGTTAATAAAATCACAAGAGCAACAGGGAGAACGGCACATTCCACAGCCATATCTGTGCTTATCTTGGTCCTGATGTTGGCGCTCACCTTGTTGTGGAAATAACCAGCAGCTCCAGGTGCCAGTGTTAATTTTAACTTTGCAATATTTTTGCGTGTGAGATAACTCTTCACTGTCAACAGGGAGAATGTGGGGATCAATGTTACATAACCTTCATAAAAGCGATTTTATCTCCTAAAATCCATTGCAGAAAATAACTAGGAATGTTATTGTTCGTATTATTTTTTTATCAGTGAAAAAGGTACAGCGACACGGAAAACTACTGCAGCAAACGAGCGTACGAGAGGATAAAGAAGGAAACTGTGGGCACTATAGGCCAGCACTGTCAGCCTGTCTGATCCAAAAGCCTGGCAGCTGTAACAAAGAGCCTCTGTCTCTGCTCACTCGGTCTCTCGCGCTCTCATGCACACATACTGTACTGTGTAAACCCGAATGTGGGTGCAAGTGCACAGCTCCGAATGTGAATACAGAGTACGTGTCTTTTCAAAGGGTAATTGTAATGGAATTATAGCAAGAGAGTGTGTGATACAATATATATGTTGAATTGTTTTATCTTTCACACACTATGTAAAATAAAAAAAAAAAAGGGGAAAGAAAGAAAAGAGAACGGAAAGGCCCATGAGAAGGAACTCCAGAAACTGTTCGGAAAGCCTGAACTCGGGGTCGCGATAAGGTGAAAAGTTGCACAATCGACTTGTGGTTGAAAAACCTTTCCTGTGCTTTAACACACTGCTATCAACAGAAAAACACCATTCACTGCTCAGACTTTCAGCTGACTCCTCACTACTTTGCACAGCACCTTTTCATTATAACTTGCCATAATTGCAAACAACCTGCCAGAGTCCTTGCTCATTTTGGTTGAGCCCAACAAAACAAAATGACACAACTGTTGTCTCCGAACTAAGATCATGTTTATGACAGTTATGTTTTTAAAATGACTTTTACAAATGTTTAAGGTTAAGTAGTGAGTAAACATGATGTGAATTATAGTTTACAATATGAAATAAAGCTTAAAGTCAATATGACACAACTTGCAAGTCAGATGCGATGTACAGGCGTGTTAGGAAACAACATAACTCATCAGGGACTCATTTCATTCCTTTCAGCTCAAACATGGCTCATCCAGTGTCATTTGAGTCAGAGCTTTGGGACAGAGTGACAATGTGTGCTGACCGAGGCTTTTCAGAATAAAAGCCCCGCTCGTGCTGCCATTCAAAACTGGTCTCATTCCCCTGACAGATAGTGGTGACAGGACCTCTGCTCACTAACTGGGTCAAAGGTCGCTGAGCCAGAGGTAACTTTTCAGACAAGCTGAAAGTAGCATTTTCAGTCGTTGGGGGGGTGGGGTTGAGAAGTTATTCCAGTCAAATGTAAAATTTTATGATTCCATCTCAAAATATTCAAGCCTAAGATTTGTGTTTCATTATGTGTGCACACCTCTAAAAACACTTTCTCACCTTCTCAATCACCTCTGCTTCACAGAGCTGGTTAAGTGGTGCTAAGAATGAGGGAGGAGTTAAACAGACAGAGGGGAAGACGAGGAGGAGGAAGAGGAGGAGTCCTCACATGACAGTAGTTCTGTTTTTGTTTGTCCTTGGGAAGGACACCTGCATCTGACAACGGACTTTCTATGTCTTATCTCCCTCTCTGTCTGTCTCTCCACAACCGTTTCTTTTCCCTTCAGCAAACATTATGTCTGTTGCACAGTTCACTTCCTGAACACACACACACACACAAACTCTCTCTCAACAACCCCTTCGTACTTCGATGTCCTGCTTTCCGCTGTACTGCTGTGATTGCCTAATAGGAGTTCATTCACTCACACACACACACACATCTACCTGTATACCCCCCCCCCGCCCCCCCCCACTTTCCTCCCACCTCTTGGTTATCACAATCATGCTGTCACACTCACACACACACACACATGCACACACACACAAACTACATTTGAAAACTGAATAGGCCAAAATGTCCTTACTCCCACGGTCTAAAACCAAAGACTGCTTCTCACAATGTATAGTCACACACACACCCACACGCAAGCACACACACACACACACACACACACACACACACACACACACACACACACACAAAGAAAATTCCTTTACTGGCTCCTCCCCTCTGTAAAGACTTTCCCCTGGGGCTCTTACAACCTTCCCTCATGGAAAACTACCAGTACACACACACACACACACACACACAGAGCGAGGGCCATGTCTGCAGTGGACAGCAGCATAATGGGAAAATAGTGAGGAAGAGGAAGCATGTGAGAGATTGGATGAAAGGATGTGGACCCTCTTCTTACATCGTACAAGCTGCAGAGACAGAGAAAGACAGAGAGCAACACCACCTCCCAATGGACTTCTCCTCCACTGACTAAACTCTGGCTTTTATGTGCTTTGTGGTATTTTTTTAATCAGGTTCCATTTTAGATTGATTAGATTTTTCATTTAACTGTAATCCACTGCTCTCCAAGCCCCGATTATACTTTAAACAAAACACGCACATCTTCATTAGTGTCTTAAATCAGAGAAAAAGTAGGTCAAAATCCTAAAATCCACTGTTGTAGGACATAATTAATGTGCTGTTTAAATTGCAATGACTACCGATATACTTTAGTTGCAAGCATGCACAGCAGATTCAGTAGAGGTTATTGTGTGTGGCTAGCGGTATTAAGTTATGGCCCCTCCCTGACCCCGAGACCTCAAGTTTCACAGAAGCGGAGCTCAAGCTTTGATAAAACACTTTCCACATCCTTTATACCACGTAAACAGGACACTGGTGTCTTATTATGAAACCCATCAAATTTCCCGCATTGATTAGTTTGTCATTCATGCTTTGCATCCGTGTGCACGCTTAATGGATGCTTTGTTTGGATGCAATGTGACATTTCAGCATTTGTCTTTGCTTGGTAACTGATGATTTATCAGGGTTGCATTTCACACTGATGTAATAGCACTGGCTGAATGTTTGCATACCGGAGAAAACTTCGGTTACTTTTTGAGGTTTTTAACTATTCCAGTCATTAATTTTGGCTTTGGGGGTTTTTTTTACGCTGGTTGCGGCTCATGATCAATTTGCCTTTTTGTGTTTTAGGCTGCTCGTGGTTGTTCGTTAATTTGGATAAATAGCGAAAGCTCTGCACCGGCACATGAAAGTGATTTACTCATATACATTTGAAGGGTTTTTCCAGGGTTTTGTCAGCCATCAGTGGTCACGTATTGCTGTAAAAAAGTCTCCTTTGCTCAGTGTAACAAATTTTGTCTCTTGTTTCACATTGAACTCTACATATTCAACCCCAGGACTGCAGTTTTTGGACTTCTGAGGAAGGAAAACCCCTTGGACTGGCCACTGGAATTTGCTCATACTGGATCTACTGAACTTAAGAATCAAGCCCCCAAAGTACTTTTGGCCTCTGAGTGTCGGTGAACAGATTGCTGCAAAAGAAACAAATCCAAGAAGCTTTGGTGTTCAAGGATAGAGAAGTGTTTTATTATGAATGACATTAACATCAAGATTTTTTAATGTATCCGTGTTTTATGTTTGGGGTCGGCTGAAAAACATCTCAGACAGATAAATAACATGGTTTTAAATAATGCTGAAACCATGATTGCTCATTCCATGACTGTCGTGTGTTGGTTTAATAGTATGTCTCAAGCTCCACCCAACCTATAAACCAAAAGAAACCAAATTAAGGACACAGTTCTTTGGAAAGTGCGTTGTGTATGTTTTTTAAAACCAATCACTGCTGCACAATTACTGATATTTCCTAAATGATAAGATCATTTATAGTGTTAATTTATATTATTACTATATTTCTATTGTTTTCGCTACATTGTTTTTTTACTTCTGCCGCTGCAGAATGACCACTGTCACACAGGAGCGACTACATACTGTCTGTGGGCAGACTGCTGCCTTTGTTCTCCACACTAAGCTCTGCTAAGCTATTGCATGCCACGGTTGCTGTAACGTCCCACCAGGAGAGAGTGAATAGTCAACATCATGTTTTTGGTGTATCTTGTTTTTCTTGTGATGCTGTGCATGGCTAAATACGGAAATGAAAGTAAACACCACTAACCATCGATACTAACACTAATACATTGACCTGCAAAGCACATGCATATGCAAAAAGTCAACTTTAACCTTATTTCTCAGCTTTGTGATCATGCATATCAAATTTGGAAATTAAAATTATGTGAGGCCTAAGCTCACATTTGGCCACATATGCCCAACTTCCCCTCCTGCTGTCTCCTCTTAATACAGAGAACAGATGCAAAAATGCGTCACATGATGCTTTAGAACGCAAACACAAGTGTCAGTGTAGGGCTTACCGCCTGGGTTTCTTCTAAGGATATATTTTCTGACTTCATCGTACAGGAAGATGAGGAGGGAGTAGGGGAAGGCACAGAACCACCACATTGGCCTAAGGTGTGGACAGACAGACAGACGCAGAGATGGCATTACAGTGGGAGTGTGACAGAAAAAGACATAGTGCAAAGCTTTTTCATGCCATTGTGGTTGGTTAAACTTACTCTAAAAGCACATGAAAAGCCTTGAGGGGGAACATTAGGCTCTTGAGACCCAATAATTAGAATTCATTTAGAAGCTATGTGTAAGCGAAATGAGACTAAACGTGTGTTAAATACGAGGAATTCTGAGGCTGAGGGTCTGCTATGTCAGTGTGTTGCTATTTCTGCCTTCACAGCTCCAAATCAAATCCAGATGACGTGTCATTTTCTAGTTCATGCTCATATATGTGAGTGTGTGTGTGTTTTCATTATGTTGAGTTGGTTAAAAAATGCATTAGTGTTCAACCATAATAAAAAGACAACTGATTGAATATTTGTGCTAACTGTCTTAATTACTGCAGGTCTTATATAATTCTTAGTTTAAAAAAATACCTTTTTATGTATCTGAGAGAGAAAGAGAGAGAAAGAGACAACCTTGGGACACCAGTAAAAAAGAGAAAACAACAAAGCAAAGCAGAGAGCAGACGAGAAAGAAATAGGAAGACAATGCACGAGACGGTCACTCAGACACACAAAAATAACAAAAGTGTTAGTTAGTGTTAGTTAAACATCAAGTTGGTGGGTGAGGATAGGGGAGAAAGGAGAGGGGGAGACAGAAGCACCAGGGATAAAACAAATAAATAAAAATCATAAAATGAGTATAGTGTTATTGTGTAATGTACCCACTTGAGAGGGTACATTCTGAGGGCCACATCCATGCCGGGGCAGTAGGAGAGGAAAGCAGCCAGAGCCGTCTCCTCAAACAGACCGAACGTAAGGACGCGGTTCCTGTGGAAGCAAATATTTAGCAGAGTTTTACCAATTTCACTGTTAGTTTCTACCCTGTGCTGCAAATAAATCCAATGTTATTACAGCAAAGTTCAAATGTGTTCGTACTTCATTCCCTGCTGAATGATGGAGTTCCTCCTGGTCTTACAGATGAGCAGATCGCCCCACTGGACGATCACGATGCTGATGAAGAAAGCTGTGTGGCAGGTGAACTCAACGATCTTTCTGCGCTCGTACGTCTAGTGGATCGAACATTTTAACCGAGTAAAACATTTTTCCTTCGTTTATTGTGACAAATCAGAGCCTCGGTAGTAACATGGGCATTACTGACCCACTCCTGTCCGTAGCTGTCTTCCAGGTCATTTATTCGCTTGTCGTCCCAGAGCATTCTGAGCCCCACCAGATCCATGGGGAGGAAACCATTTTCAGCAAGGATCACAACATATGTGAAGAACCCACCTACAGCCTGCATCATGCCTAATAAAGGGGACGAGCTTTATAAAAATTACTGCCATAAATAATACTATTAATCAATGTTCAACACACTGTCACACTCCAACAGATGTAACAAAAATATAAGATTGATACATTTTACTGACACATATATGTATAATAACTAACGTTAGATAAACTAATGATTACCAATTTGTCCATAGGAGACACTAATCAGCCTCTCATTCACCAGTTTGTCTGTTTTCGAATTTCTGGGTTGTCTCTTCATGATGTCACTCTCCGCGGTTTCATAAGCCAGAGAGATAGCAGGGATCTGGTGACAGCAAGGTCATAAAAAGTCAGAAAACACCAAGCAAAGTAGACTCAAGCCGCAATTTTGTGATCACATCATCAAAGAGCTCACCATGTCGGTACCAAGATCGATGCAGAGGATGGTGACGGTTCCCAGAGCCAGAGGGATGCTGGCGACGACGAAGAAGAGGAAGGGTGACATCTCAGGGATTTTACTGGTCAGAGTGTAGGCGATGGACTTCTTTAAGTTGTCAAAGATCAGGCGGCCTAACAAAGCAATACGGAAAATAATATTGGAAGGAAAGTGATCAAATTGAGCAGTCAAGTGCTGTGTTTTGGTATCAACTTCTGGCTTAGTGTGTCCACAAACAGTATGGGTTCAAATTTTAAGACGTGTGCATTAGGTCCACAGACGAGCAGCAATTCCTTAATTGGCGAGGTATGCAGGCCTTCTTCCCACCTTCTTCCACGCCGGTAACGATGGAGGCAAAATTGTCGTCCATCAGGATCATGTCAGCGGCCTGTTTGGAGACGTCAGATCCAGCGATCCCCATAGCAACACCAATGTCGGCCTTCTTCAGAGCTGGGGAGTCGTTCACACCGTCGCCCGTCACGGCCACAATGGCTCCCTGTGTAGGAGACTTACCGTTTATAAAACAAAACCCTAGGATCACAGACTTGTGGGAAAGGTTCAAATCTTTAGTGTCTCTGAAAATGTCTAAACTTCCCTTTGATGCTAACCTGTCTCTGGCAACCTTCCACAATAATCAGTTTCTGCTGAGGAGAAGTTCTGGCGAAGACAATTTCACTGTGGTGTTTCAACACATCGTCGAGCTGCTCAGGGCTCATGTTTTTTAGCTCACCTCCGTGGACAACGCAGGCCTTGGCATCCCTGGACAGGAAAACAATCAGGCCATTACAAACATTGGACAATGGGAAGATTTCAAATAGGAAACTAGGAGAGCTGTGTCACAAAATCTAGTGAAGAAGGTGCCTTAATGTGTCCACTGACCTGGGGTTCACCTCTGAAACATCTATATTCAGACGGGCAGCTATGTCTGCAACAGTCTCGTTACCCTCTGAGATGATGCCCACACCCTTAGCAATGGCCTTGGCTGTGATTGGATGATCACCTGTGACCATGATAACCTGAAGGAGGGAACGAGGATCAATCGACACATAGTTGATAGGTATTGTTGCCCGACTAGCCAAGACAAACTTCTCTGGGATGAATTGGACACCTGGAGATACTATAGTTGCAAACCTTGATTCCAGCACTTCTGCATTTGCTGACAGCATCAGGCACAGCAACACGAGGAGGATCAATCATGGACATGAGACCAATAAAGCAAAGGTTCTCAGTGGGGAAGTTCATTTCTTCACCATCAAAACCAAAGCCCTCTGGGAACTGGTCATCAGGCAGGTTGTAATGGCAGAAACCTGTGCCGCGCAGGAAAGAGACTGTCATTCAGTCAATCATTCAGCCGATGGACTCAACAGAGACGAATAAAGACAATTATACCAAGTACTCTTTCTCCAAGTCCTCCCAGTTCGAGATAGGTACTTTGGAAAGCCTCTTTCAGCTCATCACCAAGAGGCTGCTCTTTGCCCTGGATCACGACGGTGGAGCAGCGATCCAAAATCTTCTCAGGGGCACCTTTCATTACCAGCAGGTGCTTGGTTTCTCCGGGAACTGAGTTCATGTGGATCGAAAGCTGTGGTCAAGAAAAGGAGGACGCTGTTGTTGCTATTAACTAAAATCAAAATGTAGCTGCAGTTGTGTGGATTTGGCATCGTTGTAAATGGTGGAGCCATAACTACACTGGAAACTTTATGTGAATTACTTACCTGGTATTTGTTGGTAGAGTTAAAGGGGATCTCAGCAATCTTTGGGTATTTATTTCTCATCTCACTAACGGATCCACAGCACAGCTCAATACACTTCAGCAAAGCAGCTTCTGAGGCATCACCAGCAACATCTCTCTATGAATTCAAAGAAAATGAACAGTTGAATTAGTTGCTTCCCCCCCCCCCCCCCCATTATAGATCACATCACATTTCATATTTATCTAGAAAGTGCTGTAACAGTTAGATCCAAGGTGGAGCAGTGAAAATAAGAATTATTTCCCCTATTGACTCCAATAGCTTTCACAGTTATAGGCTCTAAAGATGTTTAAATATCCCTTTATGAAAAGAAAACAGCAGGTAGATCCATCCTGAAGGAAGTAATGGAGGCTTGATCCAATTTTATTGCAAAAGGGCCCCTAGTTTGTGATAAACAGCCTGTCCTCTTACATTTGGATCCTCCCTTATTGTGCATTTTGATCCAGAAACATCCATTACTTGCCAAACCTCCATGAGAAATAAATCAGCGGGTCTGTCTGGTCAGCACTTACTACAGCCCCAGATATATATATTTTTTTTTTTTTTGAAAAGAATTATCTTGAGTGCCTCTTAAAAAGATGTAGTCCATTTTGTCTGCATTATCTTTCATTGGATCCCAAAACTTTCTTGCTAAGTCATGATGTAAAGATAATTTAGCTCCTTCACAGTCACTGCACCTCCGGTTTCATCCAGCTATAGGCATAATTGCCAATTGCCAATTCAGCACTGGTCTACCATTTCCACTTTCCACTGACAAAATCCTAACAAGAAAAAACTTAGTCCACCTATTCTGAGATCTGTACTTTGGCTCTAATGAACTCACATTGGAAGCAACACAGACTTGATAATAATATAATTTTGTCTGGAAGTTTTGCATGTTGTACAGTGCTCACCTTCAGGATGGGAATGTTGCTCTGCTCAGCCAGGAAGACAGCGCGGTTGCAAAGTCCAGCGATTCTGGCCAGGGCAGCCCAGGTGGGTGAGCTACTGTCGAAGGTGGTGCCGCTCTGGTTCTCTGTGGTGTCGGCCTCGTGGATCACGTTGTCGAACCACATGTGAGCCACTGTCATCCTGTTCTGGGTCAGGGTGCCTGTCTTGTCTGAGCAGATGGTGGAGGTGGAGCCCAGGGTTTCGACAGCTTCCAGGTTCTTCACCAGGCAGTTCTTCTTGGCCATACGCTTAGCAGTCAGAGTCAGACACACCTGTAGACGGTGTAAGATGGAGGTGGTGGTTTAGAGAATGACAGAGTAGGATTGTTGCGGAAAATGCTGAACCACAAACAGCACAACTCACAGTGACAGTAGCCAGGAGACCTTCGGGCACGTTAGCGACAATGATACCGATGAGGAAGATGACGGCCTCCAGCCAGGTGTATCCGAGAAACAAGGAGAGGATCAAGAAGGTAACACCAAGAAAGACGGCCACTGCAGTGATGATGTGGATGAAGTGCTCGATCTCGATGGCGATGGGAGTTTTGCCAGACTCCAGACTGGAAGCCAGGGTGGCGATTCGCCCTATGACGGTACAGTCTCCTGTGTTGATGACGATTCCTCTGGCAGTGCCTTTAAGATTTATGATTAATTTGTGTAATTTACCTTGAGTCTGTGATTTCTAAGCCAACCTCTAGTTTGTACTGTACCTTCAACACAGTTAGTGGAGGAGAAAGCAATGTTTTTGGTTTCCAGAGGGTTCTCATTGGTTAAGGCTGGATTACGAGTCTGTGGCTCTGATTCCCCAGTCAGGGAGGAGTTGTCCACCTGAAGGAGGAAAATATCAATCCCATCAGATTTTAAAGTAATTTAAACAGTTGGTGTCGTTTGGTTTCATATCTAAACGCTGTTTCAAACCACTTGACTTGAGATAAAAACACGCCTCTGTGTACGGACCTTGCAGCCGTGAGCAGAGATGATTCTCAGATCAGCAGGGATCCTGTCTCCACCGTTTATTTCCACTAAATCCCCAACCACCAATTCCTCAGTGTGGATGCTCTTCTTTTCACCATCGCGGACAACCATGGCTTGCTACAAGGCAAAAAGTAAGTCATCTAAATTTGCCCTAAAGACTTAGGGCAAATTTAGATGATATGTGTAAAATCATACTGACACCTGTGGGACCAGGCTTTTGAATGAATCCATGATCTTGGAGCTCTTGGCCTCTTGGTAGTAGGAGAAGCAGCCAGTGACAAAGACGACAGTAGCGAGCACAATACCCAGGTACAACTGCAGGACGAGAGTGAAGAGAGTTGAGGCTTTTTGTCAGGAACTTTACAAGTAAAAAAAATGATGTATGTGCTAACAAAGTCTGCCTCACATTGTCATTGACTGGTTCATCTTCTGAAGCAACCTGGATCCCATAAGCAAGGAAGCAGAGGAAAGCACCAATCCACAACAGAATGCAGAACCCACCAAACATCTGGAAATGAGAGGTAACAGGTTCGAGGATTTGTTGGTTTGAACACTCCCGACTGGGAATTCAGACGTTCAGAAGAGCCTTCTTTGGTTACCTGTTTGCAGAACTTGACCCATTCCGGTGTGGTGGGAGGAGGCGTGATGACATTTGGACCATCTCGGGCCAGGATCTCTTTCACCCTGGAGGAGGATAGACCCTAAAAAAAAAAGACCCAAAGAAGAAAACAAGGAGGAGAAAATGTGTAACTGTGAACTCTGGCTACAAAACAGCCCGATTCCTCCCACCAGTTAAAATTTTGTGCTAAAATACATGCAGAGCTCACTTTGGTTAGGTCAGTTCCATATTTTCGGCTAAGTTCATCCAAGGTTAACTTGTGATCGTCCTACGGAGAGGAAGAGAATTTACTGTCACTTGAGCGTTAATGTAGCATCATGCATATATTGAAGATCAATTCCAACAGCTTTGACTTTTTTTTGTGTGCTCACCAGGTCGACTTCTTTCTTCAGCTCATCCACGTTCTTCTTCCCTTTATCTTTCTTGCCTTTCTTGTCAATGCCATCCGAGGTTGGTGCCAGTTTGTACTCTTCTTTCTCCTTCTGCGTTGGCGAAAAATGAGACAGAACAACTCAAAACTGTAAGGACTCGCACAGCAGCCTTCAACACTACGGCAATCATCAGGTACAGTGTGGAGCATTTCACAAGTGGTGAAACATCCCCCAAAGGTATTTTGTGACAATATACTGGGCAATGGGGGTGCGATCATGGGTAGATACATGCAAAAATAATAAACAATAATAACTACAAAAAGTATTTATTATATATAATTAAGTAGTATAATTTGTGTAGATGTCATAGGTTAGCATGGAAACGTGAATAGGATTAATATATCTTTTTAGACAAATATGAAGTTTTACTTATGGTTTGAGCCTAATATTCAACATTCAAAACAATTTGGGATGGAGCATTTGCAAAAATAATTGAAAAGAGTAACCACAGAGGGAAAACTGTTATTTAACAGTCTCGTTTTGTTATAGGAAATGTATTAAATGATATGCTGTGGCCATGCTGAGATGATGTTTATGACTATTTATGTCGGCTCAATAACTGTCTCGTCCCATCACAGTGTTACCTCCTAGTGTGACACCATGTCCTGCACCTTAAAACTGACCTTGCCATTATTGACCTGCCTCTGACTAAAGTCACTCACATGACAATATTTCTGACTTGCCCACATCCAAAGTGGCCGGAGATTTTTCAGGACTGACCACTGATCGCTGCAAAATTCTCATATTACAAACAAAGCAGTGTAGTCAACATTCAGTATCCATGGATAATGCTTGAAATATGCAAACAGCTGTTTTTCAGTCTGTCTACACAGCCCACATATTGACTTGTGTCACCCATTCCAGTGTGGAACTGTGACTGTTTAGACTGAGCAACCACAGGGCTGGAGCTCTTCCAAATGTGGCCGGCCTACACTCAGAACTATGCGCCGTACTTCCTGCATAGACTCACACATGGAGCACTAAAGGAGCCTTTTAAGTAGAATCAAAGCAAGAGAACACAGGAGGTTTTCAGGCTCAGTGGGCTGCACATGTTTTGGAAGCGTCACAGTTCAACCATAACATCTTTTTTAGTTGAATTACTAGGAGTTAACGGGAATTACATTTCTCCTTTTTAGGTAGAGGCTCGCACCTACTCCAAACCACGAGAGACCCGAGACCAGTGAGTTAAAATTGCTCTTAACCATCTAAATTCCCAGTAAGACATCAAGCGAGTCGACCCCCAAATTACTGCGATTAGTAACTCTCAGTGGTAGAAGGTATCTGTACTTTACTTAAGTAGATTTAATTATGGCTGCTTTGGCTTTTATTCCACTACATCAAAGAGCAAATATCTGTACTTTTTACTCCAATACATTTCAAATCAAAGTTGCGTGACACATTCCGTAATTAACCACTTAGTCAGTTTTTTTTTTTTTTGTGAGAAAATGAGTCACAAGCACCATAGGAATCACTTTATAAACAACTTCAACTTTTCTACTTGTACTTGCAGAAATGTCAGTGGGTACTTATACTTTTACTAGAGTAAATTTGTGTTTGTGTATTTGTGCTTTCACTTAAGTACAGTTGGAGTACTTCATCCACCACAGATAACCCTAATGTAATTAGGTTTTCAAGTTCGAAAACCAAATCAAATCAAGGAATACAAAGACGTATTGTTATGAGAAAAAAGTAAAAGACCAGCTTATATTGACCATATGGGAAGATTTGACATGACTGACACGATTTCACATCAGTCTGTATGCATACTGTATATTATTATTTTTACATTATTTTTACAATAAATATTCAAAATCACCTCACTGCTCCATTAACTTAGCACAGTCCAATAATCTTCCATTAGGTGCAATAAGATGTAACAAACCACACGCCACTGATCCCACAGTTACATTTCACATTTCGGCACCGACATTTCCACCAGGCTGTCAAAGGAGCAGTGCTCAAAACATCTAATGAAGTCTTCCAGTGCTGGAACAATTAAAACATGATTAAATCACCAAATTAAGGCTTATTCTAATTTTAAAATGGAAAAACCTTTGGTGGCTCTAGAATAAAGCCAAACACCTAAACAGCAAGTCAGAAATAACGACCTGCAAGTTATTTCATCCAGAGACAGGTCGAAAATTAGGACCTGTGTTTCAGTCTGATTGCAGTGGCAGGTCAGTGAAACACTTGTCTGAATCCGTCTAATCATAAATGAAAATCCAAACACTTAGAAACCTGGACAAAATGCTACAAAGGTCCAGTACTTACTCTTAGCCTCATGGCTGCAGTGGCTGTTATCCAATCAGTTTGCAAATTACAACCTTTCTACAGTACTCCGCCCCTCATCCTCTCTCTCACGCTCTGTCACGGTCTTTTTGAGAAGATGGGTTGCTTCCCATCAGCATCCCTTTATATCCTACTCGCCTGCCCTGAGTGGAGGAGCCTGGTGGAGGTGAGGTGGGGTGGATACCGGACAGGTGAGTAGTAGTGTTGCAGAGGGGTGGAGAAGAGATTGAAGGGAGGAGGAGTAGGGGGTGCACCAGGCCATGGGAGGTCATGGTGGAGGAAGAATAGAGGATAAGGGCGGAGGTAAATATTGATGTGTTCTCACTGTGTTTCTTCAGCATCCTTTATGGACTCATTCCTCTTTTTCAATGAAGCTTAACGTCAACCACCGCATCCAACAATTTAATAGGTTTTATGAAGCTAAGTCAAACACAGCATCATCACCGATCTACCAAAGAAACCAGCCAAGAAGTGCGCTTTCTGTTTGCACCCTGCAGGAGGAGGGAGGAGGAAACGTCCTTGTTAGCGAGCCGTTGTAAATGTCTGACTGCTCACTGGACTATGCAGAGAGACGGGGCCGTGTTGATACAAGGATGGGCTTTGGGAAAGAGTTGTGGCAGTGTTGTTGTAACGCAGTCGAGGAGGAAGAGAACGGGAATTCTGAGAAAAGAAGCAGAGAGACGAAGAAAGCTTGTGGTACAGTAAGTTGGTGAGAACACATTGACTACTAATAATGGGTTTGGTAGTTTGACCCCTGGCGCTTCCTGTCCACTGGCTGCAGAGGGTGTAGTTGTGGAAAAGTTTGAACTTTTTCATTTTTCCTACATTGGCTTTTTGCAAGTGTGGGATATTCTGAGTGGACCTCAGAGGCTGGAGTCCAACCAGCAATGGGAGACGGGGATCTGAGGTTAAATATCAGCCTCATCCATTCATTCAACCAAGCCAAAATACAACATAGATAGAATAGTGCCAAAAACTGTAACAACTGTAACAAGCATGTAGGACAATAGGGCTGATTGTGCCGCATGTCCTGCATGTTTGATGGACAGTTTTTACGTAGTTTCATAACAAAAGGCCCATATCTGCGCTGAGGAAACTGAGGTTATTATTAGGTCCTGCTATCTGTTGGCTTATATCCTATTTACTGACGTGATAAGATCAGCTCCTTTCTTGCAGTAAAGCCACTACTGCAACTATGTGGGCACAGTTTTGGGGAGTTTGAGAATCTAATGTTGTGCTGTGAGGTCAATTTGTGACTTATGATTTTTTAAGAGAGCAGAAACATCCTCTAAGACACACACAACATAAACCTAATCAAATATTTTCTTAACTTAGTTGTCAGATTCTGCTTAATGCTTAAAGGCCTGTTGCATCTGTTATGGTTACTTAATATCAACCTTTTCAAACCCGCTGACCTGTATCGACGTGTCCAGATGGGTTGTCCTTTTTGGACCAATGGAAGAATGGTCGTTGGATGTGTTTGTAGTAAACGTCCCGTTGTTTATACTCACTAGATTACGCAGAGAGATGGGGATGTTGATACAAAGATAAAGAGAGAAAAGACTGATGGGAAAGATGGGGGTGGGGATTGAAAGGAATTATTAGAAATGAACAGAGAGAAATGGAAAAAGGTCAATGTTAAGGTCTGAGGGACCCAAAGTGAGTACATCATCTGCTCATGTTCTAGTAAAGAACACTGTTCACTGCACTGCACTGAGTTCAGAAGGATGCTAACGAACATGGGATTTCCAACACTTAGTGGCAGCAGCTCGTGCTGCGCAACTTTCTATTTAAAGGCACTTAGAATTTCTTTTCATGTCTTTGTGTCACGACACGCAACAGTGGTGTCACTCCGGCATCAATAGCAGCACAGTGGCTCCCTCACAGATTTTCAGCTCCATAATTACTGCCGTATAGATTTGTTCTTGTTTAACCGTAAACAGGGATGTGACTTACAGAAACATTGTTGGGGATGAAAGTAAGAAGTTAGCAGCGAGTGACGGAGGGCGGCATCAGTATTTGAAGGCCACCTTGGTGCTTGATTTAAGCAGCTCTTCTTCTTTTCAGGCCAGTACAGAGGTCAAAATGACAGTTTATGTATTGAAGCCTGCATTTAAATTAGGCTAAGAGATGGCGGAACATATTAAAACTAACATTTGGAACTTGGAACGTGCTGTACATGTGAAACAGTATGTTAATAAAAATACTGGATTAATAAGAAGTTTTAATATACTGCAATAATTGACTTTTAGCAGTCACACAAAAACCTTCTCTCTGCTGCACGTCACCCTTGTGGGCCTGACATTGACATTTTAGTGCCTCTTAATGATCAAACCAAAGGTTGAGCTGCTTGACTCTATTTGATAGTAGGACCCTGGAAGTCCAGCACCGATTGGCCAGAGAGGTACATTTCCCATCGAAACCTTAGCAAAGTTCATCCGCTACAAAGCTCTGAAATGTGCACAAACACCTTTTTTTCTGATAGGCTTACAGGAAATACAGCTTTGCAACTACATGGAAGCTCCGCCTCTGTGCTTCTGTACTTAGCAGGAACCTAAGGCCGAGCCATAAACCTTAACTGAGAGGGTTATAATTAATGATTGAGCCACTATAATGCCCGTGAAATACACGGTGTCCTTGAACACACCAAGTGATTACTCAACTGGTCATCAGGTCGGTTCAGAAAATATGAAAAGTAACGACGTGTACGATGACCCATTCGTGCAGTTTGGTCTTTTGAGGACACCCTGCGCTTTCTATGTAGTTTGTGGGGGTGTGTCCATCACAAGAGGACATCTGACTTTTTAAATAAGCTGCAAGGTTGGCTACCACATTTTATAGGAGCAAGACAGTAAGTAATTTTTTTTTGCAGCTTTTCAAGTGAGTCCATGTCCTCTATAGCAGAACGTTTTTATATGATGAATTTCTTTTTTCTTTAATTGTGATTTTCAATTGTGATGTGCAGCCTGAGCCTTAAGTTTACTCTCTGTGTGAATTTTAAATGTATGAGACTTCCCACGATGGCTTCTGAAGTCCTTTGACCTCGGGAACAGTAAAAAGTGCAGAGCAGTAACGTCTTTCAAGACACCATATCGCTGCAACATTGAAGGGCCAACTGCCTGCTGCTCCCATACAGTGGTTGGAGGATTAGTCATCATGAGAAAAAGCCGAGTTGTGAATCGAGTCCCCAGCGTTATAACTTTTAGTATTTGCATTTTCTGCACCAATCTGTTGACCGGTTGAGAAATCCCTTTGCACGCTCAAGGAGAGTATTTCACGGACATTGTGTGGCTCAATCATTAATTAAAACCCTCGGGTGAGGCTGCTAACCACAGGAGCACTGAGGTGGGGGATTCCGACTGTAGCCGGAAACCTTTTGGTTCCTGGTAAGTCGAGTCAGCTGAACCAGTCAAACGTGTACTTGTGCACCTTTTAGAGTTTAGAAGCAGTTTGGTCTGTCAGTGCTGGAATTCCAATCACACACTTTTCTGTCACATACTGTATAGAATAATTGAAAGTAGTTTCATAAATACTTGTGTCCTCTCTCTCTGTTGGGACAGCCACCGTCAATCAGCTGAATCAGATAAAAAGCTGCAGATGGGGGTCCAACTAGTGCCACCAGTACAGGACACACTTAGCAGAAGCTGAAGGTGAAGCAAAGTGCAGGCCAGCAGTGCATGACCTCGACCTTCATGATGTTAAAACCATATATCAGATGTTGAAACCTAGACATTGTAACATTTCATGGAAAATATTAGATCATTTTGAATTTGATGGCAGCTACACATCTCAAAACATTTGGAAGAGGGTGATGTTTACCACTGTGTAGCATCAACCTCTTCTTTTTAACAACTGCCTGTAAACGTTGCAAGATCTTAGCTGCTCAACAGTCCTGGGCCTTTGTTGCCATATTTTTCGTTTTATGATGTGGCAAATATTTTTCTATCGGTGAAAGGTCTGGACTGCAGGCGGGCCAGTTCAGGACCGGGACCCTTCCCCTTGTGAAGCCATGCTGTTGTGATGGATGCTGTATGTGGTTTAACATTGTCTTGTTGAGATATGCAAGACCTTCCCTGACAGAGACATTGCGCTAACCTCTGTACTTTTCAGCATTGATGGTGTTTTTCCAGATGTGTAAGCTGCACTCGCCATAGGCACTAATGCATCTCCATACCATCAGAGATGCAGGCTTTTGAACTGTTTACTTATTACAAGCTTCATGGTCCCTCTCCTCTTTTTATCAACAGAACACGGTGTCCATGGTTTCCAAAAAAGAATTTTAAATTGTGTTTGATCTGACCCCAAAACACTTTTCCATTTTGCTTCAGACCATTTTAATTGAGCTTTGGCCCAGAGAACCTGTGTTTCTGGATTGTCTTAACATGTGGCTTCTTCTTTGCATGATACAGCTTTAACTTACACTTGTGAATTGCACAGTGAACTGGGTTCACAGACAGTGAGTTCTGGAAGTGTTCTGAGCCCATGCAGTGATTACAAGTAGAGAATCAGGCCTGTTTTTAATGCAGAGCCACCTGAGGACCAGAAGATCCCATGCATCCAGTTTTGACCCTTGGTCTTGTCCCTTGCTGACAGAGATCCCTCCTGTTCCATCTTCATCTCACTCACTTTCTGTCTTCTTTCGTTCCTATGTCCTTATCTGCCCTTTCTTTTCATTTCAGCAAACATTAATTTCTGTTGAGAAAGCTATAATGTGATGTAACAAATCAAACCCGTGAGTGTTGTCAGTTGTGTCATATTTCTTGGCACATACATTACAATTAATTTCTATCCACTGTAAAAACGTCAGCATAAACGTAAAGAGTGACATGTCGATTACTTCAGATTACTTTGCCCAGGGGCTCATTTGCAAACATAAAAAAAGACATTGAACACACTTTGACTTGAACATTTATTAACACAACATTTCAGTCATCAGGCAAAACCCACACAGCCAAACAGCACTATACTGTACATACGGTAGAAAACAACCAATCAGCAGATGGCAGCTCCCAGTAGAAGCAAACAAATGCTATACTGAGCTCACTACAAATGTAATCATATTTACAACATATATTTAAGGAACAGCAGGGAACTTTATGCAACACGTGTTTCTGGCAGATCAATCTCACAGATTAAGTGTGGAATTAATGAGCGAGTCCAACTGATTTCTTGGTTTCTCTCTACACAACTCGTTGAGCCTATGCACTTGCCACTAAGACTTCTTGGTGTATGAAAGCCCCTCTGCTGTGTAAAAAAACAACAATCACTGATTTAATCGCTGAACCTGGGTCGCATGCACCGTTTAGACTATTTGTTCTGCTGATATTCTGCCTGCTGATCATGCTGATGATACAAGGATATTGTGTACACACACTTTATGTTGCCATGCTAAAAGAGCTTTTTCTCCTTGAGAGATGATGATGCATGAATTGCATGTCCTTTCATGGCCTCTTGTGAACTCCATCACAGGACTGCCGTTGTGGAGCTGCTGAGGTGGGTAATCCCACTGCTACGGTCATTGGACCTGAGTCACTGGTACATATATACTGAACCTTGAAAAAACATCCTGAATCAAATTTCCAAAGGCTGCTTTTTACCCTCTACATGTGTGTGAATAGTTTGTGTAAAAATGAAAAAATAAAAATAAGCCCAAGCAGCCTCGATGTACAGCGGTAGGGACATAGTTTATTGTGAATGACAAAGACATCTCAGACAAATCTCAAACATGGCAATAAGTAACGATGAAAAGGTTCGTTCCGTGACGGTGACTCTGTTGACTCAGTAGTATGTCTCATTCTCCAACCAACCTAGAAACAAAAGGGACACGGAATCAGAATTTTTTAATTTTGAGTTTTTTTGTTTTTTTTTTAGACCTGTAACACTGAAGGTACTTGTCTTTCACTAAATGGTAAAAAAACAATTGACTGGATTCATTGTTTTCACCTAAATATGAAACCTTAGTGAGAACAGTAGACAGTTAGTTTTGGTCACACAAAGATTGAAAAATCTCTAACTCTGTTCTACATTTGTCTGACCATAGCACATTATTCAATGTTGTGAAGCTCAGATGTAGCACACACACACACACACACACACACTGTGTAGCACAGTAAAGATTACAAATGCATGGCAGCATCGTGTCTGAGTTCTTAAGCTGATTAACAGAAAGAAACTATTTGTTCCGTCTGTCTGTGCTTTTTTTTTTATAAATTCAAAGTTCATCAACATCCTACAGCTTATTTGAAAAACAAAATTCAAATTCAGAGATTTTTGGTTTTGTTTTGAGACTGAAACTACATTGGTGCAAAACAGAACAATCCTGTCCTCCTCATTCCTCTATATTTACCTCCTCACCCAGAGAACAGAGGCAGCAATGTGTCGCATAAAGCTTTAAGTAAAAACAGGAGTCAGCAATAGACTCACCGCCTGGTTGTTTCCTGAGGAGGTATTTTCTGGTTTCATCATACAGGAAGATGATGAGGGCATACGGAATAGCACAAAACCACCAAGACGGCCTGTGAATACACAGAATGAGAGAGAGATGAAATTACGGGAGAAAAGCAACTTCAGAAAAACCAGTGTGTTAGAGAGACTTAGCTTCCAAGTACGATCCAATGCAGAGATTTAAGACCAGTTTGCATAAGTTAAATGAGGCAGAGCATGTGTTTAACATGAGGTTCAATAAAACTCCACGATGCTGAAAATCCAAAAGGAATTTATAGTTTTTTATGCTTGTATGCCTTTTTCTTTCTTTCTTTTTTTTTTTAGTGAAATAAGCACTAGGACCAGAAAGAAGATGTGAAGAATGTGAAAAACAAAGCAGCAGATGTTGAAGATGCAAAACAACAATGAGGTTTGCTTTTCGTGAACCTCCTGAGCTAATGAGCTCAATCTGCCGTCACTGCTTTCTATTTTCCTCTGCAGGGTAAAGAATCTCATTTAAATATCTCGTATTTTTAACACAACAAACAACTAAAGCAGCTCTGACTTCCAAATCATCATTATGCAATCCTAATTAAACAATAAACAGCCACAATAACCCTCGGAGAAGAAGAAATATGTGTGGAATACAGCATACATGCAGTATTTGCAAAAGTCATCGTTATATTCCAATGTTGTGTTCTTCACTCACTTGAGAGGGTACATTCTGAGGGCAACCTCCATCCCAGGGCAGTAGGAGAGGAAGGCAGCCAGAGCCGTCTCCTCGAACAGAGCAAAGATGAGGACACGGTTCCTGCGAAGGAAAAGAGGTAATAGTTAATAGTTTTTTTGCTAATCAACCTTTCTGAATCATTGGTAGTTTTTTTTAAGTTGTTCGTTTTAGATTTAAGCAGAAACCTACAATTATTATATCAAGTTCCATAATAATACACAATTCAGTCGGATCAATGCACACAGATATCTTGGCAATCAGCAACATGTAGTCAAAGATCTTCAGAGAGGAAACGTCCAATAATAAAGTTACTAGCATCAATGGACTGCTAGCAGTTAACTAATAAGATACACATTTAATCTTTTATTCATGTACGCAGCAAACATTACGAAACAAAGTATATGAAATAGTATAGTATGTTATTACAGTATATTAGACATGATATACTGAAATTAGACATATGTCAATCTAGTGATAATAACTGTGGGTTCAACACATTTTGAGGATCAGTACAAAAAGTCTAATGTGCCAATGGTGTACATACTTCATTCCTTGGTGAATGATGGAGTTCCTCCTGGTCTTGGCAATGATCAGAGTGAACCAACGGACGACCACAATATTGACAAAGTAAGCTGTGTGGCAGGTGAACTCTAAAACCTTTCTTTGTTCGTATGTCTGATGGACAGAAAATGAAACCAGATGAAAACATTTTCCTTTTTAACAATGAATACATTTCAGTGAACTATATACTGTGAAAAGCCAAATATATTTTAACTCACTTCTCTTAGCTACTACCGACTTCTATCTATCCTCTAATCAACAACAAACAACCAAGAAGAAATTTCTTTACTTATAACTTATATTTTCTGTACATGGTAATGTCTGTGACCTTTAAAAATATAATCAAGCTATGGTGACCACAGACAAACATCTTAGCCTGCTCAGAACAAACAGTATGTGGCCTCAGAATGGCACAAAACGGAGAGCAAAAAAATGTACCATATATATTTATATACAAACAAAACATCACAACAAAAGTAGCTACTACGTCAAGATGGGATGATATTTGGGTAAAACTTACCTCTGGGAGAAAGTGCTTACGTGCATATACACACACACCATGATCCGTTCAGGCTTCGCTTAAAATTTTACAACTTATTCACAAATGTTTAGCTGATAAGAATATTCTTAAATCATAGGGTTTATATAAGTGTGGGCTCTGAAACCTTTGAAACGAAGAGTAGACTAGATAGAATTTTTGTTTTGGTTTATTTGTATTTGTACTGTAGAGTAGTACTATTATTATTTGAGCATTCAAAGTCAGTTAATACAAATGTGTATAGTTGTCGCCTCACTATAATGCCGGGAGTTTTAGGACGGCAAAAAAGTACAAAGAGACAACAATAAATATAGCAAATAAAGAAGCATGTTCAGTACAATTCAGTGTTTGCTACAGATACATAAGATTATGGTGTGTTTTGGGGGTTTCAAATACCTGATTTTATACTTGCATGCTTTGTGTTAAAATATTTATTTAAGTTCAAATCTATTCACGTACTTAAAAAAATTGTTTAAACTGATTGTAGTTTAAACAATCTAGTACCACTGGCATTACTGACCCACTCCTGTCCGTAGCTGTCTTCCAGGTCATGTAAATGTTTGTCGTACCAGAACTTTCTGAGTCCCACCAGGTCCAAAGGGCGGAAACCATTCTGAGCCATGATTACAAAGTATATGAAAAACCCGCATGCAGCCTGAATTGTAGCTACAAAAGAAAAGAAAAGGAAAGAAAAAAAAAAGAGTCCTTAAATGACCACAACGGTTTTTGACGCTGCTAAAAATTCATGAAGACATAAAACACATAGTAATTGCAATTAATGAGTAGTGTTAAGAATATGCTGTCCGTACTGTTGCGCTCTGATGAGCACAGCAACATACAGTAAATATTATGGATGGATGGATTGTAATGTATTACTGATTGATGTATTTTTCAGACACCCAAAAATCTTTCATTAAAAACAATAAATGTCTAGCATGAATTTAACAAACCTGTATTCTGTGAATATAAACAGCCTCATATATCCCTTTACTCATTGCTGTGCAAAACTATTCGAAATATCAGTGAGCCACAACACTGCACCTGGTGACATGTTTCTTCATTTGGAAAAATAAGGGCACCGTAGTTTAGCTATACTGTAAACAGCAACAACTTTCATAGCCTCTGCAAAGGAGTCCATGTAAGTCAGGGGTCAGTGCACATGCTGCGTTCACACTGCTTCATTAGCTCCTTCTGTCTGTTGTGCTACAACAGCCTCCTGACTTGTTGTGGTTCTTTGAGAAATGTACATGATTAAGAATTGAATCAATACTAAACAAATATGAGTACATGTATAATGTGATGTATTAGTACTCAGAAAAGTGAAAACAACAAGGACGTAATGACAAACAGCAGATACGCAGCACTGGTGAGACACTGAGCACCCAAAACATGTCTATAGGAGACAGGAGGAGGAAAAACTTAGATTGTGCACTGAATGAGAAAACCTGAAATCCCCACCACTGGGGCTGAAAGACACGAGAGAATGTGATGAACCACAGGGACGTAGATGCCTGGCAAAGCTCACAAACCAGCTTCTGACACCATCTCAGTTTGTAGGTCAGCATTGGGAGTGAGCAGGCACAGATTCAGTAGTGAGATAAGATAAGTAGCATGAGCACAAAAGATGATTTGAGTGAGCAGCAGGTTTCCTCACACTTGCATTGTTCAAACGTGTTAATTGCTGCCAGGTCTTATGTCCCCGACTATAAACCCAAAGTGAGAGCAAATATAAATACAAATGTGCATTAATGTCATGTTGTAATTTTCCCATCTATTCTGGGTTGGAATGGCACGTCTGCTCTTTATTTAGGAGTTCGATTGATGATGGCTTTTTATAGTTAACTGCATGATTGGGATTGCCCACTCGAGTCTGACTCGGCATTGGGGACTTTGTGCCTGCTGGCTCTCGCGTGCCGATCTGCTAACCAAAGAGGTCTCAAAATGTGGTTTGTGAACCCTAAAAACTCTTGGTGGTGATCTATTACCATAGAATCCCACCCTGACTTCTCAGAACCCTTGAAACCCAGCGTTTAAGACTTTGTTCAGGGTGGACAAAGCATAGCAACAATAACACATAGGCTTCCGAGACGAAAAGTCCTTCTAATTAACTATGCCAAGTAAAAACAGTTAGTGTTTACAGTACGAACTATATTCCAGAGCAGACGCAGTGGACTGTGCCTTACAGGAACTCCAGACACTGTGAAAGTGATCACTGTTATTAGACCATGGAGCTGTTTGTAAGTAAACTGCTCTACCCTTATTTTTCATAATGCATGAAATTCTGTATACATCTGTGGCTCACTGACATGATTTTAACCATTCTGGGACAACAACAGAGCTCTATGGCATAGATATGTAAGCTTTATTATACTTTGGATGGAGAGAACACTTCATAGCAGCATATGCTAAATGTTTTGTTTTTTCATGAGAATTGTTGTGAGTAAAATGCCAAAAATAACAGGCATTATCCTAGTTTACTTTAATTTTGGTTCTTTTAAGTTAACTTAAAACAAGCAAACTTACCAAATTGTCCGTAAGCCACACTGATGAGTCTCTTATTCACCAGTTTGTCTGTCTTCGCGTTTCTGGGCTGTCTTTTCATGATGTCACTCTCAGGCATTTCATAAGCCAGTGAGATAGCAGGGACCTAAAGAAAATTACTAAATAGCGTCGACTATATCTCATCATATCCATTTGTAAAGTGAGCAGCATGACATATTTTCTCACCAAGTCAGTTCCTAGGTCGATGAAGAGGATGGTGATGGTTCCCAGAGCCAAAGGGATGTTGGCGATAGCAAAGAAGAAGAAAGGTGACATTTCAGGGATTTTACTAGACAGAGTGTAGACGATGGACTTCTTCAAGTTGTCAAAGATGAGACGACCTGAAAAGGAAATTTAATAATTAATACCGTGAGGAAAGTTTAAAAAAAGCAAGCAGTTACAACAGTGCTACATAATTAAAATTGTTTGCATTTCCACATTTCAGCAGGTAACTCTTAATGTAGGTCTTACCTTCTTCCACACCGGTAACGATGGAGGCAAAGTTGTCATCCAGCAGAATCATGTCAGCGGCCTGTTTGGAGACGTCTGATCCTGTGATACCCATAGCGACACCAATGTCGGCCTTTTTTAGAGCTGGAGAGTCGTTCACACCGTCACCTGTCACAGCCACAATGGCTCCCTGGAAAAAAATAAAGTTTCTAATGCAACCACAAGGGGGCACAAGACAGTGTCTTCTTCAAGTCAAGTCAAGTCAAGTCTTGTGCTAAACACAGAGCATGTGAGGACTTGTATGCTGGTTGGACGCTAAAGAGGGAGAGGTGGATTTGTACAGGTTGGCCAGACAAAGAGATAGAGATGGGAAGGATGTGCAGCTGGTTAGGGTGATTAAAGATAAGGATGGAAATGTATTCACAGTTGCCAGGTGCCCGAGGAATGGGGGATAAGTGTACTGCTGCCGATTTTTAAGAACAAGGGAGATGTGCAGAGCTGTGGCAACTACAGAGGAATAAAGCTGATGAGCCAAACAATGAAGTTATGGGAAAGAGTAGTGGAAGGTCGGCTAAGGGCAGAGGTGAACATTTGTGAGCAGCAATAGGAAGAGTACAACAGATTGAGATTTGAGGATGCTGATGGAGGTCATGGGGAGTTGCATTGTGTCTTGGTAGATTTAGAGAAAGTGTATGAGAGCTGTAAGACCCTTGTGAGGTCTGCTGTAGGTGTGACAGAGGAGTTCAAGGGGGAGGTGGGTCTGCATCAAGGATCGACTCTGAGCAGGTGGAGGACAATCTAGAGAGGTGGAGGTCTGCTCCGGAAAACAGAGGAATGAAGCTTAGCCGCAGTAAGACAGAATACATGTGTGTGAATGAGAGGGACCCAGATGGAACGGTGAGGTTACAGGGAGCAGAGGAGAAGAAGGTGCAGGACTTTAAGTACTTAGGGTCAACGGTTCAGAGCAACGGAGAGTGTGGAAAAGAGGTGAAGAGGCGAGTGCAGGCAGGTTGGAACGGGTGGAGAAAAGTGTCAGGTGTGTTGTGTGATAAAAGAGTATCAGCGAGAATGAAAGGAAAGGTGTTCAAGACGGTGGTGAGACCAGAGATGTTGTTCGGCTTAGAGACAGTGGCACTGAAGAAAAGACAGGAGGCAGAGCTGGAGGTAGCAGAGCTTAAGATGTTGAGGTCTCTTTGGGAGAGACGAGGATGGACAGGATCAGGAATGAGGACATCAGAGGGACAGCTCATGTTAGATGTTTTGGAGATAAAGTCAGAGAGGCCAGATTGAGGTGGTTTGGACATGTTTTGAGGAGACACTGTGAATATATCGGTAGAAGGATGCTGAGGTTGGAGCTGCCAGGAAGCAGGTCAAGAGGAAGACCAAAGAGGAGATTTATGGATGTAGTGAGAGAGGACATGAAGGTAGTGGGTGTGAGAGAAGAGGATGCAGAGGACAGAGTTAGATGGAGGCACATGATTCGCTGTGGTGTGGAGCAGCCAAAGGGAAATCAAGATGGAAAAACTCTGCATTTGATATAGAATTTTGTACAATAATAGATGTAGAATAACTTTTAAAACGCTTTCAATACCAAATAGTGTCGGCAAAAATATCTTCAATGCTAACCTGTCTCTGGCAACCTTCCACAATAATCAGTTTCTGCTGAGGAGACGTTCTGGCGAAGACGATTTCAGAGTGGTATTTAAGCACATCGTTGAGCTGCTCTGCGGTCATGTCTTTCAGCTCACCTCCGTGGACAACGCAGGCCTTGGCATCCCTGCAGAGATATTAGAGCTCCTTTATAAGACAGTAATAAGACATTGTGTTTGTAAGAGTGGGGTTTAATTAGTTGCAAACCAAAACCATGAGTAAAAAATGCCAACTGGCTCGGGAAAAATTATGGCATAAACAGCAAAAATGCAATATGCAGAATAAAGTTTTTTGGACCCAACAGAACATTAGACCATCTGCAGACAATGGATATGTCCATGGACAATGGACGGCATTTTTACAGTTTGACTAAACTTTAGTGGACCTGTTTAATTTTGCATTATTAGTACTGGTATTGTGTGGAGTGCCGCATTTTTATACAACTCCTAGTCTGGTTTAAAAAACACGATCAAAGCGTGTGACAGACGTCTTAGTATGTGTACTAACCTGGGGTTGACCTGTGAAACGGGTACATTGAGACGGGCAGCAATTTCGTCAACTGTCTCGTTGCCTTCAGAGATGATACCCACACCCTTAGCAATGGCTTTAGCTGTAATAGGATGGTCACCTGTGACCATAATAACCTAAGAGGAGGAGGTACGACAAAACAATCAATGTGCATATTTAAATCATATCACCAGAAAGTGTCACTTTTAAAAAAAGCTGGTATTAAGACCCTATCAATCTGTCCAACAGTGGCAAAGGTTAGGAATTGTATAGCTCCTTCTCCTAAATCCATCCCAACTTTCCCTGTTTTGGATAATAGCAGCTGTATTACGGAATACCAGTTGCACACCTTGATTCCAGCACTTCTGCATTTTCCAACAGCATCGGGCACAGCAGCACGAGGAGGGTCAATCAAGGACATGAGACCAACGAAGCAAAGGTTCTCAGTGGGGAAGTTCACCTCTTCGGTATTAAAAGCAAAGCCATGTGGAAACTGGTCATCAGGCAGGTTGAAATGGCAGAAACCTGAGTAAGACAGGGAAGTCAATGCTGTCAGTCATTTAACCCAAGGACTCAAACAAGTTTACTACAAATGATCTGGATCATACCGAGAACTCTCTCGCCAAGTCCTCCTAGCTCTATATAGGCATTTTGGAAAGCATCTTTCATCTTCTCATCTAAAACCTGCTCCTTGCCCTGCATGAGGATGGTGGAGCAGCGTTCCAAAATCCTCTCCGGGGCGCCTTTCATCACCATCAGGTGCTTGGTCTCTCCGGGAGAAGAATTCACGTGGATGGAGAGCTGTGGGAAACAAAAGGATCTGGATGTTAAATGTTGGTTGTGTTGCATGAAATAATAGTACAGAATTGTTTGCCAACACCTCTCTAGTTAATGTAAAAATGAATGAACTACGTGTAATGAATGTATTATAATATGCAGATATGTTACCTGGTATTTGTTGGTAGAGTTGAAAGGGATCTCAGCAATTTTAGGGTATTTGTCTCTCATTTCACTGACGGACCCGCAGCACATCTCAATACACTTAAACAAGGCAACTTCTGAGGCATCACCTGCTATCTCTCTCTGTAAATACAGAGTAAAAAGTTAGTGGGTTTGGCCCAAAAAATGTCAAATGTTAGTTTGCACTGGAGTTGACAGCATTCCTGACTTGCATTATGTGAAGTCCTTGTTGTGAAGATTAGTTTTGCAGTTTGGGTGCATTTTTATTTTGCGGGATGATACAGTTATAAGATACATCCCACGCACTCATTGGGTCTCATTCGGCTACAGTCCTTAACTCAACATAAAGCTTTGAGGAAGAAAAAGAGTTCAAAAAAAATACTGCTCATGATGAGCTTGTCACCTTCATTATAGGAACATTATCCTGGGACCCAAGGAAGACAGCACGGTTGCAAAGTCCGGCGATTCTGGACATGGCAGTCCAAGTGGGTGAGCTCCTATCAAAGTAGGCCCCGTCTTGGTCCTCTGTGGTGTCGGCCTCGTGGATCATGTCGTCGAACCACATGTGAGCCACTGTCATCCTGTTCTGGGTCAGGGTGCCTGTCTTGTCTGAGCAGATGGTGGAGGTGGAACCCAGGGTCTCCACGGCTTCCAAGTTCTTCACAAGGCAGTTCTTCTTAGCCATACGCTTAGCAGTCAGAGTCAGACACACCTGAGAAACAGAAACCAAGTGGCCAAGTGGGTTTGAGACCCTGCATCAAGGAAATCAATCTAAATTGAAAGAATAGCACCACAACTCACAGTGACAGTCGGAAGGAGACCTTCGGGCACATTGGCAACAATAATACTAATGAGGAAAACGATGGCCTCCAGCCAGCTGTATCCAAGGACGATTGAGAGGATTAAGAAAGTAAGACCAAGGACGCAGGCCACACCAGTGATGATGTGGATGAAGTGCTCAATCTCGATGGCTATGGGTGTTTTGCCAGAGTCCAGAGCTGAAGCAAGGGTGGCGATTCGACCTATGACAGTATTGTCTCCAGTGTTAATGACGATTCCTCTCGCGGAACCTGGAGTGATCAAATATTCACATGAGTTCACGTAACAAATGGTGGTTGAATTTGGAACTCAGTTTAATCGGAGTCTTCTGAGAATCTTGTCTTCTTATTTCACACAAAACATGGTTAATAAGGTCTAAATTTGAATGGAATCAACTATTTACCAACGTTGCAATATCAACTCCAATAAAACCTCTCGTGCTCCCAATATCTTCTGCCATCAACTTAGTCTCCTTAAATGTTTTGTCATGTCATATTTTCAGGCTTAATTTTTTATTGTAATTGCAGCTCCACATAAATCAATTTTGACGCAGTGATTTTCATATCAACTACAAACATGTTCTTTACCTTCAACACAGCTGGTGGAGGAGAAAGCAATGTTTCTTGTTTCCAGCGGGTTTTCGTTGGTGAAGTCTGGACTACGAGATTGAGGCTCTGATTCCCCGGTCAGAGAGGAGTTGTCCACCTGAAAAAGCAAAAAAACAATGAGGCAAAAAGGAATACTACACATATCCAGAGAAGCGGGAAGATGAAGAACGTTATCAGTTAGTGATGTATAGAAATCAAGATAAGTTGTTGATGTTTGACTTAGAGAGCCTGGTCAAAAAGTGACTATAGTGAATAAACCACATCTGTCAAACCTTAACCACTGTTTCCAGACAGAATGTGTAGCTGTGGCAAGTGAGTAAATCACCTTTTGTCTTAGTGTCAACTTGAACATTGTTAATACTTGAAAAGTGAGACCTTGCAGCCGTGGCCAGAGATGATTCTCAGATCAGCAGGGATCTTGTCTCCACCTTTTATCTCCACCAAATCTCCAACCACAACTTCCTCAGTGTTGATGTTCCTCTTCTCACCATCACGGACAACAAGTGCTTGCTACAACATCAAAGGTGAAACGTACCTTGTTAGGGTAATTTCTTAACATAATTATACATGTATACATACCCTAAAATCACACACACACAAAAAATATAATTCTAAAGGAAGAAGCCCGGTAATGAAAGGAAAAGGTTTTGATAGTGCAACAGTAATGATAAAATAACACTGCTCTTTGGGTAGTAAACATTTTTTCATATTTGTCACTGTAATAAAATTTGAACATTTTGAGCTAGTAAGGCTAAATGGAAAGTAACAGCACACATACAAACATACATGTCAGGACAAACTCACCTGTGGGACCATGTTCTTAAAGAACTCCATGATCTTGGAGCTCTTGGCCTCTTGGTAGTAGGAAAAGCAGCCAGTGACAAAGACGACAGTAGCGAGCACAATACCCAGGTACAACTGCATTGACAGAGAAAAAATTTTTTCCCAGGTCATCCTTGGAGGAATTACTGATTTAAATTAGTTTATAGACGTGTTATTTATTTGCTATAAAAGTCAACGTTACATTATCATAGAGCTTGTCTTCTTCAGCTGTCATCTGTATAGTAAAAGCAATAAAGCAGAGGATGGCACCGAACCACAGCAGCATGCAGAAACCACCGAACATCTGTAAACAAAAGCAAATAACATTGGAGTTTAGAGAATTTGCTGGTTTGACTGGTAAGAATAAAATCTGCTTGAATTTGCACTTGTAACCGTTCAGTATTTATGTTAGGTTTGTGATATGCACGGCAAAGGTTGCACTCCTAACTGTGAATTCAGGGCAAGAAGTATTTTTTACCTGTTTGCAGAACTTGACCCATTCAGGTGTGGTGGGAGGAGGTGTAAGGATATTTGGACCATCTCGGGCAAAGATCTCTTTTGCTTTGGAGGAGGAAAGACCCTAAAAAGAGAAAAAAGGAATAAAAAAAAAAAGGTTTGACTATTTACTGGCTAAAATGCAGCGTGTTTCCTGTCTGATGTGGGCAGTTATTGCCAGGAGGCAAAACAAGTACAGTATTTGCCCGAAATTAGTCTTTTTACTTTTTACCTCATGGAAGGACATATTATAAAATTCAAGCTAGAACAACAGCTTCTAAGTTGTTTCATTTGAATCTGATGGTATATCTTAGCTCGGGTGGTCTCAATCTCCCTGATATATGACACCAATGTTATTTAGATGCTTGTATTGGACAAGGAAAGACTGCCTCAAAGACATTTTAATGGGCTAAGAAATAGAAAATAAACCAAAAACAAATCTCACACACACACACTGCTCACCTTGGATAAATCTGTTCCATATTTTCTGCTAAGTTCGTCAAAACTTAACTTGTGATCGTCCTGTGGAGAAATATAAAGAATAATTATAACAAAGCAGGATAAAACAAGCCAAAATCCCAGTCATTTTGACATCACAGACAATAGCTGCATTAAGGATTTCTGGGGCACTTGATGAGGATGATGATGAAGCCAAATTTACAATCTCATCCTGATTATAAATGCACAGTGGTCTATACATATGGTGGTTATTTTAAGACTAGACAAAGAAAATTTTCCAGTGACGACTGAAAACAAGCAGCCAAACATGAGAACTAAGTCACCGTGACCTGAGTTACAGATGGACTCTTTCACAGAAAGTCTATCTAGTCACCCAACTCATTAACTGAAGATTACTCCCAACAGTATTGCACACATGTGCCTTCATGTATTTAAATAAGACTCAATTCGTTCAAATTTATAGCTGAATTCAGATTGAATCTTTTGTTATTTAATCTTTTATTTTCAGTTCAATTTTCTTTCGTGGGGAATAGTTGACTTTAATTTGGATTTTGATGCCTACCTGGACCCTAATTACGACTCTACAGCTTTTTAACCACAGTTCAATTAGAAACCTGTGAATAACCAATGAAAGTAAATAAAAACTCTCTCTTTGAAAGTTAAAGTACTTCAAAACACACAGTACCATTTCAAACCTTGGGAATACATTAATGACAATACATGGTGTTAGTTAAATAATGAGGCCAAGTCGGTAAGAACATAGCATCCACTAGTGGCAACAACACTGAACTAACGGATTTAACTTTTGTGCACTCACCAGTTGAACCTCCTTCTTCAGATCATCAAAGTCCTTCTTGTTCCGTTTTCCTTTCTTGACTTTCTGTGGCACCCCATCTGAAGTTGCTGCAAGCTTGTACTCATCGTTCCCTTTCTGGTGTGCAAAGAGGTGAGACAAAATTAGCTCGTGGACAAGAAATGTGGGGAGAATGCTCTGAAGATTGCTTTTGCTGCATGAGTGGGAGCAAAAGGTATTATCAACTATCAACTTCGCTGTTCCCACATGTTAATGCTAAAAAATTTTAAAGCTTAAAAATAATAGACCATCAAAAAAACTTATCTCTCACATAGCGGCTATTAAATAATTGCAGCGCTCTAATTGAAACACTCCTCAACTGTCAAACTTCACCAATATCATCCAGCCAAAATTTGGCAATTGGGCTTTTGACTATTTTTTTTTAATCTGCTTGGGTGAAAACAGTAGAGGGAACTGTTTTCTGCCCCAAAATTAAGTCATAAGTCACATAAACAAACCCTGCGATCATCTGCCATGCAGTGTGTGGAATCATGAATGACACAGAGCAATAGAAAGTTAAAAGCACAAACCCTCATTAGGAATGGGTTACATAAATGGTGTAAACACACACTGCAATACAACATGTACGCCAATAAACTGTTGATAAGGGGCATCGCTTGGTCGCAAAAATCACTGGAATGAACGTAATTGTAGCCCATCATAGGACAGTATTTTCAGAAAGAACCACCTACGCCCAACCAATGCACTATTGTTTTCATAATACAGCCGAGTCCTACAGATAAGCACTCCCTCTATGACTATACCAAAATTAAAACTGGAAATACTACAGATTTATTTCACCTGAACATTGCCATCCAGCAGAACAAAAAGAATTTATACACAATCAAAACAGCTGTATTGATGTGTTGTGGGTTAGTAAAGTAATATAAAATTATATTACGAGTTTGAAAAACCTGCTGTGTTGCCTAACCCTTAACATTAACTGTTGTATGTCAAAACATCTTGACTCAGACCATTTACTACAAATATTTCCAGAGTATTGAACTGACATCAAAATTTCCCCAAATCCCATTATGTTATATGGAATTGGCTGTGTTCAAGATCATATAATTAGCTTTGTTTAAATTAACAATAACTTTCTTAATGTCAAATGAAGAAATCTCCTGGTGCGACATGGCCGACAGCTCTTCACATACACTGCCCTGCTGTCACATTAAAACTGAATCATGGTTCAGTATTAATGAGCCGCTACTGACCACAGTGATTTAAATGTTATTTCTGACCTGCCATTCTTCTTGTCTTGGTCTCACCATTGAAATTTAAACAGTCATGGTAAATACATGCTGTGCATGTAATTGTGTTTCCTTTGGCGTGTTTATCCGTCCATGCTATTAAAGGGAGATTCTATACTTACAACACATCAACACATTCACAAGGTGTTGATCAGGGCTGATGTTCAATGCTCACCACTTATATTCACATTTAGACCTTTTCTTATTAGCAACTAAATTGTCTCAAATTTCAAACACCACTACTGTTTATACATCCTATTACTATTAGTAAAACTTTTATTTAATATAAACAACAAGCACCTTTTGAGATAACCACAAATACATTTATCACCACAGACAAATAGGTCAAGATCATTAACACAAGCAACCTGAAAAAAGGAAACGAAGACTGTTAAAGTTAAAAATAAAAAGTTCAACCAGACAGTATATTACGTAAGGAAACTCCTACGCTCCCTATCCCCAGTAAAGTTTAGGACAAAGAAGGCGTCAACCCTTCATCAACAGCATCATCCTAACAGAAATATGTCTGAAGCTGAAACTGAGCTAAACTACTAACCCTGGATGAAATCTTTACTGCACCACCACCTGGTGGTTACCCCAGTGAGTTCTACAAGCCACTGTGGACCATTTATCTCAGAGCCCAAACAGGGGTCATTAAAGACAGACATTTGTTAAGTCAACACAGTCTGCTCAGTGTAAGCCATCACTGGTCTTTTGAAAGTTTCCCTGGACACAAAGCCTTTGATGAATCAGATTTTATTTAGTCCGAGTTAGACTAAGTTATAAACGGAATAAATATTTGGTACAGACCATTTTCAGCTAATGTCATCACAGACAGACTAAAATCAACAACACTTTTGTTTGGATGGATGAAACTCAGTAGGCTTTTCCTCCTAGGTAAGTACTGAAATGGACAACTTAACAGTGACACTCTGATAAAAGACAATAAACAAATTGATCAGTGACAGGTCAGAAATAATGACCTGAGTCAATTTGATCAGAGAACGGTAAAAAACTTTATCCGGCGAGCTGAAACGACACAAACGGGCTCACCTCGTCCAAAGCAGGTCAAACATTTTAACCTATGAGTCCGACTGATTCGGATGGCAAGCCAGTAATGCAGACCTTTGAGTCATTTCGATCAGAAACAGATCAAAATAATTTCCCCATGCCCCTCTCAGATTTTGCTAGAGCCCAAATGGGGAGAAAAATATCTATAGATAGAGCCTTAGACACCGGGCCAAAACAAGACAGAGTTGTAGTACTTACTCTCGGTCCCATGGTTGTAATGTAATTCTTAAAAAGGTAACTCAGTTATCTTTATAAACTGCAACTTCCCTACACTGCCAATCTCTCTGCTCTGTTGTGTTCTGTGTCTTCCACACTCCCCAGAGCAGAGGCGATAAGTTGCTTCACATCCATTTATACCCAAAACGGGCTCACCTGCCCTGAGTGGAGGAGCCTGGAGGAGGAAAGGTGGCATAGGGTCAAACTAGACAGGTCAGTAGTAGTGTTGTTGGTTGCGGGAGAGGTGTGTGCAAGTGAATAATGGAGGAGGAGCCCAGGAGACAGGTGCCCTCAGTTCAATACCTGTGTCATCATATACATCAATGGCAGCCATCATAGCTGCACCTAAGGACATTAATAACCCTGAAGTCCATCCAGGAACCAAGAATTCCTGTTCTCGTTCCTGTTCACTGAAAGAGAGTAGGAGGAACTGTACTTGTTGGTTGGCTGGCAGATGTGTTGGATATAAACTTCCGGCTGCTTGTAGTTACAGGACTATTTTTAAAAATAAAAACTCATGTTTCTTACGTCAAACCAAATAGGATGGACCTAAAAATTAAAACAGCTGATTTTACCAAACACTGTTTCTCTGAAAATAAAGCTTGAAAACCTGTAGAGAACGTTGTGTAACTCCGTCTCATTTCTACTGCCATCTCAAATTCTCAAGCACTGGGTGATAACACCCGCAATTCCCATGAAAGTATCTCTCTAATGATCCAATTTCCAGACACAAGCCCAATGCTGGCAGATTAATTCCATCAGTGCTTCCTTAATACGCCCGTTTTGGGATTAGGCTTGCCAACAAACCAGAAACAGTTTATGTAAAGTGAGTCCAGTTGTACACCAGATACAGGGGAAAAATGTCACAATAAAATCCCCAAAATAAAAATTGCCACTTATATAGCTTTTATCCGAAGCGCTTTACAATGTTGCTTCTCATTCACCCATTTACACACCGGTGGCAGTGACTGCCATGCAATGTGCTCACCTGAGTCACCGGGAGCAACTTAGGGCTCAGTGACTTGCACATAGCCAGGAGGGACTGGGAATCGAACCACTAACCCTGTGGTCTGTGAACGACTACGTTACCAACTTAGTTACAGCATGTAATTACGCATGCTGATATTTTCCACTGACTGCTGAGAAAGAAATACACTTGCGTGACTTTAAGACAAGAATTGATGCACAAATGTTTTAGCTTTTTTTAAAATCAATGGCAATTTTTTTTTAGGCCCAAAAATTTACATTTACCAAATCACCACAAAAACAGACTAATCAAGAAAACTGTAAGTTAAACTAACTGACAAAGACAACCTTCCTTAGCTGGTAACCATATAAAAATGCAAACAAGAGAGAAAGAGAAATAAATAAGACAGAACGCACTGTTATTTATAGCTACAAACATTTGCCAGAACACTCTTCTAAGAACAGATCACTATTTCTTTATCCGAGAAAAACTGCTGCAGAATTTGTGAATGTATTAGAACACACTACACCGTACACTATGACACATTGTCATGAAACCATGTGGCACCAAAAAACATAACAGCATCCGGATCACATTCCTTGTTTGAGGATGTCAATATCCACTAAATTGGATTTGTATTCTTGTCAGTTTCTACCTGATGATGACAGAGAATGAGCAATTTGTGTGAGCTCAATGCATCGTTCATTCAAACACACACACACACACCCTTTAATCTGCCAAAGGTTTATGGCTGCAATTAGAGGAATGAAAGAGGGAGAAGGAGAGAGGAGCAGAAAAGGACAGACAGGGTGAAAGGTGGGGTTTTGTAAATCCTGTTTGTTATTGTCAGCAATATCACTGATTGTTAAGATCACTGTCAAAGCAAAAAAATTGCAAACAAATTATCCATCGTACATTTGGAAATTCTGTTGTTTTTGAGGATTTGCCCTTTTACACACATAGTAATTAGATAAGAAACAAGATGAGAAATACCAAGAGCACCTCAGATGAAAGACAAGTGATCACTGGAACGAAAGGTGCTGAACGGACAGGGAGGAGTCTATATGTAATGGCAGTGACATATCTGATTGTTCTTGGAAGGGACACCTGCATGTCACAACACAAAAACTCTTCCAAGCGATGTCAAATAACGTCACTAATATTTATATAACACAATATGTGAAATCCAGCTTACAACCTGTAAAGAATAAGACAACCTCTATCTTTAGACCCTCAGAGTTTGGATAAACGAACAAAACACATTATGGAAAAAAAAAAAGAATCTTTCTGCCTTTGTAATTTTCTTTCTCCTTTCTAAAGTCTGCAGTGTCTAAAGTCTAAAGTCTATATTTAAAGGACTCTTTTTGCTTTTCCATACTTTTCTTGTCTACTCAGGAAACATTCTTTCTCCTGCCACTGAAAACTTTCGACCCCCGTGACAGTGAAATTTTGCCATTTCTCTACATTTACCTCTCCAAACAATATGCAGCATAGAGAAAAGATGAGTGAAGTCACGACTGAGTAATAACCTTTTATTTCATTCACCTTCATTTATCCACAACACTCTGCTTTGACGTTTTCACTATCTGCTCACACACACACGTTTACTTTTTCCCTGTGAGACGACTTCTCCCTGGGGCCCTCAGGGCTTTTCCTGCTGGAAAACTCATGCGCATGGATGCACAAAATGGGATCTGTGTTGACAATTAGCAGCATATTTGGAAGATACTGAGATGTGTTTGAAGTGAGAAAGATAATATGAAATAAATCGGAAATCAATTTTAGAGCTTCCTCAGTCTTGCCTGTGCACACATGCGACAACACCAATGTTTACACCATCAACAGTCTTAAAAGGATGAGTGATAGTTAAATTTAGAAAGAGCCATTGCTTCAAAAGCAACCTCTCTATGGCCTTACCCTCTATCAACCTGTAGTAACTATGATTGTAGATGCATTGTGATATAAGGTAACCCTTCGTCTATCCTTAGTATGTTTATGATCTTCTGACAAGCTGTCTCTTAATGGTCATGTGACAATTGTGGTCGTTATAGGTGTGCAACAAAAACTGCTTTTATCAAAGCTTAGTTAATGTTTTAGAATTATTGAACCTGGTTAAATATTGACAGCCCATTTTCTGAAATTTCATCAATTCGTCAGCCAAACAAGCACAAATTCACACAAAAGAAGCTCATAGATAGAAAAAGGCTTGCTGAATTTTTGCTATAAAATTATGTTTGGTCACAAACACTGAGCTGACCTCAAATGCGGGTGAATGTGCAATATGATTTTCCACACTGTGGCAACAAAATAGAAATATTTACACATTTACAGTGTGAACAAAGATACAAGCAGATGCATGTATGAAAATTTCGTTAAGAGACGCTCTTTTCATTGAGTGTAGAAAAAGTTGGGTACATTCCTGTGTATCTATGACTAAAATATTAAATTTGGAGCCACTGTATTAAAGTATTTGATGATAACAGCACCTAAACAACAGGGCTCTGATTTGAAGCAGATTCATCAATTATTTCATTGGATTCATCATATTATTCCCTTTAGAGGAGACACGCATGAGTGGTAGAGACATCTCACTGTTGCCACAGAATGATTTCCTATTACAACATTTCTAGCTATAGGGCTTTTCACATCACCTGTGTGTGCTGCAATGAGATGTTCCACAGTACGGCTGTGTTTGTTATTCGTGTATGACCCATTTCGCAGGGTCATTTGAGCATGTTTAAGCTAATAGCTGTAAAACAGGTAATCTAACCTTGTATCTTAATCGTTGTACAACAGGTTAAAATGTAATGGTTAAAATGTTTGCTCTTTGCGTAAAATAACGCTTGGAGCCTTTCAGATGGAGCCTTTAAAACTCTCACTGCGATAAACCACAGTGCAATACACACAAGATGTAAAAAGTCCTGAATCTAAATATTTTGTGGAAAACATTTCTGTCTAATTTGAATCCAGTGGTCCACTGACTTGGCAAACCAGCATTAGTTGACAGGTGTAACGTAATCGTAGCAAAGGGTTATTAGTTAGGTTCCCGTGACCCATTAGATATTATAACTTTAACATGGGCATCTGCTTGAATGGACACAGTCTGTACTTTTCATTCATGTGACAATGACAGAAATTTATCATTTGCAAATTTCTCAACTGCAAATGTCCAGCAAGGATAGGCACAAAAAAGACATCACAGTCCTCCAAAAAACTGATTGACAGTAGGTTTAGTGTTTAGTGTGCAGACGAAACACAGATTAGTGACTCTCTCTCACACACATGCAGATGTCCTCATGTCCACTACACACAATTCCTGTGATCAGCAATAAACTACTCAACACAAGTTCACTATAGTAATATGAACAAATCCAAAACACACACACACAGACACACACAGTGTACATCCATACCCGGATATCTCATGTGGGGGTCATTCGGGCATAGGCCAGTGTTGCCTAGCGACAGGGTCTTATGCTCAGTGTACACATGCAGAGGTTTACTGTTCACACTGCTGGCAGGGTGGCATTTGTGTCTGTGTATGAGAGTTTTTGTCATATGCATTTGCACTTGAGCTTTTCAGGAGACGACCAACTGAGCTTTACTCACCACAGCTCCTCCATCTCTGGTCCCATGATGGTAGAATGAGCTACCAAACTCTGCACGCTAAGCAGGCTGACTGACAATATTGTCTCCTTTCCATGATATTACCAGAGGATTTGAGCTGAAGTGGTTATCAGAGGCTGATCCTAACAAGGAAAAAGAAATGGATTTGCACTGAGAAACTCCAGTGGCCAATAAGGCACTGGATGCAAATTTTACCAAGTCTCTTCAAAGCCTCTGCTGCAGAAAACCTGTATTTAAATTAAGATTCATTGTACATGGCTGTTGGATGATTTCCCTAGCCATGCACACATAAAGCAGATTTGAATCAGGACAAAATGTGGTCTTCTCTCTGGGGCCCAAGAGACCAATCTCAGCCTCTTAATAATGACAGAGCCAGAGAGACGGATTAACTGAGCAATGAGAGCAGAGCAGCCCTGAGGACACACACACACACACACACACAGCAGAACTGGATGATCATTAAAAAGAATCATTAATAGTTGTTCAGGAACAGAAGGGTGTTTGTTCTCCTAAATCTCTGCTATTCTACTAGTAATTCATCACCACATTACCACACCACATACACACACCCACACTCAATGCTGATAGTCATTAGTGATACTGTCACACGCTCCCAAAGAAAAAGAGTGATATTCATGAAAACACATACATACACACTTCCCATTGTAAGCGTATTACTTAGTTGCCATGACAACAATTCCAGCAGCGCACCCCATGACATACTTTAACAATATCAGAGATGATAATGTTTATTTAGTGGCTTAAGTGTGTTCAGTTCAGGTTCAATACCTTAGCTTTTATTGGTTATTTAATAAGGTGATCTACACGTGACAGTTCTCAAAAGCAAGTCCACTTCGTCATGATTTTGGGGGCCAGAGGGTTGGGCTAGACAAAAAAACCCTTTAAAATCCAAACTGAGAAAGCAAAAGATGGGTTCATTTTATGAGGGTGCAGTACCAATTGAAATATATCCTGATCTCAATATGCCACAATGCTTTATAAAAAGTATGTCATGGCATTGTGTTGACTTTTATGTATTTATTCAATCTCTTTCAACATTCTGGAAATTAGTGAAATACAGTCTTTGGCAGGTCAGCAATTTAAAAGACTAAGCAGGTCTTTACTCATAGGACCTGCACATACACGTCTACCAAAACATCACATCCCTACTGTTTCAAAGTATTACTTTAATATGGAGAACAATTAACATCTTGTGACATTTATTGATTTTTGTTCCTCCCACCCTGCTGTCCACCCCATCTGTTTGTCTGTCTGTTTCTCTGTCAATCATTTGTACACACTTAAATAATAATAAAGTGTAGAAGCACGTGCTCAAACACACACACACACAGTGGCCATGTGCCCATGGTCTGGGCAGCTGTCATTTCACTGCAGGCTGCCAGTCAAGAGTTGGATCCGCTCATGCAAACACGCGGGCTAATATGCACCCTCATACATGCAAATCTTGTCAGTGAATCAGGGAATTTTTCTTCAGCCCAGTTCTCTCAATCAAGTGCATGTGTGCACTAGATTCACATTACATAACGGTTCATTCCCTGCACTGACTTTCTGCAATTTAGTTATCCATGTGTGCAATGAATCACCAAGCTGCCACAGTTTAATATAGCATAAACGTGCACCTTGTTACATAACTATCAAATCATCAATAATTAATAGCTCCCGTGATTTCTCTCCACACAAAATGCTTCATGAACCTAGGACCAAAGGAAACTGGCAGAAGCTGCAATATCATCATGTGCATGATAGTAAATTCAGGATGTTTAATGCAATATGTGGTACAACCAAACAAAATCAAGCTCAACAACTTAGGAAGAAGCTTACAATGTGAGGCAGACCTAAAAAAAACAACAACACATACAGTAAATAAGATTACTAATTAGTGGAGCACTGAATCCTGGGGCAACACTAGCGCTGCAAGGTAACCTAAAATATATCTGCATTGCTTCCAGCTTATCTGGGAGTCTGTGACATGGGAACACATCTCCACAATGAGATATGGAGCATCTCTCTATTGCAAAAAACATTTGAACAGAGTAACACATTTTAGCTTTAACCCAAGGAACAAATACACAAATCCAAAAGGTGTCTGACAGCTTTGAACCCATGTCGTTGAGGTGCGTCACTCCAGTAGGTAGGTCACTACAACAATCTAGGATTCGGAAATTTGAACTGTTTTATAATAACTTTCAAACATTAAAGTAGGAATGAGAATTCAATGGACCTGCTGATCACTCAATTCTGCTATAATTTCAGTCCCACAATAGTCCTGCTCAACAACTGCCCTGCTTTTGTCTGCTTTCACATATGATAATGCCTTTGTCCTTCATCAACAGCACAGGAGATTTTTCTGAACGGTTTGGACATAAAGCTACACTTCCAATATTGGCATATACATCCACAATGTCTTTTTTCTTACTCATTTCCAATGTGTTTGTGTAGACAGCACTTGTTTTCTTTCTTAGTTTGTCAGGGGTCAATTTTAACATTAAGTCCATGTCTGTATTTGGCCTCTTTAGGAGAATAGCAAATGTGAGATGCATTGCCAATAGCTGTGTTTTCAGAGCTTAAGTGGCACTGAGCTCAAAGGACAAGAGGTTCTCATACATTATATAAGCAGCACTGTGCTTGCTGCCTACAGCACCAAAAAGTATGCAAATTTTTTAAGTAGTTCAATTTTCAGAATCATATTTCCAAAAAAGAGTTGTTGTTTTTTTAAGGCAGGGGAAAAGATGCTGCTGTTTCAAGATAGTCTACCAGACTAAAACTGCAAAATTTCTAATTTAAGAATGTCTATACGTGACAAGTTTAGAGATAAGCGTGGCAATAATACATCAATGATGTTTTTAGAAAGTCTTATGAGGGTTACTATCATATGCAAATGTCTAAATAGGTTGTTAGGTTGTTTTTCCTGAGGTAATATTCTCTGCATTAGTTATGAATTACCCCAGAGATAAACTAACAAAAACATTAACGAATGGGCTGGACTTTTAACTCTATCATAAAACATTTTAGTGTGTAGGAAGGAGTATAATCTGGAAACTTAAGTGAGGAAAAAAAACAAAAAAAAACCAATAATAAGAATGCTATTGTAGAAAACATGGAACCTGACTTGCTTTTCTCAGGAAATGAGAAAAAAACAGTAAACAAGTGAATTTGTGTGAAGCAGTTCCTCTGTAGTCGGCTTCCTTTTTGGAAGGAGAGTCACTCACAAAGGGTTCACGTGGAGGACTCTTATGCTAGATCGTGCGCACACACACACACACACACACACACAAATTGGTTGCCGTAGAAACTAGTTTCAGCATCAAGATGTGTGCCTTAAATAACTGTCATTTATAGATGTCTGTCTGCCTATCTATCAGTCAATCAGATCTTTTTTCACAGCAAAAAAAAGAATAAAAAAAAATTAATAATTAGATGGGAATTCACATAATAAACTGCTGTAATGTTTGGAGTTGTGATTTCAATTTGTCAGTGTTTTTAAACGGTTTTAAGTACCATTACACAGTCTTTTTCCCCCCCAGTTGTAATTATGTCACTTGGTAGTTGGTTGTAGTTTTGACCTGCTCCTCCAGAAATACTTCAGACAACATCATCTAAATGAAAACTCCTCCAGATGATGTCACCTGGAAGAGATTTTCAGTTAGAAATGGAGAGATTTCCAATACAGGGGAGGAAAAGGGACGTGTAATACCATATATATATATATATATATATACACGGTACATACATAGAGTGAGTCAAGTGAGTGAGACAAAGTAGTGAAAGTTAGTAGGAAATCAGTCAAATCACACGTTAATGCACTTTAGTTACATCTATCATGAGAAACACATGTCTAATTTGTAGTCTTAATCATTCCCAAATGTACAATTAAAAACAATTTTGCACGTACTGTAATGGAATATTTGACTGGAACACACATTAACACTCACACATACACACACTCATTAGATAACCTGCCAGTGATTAGATACATTGGTTAATTAAAGTCAACTGGCTGCATGGGCTTCACAATTAGCAGCTTTGCATGTGTGTGTGTAAGCAAATGTAGTTTAACACGTGCTGCCCAGGGGCACGTCTTTGTCATCTACAATAAAAACTGTGCGTTGTAGTCCCTTTCAAAGAAAAACATGAGACTAGGTGAGTAAAAATACCAGAGAGGAAAGGAGACGGTAAAACGGTCAAAGGAGACAAATCAGGTAAAGGGTCAGCGTGTACGACAGATGGTTGCCAGCGGCGACCCAGTGATGTTACGGCCTCTACTGCTCTCCTCACATCTGTTGTAATGTCCATCTGACTGTGTAACATCATATGGAATTTACATCCACATCTGCTGCTAAAGCCCTTTGTACATCACGTGACTGTGCACTGTGCACAAGACAGTGGGCAGTAAAGTGTAAAGTCTTATCTCTGCTGCATTCAGGGCAGATGACTTCCAGTAGCAACACTCCACATTATTCTTAGAACTGGCATAAAATGTCAATGAACTGCCATCTGTGCACTGCAACTATTTACAGCTTTGTGAAATGTAGTACAATGTGCAGATCGGAAGATGAGGAAAATGCATTTTATTGTCTAACAGCATCTTCACGTTCTTCAAATCCACATAATTTGATCAAAGTTGGATTGCTGATTTAATTATATATATCATATATATATATGATAGATAGCACCCCTGATGTTCTTGTACTTTACCTGAGCATAAGATTTTGGCTTGCTTCTCCTACGTTTTACTCAGCTAGTGTAAGTGTAGTGTACTGTCCAACACACACAAGGACACCACAAACAAGCGTTCAATTCAATTTAGGCTTGAAAACTAATCCACACAGCTTTTTAAAAGTGCTAAAGAGAAGACAGTGCTCTTCTGCCCTCTAACAGCTGTGTGTGCATGTTTCCTCACCAGGGAGCCTTTTGTCACATTGCCCTACATCTGCTCCTGATCACGAAAAGTAATGCAGTATTTATTCAATACAACACCTGACTCTCATTATTAAAACAAATACAATATGGAGCCAACTTAAAGGCAAAATATATGATTGGTGTGTCTCAGATGTATGCAGCCAAACACAAAAAGCAAGTTTGAGTTTATGCACAATACAAGCTTGAACTGTTCAGCGCCTCAGAGTTAAAGCTCTGAGAGGCTCTGAGATCCTAACCCTCACCCTACTGTGAGCTCACTCTATAACAACTTTGTAATAAATGTAAAACGTGCATTTCAGTATGGGTACTCTTACAAATGTGCAGAGATACAATAAGAAAATACAAACTGACTGAAAAGAACAGAAATTTAGAAAAAATAGTTATCATGCTGGATGCACACATTAAACATAGCTTGAGTAGATGTTAAAATGATCCCCCTCTAGTATTGTTTTAGATGATTATGCTGTAATACTGCAGTAGCTTACTGCCATGATTTTAACCTCATGTTTATATGTCAGATAAGATTGACGGGTGGCATATACTGAATTCTTACTTTCATATATTAAAGTACTATATTTCACCAAACGGTTATTCATTAATACAGTATCAAACATTTTTGTTTAATTATTTCAGTAAAAGGCTGAACGTGGCCCATTTTTTCCTACCTCATCTTCCTTTTAAAAAACATTTATATAATTATGCACAATATAAATGCAGTAATTACATTATTACTATGAATACTTTTTTTATTTATGATGTCTGTTTTTACTAGAGATAATTACTAGTGATTTGCAAAAGCTATTGTAAAGTATTGTAGTCTTAACGCCCACATTGTGTTTACATTACATGATGTGTTTTGGGAATGCTAATATTACTGCTAGCTCACTGTGGCTGTGTCCCCTCATAACAAATGCTTTCTACTTCACTGGGCTCTGTAGGTCGTTTGTCACAAATATACCTGTAAAGGCAAACGTAAAAATGAGAGTTTATTAATAATAAAATCACCCAACATTATGTGCCTGGGAGATATACATAGTAGTACTGAGCAAAAATATATAATCTTGGTGATTGATGTTGCTTTGTATGTGGCTTAGAAGTCATTACTTTTGGTGACATGCAGGCTAAATGTCCTGGCTAAAAGATGCTGGCAAAGCTGATGCAAAGACGGCTTGGAATTAGTAGGCTGATTGTGCTCTGGTCTGTTGGAGCTGGCCAATCTGAACACACTTTGCTTTTTCAGTAGGCTGGCCTTAAGAAAGGATGTGTAAAGCAGATTAAGATGTTTGAAATTAAGATATTAATATGAAAATGTGCATATTTTGCCCTCTTTAAACTCCTGCCATCCAGTCCAAAAACTAAGAAAGGGATATTTTTTAGATAATACAATGTCAACAATTTTTGTTTGTTATAATAGTGTTTAAGAGTTGATAAAGGGTGGAGGGACAAAGAATTTCATCATGACCGTCACATTTAGTCTCCATGACAGTTCCATCAAAGTAACCAATCTGCTGTTGAGGATCATGTGACTAAAAACTCCTAGAACTGCTAAATAGACCTTTAGGTGAGACTGTGCAGATTTTAAACAAAAGTACATTTGTTCTATTTTCTATGAATTAATACATTTTGTATACAGGTCAATATTTATAGAAGCAGCACAATCACGATTTCAGCGGCCAAGTTCTTTGCAATGAAGGCCCATATCAAAGCAAATGTGTGGCTCATGTATTTTTTAATTCATTTTTTGGACAGGAATAAAGCTCTGTGGCACAGTGAATAAGCTTTATTGGGGTTTGATAACGAAGCCAATACTAGTTTGAATTAATAAGTTATTAATTGATCACTGACACCTTATTACTTTGTATGCTTACTGTATTATTACTTGTAACAGCTACTGGAACAAAAAAATTGCCCTCCGGTGGTAAATAAAGTATCTATCTATAAACTGTTAATTTTGTTGTGTAAACATCTACTTCATTTCACTTTATTTTAATAACTGATTTTATTGTGCTACATATGTTTAATCAGTGTTAATTTACTCCTGGGAAAAAAGTTATAATAAAAATAATTATTATATTGATAAAAAAAAAAAAAACAACAACATCTCATGAATCAATACATGCTCCCTCCTGTCTGCCTCACACACTTGCACACAGATGTTGTTTATGTTTTAAAGAAAGGGCCTCGTCCTGTCTTTCCCAGAATCCCTTGTTGTTGCTCCCAGCATGCTTGCAAGTTGTAGGGAGCAGGGGGAGGAGCTAAAATGTCAGAGGTCACTTGACAATAATGTTTGATCTTTCTTTTTCCATTCTGATCAACTACTTCTCAAAGTCCCCATTTTTACTCTCAGTATACACTCAGCTTTCTATTGTCAAGCATGCACTTGCACTTTAACACAGTTCTTCTGGTCTCTGGAATCTTAAACATTACTGTAGGACTAGCATTCGTCTATAGATTTTTGTCGAAGCCATTTCAACCATTCTTCCTTATGGATTTTAGTTTTACAATAAGACATTAACGACATTTTGGGTAATCTTCACAGAAGCGCAGAAAGAAAGACTCTTTTCTTTATCGATTACTTTTCTTTTATTCTGTGACATTTACTTTGAATTATTTTCTACTCGAGTGATCTATCATCTTAAAATAAATCTCTAACGCCATCTAATGGATGAAACTAGGCAATACAGTTACACACCTGCAATTTTTATGATCCAAATAAATTTTAAGGAATTAATTATCAATCACCCACTCTAATAAGAACTTAAGGCCCTTTTTAGTGGTTGTTAAATATCACTGATAAGAGTTTCCTTGCCTACAAGTTTCCATTACATTTTAACATTACATTTCAAGCTTCATACATAAAGACATATTAACCTGTAACATTAAAGGCACATGACTTGAGATTCGATCTACAGTAACTGACATTTATCAGAAAAAAATATCTAGTTCAAAGATACTGGCTGACAGTCATCCTGACACATCAACACAATCAAGCAGATGATGATTGACGAATATTTGGACCCCGTCTCCTTCTCTGTCTATGTTTGAACAGTGATTATACCACAGCTGCTCTGTCATTGTCACTGTCTCTATTCTAAACACATGCAGTGAAAATGTAGGTGACCTGCTATTTATGTGAATAAATAGTCAGGGCTCACCTGCAATGGCGTAACAAAAACCCTATTTTGAGTGTTAAGAATTGTATGTTTGAATCTTAATGACGTTCAAAATGTACCCAAATGGCCTCCTTAGCCATTATGTAAAGAGAGCTTGATTAAACAGAAAAGCCTTTCATTAACATGTGGTGTCGCTTGAATCTCTTCAGCTTTTGAACTGAAATTCCATGTTAGGACACTAAGCAGCGCTGTGTTTATGATTCCTGGGGTGTTCATCACTCCTGACAGCTGCAGGGCTGACTACATTGTCGAGAATGTCAACAGTACCAACAGCCTTAAATGGAGCAGTGGTCCTCCCAGTGCATGTTGTAAGCGGACATGATTCGTTTATCTAAACTAAAAACATGACAAAATCAATAATCACTTCTCCTAATTATAATTGTGCTTTAAAAGTAAAATTTAGAGTGAAGAGACTGAAGCTATGTGACCTGCACTAAAGGTCAAATACCTTTTAATGACAGTTTGCCATGTTTGTCAGCAGCTTTGGCAGCTTTGGTCCAAAACACTTCCCGTGAAGAGACAACTTAGAGAGCTATTGTCTGAGAATGCAAGTGATGTGTCAACACCGGATTTGAATCGGTTTCTGGAAGACCATCCTTAACAGCGCAGACAATTTCAAACAATGACACTTGAAGTTTGTAGACCTGCAAGTCGGATGTTGAAACAAATTAAATAAATAAAAAAAAATAGTAGTAAAAAATATAAACGTTGTATTTGAAATAAAAGCTAATGTGCCTCTCCAGTTTTATCCTGAGATTCCATGCGGGCTCCTGACACTAAGACAAAAAACCACTGAACTATATCACTGTTGTATTAATATTTTTGTTAAGTTTTTAACTACAATCCCGGTATGACTTGTTTGGCAAAGGCTACAAAACGCCTAATAAATCCCTGCTATGGGAGATATAATATTATTTAATTATCTAAGTTTTAAAGAGCAGTTTAATAAAATACTATGATCTATACTGCCTGAATTATTTGAACCACTATGTTTCAGTTATGTCTTTAGAGCACTTCTCTATATAAATGTTTCGGTAATACTGATGTGAGGCTAGTTCTGGGTCAACATGACTCATGAACTGAGGAGCTCCAGCAGGTGGGGTGTCCTTTCTCTCCTGAGGTTTAACTGAGGATATCTGTTCAGCTGAATGATCTATCGCAGAGCTCTGCCTCCCCTCTATCTTAAGTGAGCCATAGTCTGTGAATGGAAAGCCTAACTTTATCTGGCCCACTGTCATTGAAGCTGTTGGTATTTTTAGGGGGTGGCTTGCAGTGGCAGCAGCTGCAAAAGCATTTAATGCCCCCCATTCCAACCCCCCTTCTCTCTTACTCTTAAGCTGTTGGACAATGACAGTTTCAGGGCGGATGCATGAACCAAGGACTTGGCCGAAGGACCGTGCTCATTATCCTCTCTGCCACCTGCAACCGATCAACAACACTTCCAAGAAATAATGCCATGAGAATGAGCGAGCATGAGTAAATGGAAATGTTTTATTCTTCTAAGTGACTTTGACCATCCGTGACCAGGAGGCGTGTCAAATGTGAGTCCACAAACAACAACCAGAGTGATTAGGAACGAGAGCTGAAGTGTTTCCCAGAGCTTCACCACAGTTCCTGGGGGCAAGTAGATATTTGCAAATTAGGTTATAAGTCACAGGAATTAATTGATGCCAGCTTGCACTGTTTGGAAACTATAATTATTAACAAAACACTAAAACTGGGACAGAATGCTTTAAAGATGCTTGTTAGTGGTAAGTTTATCTTTTGTTATTTCATTGATAAAATTACAGCAACACAGTGGGTTTTCTTGTACATTTTACAAGCTTATCCTCTCTGAAAAGTTTGAGAAGTACTGTATGTCCCTCTTGAAATCTCTTCTTGAAATTCAGACCTGATTAAGTAAAGTAACTTCTTTTTTATTATGCTTTATTTTTTACTAATCATAAGACATTGAAAAACATGTTTGATATTTCTAAAGAGTTGTTTTATAGCCATGACATCAGCACATGACTTCATGATTCATTATGTGCATCAGATGAAAAAGTTTGTTGCGTCACACAAATTGAATGGCTGCAATTCTTAATGCCAAAAGTAAGACGAAAGCAATTTGAGGAAAACAAATAAGCCAGAAAAGAAACTAATGTTTCCCTCCGAAGCTGTTGCGAAAGCTGTTAATAATGTAAAAAAAAAAAAAAAAATCTACGAGAACATTATTTAGCTTCAAAGTTGTAGACAGCATGGAAACAATTAAAAAACAAACAAAATCCTAATGGACAAAATCCATTAGGAAGAATACAGGTGACATACTCGCTCTATCTATGCACACATTAATGGGTGAGTTTTGTCTGTTCAGTACAGGTGTGTTACTGCACAGACTGTGGCCTATGTGACACATGGTCCCTGGTGTCTTTTTTCGGACAGACTACTTTAAAAATACACTCTTCACTGAGTTACAGCACCAGCTGTGAGGCAACTGAGAGTAGTTCTGTTGTGTCTGCTTAAAACCTGTTTAACTCAGTTTACTTTTAGTAACTTCAATATGTATTTGGAATATATGAAACAATTTAATTCATTGTATTTTGGACTAAATCTTCTAATTGAGATTACTGATCATAAAATGGGCCATTTTAAACCACATTCCAGATGTCCTCTAAAAACAAAATTAGACATTTGATGTCATGTCATGTGAACTCATCTGTCTTTGGTCAGGTGTAAACAGAAAGGAACAGAGGACACATGTTACAAGAGTCAAAGCAATGCATAGATTAGGGAATAAAGGTTTCGGTTTGTTGTGAGTTTGTGTGTCCAGACAAAAATTATGGTCTGGCCAAACAACAAAACCTTGAAATATTTAGTTTGAGTCTTTACAATATCTGAATTTACATTAAAGTGCTTTCTTTGTCTCACAGCTCATTCACCTTAATTAAGAGGATACTTTCCTGGCATTCCCACAACACAAAATATTTCTTCACGGAAACGGAGTGAAGGTGACAAAATGGATATTTTTGGTGGTGCCCCACGTGTTTTGGGCTACCCACGCCCTGTAGTGGCAAAGTATGGCACAGATGCCACACTGAGGTGCCAAATCGGTGGCGACCCTCGTCCTGATGTGATCTGGGAACGAAAAAATGTTCCAATTTTGTCTGAGGGACGTTACAAGCTCTCAGAAGAGGAAAAAGCTTACCTGCTGACTATTACTGGAGTGACCCAACAGGATGCTGGCCAGTACATCTGCAAGGCTAGAAATAATATAGGGGAAACTTATGCAGCAGCCGCCCTCAAAGTGGAAGGAGAAGCACAAGCAGAAGCAGAGAATGGGGGGCAAAGACAACTACAAGTCAATGGTGTAAAGCAAGCAATCAAAGAAAATGGACAGTTTGAAGGACACCTGAATGGTTACTGCAAAGTGCAAAATGGTGAACACGAGAAGATTGGAGAGGAGATGAATGGAAAGACCAAGCAGAACAGCAAGTTTAGCCAAAAACGAGAAGAGGCCGAATTAACAGAAAATGATAAACCACGATTTCTAATTAAGCCCCTGTCACTGCGTGTGGATCGGGGTGAAGATGCCGCATTCTCATGTAAAATCTGGGGAACTCCTCAGCCACAAGTGACATGGGAGAAAGATGGAAAAAAGCTCAATGACATCTTTGAGAGTTCGCACTTCAATGTTAGCGTTCAAGATGGTGGCTGGTTCCAGCTTAAGATCTACAGGACACGTATGCCAGATAAAGGTGTCTACACATGCAAGGCAATCAACTGCCAGGGTGATGCCCTGGCTGGTGCAGTCCTTCTTGTTGAGCCTGTGCCGGAGAAAGAGGAGGCCAAAATGTCCTCAAACAGTCTTAATAACAGCCAGTGGTCACCAAAGCACAAAGTGGGGAGGCTCGGTTTCTCAAGAGTCACTGAGGATCCACCTGTCAATAAGTCTCAAGTCAAAAAGTTTGCAGTGGCAGAGGGGAAACACGCCAAGTTCCGCTGCTTTGTCACAGGGAAGCCAAAACCAGAGATAATCTGGAAGAAAGACGGAGTTCCCCTTGAGCCTGGGAGGCGTCATCTGATATTTGAGGACAGGGAGGGTTACTACACACTGAAGGTTCTTTACTGCAAAGTGCAGGATACTGGGTTGTATGTATGTGCTGCATCGAATTCTCTTGGAAACACCCTCAGTGCTGTTCATTTGTCTGTTAAGGGTGAGTGCAAAAAAATTTTTTTTAAAAAAGCATATTTTCCTGTAATTAGACTTGGCTACACACACCTTTCTTGACAATACAACATTTTAATAACAAACCATATAATAATTAATGTTCAAATTATGAATCTACTAAAGTGAATTTAGTTTAGTTAGTAATTTCAGTTTAGTCGTAGGGTCAACATGCCAGTCCTTAATTTACCGATCAGTTTTAGTATGTAGTAGTATTACAGCAACTGAGGAACACTTAAAAAGTATTCATTATGGACATGTTGGGCTGTAATCTGTGTTTTAGACTGCTGACTGGGTAATTATGCTGTATCAATTTGCCTTAGCGATATGGTCCTAATATTTAAATACAACTTAACTCATGCAAAACACTTTTTCTTATTCGCATATCATTCAAAAGACATATTTAATTTAAGCCACAGCTGACTACTGTAGTTGTCATTCAAATTATAGGGTAATCTGACACCGACATGGGAGAGCAATTCTTTGACTAGTCGAACATTTTGCTAAATAACAACTTTCCCCTTTTTCCAGGCCCAGCGGTGCAGTTCAGGCGTCCATTAAAAGACATAGAGGTGAAGGAGAGGGATGTTGCCGTGCTAGAGTGTGAAGTTCCTGATGAGTCACTCCCCGCTACCTGGTACCTGGAGGACCAGAGGCTGATGCCAAGCAGTAAATATGGGATCGAACAAAAAGGAACAAAACGACGACTGACCATTCATGATGTTGGTATGGACGACGACGGTGTGTATCTCTGCGAGATGCCAGATGGAGCCAAGAGCATTGCAGAGCTCTCAGTTAAAGGTACAGTAGCTGTGGTCAGTACAGATAGGCAGTAACGTGATAGGATCACACATTCAATTAAGTGCACTTTAGTCTGCACTCGTTAAAAGTTGTGGTAAAGTTAAAACAATGTTTTGCAACAGGCAATGGCTATATTAGCTCTCCTGTGGCCTATTCTATAATTCATTATCATGACTACAGAGGTCTATATGCAAATTCACAAGGGAGAAGAAATTAATTATCAAGCTTACTAAATAAAAGTAATTTCTCTACCTACAGGTACTATTGTTCGTAAACTTCCCCGAAAGCTGGAGGTATTGGAGGGTGAGAATGCAGCCTTCTGTGTGGAAGTGGAGCACGACGACATGGAGGTGCACTGGTTCAAAGATGGCCTGAAGCTGCATGAGACGCACCGGACGATCCTGAAGTCTTTTGGCAAAAATCATATTCTGGTCTTTGTCAATGTGGCTTATCAAGACTCAGGCGTAGTCACATTTGTCATAGGAACATCCAAGACGTCATCACGTCTCAAAGTCAAAGGTAGATTTAGGAGACACCGATTATTAAACATGTTTTTTGGACTGGTTAGCAAAAAAATCTGAGCATAGGATTCTTTTCTGAGGTATAAATTTTATAAAAGGTAATAGTTATGACCATGATATTAAGTTCAGCTAAGTTCATGGGGGTCTTAGATCCAGTAGTTTTACTATTGTGATAGATAAAGACATTGGCTGCTTTGGGCTTATATTGTTTAATTTGTCTGATAAGAAATGAAATCTCAGATTCTGTTTCAGGTTTCCAAGTCTCTAATAATCAGACACTACCTGCCATAACAATTCACTTTCACACTGTTCATACTTTTCCCTTTTGTCCTTTAGCCACAAGACACTGTCCCCCTACCTGCCCCGTGGAGGTCAAAATGGACGTAGATCGGCCCAACAGTGCCCTCCTTACCTGGGTTCCTGCTCCCAACAGCCAGACATCCACACGCTCTGTCTTTGTGCTGGAGAGACAGGAAGTAGGGTCTCAGGAGTGGCAGAGGTGTTTCACCTCAGAGACCTCCACCTCAGCTGAGGTTGCTGGTGACAGCGTGCCGTGTGAAGGCAACTACCGCTTCCGTGTCTGTTGCATCAACAAGTATGGGCGAAGTGGTCACGTGGAGTTTCACAAAGTCGTCCATCTGGGTTAGCAAGGCACTGCAAAAGAAAATTATACATACATTATTTTATTGTGACATATATGATGTGATGTCTTGTGTTTGTTTTCCTTAGTGCCAGGGCCCAAGATTCACAGCCACCTACAAAGCTGTGAGGTTGTAGAAGGAGAGGATGCTCGCTTTGCCATTGAACTATCCGCCACAATGGTTGGAACTTGGTTTCTGAATAGCGCGCAACTGCAGCACGGCGGACGATTTTTAATACAACATACTCGGACACACCACTCACTAGTTATCCGTGAAACTTGCCTGACAGAGGACACAGGGGAGGTCACGTTCATAGCTAACGGAGTCCGGGATTCAGCTGTGCTCAAGGTTAAACGTAAGTGTAAAAACTAATTGCAATTCTTTCTGTTAAAGTTTGCGTGCGATCAATGCATTGTTTCACAGTTTGCCTTATTTCATGTGTTTTTTTCTTTGCAGCTGCTGTGATAAAATTTCTTCCTTTGCCAGAGTTGGACAAAAATAAAAGGGTTCACACTGGTGACACCATTGTGCTCTACTGTGAGGTTTCCCACCCTTTGGCAAAAGTATCCTGGTTTAAAGATGGCAAAGAGCTCAATGTGACAGATGGCCTCAGCATCCAGTCAGATGGAAACATGAGGAGGATTGTGATACCATCAGCTGATGCATCTCGCTCTGGAGTTTATACATGCAAAACTTCAGAGGATGATGTAGAATTCAATGTAGACGTGGCAGGTAGAACATTTCTTAAATGTTCAGTTCTTTGGATATACTTATTTTAATTCATATAAGCAAAATTAGAAAAAGTATTACCAACCGGTAAAACTCACTTGAAATCTGAAAACGAATTTGACTTATCTACAGAAGTGCTAAACTTAATGGGCCAATTCCATCTTCACAATTCTGATTTTTTAAATATAATTCAGCTCAAAAATGAGGTCATATGAACTCTGGGATCATGTGACGTCTCTCTTTTACTATTCGCTAGACAATAAATATATTAACTGAGAAAATAATTGATTAAGCAAAATAAAACAATATTATAACCTCAAAAACAATTAATTCATCAAACCTTCTTAAGTAGTTTGAAAGAAATGAGAACACCTTGTAGAATGACTGTGTTCAATGAGTGGTTTCATGATTTAGTTCAAATCGCTGCAAGAATATTTCAGATTTTTGGAAGCAATTTCATGCTTTAATACCTTGTTTTCAAACTGTTGACATGGACCTCTCTGTTTTTTCAGGTCCACGTGTGGAGTTCAGCCCAGTCCCACAAGATGAGCTCCATAAGACCAGCATGGAGCTCGACCCTGTGGTGCTACTTTGCCACGTTTCCAGAGATGATGCTGAAGTTGTGTGGTAAGACAATAAGGGATGGATCGCTGTCAGAAAGATATTACAAAAAAGTTATTATCGTGTCTCCTACCCAATGCTCCATCTTTTACAGTGAGTATGTATCCGATTTGTGTGTCTCAGGTATAAGGATGGCTGTGAGATCAAGCCTAGTGACAACATCACTCTGCAGGCAGAGGGAACCATGAGGAGGTTAATCATCCGCTCTGCAGAAGTCTCAGATGCTGGCAGCTATACCTGCCAGGCAGGAAACAACAGCATGGAATTTGTTGTCAACATTAAAGGTAACAGGACCTGTCTGATTTATCTTGTATAAGTAATGTGTAAAGACAAAAAGAACTGCAAGTTAACCAAGTGCATTTATGTTATCATCTATAACAATTTGGGGAAAAAAACCGAAGTGCCATTCACACTAGAAACATAAGTTGACCTCACTCTACTTCCACTATCTGCATACAGAGCCTCCTGTGATAATTGTGGATCCTAAGAATGATGTTGTGATGGAAAGCTGTGTCTCAGAAGAAATACACTTGCACTGTGAATTGTCACGTTCCAACGGGAGGGTGCAGTGGTTCAAGGATGGCCAGAAAGTTGAGCAGAGCAACAACATTCAGCTGATAGCCGAGGGCCCTTACAGGAGGCTGACCATCCTCCATGGATTAGCTGAGGATAGCGGAGAGTACGTCTGTGAAACGGATGGAGACTCCGTCTTCTTTCAGCTTACTGTCACAGGTTTGTACTCGCTTCTGATACAGAAGCATGTGGACTCCCTTAAGTATTTAAAATGCTATACAGGTGTTTCCAATGCTAACTTTGTGAAAAACAAAATGTGTACATTTTCTCTTGCCACCCAAGAGCTTCCAGTCCGAATCATTTCCCCCAGTGAATCAGAGCTGGAACTGACCCACTGGGCCCCCGAGAGGCTGGAGCTTTGCTGTGAGATCTCCCAGTCAGACGCACCTGTCTACTGGTACAGGGATGGCCTGGAGGTAAAGGAAGGCCCGGACTTGATTCTGGAAGTGGATGGGGCCAAACGCAGGCTGGTTGTACCCATTACTTCTGTGGAAGACACTGGGGAGTATGTCTGCGACACTCAGGATGAGTCTGTGGCCTTCTCGGTGACAATTACAAGTAAGAATAAAAATATGTGTAACTATTTAGCAGCTAGATGTGAAATAAATTGTTAGAATTTGGTTTGGGCCTTTTATTGTTTTTCTTTTTAAGACTTCTATTTATCCTTTTCATTCAGAGCCACCAGTGAAGCTTACTCGTCCCCAAAACACACCGGACAAACTGGAGATTTTTGCTGGAAAACCAGTTGTGCTGGAGATTCTGGTGTCCCGGCCAGGTGCAGAGGTTAAATGGCAGCTAGATGGCAAAGAAATTCCGGAGAACAATAACATAACCATCACAGAGGATGGACTTATCCGTCGCCTGACCATTAATGCTGCTACCCCAGTAAATTCTGGGAAGTACACCTGTGACGCTGTTGATGACAAAATTGATTTCCAGGTCAAAGTTTCAGGTAAGAAGCAAAACTTGACTTATTATTTTTTGGCCCATGAAGCGATTTCAAAGATCAGCAATAAGCCATTCTGAGTTTCAGTGTATTTCTATTTCCTCAGAACCGCCAGTGAAGATCTTAAGAAGGTCAGAGATCAAGACACATCTCAAGTCCCTAAATGGTGATGATATAGTGCTGGAGTGTGAGCTTTCCAGAGCCAATGCTCTTGCAAAATGGTATAAGGATGGCTTACGTGTTGAGGGCAATGAAAGGTTCTGTGAAGAAGAAGAAGGCACTTTCCGCTCATTGGTCATCCTCAATGCAGAAATTGGAGACTCAGGAGAATACTTCCTGGATGCTGGGGATGACAATATCAGCTTCCATGTGAGGGTAGAAGGTAAAATTTTGTGGATTTTATTATTTCAATTAATTTTTTTTAACTTAATTGTTTGAATAAATAAGCTATATTCCACATCCTCTGGCCTCAGAGCCTCCAGTTACCATTGTAGGGCATTCAGCTGATCATGATTACCAGAACATGGTGGAAGGTGATGACCTAATCTTGGCCTGCGAGGTGTCCCGTGTCAATGCCCCTGTCCAGTGGTACTGTAATGACAGGCTGCTCACTGAAGATTCGCGTACCCACATTGAAACCTACGGCACTTTGAGAAAAATTATTATCTCAAATGTCCAGCCCTCAGATTCTGGGAACTATGTGTGCGACGCTATTGATGACAAGATGATCAGTGTTGTCCGGATTCAAGGTAGGTGTACAGAATTTTCAAAGAAAAGTAAAAAGTCTGATCACAACGCTGGCTATTATTTACTTTTCTTTTCCTTTCTGCCAAAGAGCCTCCGGTTGTATTTGTTAACAAGGAAGACGACATCGTTGTGACGGGTTATGAAGCAGAGACTGTGACCCTGGTGAGCTATGTGTCCAAAGAAAGTGCCCCAGTGCGTTGGCTGAAAGATTGGACACCTGTTGAAGGAGAACGTTTCCGAGCACTTACGGAAGGCCATAAGCACACCCTGACCATTGAGCCTTTGAAGCGGTCTGATGCTGGCGAGTACACCTGTGATGTCAACACAGACCAAATGCACTTTAGCCTGCTAGTAAAAGGTAAATTTTCAGATTAATCTTGTCATCCAGTGACACAGCACAAGACTGCAGTGTGGATTAAAAAGCCATATGATTTTTTTATTGTTTTTTTTAAATTGCAGAAATGAGAATTAAGTTTGTGAAGCCACTTCGGGACACAGTGGCCCATGCCGATGGCATGGTGACCCTTCGCTGTGAGGTGTGCAAGCCTAAAGCTGATGTCCAGTGGATGAAAAATGGCATGGAGGTGGTACCAAGTAGGAGGTTCTCCATTCGGACAGATGGGGTGGAGCGAAGCTTAACCATCCACCGTTTAACTAGAGAGGATGCAGGGCAATACACCTGTGAGTCAAGAGACGACCAGACTGTAGCAACTCTAAGAGTAGAGAGTAAGTATATCTTGTTCATGTACGTTTGGTTTCCTGTGTTTTCTTATTTCAGATAGGAGGTTAATACATTTTCTTCTGTCCCTTCAGTGCCTCGAGTAGTGGAGTTCCTCACTGAGCTCCACAACACTACTGTGCTCGAAGGAGAAGATGCCACTTTCAAGTGCGTGGTTTCACCTGAGGATGTCAACTTGGTCTGGCTCATGGACAACGAGCCTATTGTCCTAAGTGACCGTTTCAAGGCAACACAGAATGGTCTGTGCCACACCTTGGTGATTAGGAAGTGCCAGATGTTGGACTGTTCCAAAATTACAGCAGAGGCTGAGGGAAAAATAAGCAAAGCCAGCCTCAAAGTTCAGGGTAAGAGCACTTAATTAAAAAAGCTTAGTGTACTGTCAAATACATTACTGGCAGTTATTTGTGAACCTACAGTAACCTCTGTCTATCATTTAATGTTCAGAGGCTCAAGTTATGTTTACTAAGAAAATGGAGGCTGTCATGGCAGAGGAGTTTGGTACTGCCACCCTGGAAACTGAGATCAGTCTTGAGACTGGTGAGGTTCAGTGGATGAGGCAGGGTGTAGTCATCCAGCCTGGTCCCCGATACACACTGGCCCAGGATGGCTGTAAACGCAGCCTGACCATCCATGATCTGACTCTGTCGGACCGGGGAACCTACCGCTGTGAGACTCTGCATGACCGAACACAGGTCAAACTCAACGTAGAACGTAAGTGTTTCAAGGTGGTGTGCACATGTTATTTGACCAAATATTGCAAGTCACAATTAAACTGTCCACTCTTCACAAAAGGACCTCTATTGCATTTTGGTTAAGCAGCCAAATGTCTTCGATTCTACCATTTCAGAAACAAGAATTATTCAAGAAACAGTGCACTGTATCACTTTATGACCAGCATTTCATCCGACACAGATGAGGTCTAGGCAGCTGACCAGCAGTACATATTTTTCACAGTATGTCACATCTCAAAAAGATACTAAGAATAGCCGACCTAGACCTGTAAGTGTGATGGTGTTTTTGAAACACACCCGTGCCGTTATACACAAGTGTGTTGAATGTTATTTTGACAATAGACCGCGGAGCTACTGTAGGTGTTGTTTTTGTAGTGCTCAACTGTGCTTGGTCTATATTTGAACCACCTTCTGTTGTCCTCGAAGGTGCTACGATGCTGAATTTTCAAATTCTACCGACATTTGTTTTTATATTTTACCCAAGAATAATTCTTCAACCCTTTTATATTTTATATATTTATACCCTATAGCATCCCTAAAAAGTTACACATTATTGTGTCCATTTATAGATCACTCTTGTCAATACTTTACCTCCTCTCTTTGAAACTAGCCCGTAAAATCTCCGTACGCAAAGGGCTAACTGACCAAGAAACCTTCGAAAGAGAAACCGCCTCCTTTGAAGTAGAGGTCTCCCACAATGATGTGGAGGGAATTTGGCAGAAAGACGGCATCCGGGTGAAACCCAACAACCAATGGCGTGTGAGCACCAATGGGCAGGTCCATAGCCTCACCATGTCCAACCTGACCCTGGAGGACACGGGTACCATTGTGTTCTCAGCTGAAGGGGTGCGCACCACTGCCAGGCTCACAGTCAAAGGTAACTATTGGTTTGTAAAACTAAGTGAACCACACTGAACCAAGGAGGTGATAGACTGAGAAATAAACTCAGGGTAATGCAAGGAGCACGTAGAAATATTTTGAAAAATAAAATTTTAATTCCGTATTTCTTTATATAGTCTATAGTTTTTATTTTAAATTGTGGAAAAATATGTAGACTATAAATGCTAGACTGGATTTAAGACAGGCAAAAATAACCTTGTCTGTGAAGATGTCCAGGTCATAGTTATCCCAGAGCTGCTGTTCAGTTGGCAACTGGACTGGCTAGTAGTTCTTGGAGATTTTTCCCTTCTCATTTATTAGTAAAGTCTTTTGAGTAATAGGTGAAAATGAGTCTAAGAACCACAGGCAGGCCTAGCTACCACTTTGGGAAAACTGACCATAATTGATTAAGTTGTTGAATTGATGCTTAACTGACAGAGACACCAGTTACTATCCTGAGAACGCTGGCTGATGTCCGTGTGGAGGAAGAACTTCCAGCCACTCTAGAGTGTGAATTCTCCAGGCAAAACGTAGAAGTCAAGTGGTTCAAGGTAAAATAAAGAAACAAATGCTCTCATTACACTCACTTTGAATTAACTAAGTCCAGGAAAATGCAAGATTTAACCGTGGCAGGTTGTAGACAAGTGAGGTTTACCACTGTCTGTCTGTTTCTGTGAATCAGAACGGGGTGGAACTGAAGCCGGGCAAGAACTGTCGGATCTATTCCATGGGTCGGAAGCGGTTCTGTCAGATCCTGCAGTGCTCCTGCACTGATTCTGGCACTTACATGTGTGACACAGGAGAAATCAACACTTCATGTTTACTGGAGGTTTATGGTAACTGCCTGATCAGAACCAAAACAAAGCCTTCATTGTCTTCTTAAGTCCCCACAAGTAGACTAAGTTGTCTAAAAAGTCTAAATTTTTGATGGCATTTTATTCAAAATTTCCTGTGAAGTGGCTCGATTAGAGATACAACAGTTCCATCTAGTGGGTTTAAGAAGCTTAATGCTTCAACAACATCATGAAAAGCAAATGCACAGTTGCTTCTGTATTTGGCATCTAATATCCCAAATGTACATTTCTTTACTAACCTCACAGAGCACGAGTTGGAGATAGTGCAAGATCTGGAGGATCTGTATATCGTAGAGGACCAGAATGCTGTCTTCATGTGTGAGGTTTCTCTGGAGGATGTGGCTGGAGAATGGTACAAAGATGGCCACAAAATCCGGCCCACCAACACAATCAAAATCCGCACTGAAGGTGGGGGGGAAGAAAAGGCTATGAGATTTAGGAATTTAGAACGTCAGCATCAAATATCAAAGGATATTTTTAAATATGCACATAAAAGTAGGAAATGTATGATTTATTTTTCTCCTTTAGGATGTCAATGAATACTTTTTCCAAAAGTTACAACTGCTACTAAGTAGAACACACTCTGGTGGCCAAAAAGGAAAATGCAAAGGCAGAGAGCAAAGGAAAAAAAAAGAAGTACAAATGTGGAAAATAAAGGAAAAGCATAGATAATGTGGCTTAGTGATGCTGGAGGGATTTATACTCACTATCTATCTATCTATCTATATATATATCTATATATATTTTGTCATTCGTGTATTGATTATGGCAATGGAGAGTGCTTTCATACAAATCACTCCAAAAGCTTTCTTTAGATGATATATGGTGAGTGTGAAAGATTATGCATATTAGTCATAATTTTGAATGAAAATGGGATTTTCTTTTTCCAGGGACCAAACACTTCCTGCTGATGTGCAACGCGAAAGCTGAAGATGCTGGGGAAATACGCTTTGTAGCCAGAGACGTCGAGTCTATAGCTTATCTCGAAGTAGAAGGTAAGCCCGTTTTTAGATCTATATGTGCAATATCATACTGGTGTCTCTTCGTAAAAATCTAAAAATGTATTTTTTGCTCACTCTAGAACTTCCTGCTACAATTGTTAAACCTCTGCGAGACCGAACAGCCCTGGAGAAACACCGCGTGATCCTCGAATGCACCGTTTCCTCACCTCGCTGCAGCGCCACCTGGTACAAGGGCAAGGAGGAGCTGGTTTCTTCAGATAGGTTGGAGGTCTTGGCCGATGGCTGTACTCATAAACTGGTGATCCAGAACGTGGCTGTGGAGGATGAGGGCACATACAGCATTCAAGTTGGGGAGCACACATCGAAAGCGAAACTGATGGTGGAAGGTAAGTTGGGTGAACAACTTAAATGGAACTGAGTAGTTTTACATGACCTCTCCTTCCCTAACACATAAAACCCTCAAGTGTGGCTGAGTTTGATGAATTTTATAGGTTAAAAAAATCAAAATGCATCTTTTCTCCATACCTTATTAACACTTCTGTGCTTTAAGCTAATACAGCCCAGGCCCTTGTGATGGTCAGAGAGCTAGAGGATGTGCAAGTGAGGGAGCCGGAGCCGGCACCTTTTCAGTGTGAGGTGTCTGTCGCCATAAACAAGCCTCCTATTTGGACTTTGAATGGGGAGACCCTTCAGCCAGGCCCCTCCGTCCAAATGGAAACCCGCGGGACAGTCCACAAACTCACCCTGAAAAACACCAGCATGGACATGTGTGGAACGGTCAAGTTTACTATGGGCAAGGCCAGGAGCAGTGCCAAGCTCAGTGTTACGGCAGAGTAGGACAAGACAGACGACGAGTGACTCTGAGAGAAAGAAAGGAAGTGAATGAGACGGCTGCAAATGAGAGAATCACTCATGCCACTCTTCTGCAAATTAAACATGTGGCATGTTTCCAATTATTCCATTTTTGTACGGTGTAGATTATATTTATTTCCCTGTAAAAGATTTATAGTTGACCTGTCATTCTTGTATTCTTATAAAGAGCCCCACCCCATAATAAAGTCTAAAGCAAGAGTGGCTCATTTTATACAGTCTAATACTTTTTAGAGTGTTTTCCTGACTAAGATGGATTAAATGAAAATGCCCTGGCACAATAAAAAAAACAAAAACAAAAAACAAGGTGTTGATATTTTTAGCCAGAAATAAACTGTGGGGTAACGATTTTAATGAAAGTATTGCTGATCTTGGCGCTCACCTTCTCTGGTCGGGGTTTGTTGCATCATAATACAGCAAACAAAAATCTTATGTAAAAGAAAAACTATGAATGCTTAAGTGTTAAAAGTTATTTGTTCTCCGAAACAAAGCTTTCACTTCCTCCAGTTATTCCAGCTAACACGTTTGTAAAAAGTGCTGCACCTTCTTCTTTTGCAGATGAAAATGCAGAATTTTCTCATCAAATTTGACACTTTTAAAAAAACAAAAAAGGCGCAAAACTAAAACATTAGCATATTTAATACATGTATGCAACTATATGTGCTCCTCGTGCCAGCCGAAGAGCCGTAACCTGACGTACAGACAAGCTAACTGACCGAGCTCGCTAACTACCTCCGACTGGCTAACTTGTGAGTGAAATTTAGCCGCTTTGGGGGAAAATGGATTTCCTTCGGGAGTTAACAAAAACCAAACCCGAGATAAAATCACAATATTTAAATTTAACTTACACATGGCTACAGGAGCGCAAATAAATGCTAACGCGGACGTGTATCTAGGTGTCTTTTTGCTAACATGTTAGCCAACTGCTGACTCACGCTTCACAGTCGGTCATGGTGCCCGGAAGTGGTCAGAATTCAGCTAATGTCGTTGCAAAGCATATAACAATTTATATGTATATATATTTTCATAGTAAAATCTTATATCCAAGTAAATTATTTGATCTGAAAATGTCCGTTTACTAAAGCCTGGGTCTCTTCTTCAATTACCCAGAATCTACTTTAGCAATCACATAAAAACACTAAAGCAAAAGCAACAAATGTTAAAATGCTGTAATTAATTGCCGTTCATTTAATGTATTGTATTGCCTCTTTATTTTCTTAGTTTTACACTTCATGTGACAAAACCATTTCCCACAACTCCCCATTTTGTTAATTTTGTTTTTGCAAGGAATTATTTCTCAGCAAATTAACATGTGGACCATCTTTCATTAAGCATTTATGGAAAGAAAAAATGCATTATTACATACAGTCCATTTGTAACTCGGTATGATAATACAACAAAAGGTCAAAGATTAGGTTACATCTACTAAATCATGAGTACAGTAACATGAATATTCCATATATTAATGAAATTTGTTTGCTTTATTACTGTGCAAAACAAAATATACATACCTACTGAATGTGTAAGAAGTACAGTATCCATGAATGGGCCCCATGGTGACAAAATGTGGACAAAAGACATTTAAATGTCATCAATTGGCACAAAGCTCCCATAGATAATCCTCTTTTCCAAATTCACTTTAATCTAATTGACACTGTATGATGGCTTAGATCACTCTTTTCAAAATATAATTACCCTGTTGTATGCCCAAAAGCATAGGATACTAACCTTTCACTTATTTGCTGGGGATTCTGATCCATATATTACATATTAATATATGAGGTAACAAACCAGGTCTTGCGTGAAAACAGAAAGACCAATATTTCCCCATTGGGAAACAAACTACAAATATTATACCAGAAATCTACTCCTGGGCAACAAATGAATAAAAAATAAAACAATGATTATTTAGAAAAACAGGCTATTTTGATTGAAAAGAATAGAAAAATAATGCAATAGCTCTTAATATGGTGGATTTAATTATCATCTCTCCTCCTTTCAGGGTAAGACACATCCTATCAAGCTTCTCAAATCCCGTTTTATTCATCAGTGTCAACACATGATATTGTCGACCACGTAGAGCTAAAAGAAAGCAGTACAGTCTGAATACACAACGCCACACGTTATGATTGATACTTTAAAAAGGACAATTCAACCCTCAAATCATCTCGCATCATGTTACCATAAACCTTTACTTTTCATACCTGTAAAGTACAAGTTGTACGACACATTTCTGAATACTTGTATTCAGAAATAAACTTAATAACAAAACAATTGCTAACTAGATTTGACTTTTTGAAAAATGAGTAACTACACAAAAGAAAACAAAGGACTTGTATTCACCAATCATGTTTTAGAGCAAGTAAACTCCACTGTAGCTGCACTGGAATTATCTTAACATTATGTCACGTCTACTCAACAGAATAAGACTCAGCTAAAAAGGACCCAGAGGTGCAAAACAAATCACAAATTGTTGTTCATTAATAGTGTTGAAGTGGGTTTTTTGGGGGGTGGGTGGTCTTGTTTAAAATTTTGACATAATTCAGCCACTTGTATGTTTTCATACATGTGCAAGTGCCTTACGTCTTCATGCCAGCTCCCCCCTTGACACTTATTTTATTACAAAGTCTTGAAATAGTTTCCAGTCTGTTTGTACCGCTTAGGTTAAAAAAACAAAAAAGAAAAAACATACTTTGAAGCTTATGAGAACCAAACTGACAAACCAAACTAACTTTTTTTTTTGCAACTTTCTCCAGCCATTCTGATACCGTCTGTAAATGCTGTGACAGATTCAAGTTTTGTGTGTGGCTTTAAAACATATAACAAGACCAATCATACACAAGTGGAGCCACTGTTCTGATGCAGCATTACCAACCGATCTCCAGGTGGTTTTAAGTTAATCCTGGCTCTGTCTTTTCCGGCGTCAACTTGCTACGTCACCTGTTGGAGCAGTCGAAGAAATATTGTATTATGGGTATCCAGGGACCTTTAAGCCACGCTCGGAAAGGCACATCTGATAAGCATAGCAGCTGTCTGCCATGTGCAGATGATCTGATATTAGTGTCAGGTCTGCTTGGGAAAACTACTGCAGTAATCGTCTGTGTAAGTGGTGACACATGCTAACAGAACTTGTGTAATGGGGCTCTTGTTTTTGTACGTACTACAAAAAGTCCAATATTACTCCAAGTTTCTTCCCCCCATTCATTTCTCCTATGGATAGCTGCTAGTGGGTATTTCAGATTGTATTTGATATCAGAATACCATCAATCCCAAATCATGATGCCCATTTATTATGCCGTTTTTTTAAAAACTGGGATTAGTAAAAAAATTGGCCTAAAATCAATTTCTAACAGCAATGAAAGGAAGGACTGTACTATAGACTATACTTGGAAAGTGCTGTCCCAACATTTTTTTTTATTAGTGAATTTAACAACTCCTGATTCTATTTAACATTACAACCCAAGATGGGTTATAATACACTTTTTTATTCCCAAATTCATCAATAACACTGACATAATTATTCTAAAATACCTGATCATATTGTTCTAGAACTTTCTAAAAATGACACCAGAGGATCACATGCTTTGAGTGCAGACAAATAGTGTGATTGGTATCTGACAAAATTAAGGTGTGCGACATTTGATAATGCTGTTCCAAAACCTTTAAAAAGATATCTACAGTACGTATACATCATCTCCTCTTTCAATGACAAGACTTAGCAGGTTTATTTGCCCATAAACCTTTCCAAACCTTTCCTTTCCACTTGCTTACAGCTTAGAAAGTCCTGCATCAGTTTGCAGGATCAGACTGCTGACTCCATGACAGAATTCCATGTTCAGTACCCAGTCTGTGTCCAGAGGATTCCTGGCTACGGACCACCGCGTTTAATTCTACCGCAAGTTCAATGACACTGCAGAGAAGTCCTTAAACATTCATTCATCCTTTCATCCATTCGTTCACTTCCATCAGTTGGTTCCGGGGAGGGCAATTTTCAGGCAGGTTTCTGTTTAACCAGAAGGTGGCAGTGATGTAGCCATTAAAGTCACTGAAGACTCCCAAACATGATGCTGGTTTGATACCGGGAAGGTAGAGGCTCTGTCGGCTGTGACGCAGCCTGTGTGGTGGTGGGGCAGTGATAGCTGGAGCTGGTGCCGGAGCCTTGCTGGTGTGTTTTTTCTGTTTCGTATGCTGTTTTGTTCAGAGCTGAGATGAAAAGTCAAACACTGTTAGCTTGTGGTCCCTTGCTTCAGGACTGTGTAGACGCTGTCCACTTTGCTCAGTCTCTCGAAGAACGGGATGAGGTCCAGCAGCTCAGTGTCTGACATGTCATCGAACCATGAGGCTACAGGTACCTAGATGACAACACACATTTGTATGCATTAGCACCAGTAAGTACAAGTCTGTACTTCAGCTTAGCTGAGTTTGAAATGATCTGAAATGGGATCTTCAATTAGCATTTGTTTTGTTTGTTGTATAACCCCAATTTCAAAAAGGTTGGGAAGATGTGAAAACGTAAATAAAAACACAATGCAATGATTTGCAAATCACATCAACCCGTATTTTATTCACAATAGAACATAAACAGTATGTCGATTGTTTATGTTATAACAGACCTTTGAACATTTCATGGAAAATATCAGCTCAGTTTGAATTTGATGGCAGCAACACATCTCAAAAGAGTTGGAAGAGGGGCAACAAAAGGCTGGAAAAGTAACTGCCACAAATCAAAAACAACAACAAAGGCCCAGGACTGTCGAGCAGCTAAAATCCTGAATCAGACAAAAATGGGATAACATTCCTCTCCACAACTCCAGCAACCGCTCTCCTCATTCCCAGACATTTACAGACCATTGTTACAAGAAGAGGGGATGCGACACAATGGTCAAAACCACCCTGTTCCAATTTTGTGATCTGTTGATGCCATCAAATTCAAAATAAGTCAATATTTTCCATGAAATGGTCAAACGTCTCAGTTTCAACAACTGACATCTTGTTTATGTTCTACTGTGAATAAAATATGGGTTGATGAAATTTGCAAAACATGACATTTTTTGAAATTGGGGTTGTAAATAAAACCTTGATTATGAGAAAAGCAAAGCTTTTTGTTTTTAGTTAATGCTGTAAAACAGCAACAAGCGAAAGCATGAAAATGCAGTGGGGAAAAAAACACATACAGAGTAAAGACAGAAAGTTCATGTAATTTCAGTTGTTAATAATAGAATTTTTTCAGTTGCTGTGAATAATTCTCCAACATGCAGTCCCACCTAAAGACGTCACTGTCACCACCGTGACTCAGGTACCACGTGCTGTCCAAGTATACTCACTGCATTGTCAGGGTGGAAGATGTAGGAGGCCGGGGAGTTGTCCAGGATAATGACCTTGTTAAGGTCACGACCGAGGCGACTCAGGTCCTTGACGTAATTCCCTCTGTGGAAGACGCAAGACTCCCGGAAGAGACGGCAGCGGAATGCGCCCCACTTGTCCAAGAGGTCAGAAACGGGGTCTGCATACTAAAGCAAAGGCAAACAATGAATGGAATACGTGTAGTTTAGTTTAACTTAGATTGGTGTTATGGTAAATTTATGCAACATTCCACCCAAAGTTTACAAGTAAAGCATAACTCTCTGTAAATGAAATCAAAATGTGTTTTGACTTTTTGTTGGGTTTATTTTTATTCTTTTTTTTTTCAATATTCACTTTACATTAGATCACTTTATAATACATAAGTGCTCATAGAAGAGTACACTGTACATGCAAGATTATTCCATAATACTCATGCATTACATAATGTTGTATTACAACATAACTAATATTACTAGACTTAATTTACATAGATTGATACTATAACTATCACTTGTTTTATAATGAAAGACACTTAAAAATTTTTTTAGACTTTATCTAAAGGATTTCACTTTTGTTCTACTGCTGGATTACTATTTAATAACCCTTTATTTTGTAATCCAATCTCCCAATAGTTCTACTCTGATTGACACAGCCTCAAGATGTATAACAGTGTTCCAATACTGTATATTCTACATATTCAAGTATTTTATGCTGTATCCAGCTTTATCAGTGGCTGGTCTGCTGACCTAATGTTTTCTCTGGGACTTCTCTGGGACCCACCTCTGTGGAAGTTGTAACTTGAAAAGAGCATTAATGTGTTTGGGTGGTTGGTTGGCATGCAGAGACTTCTTACCTTAGCTAAACTGGCGGTGAACAGAACACACTCGAACAGTTCACCCATCCTCTTCAGGAACTCGTCGACGTGGGGCCGCTTTAGGACATACACCTGGAACAACACAGCGATCCTTATGCCAGGTTTCTAATGGTATACTGTACATTTCAAATACAACATGTTTAAACATGTTACAAACCTTAACTGCTTAATGATCTATGACATTTAATTTTACTGCTTAATAAGGATAAATGATGACTGAACAATTTGAATATTTACTGTACTAAAAATAAATAAATAAATAAAACAGACAATTTTACAATTTCCACACACTGCAATGCAGCCATACGTGACATGTGCTACTTGCTGCTGCGTTGGCGGCCGAAGGCAGCGTTCCTGAACCAAGTCATCCGGAATAGGCTGTGCTTGTCTGAACAAACCTATCCTGGATTACTTGAATCAGGCCCAGAGCCACAGTATTCTATCCATCTCTAAGCAGCCCGGTCTTCAAATCCCTTAAACACCAGCAGCACCTACTAAACTCAGCAATTTAAACTCAAGAGCTCTGCTGTCACACAACCACAAAGACTGAGACACTGTCACATTAGCAGACACCAGATCAGAACAAGTTGCAAAATGAAAAGATGTGCTGAGTTTACCGAGTGTGATGCTGACATTACCTGGTGTACTGTTCCATCTATTTCCACAGGAATGATGAAATCTGCATTGTTCACAGGCTGTCAGGAGAACGACACATGTTTTTCTATAAAGTATGGATATTTGCAGATATACACACTAGAGAAAAATACAACACTGCAATTAACTGACTATTGAATTTAGTTTAGCGATTATTGCAGTACAGATGCAGGTGTGTTGTGTCACTACATGGAGGAGCTACTATGGTTATTTGGCTTTAAGAACCAGCTACGTTATGTTTGGCATTTGCCAGCATGACAGAAATGTCACGGTTAGAGCCAACAACAACAATTTGAAAGTGGAACATGCAGGCTTTACTGTGTTTCTTACTATTAAATATGACTAATAACATTATTCTCCACACGTCATACCTTAAAAGAGCTGTGAACTAACGTCTCATCCAGATCAATCACCACACAGATCTTTCCAGCATCTTTTGATTTCGCTGGAGGCAACAGTGGCTTCACCTGGACCTAAAAATACCACAATTTAAACAAGTCGGCACACGTCATGCAAAAATACACACACACACACATAAAACGAGTGAGAATGTGAGTCAGTCCATTTCCTGAACTCTCCAACACAGATTTCATCTTTCCATCGCTAAATCAAATCCAGTAAGACAAAGGTAAACACACCTTGGAGACTGTTCCATTCTCCTCGACCAGCAGAGGAGCATTGTTGTTGACTGGGGGTGGTTCAGGCTGGTCCCGACACAGGCAGCAGAAAAGGCTGGAGAAAAGGCCTCTGCTCCTGGGCTTCTTGGAGGAGAGAGAGGGAGAAGAACCTTTGGAGGAAAGGATCACCAAAAAGTTTACCAAAACTGAATGAACATGTTGGTGAGCCGCATTGAATACTAATATACAAATGACCTCTCAAAATGGCATTTGTCCAAAACAAAAATCTATCTACTACCTACTTTGTATTAATGTTTTAAAGTTTTCTCTTTACTTTTTCTTAAACCTTTCTCCAACTCTTCTATTATGCAAAATGAATTATTTGTCATTACTGCAAAATCCTCTTTGGAATGAAGCAAGTATTTGTTTAGACACAATCAAAGAACATTTATCTGAATTCATTTATATAACTGAATAACCATTCAGGACCATGCAAAATCAGACCATGTATTTTTCTGTTTTCCATCATTGAAATTTTAATATCTTTGGATTTTGGACTGTTTGTCAGACAAAAGATTTTAGGCTTTCAACATCACTTTTATAAAAAAAATAAATAAAAATACTAAAATGTAAATGTGAAAACCTTTCCAAAAATCAAACCATGTGCAGCTGTAAGCATTAGATTGCTGATAACAAAAAGTAACACCCACGCACAAAATAGCCTACCAACAAACATATATTAGGCCATAATAACCCATTGTACAGTGTATGAGTGACTATAAAACAGTAAAAAGGCCATCCAGCAAATTTCCTCATACTTTTGTCATGTGCACAAGTCCTCCTGGACATGCATGCTCCTCCCAGGAGCCTGGTGCCAAATGCAAATAGCTTCAAATGAGAAGTCACTGTAATGTATGTGTGTGTGTGTGTGTGTGTGTGTGTGTGTATATATATATATATGCAAGTTAGCCATTGATGACAACTGAAAATAATACATAAACATTGACAGCATTTACAGTGGCTTTACCCAAAGAAGCAGCTTGTAAAAAGACGGTTTTGAGCAGTGAATGTAATAATGAGATTTTTTGTTTATCAACACCAGCCCAAAAGCTCCTGTTAATCTCCACTAAACAGATGACTAACCAGAAAGAAGATGAATCAGGGTTTAGTCTTACACCTTATCTCTGTCAATCACTCTGGTATGACCTGAACAGCTCAGCAAGTATAATGCTCACTCCTTTAGTTCTTCTGTTGTTTTACCACTGCAGTTTACATACGCACATAGGTTAACTTCTCTTTGAACTCTTGTCTTTATTCTTTTAATTAATTAATTAGCAGGAACTTTTTACAGTTCATACTTTTTATTTAAGTTACTATATATGACAAATATGCCTGATGAATAAAAAAAAAAAAAAGATTATTGTAATCTAGACAATTTAGAGAAAATGTATTTTTTCTGATTATTTTGAGTCATTTTAAAAATATGAATGAAATTGTTCTGGTTGCCTCAAGGCCTTCTAAAATGGTAAAATAAAAATCTTTGTTTTTTTCAAGTGTCAATTTTATAAAATATAATACGTTCGAAAATTTGGAATCAGATGACCGAATATTTCACCAGCTCTTCTTAAAGCAGAGGCATATAGACCTTTGTTTATCTGGCTTTGGCTACACTCAATATATAATCTATACATATTTCTTCAGAGCTGCAAAGTGGTGATTCGAAAAAAAAATTATTTAAAACAAATTAGCTTGTATCTTTATGATGTCATTTTTAAAAGGTCAGCTGAATAATTGCTGTACTTTTAACACTCTAACAAGGGTTTTCATCGGCTAAATCTTAGTTTTATTTAATTTAAGTTATTTAGCCAAATAACTGATGCTCTTCAACTCCCCCCACTTAAGTTTATCACTTTCATTAGGATTATGTCTGCTCACACTAATGTTTGTAAGGTTAAAACTCTAATCAGCTCCTTTCCCCATCTCATAAATCCCTCATTAACACTCCTCCAGACTTTTCTGCCTCACATTAGACTTTGTTTCTGTCTCTTTATCCCTCCATACTCCCTCTCTCTGTCTGTCCAGACGTGACTGTGTTACCAACACACAAACCTCTGTTGTGCATCTCTCACACCTCTTTCATTCCCTCTCTACCATTGCATCCTACTCCATTTGTAGATTCAAACCCCGTCTGACCCTCCGCTGGCCTCTGCTGTGCTCAAGCCAAAACAGGAAGAGGAAACAGAAGGGTATCAGTGGAGGAAGCTACTTGCCATCATGCTGTGGTGTAGTGGAGGTAGGCTTGTAATACTATTCTCCACATAGTTCCTTCTTCTGGTCCTTTTTTGTGTAATATAACTTCACTCTGTCATTTTTACTGACATATGAAACACTGCAAAGCTCAAATACACAAAACCAATTCATGCAAGATAATGTAGCCTCAATGGCTTGCAGCTTGCCCCCTCACTGGTCACCACGGCAGAATGTGTTCCACAAGTGGATTTGGCATGTGTTTTTATGCCGGATGCCCTTCCTGCTGCAACCCTCCCATTCTATCTGAGCTTGGGACCGACACCAAGGTGGCCCTTGATGGCTGTGTGGGGCCACACCTGGTGGGGTGGGATTCGAACCCGCTGCCATTCTGCATGCTGTACCACTGACCCACCAGCCGCTCCGAAAAAAACACAACAAAACTGCGAACTACAGATCAACATGAAGAAGAAATTGAATGAAGCCGGACCTTAAGTGCCATCATTCACTCCTGTGTCCTTATTTGCTCCCTTGAGTCTTTATTCACCTTAACGTTCATGGCTTTTATCACACACCATTCACCAGAGTAATTTGCTAACTGTGTGCTGACTGCAAAACACAAAGCAAGCATTAATTAATAAAAGGGGCATTAGATATGGTAGATGACAAAGAAGGAGCTAGAGTGTCTAAAGAAAGTATCCCCCAACTGGTCCCTGAACTATTGTATGTATTTGGTTACATTTATCAATACACTGAAAGACACCACACCCATTGTCCGTCTGTATCAGCTGTGGAGCATCGGTTTGCTTCAAATTGCTGGATTCCTACCATTACAATTTTTAACTGAAACAGACGCTGTTTTATGAAAGGCAAAGTTGTTTAAACTGTTCCAGTTTAACAAATAAAACTAGTGTCATTTGACTCTGGATTAGTGCAAGTTGTTGTTTTTGAAAGCCTCCAACACATCTGGCTTAAAGCAAAGATCAAACACTCTTTTCAGTCAATGCAAAGTCTTTAAAACCTCTTTCAGATCGGGGCAAAACATATTTAAAGTTTCTACCCGTTCAATAAATACTGTTAAATTTCACACTTAAATAATAAAGGAAAAACCTAAAACCACATCAGAATATTGCACCAGGTGTGAGAATCACTATATATTTAATTACAGTAGAACCAGTGTGTTGCTAACCAACTAAGCAAATACAAACCTTAGCTAATCCTGAATTGGGACTGTTTGTTGTCATATCATTGACACAAGTAAAAACTTGAGGGACTCGTACCAATATGATTAAATGGGAATAACAGAAGATTAAATGCTGGTCTACCTAAACATCACCTGTGAGTGAGACATAAAATGCCTACCTCAACATGTTAACTCCTGTCTCATAGCTTGGCTGAAAAGGAATAATTCAAACTGCATTTTATCACTGTGTGACAGTGAGGAGTAGTCATCAGATATATGTCCAATCAGAAGGTTTTATCAGCTCAGGATGACTGTTAAAGTCCAACACTGTCAACGGTTTCCTGTAATTGAAGCTTCTGCCTTCCTTCAAGACAACTGAGCTTGAGTAACATACTTTAATACGATTTCATAGCAAATCAACAGAAACAAAACAAGAGAACAAGGCCTTTTTCTTGCATAACCTGATTCATTTCTATAAAAAGGTTTTTTACAGTCTTTCAATCAAGCAACCTTTAAAAACAGCTGACATAGATTCATGTGCTAATAAAACCCTCCAATAAAACACAGACTAATGAAGTTTTTGGACTAGTAACTGAAGTAAACAATACTTTCTCAAGTAGTTGTAACACTATACTGCACAGACCGTAAAAGCCACACTCTGGTGCAGTTTTACAGTTTTTCATCAAGCCATAAGATGCGGAATTCTGCCTTAGCCCCAGCTTTTGCCTCTAATGTAGAACAGACATTCGAGCCAGAATTACTCCAAAAAACTGTTCATGGCAATGGTTTGTAAACACTCCAAAGTCTGAAGGAATTTCCCAAATCCTCATAGTCCCTTCTAGGGAATTGGAGTCAAAAATGATCCGTTTGATAATATAGTTCTGTTTGATAAGAACTGATGTCGTCCCACTAGCTTTGATTAAATAATAAGCACAGTGCGTTGGCAATATTAAAAGAAAAAGTAACAATCGTTGTATTGGTCACAGAAATTACAGTTAACTATAAAGACGACATAATTTCCTGTTCAAATGCTTCGTTTCCTACCTGATTATGGGACAAAAATTATACTTTTCTGGGACCAAACTGGATTGTTTTGGAATCCAAAGAGCTCGAAGAGTCCAAGGGGATTATGGAAATACTTCAGAATTTAAGTGATGTGGTTTCTAGAGGGTTAGTATTATGACTTAAATATATGCAACACATGAGAGGCACAAGCTGGGGCTAATATCTGCCCGTTTCAATGATAAATGCAGAAGAAGTGAGACAGAACCAAGATTATTAGTTTATTAACTTGATTTGTGATAAATGGCAAACTGGGGCGGCAGTGGCTCAGTTGGTTCAGTGGCCGGCTTCCGACCATAGGGTCGGAGGTTTGCGCCCTGCTCCTCCCGACCGCATGTCGAAGTGTCTCTGGGCAACACACTGAACCCCCAAAAGCCCATCCCCATCTCCACATGTGCAGTACAGGTCCAGAGTCCCGCAAATTGGGGAGAGTTGCATCAGGAACAACATCTGGCCGCAAATACAGAAGAACCAAACCATAGATTGGTTGAAAGATTTGCATTGAGTCAACAGAGATGATAAAAGCATGAAAATTAAATAAAAAAAGTGTCTATCAGTAGCCCAGACTTTCTCATCCTTTTCATGCCCTAAAAATTGTTTTTGAGAATATGTAGAAATTTTGATGATTGTGCAACCTTGTGTATTTCTTAATACGTTCAAATAAATACTTACCTATATCAGTTGCAGCGATCTTTAGTTAACCTATGTTAAGCAACACTGTGCATTTCTCCGCCCAAAGTTGAGCAATACCAACAACACTGACATCAAAGATGTCAACAAAAGACCAAAGTATATTAATTTGCAGATTTATCCCTAAAGTTCAAGTTGGTTTTACATCCTCATAGGCAGAGGTAATATTGCACAGGTTAGAGTAGGAGTGTTTTCACCGGCTTGGCTGACAGCAAAGGTTTACAGACATTTTTTTGAAACGATGTAAAACCGGTGTGGGATAACGTGAGGGTATTCAGTGGGTACCACAAAAACAAAACTGCACACATCCTCTAAATGCAACCTGACACTACAGTAAAACTGAAACTAAAAGCTACTTTTGAGTTAATGAACGGCGCTTTTCATGGGGTCTGAATATTCTCGAGTAGGTCTAATAAACATGTTGCCTGAGACAGTGGGTGTGTGTCACACTCGGAGTAAGCATGTTCTCAAAGTGTGGGGACATGGTTATGTAATAGATTAGGCTACTACACATTCAAGAAGGCGCCTGCTTGACATTTCAGCCACTGATCATCTGCTCACACATCAGCTCAGGCTTTAATTGTTGTCGTGTTGTGTGCAGAGTATGCCTCAACACACCTTTAACCACAGCAACTGTCGAAATATCAGCATTGTTTACATCAAATGGGACATTGTGGTGTCATTAAATATGCTATGCATTAAAATGACAGCACTTTGCAAAGGAGATTCTTGCCTGTAGACAACATAAACAAGTCATTTATCCATATATAGAGCACACACTCACATGGGTCTGTAAAGCAGAGTCAGTGATGGTCTGTTTGGTCACCTGATTATTCAGTAACCTGTATTTACCCTGTGCTATCTCATTGATTTGTGTACAGTGGCAGCGCCAGAAATCCAAGCTAGTGAACACACAAGTGTTAGTGTCACACTGCAATAAGCAAAGAAAAGGGGACAAAAAAAATAAAAAATAAAAGTTACTTAGCCAGGAGGGAAACTAAGTGCCACTGTAATAACACAGGCCGAGACATGACAACAAGACAGAGGCGATGTGAGAATCGGCTTATTTGTCACATACCCGCTGTGAAAATGCAACTAGTGGTTGGATTACCATCATATTCAACATGTTTAAAAGCATTTTGCAGTTTTATTTCAAATGTTAAGCACTAGTACGTCATTTCCTTTACGTTCATCACAGGCCACGGGCCGCCGCCATAACCTATGCACAACAGGGGAACTGACAGTTTTAGTGCTGTGGCGTGTTTCCACTGCACTTTTCTGACCCCGGCGTTGCCATTTGTGCAGCGGCGCAAACGCTTTAGTGTTGTTCCTGTACATAACCGTGTGGTTTCTGACTTGCGAACCATGGGACTCTGATTAAGAGGTGTGACCGCGGAGCTGCAAAACTTTTTTTTTTTTTTTTTTTTTTTTTAACATGAGTACAAGCGGGAATAAAACGAAGCCACTTACCCCTCTCCCCTGCGGCTTTACTTCCCTCTTCATCCCGGCTGACTTGGGTGATTACTGAGGACGGATGGTCCATCACATCCAGGTCTGGTCCAGAGTGCTGACCTCACGCTTTAAAGTTAGAGCCTGTTCGCCGACTCGGTGCCGCATGAAACCAACTTAACATGTAGGGAGGCGAAGCTGAAGCGCTCCGGCAAAGGTCGCATCAAGTCGCCTACAGCGCGTCCATTCCACTCCGGCCGTTGTTGTCCGCTCAGATGCCCGCTGAAGTTTGACGCGTGGAAGTTAGAAAACATTTGTCAAGGAGTTGGCAACTTTGATTCAATATGGTGCTCGGCTCCCCTCGCAATTTCAAGATACAAACACGGAGGTTTCAAGGCGTCCCATTTCACTTAAAGTGGCGCAGTAAGGGAATGGCCGCGAGCGACGCGCTCTCGACTGGCGTCTGCACCTTTAACGATGCTCCCTTAAAGTAGCCCGCAACAAAGTTAGTCCAAACTTTGCTAGCGTAGCTAGCAGGCTAGCCGCGCCGGACGTACTTTTACAGAAATATACTGTTAGTATTCATAATAATTAATTTAAATGACGGCATTACCATGGCAAACGAGGTATATTTTTAGTCTAAATAGTGTGAACGCTGGCTTATAACGGTAAAATACAAAATATGATATAAAAACGTAACATGCTACAAGTAGCAGCACAAACACCCTAACTTCGCCCAACTGGTGTTCTCGCGATTCCACGAGAGATTAAAAAACTGCCACTGGACGTCAACATGACGCCGTTTTTTGCAGCTTTTTCACCGGAATATGTATTTCAGTACTATGACCAACGGTGTGAAAATGACCACTGTAATTAAAAAACTTACTCGAGCAAAATTTTTTTCTGTTTTTTTTTTTCTTTCTTTTTTTGGGTAGAAGCAAAAGCAAAGAAACGCCCAGTTTGGGTTCCCTTGAAACTGCCCACAGTCAGGGATCGTCACAAAAGTGCCGACTCTGTCTGCAGCGGACCTTTACTTTTTTTAAATTTATTTTTCATTTTGTCCAACATATCGAGCAGAATTATATCTGTCCTCCTAAATCCCTTTGCGTTTGTTTAACACTGTGTTTAAAACCAACACAAGACCACAGTGGAAGTACTTGTGTAAATACAAAATCATTAATAATTAGTCATTTAGATTTTGCTCATTTTTGTGCCACTGTTAAAGTCTTAGATCGAACTGTTGCCAGAACATACAATAAATTATTAAGAAACTGTTATAGATTCAAGTAACATATAATGCATAATGTAGTTACAATGAACTCACCACTAATAATGGTTAAAGTTTGATACAGTTTGCAATAAGTTGTGTATTTTCATGGCCTGTACTCTGAATGGGTAATATGAATACAATTTTATATGCTGGTATATGTGGGTTTATGCCAAAATGTATTTAATCTAATTTATTTGTGGCAAAATGTCATAGATAGATGTTTATAGATACAGATAGATATAAGTACTGCTACAATAAAGTCCTGCCCAGTGACTGGGAAATGTGTTTACATTGGTAATGTGATGTTGCACAAGAAATATTGTGAGTTGCTAGATGCCTTTGCATCATATCACAGCATATTGTCACTTATCTCAACCCTGTATTGTTGTTGCAGACGTACGTTTTACTTTGCAAGCTTTTGCCAGATTCACCAGCCCTCACAGCTGTCCCTATTTTTCTTGTTTAGTGTTTTTTTTTTTTTTTTTTGTTCCAGCTAGTAGAAGCTTGTTCATTTTTTGTTGTGCATTACACCTGGGACAACATACAGTACATTTTTGCAATGCAGAGTTCCTCTTAATACTGGTTGTTATTCATGTGGGCGACCGTGCAAATGAGGACAAAGAGCCAGCATGCAGGATAATTAGGGCAACCTCCTGGAACTGGATCACCTGAGTGTGATGGGTTTATTATAGTTGTTGGTTACACCTGGACTTCACAAGTGGACATGTCCAACACAAACCCCCCCAAACAAGCAATTTTAGCCTTTGTTTTGGAATTTTAAAAATTCTTTATCTTCTTTATCTGCAAACATGGTAAAAAGGCCACTGTTGTACGTTGGGACAAAGGGTGAAACTATTATTTGTTGCCACCAGTGTTTAACTGGCGTTTTTTTGTGATTTGTCAGAGGTCCTGCACGTCAGGAGCCACAAGTTTTGCAAGAAAGATAGACAACTTACATTTTCCTAATTGTATCAATAGTTTATTACATACTATTTCATAAAAACATTTTCAACGTTGTCCACATATAAACACTGCAAATTGGTACATTTACAAATCTTCAACCATCCAAATTCTTACAAAAAGGAACACTGTGAGCAATACACAAGACGATCTATTATTACAAGGACCGCATGTACTGTATGTGTGCATGTATAAATGTGTGCATGTATGTAAGAATTCATACGCCTCCATCTATGGTAATATGGTAATCCGATTTTTGCTTTGTTGAAATCATTCAATTGTGAAGTAAAACCAATGGAGACACATTTAACGATACATTTTTGGGCTATTCATTGGATTCAGGCACTGACTAGGTGATCATGATTTGAGCGACCGGACCAACCAACAGGAATACTGAGAAACCACGGCAATTTACCAGTGTGTATGACTTTTCCAAGTAAAATGTTAACTACTTTATTGACTGCTCCTCATAGTTGTATTACAGTTAAGAGTTCAGTTTGTAACCACAGAACAAGACGTTGTACCACAAATTCCTAACTCACCCTAAAACAGTTCATTGTAACTGTGTGAGTCCTTACGCCAATCACAAAGACACTCCTTAGAGGCTAATTCAAAAAAGTGAATCAAAAATGCTTGCGCACACACGTACACACATGCAAATAAATTAACATGGAAAAAGTAAACGATTTCGAGAAAATTGACGTTTTTTTTGGCTTTAAATTTTCAAATGTGTAATTTAAAGCAAAAGTAAAATAGCAGCTTAAATCATGGTACATTCACATGAGTTGTTAACTAGTAAAGTCAGTGACGTTAAAAAGGTTGCGCAGTAGATGATACGCGTGTTCCAGGCCGATCGTGCAGAGCGGGGAACAATGTAAGTCGAACAATAATGTGCAATTTGATAATTCACAATATGACTGAAAGAAATGGTGCAATCCATGAAAAAGAACCAACGAACTTCCTGTGTCCTTTAGAGGAACGGCTTGTGAACTTTATCGATTCAATAAAACACATCACCACCCACTTGCTTCTTCTTTGTTTCATCTCAGAATTCTATCAGTGTTAAATGTTGAATTATCACACAATAACAGACAGACTCCTGGCGTTTCCTTTGAAATTTCAGCTTTTTCCCCATGTGTCTACCTGCGTCTCACCTGGCATGCTGACATTTGTCCTGCAGCAATAAGTCACACGGGAGTTGAGAAGCAAATAGGTATTTCGCTTCAATGTGTGCAGTGTCTGCAAAGTCATGTCTGGTGCTGCATTTTCCCCCTCGTCATCTCACTTGTGGCTTTGGACATGCGGCGTAGTCCCGGGTGCTGATGTTTGGGGTGAACCCTGGTAGGTGCGCAGGAGCACCTTGTGCTTGGTGGCGCCCTCTGCACGACGGGATTGTTGTTCCAGCAGGAAGTCTTTGAGACGGCTGGAGGTGAAGTTGAGCGTTTGTCTCCTCAGCTTCATCAGGTAGGAGTCCTGCAGCCATGCATGCATGAAGCAGTCTCGTGTAGTCAGACGCGCCCTGGACAAACATGCAAAAATACATCAATGTTTTGTTTGGGGCCCTGGAGACACAAGTCCCTCCTTTAATATTTTCTTTTGTTTATTGTAAGTGAGCTTGTGCTAGTACTCACCAAGGGTAACTGCTCAACATCTTCTTTAAAAAGGTAGAGGCACTTTGGGACACATTTGGGTACAGTTTGGTTGGGTCAAACTTTGCTATCAGGATTTTGGATTCGACCTGTACTGGGACTTTATCTTCAAAGGGAAGACGACCACTTAGCCTTGTCGTAAATAAAGAAAAGGCAGGTTTAGGAAGGTTAATTCTTGATTTTTTTATTTACACTAATTTAGGTAATGTGGCACCCATTGAACAAGAGGTTCTACTTACATGATGTAGGTGACAACTCCAACAGTCCAAATATCTGCTGGAGGACCAACCACCTCACCTTTTACCATCTCAGGAGCTTGGATCCCATTAGTCGAGGAGATGAAAATACAAAAAAGATTGGCGTTGTCAGAGTCAAGTTTGACAGTAAATATTGATTGGCTTTCATTATTTCTTCTGCACCACTCTAGTGGTTTTCCCTCACCCATGTACTCGAGGGTTCCTGCTCTTGAGTCTCGCTGCTTGAGGCTGAGTGGGTTGAAGCTCTGAGCACTTCCAAAGTCCACAATCTTGATGGTGTTAAGATTGGAAACCATGATGTTTTCAGGTTTGAGGTCTAGGTGGAGAACACGGCGGTTGTGGAGGTACTCAACTCCCTGGAGGATCTGGACCAGGTAACCCACCACATCGTCCTCAGAGTAACGAAACCTTAGGTGAGCAAAATTGTGGCTTTAATGTGTGAAACATCCGAGTCTTTTTTAGAATGATATTTAAATCATTTAATTAAAAATGAATTGAAACACATGCTGTATTATATTATTACAGTTAAATCTATCCCTATTATTTAAGGCTAGTTTACAGTAGGTTATCTATGTACAGTCGGTATTTATTCATGCTTTTTACCACTAAAACCTGATGAGACCCTGTCCCTGCAATTCAGGTCTCTATGAGTTTGTGTGTCTCTGTATGATGTGACATATCTACCTGTCTATTAGGCTGTAAAGCAGCTCTTTGCCAGTACAGTACTCTGCCACCAGCACCAGGTAGCGTGGAGTGACATAGGCTTCGTGCAGAGCCATGACCTTTTCACTGTGAAGCGATTTCAGGATCTCATACTCCTTCAGGACTTCCTGCTTGTTCTCTTGGCTGTAGGGAATGATCTTTGCCATGTAGATTTTGCCCGTTGCGTTCTCTCGACACTCTCGGATCACTCCACATCGGCCCCTGGGAACAGATTGAAATGATTACTTAGAAACAAAGTTAGGTCCATGCCGAGATCATCATGATTCCAAAATGTGAGTTGGAACACAAACGGTTCTTTTATTAAGTAAATGTTTAGATTCTGAAGACGTTAAAAGCAAAATTTTTGCACTGGCATTTGTATGTATTTCTATAAGTTAAATGTATCCATTATAAGTCACAAACAAGTCACACAGTTTTTCAGTTTCATAATTAAATTAACTTCTTTCCTGTCGATTAGGAGCAGGTTTTATACAACCCCAATTCCCAAAAAGTCGGGAAGATGTGGAAAACTTAAATAAAAACAGAATGCAGTGCTTTGCAAATCTCATCAACCCATTTTTTATTCACAATAGAACATAAACAACATATCGGATGTTAAAACAGATATTTTACTATTTCATGGAAAATATTAGCTCATTTTGTATTTGATGGCAACAACAAATGTTGGAACAGGGGCAAAAAAGGCTTGAAAAGCAATTGGCACAAATCAAAATCAAATGGAGGAGCATCTGACAACTAATAAGGCTAATTGGCAACCGGTCAGTAACGTGACTCGTTATAAAAGGACCATTTCAGAGAGGAAGAGCCTATCCAATGTGAAGATGGGCAGAGGTTGACCCATCTGTGACAAACTGTGCCAAAAGATTTTAGAACAAGTTCAGAAACGTGTTCCTCAACGTAAAATTGCAAAGACTTAGAAGATCTCACTATCTGCAGTATATGATATCATCAAAAGAGTCAGAGAATTAGGAGGAATCTCTGTACGCAAGGGACAAGTCCAAAGGTCGGAACTGGATGCATGTGATTTTCGGTCCCTCAGGTGACACTGCATTAAAAACAGGCATAATTCTCTAGTGGACATCACTGTGTGGGCTCAGGAACGCGTCCAGAACTTACTGTCTGTGAACCCAGTTTCCAGTGCAATCCATAAATGTAAGTTAAAGCTGTATCATGCAAAGAAGAAGCCACATGTGAACACAACATCTGATATGTTGTTTATGTTCTATTGTGATAGAATGTGGGTTGATGAGTTTAGCAAATCATTGCATTCTGTTTTTATTTAGGTACACGAATAATTAAAGACCCAGACGATGTTTTTTTGCTGATTTGTAGCCATTCCATTAAAGTTTGTCTTACCTGGCTTTCTCTTCCAGAAAGGTGTATGGTTTCTGTGGGACTCCCTGTCGTAGAGCGGTGGAGGGTGTAGTGCAGCCCGCTGGGGCACCTATGGTGGGGGTATTGGCCCCGTCACAAATTGGGCTCAAGCTAGATGTCTGGAGCACTTGGGGGGTAAAGGAAACAGGAGTGGGGGCCACACAAGCAGTGACTGTGGTAGTGGGGATGTATCTGGGCACAGAAGCCAAAGCTGGTTTTGTTGGTGTTGCCGGCGGAGTTATAAGAGAAGGGGATATTGTGGGACTCTTGGTCATAGGGGTCACTATGTTTACTGGACTTTGGGTTTTGGGGGCAACAAAGGGTGGAGGTGCTTTGACTGGGGCTGAACAAGGAAGAGCGAAGTTTGTTTTTTGACATTCCTCCGTTGTTATATTGGCAGGTAGTGATGGGGCTGAAAGGCTGGAGGGCAGAGAGGATGGAGGGGTGGCAGAGACCACTGTTTTGGATGCTGATGCAACTAGAAAAGGTAAAGCAGCAGGGGAGGTTTTATCTTTTGAAGGGGTGGAAGCGGAAGTCTCCGTGGAGACAGGTACCCTGGGAGCACTGTTCTGGACTGTTCTAAGTGGAGGCACAGTCGATAAGGAGGTTGTTGCGGGTTCAGGTGAAGATGAGATTGTCTTCACTACGGCTGTGGTAGGTGAAGCTCCTCCAGCTGTGGAAACGAACAAACAGCACAATGAACCAAATATAACCACAGAAAACAAATTCTGTGTTTTTGTATCTGTTTTGAATTAATTAATTTGCTGCTTCACATTAGTTGGGAAATATAACATACATTATGAGACAATCATCAGAGATTTTAAATCCCTGTTGATGATGTGTCATGTTGTCTTACACTATACCTCATGATGACTAGACCACTGCATTCAATATTCCTACCTGTTGCTTCCAGGCTGACTGGTGCTGAGCAGCTGCTGTAGGGCCCCTGTCCGGCCTTGTTGACGCAGGAGACTCGGAACCTAAAGGTGCCACCTGCTGGCAGGTCTGTAGCATTGTAGTAACAGTCGACAACTCCAGTTGCTACTGTCAGCCAGCCAGAGTCTCCTTCAGGGTGAAAGAAATGTTTTAAGAAGTAGACGAAGAATCTTTATTGTCATCATTGAGCACATATACATATTGCAATTAAATAGTTTCTCATTTCGCATCCCCCACCACCTTGGTGCCTGGGGAGTTGGTGCTCAGGGACGTGCACCTTGATGGTAGGCTAAGATTTGGGTAGTCTGGGACTTGACCCTGCAGACTTCTCCCTGCTGCTCTACCCACTGAGCTACCAGGCCACCATTTTATATCATGTTACTGCTACAACATAGTGCTACTCTTTGCAATGGGCCACCAAATGTTCTATACATATTTCTATGAAAGTATGATTGGCAGTTTATGGAGGAGTAACAAGTAAAAACTAACAAAAATGTTTCTTCTTTTCTTATGGAAAAATTTGTTTTAGTTCACATATGGAACACTAGATGGCAGTGTTGTCAAACAGATAGAGTGGTGATAAGCCTATGGATAAGAACGTAAAGTAAAAATGGTATGTAAAAAGAAGTGAATGTGCAGTTTGCCTGTCACAGCATGTTATTTCCTATGTGGGTGAATTATGTAAATTAGGTAGTGAGTAGTTACGTCAGTGCTGCCTGGCAAAGAGTCAAAGTGTTACAGGCCAAATTAAATCTATCAGAATGAAAAGTTCAATAAATAACTTTGAGTCTGCCACTCCAAGTTTCAAATATGTTCGTCATCCACATTATGAGATTAATTTGATTCATTGTGCTCAATTACAAAAAGCTTTAACAGCAGCACTGGTACAGTTGCTGTTCTCTTGTGAGCTGACTCACATTCTGTCAAAGTAGTGTCTGTGGATCTGGAAGTGTATTTCCCTGTGCATTCACACAGTGAAGTACAAAGTAGGCACTTGAAAAACTTAATTTGAGTTTTCTCTCGTGTGGCTAAATGTATCCCACCACTATGAAACAGAGATCAAAAAGGTGCTTTTTCTTTCCTTGCTACTGGTAGAAATAAATAAAGATACTGACAATATGTGTTTGAATGGGATGGAGGGTGTGAAATGAGGGGGACCCTCATGGTTCGTTAAAGGTCAATACTCACTCACCTTCTGTTTTTCTCTCCAGTGTGTAGGTGCAAGGGGAATTTGTGTCATCTGGCTTCCAGAGCACCAAGGCCGTGTTGCTATAGGTCTGGGCGACTTCAGGGGTGCCCGGACGTCTCGGAACGTCTTTTACAAAGCAAGAGAGACGGGGGTGGAGACAGATTAGAGTGAGTGTGTACTGACATGCAGGAACATGACAGACAGATAACAGAGCATAGCAATTTGTAGTGCAGCTTTTCAACGGCTAGAAGGTCATTCTGTGCAGCTGTGTGTGTGAGTGTGTGTGGATCTTCTACCACCATGGTGAAAACCTACTAGACGCTGTGTGATTAAATCACCGCACGTATCATTTACAGTTCAGTTATGGCTGTAAATTAAAGAGCAGGAGAGTTTATTTAAATTATAATTTAATCAGGGCTTGAGATCAGTAATACTACATGGCCAAAGCCGGAACAAATAAAGTTTCAGTGCGCCTTTCATTTGCACCTGACATCTGTGAAACATATTTCCTGCTGAAGCCTCAAAAGTCTTATTAATATAGTTTCACTTGTGAGAAGCACTGGCGATATCTAAGCACTGACGTTCCTATTAATATTTGTGCAAAGCCATGAATCTTGAATGTGACCTGAATGCAACCAATTCAAAGCACAGTGTCTGGCAATTTTCAGGAATCATCACGTGTCCCTATTACAAGAAGCCAAAGATCCATTCGGTTAATCTGCTGTAAAATTCATCTTCTGGCATTAATATTCATTACAGCTGTAATAATATTCATACCATTCTCTATGCAATTAAAATTCAATCAAGTAAAATACACCACATTATGAAGATAATTACTATATGTCCATGAAAAATAAAGGAGCAGTTGAACCTATAGTTCCAGACGAATAACTCACTCCATGTAATTTGACATTATGGATGAAACTTCCCATTTCCTCCATTCTAAAAGATAACAAATGCAGTAAAAAACAACACCTTTTGGATAATTATGGGTTACAAAAGGTACTTACAAGCTATGGACAGTGTACAGGAGGTGGTGATCGTTGCTATGGGGTTGGCAGCTATACATTCGTAAATTCCAGCATCCCGCCGGGTGGACTTTGTGATCGTAAGAAGCTGCCTGCCGTCTGGGTGGGAGATCAGGTTGATTCTGTCATCTCCCTCCAGCCGTTTCCGATCTGGAATAAGCAAAAACAAATTTAGTGACAGTGTTGAGCAGCTTCTGCATATAACCACAATGTTTACATAAGATACCTTTCATCCAAGTAATTTCTGGATGTGGACTTCCAGCTGGAAGGCAGGTAAGTGTGATGGGTCCTCCCTCTACGAGGTCATGGTCTTTCAGTTTGATGTGGAACACTGGAGAAAAATCTGATGCAGAGCGGATAAACTGCTGGGCTTTTGAGGGAACATCCTCTTTGTGGACGGCTGAAGGCAGATCGGACTGGGAGGGCTTTTTGTCTTTTTTACCCCTCGTCAAACCCCACCTGTCCCACCGCGATCGCCTGTCACACTCCGAGGCTTTTTCAGAATGGATACTAGAAGTGGATTCAATTGACACCTTGGATGAACCAGTGCCTGTCTGCTTTGCTAACTGATTCTCAGGAATGCCCATTCCTTTGAGTCCACGCCCCTCAGATTGCGAATGGCGATGGCGTGTAAACAGGGGCGTCCCAGTTCCCTCGGCATCTCCTTTTCTCTCCTCAGACTGACTACGAATTTTTGTGGATAACCCTGCCACTGTGTTTTCAAACCTTTGCCGCATTGCCAGGATGGGGGAATCTGTAACCTTCTTCAAATCCTTTTGACTTCCCTGAGTTTCTTTAGCTTTCCTCTCCTCTGACTGCGTCCTTATTTTGGCAGAAATTCCTGCCACTTTGGACTCAAACTTGCGTCTTATAGCAGAAACCGAAGAGTCTTCGGCTTTTCTTTGGTCTCCCTCATCCAACTGCCTCTGTGTACCTGCACTGTTCATCTCCTTTGTATCCAGGGACTTACTGCGACCAACAGCCCATGAAACCCTCTTGCTCACAGCAGCTTCTTGTACATCCTCATGTTTTTCCTCTTTTGGTTTATCCCCCTTCTTATCAGAAGGTACTGGTCTTTTTCCCCGCAAGGAAAACCTCCCAATTAAACCAAGGCCTGTTTCCTTATCTTCTACCCTTAAATCTTGAACCGATTTGGATTTTTCCCGTAGTCCTTTGGAAACCATTTCAAGAGGTGCACCTCTCGGCCCCGGCCTATAAACCTCTTCAGCCCCTTCAACATTCTTCCGGGTTAGTACAGGGGATTTCTCCTCTGATTTGTTTCTCTTCAGTTTTCGAAGGCCACGGGTCAAGGATGACTCCCGTTTCTTAAACCTGGCTTCAAAGACCTCCTCTGAGTCAATGTCTTTGATATCTGTTCTTAACACAGGCTGGCGGGGGGTGGTAGGAAGATCACAGTTTGATTTTGGGGAAGTAGAACCTGGAGAGTGGTCTGCTAGATGTTCAGGTGTTGTAGGAGTATCAGTGGATTTTGTATCATTTGGCTTGGCGGTAGTGAACTGGGCTTTGTCAAATGTTTGAGATGGTACTGCTTGAGAGACACTTGCATTTGCAGATGACGGTTGATTATTTTCTGGTGCTTCTTTATGCCTCTTTGAATCGTTTTCATTAATATGTAACTCCCGGTTGTCTTTTTTCTCTTCTTCTTCAGCATCCTCCTCTATCACGATTATAGGAGTAATTACAGATGATGATTTAGACTCGGATTGACTGGGATTTTCTGCCTTTGCTAACTGGGTTTTGGTCCTCTTCTCTGTTGTCCTATCTAAGCCCTCATACTCTTTCATACTGTTCTGCTTTTGCTGTTGGTCCTCTTCTGATGGTGGGGGAATAAACGTCCTCTCTGTGAGGGCAGCAGATGTAGCCTCCAGTGTTGTTTGTTCTGTCAGTGCAGACATCGACGTTGCCTCCTGGAGCTTCTTCCCTTCTATGCTACAATTGCCAGCAGATGGGATTTCTAATGGGGCTCCAAACCTGCGGTGCAGTGGCATGGGTTCAGAATCTCCCTGAGTGAAGGAGGAGCTTTTGCGAAAAACTTTGGTCTTAGGCGTGTCCTCTCCAGGATGCTCAGAAGATGCTGCTCTGGTTAGAGTTGATGGCCCCACTCTGGATCTCCTCAAATTTCGATCTAGAGACCCCGTTTGCCTTTCTTCCTCCATGCCAAGGGTTTCAAACAAGGGCCCTCGCAGGCCACTCATCTTTTTGTCTATGCTCCCTCCCCTCAGCAGCCGCTGTCTCATCAGTTCCAATTTTAATGCATAATCCTCCTGGCTTAACTTTGCTGCCCCAGGGCTTGGGCTGCGATTAGGTAGTTCCATAGAAACTGCCTTTTTAAGGCTCTTGTTACTTGTTTCTGAATCCTCATTTGCATTTTCCTCTTCTGGGTCAATGTGGAGAAGCAGTGCTGAGTCAGCAGAACTGCCTCTCCTCATGGTAGCTCGCTTGGCTTTTGTCTGAGATTCGTCTGACTCCACACTTGATCCTTTTTTAAGAGGGACGCGTTCTGTCTTCTCTATTTTCTCCTCATTTGAGGTTTCCGTTTCACCTTCCATTTTTTTGCTAGCCCTTCCTCCTGTACCTGCTACCTCAGTATTGTCCTTTTTCCTTGTCCCATCAGCAGAAACATTGGGCCGTCCAGTGACATCTTCGTCTCCTGGGATCTCATTAAGAGAAACTCTGGAACCAGAAAAGACCATGGACAGTGGCATAGGAATAAAGGGAAGCTCATCCACATCTGCGTCAGAGTCAGAGGACGAAGAAGGTGGTGGGGAGCCTTCCTTTAAATGCCGGGTCACAGCAATGGAGACGTGGCTGGATGAGTCATTCAGGAGCTCTGGAATGGACCGCATTACCATTTTGGATTTGTAGCTGATAAGGGACCGCTGGAGAAAGGAAAAGAAGTGAGATAAATTATTATTACACCTCTTATATATGTCAAGTCTCTAGTCAATAATGCCACTCAATAATAGCCCTCATAATCATGAATGGATCACTGAATGGGACTACTGGGTAGGTCTGGGCCACCCAGTGAGACATCTGTGTTAATATTTTTCGTTCTTAAGTCAGAGACCTCAGTCAAGAGACACAAAATGACCATAAAGAGACAAAAATTACATGTAATAATAAGATATATGTGACACAGTAATAAGAGACACGTAACAACTATTGCAAAGTTGTCACGTGTTGCAAAATTAACAAAAAAGATTCGTAAATAGATCTAGAGGAGACAAACTAAAAAACAACTTAAAAGGCTCAGAGACAATTTATAGTCATTTATGTTTTTCAGTGCTACTGTATGTATATGTGATTTGAGGGCCATTCACATGTCTGTGCCCTTTGTCTCATAAACATCCCATGGTCATGATGAAGAGTTTGTGGTCACTGTGAGACAATCAGCATGGAGAGAGGGATCCATATGTGAACCTTCCATCATACAGGATGTAAATTGTCCGTTCATTTTAGACCTTGATTTAGTCCTGGACTATGTCCAATTATTCATTAGCAAATCTGTTCGTGAAATTCAGGAACATGCTGAATGTAGGAGTAAACAAAATTATGTATAAGGTATTGATCCAGAGTCCAGAAGTATTGCTCGCTTGCTAATTACCAAACTGTCAGACAAATGTCCTACCTGCCATCGTCTTCTAGAGAGGACTTGCTTTAGCATAGCAGTGCTGATGCTTTTGTTCATCGGTGACTGCAGGACAAAAAAGGGAAGTCATTATTATCCTCAGCGAAGATATAAATATAAACCTTATGACACACTGAATATTTGAGACCGGATGATATACTTTACAAATGACAGCTCACCTTGAACCAAGGATGGCGAAGGCACTCAGTGGCACTGGGCCTCCTGGCAGTTGTCGCAGAGGAAGATGGAGAAGAGGGATAAAAGAGTTTAGACACTGTTAAATGCAGCTATAGTTGGCAAAATATTGTACATTTTAACCAAATGCATATTCTGGACAACAGATAGCACAAAGTCATCAATATGCTTACAGTCTGTCCACTACCAAAAGCTTGATGACAAATCCCTTCGCTTCTTTGCAGAGGTCAGAAAACATGCTCTCTTCAAATGCCACATTGTAGTTACGGATGTTCAAGGCTGTGTCTCTGTCATTCTCACCAGCAAAAGGGGACACGCCAGTCAGACTGGAATTTGAAAAGACACCATTACCAGAAAAGAAAAGAGGGATTGTTTTGAATTAGATTTCTGTGCTAGTTGCATTATGTTTTTAAAGAAACGTCTTCAGCAACAGATCTATATAACGTACCAGAGATAAGTGATGACACCAACAGGCCTGTGGAAGAGCGTGACAGATTAATGGCAAGGGAATTTTCAAGACCAAGAACGAGCACACAAAAGATAGAGATTGTTTCGGATAACAAGGTGGTGCGTGTGGAGCACAGTTACTTTGGAACGCGGGAGAACAGGTGGCTCACCATATGTCTGATGCTGGAGAGATGGGAGTTTGGTTAACAATCTCTGGTGCAACATATTCTGGCGTTCCATATTTGCAGTAGTATTCCTCTGAAGGCTCCAGTTTTATGGCGTTTCCAAAGTCACAAATGCGGATCTGGTCACTCCCAGGACTTGCCATCAATATATTTTCTGGCTAGAAAAGGGTGTACACAAACACACAAATATATATATGTTATAAAATCTAACCTATATAACACCAGTGGTGGGATGAAAAAATACCTTTATGTCAAGGTGGGCTATGCTTTTCTGGTGAAGATAGCGAAGGCCCTCTAAGACCTGCTGAACACTACGGCGGATCTATAGAGATACAGAAGGTCATTAACTTGAAAGTGGTATGATATAATAATGCAGTGCAGTAGGCAGGAGCACACGAACCTCCAGCTCCATCACTGTTGTCTTCTTGGCTATTCTTTCCAGCAGCTCCTCATGACATCTTCACACAACAGTTGAGGAAAAAAAAGAAAGAAAAAGAAAAGCTGAGCTGTGACTTGAATGCACAGTCCAAATGGTGGGTGCATGAGCAGTGAATTAGAAATGAGCAAGACTCCCACACATTCTATCTCTTGCCAATCCCACTCATCGGTGATGAGTCAGAGAGAAAGAACTGTGCTGTACTTCATTCATGCCTCCAGGGAACTTTGTAAGACATTAGGCTTAATGCTTTATCTTTATCTTCTTTGAGATGGATGTAAAACTCCACTTTTGGTCAAAAATTAAATGGATGAAATTCAAACCCTTACTACACAGATGGCAGTGCCTTTTTGACTTGACTACAGTAATAATCCTGTCTTACTGACAATTTGTACTGTCTCAGCAAAAAAGATCTGTAGTTGCAGTTCTGTGTCAAAGCAGAAAAAATAAATCAGCAGAATAAATACAGCCTTCACCCTTTAGTCAAAATAAATGGCTCAAAGGATACAACTCTGTGATGAGCACCACCACATTCTTCTTCTCAAAGGCATCGTGGAAATAGAGAGTCCTCTCGTTGTCCAGCTCTGACAGCAGGTTCATCTCTCGGAGGGCCAACGCTTTCCTCTTTCCCCGCGCAGAAATGAACTTGGCAGCAAACTCTGCCTTTGCTTTCTTCTGTGTCACTCTCTTCACATAGGAGAAAGCCCCCCTGCATCCAAAGGTCACATCAAACATATTAGTCAGTACAGTTGGTTCATATTCTGATAAAAAAGAAACACAAAAAGAACAAGTGTTGTCCAATGGTGCAAGAAACTGTGAATACAGACATTTCTTGATGTGGAAGTGTAACAAAACTGCAGCAACGTGAGAAGTGAAGGTCAAGTTAAGCAAGATTATCAGAGGGTGTTTAGGATCTTGACCGGTGAACAGAATCCTCCCTCAGCAGCAACTAAATGATAGCTCATAGGCATAGAATCTCATAGGAATGTCATATTTGCAGGACGTAGCACTACTACAGGCGGACAGAGAATTGTTTCATTCACGTTAACTCTTTCCAGGATGGCTTAAGAGAAAGAAATCGGAATCTGAATGCCATTTCTTAGTTCGCCGCTGTTTAATAAGCAAAACACATCACACTTTGGAAAACAGATTTTTCCTATCTGCCTGTTTTGCAGCTCCGATTGCTCTACAATTCGCAGTAAATGCCTGCCTCCACCGCGGCAGACGGAAACAAATCATCTGTCGGCTAATGTATTCGCGCCGTTCAGGCTGGTGACTCATCTCTCGCCTGTGTCTACTGTTGTTAAGCAGGTGCAACTCCCCACACTCCCCGCCTCCCACAGCCCAACCCTCGCTGTATGTGAGGGGATGTGGGGCATCGTGACTGTACACACACACACACACACACACTCACCTCCCTATCTCTTTGTGGATATCATAGTAATCTGTCAAACGTCTCATCTTCCTTAGAATGGTTCCTTCGTCTTCCATTGGCTCGGCCTCCTCTTTTTGCTCTGCAGGGAACACCGACATAAGCATGTGTATTAGTTGCGTGTGTGTGTGTGTGGGCTTCACTGTACACGTGTGCCAACACTGTGACAGATGGTTCCATATTGTACACTCAAACCACCTTGTGGTCCCGCCCATACGGTGCAGCTTTAGAGGTGCAATTTTCAACTACAACTAGCTTATACTGGTGTGTTCTGCAACAGAAGAATGACGTAATCTAAAATAATATCATCGGCAAATGGAGGCAAAGCCTGTTGGTAAAACAATGGGGACTCAGGTCGTCTTCTGTTTCTCATAACATTAGCATTTCAGTCATTCTCTGTGCACAACTGAATAAATTTATCAAAAAAAGAAAAATGCTACCACTCCATGTTTTTTTATTCTGGTTTCACATAATTACAATCCAAAGTGGGCATTTGCGCATACGGTGTTGTCAATGTTATTGCAGACCTGTGTGAACTGTGAGCTCAGCCTTGCATGAGTTGGAGCCGGCCAGGTTCTTTGCGGTGCAGGTGTATACACCAGAGTGTTCGGGGCTGGCGTTGAGGACAACAAGGGAATATTCGGGGTCATCGTACACAAATGTGAAGTGGCTGCTTTCAGAGAGAAGCATGTCATCCTGCAATAGAACGATCAATTTGGGAAAAATGGTTTGGGATTATATTAATAAAACTGCTAATTTCATGTTCAATGTCATTTTCTCTAGCTGTTAGCTGTTAGCTCTAGCTGCCATCTGGTATAAAATTATTGTCGTTAAAAAAATGTGTCTGGTTCTCTTTTTTTTTTCTCCCTCAAACATCATACCTTGTACCACAAAATATCCGGGTCTGGTTTCCCTTCAACCATAACAGCCAGACGACACGTCTCCCCGATGTGCACATCAACGTCTTCCATGATGGTTTCAAATTTAGGAGGCACTACAGAACAAGCACAGGTAAAAAAAAAAAAAAACACAAACTTTTGAAAACCTCTAAAGCTTTCAACACTGGAAATGGTCACACATGTATGCATACATGAAAAAATATGGATCACACACTTGCACACTTTATGCATAAAGTATATAGTGCAGAGTTCATGCTAGTAGAACTAGTAGTATAAAAACAGGTAATTAATTGATATTTTCCCCAAAAATATTTTTATAAGTGGTGGCTAACTTAACATTCTATCTGCCTTTTATAGAGAAAATGAACTATTCTAAGGGAATAAGCACGAAGCATAAATGCATTCTCAAAAGTTATTTTTAAAACTCATGATCCTTTAGAAATAGCTACTGCCTGAGCTAAATTACAAGGCACTTTCTATTGTTGGCATTTAATGCAGCCAAGGGTAAGTAGGAAGTTCTTTGGATTCTCACTAAAATGCTAAATTTATCATGTGGTGCTCCGCCTGAACTAAACCGACCTGCCATGGCCAGCTGAAGTGTACAGAGGTCGCTGCCAAACTGGTTGCTGGCAGTGACAATCAACTGGCCGACGTCTGTGCTCCTGACCCGCTGAAGCTTCAGGGTGTGCTGATCATCGTCCGGCATGCTCATCTCATACATCCCTGGTTTGTTGACCAGCACAACCCCCCTCCTGGGAAACGCAGATACAGAATGTCACAGTTAGAGCTACAGTGTATATATCAGGAGCTGAACCCTTTCCCCATGAGCATTAATGGAAAAAAAAACAGAAACTAGATAGAGGACAAAGCTTTTACAGAGCTCCACAGAAATCGTGTGCTTCAATGTCAACTGCTGAAATCAGTAAAAGCAATGTGAGCCACTGCACACCAGTTCCTTCTTTCCTGAGAGCTTCCTGATGTTTTTTTTTTGTTCAGTTATGGTAAGGATGCTCATGCTCATCCATCCCACAATTTATAAAACAGTCCCTGATGAGAATAGAAATGAAAGGGAAGAGGGAGACCAGCAGGGCTCTGGCTCCTGCAGAAAAGACTTTTTGTAGTAGATGCTTTATATGGAATGAGCTGCACTTGTGCAGGAATCAGACACAACCTTAGTCAGAGCTGAGCTTTTACTCGTCCTGTAGAATCTTTTAACCAGCAATGAACAATATTAGTTAAATATGAACCTGTATTTGGCTACTAGAGATAGAAACACTGACCTTTTCCAGGTGACAACAGCATGCACATGGTTCAGCGTGATGGTGATGCTCGCAGGCTGATTCTCAGCCACATAAACAATATCTGGCTTGTCCAAAATGACTGGGGCTTTCCTTAAATAGGGTCCTACAGAGGTCACAAAATGAGACTACGTAAATCAAATGTGTATGATGCAAGACAAAGACATCTTTACGGAGGCATTGTTGGACCAGTGTAAAGACAGTGTAAGCCTTCTGTAGCCTTCGTACCTCTGTCCAGCAGCTGGACCAGGTCAGTGGGGTTTGATGGTTTGCTCAGGGTCTTGCCAGTGGAGGTCAGGACTCTGAAAGCATAGCGGACTCCCTTAGACAGCGAAGTGACTGTGTAGTTGGTCTCGCTCAGGTTAGACGCCACAACAGACCATTGGATAGAGCCAAGAGGCTGCTGTTGAACCACATACAGCAGGGAGCTGGCATCTGCAGACACACGTGGTTTTTGATGAATTTGGACAGCGATAAAACACAATAAGACAAATGGATTCTGTTTTGTCAAATCTGTGCTTAACTCTAAGAATATTAAATACATCTCAAAAACTAAATAAAGCAAATAAACAAAAATGTAAACACTAAATAAAGTGTTATGGCAAGTGGTTTATGAGCGTTTAACTTGTTTTATAAAACTATCAGTCCCCTTTAATGCCATAAAACTGGCATTAAAGAAAACTAATGGACCTACCAAATGTAGGGTCAAGCCGCTTTGGTCTCTTCCAGCTGAGACTTATAGTTTTCCCTGTAATGGCCTCGATAACTGGAGGGCCACCAGGGGGGTCAGGTACAATATCTGTTTTCAGACAAATAAATCCATGAATAACCACACAAACTGTGGGATGCCATCTTGCATTCTGTCAAACATCAAGGCTTCATCTCTACCTGTAACGTATAAGTGTGCATAACATGTAGCTTTGCCCACTTTGTTGGATATGACGGCCTTGTAGACGCCACCGTGAGCGTGACAAGCGCTGCGAATAAGCAGGCTGTGGACATCCCTGTCTGAAAGAAAGACACACAAGTTTCCTATTTACTTTTTCGACATAATGGCTGAGCGGTTTGGGTTTGGGTTCTTTACTTACACTGGGTCATTTTGCGCTCTTCGCTGCTCTCCATGCGCTTGCCGTTGTGGTACCAGGCGATGGTTGGGTAGGGAAGGCCTGCCACTTTGCATTTCAGCACCACCTCTTTCCCTTCAATCACTTCCACATCAGCCAGAGGTTTCACAAAGTCTGGCATGGTCTTCTTCTCCACCTCACTCTCCAGCACTTCGGGCTCCTCTGGAATGGATGGCATTTTCTCCAACTTCGCCCTGAGGGAAAGGAGGAAGGAAGAAGAGATGGGTTTTGCTGTCACAAGCCTTCACTTCCTTCCTTCTAAAGCAGTTGCCTCTGCCTTTGAAACAAAAATGTCTCTTCTGGTTGTATTTTTCCACAGCCTTCAAATTGACAACATGGCTCACACATATGTTTTCCCTATTATAGACCTCTCTTACATGTGAGAAGAGATGGCAGCTCGGGGCTCTTGCATGTAGAGCTCAGCAGTGCATTCAGACTTTCCATGAATGTTTTGAGCAATTGCTGTGTAGAAGCCTTCTGTGTCACTGCTAACGTGAGTGATGACAAGTGAGTGACGGCCCCCCTCTTGGAGGATGCGAACATTATCACTCTCCTTCACTCTGTTCTCTGATAAAAAAAAAGTCAACACATTTCCAGTGAAGAGTTCATAGCTGTTACTTTCTAAAAACAAAAAACAACGACATGCACCAAATTTCAGATCAAGAACTGAGATTCTTACCAAAATGCATCCACGAGACTTGTGGGGCAGGTGAGCCGCTCACCTTACAGTCAAAACGGGCAGTGCGGCCTTCAATTACTTCTAGCACGTCCAGTTTACGGGTGAACAAAGGCTCCTTTGATGGAAAAACCCTCAGGTTTGCGCTTGAAGTCAACTCCTCTGTAAATGCAACAATGCCTAACTTAGTAGCCAATTCATGTAAACATGAACTTTCTTTCATTGCATTTACTTTTAGCTTCCATATTATTGAGTTTTGTAACTAATCTAAGTTAGAAAAAAAAGATTTGCTTTGCTAAAACGTTTTACTCCTATTCAGGAATTCTTTCACGCACACATCATATTTCATTGAAATCCATCAACATATTTTTTAAGGCAAAACTAAAAACGACAACCTCCATTGTTGCTGTAATAAGAACAGATATAAATAATTTTTTTTTTCTCATCTTCACTTAGACAACAGGAACTTAGTGCAGTTCACCTTTGGCAGTGCTCAGCTTGCAAGTGTATGTCCCACTATCATCTTCATGTACTGAGTTAAGCAGCAAATGACACCTGTATGATAAAACAATAAAACATACAGCATATGAAAAAAAAAGGAATGATTAAATAAATAAAAAAAAAGATAATAAATAATCATCATCCAGTGTTGTGCTGACAGTAAAGTAAGTTAGATTCAACCATGGCCAACAACCCAAATGAAGCCACCTCTTTCCATCAAAGTGCATCTTGCAGTTTAGCAGTGCTGGTTGGATCAGTTTCCCATTGGACAGCCAGTCCACGTCTACGTCTAGAGGTCCTGTAATGTGACATTCGAACATGGCCATCTCTCCGGCCCTTACTGCCACGTCTTTTACCTCCCTTATGATTTTCAGTGCTGTTTGTGCTGCAACAAAACATAGAAAGAAAAAGAAAAATATCACAAAATATCTGTCACCTATAATAAAACCAGACAGATTTACTTCTTTATTACTCACTTTGGACGTCCACTCTGCACTGTGTCTGCTCGGTTCCATACTCGTTGATGATTTTGCAAATGTAACACCCTGTGTCCGACCTCTGAGCCGAGCAGATTCTCATTTCACTGATGCCGTCTTCTGTTTCTCGCAGGGTGAAACGTCCCGCCGCCTTCACCGTGACTCTGTCCTTCAACCTGGGTCGATATAAAGTAGCTGTCACTATCCATTATCGTCCGGCGTTACACAGGGCCGTGTGTGTGTCAGGGAAAGTTAGTGACCTTGGCTGAGGTAATAGCTTCATGTGTCTCTTAGACATGGGGTAAGAATGAAGGCTTCTAAAAAGGAGCCTTACCAGTAAACCAGGGGTTTGGGCTGTCCTCCAACTTTCACTGTAAGGATGACATCTTGACCCTCGGCTACCACCTGATCACATGGTGCCACCTTCAAAAATTATGCCCAGAATGAGACTAGGATCCCAAAATTGATTGAAATTCAGGTGCAACCCTTTTAGTCAGTCCACAGAAATAGAAGCTGAAACATGCAGGTTCTCTGATGTGAATAATTGCACTAATTGTTTTTACATATTTGTAAATTACATCTGAAAAACTGTCTGTGTTTTAGTGATTTCTGTGGTGTGAGAAGTGAAAGGATCCATCTGTATTCTTTATTTTTGCCTGCTCTCAATGCTGGTTTTCATTTTAACCTGAGACTCCTGTACCTGAAAGGAAGGAGGCTCTTTGAAGTGGACCTTTTTACTGAGAGCAGGCGAGTCCCCGAGCTCCATCGCCTCCTCCTGAGGGCTCAAATACTCCTCATCTGACTGGGTTGGACTACAGACTTCCAGGGATGTGGCTGGGTTCCCACGCTGCATGTGAGCTGGCTCTGGAAGAACAGGACATGGAATAAATGTAACAGAAATTCACCGCTGCTAGATCTGATTCACTTTTCCTTAGGTTCAAAAAAGTTAACTCTGATTTGCACACTCATCAATTTGACTAATTGGGTGAACTGAGCTTCAAAATTTGAAACATTTTAAATATGGCTAACATGGCACCAGGGGGGCTCGTTAAACCTGTAGAGGGGGACAATCTGTCACGGCTCTGATGTTTGCGATCTTTGCTTGCTTTTCTGGAGATGTCTACCTTTGCCAAGACGAGCAGTTGGCAACATAAAGCACAGTTAGAAATGAGTAGCCCACATGCACCCACATATAAAAACACATGCACACAGAGCACTGGGACCTCTTTGACCATAAGTGAACAGATAATGAATTAATCCCTTAATCCCTGACCCAATTATTCGCTTATTCCCCTTGGAGCTCCAGAGCATACACAGTGTCTGGACTACTGGCAACTTCTACTGCAGTAAGAATTAATTCGCAGCTGGATGGAGAGATATAAAACACTGCCACACTCCCTCACTTTCTGAATCTCTCTTCCTTCCGTCATCTACTTTAAGCTACAGGCGAAAGAATTTAAAGTAGAAATGATAAATATACAAAGCTGAGTTGGACTTATAGCATCAAAATATCAACTTTAAGAATTTCTTGTCCTCGGAAGTGCATCATTTACAATAGCTTATTATTTTACCACAGGTGGTTATACCGTTGAGTTGTCATCATACTGGGATTAAAAAGGGAAAAATAACAAAATAACCTACCTACAGTCACATCTCTCAGCAGCGTCTGTGCACCAGGGGATAACTCCCAGGACTATTTACGTCAACCTGCCAATGCTTACACAACTGCAGCACAATCTGATCCAGCTAACCTTCCTTTTCAGTCTCATCCTCTCTTCTGTCTTCTGTTTCCAGTCCCAGGTCTATGTTGTCTAACACTCCTGATCTAGAAGCTCACACTGTGATCAAGTTTAATAGTGTAAAGATTGGTAAATCCTATAACAATAGATCTGCATCTGAAGCGGATGAACTTTTTTGACAGTTTATACAAAACAGGAATAATGCACTGCTAATCTCCCTCACCATATTGAGGCTTGACATCTTTTGTAGCTTATAAATCATTCACTCCCACTATTTGGGCTTACCCTGCCAAAAATTTACTCTGTTCTCAGCTAAACCAGCTGAAATGACTCACATAATCTTCCACCACAACTCCAAGCCCTGCAGAGTGAACTCCAGAGAGATGAAAAGCACCATGATTGCTGCAGTAATCTCATACAGGGACATAAAGCAGACTGCAATTACCCGAGAGAACAAGAGGGCGGCTAAAAATACTCCTGCAAGTTAGACTCCATTGGCCTAATATGGCAACACAGGCCCCATGCTGCCGGTGAGACAGTACCAGAGTGTATGCGCACATTTATTGACAATACTGGGGAAGAGCAGGTTGCATTTACATTAACTGAATCAACACTCTGAGCATGGCACACACACTCACACACACACACACACACACACAAACACAGTACAATATGCACACATATACACTGCAATCACATTTAAAAAATTATTAAAAATACTGAATATCTATTTTGTTTACTACTGATTCTGAATGCCAGAGCTGCCTTCAAGACTCTCAAGACCTTTGTGTGACGGGACAGGTCAGCGTTCAGAATGTTAACAGAGGGGAGCTCAGCGCCTTTAAGAATTAATCGGTTGCCATGGCAACTATTGCTGCGAGGAGCCCCGGCCCGGAAGCTGAGCTCCAGCGGGCCTTTGTAGTCATTAAGACAGAATGTCAGGCGGAGGCGGGCTGGCAATGGATTAAAGGGAGTTTGTGAGTGACTCAACATGTTAATGTATTTTAAAGAGCAATGTTTCCATGTGCCTCAGTGTCCCTGTCTTTATTTAAATAATATTACACTCTAGTAAATGTGTCATTGAACTACATCTAACAGCAAATCCATATGCATCCTGAGGTCCATCCATCTATACACCTCTGGCGTCCTCTCACCTGACTGGATGTAGAGCGTGGCGCTGCAGGATGCTGTGCCCCCCGCGTTGACAGCCGTGGCGCAGTACGACCCCGCGTTGTTTGGCCTCATCTGCTTTATGACCAGGCTGTGCTTCTCGCCCTCGGCCTTCACCGAATGGAAAGCATCGCTCCGAAGCTCCACATTATTTTTCCTCCATGTCACTGAGAAGGAAGAGGAAACGCATTCAACAGAGATGACAAACACCCAATAAATCCTCCCACTGGAAGAACAAATATAGGACAATCCACCTTCCGTAGTTGTGAAATAAAAAGAAAAGAAAAAAAATTTTTTTTTCATAGATTGAATTAAATTGCTATCCAAGGCTGAATGTTTGCATTCAGCAAATATGTTTTTTAGGAAATGAACTAGCGGTGAAGAAAAAAGTGATGAGTGCAATAAATGATACTTTCAAATCTTAGTGTTACCATTTTTTTTTTTGTAGTGCTAATTTTAATTAATAATAGCATATTGTACCTGTAGGAGGCGGGTTACCACTGATGACACATTTCAGTGTGACCTCTGAGTTGCTGGGTGCTGCTGTGTCCTCAAGACGCCTCTCAAACCTCGGGCCCTCAGCTGGCTCCTCGTCAGCAGACAGGTAGGAGTCATCAGATGAGCCCCCTGGAAAACGACAAAACAACAGGTCGGGTAATGTGGAACTGCCTGTCCTCGGTTACCTGGTTTCGTAAATGGGTCAGGCCCCAAAATGAGTCATGAGCTAGTTTCCTTTTTTGGGTACCCACAAGAAATTAGTTTTATCATTCAGCCTTAAACCTAAAGCATGACTGTGTTTTTGATTGATTCTCCGTGGCAGACAAAATAATAGATACACGCTCTAGTTTTTTGTTCAGTCTTAGATCCATAGCTACAGTGCAACACATTTACATCATCAATCTCTGTTGAACTGGTTTAGTTCTTTACCACACGTTCTTTTACTCTGTATACGAGAGCAAACCTTCATATAATCTACAGTATCCACAGCTACGTATAAACACCTCAATCACAAACAAAGCTTTATGGGAGCAGAGCTTGGTCGTGCCAGCAAGAGAGACCTGTCAATCAAGGTTAACATGACTCAAAGTCTCTTCTCTGCTACGCTTAAAAATAAAAAAATACCACCTACAAGGACAGGATATTTATTGGTCATATTGAGACATGCTTGTTACAAGACTTATTCTTTCGGGGCCAGCAGCTTGTAGCCATTAGTAACTTCCCCCAGTAATGTTTTGTGGTGGCTGCTGCAATGATGATAAAATACACCAATCGGTTATGTTTGACAGGGGACAGCATGGACACCCTGGCCTGTCTGAAGCTACGTGGCCCCATATGCAGTGAGCTTTAATAAACTTTGTTGTCTCACACCCGTTGATCATGGACTGCCTTACAGTTATCCCAGGAGAGATTAAAGTGGTGGCTGATCGGATCATGTGTCCTACCTGCCTCTGGAGACTTGGGTTGAGCAGAAGGGCCTTTCTTGCTCCTGCGAACTCTCCCCTCTTTCCTCCTGGTCTTGACTTCCTCACTATGCCTGTCTGCAATGCATTCTGTCTCCATTGGTGTGTCCTCTACCAGGATAGTGGGGATGTTCAATTTCACGCCTGGAGATGTCCGTCCCACCTCCGCCTTCTTCCTTTTTAGGAGAGGGCTGATGGATGGAGTCGGTGATGGGGTGAGCCGGGGAGGCTTAGGTGGAAATTGGGACCCTGGTTCCCTCACAGTGAGTTGGGATGCTCTCTTCCCATTCGGGCCAGCTGATCTGTTGTCTGCCTTGTTTTCCATCTTAGTGTCTCTCTTTGAAACCGTCCCTGGGTCTCTGGATGAGGATGAGTATTTGCACGACGTGGCAACAAGCACGTCTTTGTCAGCTACCAGAGAGCTTTGTAGGGTTTCCCTGCGTGCCAAGACAAAAAAATGTTATGTAATGCTGACAACAAGTGTGGGATAACTGTTAGATATGAAACACTGTTAAAAAAAAAAAAAAAGGCCAGTTTGTCTCCAATTTTTCTGCAAATTATTATTATTACAACACTATAATTTTTTAAAAACACAAAAGTTATCAGTAAAGATAATCTTCAAACCTGGAGAGGCTTGTCCTTATGGCTGTTGGCAATGGTTGCCCTGGTAACTGGTGAACTGTTGCTGTCTCCATAGTAACAGAGATTTTCCCCGTGCTTCCTTGTGATGAGCTGTCCAATGGCTTCCCCTGTGAATCTGCCTGTGTCATCTTATCCTTCTCAGTGTTGCTACTATCATTACTCAGACCTCTGCCTTGGGCTTGTGGCGAAATCTGCAATCTGCTGTCCCCATCCGTCTCCCCAACTTTTCTCTTCTCCAGGGCTTGTTCCCTTGCCTCCAACTTTTTAACAACTTGGGGAGGAATGGGCTCTAGCTTCCCCGTGGTGAGCTCTCTCTGTGACAGCTGCTCAGTGGAATATGCCTTTTTTAAGCTTGGTTTCCCCACAAGTTTCTTGATCCTCTGGAGCTCTTCAGTGAACTTGTTTTGGTAGTTCTGGACCCTTTGAGAGTAACTTGTCTTGTCCTCGAAAGAAGAGGCCCGCTGCTTAAATGCTGCTCGCTTTTGGGCTGCGTCCTGCAGGATTCTGCCCTCCTCTCCGCTGGGACCTCCTGTCTTCTTTCCGCTGTTGTCAGTGCCAAAGGAACGTCTAAATCTTGAAACAGATCCGATTCCTCCTGGCAGATCCAAGCTTGCCCTTCTCTCCTCAAAAACCTGAACCTTGTCAAAAATTTTGGGCCCTGCACGAGTCAGTTTGGGTGTCATGACAACACTGTCATCGCTAGATGACTGGCCTATCTTACAAGACCGAGGCTCAGAAGGTTTGACTTTATCCAGGTCTTGGTTTGGAGTAGTGATGGTGTTTTTGAGTGTAGTGGGAAGTGCCTGGGGAGAAGGCAGGGGGACACATAAGGAGTGCCCCTGTAATCCATCAGCAGATTGAGTCCTAGAGATGTGAGGATTGAGGGGAAAATGGAGGTGTGAAGTTAGAGACCTGGTGGAGTTACAGTAGATGCTGGAAGAGTAATAAAGACGCACACAAATGTCCACTTGTGTCATTTTGTCTTATGCTTTCCTATTCATTGAGTTCCTTGGGTTTTGTCTGGGTCTCATTTTCAAAAAGCAACACACCAGACAGTGCAAAAAGAACAGAATGGAAAGAAATATAAAATAAGAATACCAACATGTCAGATTTCTTAGGAACTTCTTATTGCATTCTTAACTGTAGTGAAGGTGAATTAACTCCTTTGTAAATGAGGCATCTTGCACCAGATTTAACACAAGTCTTGTAAAATAGCAAAAAAAGGTGCCCTTGCTTTAACTGCAAATACAAAAAAACACCATGCCCAAAAAGAACTTGTGAATCACGTGATCATTTTGTGAGAACACTCATGCTAATATTAGCTTGGATCAAGGCCAGCAATCGATGCATGCCACAGCAAACTAGAAAAACATGGGTATAACTCCAAAGTGAGGGGCTGCTCTAGAAAACATGCAGTGGGTAAAACAAGGAATCACAGATGTAGAAGCGCTGAATAGTGTATATCAGAAGATTGTACTATTGTGTCTCTAATGAGATGTGAGAAAGTTTCAAAATGCTATATTGTAACGGTTGTTAGATTGAAAACCAACCACACTCACAGCAATAAAAACACTGAGCCAAAGGAAAGTGTGACATTAAAATAAATTTGGGAAACAACAACACTTTATGGAAAAAAGGCTTGAATATATGAAATAAGCATAAAATAAGGATAGGAATAACTTCAGTTGAGTACAATTTTTGCGTGTTGGGTCTATGGAGGATACTATGTCTTTTCTTATGGATGAGTTTTCTTTGCAATTTGGGGTTTGTGGCCAGTCTCATTTGTTTTAGTGAAATCCTGGAAATAAAAAGACATCTGCTATAATGGCATAGAAAATGTTCTCCCTCTGTAGAGGCTGAACATGCTCCCATAGTAGTCGCTGCCTACAGAAACACTTTCCTCTGACCCCTGAACAGGCCGGGCCAGGTTAGCGTGAGATGCCCGGATCAGTGGTTCCACACCCAGATGACGGACGGGGGCCTCGGTGGAACCCCCCCCAACAGCTTGCCTGGCTGGGTTTGTCAGGTCTAGGTGGGGCCCTGGAGGGCGAGAGCCCAGAGCACGCAGTTCTCGCTCCACCACGGGGTCATAGGCACCAGGGAGGGTGGCCCTGCGGTCCGAAGCATCGGGGTTATAGTCCATCATCCTCCCTACCTCACCTGGACAGAAATGCAAAGACATACAGTAGACAAAGGTGCATGAGAATAAGGTACTGTTTGTCAGGCTTTGGCATGCAGGTCCCTTCTTGGGATCCTTAATAGACATTTGGAATAATATTTGAGTTAACTCTCATCAGTTTGACTTAAAGACAAGAGAGAAATAAAAGAATGCTTCCACAAAATTAATATAGACACATGGATCATGGATGATGAAAGGCATTAAATATTTAAACATACTTAAAAGTCTTAGATTTCTGCCAGTACTTACAGAGTTGTGTTTAGTTTGCAATTTACTTTCTAGATTGCATTTAGGCCGTTCTTTTTCAAACCATGAAGTGCATAAGAAGGCATGGATAACTCTGTCTAATGACTTTAGTAATTAAATGATGTCCTACTATAACATAATTTGTTCTTATTATTTAGCTGAAAAATAATATAGCAATATAAACTAAATTGGGAGAAAATAATACTGATGTAAAACAAAAAGTGCAAGTGCATCGCTAAGCATAAAGCTGGGTGGGGGTGGATAAAGGGTCTATTGATTGCTTGAAAACAGGAAATGAAGCAGATAGTCTAAGGGCTGCGTTATGGTGCGTACACCACTTAAACAGATCCTCCCCATGGCAAATCAGGTAATGACTGACATTTTAGTGATGAGCATCAAAGACAGAAGTGCTTTGGCAGCAAAAAGAAACAGTGGTCAGCATCTTCTGTTAACGACATAAGCCCTCAAACGGCACTGGAGTCAAGGATATAAAACAACGGTCATAAATGATACTGACTCAGCGCTAAGGGTGAAAACAAACGTACCAAAAAAATCCTAGTGAAGGAAATATTGCACGCTTCGAGGTTTGAACATATTGAGCTTAACATTTCTGTTTTCAGCATCTTTTACGTAACTTGAATGCAGAAGCCGAGATCGGGGTTTTCGTGTTGTGTTTTGAAGCTAACGGAGAATATGACTATCACCATCTTGTCAACATGTCCATAGGGTCTCAACAAGGAGTGACACTAAACTGAATCGTCTGCAGAAATATATCACCTGGGTTGAGAATGCTTCTTGTTGGTGTTAACTAAGGCCTTCTAGTTTTTCTGTGCAGGGGAGGCAACTGGAGTCTGTTTCTTGAAGAGAAAAAATGATGCATCACCTCATCCCTCGCTCGTTTGAAAGTCTTTTTTCTGCTTTTTTGGAGCTTGTCTCTAGAGGGACGTGATGAGCGTATAGTCAGCCCGCCAACACGAAAGCTTAGAAAGTGCAAGCGGTGTGTACGAGCGAGGGAAGATTATAAAGTTTCTTTGTGGCAGAGGAGAAGGGTGTCAATATTTCTGATCTATATGCGGGCATCCTGTTGCCTGGTTAGGAATAGGTAGCGAGGGCCTGCAGGTTCTATGATGCCAACGCACCATCGCTTCTTTAACAAATGAGCAAATGCTCTTCTAGGAATCTTTTGGAAATTCATCTATGCATTAGTGAAAGGAAACACTAGCATTACATTAAGATAAAGGATGATTGTGACCTTAATTTGCAACCTGCTTGTTAAAAAACGTCATGTGTTTTCAGTCTTTATGGTTGGTCAAAGTTGCCTTGTTTCAAAGATGACATAGGTAATAGTTCAATTGGTTCAAAAATGATTAAGGGATTAACTGATTTGGCCTTTGTGATCATTTGAATGTTTTCCCCATTTATTAATCGAAACATTCTTAAGCATTTGTTTTTGGCCTAGGAAAATTTGATTACTGTCTGATGTTTTAGAGACTAAATGGTTAACTCGATTAGGGTGAAACTAATAGTCCCATTTAAGTTACAGTGCACAACACTGCATCTGTTGTTGTGTCATACCCCTCTCTCCACTTGTTCCCGCCTGCTACCCAAAACAGGCAACAAAATCTTGACCTTAGGTTAGTTCATTTATCGAAAAATAAGAAATCTAATAAAAATGGCCTGAGGTCAAAGCTAAACACGGGCTTTCAATGAAATGAGTAAAAGTCGGAACAAATATTTACTGAAAGCTGTGTCACTGTGCTCACTGAACGGTGACCAAACCTGCAGCTATAAAACAACTTACATTATTGCGTCTACCTGTTTAATTTTCTTGGGTAAATGTCAGGAAATAACATATGTGACATTCTCGAATCATCAGGCCAAACCCAAAGACACCAGCATAGTTTATAAAGACATGAAAAGAGTACAAATTCCTACGCTGGAGAAACTGAAGGAGCAAACAATTGGCACTTAAAAAATGCTTTAACAAATGCCAAATGACTAATTAGATTTACTGTGTTTTTGCCAATTTACTAATGAATAAATAACAACTGCATATAAATCTAGTCGAGTGATATGCAACTGATTTAGAAGTCATCTAATAAATACAGTGTGGTCCAGTTTATGCTGAAAAAGTACAATTACACAAATGTAAAGTAATCTGTGCCATTAGTATGATTTTAATTCATCTAGCTTCCGATTTCTGGCTCGCACAGTCCCCTTGGAGCCACACGGTGAGATCCAGACCTGAGACAGGTTTCCTGTTGGAAACTAGGGCAGTGTGTCACGCTGTTGCATCACATCATGAGCAATTAATGCATTCTGCCGTATGAGATCTCATCCAAAACGTAATCACGTGTGTCTTGGGCCAAGCGGATAACAACCCTCCAATAAATCTATTGATCGGCATTGAATCCTAATTTGTATTTAGAAGAAGTGTGTTTTTGGCAGCAGTGTTAGAGCTGCAATGAATCATACTGACCTCCCCCACATAAAACTGCATGCTGCAGTCCAGAATATCTCTTTTCTGTATCATCTTTTGCAAGTGTTGCTTGTTTGCAGCTATAAAACTATGTTCATTTTAAAAAATGAAATGTCAGCTGAAACTGTACATAAACCTCAGCGGATATGAGATGAAATACCTGAAGGCCCTCTCCGTCCAGCCTTGTCTTGGTGCCTCCCGGGCCCTTCTTTGGTTTCCATCTGTGGTTCTGTGGTCTCATCCTCTGTGGTCTCAGAGTCTAACATAAAGAAAAGTAACACACACACACAAACACACACAGATGGGTTAAGGTGGAAGGTGGAAATTCAGGAATAAGAAATTGAGGCAGACGGGGGGAAAAAGAACAGGCTGTAAACAGTTGAGGTCTGGTGAAAATGACATTTCACATTTGCTTAGCGGCACAGAATTTGATGGTGTTCTGAAAAGAGTCACGGAGAGCCCCCAGAGAGAAATAAATGAGTTGAAGCTTGAGTGTGAAAGGAAGCCAGCTGTGGCTTATAAAAAAACATGCTGGAAACATGGAGGAGAGGGGCATGTATACTGTTCTTCTCTCGGGCATTGATTTGTTTGAATTTGGGGACAAATCAGCACGGCGCGCTGAATTTATAGAGTTTTGGTTATTATATTCTTTCTTCAGAATGAGCTTTGTGTTTTTTTTCTTAACCATAGTTTACAGTTGAACTCATCTGATACACATACTTTTATAGAAATAAAAATCAATTTGAAAAAGCACAAAGTCTTTGAAATTTTGAAAAACAAAATGAAATGGTATGCTATAAAAAGAGTTCTTTTCCTCCGACTAAACTGGTGTGAGAGTCTAATCAAGCATCATTTCTTCACAGCAATGAAAGTGGGAGCTTTTTAGAAAATGACATGATAGATGGCAGATATAGTTCACAGAAGATGAAACCCCACAAATGCAAAAAAAAATAAAATAAATAATGACAGGAACACCGTTCATTTGACTGTGGTCTTCATTTTATAGTGAATAATCAAACACAGAATGAGACAAATACAAGGTGGAGGCAGTTTAGACAAATAAACTACCATGAAGGCTTGATCTCCAATATTAAGAACAAGAGAACTAAATGAAAATAAAAGGACAGAGGGAAACAGAAACCACAGACTGGGTCACGATAAACAGCCTGAAGCCACATCGCTGTGGCTGAGATCGCATTACATCAGCAGGGAGAAGAGATGAAGCCAGGGAGGGATGGATGGGAAGCAGAAAAAAAGGACAGAAGATGAATCAAGGCAGGCAGGTTTACCATAGCTTTGCTTTCGGCAGGAGCGGAATACTTCGCTTCCATAGTGGCAGCAAGAGAGGGCAGACGGGAGAGCACCGTTACTATGGAAACCAGCATCTCTCTCACCCACACGACCAATCCTCTTCGTACCCATTAGAGTCTAAAAATCACCAGCCAAACTGCTGGGTGGCTGACAGATATGTTTACTGGTTAGAGAGCTTGTGAAGGAGGAGGACGACAACCACAAAAAAGGTTGCACCTCATTGCGCCTCACATCGAGTCAGATCCTGATTAGATAATTCCAGAAGGTCGGCCTAATAATAAGAAAGCCAATGTAACGTGAACAATCAGCCATTACATTGCCAGCAGTGTGTGTGTGTGTGTGTGTGCTTTTATGGGTCTGGTTATGTAGATCCACCCAGTTGTATCAAACAAAGTTAAACAGCGTGCACCCCTGGCAAGGGAGAGCAACCCAGTAATGCAATTACGTGGAAAAGTATTTCAGTGTTTAGCCTGACTTGTAATGTAAATGTAATTTGGAGCCACTGGTTTGTCTTGGATCACAGATTGCTAAATACTGCCAAATATTATACCACGAACCATCAAGGCGTCACATCATTCACTCGAGGATTTTATCCAGAGAGGCAACAATGCGATCGCAAAAATATTGTTCTATGGGGGTGGATGTACAATAATAAAACCCACTCTTGTAGTAAGCAATCAAGCAGTAAAAACATAAATACTCTACAGCAATACAAACGGTGTACAACAGCAACTTTCAAGAGTTCTAAGAGAAATAAATCTAAGTGAAGTACATGCTGTTGAAGGGTACAATAGCAACAGAGGAGAAAATCATAAAGGGTATATTACGTCAGCCTATTAACAGATAGAAAAACAACAGAGTACAGTAGAAGAGAAAAGAATTGGTGTAAAGCTCATACTGACAACACACCATGGGTAAATCTGCCAAATGTCCTTGTGGTATGTCCAGTTCTCTGAAACAAGATACAAAGTAAAATACATTATTCAACAGCGAACACAGTCAACGAGCGGGTTTTACACAACACACTGGGGTGCGAATTGAAAAACAGTGATAATATCGTTTCCACCACATGCCAACACCCAGTCATAGCTGAGCCACATCTACAAATATCAGAAAGATATTCTAACAGAATTTCTAAAATGAAAATGTAAAAAACAAACAAACAAACAAAAAAACTCTCTCTAAACTATGTTGGAGTGTGTATCCCCACTGATAAAGCTCATGCTATAAAACCTCAGAATGACTCACAGCTTTGCATTGAAAGGACAAGCAAAAGTACCAAAAGTGAAATGACTCATTTTACAGTTATTGCCCCCCCCCCCATGTTTGCGTTGCCCTCACTGCTGGTTCGCGTTTTTGTGTGAGACAGTTTGACTAACTGATCCCAAATTGGTGAGCGCTGTTTGACAGACTTTACCAGAAGCTTCCATGGTTGTGGTGATCTCCATTGTTAGTGCCCTCAAGGCAATCATATCAGCAACTCCCGTCCTCAAATGCCATCTTTTTTGAAAAGGCTACATTTGGCAAATACTTCAACAAATATTCTACGGGGATAATCCAAATCCAGCCAGTGTCATTTCTAACAATTCAGCCACAGAGCTCAGAGGAACCGTCAGAAATCAGCTGTATCCTGTGCTCTGCTCACTTCATAGTCCTGGTGACTGGCTGCCCCGGATTCTCATGTCTCCGTGGAGTGTAGCCTACTGACACACTTTTCACCTGCTCCGAATTTGTGCAACCTGTTACTGTACGTGAATTACTTAGTTAATAGAAAAGCTGTCACGACAGCCAAGGCAAGATACATATTTCACAACACAGGATGTGCAGAAGGCTACAGAGCGAGGACAGAGGAAATCGGGTCTGCTTAATACTGTGACAGCGGATTATTGTGCCTTAACTTTGTTGGTTTTCAGAAATTTACTAAATGTGCCATTTTATCCAACATTTTTCTGCCTAGCATGTAGACTTGGTGGTCTTTCCTCATTAGGTTGTCATGATTAGTTCTTCATTTGCTGACAGATATGAGTCAACAAATACTGAACAGCAGGCGTCTGATTTATCCAAACTTCTGCTCTTATAGCATTTTAACCCTAAGCCTAAGTGTTTATTTGACCATTATTAGTAACATGTTAACATGTTTGCATGCTAAAGGGTGTGGCATGAAATTCCCAATATGTAAAAACCAACAAATCTCCAGGACAAAAACGTGGATATAGCTTAATAACAGCATTATAGAGTGGATTTTTTCTCATAAAGAAGCAAACTCACCTGAAATCTCTTCTTGGACCAGATCTTCTTCATCTTCAAGTAGCGCTTCCTGTCAAACGTCCAATATTACCTGTGGCATAAGCTCACAAAAACATCCCCACAACCGGACAAAGCCCAGGGTGTGGCTTAAACGGCCAAAAATTAAAGATCAAAATTCGATACGAGATTGAGATGCTTTTCGTGCGTGGGTGTGTTTACTCTCCAGTCTGGCAGCAAAGAGGGGGAGAAAGCGAGAGAGGAAGAGAGAGAGAGAGCGAGAAAGAGAGAGAGAGGGGATGCAAATGAGCCGAGACCAGGTGTCTTTGTGTCTGACGGTGTATCCGCTGATGTGAACAGCGTCCTGTCTGACGTAGGCTGCCTTTGGAGGGACAATTCTCAGATGGTTTGTCCAACTACCCCCCCTCTGCCTGCTCTGCCTCAATCAAGAGTGCACTCAGAACAAGAGGAGGTGGGGGGGTTGGAGGTCTGAGCTGAAGGGGTGTGTTGGTCTTGATTGCAGTGATGAGAGTGGAAAATAAGCGGTGGAGGAGGTGGAAAAATAAGGAAGAAAACCACTGGCTTCAGCAGAGTATGTTGCTTTTTTTCCCCCCTGCGCAGCACGTATAAAAGAAGAGAGCTGTAAAGAGCAGGAGAGAAGAGAGAAGAGAATGATTCAGAGAGAGAAGAAAGAGAGGGAAAGAGACAAAGAGCAGAAAGCAGAGGCGGGAGCAAGAGGCAAGGATGACGGGGGAAAAGATTCATGAGGATGGAGGCAAAGCAGGGGAGAGACTGAGTGAAGCCCAGGAAGAGATGATGGGATGGAGAGAATGAAACGGCTACAAACATCATAAAAAAGAGGAGGGGGGGGGGGGAATATACCTCAGTTTTAAAAAAAAAAAACAAAAAAAACCAACAACTGCTCAGTCTGTGCTCCTTTGTTTCCTTTTCTGGGGAAGGTGGCAGACCTCACCAAAAGCTCACAAGCCATTCATTATTTATCTGGACTCCATGTCTGTTAGCATTAATCAGTGATAGGGTCAAGGTTGCCTCAAGGAACCGAGGGCTATTTGGACTGGAGGAGTAAATACATTTTCCTGGATTACAACATGATGCATGTTACCTATTTCACGCAGCAGCTGCAGCTCAACCTAAGAGTGCAGTCTATTAAATGATAAAAAAGAAAACATAATAAGAAAAACACTGATAGCATTTTTCCAAAGTGATGCGGTTAAATTGCTTTTTTTTTTTTAATCTTCCCAACGCTTCAAAACCCAGAAATAAGCTATTTTAAATGCTATTAAGCTGAGACAAACAGGGCATCTTCATATTTCTGAAGCTGAAAATGTGTATAATATGGTAAATCACAAAAGGTTTGCTCTCCGACCATTAGATATTTTATCTCAATAAACTATTATTGAGATAATATTATACTGCTATATTTCCATGTAGAGGCCAGTGTAAATGAGACAAAGAATATTATAAAACTTTCTCCAGAAAGCTAACGTGACAGGAATATGTAACTGCTTCCCACCAACTGCCTCCTCCTTCAAACCTTTCAGTGTGGCTCTAACACACACTCAGACACACATTAATTGTTCCTCCAGACACATCTGTGCTTCCCACACCTCCTCCTTCAAATCTAAAAATAATTACAGGCCGACCCAGAATGTACTGCCCAAATAACCATTCGGAATGCTCATCGACATATCAGCACGGCTTTTTAACTTTCGACAGCTGACTGACTTTGGTGGACATCGAGCTGTTTCAGTTGGGTTTGAGCTCGATGGTGATTAGCTTCGATTTTTACATTTATCTGATGTTTATCACTGGAAAAGAGATCTACATTTTCACAGTCTCTTTTTTTCACATTAGACAAACCCAGATGCAAAGCATTGCAGTTCGCAACTGTTATTTTAACAAACCTCCCTCTCTTCACCATCACCCGCCTCCTCCATCCATCACCAGTGAGAGGCATTCGGCCCAGCACAAAGTGCAGCAATCAATACCAATGCTTTATGCGCGATATGGGATACACCCCCAACTAACAGTTCAAAACGCCCGTCATAACACACGATTCCATGACCATCATCTGATGAGAGGCAACAAAACGGTGGCAAAGCTTCCATTTTGTGCTGCTTGGAAATATGTCTTTATGCTTACAAAAGCTACGACGACTCCACTTCCACCAATCTCTGGGTGACATATCACAGAATATCAGCCATTTACGAAAGATAATTCAATTTTATCAGTGTGTGTCATTTATCACACTGAGAATCTGGCTTGTTTGACGCATCAAAAGGCCAGATTTGCACATATAAGCCAACCCGTAGCATGTTTCAGACGCAGATAAATATTTTTTATTTTCCTGGTGACATTTAAGCATCCTTTCATTAAATCAGTCTCGACAACAGATGAAAAATGTGTCCTCCATCGGAGAAGTCGTAGATACGGAATGAGCATTTAAAAGATTTTGGACAGATGCAATTTGGAGCGCGCTACAGTTTAATTAGCTTAAAACAAAAAGAGAGTAAGCGGGCTTCACGGAAACCCATTGATTTTGTGACAGGGGTTTTGCTTTCTGTGGAGCTGCTCTGATGGATGCCGTCCAAGTATACAGCTTTATCAGCAGCAAGCCTGGCACAATCTCTTTGCAACAGAAAACAGCTTCAGCTGCTGTTACATCACATTGTGATTGCACTGTTACTGTTTGTCAGCACAGGCAATCTTGTCAAACCAAATCAGACATTCATTTATGTCTCCTAATGTTTTTTTAAACAGGTTGCACCAAGACACTGAGACTGTGTGGCCTAAAGGAGCTTTGTCTTAGCTTCGTTTAATAATAAGATCATCCAATGGCAATCTACTTCCTCCATAGTTCACTGAAACGGTAGGAATTACGCACAAATGACACAAATCTGTTCCAGTTAGTAAGGTGACGTCAAAAAAGTGAATGCATCATTAAGAACCATTACAACAAAGACAGCTGAAAAAAAAATTAAGAAATTGGACAACTGTCCGTGATACTTGATCCCATTGCTAAATGATGAAGCTGGGATCGCTGACTGGTGCATATTTATCGTTATCCTATCTTGGGCTAAAGCTGACAACTTAAACCAAAGTCAGCCATCATTCATCCGCGCAAAGGACAAAAACACCTCACCGAGAGCCAGCAACAACACTTCAAAAGCAGATATGAGTGATGGTATGTTGATTCTGTTCATATGGAGAGGTGGTTTTGGAAATCCCAAATACCTGTGGCCAATGCTGACAGTCACACTGCAACCTGATCCTAGCACTTAATCCAGACCAAATCCACGAGGGTTCCTGTGAATGTGTGCCAGTGGGATGGAACACAAACACTCCCTTTGCAAGATCAAACGCCAGGGACACAACACTGGCTTCATCCGCGCAAATTGCCTCAGCTGCCTCGTATGAATAGAGAACATAATTAATTTAACTGTATCGTTAGTCCACTTGAACATAATCTTCAGAGAATGTCAAATCATCGAGCTGCTATACTGTGCCTGTGTGCTCGTGTGAGACAGACAGCCCAGACAAGGGGACGGGGTCATTGAAGATTGTGAGAGCAGGAATGTCATCCTGTGTTGTGTCTGTGACAGACAGTGACTGAGGAGACAAATGTGCAAAATCTGTCTATAAAAATAATAACATTGTAGATATTAGAGAGAATTGTCACAGCCCTTTAAAGCGTTTTCCTATTTTTATATATATTGTTCACGTCACACATTGCGTGAGAAACCCTTAAAACTCACATTAAAAATTCCCCTTTTCCTTTTTATACGAGCCATTGGAAATGTAGGAGAAACAACATTACATTTGGTTGTCCATCAGAAAGCCATATGCGAAAGCCCGACTGTTTATGGAATAAGCAAATAGGCCAAAATAAGGCTGCAGTAAAAAAAGCATTATCCATGAGCGACAAGGGAGCAAACTGAATCCAATTAAGCAGCAACAATAGCAGCCTCAAGTGTATTACCTTGTTTTCATTCCCATTACATTTTATTGATACCGGCTCCCACTCACCTCTTAGTTTCTTGCTTTTTGGCCCACTCTCACCTCCCCTAGCACTTCTCAAAGCTTTTCGTGCATCGAGCAGCTCCTTCCGTGACATGGTTCTTGTCTTTTTTTTTTACGTTTCTTTAAAAAAAGCCAACTTGATGGCTACATCTGCCCTAAAAAAAAAAAACTGTTCCTCAGCTACAAGCTGTCCTTTCTATCAAGGATACATCATAATTATTCCAGCAGGCCTACTTCCCCTAGCTTCACCTTGTCTTATCATAATAAAATGGCTTCTTCTGCAGCACGAAATGAGGAATCGGTCAAGCAAGATTGTCTTCAGATGGCTCCTGGGCCTTCAAACTTTTGTTTTCCTCAACCCATGCCTGTCTTTTTTGCTGTCTGTCCTGTCTTCCCCCTAGTGCTCCCTGACTTTGACTGCCAACCATCTATTTCGAGTCCTGCATAGTACAACCCCTTCAGTGGTACGGAGCTTTAACTCTGCACCCCCTTTCAGAAAGCCTGCCGCCCCCGAGTAAGATTTGGAGATTAAACACACTGCTAGACAGAAACTGAACGACCTTTGCTGTCCTTTGTGGGTCACTCTGCTTGGACTACAGGGAGTTTTGAAACTCTAGCACAAGATAGAGGTGTCGCAACACAGCATTAACGATACACTACAACTGCACATATACAATAGGAACAATAAGACACCAGCTGAAGTAAAGTGGATTTGTTTGGAACAACCGTAGCCTTGCACGAGTTAAAAATAAAGCTCAGACTGTGTGAGTAATAAAATACACGAAAACAAGTATTTAAGTTGGCACCGTGTGGAATTCAATCCACAGCAGTCCAAATATGAACAAACTCGTAGATGTCTCAGTCTTATGAGTGATGGCTGACTACATTCAGGTTGCACATTTCTATTAGCGCTCCTTGTCCCGTACAGTAGTGTTTTCTACTATGTTAAAGATTCTGAGGTGGTGTTACAGATGTTCTGGTATCCATTCTGGAGGTCCAAGCTGCATCTTTAAAGAGGGACAGCATCTAAACAGCTGTCTCCAACGGGAATGGTTGCATATGAACTGTCGTTGGCTAATTCAAATTTTTAGTCCTTAACTAATAACATATTCTAAACACGTGTAATTAACTAGTTAATGTGTCAAGCTGCCACAGTAGCAACTTTTGACTACAAATAAGAAAAATATGACTTGCTATTAGCCCTAGCTGCCATATTAATCATTTCTGTCATTCTATTAATCTCTTTTTCTGTTTACACCATTAAATAGCCCAGTGGCTTTAAATTTTAGTTTTGAATGGAAGGGACACAGAAATATGATTTTTCACATACTGGTCAGTTTACAAGTCACAAAATAGCTGTTTTCTCTGAGTCATGCTTTCCTCTCAAAATAATCTTTAAATGTCTGAGGAAAAGGTGAAGATTAGCGGAAATGAAGCAAAATGTTTTCCATCTTTTCTATCCTGTTAATCATGTTACTACTTTCCAGATGTATCCTGAGGGCCATTAGGGGGTCCAATCCCCCAAATTGCTTTAAAAGATGGAACAACGACCTTTCAAATGTTATCTGATGAGTAACCACAAGCCACGTCTGGGACATTTCTCGCTCCTGCGTCACAATATGATAAAAACCTCCTATTGTAAAAAAAAAAAAGCCTTAAAATACCACAGGTGAATGATGTCTGCCTTCTCAGCGCTTCCATCAACCTGCCTTCCCAGTCTTCAGTTGCCTGACAGTATGTTAATCAAAAGCTATACGCCAGAGGGTGATGTCAATAAAGAAGTCTAGACTTGTGCCACAGCACTACTCTGGTTTCTGGTTGGTCTGCTCTTACAGGGTGATACCTTAAAGTGACAGACCGGACTCATTGAGTATTGCTCAAAAGCAGCCAGAACTGTCTTTATAACTAACCGCACATACACACAGGTGCAGACACCTCTAACACACACCAACACAAATACACATTCACATCCCCCTCCCCCCAACTCAGCAACCTCTCCTCATCCCTTTCGTCACGCTGACCGTGATTGAGTGTGACAGCGCAGCATCTTGACCGGCGTGATGCTATAATTATCTGTGATGTCTGCTGGTGCAATCGGAGAAGGGGGCCGGCGGCATCCACACATCACTGGAGAACTAGCCCTCTGGCCAGTACTGCACATACCACGCCATAAATAACCACAAGGAGAACAAGAAGAGGGGGACTGTAAGAGGGAGTCAGGGGTCAGAGACATAGTAAGACAGTTAGGAGATAGAAAATTGATCAAAACATCAAAATAGTAAATCAAGGATGTCAGGATTAAGTCATGGTTCTGCTCTTTATTTTCTAGTCCAGGTATCAAATCTACAGTTCTGGACATAGGAATAAAGTAAAACTAAGGTAACCAAAGAGAACTAACCATCAAAATGCACGCTACATATACTGTTTTTTTTTTACCACTATTGGATAAATCTAAAATCATAACTTCAAAGGTGGAGGCAGTGACAGACAAAAAGAAAGGAACAAGAAAAAGACATCAAGAAGTAGAAACTGAAGCTGGATGGATGCGATAAGATTCAAGCTAGGGGAGTGAGACAGAGGTGTGCTGAGTGATTTGCCAGCTGGACCACGGGTGCCAGCTCATAGCGTGAGAGCTGGTGATATGTGAGCTCAACTGTCGACTTTCTCCTCGGGCCAAGAAAACAAGACCATGATCCAAAGCACCTATGAATGACCTCCCTGAAAATCATATTCTGTATTCTATGTAAACTTGACAGGAGTATATATGGAAAAGGCGTCCCGTGGCCATTTGTGCCATCACTTCTGCTAATTAGCTCCTTAACGAAGTAGAAAATCACCACTCATTAGAGTCTGGGGTTGAAATACAACAGTGCACAGTCAAATCGCCTGAATGTAAATGATTTTATCCAAACATTTAATTCAAGATTTTAGTAGTGGGCCTCTACTGCGAACTATACACAAGGCCGCAGGTTATCTCTATTCTTACTCTATTACTGGGGCATGGCAGAGTGTAGAGATTTAAAAGACAGAAGCCACACTAACAAATGCCATCCTTATCTCTGCAAGGCAGAGGTGACAAGATAAACTGGGAAATGATAATGCAGACGTGTCCTTGAGCAAGACACTGAAAGCATTTCCAAACAGGCATGTACTTTCACACTGCCCTACGGCTATGGACACAGTTCCCTTTTAAAACTAGCTGCTTACTGCACTTCTGAACTTGCGCTGAATAGTAGATTATTTATATGACACTGAGAAAGCAAATGATAAGCTCAGATTTCAAGAGATGTAAGTGAGAGGTGATATTTACGATGTGGAAGATGGGACGCGATGGGGACTAATTTATGTCTTGCATGCCTTGCTGTGTGAACTTATGCGGTCAGTATCTCGACCCTGGGCAAAATTGTCTCACCAAAGCATTCTTATTTTGGAAATGTTACAGAACTGCAACAGCAGCAATGAAGTAGTTAGTTAGTAGATAGTTCTCTTAGTTCAGTGATAATCTTTGCAATTTAATTGTCATCTCTGTCCACATGAGCCTGACCCGTTCAATAAGCTGTAAGTTAGAATTCCTTGTTATTACCTTCACCCAGGTCCATAATTGCCAAGACAGCACTGCAGCTTGCTGCACCCAGCTCATTGGTTGCCACACAGGTATACAAGCCGGCATCAATTGTGTGGCAGTCCCGTATCCACAGCCCCCCAGAGTCCTGGGCTTCTGACCGAGGAATGAACACGTCGTTGTGGTACCAAGTCAGTGAAGGTTTTGGAAACCCTGCCACGGACACCCTCAGTCGAATATCACAGCCTGTTCCTACTGCCGCCTTTCGGAGTTTACGGATAAAAACTGGCGGCGTGGGTTCCTGTGTTGCAGCCCCATTTTCTGGAACAACATGGCCCTTGGTGACTTTGGCCCTTTTGGAAGGGATTTCGAGACTGGCACTGGATCCAGAGCCATCTGCCATCTTGATCTCTTTAACACTTCTTTACAAAGTGTACTTTTTTCTGTGGGGATTGGTGTCCGTCAGCTGCAGTTACTGAAGACCTCTTCTGAAAGCCTCCATTGCGTCAGATTTGTCTGGGCTCATTGCGAGTACAGAAGGCGTTTCACCTGGGCTTGTTGCATGAGAGACTGTAATGATCAGAGCACATCAATCAGAAAGACATGAACACTGTTTAATGACAGTCTGCATTTTGGCAGTTTACACAGTTTTGCAGGTGAATATGTTAAGTAAAAATAAAGACAGCACCGGTCACATTGTATGTCCGGTCCCGAAAAAATGACAACATTGGTCATTTAAAAAGCTAAACCTGACCTTAGGCAGCATTTAAAAACCAGCACATGAGCCTTCGGAGGAGCGACGCTCCGCATACAGGAAGTATTTGTACAGTGTGTGCACGTGAGACGACCATTGTCTTAAGACAGAAGTTGCACTGTATCTAGTTTTTGAAGTTTGATGCATTCCAGTGATCCAGCAGCAGAGTACTAATTTTAATCATTATTTTATTAAATCTGTCTTTTTCAAGTCTCACTTGTTGCTAAATTGCTAACAGAGCTACAGCAAGAGGTGACATGATTCGTATTGTAGTGTGTGGCTCTCTACATCGCTCCCCCACAGCGCGACACGCATCATATCTTAATATGTTGAAATCCAAGGAGCAAAACTGATATGCTCTGATAGTGCAACTCATCATGACATACAGTGCTACTGGTGTGTGAATTTACAGTGAAAATGACAGCGGACGATGCTTTGAAGCATGTAATTACTTATAAACATATTAAATTTATTATAAAAAAAGAGAGGGAGGAAGGTTAGAGGTTAGAGTTACTTTGACACTATTTGTGTAATTCTAATCAAGTGAGAACTTTTGCGAAACTCTATTTCATCATATTATAAATGACAGCAATTGTAGAGCCATAATTACTGCTCAAATAATATGTCATCATGTCCATGTGGTTCATAGAATAACTTTTCTTATTTTAGGAACTCATCCAAAGAGTTGTCAAAATTAAGACTTTATCTGATGATAAAAAGAAAGGCACCTTACCTCCGTTCTGCTGTGAATGTTGAAAGGAATCCCTTTGGACATTCCGGTCCAAGTTGAGGTAACAAAATCCATGGAGTAATATGTTTGATCTCAAATAATTTGCTAGCTCGTGTCTCTATGTATCCTTTAGCGAGCGGCGGCTGTAGGTGTAAGTCCACCCTAGATCATGTAGCATTAGCAGCCACTGTCATGGTCCCTTTCAACAGCTTTTAACCCTGGCGAAGACCGGTGAGACAGAAAGAAAGGTCCTTTTTCCTTCATGTCAAACCACTTCTCTAGTGTGATTTCAGTAACTTCTCAACTACCTTTGGATAAAATTACAATTCTGACCTTATTAAGCCTTTTAGGAAATCAGAAAGCAGCTCATGTTACAGTAGCTGTCTATTCTTTTTTTCCTCTTTCTCTTTCTATTCTCCACCCATCTCACTGCTGTTCCCCCAACTCCTTCAGGTTGGAAATGACAGCTGCACCACCACGGATAGGTCACAGTTCTTGGGCAGCCATGTATGACCTACACACACACACACACACACACACACACACACCCACACACACAGCCACAAACATAAACCTAAGCTCCAAGACCCTTAGATAATATTATCAACAAAAATGTGTCTCTGTATATGTCTGCATGTGAATGTGTGTGTGTGTGTGTGTGTGAGATAGACAGGCAGAGAAAGCGTGCGTGTGACAGTTGGAGTTGCTATAAAAAGAATGTCCAAGAATAAAGACAGGACTTAGTGATTCATGCAACTGTAGGGGAGTGATATAACAACACAATATAACCGATACAACAGAACATCATGTTTGCTACATGATGTCAACTGAGGCAGTTTGAGGAGCCCATTTCACGTGTCCACATTTATTTTATTTATATATTCTTTAAAGCATGTCAATTATAAACCTCGTTAAATGTTAACTGCATCGTAGTTGGGCCTGCTGAAACAACACATTTTGAAGTGTAAAATGATATGTAGTACTGCATCTTTCAGTAATTAACCGGATTTCTGCTGGTATATCACCACAATTGACAGTAAAGTTTTTTCCTAAATCAAACGTGTATTGAAAAGGGACCAACGTCGTAGTAAATAACATTCCATTAGTCTGTAATGTAGTTTTATGAGCCAAAGCTATGCACGCGTTCATTATTACAATGTGTGCTTTAAGGCCATTTTATGTTAATGAGTATATTATGGTCATCGTTTCATCTATATTACAACACCTGAACTAAAACTCCTGATATATTAGAAATAATTCTTCTTGTCAAGACAAATCAGCGTTAAAGAAGTGGAGGGCTTAAGGTTTAAACGAATAGGTAAAAGGTTCAACATTCAGAAATAGTTTTCTTTGGCAGCATCCTAAAAACAGACTACCCCCTGATAAACCATCCCTTTTCTTCTTTACTGCTGACCTAGAGACTTTGCCTCATCCCTCTCTATCATATTGTCTTTTATTGTGCATTGTCAGCTAAAGGACACCTGATGCAAGGACGGGCAATCACGTTTGTTAACATATTGCCCCCCATTCAAGTGAGCCAAGTGTTTTATTGGTATATATGCTTGCAGAGGCAAACTCAGGATTTTAGCCTTGGTTCTGAGGCACTTTCCTTAGCTGAGGGCTATGTCAGTGGTGAAAGGCACATTTTGAACTTTTACTTTCTCTTTCTCTTTCTCTTCAAAACCGGTTTCTTCGAATGCATCAAAAATGTAAAGTTACTGTGATCTGATGTATGAGAAATGGATTGTAAAGATTTATGCTTATTCCGATGGAGCTACTTTATACTACTTTATATATGCTTTTGAGTTTTAATTTAAATTTGATTCAGAACAACACATACCATCAAATCAATCTATATCTTAGCTTTGTTGTCAGATATTTATGTTAAATACTTTTTGGAGACCCAGAGAGTTAAAATTGTCCACACACACAAGGCTAATATTAGACAAAGCCCAAGAATTAATTTACTTGTGTGGCATTGTTTCTCTTTCATCTTGCATTGATTACAAGAACTCATAGGTTTTGCATATGTACTAGTTTAACTTTGGGGAATTATTTATTAATTATTATTAACAGTTTTTCCTTCGTCCACATTGTTAAAAAAAAAAAAATCAATGGTGAGTTTGATTGATGAAGTCCAGTGAATGATAGGAAATGTAGCAGAACTCAGTTCCGTGACAATTTGTGTCCATCTTGAAGTGAAATATTGGATTTATGTGCTATGATTTCGTTACAAACTGTCATTGAAAAAAAAAGAAAAGAAATTAAGACAAACACACTTATAACCATGTGTGATTTTTAACGCCCTCTACTGGCAAATACAGTCTACTGCTTTGAGGTTACAGCGTTTTTTATTCTAAATGATTCAATAATGCATCTAAAAAAAAGCTTCTAATATCTGGTTGTCTCCCAACATTTTGGAGAAGGTAATAGGATACAATGGAGTTTTTTTAAGGAACATCACTGGTCAAAGCAGGGATTTCCATCAATGGTCCTCAGAGAACACTTTCCTACTTGTTTTCAGTCAATCACAAGATACCACTTTGATTCGTGGCATGTTGGCTAATGGCTAATGGCTAAGGGCTAACGTTAGCAAACTCTTCTTTAGCTACTTGTGTTAAAGTTACGTGACTGCGTTTCAGGGACAAATCCTTATACGTTTTTAAATTATTCTTAAACAAGAAATAAATACCTCACTAACAGATGCTTAATTGTCGTTGAGCTTTGGATCCCAACCCATTTCTGTCGCCCTTCGGCCGCTAATCTCGCTTAGTACGTTGCTGTCTTGGGGGCAAGAGCTGAAGTGCTAACTAGTGCTAATACAATGAATTAAGGAATTATTAAGATTCCAATTAAACTATTACACCATAATACAAGGAGGCCAATATTAATGTTATTTTTTAACTTTGATCATTTATATCTGAGCTTTTTTTTTTTAAAAAAAAAACATTTTTAAAAATAATGTTTTTTTTTTATTTACTGTTTTATAGAATATCTTTTTTATAAACAGAAATTAAATGTGCACCATCCTGCAATTCTTTATTGTGGCCACAGGTGGTCGCTGTTGGGCAGGGATGTATAGTTCAACCAGCTCAATATTAAAAAGTAAATAATAATTAAAAATTGTCGTTTTTCTTTCGTTCATCATTACTTATTGCAGTTTAAAGTAAGTATTTTGGCATTTCTTTATGTCATTTTATGTTAAGCAAAACATCTTGAGTGTGAACGTTTTCAAATGAGTAAACTCTGATTTAAGTTAGTTCGGTAAATGGGAGACATTGTAGCCTTCTGCTGATAAAATGGCCTTGTACAGAAATACACATTATGCAAAATATTTTTAAAGATTGATTCAAGGATCCAAGGCCAGTCAGATAAAGAAGGGATGCTTAAGTTTCCCTTACAGCAGACAGTGACTTTCTGTTTAGTGGGAAAACAGGTGTGTGTATGTGTGTAAGAGAGAGAGAGAGAGAGAGAGAGAGAGAGAGAGAGAGAGAGAGAGAGAAAGAGAGAGAGAGAGATGCAGCTGTAGTGTAAGTCATGAATTAATGTTTTCAGCTGCAGTTAACACAAATGCACACAAACAAATATAATAATCATTTCATAAAGTGGTTCACATAGAAACATGTCAAGGGGCAAACGAAGAAAGTGTTAAGAATGCAATGCACAAGCAACATGTCACATCTTGATCCCTGCTCAGACCAATCCGCCCCAAATGCAACAATGTAATGAACACAAATGAAACCAAAGCTTCCTTGAGAAACATACAAAAGCAACTGTCAAGGACACTCATTGCTATCTTACAGAGGTTTCTCCGATCCAGACAGATGCAGAGCCAAACAAATACGTGTGAGAATAAGGAAAGTAACCGACAGGAATCAGCTCTTTGCCACTAATTTGAATTCCATCTTCACAGAACGTCTTTCTCTGGACAGTAAAAAACAGTCAGAGCCGTAAGGTGTTCTTTGTCAAGTGGTTGTGTTACACTTCAGTCATGGTTTCCCGTGTTCTCCTCATCCTGAGTCCTTTGTGGATCCACAGTCTGATGATTCCAGCCTGCAGGGGAGAGGAGCTGTCCAGGGAGGTGGTGGTGTCCTGGTTCAGGGAGCGGATTCTGGAGGTTCTCGGGATGGAGGGGCCTCCTGTGGGCATGATGCACGGTCCTGATGGGGACGTGGCGCAGCCAGAAATAAAGCACACGAGGGTCCCAAGGACTAGCAGAACAGCATGGGTCAGCCATCGAACAAGTCTGAAACAGGAAACATCTCAAATAATTCTCTTCCCCAGTTCGGGTGAGAAGCCTTTGTGTTGCTATTGTTGTATCAATTATTTTTAATAATTATCATTAATGTAATTCAACCATGTCACAACACTATGATTATTTTCTGACAAATACATTGTAACAGTTCACCTTATTAGACTGTGGGTAGATTTACATCAGAAAAGAAACCAGTCAAGAGTATCAGTTATTTGCATGGTAGAATTTATAAATACTTACTAGTAATATATTTTTTTTATAGGCTGCTTGAAAAAAAGACTAAACTAGAATTACAGCAAAATGCCACGTTCCACATACATGACTACTATTCTGTCACGTGTCCATTGCTAATTGTTTTTTAATCTTAATCTAGAAATTTCATAGTTTTACATGTGGCAGTGGACTCACGATATGCATTCTCCAGATTTGAAATACCAGATCCAAATGATCAGAACACGACTTCCTGTTTCCAAATCGGCTTTTTGCTTGGCCTTTGTGTCAATTTGAGCCTCCTCTAAGAAACTGCAGGACTCTTGTGAAACCTATAATAGGGCCAATTTAAAAACAGCAACAAACCTCTGTGTCTTTTCTCTTTGGCAGACTCATCTTGTGCAGATTCTGACTCTGCGCCTGGAGGAAGCACCAACAACCACTTTACATATTACTTTCAGCCTTCCATGAACAACCATGAGACCGTGGCCACATCTGCCCATTTCTGGTTCTATGCGGGCGAAGGTGTGACAGGTAACTCCTCTGCCCCGCTGTTCATTCTCACTTCAGCAGAGCAGCTTCTTCAGGCAGCAGAAGCTCCATCAAGGATGAGCTCAGACGGATGGGCCACCTATCACCTGGATCAGAATCTGCTGGCCTCTGTGGCTGAGGGCCCTTTTCTGCTCCAGGTGCGCTGTCCGACCTGTCAGTGCCACTCTGGCGAACCAGACAAGGTGCCCTTCCTTCACCTCCATGCTCAGCCTCGCGGTCCTGTCCGATCACCCCGTCAAGCAGCAGCGACCATCCCCTGGTCTCCTGCTGCAATCAACTTACTCCAGCGCCCCTCTCAGGACGGGCATCATCACAGCAATTGCCACCGAGCAGAGATCGAAATCAGCTTCGAGGAGCTGGGCTGGGACAACTGGATCGTCCATCCAAAGGTTCTGACTTTCTACTACTGTCATGGAAACTGCTCGGCCTGGAACCAAGCCACCACCATGCTGGGGATCACACAGTGCTGCGCCCCTGTCCCAGGTACTATGAAGTCACTGAGGATCACCACAACATCTGACGGAGGGTACTCGTTCAAGTATGAGACATTGCCCAACATTATTCCTGAAGAATGCACTTGCATCTGAACATCACAGTCCAAAGGGCCAGTTTACCCAAATTCTAAAAAGACAGTTCTTTTAGTGGAATGCAGTGATTCGCCATAAAAACTATGCTCAGTTTTGGCAATAAATATCCAAAACAATATATTAACTTGAGAAATTAATGGTTACAGTTCGTTTTCTTTTGGTTATTCAATTTTTGCAACACAATATCCATCAACTGCACACACAAAAGCAAGATTTATTTTTGTATGCATACCATGCGCACACATGAAAGCCACTTTGATTTAGCAAGCAGGAAGAAATTCAATCAGCTATAATTTTCCACGCACTCTTTGTTCTGTTTAGCCATGCGGACATTTTTGGTTTCATGTGAAGGTTTTATAGATTTGGTTTCTGTTGCGAGCAGTTCTCTACCAAAGAGTCCCTGACAAAACTGCTCACAGCAAAGTCTGCAGGTGGGGGGGTAATTACAAGTACCATGGTAACTGTAAATAAGAGCCAAGCCGCCATTTTTATACAGTTGTGCTGGAAATAATGTGACAATGCAGATAGAGAAAGTCAATAAATTAAAACCACTTTAGTTATTCTCTATTTAGCAAAACTGGATTCATCAAAAGGTCTAGTTGTTCGATTAGAATTTGACAGGGACAATTTAGAGAAAAGGTTGTGTAGTGAATCCCCATTGGACGGCAGTATACTCATACTTTACATTCAGTTTTGCTGGCTTTGTACATGTCCACTAGTCCAAAATATTAAAATAATGAATCTGAACAAAAATGTTAGAAAAAAAATATGAGACAGGTGACAACATGTAAATGACATGTAAAACCCAGTTCTTGAAATAGCACCCAGGTTGAGCCACCACTCAGTTTTTGGGAAGACCTGTCACTGGAGAGGTTTGGTTTTTATAGGCTGACATTTTTGAGAGCTAACTCTTTGCTTAGACAAGACTACTAGGGGTAAGTAAATGATATGTTATTTTCCTTGTCTATTAATTCACCATTAGATGGCAGTATAGTCATAATTTCAGTCTTGCTTTGTGCACTAGTCCAGAATATTAAAATGATGAATGAATCTGAACAAGTGTGTTCTGTAAATGGTGACAAAATGTAAATGATTGAGCCCCCAATGAAATGTCCACACCAAAAGAATCGAACATTCAGAAGTGACTGCAAAGACCAAACCATCTCGTTCAAATATATTTATTTACTCTGAAGACAAAATAATTTCTACAGTTACAAAACTACAAAATTCGCAATAGAAAAAAGGTATAAACCGATGAAGAACCGTATTTGAAATGGAATGTCGTACCTTGCAATAATTAGCCAAACCGGAAGTGAGATGAATACAACAATACAGCATCCAATAGCTCCTTGGCAATGTGTACTTGTCCAGCCACAGACAATAAAACTAATGTATTGTGATGCAATGAAGATTATAATTGTTTTAATGGCAGCAGGCTGTGCGTCAGCAGGCAACGTTTGTCGTTTCCTCAGCTGGGTTTTTCCCCCCACCTCCTCCTCCAGAATGCAAGAAATCATCCATGTTTCAGCACAAGCAAGAGTAGTGGTGCTTGTCAAGGATGGAAAATATGTCTCAGCAAAGAAGAATGTAAATTTCAAAAGACAAGGATGGAGTTTCACTGTTGACAGTAGCCCAGAAGACAGATGTTTCCAGCTGGTTTGCAGAGACCTCACAAAGTGAATGATTTGTTAAAGTTTCTGAAATGATGAGCAAACGCGAGTCATTTTAATATTACGTAAACAAAAAGCATCTACCAATATCCAAATATCCTACTTTTCAGCAGTCATGAGAAACAGGTGGTTTTTGTGATGCCAACACCTTTTAGACAAAAACTAAACTAATGTAGAGCTTTGGTCAAGTCATAATTAAAAAAAAAAAAAAAAGTGTATGGGTAAAATAAACTGGTTTAAATGAACTGATTGTACAATGTGATTCTTGGAAATTCCCTAGAATTTTCTGTCCATAAAGGCATTCAAGCATTTCCCAGGTAAACATTTTGGCCAATTGGTGTAAATATACAGGCTCCAAAACTCTGTCAAACACGACTCATCTAGAACAGGTTAAGCTGCCCTTGCTGCAATTAAAAAAAAAACAAAACAAAAAAAACAAAACAAAAGCAGACAACACCCAAGGCTGTGTTTTTTTGAAATTCTCTCTGAGGCCAACAACCCTCATCAAACTGAGATGTTACCATTTAGCAAGATTTCTTAAAAGAGAGCTTCTTTCGTGAGGAAGGCAAAAAAAGAAGGAGAAGAAAAAAAGAAAGGTAAGTTCAGCCAGACTGGTTGGAAGCTTATGATAATCCCTACATGATCTGAAATGGAAGAGGATTATTGCATGGCCACATAACAGAGTGAGTGAAGGAACAGAGTAGACAAGGTTAAAGTTTGCAGGCCACAGGCAGAAACTTGAGATGTGGCAGGCTTTCAAGTTTAGAATCATGGACATGAACAGTTTGTCAGAACACAGCTTGGTCAGCATTTCTTTTTTATCTTTTGGGACGGACCCCTAATACTGAAAGGCTCATTTCTCTCATCCACACAGTTACACACGCACAAAGACACACACACACACACTTTGGTCTCCCTCAGTGGTCTGACTGCATTCCCATATGTGCTTCCCCCATGTGTTTAAGGCCAGTAGGAATGATGGACAGACGTCTGAGGCAGGAAGCACGCTCAGGCACGTATTCCTACGAGAGGAAGAGAGACAAAATACAATATTCAGCACAAGTGTTTATTTAAGCCTGGATTTTTAACAGGGTCCTTCCATGGCTAACAGGTTTTACTGAAGGAAGACAGCCCTTATGTGATGAATAAATCTGGGGTCCACATTAGATTTAAGGAGTCTCGTTACCTTTCTCACTCGCCTCTCCCTGCTTTTCCTGGGCAAAGTTGAGGCGGTTCTGCTCAGCGGCCGTTTGTGCGGATGTGTTGACCTCCGGGCTGCTGCTTCTTGAAGGGCTTCCTTCATCTGCCTGGTAGGCCAAGTCAAGGTGCTGCTGGGCCAGCTTCAGGTGCCTCCTCAACCGCTCCAGCTCCCCGCACGAGGGTCCCTCGTCTCCAAAACTCTCCCTTCCGGAGTCTGCAATTGGCGAATCCCTCAGCTCTCCTTTTAGTTTCCCTTTCTTCATGTTGCCATGGTATCCGGGTGGAGCCGTCGGCATGGCACGTGAGGAGGGCGGTGGCGGCGCACGCGAGTTGAGGGTGGCTCGCCTGCGGAAGGTGTCTCGAATGCCACCGACGCCCAAGTGGATGATTTCCAGGACGGTGAGGAGCAGACAGAGGAACGACACCACGTACATCACCAGCAGGAAGATGGTCTTCTCGGTGGGGCGGGACACGAAGCAGTCCACTGTGTGCGGGCAAGGGGAGCGAGTGCAGATGTAGGAGGGTATCACCTCAAAGCCGTAGAGGATGTACTGGCCAAAAAGGAAGGCAACCTCGAATGCAGAGCGCCACAGCAGCTGACACACATAGACTTTCATCAGGCCATCACGTAGGATCCGCCGCCGACCGTCATGTTTCTTCTCTGTGCCTGAAACAGAAAAACACTGGTTATTACTTATTTAAGGGGCATCTGCTACACTACTACAAATGTTTTATGATATCAGCGTCATACTTTTGTCTGCTTTGTCCGGCTTATCAGATTCAATCTCTTCCGTGATCATCGGGTCTTCCTCTCCATTGTCCTCCGCCTCCTCATAGTCCCGAGCTGCACCGCGGCTGACGATGGGCGCCCTCTTTTTCCGCTTCTGGCCCCGATGGTACTCACTGTCATCCATGCGTGCGATCTTGTGCATGGCGAAGCCCAGGTACATAATGGTGGGAGTGGTGATCATGATGACCTAGACAGAAGACATACAACTCTTCTAAAACACTTCCAGGAACATTTTAAACTTGTATGTCCAACAACGGTACGCAGCTCACCTGAAAGATCCAGAATCGCACGTGTGAGAGCGGCGCAAACGCGTCGTAGCACACATTCTCGCACCCGGGCTGTTGCGTGTTGCAGACAAATTTACTCTGTTCATCGTAGTAGATGGTTTCGCCCCCGACGGCTGTCAGCACAATGCGGAAGATGATGAGCACCGTCAGCCAGATCTTCCCCACGAAGGTGGAGTGGTTGGAGATCTCATCTAGCAGACGCGTCAGGAAGCTCCAACTCATGGTGCCAAGGTGACTGGGGAGCTAAATCAGGTCTGGGATAAAACAGAATCCTGACATGATGATCAGCTCAACATTTATTTCACAGTGACCAATAGACAGCAGTAAAGCCTCTTCTTGGGGTGAACCACCAGAAAAGTGTGTTGATAATTTTCTTAACCAAATAATTAAAAAAGAGATTATGTGTGGACATTCTGCTGGCTTTTAATATAATGCACATACCCTTCACTGAAATGATCTTTAAAGCACGAACAGAAAGTAGAGACATGCCTCAAACTAACATGTTTGCACAAACCTTCTAAAGAATGCAGGAACAAAGCACTGCAGGTAAGCTCGACTGTAGGGCTAAGAAACAAACTAAGCCACATGCTCTCTTTTAAATCAGACACAGATCCCTTAGACTTGCAGGTATTCACATGTAAACTGCACAACAATCTGTGCTGCTGGTCAGCGCACACTAGTCCTGGCAGCAGTTTGGTGAACTCAGAATCCTTACAGCTCCCTGCCAAGCCGAGCTTGAGCTGCTTAATCAAAACACCAAAGTGTCGGCTGGCAGGTTGCAGCTAGCAGCAAGGAGACCCGCTGTGTCTCCGGACTGCAGGATACTAAAGCAGTGAATGGAGTAAGGAATTTATTTCCTGTCCCCACTGCCAGCATGAAAGCTTTAAATTCTTTAAAACCACAACTTGACACCTTCACACGAGGGCACATAGTAAAAAAAGATCAGAGCTGGTCCCTTTTCCATCTGCGTGACCAAGTCAAAGCTGCTTTAACAGGAATTACTGAATTCATATTTTGCAGGTTTACTTTAGTTCTTTTTAATTGACACATGATGAACGATGGGTTTATTTCTAAAAATCTAGTTTAAACCTATGCTTTAAAGCCTATGTGGGCTCAAATTACTTTAGGAAAAAAAAAAGGGGGGGGGGGGGCTGCTGAAAAAAAAAAAAAAAAAGACTGATATTAACACTACCATAACTTTTATGCCAGTTAACATTACAGCAAGACTTAGAAAACAGGGTGTAGCAAAGAAAGCAACCCCGCTCTTCATGACTCAGTACAACATGATAAGGCTTTAGCCATTACAAGCATCTGTAGGTATGTCTCCTCAGATCAGTGCACACTGCTCAGGTCCTCACTCACCAGGCTACTAATCAACTCTTTGGAAAATCCTCACATTTGACATCTTTAGATGTTGAGGCACGGCAATGCTGACTTGTCTGAGCTCGACAAAAAGACATTTTCCGACCAATAACCAGCCTTCATGCTGAATGTTGCTGGAAGTTTGCCTGTCTCGGTTAGACCCAGCAAAAATATAAGGCTTTAGGCACTTTACAATTACCTTTTTGAAGCCAGAGTCCGCTAAAAGCAGATGTTTGGTCATGGGATTGGCGAAGGTGTTTAACAAAACAGACAACTCTATGACCCTGAAAGTCGGAGTCGGAGACAGTAACAAATACAGCTGCAGGGCGACTTCTGTTTTACCTCTATCCTACAATTACAGTCACAACCTGCATGTGCCATAGGTGTTTAAGCAGAGCTACAGCAGCTGGAAACAAATAATTTCTTGCAGCTACATAGTCTGACATTCAATAAGACCATCTGCCCCATTTAGCACCAGGTTCGGTTACCTCCACCAAAACTCTGCTGGTGATCTGATACTTGGCCCTCTCCAGCCAAAAACCCGACAACAATACGGACCAAAAGCATCTAGGAGACATTTAATATCAGCATAAACAAAAAGCCAAAGGCTGGTGTGTGTGAATTTGACCTTCAAGAGGTTCTACGTCTGTCTGCGCCACTTTATCAACCTTTAAACAAAGTAATCGCTACGCTGTAGTCACCTTGGGTCACTTGTTCACATTAACGCAGTGGTTAAAAGTGCAGAGTTTGACAGAATAATCACACAGCCTGCTTGATCCATGAGGCCACGGCAGTGCAGAAAATGATAAATGTTTTAGGTGGAATGTCCACATTTGAACATTTTAAGTGCAAGCTGGGGGGTTTAAATGTTGGGCTGTGCAGCTGTCGGCGTGAGGACAAACCGAACGGGTTCCACAGCGTGTGGCGCCGCAGACCAGTCAGAGAGCCCTCGCACCAGCCCTGTGCGCCAGAACATTAAAACCACCAGTTTCGGCCGTTGGCTCGTTTTCATACAAACTTGGTACAGCAGGTGCTTCCGCTCCTGCAAAAGAGCTAGGAGATAAGGTCAGGCATCTTCTCTTAAATCCTCCAAGGCAGCAGCAGCCCACCAAACTCACTTCAGTAACATTCTTTACAGGACCCCCTGTTCACACACTGTTAAAAGCCTTCACTGCCATCCTCTCTGGATAAAGGCACAAAAGCTCATCACCAGTGTGTTTGTCCAGGACAAACCGCATTTCTGTCTCAAGTAAGTGCAAACATTTGTGCGAAAAAGCTGACCACCTTTAAACAGTAGCTTATTTGCTCCCTAAACCAAAGCTTTTGTGCTTCAGGAGGAGACAGTGGGGGGGGGGGTTGGAGGAATGTGGCAAAGGGATGTGGACACGAGTGAGCATTCCTGCCTAACCAAAAGCAGAAAGCTGGATTTTAGGGTTTGAGGAGCAGATAGAGGGCACATGAACTCCCCGCGCAGGGTGAGCAGCAAAGGACGAGCCACTGCTCCTCTGTACTGTCACCATGGGAAAACTACCGTGCACACACTTTATGCCCCCCCCTCCCTTCCCCTCCCCTCCCCTTCCCCTCCCCTTCCCCTCCCCAGTCTGTTGAAAGGTCCAAAGGGAGCTTTGAAAAGCTCCTCGGTAGTGGTTTTGGAGCCTGCGAACACGCTCCGCTTAGTCAGACTTGAACTGTTTTGGAAACTGTGGCATTCCAGCAGGCAAACAAAGTGCTGCCAAGCTTTGGTGGGGAAACAAAAAAAAAAAAAAAAAACAAACGAACTAAAAATCCGGTGAATTAGAAGATGAAGCCATCTTTTTAAAAAAAATGCACGACGGGTCAGGATGGTCAAAGCACTGTTAGGAGGAAAAAACCTTAACACAAAAAGAAAAGAAATCACTGTGAGGCTTCAAGTCGAGTGTGAGTGCGGACTATTCCGACGTGGAAACTTTTAACCCCCTGTTGCATTAAAATAGTTCTTTTGGTGCGCTTACCCAAACACACACACACACACACACACTTTTACACGATGTCTCCCTGGAGACATCGTTCCCACTTTGGCTTTAAAAATGACCGAAAGACAACTACTCACCGCTTCTCCGGCAAGTCCAGATCCAAAACTCGTCAAGCGGAAGCCACTTGGTGAATTAATTGCGAACAAGTCCCAAAGCCAACTTTGCTCGAACTAATTGGCATCAGAAACGCGCTCAGCTCTCCTGACAAACGTCTCTCGCAGCCACCTTCAACGCTCCGCTTCTCTCCTCGCGCTTAATTGCTCGACCAGGTTTTCCTAATTAACGTGCGCGCTCATCGGGCGTCTGCGTGCGTCCGTGTCCGAGGCGACCTTCAGCGTGAACCCGCACGGCCCGTGTTGACCCCATGTGTCGGGCTCCAGAACAAGAGGACAAAAGAAATATATCGGAGTGCTGCAGGCTCCTGCTCTCCTCCTCCTCCTCCCGCACCTCCTCCACGTAACTCGGCCCCATTCAAGGAGAGGAGGCCCCTCGCCTGAAACCTGAGATCCACGATCTACGCTTGGTCCTCACGGCAAAGGACTTTTATAATATGATTAGAATCTGCAAGTGTCACAGTTAAACCTCAGGCCTACGTAGGGACTTTAGAAGAAATTCATAGGAGTTAAAAATACTATGAGTACCACCACTAAAGTCCACTTTTTTAATGCAAACACTCATAAAATATTCATTGAACACAATTTGCATTGGTATTATATTAAAGAGGAGAAGAGATGCTCTATGGTCATGGGTGGATTACTGAAGGGCCTATCAGCTACAGGCCCAGGGGCCCAAGAGGCCAGGGGGCTCATGGGCCACAGGATCTGAAGTTTCTGTGCATATGTTTTGTTTGAAGGAGCTCAGTTTAAAGACACATAATTAGCCTGTCACAAAGAGATGCACAAATTACTCAAAAATGATCCAAAACAGAACAAAGAATGTTCAAAAATAGAGATTTCTTTTTTTTTTTTTTTTTGTCCTTTGGGCTTATCCCATGAGTTCAGGGTCGCTCGCCCCAGTGGATCATTTGTCCGATCATTTGTCTGTTGATTTGGAACAGTTTTTACACCGGATGCCCTTCCTCACGCAACCCAAAACAACTAAAAACTGTCAATAAATGACCTTTTATAGACACAAAACAACTACAAATGGCCCCAAAATGACAAAGTAGAGACAAAATATTTTACAATAGACACAATGCCACAAAACTCACACAAAGTGTGTAAAAATATCAAAAACATAAATCCATTCAAAAAGACAAAACTCCCAAAAAGCAGACACAAATTCCCCCCAAAACAAACACAAACAACTAAAACCAGGCACAAAATTACACAATAAAGTCAAAGAATAGACACGAAATGTCCATAAATAGGCACAAATGCCGTAAAACAGACACAAACAATCCCAAAACATAAGATATTTATACATAGACACAAAATGTCTAATAAATAGACACAAACTGACAGAAAACACACTCAAAACGTCCAAAATTACGGTAAAAGGAACAAATATAGACACAAAATGCCACGAAAGACACAAACAGTTTTCAAAAATAGCCATAAAACCTCCATAAGCAGATAAAAATGGATTCAACGTGTACCCAGGGCCCATTTCCCTCTAATCTGTCCATGATTAGGGCACGAATTGACAGAACAGAGGTCTCTTTAAACACTTCTACGCTCAAACCTCTAAACCCCACAGGAGATGGTATGCGTATTTATAATCGAGCTGTCAAAATTGCTGCTTTTCCGTGCTAAAAATCATTTTCCTCTCCCTCTCTGCCGAGGACACCGTGTCATGCCCCTGGACCACGGTTTGGCAGCCCGCTGGGCCTGACAGAGCGCTGCGTGACTGTAGCTTTTGGACGGGGAGGCCCACCATGCAAGAATTGAGTTGACTCGAGCGTTCGGCAAAACAACAGATTTCTTGCTGTCATGCACAGTGCAGCTGCAGCGCTCCTGATTTACCAGAGGACCTGAAATGTTTGGAGGAAGCTTTGGGAAGTCGAATCAGGCCAGATGTGCGCGCCCGGCCAAATCGCAGTGGCTACATCCTCTTACACTAACTGTGTTCCCTGCTTTCCACATAGGTTCTCAAATCAATGATGAACTTTCCCTACACCTCATTTATTCAAAGGCAAATAGGGAAAGTCTTTCATTTTGACTCTGGAATTCTTCTGAGTGTGCTTGAGTGCTGACAGATATAGCTGCACAGGGGTCAAAGAATGTCACTAATATAGTGCAATTCAGGCCAAAATGGCAACAGGGGTGCGGACTCCCTTCAGGGGCTCAAAATTCCTTCCTGCCCCCCTGCTGTAAATGTATTAACTGCTTGAATAAGGGCAGGACTTGCTGGTATGGGGCACTTCTGATTTTTGCCCTGTCTGCATTTTTTTCTTACACACACACACACACACATTGTGATCAGAATCTGGTTGGGTTGTTTATTTCCTCCCAAAACACAAAACTTGGTGACATTCATAGAGTGCAATGCAAGTTATGAATCATGAATATTTTAAGGCTGAGTTTCTGGGCTGATTAAGTTCACCACATCTAAGTCCAAAAACAATAATCCAACTACAAGTTCAGTCCTATTTTTCATTTATTTATTTTTTTAAATGCAGAGCTTAAAGTGTGCATGAACATGTGTGGAAAACGGACCCAGATGCCTTATCAGATCCATAAAATAGAATTAATCATGCACAATTTACTGCATTTTGTCTCCATTTCAACAGAGTTTTCAGAGAATATTCGGGGGAGGGGGCAAAGTAGTGCTTTATTAACAGTAGTTTCTGATTACAATTCATACATTTATACACCTATTGTTGAGATTTATGAAATTCTACAGTCCAAACGAGGGGGGGCCAGAAACCATGCATCAGATCTTGATTCGAAAGCTTTCAGGTTTTTGAATTCTTTCCTCATGGACAAAAGCTCAACAGAAATGCTGAACACCCCAGCTGGGCTGTGTTAGTGGGAGCCAGTGTAACCATATCGTCTCAGGGTTTCGCACGTGCACCTGATGTTTCTTTGCAGATACAAGAAATGTAACGTCAACTACACCACATGCTATTCACTTGCATGAATCAGTTAGACCTGCTGAATACTTTTAAACATCTACCAGTTTGATTTAGGGATCAGGTGTTTTTTTTTTTCTTCTTCTGTCAGTCACATGGGGGCAGCTGAAGGTGATCCAGTCTCCAACAAGCATGTGCACAGCACATGGGCAACATCGGTGGCTAAAGAAATATTTACACAGTGAAATTAGTTAACGCACCTTTCAAACCGTTGTGCCTGGACTCAAATCCCTGCTTCATTTACAAGGACTGAGATTGGCAGTTTGGTCCTGAGTGTTTGAAAGGCAAATGCTGTGCAACTGAAGCCAGAAATACGTAATGCAGTGATTAGCCAAGTTTGTCACTTGGGAAATTTGATCTGAAGAAGACAACAAAACCACTTTTTATCTAACTTTATACATCGTACATCGTTTGTATTTATATAAAAACAAAAACAAAAAATAGGCATAAATTAGGATATACTGGTCAATCTAAATTAACAATGCTGAGTTTATTTTCATCTTTTCTGCATCTGTACAGTTAATACTTTCACGTCAAAGTGACAATTCAAACTTACTTTGAGAACCCAGAAATGGAAATGCACTGCACTTGCTGCTGGCAGTGCCACAGTGATACTTATTCCAGGTTCTTATACGCACGCACGCACGCGCACACACACACACGCGCACACACACACACACGCACACACACAAAGAAAACACTCAAGGTACAAATGAACAGTAAAAAAATATCTTTCCGAGTTCCAAAAACAGAATTTCAGCAGGTTTGCAATTAGCATCCTTTTCCCCTGATGGCACACACTGTAATGAGACCCTAACCGGGGTTGGGGGATGTGGTGTGCGTGTGTGTGTGTGGGGTGATCAAAGCCTTGGCACCCCCAGCCTCGCGTTGAGCATGTGAGGTCACAACTCACTGAACCCTAAGACTTCCTCCAGCTTAGCAGGGGGAATAAACAATCTGAGGCTCAGCTCTCATACAAAAACTTCAACACAACATTTGTTCGTCCCAACTTAATGCCCTATTTGTTTCACCCCCTCCCCAACAAGCCTGCACATCAGCTTGATGCTACAGTGACTATGTGCTGCATTAAGATGCATTTCAATTTTAAAAAAACAAAACAAAACAAAACAAAACAAAAAAAAAAAAATAGGGCAGCTGGGGAAAAAAACAAGGCACACTCCACTTTAGCTGGAGAAAATTTCTGTGGGGTGGTATCTGGAGGAAATATTATGCAACCAGTGTTTTTACAGACTTGTGTACCACATGAATGTGTGCAATCACTTCCAAGTTCTCAGTTTAAAAAAAAAAAAAAAAAGAGGATGAAAGCAATGCACGTAATGGGACCAGACTGAGTGCAGACTGTGCAGACAGAAAATAAAGATGCACTCACTCACGCTCACTAAACATTTCCCAGTACCAACACTTGGATTAATGGTCACAAAAGAAAAAGGAGCGCACACATTCTGTGACTTTTCCTTTCATGCCATTCCCCATTATGCCACTTTGTCTTGCAGGCTTGTGTGCAGTTTTACTCCGAACATGGCCTCCCACTGTGTTCTGACCCAGGCCAGCAGACCCTGGAGGAGCTCGCTGCTCTCCGAGCGCACACACCACATCTTCTCCTGTTTCACTGTCTGCAAAAGAAAACACAGAACGGGGAACTATGAACATTAAAGCAGTTAATCACACAGAAATCCAACTTGGCAAAATCGCACACAGCAATAAGCTGCTGCTGAACGAGAATAAAAAAAACAAAACTGTTTGCATGAATTATAACTGCTAACCCAGTTGTAACAACATTATGCATTATGAACAACACCGTGCAGCCCTGCATTGACTTGCTAAATGCACTTGCCAAATGTTAACAATACATTGATTTTCCTCTGGATTGTAATCGAGCATCAAACACAATTAAGTTGTGATCGACTCCTCGTAGTAGCGTTGAGTAATTAGCAGACCGGCAGCTACTGCATCTTAGTGGATACTTGCATTTACAGTTTTAGTTATATTCAGCTTTTCTCCCACAGCTGAGAACATGGCATGAGGGAATAGAGAGGATGGGATGAGAAAAAACATCCCGGCTGCATTTAACCAAAAGCAGCACTGCCAAAGGAGCCAATACCAGACTCCATATGCAAATATTCATTTCTGCTGTGTTACTTTGGAAGCTAAATCAAACATTTGCTGTCTATTTTCCTACCTGTCATAAGAGAATCTCATTTATCAACCTAACTGAGGATGTTGAGGTTACCCAACAACCCAATAATTTTTATTTTTAGCCTTGTTAAAGTGGAAGCATGGAACAGCTGCTTGTTTTGTCTACAAAGCAGCGGCGAATGCCATAACCATAAAAAACAGCTCTCCTCTTGTAATATTTCGGCTTTTTGCTTCACAGGAAGAAAAAAAACAAACAAACACTCACCTCGTCGTACAGCTTAATGTCTATTCTGCATTGATCTGAAGGCCACACGTGGATGGAGCTCACGCAGCTGATTGGCAGCGTTTCTAACACAGCGACTTTCCCGCTGCTCTGTTCTTCGCTTTCATTCGCCGTCTTCCTCCACTGATGATCTTCTTTAAGCAGGTAGAGGGTTTCCCGGGTTGCCAGCACAGTTAATGGCATCCAAATGTCCTCTGAGGGCAAAAAAATATGACAATATGAAGTGTTTCAGTTTATTACTACCTACTGCCTCCAAGCTGTTCTTAGCTACATCGGCTGGAAAACGTTCAAACTAAATACCGCATTTATAAACCGGGTTAGCAAAGATTTTATCATCCATCTTTAAAAGGAGGAAAAAAGGCAGATCCAGGCACGCCGACATTATGGCCCTTCAAATTCCACTGGCCTGCACAGCTGCGCGTGTAGCCTGCAGCTACCTTGCTTTTAACGGTTTCTGCTGGAGCACAGACAAGGGAGGCATCCTGCAGCAATGCTACACATGTACTGATCACATGTGTGCCAGTGCTGTCAAAACAGAAGATTTCTGCCTCATCTTAGGGCAACATGGAACACTGAGAGGCACCTCAAGCCAGCTGCTGGCCACAAATCACAACCTCTCCTAGAGATTTTGGTCTTTCTGCCATAATGTGCTTTTAGCTTTAGGGAAATAAAGTCTCCTACCAGACCTAATCTTTACTGTTATTATACATGTCTTGAAATGTCAAACAGGATGGGTATATGCACGTAGAAACAGATCCTTCTAGTGATTTAAGAGCGCGATAGAGCAAACCAGCTACTCTCGTTCAAGGCGAAAAAGAACTTAAATTGGATGTGAATAATAACGCTCATGAATAAGTGGTTGTGTCACCTTGCAGAACGAAAGCCAGAATGTAGAACAGTTGCAGCTGGCCATCCTCCACATCTGCCTGGATGTCTTCGCACACTAGATGCCTAGATCAAAAGAAATGAATTGTCGGCATAACATTGCATGTACATATATTAACACAAAAATCTGCTCTCTGGTTTAAATTGGCGGCCGTTCAGGTGGAAGCATGGGGTTTTCATAAAAATAGCACAGCGCTGTGGTGGCGTGTGCGCCGACGTCTCAGATGAAAGCGCTTCCAAAACCACCGGGTGAGTTTTACAGTAACTGCGAAGCAAAGAGGATAATTGGCCGTAATAACTGATAAGACTTGAATTGTGCAAATACTGGAAGTGGGTTCTCAGACTGTGGTTAGCTGCTTCACAACACATAAAAAGGACTGTTTTGATTGGTTGTTACTTTTTGGTTGTTGCTGTTGCCTGAGGACCTCTCACAAATTGGGAGATTTAAGGTCTTTGTCAGTCTAATGTACTCTGCATGAATAAAGCTGCTCTTTACACATGTCACTGATAATCAATCTTTTTACCAGGCTTAAGGAAAATGGCTACTTATTTGACTTGCTAGTCTGTTTGCCAGACTAAAGTCTGTTTGTCTGGACTGCTACAAATCTTTATAATTGAAAGGTTTAAAATTTTCACAGGGGGCCGTTTGCACAATTAGCACGTGTTCCTAAAAAATTGTAGCCCTTTTCTTTTCTTTCATTTTCCCCAGGAACCTGGAAAAAGCACCACTCCAAAAAGGTGTAAAAAAAAAAAACAAAAAAAACAAAAGCTGGATAAAATGATAACAAACAACAGCACATGCCTCAGGATTTCTAGCACAACATATGTTGCAAATTAAGATGTGGTTTACCAGCTAATTTAGTGGGGCAGTTTTACATAATGAAGTCGAAAATAGCTGATTGCATTCAACTGAAGATGTGCCAGACATGTGCAGTTTTATGACTTCTACACACACACACCCACACACACACACACACAGAGCTCCCTTTACCTTCTACCTCCCAACCACATGCAAATGTGAACAACACTGATCAGACCACATCGCTCGGCATCTACACAAATAAATATCAAAGCCATTTTCTCACTGCATCCAGCTTCCCTAAACAAAGTCAGTGTTCAGATGCGGGGCCGAGCATACCAGAGATGGTGCTGAGGGCTGAGCCGTGTGGTAGAGATGGACTTCAGCATGCTGTCGGATTTGTGAGCCATCTCACGCACAATTCCTGAAGAGAAAAAAACAAACACCAAAATTTATTTCACATTCACACTTAGTTCTAAATCTTTGGGTAAGAAGAAAGTTCGAATTATTAGAACATGTGGTTATTTTACTATTTTGTCATTTTAAAAACACAAAACATAATGTTTCTATAACTTAATATTTAAAAATATTAAGTTTTAATGAAAGACTCATTAGGAGCCTCTCAATACATGAACATTACTTACAATATGACCTATTTTGCACAAACTAGAAAAATCAACTTTTATTTTCCAGTGCATCCACGTGTCCTCCATGACTCATTTGAAGCAATATTGAACCACTAAAAGAAAAAAATAAAATAAAAAGATGATTCAAAGGCAAAAAAAAAAAAAAAGGGAGGAGCATGGATGTTGAAATCTTGTTTTCCAACTAAAAATTCATTAGATATTGTAGCCCAAGAAATCAATGCAAATGTCCAACATCCATTGTGAAAATAATGCATCGCATGTGCGCAGAGCTTAAAGGTTTACAGCTGGACTCGGTGAGACAGCTGGGAAGGTGAACAGCTGTGTGGAACAAACATGCGATTTCAAACTCATCTCATAGCTGAAAAGAAGCATCTATGCTGCTGCTTACTTAGACTTTTGAAATGAAACACTTTTTTTGGCAGGGTTAAAGATTTAGACACTAAACATTGATCAGAGGCAAACACGTGCAGGGATAGAAGGAAACGGCTGAAAGCTACCTGAGTCTGAAAGCAAAAACACAACTTGTAAAAGGACAAAAAAGGTAAAGTAGCCCAAAATGTCACACCCAGGGCAACTTCACCAATTTTCAATTTGCTCTCTTTGGCTTTACTTTAGGGTGTAAATGAACATCTTCTCGAGATGACATCACCTGGAGGAATTTTTCATTATTAGGAGTGTAGATCATGTCATCTAGTGTGAGGATGGCAAAATCTGAGCTGAAGGTTCCTCCAAGTGATGTCATCCGGGGTCTGTTTTCAGCTAGAAGTAGAGGGAAATTTTAATATAGAGAAGTCAGAGGGACATTTAATGGCATTTATGTAAATGCACTACCCAAACTAGAACCAAAGGAAGCAAGTTGAAAAATCAGTGAAGGCATCCTTTAACAAGTCTACACACAAAAGCCAAACTCAACACGAGACGTCTGCTTCTGTAACTGTAATACGAAAGCCAAAAGGTCTCTGGTTGCAGGTGTAAGTTTTCTGCTCCATACAATCAGCGGGTGAGAAAAATGTTGGGAACACAATGCGCTGGGTCACGCTCTTGTTCACGGATTGTAGCGTGTCACTGAGCGTGACAACAATACGGAGCAGACAGGATATCTGCAGTGTGGCTTCGCAGTCAAGTCTGAATAGATACGACTTCAAAAAAAAAAAAGGATTTAATGGGAAACAGAGGAGAAGAGGGGAAGAAAGAGGACAATACTGAGTTGAAAGTGGAGGAAATAAATCTCCTTAGGAAGAAAGGCAACTGGAAAAGTGGGGCTTATCAATACAGTTTTTTACTATCCTACATTCCCAGAGGTCTATAGGTGTCTGCAAGGACACATGACTCCCATGGCTTGTTTATTCTTATAGGCAGGCTTCACATGGTTAAAAGGCCCTCTGTCGTCTTTATATTACAATAATTTTTTGTTGTGGGAAGAAAAAACCCCACCTCCAAATCATTTGGAGTCCTCCATCATCAAGAGTTCAGATGATTTCTTCCAGAGGAAGGTTCTGGAAGAGCATGTTAACTAAGACTACGTCCTCTGTATGAGCAATGAGATGACATCATTTTTATTGGAAAAACTCCTCTGGATGATGGAATGTGGAGGAGTTTTTCTTAGGTAGAAGCAGGGAGCTATTCTAATATAGGGAAGGTGGAGGTAAGTTTTATGCCATTTATATACATGTAACTAGAAACATAGGATGCAAGTTGAAAACCAGTGAAGTTATTACCCTTTAACAGCTGAATTGTTGAAATATTGTGAATTCTGAAGCTCATCAAAAAGTGTTTTTGTTGGATTCAGTGTCCTGTCTCTGATGTTTTTAAACTCTCTGCACTACATAAAAAATGTCAGCTTCAATCAGACTCCTTTCCAGTCTTGTAATCGTTTCCCTTTAGTTTAGTTTAATGTGCAGTAAAAGGCCAGCCTCAAAATATTTTGGACAAAAAATGGCAGATGGCTCGACCGCTTTCACGAAAATTTGCATTGGATTCAGGTCAAAGCCTCCCACATTGTTGGCAGAACATTTAAACGTGTTGGAGGAGAAACGGTGAGCATCAGACTGACTACAAGATTAAATAACGTGTTAACATGGACAGTTTTATCGAGATGTCGTCCAAGATTGCAATCACAAGTAAGCAAAGTAACAGGCCCAGTGTGTTGAGAACCCAGATTGCAATGGACAGGCTTTAGCTGGTGCTCTGGTCTATGTCAATACTTCCTCTTGTCTTAGTCCCAGACTCTTTGGCTGCCTCCAGCACCAACACCAATGCCGCTGATCATTTTCTCATGGAATCAAATACCCTACCGCTGTTTGATATGCTGGGCGGTGGAGACAGGAAACAGCTGAAGAATATATGTCTCACTTTCCACTTCCCAAAAGGAACATTTTTACCTTTGAACAATGTTTTCTCTCACCAATGCTGTGTTGGGGTCACTTATCTATCACTCTGACCAAATGTTTTACAACACAGCATGAGTGCAGCAACTAAAACAGAATATCAGCAACATAAAAGCCTGACAGGACTCTTTTTGTCTCCTCTGGCTGCAGAATCCAGGGCTCTCGTGTTATCTCTCATGTTTCAGCCTCAGCCGTGTCAGCCTTGGTTAAAGCAAGAAGCCTCGAGCTGGAGAAAACTGTCCTGGTTGTAACCACATCCCCCCTGTCTCTCTCCCCACCCCCCCCCCCCCCTTTTCTAGCCAGCGAGTCCTTCGTCATTCCATTTGTGGTTTTTTTCCGTACTTTGTCCACATAATGGAAGCCAGCTTGGATGATAGACAGGGTTTGTTATTGTTAAGCTTTTCTGTACTTATGCTGACAAAATATTACAACAGCTGCTTTGGGGTTAATTTGGCAATAGGAAAAAGCAAATTTGGCATAATAGTATTCTTTGCCTTGAGGGGTCAAGGAAACATAAACATCATAACCTTTACGTGTAGATGTTTGGCACTTGATCGCTGATTTTGTGAGATTTTGCAAAAACAAAACAAAAACATTGTGTTTTCTGCTTTGTTCTGTTTTGGACAAACTCTGTGGTTTTGAAAGAAATCTGGAATCATTTTCTGTCACAGAGAATACAACGCAGTAAATTAGTTGTTTGTGAATATAGACAGCAAGATAAGGTCTTAGAGGACAGACGAAAACACGGAGGGAAAAAAAACTGAGATATAATTAAGGAAAAGGTGTTTTTTTTAAAAAAAAAACTAAACGACAAAACAATGCTGGTTTGGAAAAAGGATTAAATGTAATTTTAAAAGCAGGTTTATAAATAGGCTCATGTTTCTGAAGGATGCTTTTAAAATTGTGATCAAGTGATTTTCTTGAAAGAAATATTCAAACCTGATTTTGTACCGGTGAAAGCTGCACAGAAAAGCCCTCAAACAGCAGCTGGAGCCATAAAGTTGTACAAAATGGGAACTGCTCCTTTAACGAGCTTGTGCATTTAAATAATTTGAAAGTTTTTTTTGGATGCATGTATAGTATCATGAAATGAAATTTGATATTTTTAAAACTATAATTATAAAAAGCTACTGTCTTTTGTAAATGCCCTGATATGTAGAATGTGAGGATGATATGTAATAGAACAGAGCATCAATACTTTTCCTCTTTGCTCCGAAAGGTTTAGGTACTGGTAATCGTCAAATTTGTTTTCCATATTTTTCCGGACCTTTCAAACCCAAGCAGGAGCCCCCCCCCCCCGATAAAAGGTTTTCCTCTCTGCTTCTGGTCCTCCCTTGCAGACATATTGGGCAGGATGTACTCAGTCTGTGTGAACCCATTACAGAGGGGGATGGGCCAGAGATTTGCATCTGTAGCCCACATATGGTACAGTATTAGTTTGTGAGGGGAGTAGGTTTAATTTCTCAGTTTGTGGCACAATGAAGTGAGTGGAACTTGCTGTTCAAATACCTGCCTAAAGCAGAGAACAGGACTTTTAATCCAAATTAGTCAGTGGTTTTGTTTTGTGGCATCTTCCTTCAAAGTTCCCGGAGGAAACTGATGAGCACAGAGAGATCAGACCTTCCCTCTCTGACTCCAGTCACAAAATATGTGCTTTCCCATACATCAAACAGAAAACCTTTAACAAATTTGCCTGTGTGCTTCCCTGTACCTGTCAACAGGCCAAAGAAGCGTTTGCAGCGTTCACTGTCCCTCACGAGGAGGGTGTAGGCCAAACCCCTGTCTCCAAACTCCATGTGGATGCTCTGAGAGCGCAGCCCCACCTCCAGGTAGCTGAGCTCTGTGATTGGGTAGCTGTCTCTCTTCTGTAGCCAATCAGAGAGTTGGCCTCTGCTGGGAGGACAAGAAGCGAGCATTAGACAGTGTAGGAAATGGTCGTACACTGGTCGCGGTGAGATGGATTAACTGGTTTACTTAATCTCTGACACTTGGAAATGTGACTGCCAGAACAACCCTTTACAGTGTGTTTGTTAGAGTTTATTCAGTGGAACCATGGTAATAACTTATGTAAGAGCTCATTTTTCAGGGATTAAATTAAAAGGTCAAATCCACAATGAGATTTTGGTTATTAGCACAGTGCCAAGAAGAATCTTATGGCTTAAAATTGCATTTCTCTAGGTTGTGAGAGTCAACAAAGGATGGACTGGAATCCTGAAGAGATGGATCTTGTTTTGATGAGACAAACAAAAAATAAAACAACTTTACATGTATGTGACAGAGAAGGAGCTATAATGAGCAGAAAGAGCAAATACTTGACAGTCAACAGACACTTTGAGGTCAATGTGTTCTCAAGATGTGACCCAGAAACCGGAACAAGTTATGCAATAGCATCCGCATCCTAAATGGTGGGTGTAGAGCTGCAACATTACAAGTCATAATTGTAAATTGCAGTGTGGCGCCCTCTTTTGAACCAATGTCCACACCTGTTATATGTGACTACACTTTTCAGGAACTGGAAACTGTCTTTTACCGAGCTTGCAATGACTTAGACGCAAAACTGCTCTACTTACTGGACGTCTGATGTCATTTCCAGGAAATAGATTCGCTTGTTTGACACCACCAACAGAGCGGGAACCTCCCCTGGCTCCCCGAATCTGACAGCTGACATCTATGGAGAGAAAAAGGGGAAAACAGGAGATAAAGTTTAAAAAAATAATAAATAAATAAAAAAATAAAAAAGGAGCTAATTTTAGTGCTGCTTTTTCTTCTGAATGCTGCTGAGCATAGGGCAACACATTTTATACTGATCTATTATCAACCATATTTTCAGCTATTAATGGAACCAAACCTGTAGACCAATATTTTGCTTCCTTTACTGAAAAAAACAAGACGTAAAAGCAACAGTGACATCGCTCGCAGCCCCTGTCACTGGATAAATAAATATAACTATGATGAACCGAGTGGGACCTCCTGTTTCCAGCTGTGGGTCCTCGGTCCTGTTCTTTGCTCTTTGCTCTTTTTCCAGGTGTCCGACAGAGAAAAGCAATTGTCTGTCGATTTGAGGAGTTCACTGCATATTAAAAAAGGTCTCGCAGTATGTCGACTGACAGCCGGACTAGTCAAACCAGCTTCAGAATAATAAGAAGAGCGGGGTTGAATGGGCTCCCTGGAGATTTACTGACTGCGATCATCTGGAATGACTGGGATGAAACCGCAGCTGAAGTGTTTTAGGTCTTAAGCTTGTCACCACCCATTAAACTGGAATCTTTTGGCAGCACGGAAGATATGTTAGAGCATTTCTAAGAACCACAATCGCACAAGAAACAATAACAGCAACATAAAAAACATTGTACTGCTAAATTTAAGTGATCAGTCACAGGCTGCCACCACAAGCATTAAACAGTGTCTGGCATTAATAGTGTTTTCTTCCTTAATGTGTTTAAACCCTGCAAGTCTACATTCTAAATCAGCATGAGGTCCTACATCAACATAATAATTTCACCCAGAGTTTTTGCCATTTCACAAGATTTCGGCAGGTTCTGTTTCTCAGCTTGCTGTGCATGCTGTTTCAATAAAGCAGGGCACAGTGGAAAAAAAATGTGTTGCTACATATTTCCATGCAAACATTTTTTGGTAGCATTTTAAACTAAATGGGACCGTTTTGAGTATTAAAATCTTCATTTGGAAAAAAAAAAAAAAAAACTTTTGGAAAGTACACAATGTAAGAGACCATGCTTATGCTTGTCTATAAAAATTGAAGGTGGTTAGCCGAGCTTATTATGAAGTCCACAACAGTCGGACAAAGCTATTCTGGCTCTGACCAAAGGTAACAAAATCTGCCTCTAAAGTTCTGCAATTAACGTGTTAAATCTTGTAGAAAGAACACCTGCTGGTTTCACGAGGGCTTTTGTGCCAGGATATCTGGCATGACGGCTTTAATACACGTGTCTTAATGTTACTGTACGTACCTTGAGAAAGGAGTGAAGCTCCTCTTCCTCCTCAAAGACCTCAACGTCCAGGAAGAGCTTCAGCCGATGGTCCACAGCCTTGTAGTCCTCAGACAGTAGGTCCAAATCATCTACACACACGAGGAGTTGATCAAAAATGCTAGTTTAACACAATGGCCGAGCCAGAGATCTGCTAGCTAGAAGAAAACCAGCACCATTGTTAATCATAATTTTCAGCACTACATAAAACAAGTCTTCATGAGGACTTAAATGCTCAAAATGAATAATAAATATTTTTATTTATTCCCTCAAATGATATGTTGCACTAATAGTTGAGCCACAGTTTCCTGGCACCATCGTAAAGACTTACATATTTTTTTGGCTTCTATGAAAGTTGAGCCAGACTTTACTGCAGCATACGCCAGCAGCCCTCACGCAGAAAAGCATTTAAGAGCAATAAATCCACCAATGAACAGCAATGGGGGCTTATTCAACAATGATGAATGGTTACAGCTAATCAAAGATGACAACGCGTGGACCTGCAGAGGCCAGAACAAAACTCAGTGTCTTTCATTTGAAGAGTGTACAAACAGAGATGAGAGTTATTTAAAAAAAAAAAAGCCTTTGAACTGTTTTTTCAACAGGTGAAAGGTAGGTGTGTGTGAAAGGACACACACACACACACACACACACACACACACACACACGTTGGTTTATCTTTAGAGACAAAGCACTTATTCAAAGAGAAGAAAATTAGGGGTTTGCACCGCAACAATGGGCCTATTGTAACCAAAAAAAGATACAATACTCAACGTCAGTCAGAGTTCTGGATGGGTATGAACTGTCTCCATTGTGAGACTGTGGTTTCAGAAAGACAGATTACATGGCACTACCAGCACTGCCACTGCAGCGTTACAAAAAAAGATACAGAAAGCTGTTATTACCACTCAGCCTTCCCTGACTTAGGCTTCCATTCCTCTCCCATCACTTCCAGTAATGACTCCAATCTGTCTTTCTGCACAGTTACCGTGTGGTTCATCTTAAAATGGCAGACAAATGTGGGAGGAAAATCGAATGCTGCCGCAGAGAACCCGAGATTTGTGTGCTGCACAGCACAAAAAAAATCTAAATCCATCCCATCTCCAATTTTTATTAGGATTTATACTGATATTTAAGAAAGGCAGTTTTAGTTTCTTCATGACAAAAACCCACCGTTTGGAGTCAATCTTCCTGCAGGCTGGACTTGATCATCTGTTGGTGTCACACCTGTAGCAGTATAGTGGTAACTTCCGGCCAGGTCCTCTTTACTTTGGCACTCTGTGTTGTCAGAAAGACTGCGGGTATCACCAGGATCCTCACCGATGAAGAACGAGCTTCCCTGGGCAGTGACAAAAGCCGTGTCTTCTGTGGGGATGGCCGTTTCTGGGAAAGGGCTACCGCTAATGCTGTCATCTGTGTAGTCCCCCTGATGTGATTCACAGGAAACAGGAAACATTATTGAGGATCTGTTTTGAAAAAAAAAAAGTTACGAAGACAAACGAGAAAGCAAATACCTTATAGGCCTTATCGACACTCCGAACGCTCGGGCTCATATCAAGATGATCGTCGTCATTGTTGGGCAGGGATGAATGATACAAAGGCGTGCTGCTGTAGGGTGTCGTTTGGCCCGCTAGCTGGACCACATGATCGCTACCACATCCTTTACAAAAATAATTGTTTCCTAAACAACGAAAAACAAAATACAAGGATTTCCAAAATTCAATGTCATGTGCTCCCCCTGTTGGCCTTTATCAACCAGTGCAGACCAAAGAGACCAAAACACAGCACAATGGGTTGTGATACTGCGATTGTACCACTTTGGAAAATTATACTGACGCAAACTTAAATTTCATAGATAAATAGGGCATTGATAATTTTTATCAAGATTTTTTCACATTTTGGTTAAATCATCCCATGTTAAGGCTTTGTCATCCATGGACGTACATTTAGTTGCCGATAAATGTGAAACAAAAAAAATAGGGCTGTTTTAAAACTAACTTATCAATTTCTTTGTGTCCTTACGAATTTGCCCGTTTCGTGAACAATAATAAAATCCCCTACAATGCAACTGTTGGAAAACACGAATACCTTAATTCCTAACTCATTTCATATAAGGAAGACGGTTTTTCTTTCTGGAGGGCATGTATTTTTGTAACCCACAGGCCCACAAATAAGTTCTAAGTTCAGACACGTGCGAGTGAATGAGGTATTTATTGCATGACATTTTAGCTGAGTACCAGATTAAGCGCCCTAACAAAAGGAGAGCGGTTCAGAGAAATCCCCAAAACATTTGTCAAACAAAGCTCATGCATCGCCTGTGCAAGCCGGTGCAGGTCTTAATATTGGGTTTGGTCAAAATTGCTGGGAGGTGGCTGCTGGGGCAAAGGGTATCATCTGTCTCTTGCTGATTAAAGAGGTGGGAACTCGGTACAAAGAGCCACTTGATTACAAAAAAAAAAAAAAAAGAAAGAAAAAAGAAGAGGAGATAACTGCTGGAATGCATTAGTCCAGCACACGTGAAGGCAGAATTTTGTTTTGGGAAAAAGTGCAACCCTGTGCAGAAAACCAAAAGGATCCTGATAGCTAAGGAGGAGTCACAAACTCCTGTGACGTGCATGACACGTGAAAAGTGTGACCTTGTCTTGTGCCTTTATTGTTTTTTTGATTTTTTTCTCCAGCTGACACTAAGAAAATAGTGGGGAAAATTCGATAATTTGGAGTCAAAGTCAACGGCATGAAAATGGTCTACAGGAGGAGGGACTGATAAGAACTGTGTATGTTTCTTTAAGTTTGTTTGTCCAAGTGTTTGCCACAGAGATGATTCTGTCATTGTTCTCACCTTTGCTGTACTCACGCTGGCCCTCTGCCTCGTTCCACTCATCCTCATCCTCGTCCTCTGGTAGCATCGCAGCCCCTATCCTCTTAGCTCTCCCTCTAGCGTCTTCTTCACAGCCATCTCCCTGACGCATGAACTCCGACCTGCAGCGCAGACACTGCATGCGGACACAGCTGGGCTGGAGGAGCTCGGAGTCACGCTGCTGGTTTTCCTCCATCACGTGGGACAACACGTCCGTCAGGGCCTAGTCAGCAAAAGGTGACATTTTTATCACACAAAAGTGTATTTCTTTTACACAGTGCTTCTCAGAAAGTTAAAACTTAGCAGAGCCTGAGGATCCTTTTCATGTGATACATCATAGATTGAAGTGCAGGAGATGTGTGGGTGTCTGTAAACACTGGGATAATGCGCTTTGTTCCACGAGCAGCTATGGCAGATTTCAAAGTGTGTACTGGTGGTTTATACTTGTCACTTTAGCCATGTGTGGTATGATAAAAGCCATAGTAAATCCCTCACTCCTCGCCACTAATCTCACATAATGGAAGTGGTATTGTCTTTCTGTGTTAAAAGTATATCTGGCACAGAGCTGACTAAGCACAAACGAAGAGCCAAAAATGCTACACAAGGCACTCTGATAAAGTGTACAGCTGGATATCGATACAAATTTAAAAGGTTAGGGCAGCCTGACTCTCCAATCTTGTGTGATCTTTAAATAAAAGGTCAAATTGCTTCCAAAAGTAGTCAAATCATTTCCTGCCAGAGTGTGTATATGTCTTATTAACCTGCAGTGCCTGTAGTGGGTCATCATCCAGCAAGACGTAGCGTTTCCTCTTCTTTGCTCTGCTGATATAGTCAAACTGAAGCTCCACAGCTGGAAGAATCTCTTCTGTGTCCTGAAATGAACAGAAACAAAAGATCATCCGTGAACTTGGTACAACTATATTTTCTACAGTCCTACAATGATTCAAAAAACAACTATCAAGAATGTTTTTTTTTTCTTGACAAAGATCTAAATCTGAGGACCTTGGGAAATTGTGCCCAAGAAGTCCCATTCTTCCATTCTTACCCCACGTGTCCACGTGGCCTCTGTGGTCTCCACCCGAGCCAAGCTAAATAGCTCCAGACGGCATCTCTCCCTGCCACGCTGCATGTCTACCTCCAGCACCATGCCCTGTTTTATGCACAGAAACACCTCCATTTTCTCCCCCTTGCCCACCTGGTCATCTTTTTCTTCATCACTGTCAGATAAGACACCCACAAGTAGGGGGTGACACAGGTCCACTAGCAGGGAAATAAGTTAAAAGAGAGAGGGTCAGATAAGCAGGAGAACCTCCAAAACATGTTGTGATTACTTTACTGGGCGAAACTCCATTTTGCAAGTAGATAGTTCTTTACCTTGCCCCTAGTTTTGCCTCAAGCACTAATTCATTAAATTATTAGGATGAACAAGGAAAGCGTTTAAGATGCTCCGAAGTGTTAAATGATTCCTACAAAGTGAATTTCCACTGGGAGAACACTATCCAGTACAGTAATGTAATAAAATGTTGGTTCTTTTGACAAATCGCCATTTTTAAAAACATTGTACCTCCTAGGTCCTCCTCCTCTTCTTCTTCCCTAGTGTCTACCCTCTCTCGTCCAACTGGTGACTGGGACTCTGGACTCGGTTTAGAGCCCACAACTCTGTGGCTCATTACAGGACCATCTACCATGCTTTCATCAAAAGTGGATTCTGTGTGTCCATTGCGTTCCCCGGGCCACAGCAGGGTAATGTCCGTTTCCAGGTCTCCATTCATTTCAGATGCATCTGTCTTGGACTCACATGTAAGCAGTGGAGGGGGGAGAACATTCTGGACTTCTGAGGATGGTGGAGAAGGCTGCTGCCCAGAGGGGCACAGCATGGTGGTGTTGTGGCCGTTGTGAAGGGTTTGATTGTGAGAGGTTTGCTGGTTGATGCTGACAGAGTTGGTGAAATTGGCCGTGGACGCTTCATCTAGATGGTGCTGGTACCTCAGCCAATCTTCCCCTAGCTTATCTCTGAAGTTGGACATGCGCTCAATCTCCTGCTGGTGGGGAAGGACAATGCCTAGTGGAGAAGTAATACACATTTACTATACATTCTGGTCCTTTATAATAGAAAAGCTTCAATCCTGGACACGAACAACACGAGCAGGTGGTTATAAAATGCACAAACATGGTTCATAGTTGACAAAACCCACTTTGAATAGTGAAGGATCTGGCCTCATAATCTGTATCACTGGGCTCGGATATGCTGGCCCTTCGTACTCTGACCTTACTCTGAAAAACAAATTGGTTTGGAAAATTTTTTTTTTTTTTTCTTCTGGGTTAAAATCCTCTTAAAATTTAAGTGACTTAACTTTAAGTATGCAAGTATGAGTAACTTTTATACCTTAGATTTCCTTCTGCGGATGTGTGACACTCCTACTTCTCCAAATGACAGGCTGTCACTAAACTCCCCAGCACCACTAGATGCTTCTTGGTAACTCCGTTCTGGTGCAATGGCAACTGGAGGCAAAGTCTGGACCTGGACGGGTACTTTGCCTGCTTTTGGCAGAGCCTTTAAAAGAGAGTGAACTAAGATTAATTTGCTGTTACTCAGACAAAAAACAAAAGATTAAAAACACAGTTTGGAACAATCACATACTAACAGAGAAACTCACTAGTAGCTCAGATGAGGAAAGCTGGATGCCATCAAGTTTGAGCTGGAAAGTAAAAACAAAAAACAAAAACCATGACATGCAATTTATCGCAATCAATTCCCCAGTTGCCACAACTATGGCCTGCTGATGACTTTGTGCTGATGCCCATCCCACTTTGGAATTTTAGCAGCTTCTATTCCTATTTCATGTTTAAGCCCATCACATTATATGATCAGTCTTCAGCTAGTAAGTTGGTGCATTTTACAGTAACTATTGTTATTTTTGATGTAACCATGCTGAAAGTTGTTGTTATGTGCCTGCTGCACAATGCAGAGAACAAAAACAAATCATTACACTTTTATGTGCAGACTTAATTATTACTCACTCTAAGATTGGCAGCCTTAGGAGAGAGATGTCGGACGGTGCAGGTGCGGTGTGTCTTCTGGAAAAACAACGGGTTGCCCTCCAGGTTGAGCTACAAGAATATAACACTTTTTACAGCACGCTGCAAATACCTAAAGCAAAGCAAATACCTAAAGAAATTGAATGTGTCCACTCTCCATTATATAGTGACGCTTTTGTGGGCTTGTGTCTGTGGATGTGTATTCTTACTGTGTTGAGGGAGTGCAGCAGGGAGAGAGGAGCCAGCTGGGAATGCTCCAAGAGAAGGTTATAGGCCAGGTCTAAGTGCTGGAGGGACGACAACTGCTCCACACCTGTTTAATCAGCGAGTGCAACAAAGCAGGGACTAAATATCAAGAGCATAAAGCATAAACAATATATGAATCTAATGCTGCTTCCTATTCTTATCCATACAGACAAAATAAAAAGAAGGACTTCTAAAGGAGTGGGAGGTCAGGGTCACTGTTGGAGAAACTCTACTAGCTACCGCTAACAGTCTTCCTGAATTTAGCTTGTCATTGGCCAACTCCTGTTTCAGCTGTTGACTGGATTATCTGCATGTACAGAACAAGAAGTGACTGTCTGTATCAGCCTACCTACCGTTTATAGTCTCCAGTTCATTGTTCCTTAGGATCAGTGTGACAAGTTTGGCCCTGGCACTCAGGCTCAGCATTGGCGCCCTCTGGAGGTGGTTATAACCTAGATTTAATTGCTCCAGTTCACTCAAAGGCTGCGAGATAGCAGCGGGGAAATCACAGGGAAAGGCAAAGCAACGGTTTGTCACAAGCAGGAAAATATTAAAAGATATTTTAAAAACAAAGTTCAATCATACATTAAGTACACAACCTAACCTACCATTAGAAATTCAGCACAGTCCTGAATCTTGTTGTGGCTTAAGTCCAAAGATTTCAGGACATTCAGTAAACTCTATGAAATTAAGTATAGAGAAAGCAGATGTCACATAAAGACAAAAGTGGCTAATAATGATGCATCAGTGTGTATGTCCATCTCACCAGGGACTGGTCTAGGGCCACAATGGAGTTGTAACTAAAGTTAAGTGTACGCAGTTCCAGCCATGGCAGTGCAGAGCTCAGGTCCCCTCCACACAGAGAAAGCAACTCCTAGAAAACAAAACAAAAATGAGTAAGTCTTTGCTTTCTCTTTGTCACAGATGACATATTCAGCTCAAGTACCTCCAGAGAGCTGAGGCTCCTTGAGCAGATGAAGACCTCCAATTGAGAATAGATTCCTCTGAGTCCTTCTAGACAGTGCGAAGGTATTCGCTTAAGCTAGTGAGCGACAGAGACAGAGATACATACAGATTTTCAGACAGTCTCGAGGAAGCATTAATAGGATAACGAAGCGAGAGTGGTAAAATTATGATCATTATTAGTATTGTTTGTTATATTATTATCATCATCAATAATAATTATTAATGCTGTACCTCCAAATACTTCAGGGATTTGAATGGGAAGATTTTCACCACAGACTGAAGTCTCACTTCTGGTGGGTTGATGAGCTGTATTAAAAAGTTAAGACACGTATTATCGCTCACTCAACATAGAAAATATATTTTTTAAAGAAGCAACTAAATATTTAATACTGAATAATGATTTAATCATTTGAAACGTCACAGAACCTTTTACTTATCAAACTGCACAGCCCTTTGTGTGAACACAGGTTGTTTGAAGAATGTGGAGGGTCCCATAAGGGGTCAAGATAATTAAATCATACAAACAGCTTAGAAGGTCTTAAATGGTCCAATGTTCACTGACCGATTTTAATGTGGCTTTTCTCCACATAACTGGCAGAGAAGTCAAAAACTTTATTCGAGGTACAAATATGTCTAATGGAGGACACCTGGCCCAAACCTGGGGGGGGTCCTAGCCCACCTTCAGGGAAACCGTTTTCTGCAGGACGTCAAACAAGAACTGCAACTGCAGCAGGGACGCCGTGTCAGCAGGATGGGAGGGCAGAGCCAGAAAGCCATGCTGCTGGCTCCTGGACAGCAAGTACTGCTCAAACAACCTGGTGAGCTGCTGCAGACTAGCTGCTGGCAAGGTCAGTGTGCTGCTGCCGCCCAGCACCAAGTCACCTAGAGGTTGGGGGACATGACTCGTTAAAGTCTGAGGTAACTAAATCATATATTATAGTACTGTATTACTAAAGGAAGACAAGGCAAACAAGCCTAATATGCAGATTAGTAAATAAGTTCTTGTGCCTTGTTGGATAAAGATCCAAACAGGAGCAAAACATAGCTAGTCCTTATTTCAGAATTTCAAATCATGGACCAATGTCAGACTTTACAACAAAGAAAATCCTTATTGCCTGTTGTTCAGGTGTCCTTGACTAAAAGCTTTTGTTCAAATGAACGTAGTTAGTGTCTCAGTACATTTAAGATATTGTGAGTAAGTATCATCATATGACATACCATCATTTCGGAGGAGCGTGGCCAAGCTATGCACAAGGGAGGACTGGCCAGGGTGAGATACAGCCATCCTGTGACGTCACAAACAAGCCTAAATGTTAGCGCCACCCGATATTTTTTACATATCTACTTACTGTATGTATACATGAAAGTCATTTCACTCTTTCAAGCAGTGGTTATATAACAGTTTCTTCAACTATTTTCACCTGTTATTTCAGCTTATACAAGCACAAACAAGAACTGCCACTATGTCACAAAGCACATGTTAGTGTGTTAAGAAAATTAATGTCAATAAATGGCAACGCTAGCTAACACTAGCATTTCAAAAGCGACACTTTGCCGACGTGAGCTAACGCTATCTCAGCTTGCTAACGTAGCTAACTTCCTGGTAGCTAAGCGAAAACGACATACCTCAGCGGTGACACCCGACAAATTAATAGCTAACATGCAGTTCTGACCTCGGCAACTCGCGAGTAGAACATGTTAACATTTAAATTGAAAGAAAACGACGCTTAAGTGGTGAATTGGCTGTCTGTCAGAGCACAGTGCACAATAATGTTGACATTTTGGATCACATGACGATGCCTAAAACCTCTACGGTAGCCGCGATGTTCCCAAATAAGTTCCATCAAAACAAAGCGGATCGAAAATCTGAGAACGCAGATAAATCCTGTTTTTCTCCACAGCTGTCTTGTTTTTGAAAAATTATAGTAGTGCTGCTAATTGTAAAATTAGAACCACGTCTTAGTAACACGAAATGAGAAGACTTCGTTAAGTGGGGAATTGGGGAATTGATAGAATTGATCGTAGCCACTAGGTGGCGAAGTGCAGCAAGGAGCCTTGATTCACGAGAACAAGGTTGAGCCCTAGATGAATATAAAAAGCTTTATTATCATCTCATTAGAATCACATTAATAGTTTTAGTAGTATTACTATATGAAGAACAAATTATAGCTAATGCAAATTTAGAATAAAAATGAGTTGTGCAATGCAATCAGATTACTTAGTAGTTGCATTTTTAGCAGCATGTCACATTCACAATATATTATTTATTATGTACATGACAAAATGGAAATTTACCCTAAAACACAAAGAATTATTAAAAGTATTTTAGCACCAAAGCAAAATTTGGGTTCAACTTTTGGGTTTTGAAAATGTCATCAAAATGTACACAATATTTTATAAAATTATGTACGGGCTGTCTAAAGGTCAATGCTGCAGATCTTTTGCTTCCCAGTTTTTAAGACCCATGCAGGCATATAATTTGCGGTAGCAAAGGTTTCAATAAATGTCAGCTGTTAAACTTACCAACCAGATACTCAACCACATCTGCTTGCTGGTCAAACCACATCCGAGTCATAGCACTAATATAAAGCAAAGCTGGACATAGCTGGTTGGCCATGGAGTGTGATGAGTGTTATTTGCATGGGTGCAGAAAGTGTACGCATTGTTGAGCAAAGCTTATTTGCTCAACTCAACTAATTTTATTTTTATATTTTTTGTTGCACGTAGTAAAACTCACCAGGCAAGCAAAGCAACTCACAAACCAAACTTGTCTGACTTTTTGTCACGTTCTTAAGATGTTTTAAACAATTGGTTACAGCTGCAAGAGAAAGAATATGCAATGTAGGCTAAATCTATTAAATGTTATAGCAAAGACCGTGATGATGTCAACGTTGTTACATGGGAAACAATGCCCCTGCAATGCCAGTGTAAAGCAGACATCAGCATATAACCAGGGTGAGAGCTTTAACATCTGGAGTCTTAAACTGTAAAACCATTTTACCCTCCACATAAGGAGAATGGTTTTCAGTTAAGTCTCTATTTTGTTTCATTGGCAAACACAGTGCATACTGTAACACTGTGACTGCATAACAGATACTTCACAAAGATTTGCGTGAACAAATAAAGCAATTCTTTGGTTTCTTAATTACAGATGCATCACTTGTTGCTTGGCAGCAAAAACAACATGCAAAAAAAAAAAAAAAAACATGGACACTTACACATTTTTCCATTTGGGACTTGTGATGCAAACATTTCCATGTGTAAGGATTTATGTACTGTAATTTGGTAAACATTTCCATTCAGTGAGATGTTAACATGCAGTGAAAGGAGAGCCTCATTTACCATGGGACACAAAGCTACTTTTGACAGTTTTCTTATTCTTGTGAGCTCTTTCTCCAGTTTACCTTTAAATATAAAATCTTTCAAGATGTAAACAGTACATCATCAACACTTTTGTTGCTTCAAGACCAATTAACTTACTAAACATATTATTTATGAAACATATAATGTTCAGGATATGTTTAGTTCTACAACCCCAATTCCAAAAAAGTCAGGAAGATGTGTAAAATGTAATGAAAAACACAACGCAATGATTTGCAAATCTCATTACCTCGTATTTTATTCACAATAGAACATAAACCACATATCAGATGTTGAAACCTAGACATTATAATATTTCATGGAAAATATTAGATAATTTTGAATTTGATGGCTGCAACACACCTCAAAATATTTGGAAGAGGGTGATGTTTACCGTTGTGTAGCATCCCTCTTCTTTTTAACAACTGTCTGTAAACATCTAGGAAGCGAGGAGACCAAATGCTGGAGTTCAGGAGAGAAATGTTTTCCCATTCTTCTTGGATGCAGGATTTTAGCTGCTCAAGAGTCCTGGGCCTTTGTTGCTGGATGTTTCTTTTTATGTTTAGGCCTGGACTGCAGGCAGGCCAGTTCAGGACCCAGGCCCTTCTCCTGTGAGGCCATGCTGTTGTGATGGATGCAGTATGTGGTTTAGCATTGTCTTGCTGGAATATGCTATGTTGTCTGGATTGGAGCATATGTTGCTCCAAAACCTTGCTCCATGTACATTTCAACATTGATGGAGCCTTTCCAGATGTGTAAGTTGCACAAGCCATAGGCACTAATACACCCCCATACCATCATGGATGTAGGCTTTTGAACTCTCCGCTGATAACAAGCTGGATGGTTCCCTCTCCACGTTAGTCCGCAGGAAATGCCATCCATGGTTTCCAAAAAAGAATTTCAAATTATGTTTCATCTGACCCCAGAACAGTTTTCCATTTTGCTTCACACTATTTTAATTGAGCTTTGGCCCAGAGAACACGGCGGTGTTTCTCGATTGTCATCGCATATGGCTTGTTGTTTGCATGATACAGCTTTAACTTACATTTGTGAATTGCACAGTGAACTGTGTTCACAGACAGTGAGTTCTGGATGCGCCTCCTGATTCTCTGAATCTCTTGATGATGTCATATAATGTCGCTAGTGGGATCTTCAAAATCTTCGCAATCTTACATTGAGGAACATTTTACTGAAATTGTTCCACAATTTTTAGACACTGTTTGTCACGGATTGGTGAACCTCTGGTCATCTGTACTTTCAAGAGGCTCTGCCTGGCTGAAATGCTCCTTTTATACCCAGTCATGTTACTGACCTGTTGCCAATTAACCTAAGCAGTTGTCAAATGCTCCTCCATCTGTTTTTTTATTTGCAGCAATTACTTTTCCAGAATTTTGTTGCCCCTGTTCCAATTTTTATGAGATGTGTTGCTGCATTCAAAGTCGAAATGAGCTAAGATTTTCCATGAAATGTTAAAATGTCTCCGTTTCATCATTTGATTGTTGTTTATGTTCTATTGTGAATAAAATATGAGTTGATGAGATTTGCAAATCATTGCATTGTGTTTGTATTCACTTTTTTACACAACTTCTCAACTTTTGTGGAATTGGGGTTGTAGACTTAATTGGGAAATAAACCCACAATTGACCCTTGTATTTGCTGATTATATATAACTTGAAACTATTTAGTTCTCAAAGCAAATGAAACCTTACTTAAATGTGTTCACAACGGTGCACTAATGCAATATTCATTATTATTAAGTCTGAAAAATGAGCCTTAGGATGCTTTCAGAATGTGGATTCTGGCTGTAGACTGTGTTACTACTGCTGTGCAAAAGTCTTCCAGAGTTTCTGCCTTTTAGAAATGCTGCTCCCATTGTTGCATCTGTCTTCCAGTAGACCTGCTGTGAAACTTGGCAGCTCAAAATTGGCTGGAAAAGGTGGAGCGCTGCAAACTTTAACTGCCTTGTTAGCGGTTTTATGTGGCCACTGGATCGATTTAGACTAAAATATTCAAATCAGGTTCTATTAGACTGAGCCTTTCACGGACGTGTTTCCATTTGGAGATTTAGACGTGTACAGTAGTTGCCTTTTCCTTTACAGCCAATATCGTCAGCATCATTACTGTATCCCAAATATGAACCCTAATTTGGTAAGAACTTGCTTTAGCAGCCACAATTAATTATTTATAAGCAGAATATGAAAAATTAATACACAATTTAAAGTCATTTAAATTGTTAGTAACTTTAACTGTGTTAATGCGTTCAGTATAAAGATGAATGAAGGCAATAGAATCAATCAAAGTTTCATTAAATGTTGCAGACCCATTTGTGATGTTCAGAAGCAGTAAATAAATGAAAACTTTGTTAATATGTGTAATTAATATTTTAGGCATGATTAAGGTGATGTATTATTAATTACTTCAATGCAATAATACATGCTCCTCTACATTTATGTTTCAACGTGTTTCAATTAGGTGATTTTATATACTGCATATAATGGCTACAAAGTGTTACAACATGGTTAAACTCACTGTAATGAAGGAGAGTTTGTGTTTGCTAAACAATTCCATGGAAAGGAATTTAAGTAAATGACCTTGGTGGGGACTTCTTTGCACACACATCCCTAGGCTTGTATTTAGAAAATGCCAGACCGTCTCTCTTTGCTGCTTTTCCATCCATGGTTAAAAAAAAAAAAAAAAAAAAAAAAGGACATATGAGGTTCTATGTGCAAACAGCCCTCTGGGTATCCTCCTACCTCACAAGACAGCTTGAAGTGTGCCCTTTCTCCCTCCCTCTGCTCCTAAGGTGAGCTAGGATGCCAATCATGAAAGGGGCCAAATAGTATTAAATCACAGGGCAGCCACAAAACGAAATAATCTGCAGTTATATCTGCGGAGTTAGGTTACACGGGCCTCTTCTATTTGCAGCCCTTGGATAAACACCGATTAGTCTGTCCCACTGGACAGGGTTAATAGGAGCTTGTTCAGAGGGCAGGCACGACACCTCAAGGCCTGGCCCCACCGATCAATAGGAAACTTTGCTGCATACGTGCACAGTAACATTACTGTACGCGGGGATATACGTCGGCGACTTTTACTTGACTGTCAATGGGCGCGTCTGCCACAGATGGGAGGTCCGTCCACGTAAGGAATGCTGTGCACATAGTCCTTTGTTTGTCTGTTTGTTTGTATATGCGCCCTGGGAGTCGGAGCAGGCCGTGCTGATTGAAACAAACAGGCCACAGTGCATGTACAGTAGTAGTGTGGAGTCTCCAAGCCAGGGAACTATGATTCACTCCATGTTTTTTTTTTTTTTTTTTTTTTTTTGCAACGGAGCTCAAGTTTCACTTCTTGTCCCTTTCTTTATTGCTGTTTTACATTTGCAAAACAATAAATTTTATTTAGACTTACCTTCAGCAGGTTTTGAGGTCAGGGTCAGCTGAACAGGTGTATGGTTGACACTTCGACAACAATGATGAAAATAGGAGTCATGTCTTTTCGAAGTAGCAAAGTCATAAAGGGAATTACATGATTTAAAGAAGGAAACACGTGAGATGATATTATATCTGACACCAGAACTCCATAACCAATAAGTGTAAGTTTGAAGGAGTCCATTATTTGTGTGTTAGTATCATAGTTTTCCTCAAATTTAAGACATTTCTAAGAATTGTGTTTTCATAAGATGAGCGGAATCATTTATTATTTTGCTTTTACTCTGGGCAACTCTTATAACATATAAAAAAAGTTGTATTTGTTTCATCACAGCAAATTCATCCAGGTGTGTTAAACAGGTGAAACACTCAATTTCCGGTTGTGGGCGTGGCTTCCACTAGAGGGGAAAAAAAAAAAAGCCCAGACTCCTTTTCATGATATTATACCAAACGATAACCAAAAAGTTATCAAAAGCATGACGACAGTATGGAAAATTATGATACAAATTTTAAAAATAGCAATTATACATTATACAATTATCAATTAGAAGAACATCAACTCTACACTATGAACTAAGGTGAAGACACAACAAAGCACAGGTATAATTAGAGGTGATGACTGTCTACAGTAGTTACGAGTCATTTTACATTTACGTAGTTTCACTAGTTCAGCTGAGCTTTTAATTTTTTAATTTTAATATTTGTTGTATTTTTGTAAATTGTTTGTTGCTTTTTATGTAGCTAAATGATGACATTTTTACATTTGTCGTGCTCCTATTTTGTTTTCCTCCCAAATTACCACCCTTGTGTGGCCCCGAGAGCAAACCTGGGAATTTGTAGGACCCAGCAGACCTCCCAGCCCCCGGCTTCACCTGTTCACATGCACATTTCTTCCCCATTTTTTCACGTAGGGTTGCCTTCTATCGCCTCATGATAATGACCAAAAACCCCATGACTGTAACAATGCTGTCGTACTCGGGCTGCAGCTTGCTGATCCTCTCCGTGTCGCTCGCCGGTGCCTCTCTGGCCGAGATGGTGTTCCGCTGCCCGGGCTGCACCGCGGAGCGCCAGGCGCTGTGCCCAAAGCTCACCGAGACTTGCGCGGAGATAGTGCGCGAACCCGGCTGCGGGTGCTGCCCGGTGTGCGCCCGGCAAGAGGGCGAGACGTGCGGCGTTTACACCCCGAGGTGCTCCACCGGTCTGCGATGCTACCCGACACCCGACTCGGAGCTTCCCTTGGAGCAACTGGTGCAGGGCCAGGGTCAGTGCCGGCGCACAGTGGACGCGGAGACGACCACTTACAGCCAGGAGCAGCGGGAGCAAACCAGCGGTCAGTCGGTTTACTGGAAACGTGGTTTTCTCCTATTAATTTTTAATGACGCTGTCTAGACAGCAGTCAGAGGAATAGTGTAGAAATAGTGCATTGTCATGAAGGCAGAGCCCAAATCTGTGTTTAAAAAAAAAAATAAAAAAACAGTGACCATTTTGATAATCCAAAGATGTTGTTATGGAAGTATGCACAGTATTCTGCTTTGCTTTGATGTCTCCATTGCACAATTATAACGCTGATTGGATTATTATAAGCTCCTCTGGAACTGTTTTTATGCCATCAGAAGTCACCTTAAGACTTGAAGAGTTTGTGCTGCCAGTACTTTCTTAGATCTAGTGGCGCATTAGTGCACTGCTCATATTCAAATGAGGCGTGCAGTAATGACCTATTTTATGCTTGTTGCACGCTGCAGCCCTGTCAAAGTGTGTGTTGCATGGACCTGTTTAAAACTGTTGATCATCCTTGCATGGGAAGAGAGAAACAAACGGGAACAAGTCATGCTCCAAACAGCTGGCCCTCCGGGCCTTTCCCAGTATCCCTCCAAAAAAAAAAAAAAAAAAAAATGCCTTTAAAACACTGTAAGGAAGAATGAGGTAGTCTCCTGCGAAATTCCCAGAAGTTGTACTGAGTGGGATGGTCACAGAAAACATCATAGTATTGATGTTGACATTTCCACAGGGGAGGGGATAGAAAGGAACAGGGAGAGACAGCAGGAGGAATGCTGCATTGATCGGAAGAGTGGACTTTAGGTTTTTGACCAGAAGTTACTATTAACTGCTGATGACAGGGAGCACATTAACTGGGCCATCTACCTGGGATATGAGCAGGATGTACGATTAGGAAGGACATGAAGGAGCTGTGGTGCAGCCTGCTGCCAGCAGGCAAGCACTTATATGGCCTGGGTTTAGACAAAGGCAGGACAGGTGAAGCAGAAGATGAAGAAGATGATGAAGGAAATTAGATAGCCTCATTATTTGACTCTGAGGCTGCAAACACACAGTCCACTAGTGGGAGTGGAGCCAGCGAGGGTGTGATTTCTGCTCATTTCCAAATCCGTGCTTTGTCAGAGTTTACCTCCAGGTTGACATGTTGATTTTGGCACTGGAACTACTGGAACGCAGAGAAACTACCGGAGGCGGCATTCAGAGTCGGCAAGGACTCTGCAGCACGCTGACAAAACGTCAAAGTGCTCCACAACACATTTAGGATTCGAATAATCAGCCTCGATAATGACTTGATGTCACATTTGTGTAACCTTTACTTTGAAAAGTTTATTTCTCCAGACTCCTTTTTCAAACAATACCAGACACTAATACAACAGCCATGATTGCAGAGTTACATAAGAGCAAAAACAAGAACAGAACACATGGATACATCATATAAAAGGTCGCTCGCAAGAAGACAGTTTTTTAAATATCAGATTTTTTTGTTTCTTCGTTGGGTTTGAACCAGGCCTTTGCAAGTTAAAAGGTTTTAGTCTGTCGTTAGATCCGTCTTAACAAAAATGGGGAAAGCATACAAACCTGGCTCCAAAGGCTGAATGTTTTGGATAAAAGCCTCGCTGCTGCAGATGGAAGAGTGATTTCTGACAAAGACAGAGGTAGAAAGCTTTTTCAAGGACAGGAAAAAAAAAAAGAAAAACAGATCATTTTCATCAAAGTTGGACTGAGTAGGCTTAAAGAGGTTCTTTCTGTACCATCAAAAATGAGATACAATACAAAGTTCACTTCGAAACAGGCAGCACATCCACTCTCTATTTATAGCTTCCAGTTTAAAATAATTATACAGTTATGGTGCTATTACAGATGGTTACTGTCAGTCTCCTGCTTTCATTTGGCCCAGTTTGAGACTACACAAACTCGATTTCCTGTAATAAATTCTACTCAGATACACAGGGAAAAAAAAAAAAGAGGAAGTAATGAAATCTCTGATAGAAATCAGCTCACAGGGGCCGCTGGAAGATTGAGAGCAAAACATTAACGCTCTGGCTCCTATCCACGACATCTCCTTGGTTCCAGGAATTAATCTGTGATTTGGAGATGCGTGTAATACAATAATGAAGTGGCTGAGCAGGGAGACCGGTGACTGTCGAGCTGATTTGACACCCTGGCCGAAGGAAGCAAAGATAAAATATTGCAGCTGCTTTATTTGGATGCATCCTGACATCCTGTTTTCCTGGCTCATTTAATTCCAATCCCTCATCAATTAAACATGAAAAGCTCTAATGAGGAACAGCGAGGGATGCATTGTTCACTGGTGACATGTCTGCAGGTTTTTCACGGAACAAGAATCGATGTGATTTGGGTAATGTGAAGTTGAACTGACAGCAGCAGTACAGCAAAAAATAAATAAATAAATAAAAAAGGTTCAAACCAAATATGAAATGAAGAACTGTGACGTCCGACTGGGCTCCTAATGTGACGCTTTTAATAAAAACCCCATTGGATGAAATGCACCGACACTGCACCGGCCTATGTTGTTTTAAATTCCTGAAACAACTGATTAAGGCATTTCCAGTAAGCAATTAACAGATATTTGTCCACAAATCTCCGAGAAATGCCTCCCCAGGGTGCAGATAACGATTTGAAAATGTCTGGTTTAGCTCAGCGGGAGGTTTATTAGGCCTGGGCCACGTCGGAAATTAACTCTCGACAGGCACCCATTAAATTAAAGCTACACTATTAGCAAGGTTTGACAAACTGTGCAAAGGGTTGGACTTTATGAACAATTATGACATAGATAAACATCAAATCCTCACACACGAGAAGCTTGGACAAGGAAAGGTTTGGCATCTCTGAATCTGTGATGGGACCTTAAAGAAGATCTTGTTATGATCTGAAGCTGCAGGGACGGTGTGATGCACGGAGATGTAACAAATAAAGTCGTGCTTATTTCTAATATTTGCACACAATTCTAAGTTTCCCAATATCCTTCTGTGTGTGTGTGTGTGTGTGTGTGTGTGTGTGTGTGTGTGTGTGTATGCAGTATCGTTTCTTATTCCAAACTTGGATCCAAATAAAGGTTCCCTTGATCAAATTGGATGGGAGCTACTTTTGAGTGAGATCATACTGTCTGTGACCTCATTAGGGAATGAGGCCATTAACGCAGCTCGTATTTGGTTGTCCAACAGTTTTACGTGTTCACGATAGGAGGGGAAAACCTGATGAAGGAAATGTGTTCCCCCTGTTACAAAGGTCGTTAAGGGAAGGGGCAAAATCAGGTGGAAAAATCTCCGGTGCCATCCGCTCGCTGGAATAACATTGTTAGCTAACAAGGGGCATTCCTGTGTACCTGGGGCGGGGGTGTCCAGACGGAGCCCACAGGACTGAAATAGCTCCCGGATAATCCCACCCAGGCTTCTTCAACAAACAGGGGCATTAGTGCCATCATCCCCCTAGGCGTTAACTTTATGTGCACACATGCCAAGAGTCTCTTTGGGTCCACTGAGGTCCAAATTCACTCCGCATCCTCCTTTTGGGTCAAGGGTGACTTAAAGGACACCTTCACTGATACTCAACCTGATACTTCTGGTTCTAGTTTGAATAGTACATGTGACTGAATGTCATAAAACGTTCCTCTGACTTCCCTATATTACGATATCTCTTTACTTCTGGCTGTAAAGTGCCTCCAGATGACATCACTTGGAGGAACCTTCAGTTCAGATGATGCCATCTTGTTGCTCACACTATGATGCATGTGATCATGGTCAACGTGCTTTGTCAGAGCTCCTCTAGATTGACAGGGTCTGAACTCTTAATCATGAAAAAGTCATGCGGGCGATGTCATCTGGAGGAGTTTTTCAGCTAGAAGCAGACAAATAGTTTCATATAGGGATGTTTAAAAACCTTAATGTAGAATCACACTCTAAAATAAAGCCACAGAAAGCAAGTTGGAAATTGGTGAAGTCGCCCTTTAAGACAATATAAACACTGTCTGAAGGAAGATTCCATGGCTGCAGTCACATTGATCAGCTTAACCTTGGTCGCCTCCTGAACAATGGAGGTGAGGAAGGTGCGGGTGCAGGCAAACAATCCTCATGTTCTCCAGAGACCCCCAGGAACACTTTCACACCCACTTCATTTGGAGCACTGCCTCTACAGAAACACTCAGGACTCATTTTATATGATGAATATGATGAATGCTAATCTTCACAGGAGCCCACCGTCAGCCCATTGGTAGCCTTATAGAAAATGTTTGCGCATCCGCAAAAGCCAATAGGATGCGTCCTTTGGGAGCCATGAATGTCTCTGCGAAATTTCATGGTGGAGAGTTTTATTGCTCCCTGATGGTGCAGTAAAGAACGGGACAACCAAGTATTTGAAACAAAAACACACACCTCTCAGTCCCAAAATGGGCTTGTGCCTTTCTGATGTCTCCAGATCACGGCATTCAGTTTGCAGCATACACAGTATGCAAGCTCTACTGTATGTGTGCATCATTTGTAGGGTGTCACGAGCTGTTTGTTCGCAACTCACAGTGAATGTTCGCCCCGCTGGTGCTGGTAGTGAGTGAATATGCCTGGTCTTTGGATGCCACAGTGTGTACGTACGTGCTGGAGCCTGTTCAAAACCTGCTTTTAACATGACTGCTGCAGGCCAGAAAGCCTGGAAGGTAAACATGTCTGCACTCTGCACATGCACTCTGAGTTTGTGTTCGGAGGAAAACAGTCCCACCAGGCCTTGTAATGGATGACGGACTGCAGCTACTCTGTGCAACACCTTTCATTGTGGTGTTAGAGCTGTATGAAGGGATGAGGGGAGAATATTTACTGTTTAAAAGGGATGCAACTGTGGGTGACTATTGCTGTTATTGCACAGATATAGGTGCTTTGTCTATGTCTCTGTGTGCAGTTTGTGCAAAGTTACGATACGGAAACATGTTGACTTTTTGAAGCCACATATGTTGATGATGCTATTTGAAAGGGGCACAACTTCCTTTATTAGTTTAGTTTGGTTTAATGAGTAAACATTCATTCAGTATTTGTTTATATGAAACGTCGTGTGTGATTTAATTGAATCTTCGCCTGCCCCCCTTTTCGATTCTGTAGTTGCACTAGCGATTAATTGGAATGCATCACCTCCTCTCTGCATTCTGTCAAAGTAACCCCTTCACAGTGCAACGCCTGACAGCTGCAAGTCTGACAATGAAACCAGGGTGTATTTGTATTTACAGGAAACGTGACGGAGTGAGGAGAGACCCTTTCACAGCCCTTTCTATTCTCCACGTCCCGGCCAAGTCTGCCATTTGCTCAGTTGACCGTGACACTCCTGGCCTTCGTGCCATCTGGGAATTCGACATGGATCATATATAGAAAGGAAGCCTCTCGGGCCATTGTGGGAGGATTAATTCAAGCAGTAGACTGGACAGTAGCCCTGCTGCTCTGTTGATACTGCTGATCCCCAGCCCACCGCTGTGGGACGGCTGGTACTGCAGAGGCCTAGTGCCCCTCAAAACTGGGATCCCGACCCTCTGCGCTTGTGTGTACATTTGAGAGGGAGATTGCTGTTTTTGTGCCTATGAATTGCTCACGTGTATTCGAGCGAACATCTCAGGTTTCCTCAGAAGAGAGGGGGAGTGAAGGCATTGAACTTGGACACTGTAGTGATTATATAAGGCAGGAAAAACAAAAGGCACCCCAGCTGCCAGTATTCCTGAGCATGTTGCGTGTTTATCTGCATGACATGCGAGCACACACCTGATTTCAGTTGACTTTTGCCCCCTCCTCTTTGCACAGAAACGCTGCCTTCAAAGGACGAGCCAGTGAGAGCACGCTGAAGCGTCATAAGGGGAAACTGAGGTCCAACAACACCAGGTCTATCTGATGGCAAAAGGCGCCAGCACCGTGTTATTGCTTCGTTTGGAATTTCCTTTCTCCCGTTCTCTCTTTCGCCTTTTGTAATCATATTCTGCAACCGGATGTCAAATTTACCTCTTGCAGAGAACAGAGAATGCCTCTTTAGTCCACCACCAGTAGCACACACACACTTGCTTTCATTCCCTGTCCCGCACACGCGCGTCGCCACAATTCTGCGTATTGAGGCTCGGCCCTTATATAACTCTCCACTTACTGCCCGACTTTGTGACCCTCTCTACTGTCTGTGGTCATTTCCCTTCTTTTCTTCAGGTGTCAAGTGAAGCATTGCAAAGTAAAACCACGAGCTTCCCTGGAAGATCACGTTGCCATTGGAGGGATTTCATTTAGATTTTTTCGGTTTAACTTAACAGTGACACTCCCCTTCCACTCCCTCCACACACATCTCAGCCCTACAGTAACTATGCTGTGTTGTCAGAAACAACATGTTGGGTTGGACCTGATGGCCTCTCACATTGTTTGCTCCATCTGTTTGAAGAGAGAGGGTTTTTTTTTTTTAGGTTGATGTTTAACAAGACTGCCTGAAGGAATCACTGGAAGGCCACAGGGATTCAACGGTTTGACGTGGCGTAGTAATGCATTTGATGTCAGTTAAGAGCACGGGGAAGTTTTCTGCATGACTATATTTGAATTAAACGGTTAACTGTTATTCCTAAATAAAAAAACAACATGGACAACCAGCTTCATTTCCTCGCGGCCTGGCTGAATTTCACGTTATTACATTGTGTCATGATGTCAGCTTGAGTTACGCGTGTGGTCTTATAAAACTTTAAACGATCGAAAGAGCGTTTATCACCACTTTACCATTTGCTCATGAAGCATTGGAAAGAAAAAAAAAAAAAAGAAACCATGGAGACCTGACTGTGACTAAAGTTCAGCAGTAGCCAACGTTTCTAAGTCTGCAAGCTTGTTGATTGAGCAGCATGTTGTTCCTTTATTCTAGGAGAAAGGAATGGATTTAAGTGACCCATTAGCTGTGCTGAGGGTTTTCAGAGCGTTCAACGTTTAGCCGTCGGTTTTGACAATGTGGAAAATTAAACAAAGACGCAGCAGACGTGAGCTAATGTCCTGGAGGTGCCCAGGTAAAGCAGGTCAGCTGACAACTATCCCCATGCTGAGCTTGGCCGTTTGAGGCTGACTAGGACTGATCATATGGTACAGTGGGAGGCACACTAAGAAATACAGAAAGTTGTCTTTGCATCTTTGTTCCAAACATTTGCTTGTTCCCCTCTCTGCCTTCCAAGCCTCACTTTCCCCACACAGACCAAACGACACAGGAACCAAACTTTGCTTTTGCATCCAATCACATCATTCTCTTGCTAATATTCTGCCTATTGGTGTAATAATGAGCATAATGTGGCTCCTGGAGGGGGGGGGGGGACGAAAAAAACCTCCATCTGATGAGAAAAGAGCTCGATTTGTTGGGGAAAGCAAGAAAAAATAAGCATAAGACTTCTTTTTACTCTCCTCTAAAGAGCTCAGACTGCTCGGTCGGGGTCACCTCTGCAGCTGGTGGAAGTCCATCTAGCCATTTCCAACAAACTTTTTAGCAGAGCAGCCCACCCACTTTGTCACTCTGAAAAATGATCCGCGCAGCTCAGAGCTTATTTCTCCCCACTTCCAGCCCCTAAAAAGCCCAATCCATTACCACATTGATGGCAGTCGGGTGGCAGAGAGAGAGCGCCCGGAAAAGTCACAGGTTAAATGCATTTAGCAGCCAGTATGTCCGTCAAGATGTCAGTTTAGCAAGACATTAAAATCCTTTCCTGCCCAATTGCTCAATTTTCAGTGCATTCCTGTTAGAAAAGTGGGAACTATTTTGGATATTTTTGACAAGCTTGTGGACACAGTAGAAAATTGGGAACCTTACAGTTGGATTTTTATACATTTTTATGTGGTGTCTCCATAACCTCAGGTGAGGCCGTGGAGCCGCTGCCTGAGCAGGGTGTCAGCGAGATCCCGGCCATCCGGAAACCCAGCAAAGACGCCACCTGGCTGGGACCTAAAGAGAGCGCCGTGCGCCAGCACAGACAGGAGATGAAGACCAAGATGAAGACCAACAAGGTGGAAGAGGTGAAAACTACTCGGCCCAAACAGGTGAGGAGCAGGAAAAAACCTCCATAGAAAAAGCTTCAAAACAGGAAAACAGGAAGGTTATTGTTCACAGTATTTCCTTGTAGGCCAAAATCCCAAATATGGTCACAACCTGTGAACAACTTTCATGCGACTTCGATGCATTTATGATGCGAAATCAGCGCTTGTTGCACCTCTACAGATTGCAAGTTCGATAAAACGATACATTAAACAGACTCAGTCGAGATATACTTGCAGTCACTTGAGTTTATGCTGTTATGAGCTTAAAAAAACATCTATTATAGGCTACAAATTGGAAAAAGCATTAAGAGTAGAGGTGCATTATTCTAACATATTATGTTTGCAGTAAGGGACTCAATAAGCTTTCAAAAAAACATCAACCAACATCATGTTAGAACTTGCACTCCGTGACACATGACACAATGATGGCAGACAACAGCCTCTAAGTGTAGGTAAAGGTGTTTTGCAACGTCAGCAGTGAATCAGACCACCAGAAGCAAAAAAGCATAAAAAGCATAAAAGGAGCCCAGTGCTGCCTCCCTGTGGTTCGGCAAACAACCATGTTTGGATACTGCCATAAATGAAGATCAGCAGCTTTCAGTTTGTCCCTTCAGGGGTCGTTGATTTGGCATCTGTTTTGAAGCCGGGTGCCCTTCCTGTCGCAACCGTCCCATTTTTATCCGGGACCAGCACCTGGGTCACCCTTTATGGCTGGGCGGGGCCGTGCCTGGTGGAACCCGCTGCCTTCTGCATCTCGACCCGATAATAGCAGTGTACTTTGAATTAATTTCAAAGGCTGAGAACTAAAATACAGAATAGGACAAAAGAAACAGGCTTTGGGCATTTAAAAACTGACAAAACACTCTTCAACTATTCTTGAAATATTCCTGAAACATACCTGACCTGCTCTACATCCTGGAGCTTGGACAAATTACTGTCCTAATCATAAGAAGCTGAAAATTACAGGTTGCTGCTCCCCTAGAAACTTTCTTGACAAGATGTTTGGCTTCGCTAAACATGTGAGGTAAACTTGAGGTCCCTGGTAGGAGGTATTGTGAATTGTCTGCGTGCCTTAGTCCATATGAAATTGTATGCGCCGCGGCGGAAAATGTGCCGATTGCCTCACAAACACATGTTTGAAAAGTGGAAATGCACATTACGATAACTTTTAAATATGTTTTTTTTGCTCCTTTCAAGACTCAGTGTCAGCAGGAGCTCGACCAGGTACTGGAGCGAATATCCAAGATGCCCTTCAGAGATAACAGAGGCCCCCTGGAAGACCTGTATGCTCTGCACATCCCCAACTGTGACAAGAGGGGGCAGTATAACCTCAAACAGGTGATGATACACATGCAGAAGATTCACATTCACAACCAGCATGCAGAAATACTAAATAGTACAGTAATTTTATGTTTCAGTGCAAGATGTCTCTCCACGGGCAGAGAGGCGAGTGCTGGTGCGTCAACCCTCACACCGGCCGCCCTATCCCATCGGCCCCCACCGTGCGGGGAGACCCCAACTGCAGCCAGTACCTGAGAGAGCTGGAGCCGGAGCTCCCAGACATGGACCAGATATAATGTGGCATTAAAAGCAAACAAACAAACAAAACAAAAAAACCCAGAACAAAACCAAAAAACAAAGAAACTGTAAAGTACTTGGGGAACAAAGATCATCTGAGTAAGCTATATATTATCATTCTGTGGGTGTGTGTCTGTAGTTCATTTGATGATATTAGGGGATAGAATCCAGCTTGCTGCGTAGCATGCATCTGCAGATTTGCTTTTGTAGAGGCAGCTGCAGCGATGAAACTTACGTATTCAGTAGATGTCGTTGCTCATTTTGGCTTGTGCTCAGATGTGCTTTCTTTTCAGTGTTGGTTCTGTACTGTAAGTTTTGAAAAATGAAAAGCCCGCAGCATATTTGGTGCTTTGTAAGTGTGTTTCTGTGTTGTAGCTTACAGACTACTGTCACACCTGATGCTATGTTGTAGGCTTTGAGTTCACCTGGCTTTTAATACACAGTGTTGAAGTTGAAATGATGTTCATGCCCTAGGGAGGGCGTGACATTTAGGTTGCCTAGTGATTAACAGGTAATGATATTAAAATTGTAGTTAATTCAATTTCTATATGTGTGCGTGTTTATTGGAAGTTAAATTATCAGCCTTTATCTCGCCCACGGTTACAGTTCAGTAGGTCACCTACTACCTGCTGGCACAGAATCGCAGGGGTTGGCAGTTGGAGCCCAGGCTCCTTCCGTCAATCAGCCAAGGTGTTCTTGGCGGCTAAAATCTAAGTTGCTCCAAGAGATGCGGGTGAGCACCTTACATGGCAACCCAGATCACTGGTGTAGGAATGGGTGAGTGTGAAGCAAGGCACTGTACATATTACAAGCAAGAACATGTAAAATATTTAAATGCACAGTGGCATCTGATGATACATATTAAAGTCTTTGTGTACCTAAACCAAACGACACTGTGGTGCATTGAAATCAGCTACTAAACCTGCCAGCATGTGGAGCAGGGACCTTCTGGCCCATAACTACTGTGGTGATAACATCAAATGAGTCACAGATTTCCCTCCAAACCGAAGCTAAAAATAGAGTAAATATTGGCTTTTCATTCATAAAATGGAAGCAAAAATGCCCCCAAATAAATACAAATAACGTAACAGTGTTCATTTGGGTGTGTAAAGAAGATGTTCTTTTATATTTAGGTGGTTACGGTTAGTTCCATCGAAATGCATTTTGCCAAACTCCAGCTGCTTGGTCGTTTATTCGTTGAAACTTTTAAATTACCCACACATCTGGCCACACCAAGACGTATGACGTCACAGAGCGAGATGGAAACCACCACTCAGCGTCTTCATCAGCACCAAGGTCGCAGGGATGGTAGAAGTAGCAACAACACACCGACTGACTTATCAGTTTACCATCTTTGCCGAGTTGACAAATCTACGGCAAAAAGTGCAGATATATGAACTTTATTTAAATAGCGATTTGTCATTACAAAAAAAAAAAGAGTACATCAATTACACACCCGATAAACAGTTCAACCAATATGTTCACATTAATATTTTTAATTGAAATTTAGAAATGTTCAAAGTGTCACTGCATTACATGAGAATCAACAACATGAGAGAGGTGTTTTATAGGGAATAACTGGCTGATGAGCCTCTGTCAAAGCGCTCCTAATATCACCATACAGTGATAGGCAGTGTCAGAGATTATAAGAGTCATTAACTGAACATTAGGATTATAACAAAACAAAAAAAAGATAAGCGTATTATTATAATTTTTTTTTTTTTAATCTATCATCATACACTCAGCAGCACTTGACTGAAAGATCGTGTTAATCTTTGTCAGCAATCAACTGGAAACCCTTAAAGCTAAAAACCAGTCTGACACACCATGCACTCTTTTGTGCTGCACCACCCCGCATACAACAACGCCACAATGGATTCATTTGCAAACAAGTATTCAAAGTGGCGCCGCGCAGAAGGCACTTGAATTTCCATACAAACTTAGCGACCTTGCTCTTCGCAGGACAAAGGACCTGATGAACCCGGACAGCAAGACTTGGATCGGCCTGCGGATTTGCCTGTGTGGTGGCAGTAAAGACCCTGCACGTGGAAAAATAAACAATGCAGGCCTTTGCATACGATTTGTGTGCGAGCTGCAAAGGGTAGGCTGGACTTGTGAGAATCGAAACCGTACATTTTTGACCTATAAGGGCACATACACACACAGAGACACGCAGGAGCATGCACACAAACACTGTACACACATTAAAACAGTAGATTCAGTTGTCCGGACTTGAAAGGGGATCATTCAGTAGGAGACTGAGTGTCAAATATCTTTACAGTCTATTTGTTTATGAGCATGGATTGATTACTGAGAAGACCTCCTGGGCAAAGGCCAAGGGGCGTAAGAGGTCAGGAGGGGTCCTTGGCTCAGATGGCCTGTATAAAGTAGGTTTTATGACTACATGAGAGACAGCAAATGACCAAAATGAGACAGAAAAATGACTAAAATCTGAAAACAAAACAAGAAAAAAAAGACTAATAATGGAAAACAAATAAACTATATTTCCCAATGGGAACTAAAGAAAGAGAAAACTAGTAAGAAATTGCATTGTTCCAAATTGCTTGTTAACAGAAGAACAATTTATGCGTCTGCGCATGGAGCTCACACATTGACAAAACACGAAAACTAAATGGCCACTAATCCAACCACAGAGGAGAGCAGCAACGCCTAAACAAGCAACCGAGGCTCGTCTGAGAGCTAAGTGCACGGTGAGGATGCAGAAAGTCGGGTTTAAAGTAAGTTAACTAATCAGATCTGGTGGGAGGGCGGCGTCGAAACTTCCTACAAAGCCTCACTATTGCTCTAAATGTGCAGGCGACTCTGTTCGACTGATTTGGCTTCAGTTTGTGAAAAACACGACTCCCAACGATTCGTTCGCACCATTGCTGATTTAGATATTGTCCTCGATACTGTTTGAGCCACATTTGAAATATGTGTTGTCTCAGAATCCTGTGGAGTACATTTACTAATATGCCACTCAAACGCACTACAAATATATATATATATAATTCTCTATTATCTATGGATATGAACACATGAGGTGAGCTCAAACACAGGCAGAGGGGAGCCTCATTAAGACCTACATGTGCAGATTTTCATCTAACAAGCTTTTGAGTTCGGCTCCCCTTTGAAAAAATACACCAAAAACAAAACTATTACGCAGTCCGTCACATCTGGCCATATGTATAGAAGCCTTATTTTCTTATCGGCAGTCATTAAGTGTGCTAGCTTGATTGGCAGGTTCGAAGAAGAACGGGTTCAGCGCTCATTCGTTGCTGTTGCTGCTGTTGTTGAGATCCTTGCACTGCAGATCTCCTCCGGCGTAGTTAACGCCGGGGACTCTGGTGCCGAACCGGTCGACACACCAGCAGATGCCTCTTTTGCGACCGCGGGATGGCTTACACTGCAAGAAAAGACAGTAGGAGCTCGTTTTAAATCTGGTTTTTAAATCTTTTAAAGCTGGTGTTTCCGTTAAAAAAAAAAAGGATGTTTTTCTCTTTACCTGTTTGCGTTTGAAAAAGCCCTTCTTGTCACAGTTGGGAAGGTACAGAGAGAGAGCCATGACCTGTGAAGTGTCCTTCATGCCTTGAATGAGATTATCCAGCCTTCTCCTGCAGGGCCCCTACACACAAAGACAAAGGTGAGAGTGTGAATCTGAAGTGTGTGTTTTGTGAACCCAAGCAGTTAAAGTTAGTAGTTTGTAAAATGCCCCAGAAATCATGAATAAGGAGGTGGGAAATACCTCCACTAACGAGGACATCAGTGATTTGGCATTTCGCTCTTTTCATGCCGTGTTTTCACTTGGCCCTGCCGGGCATCTTGGCTGATTTGTCAGAATTGGTTTCTTTCCAAGCAAGTGTGCAACTCAAATAAAAGCCTCAAGCCTATAGGATGCAGAGGCTTTTCTTTTTAGGAGCAAAGCAAAAGGTCTGCTCAATTTGCCAATTTCCCAGGCAAATATGGTTTTAGAAAATTGCTCCAAAGCTCGATCACTGATGCAAAACCCCCCCCTCCCCCTCAGCCGCGCCAGTTTTTTCCTTTTCCTTTCCCATTTGCACATTTTTTGAACTCTCTACTTCACTTACAAACTCATGCTCCAGTTTGTCCATGCTCGGTGGTGAGAAGTCCTTTTTGATGGCGGGTCCAGACCTGGCCCGCTGGTTTTTGCGGTGCTTGGCCTGCTCCATGGCCAGAGCTTTCTGGCTGCTGATGTAGTCCCTTCCATATAAGGCCACCTTGGTTTGGGGCAGCATTGACTCGGGGATGGGTAGCCGGGCGTTACCGTGAGATTCATCTGGTGCAAGCACAGAGGGAGACAAAAGGGGGGAGGTCACCTACCATCATAATCACTAATGAGTCTCACATACATTATCAAAAGCAGCAAACAAACCCAATGACAAAAGCAAGAAGAAAAATGCATAGTGAAAGATGCAGCTGCGGTTTGAGCTGATTACTAATCAGAGAGCTGTCTTTGCCTCTTTGCGCCCAAATTACAGACATGGCGATGCCCAATTATTACAAACAGCTTAATGTCCACTGGTGTAACATCAGTCCAGGCTTTGAGGAAAGGGTCCAAATCAAAAGTGCCACATGGAAAAGTCCCCGTTTGAGTGTCTAAAATTAAAACGTGAAGCTAAACTTACGAGGGCTCGGGACACGACGGTACAGCACAATGTGATTATTTCACAGCAGCAGCTAAACGCTTATTTAGCGCAGTTAGTGGCTGCTGGCCAGCTTCAGACTGGATGCGTTGACATACGGGACAACACAGCCTACATTTATGGCAGGCTGGGTTGCCAGTTTGGGGTATATGCAGAGCAGGGGTTTTAAAACTTTTATAGCCAGTGACCCAAATGAGATATTTAGTCTCACCCTGGCACCCAGGCTCACGAAAACATGCTATTACACTTGTCATGTGGCAAGCCACCAGAAACAGCCGCGAGCTCCTTTTGGGTCCCAGCCCCCACGCATGTACATGCATCTGTGTAAAAATACAGCTCTTCGCTGAATTTTAGGGAGTTGCACGCAGACTTCTCCACCATCCCGCCCTCTAGTCATATGACCACATCTTACCACCACATAACCTCATATGTCACCTCATTTGCAGCTTTAATCATGCATTAGACTTGCACATGTCCTAAGCCACAATTGGCCCATTTCCACTGCTGCGTCACGCACTCGTTTCTTTTTCATTTTGGCAGATTGCAAACTCTGCATTTAAACCCCTCCATTTCTGCACTGACGTGATCGCTAAGCTACTGAAGCTAAGTGGACGGTGAAACAAGGTCAGGGCTTTCATGCAAATTACGCTCAAATTCTCCCAAGCCTCTCCAGCCCCCAGTGATTGTGACGAGGGTGATGATGAAAATCAAAATGATGTCATTCATCCTCATCATGACAGATTCTTGGAATAAAAGCAAGAGTTTCCCTCCACTATCCAGCTGAGGCAGATCCAATCAAGTCTTCACTTGCTAATCCTCCAGTTTGTCTAATCTGACCTGCGCTGACTGTTCATATCTTTCCTTTCTTTTCTTCCTCCCTCCTTGAATGGCAGCTTGCACAATTATTTTCTGACAAATGTGCAAAAGGCTCAAAACGCACTCCAGAATTAACACAACGCACCATTTTGGCTCATTTTGTAAATCTTCCCAACAATGTAATAAGGATGGGGATTTTGTTTAATGTCTGTGTGGCGAGCACACCCAGCAGGAGACGTGAAGTTAATGGAGAAGCAGGCTTATGGGCAGACAGACGGGGAGTGGGGGTGGGGGTGGGGGGTATCAGTAACCCACGCTCAGCCTGCATTCTGCTGAATCACTGCACAGCCTAAGCCTGCCTGCAGCGCCGAGATGGAGAGAGTGATGTCGGGAGGGGAGGGGAGGGAGAGAAGAAAAGGAAAGGAGCAGGCACACAGATCTGACCTGGGTGGGACTAAGACAAAGATTGGTGGGAGGGAGCGGAGGATGGTGTGAGAAAGGGACGAAACGAGAAGGGGATATGAATAGAAGATTGAAGTTTTTTGATTATATAATGACTTTGATGTTATCTTACTCATGTTGCACGAGTGCAAACTGACTTAGCCCATAGTTTAATGGTAAAACAACACGATGCTAATGTTATTAGCCAGAAAAAGCCACTGAAATGGTTCCAGAACATCTTTGCCTCGACAGTAAATCTCCAATGGGCAGGAAAATCAAGTCAAGAGAAGAAAAATACGACAGTTTGAAGAGAGTCAGTGCGTGGGTCAACATTACCCACAAGGGTTTCGTCAGCGCTCCCCAGCAGACACAGTGACTGTCCCTGAACTGCCATTCAAAGGAGCCATCAAGGAGCCTTGCTCAGCACCACCTGTAATCTTCTCCCTTGTTTTATGTCTGCTGGGGGGGGGGGGGGTCCCTGAGGCTATGGGCCGCTCACACGAAACCTACTGAGTTACAGCTCGCAGGCCCCGCAGGGGCCTTTCAAGCTGAGATGATAGGTTGATCGGTGCTCTGCACCAATTGCTGACAGAGTTCATGGGGTCGAGGGGCACAGGAAACAGGTTGGGGGCAGGGGGGGGGGGGGGGGGGGGGGGGGGGGGGTCAGTGACAAGTGCCTCGATGGCTCCGAAAGAGACCAAACAGACAGAACAGGGCACCCAAACTCAAATTCTTGTGGTCAGGAAAACAAGTTTTCGCTTTTTTTTTGTTAATTCAGCACTGCATCACTGGCCGATTCTGTGCCAATGCTCATCAAAATTCCTGCACTGACTAGGGAGGAGGAACATCTTTATCCAGCTGTTTGCTATTTCTTTGCACCAGTGCCCTGTAGAACATCAGCTGCAGCACAATGTTACAGAAACACAATCAGTGGCAGCATAAATCATGGGGAGGGGTATTTATTTATTGTTGCTCAACCAAGCGGTGGACTGAAAATGGATTGTGCAAAGTGGGTAAAAGAAGGCTTAGAGTAGTTACTGAAACATGAGAAATGATGCGTGAGTGATCTCCATCAGTCAGTCATACCCACCTTTCGACGGATACATCAGCTTGTACAACTTCTCGTTGGTGCACATCCCTCGGCCGTGCAGAAGCGCGTGCAGCGGCTTCTCCTCGCCGTTCTTGGGCAGGCAGCGGAGCCCGCGCGCGCACGGCCCGGTGTACACGCCGCACGCCTGGCCCTCCTCGAGTGCGCACGTCAGGCAGCAGCCGCAGCCGGGCTCCTTCACCGGCTGGCAGCTCACCGGCACCGGCGGACACATGGACAGGGCCTTCTGATCGCACGGCTCGCACGGCACGTACGACGAGCCGCAGCCGGTCATAACGCTCAGCAAGGACAGCACGAGGAAAGGGACACTCGGCAGCATAGTCGTCGTCTTGAAAATGGCAGAAATGGAGAAATGCGGTGAAACCCGAGTCCCAAAATCCACAGGTGTTTTGCGCGCTCAAGTCCCCAAATGTGTCCGCATCCGATCCTCGCAAGACACAAAGCCTGTGCTCCCTTTGCTGTGTCGCCTCCCAACTGTGGTTAGAAATAGGTTGAAAAAGAAAAAAAAACAACCACTATATATATATATATATATATATCCAGGCACCACGTATCTCTGCCTTCAGTGATGCCCGGTGTCGTTTACGCGCGAGCCCGTTTTTCACCAAATGAGCCTGACTTCGCTCTCTCTCTGCAGGTTATTTCACCCGCGCTGTTTGTGAGCAGAATGTATAATGTGTGGCTTTGAGCTTGCCTTTAAAAAAAAAGGAAACTGCCAGAGGCGAAGCCTACCTATAACGATGGGTATGTCAAACAACTTTTGGAGGGGGAGGCGCGCTTGTCAACTCCGTGCGCCGCGATGCTGACTTCACAGGGCGGGTGCCGGCATGCCTCCAGATCTGCCAGATAGGAGTCGATGCCGCTTTTTTTTCCTCTCTCTTGCTGTTACCAGATTGATAGTCAGTCCATCATCGTCGTTATCGTCATCATCTGTTTAGTTGTTTGTGCTTATAAAGAAAGCGAACTGCTGGTTTTATAAATCTCCTTTCTTATTAAGGAGTTAAAGGGAAACTGCGACGAGGGAAGAAAATGTGACCTGTCCATCCATCCATCCATCCATCCATCCATCTATCTATCCATATATATATATATATATATATATATATATATATATATATATATATATATATATATATATACACACACATACATATATGTATGTATATATATATATATATAAAGAGAATTAGTGTTATATGCAGATCATCATGTGATTTATGCTGTTTTAGGAAAAAAAGGCTCAGAGATTTATGAAAAATTGTGAAAATCATGTCTGTCCCAGAAAGATATAAGCAGACTTGTTGAGCCTCTGCTCTGCTGTAGCTCCATTACTTGACCTCAGGAATGCGGTATTCAGGTTTGGATTGGATCTACAAGCCAAAATGCTCGTTCAACATAACTTCCTTGAAATTGCAATCGAGGGATTCAGATGATTAGGTCGATAGCAACTACACCTTTTATTCCGACATAAAAGTTATATTGTATATATCAATAAATGCACTTATTTCTGCAGAAAACTTAAAGAATCTTCCAAAGCGAAGGGTGGGTTGCTACATGTGAAATAATTCCCCTTGGATATCACTGGGTTCCTCTTGTTTGCCAAAGTACTTTAGCTTTAAATATTTGCGTGATGCTGTCCGAACCATAACAAATGTATTCTCCAAAGATCTGCATTGGCCGTACAAAGACAAAAAATAAAAATTAAAAATAAAAACATCAGGGCAAACTGCACTCAGAGTGACCTCTTTTTACGACTCTGCGAGGTCAGTGTCCAGCGAGATGAGTGGTCAGCTTTCGCGGAGTGTAACTCGGTACAGAATGTTCATAATTCACTTAATGTTTTGACACTTAGCAATATATGTCTGAGCACTGTAGATGATCAGCATGCAGCATTTTTGTCCTGAGTAAACAGAGGCGCAGCGGAGGACAAGATGAATTCATGTAATGCCTTTGACCCTGCTGGGCTGTTACTGCTGTTTTGGTTCTTCGGATTTATTTGCCTCAGTGTTTACATCCTGTGATTCCTCAGCTTGTTTTCGAACTGTAAATGTCTAATAAGTGCAAATATCTAATTTCAGACGTTTGCATTGTCAGTCTGTACTGAAACTGACCTTTTAACCCCCGTCCACCCACGCACACCCACACCCACGCACACACACACTGATCAGAACTTTCATTCATTAGCTGAGTCGAGTTTCACTTCACTTCATTTCCGCTCTACGACCTCCTCCCTGTTGTTGGCAAATTCTCTGTTCAGATCCTCGCACCCCTGCTCGCCTCTGCCTTGACCTTTGCACCGTCTCAGGTTTCATGTGACATCAGGGGTGTCAGACATGTTGTTTCTCTCCTTTTACCTGTGCAGAGGTGTGGAACGAGTGCTGCTCTACACATCTGTCTCCCAGGATCCAACAAAGAAGCTCCATCTGAACCACTACACAGATTCCCTTCTACCCATTTATGATTCATAACTTGATTATTTATGACCCACAGACATATTGGCAATGCTACTGTGTCTACACCTTTTTGTGTTTTGTTTTCTCCAGATGTGAGACGTAAAAGGAACATCATCAGGTCTGGTATGGGCCTGAGGTGGTGTAAATGGGTCATATGATGCACAGATGGGGGCTAAGCTGCTTCCCTGGTTAATCAAGCATAGGAATAAATACGTGCTGAGGTTTGAATGCTGTGGGAAGGTTGGGTGATCATACATTTCTTTGCTAAGACTCATTTGTGGTTTGGTGCATACAGCGTTGGCACCACTTGTAGCATATAGCTGCAGTACTGTACACACCAGCTCACTATATGAACAAAGTGGAGGCTAAACTGACACCAGACTGTTTCAGCAAACAGACAACACTCCTGCCGCCAAAAGGTTCTGGGTGGAACTTGTACTTTACAGTTTATTTTGGCTCATTAGTGATCTCCTCCTGAATGTGTCACACCCTGGGCTTCCTTCACCGATTTTTCCCTCCGTCTTCCTTACATTCAAATATCTCTACGCATTAGCTAGAAACGCATCTGGAGCAGTTTCTCATCACCAATAATTCAGATGATGTCATCTGGAGGAGTTCTGGAAGAGCAGGTCGACCATGGCCACTGCCACTATGAGCATTGTCGTGATTACATTAAAACAGAATAACTCCATGTCGTCTTGTGGAGGCATTTTGCAGCTTGTTAATATAAAATTGGAACCACAGGAAGTGAGTTGAAAACCAGTAAAGTCGCCCTGTAACTTCCTTCTTTGGTGCCTCTGTTAGGACGACATAACCTACACATACTAAAGTGTATTATGCTAATTTGACTGATCTCACAAAGAAAAGCACAAACCATCCTATGCATCCTATTTATATGTATAATATATCAAGGATAATCCAGCATTTAATTCAAAACTCCTTACAACTTCCATTCAGTAGCAGTTCTGGAGCCTTTGCCATGTAGCCACTTGCTATAAAATTGCTATTGTTTTTAAAGCCCTTTTATGATTATATGAAATAACCAAAATCCCACAAACTACAGGAAGCTACAAACGGATCCCATAATAAAGTTGTGCAAATTAAAAAGAGTGAGGTTTGACTTTTCAGATATTTAAAAATGGAAATTTAAACATGCACAACCTAATGACAACCGGACAAACCTCATGTGCTGATGAAGATAATGGGAAATAATCACAAAGTCCACAACAGCTGCCAAACAGACTTTGTGGTGAGATCTTTTTCTCTGCTGCCATTTGAACGTTTTAACCATTTTGGCCCAGCCCGTCGCCAACTGAGGGCCGTCTGAATCATAGCCAGGAGGTAACGTTAATTAAAACGCACATCCAACAGCCAAGTGATGTCATGCAGCTCATGCTCAGACACCCCCTACCCTGCAGTGCTGGTTTGCATCCAGCTCCTATAGCGGCAGTATGACAAAGAGATAAAGAGATGTATTGCGAGGCTCATAGCTGAATACCACCCACCAAAATGTAGGTCTCCGGGTCCTCGGGCTAAAGAGGAACAGTATAGACAGAGACACACAAGTCTTAGCATCTATCATTATCTCTCGTGGTTTCCCAGACTCTTAGTCTTTGCCTGTCTTTGCTTTTGTGTGTCAAGTTGTAGTCCAACGTATGGGGCATTTGATAGAAAAGGAAGTTATTAATAGTAGAAAGGTTCACAACAACTGCAGGAATATAAAAAAAAAAGCCTAAGAGAACATTCACCACTTCAACACCCATGTGAATCATTTGTAATGTGATATGGAAGCGTGCACGAACATAAGAACATTAGAAAATAGGTTCAATACGAGGAACTTTTCTTCTGGTTGTATTTCTTGTCATCTATCTTAGTGGCTCCCTCCTCTTCCTCTACCGTGGCTCCTCTGCTCCTGTCAGCATCTTGGCTTCCATACCCTGACCTACTTTGATAACTGTTAAAAAAAAAAAAAAAACACCCCGAAGCTGCTGCTGCACTTGTTTCGGGAGCCGATAACATGAGTCCAACGTGAACGAGGTCTTAACGGAGAAAATGATCACAAGCTGGGAAAAAGAGGCAACTCAGCAGAAAAAGTGGTTTGGAGCGGCGATACAATCTATGGGCAGCGGCGCTCCAGTGTCGTATTTCTTTCCAGCTCCAGGACCTCGGGCTAACGTGCTGCTTTACAGGAGGGGGGTGGGGGACAAGTATGCCAGACAATGAAGTAATCCTTTTGAAAATGATACAGTGAAAGGCTGCAGTGCAAGATGTCTCTGTGTGTGTGTGTGTGTGTGTGTGTGTGTGTGTGTGTGCTGACACATTTAAATCAGGTGGCAAGTCATATATAAAGCTTTACCTCCATAGATGAATTCAGATTTTAACATTAAGTTTGATCGAAGCTGCTTCTTTGCCTTTAGGACCTTTTCACACCTGGTTCAGTCCAGTTGAATTCGACCCTGGTTCGCTTCCTGAACAGACCAAAAGCGACCGCACCGAGATCTTTTACTCAATTTGGTGTTGGCCCGGCCTCACACAGGTTCTGGAGCGGTTCGTTTGCGGTGAGAACGTGATCCGACCTTGATCCGTCCCGAAACAGCATGTTTTAGAACGACTAGATGACAGCACGTCTTCTTCCCATAGTGTGAAATTTCAAGATGTGTTTTGAAGTGCATTCAGTGTTTCTGCTGGCTGAGTTTGGATTGGTACGTTGCCCAGATAATTACCATGGTTATGAGCAAAAACCAATTGTGCAGCTTTTCCATGTTGCATAGCAAAATTTTCTCCCTAGGAATATTCACTGGTGCAGAACAGGATCTTCTTCCCGTGTTCTTGCTCCTGCCCCCACATCCATTTCAACTCTTCTCAGAAACAACTTTCACTCTGCACAAATTGCTAATCAAGCAGAAATCGGGGCCGCTCTCTGATTGGTCAGTAGGGCGAGCCTCTTCTCAAGAGCATTTTAGAAGTGAATATCTCCCTAATGCTGCAGCTGTGGCTCAGTGAGCCTCTTCAAACTGAACCTCTCCACTATAAAATAAGTGTTAGAGTGTATTGTAGATGCATTGTGAATGTCCACACTCATCACGTGTTACAAAAATGCTCGGGCTGCTAATAAAACAATGAAGCAATCTCAATGTGCACACACTACAAACAGTGCACGTCTACCGTGGCCTGTTTTGCTGCTGCTAGTTGTGACGCCACACTAGATAAGCAGATGACTAGTTTGTGCGACCAATGCGCGCCACATGACACAGCCAGAGCTTACTGTAAGCGACAAAGCTGAGCAAACCACTGGAAATGCGCTGAGGCAGCGCTCGCAGCCTGCCCCCACCCACACACCCTCACGCAGAGATAGAGTTGATTCCCAGAATACAGCAAGGACTTGATTTTCAGAGCGATTTGAGGGAGTTCACACTGCTGCACAGGAAGTGACACATTTGCAGCAGCAATGTTTGTTTGATACAGCCTGATGAAGGGGTGGACACAAGCTGTGATCAAGCAGCGCATACACAAACTCAACTTGAATCAGGGGAAAATCCCGAAGAAAAGGAGATTGCTGGGTGACGGCCACATTGTCAGATTTCTGTTTATTGTGTGGGAGGTGAGGTGTAACATTACCGCACCAATGACAGAGGCAGGAATGGAAAAAACAACAGCAACAATAAGGCAACGTGTTGTTTACAAGCTGCAGAGGAGATGGAAAACAAATCTTGTGCCAATCCAATACTTTCCGCCAAAAGAAAAAAAGAAAGGCCTTTTACTGTAAACTGTATGGCTGCGGTGGCTCTGATTCCCAAACTTGTTAAGATGACCGTGCACTTTTATTTCCTTGACACTGCACTCGAGCAACACCCAATCACCCATCGGGCGGCACATGTTTGGGAAAAGCGAACCGCAAATCAGCAGGGCGCTGCCATCTGCACACATAAGTGTAGCACACGGTAAGAGGAAGGGAGAAAAAGGAAAAAAAAAAAGAAAAAAGAAAGGAGCAAGCGAGAAGCTCCTGCAGGCTGCAGGGTTTTTGGTGAAGGGGGATTATAGGAAGCAGTACGTGAGATGGCAGATTGGCTAAAACCCTGTCAGCACATCTGTGTGGCCCTGGCAATGGTGGATTGGACAAAGGCGGTTCATTGGATCCAGATGTTGGAAAAGCTTTGGTGCGCCTGTGCCGTGGCGCTTCAATTCAAAGAGCAAGTGCTTTTTCTATGACTTCACTGAGCCTGAATATTCAAATGTGCCTGCAAATGGCTTTCTGTAAAGTGAGCTGAATTTAAATTTAGGTGCCAGGTGATGTAGGCCTCACAACGAGGTTGGATTGGATCAGGAATCATATCACATGGCATGAGGATTTTTTTCAAATTTATTTATACATTTTTGTTGACAGTTAAAAACATGTTGTCAGATCTAATGTGCTATTTAATGAAAGTGCACGCTGGCTCTGAGCAAATCTAACCGAAGGCATTGCTGGGTCACGATGCACCGCAGCCCTGCCGTAGCACCTGCAGAGCGCTAAATTGGAAACTAGCAAAACATTTCTTGGAAATCATGGATTTGGCATCGTTGTTACTGCCATTACTCATATGAAAATACTTTCTCAGAATTTACTCGTCTGCAGCGTGTTATGCACAAGATCTCCCAAGAAAATATGGATGAATTTGGCAAGGGGACGCTCTCCGAGGAATCGTTTTGATTTACTGCTCCGAGCTTTTAGCCCTTGTTGTGGGCCTGAACAGTTTGAAGCTGTGGTCACGCTGTCCTCCGCTTTGTTGCTTTCCCACTGGCGTCGGTGCACAACGCAATGAGTGATGGTTAGGTTTTTGTACGGCGTCTTTCCCAGAAGAAGTCCCGCTGTGGTTTTTGGGGTCAGTGTGACTTGGAGAGGCTAAACTAACTTCTTCTGGCCTCGCTCATTTGCACATTTTTTGTGCATCATTAGTGTCAGCGTGTCTACGCTACACAACAAGTGCCAGAGAAGTGTTTCCCCGAGTTAACATTCCCATTTTGAGATGGCTCACTCACAGAAACAAACAGATGAAAAATGCATAAAGATGAGTTGTCATAAATATGCACTTGCAACAGACCCGGAGTAAAGGGGACCTGGTTAAAAAGCCATGATTTTCAATCCCTGCTCTCTCATTCAGTTTGTTTGTTTGGGATGAGCTGCATCTATGACCATGTCTAAGTAAAACACATACAAACAGACTGGATTTATTTTAAAAAAGACAACAGTAACACTTTAAAAGTGAAGCCTCACTTCATCATTGGAGAAACGCAAGTGTTCCGTTTTATAGTGATTCAGCAGGAAGGAAGGTAAAATCAATATTTCGCTTCCACATTAAAAGAACTCTAAATTTAAACCTGGTGGGTCAAAGGTCACGTAGAGTGTCACACCTGAGGGGAAAACAACTGAACTTGCTTCGGTGAATCTCGTGCAAGTCGCAATTCATGGCTCATGTATTCTTATTCTGAGATTGAGCTCATCTTCAGGTGTGACTTATGCCTTCGCAGAACATTTTCTCAGATACAAGCTAATTTCAAGAGCATCTCTTTATCTTAACAGTGTGGTGATCGGTGTCTTCTTGTGGCAGAAAACGAAACAGTCTCGCATCCGGATGTTTGTAGCACGTATGGTAGTAATAATGTCCAGATTACAATCTATTTAATCCATCAACAAGTAATTCTAATTTGTTTTAAATCCTGAATTCTATAGTTTGAAACTTATTCCTACATTTACTACTACGGCTACTAAAGTCTCCTTATTAAAACTAGGTGATATAAATCAATGCGATCTAAGCTTCACATCCATGTCTTCTTACAGCCTGGATTGTTGCACCAATCCCAACCACAAACAACCAGAGGCTGTATCTTCCCAATGTAGGACTTTGTGTCCTTTGTGCAGCGCAACAAAGCAACAGTGTAATCAAGTTAATCAGGTTGGTTCCTGTCTCGATTAAGCCGGAGTAATTTGGTACGAAACAGTTGAATCAGTCGTTGAAATTTGCTGACGAGGGAAGGCTCACACGCCTCACTGCAACCTTCAATCAAGTAGTAAATATGTCAGGTTTGAACGCTCATAAAGCAACACCCCCTAATTTATTCTTATTTGAATATTGCATGGTATTATATAGGGGGCACATCAGCTAGACTCAAAGAGAAGAAGGGAAGATTCTTCGGGGAGGATTAAAAATGAATCTCTTTGCCCTGACGTAGCCTTGTGCACACTCACCCCACACATAAACGTTTTTAACCTCACACGCATGCGTGTACTGTATACACACAAAATGGAACATGTCCACCTTAATTGCAACAAAAAAAAAAAAAAACAGGTGCAAAATCATTTTTTCCTAAACTTTAAGAACATTTCAAACCTAAACGTCTCAATAAGAAGTTTTTTTTTTTAAATGAAACAACTCATGTGGGTGTGGGTTTGTGTAAACTCCGGTACACTGTGGTTTTAAACCCTCAGATGCAAATTACCCTCAGCAATTTTTGCCCCGTGCAGAATGATACATCATTGGGAGGGAGAACAATTTGTGGCTTTATTTCACGACGCTGGCACAGCTTCCGTCAGGTAAGTCATCTAAACAATTTAGGACATTCTGCTTTAGTCAGCGCCCTTGGGGACACTGCATATCGTGGCAATGCGAGAGGCCACGGAGACCAGCATGATAAGGGGACAAGAGAAGTTAAAAAAAAAAAAATAACAAAAAAAACAAAAGGTTTCGTTGAGCAATGCTGATTCTTATCAGAGATCCCGTGCTTGCCAGTTCCACATTTTTGGACACCAAGATGCTGAATGTACTGATGGGAATCATGGCAATCTGCATGAAGAACAATGTCTCCTGGGAGGACAACAAAACTAAACAAAAACAAAACACAACTAAACAGCAAAACTGCACCTCCTTACATATGTGCAGCAGAGCAGCTTCCATAAATCATGACACTCTTCTTCTGAGTTTTGGTGATGACTGAGCTGCTATCTGCATGCGGGATCACGCAACACGAGGTCACTGTCAGGCTGGAATGAGTCAGAGGGGGCTGTGGTTTTAAGACAGAAACTCAAAGAATAGCAAGCGAGTGCACATATTGTCGATAAATAAGAGTCATGAGTAATGAAACTGCAGCACTTTTTTTTTTTTTAAGAAAATGCCCACAGACAGGAAAAAGGAAAGTAAAAGAACCCGAATTCTTTGTACAAGCAACTTTTAAGGCCCCACTTCTTCTTCTCTTCCTCGGTCCATCATGAGCTGGGCTGCAGCACAACCGTCTGCATCCAGTCTGAAAAGAAAAACAATGCAAAGCAAACCTCTCAGTGATCAGTCACTGACACGTCTTAATACCCACTGCAGTCTTGATTTAATGACGTGAACGAAGTGCGGCCTGAGTCACTTGTCTGGTGGAGACTCTTGCAATCGCACACCCGGAGTTGATGGAAATCTGTCAGAGGGATGCGCCTCTTTCTTCACTACACACACAAAGCTGCTCTTGTTTTTTTGGCCAGAGCCGGATTTGTGACGTGTGCACGCTGCTCTTTTAGCTATTTCATAAAGAGCTTATTCTTTTTAATGAGGTTTAAATGGGTTAAAGTTTGCTTTCTTCCACTTGCAGTAGAAATAAATGAAGCAAGTTCGGAGTGATATCGTCATCTGGATCCTTTGGAGCTGCGTGAGAAGTCTGCATTTAAGGGCTAAACTAATGTTTTAGGGCTGCAGTTGCTGCAGTGTGTTTGCAAAGCCTTCCAGGATTAGAGCTTTAAACAGTGGCATTTCTTGTAGATTATCCTAAATGTACTGCTTGTACTCTTCATGATGCCAATTCACATAGAGCCCAAGCCAAGTTAATGAACCCACTGACATTAGATAAAGCAACAGTCAGGCCGCTTGAGCTTTCACAGCTCCAGCTTTGGGGAAGGAGCAGGAGCAACTCGATGGATTTCCAGGTGCCATCTTCAGACTTTTACTTTGCATCTCCAGACTCTAGGAAGCTGCAGGAACCACAAAGATCTCAACCGGAGTTTTCCTGGTCATGGGACGCTTTCACCGCCTCCTCCCTGCAGCCAACCCAGCCGTGGCCAGCAAGGAAGCAAAGTTTCCGTCTCTCTGCGTGTGCAAACCACCTTCCCTCCCTGGCCGAACGACAGAACAGGCTGCTGTTAATTAGGAAGAAATATTATCCTCTTGCGGGAGGTTCGCAACACCAGTATCCAAAGCAAACAGATACGAGGCGCTTGGAAGCTTGGTGCCTTGTACAGCTGCCATGCCAAATCCAGGCCCACAGATCCTCTTAGAGCAGATCAGAGAGAGGGAGGAGGGGAGGTTTATTATCATGCGTGCTGCATCATAACTCCCATTGTGCATTTCACTCTTCATAACCACACAAATGACAGGAGAGCAGCACGCAGAAGCCCCTGCATTGTGTTCCCCAGTCTGTAACCTTCATAATCGGCCGCTGATTTGAACAAACTTCTGCATCATGGGCGCATGACAAACACTTCCCAATGCACAGTGTGATAGCAGATGGTTGTGTGGGAGGGCTGTGAGGTTTTCAACATGCATAACACCCGATCGACCCTGCAAAACAGCGCGGGAGTAAGAGGGAAAATTGCATTCATTACACTCAAGATGTTATATCTTGTTGTAGGGAAGCCTTTCCAAGGTCGGGAACCATAGAGATGGGATGATAAAGTCGGATTTTTTCCATCGCTTATAACATTTCTAGAAACAAAAGCTTCTAGAGAAACATCAGGTTACACGCGTTTAGCTACAAACTTTGAACATCAAGCAGCAAACAAACAGCGCTGCTTTCGACATTACCTGCAGACGTAAGAGTTGGGAACCTCCTGTGACCTCAACGGGAGAACAGAACGGAATGATGGATGAGGTTAGACGGAGCCGTTTGGGGCCTGTGGAGGTGTGTGAGAGAGATGATACCCAGTGGGCTGTTTGAGGGACAGCATTGGTGCTAAACACGGCCGCCGCTTGGTGGGAGCTGTGAATTTGGGCCTAACCAAAAGGGGGTTCAGGATTGTCGCTGAACTCTTCTGAGTTTCTGCTCATTGCTTCTCGAAACATCACCCGACTTTTTGGAGACGATGATGGTTCGAGCTCAGGGCCTCTGGGTAATTTATTATTTCAGAGTGAAAACAGCTTGTAAAATGTTTGGTGACGCGTTGCTTTATAAGTTCCGAAAAACATTTTTATGCACCTGTAATTCTTCTTAGGTTTTTAAAGAAAGGCAAAAAATATTGAGAATACACCAAAATAAATGTATACTTTCTCAAATCTGGCAAGGAATTAAGTCACAACTGTTCATAATCTCCATTTAAATTAAAGTAAGTTAAAAAGGTAAATTATTATTTAAGCCACTCTGCCTCCTCCTGACTCCATGTTGGCCAAGTCTGCAAAACCTGTTTGTGCAGCTTATCACAGTGTTGGCAGAATGGACGTAATATGAACATGTCCAAACAAGATAATGTATCCAGATATGAATCACATGTTAAAGGGCGACTTCACCGATTTTCAACTTGCTTTCTACGGCTTAAGTTTAGGGTGTAAATGTACATGAATGCTTTTAAACTTCCCCCTGACTCTCCAATCTTAAAATATTTGGCCAATTCTAACTGCAAAACTCCTGGAGGAGTTTGGGGGAGCTCTGGAAAATCATTGTTGACCATGATCACAAACTCCACAGCGTGAAGACAAGACGACAAAAAGTAAAGTGAAGGTTCCTCCAAGTGATGTCATGTGCAGGCATTTTTCAGCTAGAAGTAGAGAGATATTTTTAAATATGGACGTTAATGGGAAATTTATTGGCATTTATGTACATGCACGAGCCATAAGAAGCAATTTAAAAATCACTGAATTCATACTTTAATAGGCCATAGTGTCTCAGAAGACTTTATGTCCACATAATTAGCACATATTACAAAGTTATTTGCATGCAACCGTCTACAATCAGACTAAAGTAATACAATTAATGAATAAGCATTTAAATCAGAACATCAAAAAACGCACTGACTAAAAGCAAATCACACAATGTGATCAGCATTTTTATTGGGTGCTGCTTGAAAATGCCAAAAAAAAAAAAAAGCATCTGGTTCCTATAAGTTTCCCACAACTGTCCCACAATCGTGGGAAGAGGCTCATAGTGCAACTGTTTTGTTCGACTTCCACAATGAAATATGTTGGCAACAGAGTGAAGACAGGATTATGATGATTTTTATTGCTTTTAATGTCGAATTTCAAGACACAGAAGGAGGAACGGATACGGGCTTCGGTGCCTTAAGAGCAAGACACTTTGGTAGGACACTGTCGGCTGCTGTGCACATGAAATCACTCACTTTGCTTCCCTTAGTGAATCCAAGCTGGGATGCGAAGGAAAGACATCAGAGAGTGTTTTTTTTTTAAAACCTAGGCCTCTCGTGATGTGTCCATGTGCATACTTGGACTGCAGCTCTGTCATCACACGCTCACTCATTGCTCAGGTGAAGACAAAACAGCGATCACACTGAGAGCTGTCATTTGATGGCGCTTATTGTAAAACCCATTTGTGAGGCTGCGATAACAAAACGAACTGACCTGTGGGTTAAGAATCACACACGACAACCTTAAAACACCAATTATTTTGCCTGTGTCTGATTTTGTTGACCTGCTGTTTGTACTCGCTTATTCGTCACGTGACCCATATCCGAGTCCTGCATCTACACCGGAACTCTTTTGTGTACATTTGCAACTGCCTGCATGCACGAGAGCACGCGAAGAGCCCTGCATTAGTCTCTTTGCACGCTGCACACGTGTGTTTGCATGCACTAAGATGTCTTCACTATTTAAAACTGACATCGAATTGCAAAGAAAACGTCTTTTTAAGGCCCCAACTACTCCGTTGTAGAAGAGGCAAAGCTGCAAGCGTCAAGCTGTTTCCCTGATCTCCAAGCATCACACACCGTGCTTTTTATGTCACCTAAGTTAAGAAAAAGGAATTTCACCGGCTACACACTTTAGAGCCCCTCCAGGCAAACAGCTCAGTTCAGCGAGTTCAGCTCGATTCCGGCGGCGTGTTGAACAAGAGGCCAGACAAAGCCTCTCAGTTGCGGGATCTTCTCGCTGCACCTGAGCCTGACGCGTTTCTTTTTCTCATCTTTGTTTATCCAGCTAGATGTTGCTGAGCAGGCACACGTCTCTTCACACACACGCGCGCGCGCGTTCTGACAGCAGAAAACACCTGGGGGGTCGCTCAACGAAAACACAGTGTTGAGTGTTTTGCTCAAGGGCACCTCTGACAGTCACTGTGCTGAGAGAAATGTTTCCTGACTTCCCCGGCGCGGAGGTTTCCAGGCAGACCTGATTTAAAGCGGTCAAACATAGCATGCACAAGCCCGCGCGTGTGTGTGTGTTTCCAGGCTACAGTGGGATTGTGTATCATGTATCTCGCTGACGGATTGACAGAGTTGATGACCAATGCCAGTGATTCATCAATTACTTTGCCAGGTGCTGAGTTTCGCTGGCTCGCAAAACCTGTGTTAGTGCTGCGTCGTGGAACAGAGCATGACGGCTTCCCTTCAGATGAAAATGAGTTTAAATTAAGACATATGATGTCTTCATGGCGCATCTTAACTGTGCACGTCTTCTTCTTCCTGCACAGGCTTTGCATATGCTGTATATGTTGTTCCAAAACTTCCAAGAGATTACAACATTTTTACCTTAATCTTATTTGAGGAAAGGTCAAGGGATCAGCAAAGGTATTATAATCCATAGTGGGGGGGTCATGGATTTCTATATGCACAACGTAATCTCCATGGGGGGGGGGGCACTCTACCAGCTGAACAGTCGCTCAGTTGGTAGAGTGTCCGGGTTGGAGTTTCGTGTCTGGCTCTTCTCGACCGCATGTTGCTGTGTCCCCGGGCAAGACACTGAACCCCCAAACCACCCATCCCCATTCCCAGTCATGCAGCGCCGGTCCCAAAAAATGTGCCAAATCAACCAATGGTCCACCGTGGTGAGGCTAAAGCTGAAATGCAAAAAATCAAAACAAACAAAACCTAATCACATTGAGTATTTACTACTTTTTGCCTGAAATCTAAAATGAATCCACCCATAGTGTCAAATACTGACGCTGTGTCAAAGCCTGTACTCACCTGGGACGAAAAGTGTTTGGCCGTCTCTGATTGGTTAGAAGGGAGAGCCTCGCATAAGAGCCTTTAAAAGTCAATACACACAACAGTTGTTGACATTCCTGAGCCACAAGTCTGGTCCTGAACCCCGGCCCTCCCCCAGCTTTCCACGCTCGATCGTGTTTCCACGGAGATCATGATGTCAAGACATCGAACACTGTTGCCAGTTTGTTTGTGTTTCTGTTTTTTAAGTCCTGGCAGGACTTAAATGCACCACCTTGACTTACTTCATCATGTCCAGACACCCAGTTCGAGATAAGGTCATACACATTTGAGTCATGAGTGAAAAGAAGAATTCGGACACAGTAATATTACCACAGTGTTATGCATAATGACATATTGTTAACTTTTGTTTCTGTCCTGTGTTTCTCTATTGTAAAACTCAGATGTAATTGGAATCAGTTGCAGGTTTCTGGAGCTCATGGCACAGAAACAGGTGATGCCAGGGTGCAAGAAGCCACGTCTGCTGAAACGAGGAGCTTTATTACACCATGCACCAATCACTGGGATACTGCTGTAGCAATTTAGATAAGTGCACAAAAGATTAATGTCCCACGACTCAAGAAATAAGTTTGGCAAAGGATGAACACAACATGCAAAAAAAAACAAAAACCTCCTACTTCCATAAAAGAATCCCAGCTATGTGAGACTCTGGCAGATGTATAAAGTGGGGGACGCCTGCAGTTTACAGATGAAGGCATTTGCAGCATATACAAAATAGAGCGCGCGAGTGTGTGAACGCGCATACTTATGTCTCACCGACTCCTCGGAGAAATTGATTTTAAATGAAAAGAAGGTGTGTTCGCGTGGACAGCCGTTCCAGTTTTCCGGCATCCTCGTCTCTGAGTGAATGTGTCGAGGGGTGTACGCTCCACTATGGAGGAGATCGTCTCGATTTTTATTGCCATTGGCAGATTTCATAGACTAAATAATGGTTGTGTAATGGAATCGGTGCTGCCTTAAACACGGGAAATAAATGGTGGTGGTCATGTTCATTCATGCTACTAATTATCACTGCCTTCTTTAAGAATATATATATAAAAAAAAACAAAAAAAAAAACGCAAAACTCCCTCAAAGCAAAGAAATTATTAACTTTGGAAAGACACTGACTGGGCTGCACCGATCCAAAATGTGAAACCACTCATGTGTGTCTGTCTGCCACACTCAACATTTTGATACTGGGCAACCACTGAGGAGAAAGGAGAAAGCGCTCCTCCTGTGAACACATGTTCCAGCCAGATGAATCTTCAAGTTCAAGGTTTTTTTGTTGTGCCTTGGAAGCATTTTCAGACATAAGAGCTCTGAAGATGATGCGATGACAGGGAGCGCCTTGTATATGCATGTCACACGTATTACAGCACTTCTTTAATGAAAGCATGTGAGACAAATTCTGCCGGTAACTCTGTACGTTGTGGATTCTTTTGAAGACACCCTGGCCTCTATGGAGCTGGCCCGAGGACAGCTCCTTTCCAGAACCCCGAGGCTCGTCCGGGGCCACGTCGTAAAAGGAAACGCTTATGCCCCGACATGACTCAAGTTTGGGAGTGTTCACATTTGTGACGGCTGACTTTTTCTTTCAAATATGTGCTGTACATGTTGCCCCTCGTTGGCCTGTTACTGGACCACCAGAAACAGCCAATGGTTTGATAGTTCTCAGTTATTCATTTTCAAGGTAAGAGATGCTGCATTAACACTTTCGTTACGCTAAGCAAATCCTCTGCAGCTTCCATATCCTGACGCTGGCTAGAAGAAATAACCTGGATGTGGATCTGATGCGCGGCTGCTGTCCCGTACAGATCGGGCATCCGTGTGGAGCTGGGAGCGAGTCAGTGAGCACGGCGAGAACCTAACGGGGCCTGTTGTGCTGCTTTGGCAGGGGAGCAGCTGGCTCGCTTCGGAGCCCAGCGCTCGCCGCGGCCTCTTCCTGACCAACATGTGGATGTGAGGAAAAACCCAGTGTTCCATTTCCACCTCTAATTAGTCTGAACTCAGCACTGTTATCTTAAGGAAACCATCAAGAACTGTATGCCGGTCAGAGTGCGGATGTGACAGGAGGGTTTTCTGCAGCTCCGGGTTGTTGTCGATGAGCTTTTCGTTACTCGCATAAACATTTGTCTGATTACTGACAATATCCTCATGTCACGGACCTTTGACATGAGGCAAAAAGCCATTTCTGCGTTTAGTGTGATAAGCACCTGCTGCTCGGCTCTGTGAGCGGCTACAGAAGATTGAATTAAGTCTAATCGCTTTTCTATCTAAGAAAATAGTTCTCTGTGGGAAGTGAGAGGAACAGCAAGTAGAACGTGGAGGAGGCGGAGTGCAAACCAAAACAAGCAGGTTGATTTTTCCATTTGATAAGAGCAGAGTGGGAATTTTCCCCTTGTTTGACTATTTACAGTCCAGTGACATCTACATGTGCAAGGGGGTCAGATTTTTCCAAAACGACTGAGGCCCTGTGTGGGAAGGTCATACCTGGGTGAGATGCGTCTCCCGGACGTGTACAGTACACATTTCCACCTGGGTTAAATGCTGAGAGGGTCATGTTGGCCAGGTGATGCATGACAGAGATTACAAATGTGCAGTGTGGGTCGTTTTGAAACAGGAAACGCAAATCATTGCTGAGAATTATTTAGGTTGTTGTGTGTGTGTGTGTGTGTGTGTGTGTGTGTGTGTGTAGGGGGGGGGGGGGGGGGGGTTAATTAAATCTTTATTTCTTTCAAAAGTTTCTTTTTGCAAAGACACACGTTTTCTTTTCTTTTTTAAGGGCGACTTCATAGATTTCGAGAGTTCATCAATATAAATGGCCCCAAACGTTCATCTACCTTCCCTTAACCAAAAAACCCCCAAAAATAAATTTTTCAGTTCTGATACGATCATCCCATCGCTCCTACTACAGAGGAAGTTGTCTTGGTCAAAACCTGCTCCAGGACCCCTCCAGGCGACACCGTCTGAACACTTGATGATGAAAACTCCAAATGATGTCGTCTTAAATGATTTCCAAACAACTTGAATGTGAAACCAATCAATGGCTGTTGATCAACGCAGTAAACAAGTTACATTTTAGGGACACACACACACATACTAGAAGTTTTACACATGTTGTCCAGCTTATTCATATTGAGAAGAACTGCGCAGCCAGTCAAAACGTGCGTAATGTCGCCTGCGGCACTTGAGGGAGTTTTACAGACTGTCTGCTTGAAACCTCACATTTGTGACTCATGCAAGGGAGTAAAAGTCAGCATATTTGAATCACCAGTGCTGGAATGGACTGTATAGTAATGGACATTTAGGCCAATTGGACATATCCACCTTAAGAAAAAGAATAGTCTGTTTAATGTGTTTATCACTCAGATTCTTGGAAATGACGACAAGCAGGAAATAAACTTGTTTATGTTTTGACAAGGTATAAGGTGCTAAAAATGCTCTGTCAGGTGGATTTGAACCCAGGGTTGGACAAAGGTCACAAGCTGAACTCCTGGTTTTATTATTTTCTAGCCACTTTAGACACTAAACTCGTGTTTTAAAGTTTGCCTGTTCTCCCCGTTTCAAGTTATTGAATACTTTCTCCATGCACATGGCGTCTATTGGTCAACGGGAATCAGATCCCAGCCACTGCAGATAGAACCAAGAAGGCGCCACACCCGCACATTCGGAGGGGGGATGCATAGGAAGTGATGCGGCATGTGCCTCCCTAACATCTCCCAACGTGGGGAGCGACAGCATGGACACAATTTGTCACAGTGGAATTGTGTCATGCATATTTGTGAGTTTGAACACTGTCTGCAGCTGTGAGAACCTCACAGAATTTTCCTTATATTTCTTTATTGCCCGCCTCCACCTCTCATGGCTCCGAGTCTGACGAAAGTGTTGGAGGGGTGGGGTTGGGGGCCCAAACAGACAGGCTGGGCTACTACTTGGAGAGCTGCCTTGTTGACTCTGTAGCAAGTGGCCCAGTGGCTCTGCCACAAACACACACCTGCTATCAATTTGCTTTCAAAGTGTGTGTTATTTTCCGCTTGTGGTTGACTGGCTTTTGTTGCTCATTATAGGCCGTGGAAATTTAAACAGAGACCAATCAACCCCCACCACCAGCACAGGGCCAACGAAAAATACAACTGAATCACTAAACCGAATCAAAAAAAAAAAACAAAACAACAACAATAAATCACACAGCCAATGTTGCACCTGACTTCAATCATGAAAATAAGCAACAATAGCTGGATTTTTTTTTTTTGGTGTTTGTGTGTCTTTTTCTGATTATTTTGTGCCTGTTTTGGATCTTTTTTGCTTCTGTTTTTCATCGTTTTGTGACTGTTTCTGCTCATCTCCCGCCTGCTTTTGGCCATGTTGTGTTTGTTTGGGTTGCTCTATGTCTGGTTTTGAGAGTTTTGTCCGTGTTTTAGGTCATGTTCTGTCTATTTGAACAGTTTTGTGCGCATTTTTGGTCACTTTGTAACTTTTTCCGATCATTTTGCATCTTGTTTTGGTTGTTTTGGAACAAATCCATTTGTGTCTACTTCCATTATTCTTGTGACTGTTTATGGTTTTTGTCTAGTTATGGTAGTTTGCAGGCCCCGGGGACCTGTGTCCAATGGGACCATTCACTAGTCCACCCATGCTTGGACTTAAAGACAAAAGCTGAAATGACTGAAAAAAGTTGATATACTTCACACTTCTTTATCCCTACAGGTAAAAATTAGTGCAGAGATAAAATCATGAACTGCATCAAATGGCCACATTACCAAAGCGCGTCATTTCGTGGGCAGTAGTGAGTAAAGGTAAGAAGAGCAGAGGCTGAATCAACAGTCACATGTGCCTTCAACTCCCGTGCAAAGAGGTTTCATATGAGGAAACGGTTTTGATTTCCATATAAGGCTTTTCTTCTTTAACTGTGACCAAAACCTTGCTTTAATCCTTTGCCACATTTGATTTGGCTGGTTTTATGTGCACATAAAACCTAAACAGGTGAGCTGCGTGCCTGACCGAGAAGCTGCACGACGAAGGATTCGGTGAGTCGGGGAAATGATCAAACCTGCTAAAAATAATCATGCAATTCCTGATTATCTCACTACTGAGTCAGTAAATGAACACCCACATAGGTTTAATGTAACTGATTTGTATTGCTTTAATGTTTTTTTTTCTTCTTCTTAGGAACAGGTAAGCCATGACAATATAATGTAAATGATAAGCGCAAACAAAGTCTGAGACCCTATTGTAAATCGATAGTAGCACATTCATACATAGGGGTCACAGAGATCACTTCTTTTTCACGGAAACGACAGAGTAACTCTTGACTCAAAGCCAACAGGTACAATGCGATTTTAGCTTTGAACTTTTTTTTTTTTTGTCTTCCAAATTAAAACAAAACAAAAACTAAAAATAAAAACACTAATCCAAAAATTAAACTCAGCTCGTTAGTAGTCGGTTTTAGTGCACTGTACCTCTCTGCTTTCAATAAAGCGCCACCATACATTCCTCCAATCGTTAACACTGACCGTTAAGAACTGCTATCGTGGGATGATGCGACGATGAGACAAGAACGCTACAGACGTGTCCGGAGAAATCAGAGAATAAATAAGAATAAATAAAAAAATGGCTTTCAAAGGAGGCCGGAGAAGACAACCTTTGCAAGTCCGACAGAGCTGCAGCTGCAGAGCTTTAGCATCATGGTGAGACACGTCTAATTGCCTTTACCTCCATATGGACTTGAAGTCACTCCGCTTTCCGTATTGGGAAGTTTGCACACTTCCAAGTGGGGCACAGCAGGCCGATGGCGATGGAGGTCGACGCATTTTTGGAGCATTGAGACGCCAGTAAAAACAAAAGCCAAACGGCTTTCGTCATCGTTGCGAGGGCCCCTGGGTTCCACGTACGACCTACTGTATATAACAGCTTTCTTACATATGCTGTTAAAGCTGAGCAGGTGTGTGTGTGTGTGTGTGTGTGAACGCTATAAAAAAAGGGAAACCGAGTAGCAGCTGAACACAAAGAAAAAGCAACACGCAGCCAGTGAGAGCATAGATGTAAAGTGTTGGAATCTTTGGCAAAATGATAATTGTAATCGTCATGGGTGCATACACCTGTCTTCATATTGCATTTGAGTTTGGCTTCTTCACGCTTTCGTGCTTCCCTTTGCTAATATTGGCCTAAAAAAATAAAATTAAAAATCTACCAGCTCCAACGCATTTTGCTTCTATGAACATGTTCCTGTTTCTGTCCATGCAGTTCTCTTGGTTTCAATCTCACTCATGCGTCGCTCTGACACCAAAAAAAAAAAGGGAAAAAAAAAGAAAAAGGGAAAAAAAACATGAAGAGCTGAAAACAAACATGTACAAAGTAATGTACATCATATATTCAAACACATTTCAAAATCCTCAGACTTTGAAATCGTTAGCCAAAATAAGTATATCTTTTTCTCCCCCTCAACCTGTTAGGTAATCTTCTTTATCTAGACTGTACAATATATGTATATATGAGTAATCATGAGGGACTAAAGCAACAAAAATAAATACTTTTTCGCTATGTCACCTTTCAAAGTAGTATATCTATGTACATTTATATCAATATCAGTTTTCCTTAGCTTATTGTGAATGGTTAAGCAATGTGTTCAACAAGCAGGCTTTTTCGCACAGTGTGGAAACTTGTGTTTTGTTTTTTTTGTTTTCACCATTTGCCCTAAAATGTATCTTAAAGTTAGTTCTGACGACAATGTGAAGGAAAAAAAAAAACAAAAGAAAAAGACTAGACTGTTCTTGATACAGTGAAAGGTAACCCTGGTTCAAATGGACCAAAATTAGAGAAAAAAGTAAAAATATAGCATCTCACCATCATGTGACTACTTCAACAATGGGTTGTCTACTTCGTTATGGGAGAGGAGTACAAAAAAAGTGTCTATTTCATGCAGTCTTTGACAAGTCATACAACCTCAGTGTACTTGTCTAAAGGTTTTAAGTTGTTTTTAGCACACACCATAGAATGTATTCAATGATGTTGATTGTGGCTATGAGGGAAGGTGCATTTTGGGACAACAACATGCATAAAGAACAGTGCATAGGTCCAGGTCAGGGGGCCGGTCCCTGCTCATTTCCAGTGTGTTTCAGTGGCAGCGTCTATGAAACAGATTCACTACTGCAAGCAGTTGGTGATGGGCAAGTCTGTGTGACGCTGGGCTGGGGTGGGGGGGTGCAGGGTCCAAGCCTTAGTGAGTGGCGCCATCTTGTGGACAAACAGTCTTCCTCTCTGCGTCCGCCGTGCTGTCAGGAGCTCGCTGGCTTTTCAGGCAAGAGTGACCCCCAGTAAGCAGGTTCGGACACCGAGCGATCAGGCTTGGACCAAAAAAGGCCGAGGTGATGCGAGTGTGGCTGCACTGACACAAAGTGTGGTGACCTTAGCGTGGCAGTTTCTTCTTTTCTTTTTTTTTTTTTCTTTTTTCTTTTTAATTTCTGGTCTGATATGCGCAGTTTACATCAGTCGTTTCACTGCAGAGCCCTTTCCAACACGCAACAGACCCAGAAATGGCCACTCTAAGGATTTACAAGTATTTTTGTAGAAGGTAGAAGAACCAAGCTTAAAGATCAAGCTAACATGCATAAGGTCTTCAGACACTGTTTTGCTAAAAGCCATCAAGGCCAACATTTTTTCCTGAAGACGAGTTCAAGGAGAAACCGTGTTTCTTTTCCCTTTTTTTGTTTTTTTTTTTTTGTTTTGTTTTTTTGTTCAACGCTTCAACTTTTGAGAATAAGAAATAATAATGGCTTAATAGCTACATCGTTCTTGCACTTGCATTGCAACTACTGTACCTTTGGTAAATCAATCAACACAAACGACAACAAAAAACCCTGAAACATACGAACCCTTACATGTTCACCAACTAAACTTAACACTTCTCCTTTAGTCTTTAGCTTGCATTTCCTTTAGTACAAGTTACCCTGTGAAATTTCTCTCTTCCATGGCCTCCGTGTTTGTCACATTCACAGCTCCACACCACACATCCTCTAGCGCCACTTTGGATCCACATCAAGTCACTTCAAATAGACTCTTCCAGAAAGAAATACCAAGACAAACCAGCAAGGCAGAGAGAAGACAAAGACAGAAGGGAAACGGAAAGAAACTAACAGGAAATTGAAAAAAAAAAAAAAAAAAAAAGGACACCGTCAAATCCTGGTGGAAAATACACCGAGATTTCAAAATGGCCACCGCCATTTGGACATTCGGAGGTTTCACCGCTTCATCATTTTGGAGAGAAAACTGACGATGGAAGAGGCGGGCTGATCTGGGTCCAGCTCAGCAAACAGGTGGCTGACATTGTCTGTTGTGCTTCCTTGTTTCCTTGCGACAAATCCAAAAAGCCTGCAAATAAGAAAAAGAGAATAATATGTGAAAAACTACCAGCGTGTGGATTTAGAATCGGTTTGCTGAGTTGCATAAAGTCCTACATGTACAATTGCACAAACTAATGTCATTTACTTTATGAACTTACTTCACTAAGCCGCCGCCTTCTTTGCCCCATCTATGGAAGGAAAACGCCAGAAACATTTTACTAAATGAATCAAACAGTAGTTTGTTTGGATATTTGCATAGGAGGAAGATCCTTAAAAGTTCTCACTTTCTGTCCTGGGGATCAAGGTCACAGTATGTTACTGTGTTGATTGGATAATGTCGCCTGAAGAAAATTCTGCAGTGGAAAAAAAAAAAGAGGAAAACATGAGTTATCAATGTCTGCGTTTATTAGCCACATTATATTTTAGGTCTTATATTATTTTAATAGTTTCTACTGTGTCACTTATAAGGTACTAGCTCGTGCGTGTGTTCGCTCACTTCCGCTGACTGTCGGTGAGTGTGATGCCCTGCGCGGACACCTTGAAGTGGACGGTGGTCGCGGCCGGCAGGGGGTTGCTTGCCAGCGTCTGACTGATCGCCTTGGAAATGGCCTGAGGCCCCGTGAGAGACTCCATGTCCACAGAGTTGATGTAGAGAACATTGCACGCTAGAGGTGACACAGAGTAAGTCTTTGAAAAAAAAAAAAAAAAACGTGCATGCAGTTCAAAGCCAGACGACAGAAGTTGCAGGAGGGGGGGGGGTTGATGCACAAGCAACCACACAAGTGACGTGTAGTTATGCAAGTTTGTCATGCACTGCACTGTGTTGGCACAACGTTTCATAGTGACTGTCACTCTCACTTGACTCTGTGCATTTGAGGAGTTTCTTAAGGAGAACAAACCATTTGTAGTCATTTTTCCATTCATCCATTCATTTCATTCACACTCGGTTAAGGTGCAATGCAAACTAATATTTACCATGAGCCTCCTCAGGAGCCTTCTGGACTGTAAGGTAAGGGGGACAGTGTGTGAGCAGTCTTACAAGGTGGGCTTGTTCCTTTAGAGGTGCAGTTTTCTCTTAATATATTTGCACATTACAGAGATGCAGGAAAGTTACAAAAACGTAAATGTTTGCACATAAAATAAGTAAAAAAGTAAATATATTGCTTGTTGTATTGTGTGCTAGACTTAATATATGTATTGTATTCACTATGTAAAGTGTATTAAAAGGAAACTGAATTGGCCAAGTATTACTGTGGGATTCTCCAATGTGAATATTATCTGGTTCTCACCAGCCTCGTGCTTCAGAAGCTCCACAACTGGATCAGCGGGTGTTGCAAGTTCCAGTGCCTCTTCCTTCGGGTCTGTGAGCGTGAGCACCGACAGGCAGAAGACGTGTCAGAAACGCAACAACGCAGCTTGCAACTCTTCCCACAGAGGTTAACGTCATTATGAATCATTTCGAAAACATGCAATAGTTTTGTCTGTTGATGTAGTGGATCATTTTTAACATTGTATTACAAGTATATGCGATGATCTGTAAATATGTGGTAAAAAAAAACAATTAAATTACAGCACAAAATATGCGTTCAAGTCGAGCCCTCCCTTCTATTAATTATCAGAAAGAAACATGGTCTGTGGGTTGAGACTGAATGAAGCTAACCTTTAGTGGGGATCATCAGCTTACAGGGAAGAGCTAGAGGAGTCATCGAGTGTTGGTACACCAGAGCAGATAGACAACCTACACACACACACACACACAAAACAAACACACAACAACTGTTAAATTACATCACTCTGATACAAACCAACACAACCAAGTCGGTGAAGATTCTCGGTCATCGAGGTTTGGTTATCCGAAGACTGGATACGTAGCGAAACGTTTCTAACCCAGAAAAAAAAGTCCGGGTGACTCACCAAAGTAGGGCTCGTTGGGACATCCCTTCAGACGGACGCCTTTAGGACTCGTCTCAATGAGGAAGTGCCTCACCAGCTCATTGGTCATGTCGCCAACTAAGAAAAATACGTTTGATTTGTTTATTTGTAACATCGTGTCAATAGTGACAGTTAAACAAGTAGTGATTATTTTACCTTTCTTGTTCTGTTGGATGGTAGGTGGGGGGCAGGCGACCTTCATGGCCAGACCGTAGGCCCCGCGGAAAGAATGGCTGTCCCTTATGACGAAGGCCCCGGGCTCCCGGTCTTTCAACAGATTGATGGCTGAAAAGTAAGAGCAGGAGGACGATGTGAAGGTAGGACGAGAGTTGAAATGAGAGGACAAAGACGATAGTATAATAAACGGTGGAGCCTGGCTGTCACCGTTTTTTTACTCTCTTCTGATTTGAGATGAATGAATGAATGATGCGCTGTGTGGTTTCCTGTCCAACTCTCACCTTGCTCCCTGGTGATGTCCGGCTTGTACCAGAACTTGGAGGTGTCCTGGACGAACTTGACATTCATCTTAATGTCTGGATAACCATCTGTTTGGATGGACAGAAAGGGGGAAAGTGATCACTGGAGAGGACAGGAACCTTTTGTGAGCTTCAAAAATACTCACTGCACTTTTCAGCATCTCACCATATATGGACTTGGAGACGTCTGGGAGTGTGTGCGTGCCAGACAGGTTGGGCGTGCTCCCACCGCTGCCCGGGGTCGGTGTCACGTTCTTGTTGTCCACTCTCTCTGTGTCTCCGCTGGACATGTGCCTCTTTTCCGGCAGCTGTGGGGAGACGTGGAAGACGGGCGTGGAGAGCGGTTGGGCGCTACTCTGGCGCGATGCGGCCCCAAGCTCGTCGGGCGTGCTGTGGCCGCTCGCTGCTGTGCGGCGTCCCATCAGAGGGCTGGGAGGCACGCCGGCAGCTGACGTTTTAGGGTTTCGGCCAATCAGAGGACTGGAGGGGACGCCGGCTGGAGGTGTGTGTCGGATCAGAGAGGGGCTGGCCTGACCCATGCGTCTCTGAAGAGCAGGGCTTGGCGGCGTGTTGGTGGCTACTGTGCGGTGGAGGGTGTTGGGGCTCCCGGGGATGGTGTGGACGCCCATGATGTTGACTTGGGAGCCCTCAGGGGAGGCTGTTCTGTGTGAGGCACCATCTGAAGAACCAGTCCTCCTCCTACAGACATATTTTTAAAATTTTTTTATCCACATTCTGTATCTGCTATCGATCCTTTAAACATACAGAATATTAGAGGGTGTGTTCACATGTTTCAAGCATAATTAAAAATGCAAAATAAGCAGAATAGAAACAGTCTTGTGGTCCTTCTTTAAAAGACAATGGCACACTTTTACCCAGACTCACATGTCCCAACCACAACTATTCCACTGGTAAGTCCTACACCTACTCACCCGTCTCCGCTGTGAATCGGACTGCTCGAGGACAGAGGAGCGTTAAACGACGCCCTGGAGTCCCCGAAACTGCGGTTATCTGAGGATCAGGAAGCAGTGAAACACACAGAGTCAGTCTCAGCTAAGTGCGTCACACTAAGACAGTTTGTCCAGATTCAAATCATCAGGTCCCAAATAAATGTTGGAGTGACAGACGCAGAAACTGGAGGAATGAGTGTTAGCTGCAGTTACTAGAAGCATTTCCAAGAGTAAGTAGAGTTTTGAGCAGCAGAGGGCAGCAGACGCTAACAATTACTGTGGCAGAGCAAACGTCTGCTCACTCGGCTACAGAGCTTTGTTATGACATAATGCAGTGACACCGTCCTGACAGGATCCAAAAAACTACATGTTCTTTTCCTTTAATCTAATTCCACTGTGTCCTATATTCTGCATCAACTTGGATGAACGAACAATTTCACATCTTCACATCTGTATGTATATTTCTACAGTGCATATTTAAAATGCTGTGGATAACAACTACTTGGAGAGGAAATGATCTGGACTGTGTCACAATTTTGTACCAACACTCTTAACTGATGGATGTGCGCAAACTGACCTGATCCACCCTGTTGGTGTCCCAGCGTCGACAGAGGAGACTTGTTTAAACCTGGAGGAGAGCAAGCTACACACACACACACGCACACGCGCACACACACACACACACACACACACACACACACACACACAAAAAGGGGTGGGGGGATTAAAATATTGGCATTATAAATAAATGAGCAAAACATGTGATGGTGGTAAGATGAGAAGCCAGGCATGAACAGAAAACCATGAAGACACGAAGCGTCACTCAAGGATCAATATGATGCTACATGGAAATGTTGTAGATATTCGAATTAAATGTTTTGCACTTGGTCAGTGTCAACTGTACCTGCACAAAATAATAGCGATGAGGCTTTTAATCACTGTTTCAAATTAACAAGTGTTTTACAGGCAAGGTAATAGTGATAATGTTGATTCACTTATTAATCGCATATTTATATAAAAATATTATTGTTTTTATACACAGCTATATTTTTTCCAGACGGACACACACAATAAGCATTCTACGCTCTCATAATAATGTTAACGACTGTGTGTGTAAAACCTTCATACATCAGCATCACATGTTAGTTTAATACTATTTATTTCAAATTCCTTTTTTCGTATACATTTTCGTAGTGATTCAAATGGAATTTCAAAACAGATTATAAGGCTGCAGCTTCAAATGATGCAATGAGCGTCCACGACAACATAAAGAAGCACAACTGCGTTGTTTAGAAAGATGTAGTTATGACTGACTTATATCGGCTGCTACGGCAACGATGACTGAGTCCATGTTAGATTGCGGTTGGATGCATCAGCAACAGTGGATAAAGTTGGTCTGGTTTACAAAATAAATACATGAATAATATGAATCCTCAGATTTAATACAGTCTGTGTCACAAAGAGGGTGGTACGTGCCATCACTGAGTGGGTGGATTGAAATCCAAATGTAATTATCCATACTTCTCAAGGGATTCGGTTAAATTAGTATGAAATCTGATTAGTATGTAACACATCACATCAAAACATCTGCATCTTATTTTAAATACGACCAAAAATGAACAGTATGTTCGGTATTTCAGTCTGAAGCTTGACGCGTGCATGACACTATTTTACAATCCATATCCTGCATTTTTGTGTGTTTCATAAAGCGGATCGAACTTTAGCCTGCATCCCGTTTGCATGCACGTTTTGCTAGTATGCATACGACACTAAAAAGGCCGTGCGGGAGCCTCAGAAGTACTGTCAAGGGTTTAACAAAGACCTGGCTCCTTTCAAGAATGAACACAACATGGACCCACTCCAGCACTTTGCCAGCAACACCTATATGTCTGAGCAGCAATGGAAAGAAAAGTCCTTTCCTCTGCTACGTTCTGGTTGTGGAGGCTAGCGCTGGCCTGCGTATTTCTGAAGGATGCAGGTGTAACACAAAGTGTATAGGAGGCTCATGGCATTTGTTTGTTAACGAGATTTTATTTGAACTTGCATGTCTGCGAAATGAATGTCTGCCCTCACTAGTACTGGTCTTGAAATTTTTGGGTGTGAAACTGCATTTGCACAACACCTGTGACGTTATCTCATCTGTTCTACGTTTTTCTTCTTTCTCCTGTGTTCCAGCAATAAAGTAAAGTTGAATAATACATTTAAAAGTGAGGGTTTAGATACTTTGACAGCGCCCTCTGTCTGCAGGCAGTGTGAACCTACACATGTTGAAGTAAGGAGACTGTGGCGACACGGGAAAGCTGGGGGTCCGGGGAGAGTTCTCACCACCACCACTGCCTACGAAGCTGGGACTGTTGGCGAACCCGTCCATCTCGTCGTTATCAAACGCCTCCCGGTAGCTTTGCACGACACCCTGAAAGAGACGAGAGCGACATGGGAAGTGGCTACACCTTTTTTACTACGCGCAGTAAATCACAGAGGAGTGTTGTGAAGTGGCTGGTTCCAAACCTAATGTACCGAACAATGCGGCTTATTATTTTCGAAAGGGCAAAGACAAAGAATAAAAAGTTGACGACTGAATCCTTTACCTCTCTGGGTCTTCCTCCTGGGTTAAGGACCAGATTGTTGGCAAATTCCGGTGAATTCACCCTCGGTGTGTTGTCATGGCTGCTTTGGTACTGTCCTTCACTGGTGGTCCGACGCCGGCCCGTCTCCTGCGTCACTTCTGGGGTCATTCCTCTGGAGCGAACTCCTGAAACACCCCAAAATGTTGTCAGGTCCTTAAGTGCATTTAAAAATCTGCTTTCACAGAAATTTAATTTCTTAATAAACTTTACCATTTCAGTTACTTTTCCACCATTAGAAGGGGAAAAACAACCTATATTGTCTAAAATAGTAATTTGTTGTTGAGCTTTTTAACACCCTTTAATATGAAGATTAGCAGGTGTGTAGGTTGATTTTCACACTTTTGAAAGCAAAGTGTGAATATACTGTGGTGTAACCTCCCTGTCTTCAGTAGGCAAACCAGACACAGAGGAAGATGAAGAAGTGTAAAGAAGGAAATACAGGGAATAAATAAATTGATTGAGAAGCAGAAAATGCAGGCGATAAAATGTCAGAAATGAAAAGCGAGGGAATTTGAACAAACCGGAGAAGGAATAGGAGCGATGGCGGTCAGATTGTTGCGGTGTCATGCTTTCACTGATGCCCCGAATACGAGCGTTGTATTCTGTTCCCGGGGAGGGCGGTCAGGGTGGATGGGTGGGAGGCAGATGGGGGATGAAGGTGGAGGAGAAAGGTGAAAGAAGTGTGGAGGGAGAAGCAATGCGTGGAAGGGGTTGTCCATAAAGCAGAAAGTTGGATTGAACAGAAAAGAAGAACAATCAGAACAGAAATGAATCTAATGAGAGTGAAGAGAAAATGAAAAACAAAAAAAAGGTCAAATGAGGTGATATCTAATTTATAGTCTGATGAGAAGAAACAAGATGCATGCTTATAAAATGTTGAACAGATGTTTTAAAAAGTACACAGCAGAAACCTTTGAGGGATCAGGTCAATCTCTAACAACCTTAGAACAAGGACTTTGCAGCCTTCTTCCAGTGAGAGGCGCCTGGGAGCTTCCACATGAAGGTAAGTATGAATGCAGACAATGCATGGAAGCTGGGGCTTCTGAATGCTAGGCTATTCTTACTCTCCTCCCATCTCTACTCTCCCCAGCTCTGCTTTATTCAGCTGCACAGCTAATTTTACAGGCACGGCTCATCCTTCTGGTACGGCCCTCCCTGGTGAATCTGTAACAGAAATGCTGCTCACGTGCCGTTTGCTGCTTTAGGCATCACAGATGCTTTGAGCAAAAGGTGATTTTACGGAATAAAGCTCTAAATCCAACCGGAGTTCATGTAAGCATTTTGGACAAATACATTTACCTTTTAATAAAAACTTTGAAAAAGTCATACCGGCGATGCGATGAGCCACCAGGCCTTCCAAGTTTAGCGTCTCCTCCTCTGCATCTTGTTCTCTGACCAGAGAGGAAGAAGATGTATCCTTAGGCTGGGGAGTAAGAGCGGGCAGAGGAGAAGAAGATGCACTGTAGCCTGGGTAAGGAGACGAACCCTGCAAGTCTGGGGAGTGGGACAACGTGCTTCCTGGGTGGGAGTTCACAGGCTTCATTTGCACCTGCTGGTTGAAATTTGAAGAGAGATCAGTGGGGCAGTGGTGGATTGCTTGGCGCGTGTGAAGGTAGGGTTCAGGGGTGTGTGTTGGGGTGGTGTTTTGGTGTTGGTAGCTGGCATTGGATCTCTGGGGGGAATACACTGGAGACTCCATAACTGGGCTCTGGTTGGGCGATGTTGACACTCTTCCAGGTGATCGCAAAGATTGATGAAACGCCGGGTTAACTGACCCAGAGTTGTTGTAGCCACGGACGGCTGAGTCTGCTTGGTACGAGGGCCTGGCAAGGGTCTGGGAAAAGGGAACCTGTGATGAATTCAGACTGTTCTCCCCAGGAGGGGCACTGTGGGACTTGGACATGTGGGAGTTGATTGGGTCAAGGTCAAGCATGAGCATGTTGAGCGCCTCAATGGACTGCTCAATGTCTCGCTGTGAGGCTGAGGTGGGGAAGTGGGGCAAGCTATGGGTGGACTGAAGAGGCGGGCCAAATGGATCATCTGGAAGGCTATATTGGTGCCAGGTATTGAGACCTCTTTGAACAGCCTCTCGGCTACTGGTGCTCCTCTCGGGGGCCCTGGGCATCAGCTTAGGATTAGTTTCAGGGCCGCTCGCTTGTTGATTCCCAAAGGACTGTGAGTGGTATATCCCTCCTCCGTTCTGGTAGTTGTTGTATCCCCCCTGTGGCGATGCAGAGTCCACAGACCTCTCTTGCATCGCCGTGGGAGTTTGTACTCCATGGACAGGCATCTCACTCAATTCTCCAAGAACACCTCTTTCAAGGTATGGTCTTTCGTTCTGCCCACTGACTGGCGTCTGTGATTGGTAGTAAAGGTCTCCGGGTGTTGCCTGGCCTTCTAGCGAGGAAATTGTTCCCAAGCTGTCCACACTGTTGCCCTCTTGGCTATTGGGCAGTTCGTCGTCGAGTATATCTGTCTCACGCTCGTCTGTGGAAGGGGCACCGACTAGCCTTGTGTGGCCACCGTTGACATGCACCTGTGCTGGAACCAAGTGTCGGATTCCGCCTCCAGGACTGGTTGATGTAGACAGGTAGGCTTGGCGAGTTGGTGCCTCGAGGCCACTCAGAAGCTGATCAAGTTCTCTCTTCTCCTGCGGGCTGAGCAATGGGTGGGCTGCTGCTGTGTTGCTGTGGTTCACAGCACTCAGCACTGACTGACTTTGCTCGTCAGTACGGTCAGTCTTGATAGACGCGGTAGAGTTGCCTGAGTCACTGCTCACGGACAGGGTGTGGTCTACAGCAGGGAGGGACGTGTGGCCTGTCACAGGAAGGGTCTGGTCAGCGGTTTGGAGAGAATGGTTGGTGTGTTGCAATGAATTCTCTGCATTGGTCAAGGGGTTTTCGTGGACTGGGAGACCGTTGATGGTGACAACTCCCTCCAGGGAGTCTTTCTTTCGGACTCGGGCATATAGGCTTCCATCTAGGGGACCGTGGGTATGAACAAGATCTGAAAGAAACATAGAGAGATATACTACAATAAACAAATCCTCTCTATGTTTACATGCAGTTCCGAGCATACACAAAATCATAACAATGACCAAAATGAATCGCGTTTGTCTCTTACAATCAGTACCGTAGCTGCTGGAGACAATTTAAACCGTTTCCTCCTGCACATTCTGGTTTGATTGAGTTTCACTTGGTCCAGTCATTGAGTCAATTCATCCCAGTATCACTTGCACTAGAGGCACAGTGACCCCCCTCTGCACCCATCTTTGTTGACCCTGAGGCTCAGCATGTCTCCCACCCATTAGCAACACGGCCCTTCTAGCTCTATTAATAGCCAATTTGCTGAACTAAAGCTGCTGTCACGTTGCGTGAGTGCAGGCCCACATGGTCTGACATGAACCTGGGTGGGTCCTGTCCAACACACTAAAACAGCTGGTCTTGGTGAGCCAAAGGGAAGAGCAGCAGTGCCAGTTTGAAAGCCCAGAGCTGGACAGAGAGAGGATGAACTTCAAGCTGATTTCCGGCTGCTGAATCATGCTGGCAAAATCGGACACAGTGTCACCGTATTTACCATGTATATGTACTGTGTGTATATCCAATCCCCGTGGCATAACCATACAAGGGGTAAGGCAGAGTTTTTTCTGGACTGAACAATTACACCAAAGCCTTTGGTTAGGTTTCAAATGAAGGAATGAACTTTCAAAACAGTCTGTAGGCTTCCACAAAAACCCCAAACACCAAACACTTCTGTCTCTGAAATAGCCTCATTTCGAAATCAAGCGAACGTGCAAGTCGTTTGGACAGCTCGTGCTCTTTCCAGATGACATCATTTAAAAGCTCTAAGCGTGGGGAAAACCTGTTTGCAGTGTCGTAAGCGTGTGAAATGCATTCGACATGATCAAACCCCAGGTCGTGTCATCCCGTTTGATTTAGTGAAAACATTTTCCGTCTTTTCAAATCTCACATTGGTAGCTATTTTAGTGACATCATCAGCTGAGTCCTTGCTTTAATGACCCCTAATATTTGGCCATTTCCTTGGAGAATAAATATACCCCACGAACATTTTAGCCATTTAAATATAGTAGAAATACATAAATGATAATAGAAACGCCCAATCCATCTTATTTGTGGCACATGAACACATCACCACGGCTGTATTACTGTTTTTACACTGTAGACATATACACTTGTAGACATTTTGTCAATTGTAAAACACTACACTTGCTTCCATGAATCGCAACAATCACAGAAACCCAAGAAGAAACACTGGCTTTAAGTTTACAGCATGTGTTTGCAAAGTGATACAGGACATATACGTGACCAGGGCCGGCTCATGTGTTGGGGGTGTTCCAAATTGAGTGAACCCTGGGGACAGATGGTGGATCACTCGGACTGCAGCTATTTCCAAACTCATGTCAACAAGAAGCAGGCACGGTAACAACGAGAACAAGAGGACAGGTGAGGGAGCTGTAAACATAGATTTTCTTTTTCAAATGCACTAGAATTCACATTACATTACATGACCACCCAGTTTCCTGAATGAATGTGGGTTCTTACATTTGAACATTACATTTATTCCATTCTGAAAATGATTTAACTCTGAAGTATATTCCCACATTAAATCACCCTCCTTACCTGTAGGTCAGCCCGTGTTTTTCTCCCGAAAAAGTCCCGGAAATGATTGAAGGGCTCTGCTTCTTACCGAAATAAGATTGAGGTCAAGAAGCCACATTTCAGTCTATACATCAGTAGTCCTCTGTTTCGCCTGTGTGACTGAACTGTCTGCCTCTGGGCATATTCTCTCTCCCTCTCTCTCTCTCTCTTTCTCTCTGTCGTCTCTGATTCACGTCCACCCATCACCCAACATGTGCGTTACTGGAGTGAGGTGGGGCTGTACCACCGAAGCTGCTGAAAGGGGTGAGCTGGCACGCTGGGATAATCTCTGCCTGCTCCCGTCAGAGGGAGGAGCGACTCCACCACTGCTACCACCTTCACCTCCACCCCGCTGCCTGGGAAAGGATGTCGTTTCAAATAAACTACAACTTCCACACCATCTGTTGGCTCAGCACTGCTGCCCTCCTGCCAGGTCATTAGGGTTCCCCTCACTTAGCATCCAACTACCTGCAGGTCGTACAGCAAAATAATCTGCACTATTTTAAGCATTTTTAGACAACAGTGGGCTACATATTCCACCAGCTGCGCCACTCATCTCTGCTGTTATCCCTGACCTTTCACAGAACAGGTAATGGCCTTGTTCTAGTGCATAAAAGATGATCTTTAAGGGCTTCATTGCAAATACGACTCAAGTTTGCCAGGGTGACACTTTTTCCAGCTGCTGGTTAACCTCACCCTGAAGTGAAATTCTGGTGGTATCATAATTACGAATGTATTGCCAGGAAATATTTAAATTTTTGGTCCGTGCCTTTGGGAATGTTTCCACCGAATCACCAACCTAACAGATGCACAAGAACCAACTTTATCTGAGCTTCAAAGAAAACAAAAAAAAAAAAAGAGAGAGACTAGAAAATGTAATAAAATTCACAAAAACTCAAAGTTCAAACTGTTTAATCAACTAATTGCCAAAAAAAAAAAAAAAACCACCTCAAAATGCAGAATAATAATAAATTAGCTGTGTTAAAAATGTGCCAACAAGAAAAATTCACATTGAGTATAAATAATTCCAGAGTCAGCCTAAGTGTTGGGTGTAACCCTCTTGACTTAAAAAAAGAATGGAAGCGACAAACTCCGAGCATGACAAGAACTTGTGCTACTAAACAAGTGGCACGAGGTCACGAACTTTGCGTTTTCCACACGGCCAGCATGTGCACAAGCGGGAAGACTACAAGACCACAGATCAATGTCCTGTTCAACTCTGACATCTTTGCAAGGTGCCTTTGAGCAAGACCCTGAAATTCAGAACTTCAGAAGAACAGTACTGCTGTACAAGTAAAAGGGGATAACAAAACTTGAAATACAGTGGTTTAATATTCAAAACAAAACAGTTTTAAGCTTGTGGAATTTGGATTTTATAAGCTGCAACATGCAATGTCCAATTTGTTAAATTAATAATACAGTTCAATCGTTAATACCGTCCTTGCCATTGTTAAGTGATATATGTCCACCAATATGCAAACTGCAACCCATAGAGTTAGAGTTTTAATGTGTATTGCACCTAAACATCGTGATTAAGATGTCATGCAACTCTCTGGATGTCACCTATTGAATGTCAAAAGGATCTGAATAGCTGAATGTTACATCCAGTGACTCTGAACGGCACAAACAAGCAGCTCGCCCCCCTGCATAGAGCAAATGGCTTTCTTCTGGTCTCAATAAATAGCGGCAGCCGACCTGAAATTAGATCGGGCGAGTCGCTAAGACTCCGCTTACACACATACTGTAGCTAACAGCTCATTTCCTACTGTGGTAACCTAGTGTAACGTGTTGTCTTTGCATCAGAGGGCAAGGCCACATTTGCCACTATTCATTTACCTGGACATATTAGGGTCAGGGGTTCGAGCCCCGGTCCCAGCTACGTTTCACACACACCTGTCAATTCTCTATATTGTCTCACGTTACAGGCATTTTCCTCTGGTGTAAACGTTCCAGACGCATTGCTTATACATAGGCAAACACAGAGCTTCTCTCTCTTGGCCGCCTCCTCTTAATTGTTCGCTTGAGAGTCTCATTGCCACACTGCCATACTTGGAGGCCGTTAAAAAGCCATTTAAACACCGGTGGCCAGTGGTTTATTATATTACAATATTATATTAATAGACAATGTACTACAACCACTGTTATTGCTGTATCAAATGGAGCAGCTGGGGCGTGTATTAAATACACGCAGAAGTTAATACATCTGAGATTCGCAAAGTTGAAGCTGTAGAAATGGCTGATTAGTCCACAGAGTTCACTTTTCCTTCAGTTCTGTTTCAACAAATGACTTTTTTAGCGTTACAGAAAACCATTGTTGTAAATGGAACCGAATCCTCACATTGGTGTTGGAAAGCAGCTGAGATTTTTCATTGTTCAGCTTGTTAGAAATATACCAATTATTTGTCTCCCGCTGCACATGGTACAGGTAAAACTGCTGAATGACTGGAATGACTGAGCCAATCTCTCACTCTTAGTTCTTTATCCGAGACTCATCCGTAAAGTTTGCTACCTCAGCATACAGTAGTTATTCATATTTACCTGGGAAACTGGTGCGTGCGTGAGGTGCCAGTAGTTGAAAGCCATCGATTGCAACAAAATAATTTGCCAATAGTCTCAAATCCAACACTTAGAAATTTCCATGGGTGGTGGAAACTGGGTGGGTCTGGGTTTGGTACTCTTACAAAAGAGCCAACCCCAGTTTGACAAAGAGCAGACACGTGTAAAAACGAAGGAACACATCTAGCATTTGCGCAGGAAAAAGAGGTCTGCAATGGCCAAAGTGTTATTGGATATGGTGTATGATTTCATTTGTGTTTCTAAATACATATACAGTATGCGCTCACATGCGAACAGATGCACATCTGCAGTAAGTGCTATTAAAAGAAAAAAGCCAGGCGCTGTCCGCTAGAAAAGGCTCTTTGAAGGGTGTGAGAGCAGTAAAGGTAGGAGGTCAGGATGAGTAAAACACCCTGATAGTAAGAGGCCTAGGCTGAGAAAGATATAAAGAACCGTTTGTTCTCCAAAGTCCATTAACTCCAAACATTCCTAAACAGGGTGAAGCACAGGAATACGTCCTCATTTCTAGACAATGGTGCAGACTTGATCCAAATGTTGTATATTTGTGGACCACACTTGCTACTCTTATGTTCTTATCAGTGTCCGGGTTTAATATAAATATATATCAGTTAATAAAAACAAGGTAGAAGAAATATCAAATGCCCTAAAATTCATTTCTTGTCTTCCAAAGCAGCTTTACGTGCTCAAATTTACTACCAATAACCCAAACGCCTCACAAAAGCATAGAACTACGCTGATTACACAGACTGACATGCAGTGGCAGACACGCACATCCACAAACACCTATACACACACACACACGTGGGGATGTCAGTCAGCCATTGGGCATCTCACAGCAGGATGTGACATTCACCTTCACAGCTTTCATATGAGTGTGACGACAGCCAGTCTGCATGCCAGGAGAGGGTGACTGGGTTTGACGGACAACTGACTGACTTCCCCAAAAGACCTGTGTGTGTGTGTGTGTGTGTGTGTGTGTGTCTGACACAGGAGGACACTACAAAAATATCCTTGTTGAACCATTTTAATCCAGATTTCTGTCTACTTACGTTACTTGTCTGCCAGCTTAAGATTGTTCCAGCACATTTACTTGTAAGGATAAATCATAAAACGCATTAAGTTTGGGCTGCAAATGTGCCACGGAGTTTGGACACGTTCTGGCAGCGGGAAACACTTAGAGCCCCCATAAGAGGTGACGTGACAGTCAATCAGTGAAAAAGGTGTCATGGTTGCTATCACACTTCGGGGTAACTTTCAGAATGATGTCATCCATCCCCCTGTCTCTCATCTGAGTGACTCTCATAAATAGATGCCTTGATAACTGCCAGTACATCTGGCTGGCAAGCGCTTGCACACCACACCTGATTCTTTTCTTGCTGCAAAGGAGAAACTGTTAGCACAGGCTGCAGATATTGGGATATTGCAATATATATATATATATATATATATAACAATATTCCTTTCGGTATAAACCCCAAGCGCTCAAGACAGCATCACTGCATACGAACATCGCCCCAGGCATAAAAAGAGGACCAACAGGCTCACATCAGGGGAAATCTCTGGCCTGCATGTCTGGCCCCTGAACGTCTGCTAGTCTACTGACAGGTTGACGGGGGATGGTTTTCTGTGCATCTGTCTATCCATCTGTCTTTCACTCAGGAGGATCAGTAACTGTCATAAATGTGCATCTGCCTGCTGTTTACCTACATGTCAGCCTGCCATCTCCGGCTTATCGAGCGCTTCTGGGTGCCATGTTTCACTGAGGGACAGAAATCTATTTACTTTGCGGTAACTAAAGGGGCTTAGGAACAACCTAGGAATTTGGTTTTGTAATATTACTGTAGTGATGGACACATTGTTTATATTCTTAGATGATGGAAACTTGATTTTGGAACTTGATTTCGTAAAGCTGTCCAACTAGAAGCACTACAAGCTCACTTTAGCTTTTAAATTCCAGGGACGTTGCACTTTAATCAATATCGCTGTAAGGAGACCGTGTTAATCAGGGGCCAGAAAAAAAAGCCCGCAGAGACAGAAGATATGAAGTAGCTAATTTAGTCGTAAAGCCAGAAACAGCTAACACAAAACACCAATGTCTCCTCTTAATCACCATTAAGTTTTGTTTCTTTATATAAATGTGTTAAGTGGGGGATTTGACAAGCATTGTAAAAATTAATGAGACTTTCCCAGCTAAGAAAACCACGTTACAGTGATGATAGTTTTTAGCTTTATATCCGGAACCTCAAGAACTTGTTTACATGCTGATTGTACAGGCCTTGTTGACAAATTGGTGGTAATGAACCACGTGGTTACGCGTGACGGCTTTTTCTCGGTTGACATCCCAGGAAAGTGCAATGAAATATCAAAGAATAAACGCGACGTAAAGTCATAATTCTTCCCCGAGCGCTGGCCGGAGTATCTGAGACCTACACGCACTATATCCCAGCCCCATCGAGTTCACATGAAGTTACTGAGCAAAGTCCCTAATACTTTTGGTGTACCCAAATTGCAGAGTGCTCATAAAATGTTCCACACACAAATTGCTTTCTCCATGACTCATTTTATGCCATATAGGTGCCAAACACACAGGATGCAACGATGTTGACATAGAGACGCAATAAACAGACCGTGCATATTCTCATGTCTGCAGGCCGAATGGACAAGAAAAGTCATGTTCTTGTAATTTTGTCTGACCAAATGAACAAGGAGGTGAAATTGTAGAAGCCATAACCTGCCCAGATTAGCCATGAAACCGTTTAACAACAACAAAAATAAGGTTTTTGCACATTTTTGGCATATTTGGATGATATTTGAATGATAGGCAGCCATGCTTGACCATAGGAGCTCAGCAAAGCTTCTGTTTTATAAAGAAATATGCCAATAAAAATCCCAAGGCCTTTGAGCACTGCACTACTCACCAGTCTACCCTGCTCCTTGGTTTTACTTCATTCATTCATGTCTCCTTCTCTGTACTTCTGTCTTCATTCAAACCAAATCAAATATATGGAAAAAAAACCCAAACAAAAACACGTCAATGACTGTACATCTATTGCAAAAATGTGCCAAGTCTCCAGTGCGTCTGTGCCTGTCTCCCTTTCACTGTCTGTCTCTATGCAGCTATTCCAGACATGTTTCATGTCTCAGCCCCATCCAAATATGGCAGGAGGGCGGAGAACAAGGAAGACGGTCTATGCTGTCATTGGTCTCAATGCTCTACACAAAAGTCCACTCAGCAACTGTGCAACAGAGAAATAATGGAAACGGCCTTTCAATACAGGAGTTTAATTAGTCATTTACCAACATATTTTCACAACAACTTTGCTGTTTTCTGACATAGTGCAGTCTCAATTTGTGACAAGCATTATGCAAAACAATAGTCTGGGATCATATAATAATACATTGAATTTCACTTTCTGTAGCACTTTAAAGCTTGGAAACAACAGGTTTCACAGATGGGGCAATAGTTCATAAATTACAGGTTAATGTAGGTGTAATTTATAGATAATCTGAAGGTAATAGTTGTAATAGAGGTTCTGTGACGACAAATATTTAACAGGGTAAATATGTCGACAACAAGGAAACAATAAACTAATATCATAGTAAATACTAAAGCAATAACTATAATACTAATCACTGTAGCTCTTGGTGTTGGGTTTCCACATAACCATCCATGTTTTCTTACCTAGATATATTATATCAACTACTTACTGTGTACAAAAGTAATACCGGGTTTTTACTTTTGTAATTACCGTAATACTTAGTAACAGCTAAGTACCTCTTTGGCTACTAAGTGACCCACACTGTGGCCTTCTGACTGGCCTGACATCCAGGTCTCAGCTGCCGCCAGTCCACAGGGCCAATAGTAGAGCAAAAGCAACCGACAAAAACTAGGTGCACACACGTGCGCACATTCACACAGTCCACATTACTCAGGAAGAATTTACGGGCTTCACGCTAACCTATAAAGTGCTCAAATCCTGCATAACACCACCACAAACAGCTGGACATTGACCCTCACACACACACACACACACACGCGCCACACTGAACAACGGCTCCTTTTAAATACCTTTTGGTAGAGAACACTACGGACACCTCTCCTCACATTCCCTCTAAGCGTGTGCATCAGTACTAACACAGCAATCTAAGCTGCCTAATCCCACAGACCCTTTTAAGACACTCGTCTTTCACTGAGTACATTTCAGAGGTCGCTGGGAAAAATGGCGTCAGCTTGAATTAGTCGAGTGCCCCAGACCCATTCAGATATCAACGGCTGAAGATGAAACATGCGTTTAACGCGTGGACAAATAAACAAGTCTGGAAACTTTAAATGATGCCCAGGGAGCTGAGCTGTAGCATGTAAAAATAGTCCATTGTGTCCAGTGTGAGCAGTGTTATTTATGTGGCATCAATGTACACTATGCCATCACCTGGGTTTGCACCTGATTAACATTCTCTCAGTGCGTCGTATCTTTTACATCTGACGTAGTGGCAGTAACTATTTCTAAGAACAAAACATAAACGAGTGGGTTTTTTTGTCATATTTAATGTAACTGTCCAGTCCTTGTAAAAACAGACACTGTGTTCTTGCACCAGCTTCCTCTGAATGTCCAGAGCGTCCCATCCAAGCGCAAGAGCGAAGGCCGCAATTAGAGAAATGAATAAACCGAGCCGAGAGTTTTGTTTTTTGTTTTTTTTTCTGCTGAGTGAGCTGAGAACACTGCCGCCCATTCAATTAGGATCAAACTTGCAATCCTGGCGATTCCCACTGACCGTCTTGCAACACAGAAATTCTCTGGGGATGTTCATAAAAATGAAATGGGTCTTTGTGAAGCTGTTAAAAAGAGAGAAAAAAAAAAAACATCCCACATATAAAAGTGAATGCAGCATCACAGTCGCTGCCAAGTTTTGACTCAAGTGAAGGTGAGTGCATCCTTCTGTTTGTGCAAATTTCCCAGCGCTAATAATGAAACTCAAACCCAAAAGACTCTGCAAGTGACTAAAGCACCATACATGTGGATAATAAACTCTAAAACGTGTGTTACTGATTTTCTGGGAGAGAAGGGATGTCTGCGACGGGGTGGCAGCGGGTTTGTAGTTGGATCTACAGTATGTGAGACTATGGGGTTCAATTTCAGTTTTAGAACGGTTACACCTCTAATGCTGTATTCTGTATGTCATTACACAGGTTAATGAAAAGAAATGTTTTACTGAGTGATCGGGACATCGCTGTGGGCCTTTAATGCTTCCTGACTTGTTCTGTGGCACGGGGACATTCCCGAGGACATAACCAAATTTTAAATTCCTGCACTGCTGGCACAGAGCAAGAACAAGTTAGTGGATGCAGGTGGGTTGGGGTACTTGTGGGGGCTTAGGATCGGTGGTGTTTTAGATTACAAACCCCCCTGGGGAGTGAAAGGGGGTGTTGCAGGGCGACTGACGCCCCCTATTTCTGCAGCAGCTATTTAAAGGCCTAATTGACAGGGGGGGGGGGGGGGGGGGGGGGGGGAGAGAGTAAGGTGGGTGAGCGGGGGAGCAGAAACACACGAAAAGCTTTGATCAAGAGAAACACATGAGTTGTTTTTTAAATTTTAAACCATAGGTTTGAAAGTTATTAAATTATAAGCGAAAGCTAAATTCACTTTAAAAGGATGAGACGGACGTTCGGCGTTGACTGTGCAACACATACTGTACATACAGTACAGACTTTTTATTCCCATTGCAATTTGAAAAGGACACATACTGTAGTGCTAAGCTCCTAATAATCAAGCCCTCTTGAAGCAGCAGTACAAAATGAACAAGCATGTGAAGGTCCTGTGGGTAACTGTGAACTCGTGTGTACATGTGGGAACATACCGTTGTCCACAGTGTCCTCGCAGTGCACGTTGAAGCTCTCGTACGAGTCCCAGCGAATCAAAGGGTCTTGGGTGTTATAGTCCACAGAAACGCTTGGCCCGTTCTCCAAGTGGCTCAGGCCTGGGTAGCAAACGGATTAGTGGATACGAGGCGTCATAACAGAGAAGGAAACTGATCCATGATCTGACACAAATAAAAATCGTCATACATGTTTTGACGTGTGTTTCTGCTGTTTCTGTTGAAAATGCATTACCTTTGATTTTTTCTGGCCCATATGAGAAAACAAACTCCACCTTCCCATACTCTGGGAACCTCTCATCTGTTCAGAAACAACAACAAAAAAAAGTTTCCTAAGTCATTCAGTCAGTCTAAGTCAATTACTAAACTAACCTTTTTCACTTTACTGGTTGATCTTCAGTCATTATTTAGCAATAATTTCAAACAGTTTTTGTCCTTCCATTAATATTGCTGCAGGAGAATGCTGGGCTGCCTTCACCACCAGAGGACTCTGTTTGACATCAATCTGTCTACTGCAGTCTGTAACAAGTACAAAAAATGAGGGCTCTTAACGCTACCTTTAAAGGTCTCATCCAGCTCGTTTTTCCCAAAAACCACCCCGAGGTCATGGATGGCGCATGTGTGGAACTGCACCCTGAACACTACGTCTCTGGTCGGGTTTCTGAACCTCTTGTGGTAACACTTCAGCTACAGCAGATGAATGTGTCAGTCAGTCAATCAATCAATCAATCACTTTGCATTCCAGAAAACAGTTGTAGTTTAAGAAGAACACACAAAAACAACAACAAAAAAAAACAGAGGCACATTTTAAGAGAGGGTTTAAGAGATCTGGAATTTTCGTAGAAAAATGAAAGAGCAGAATAATACAGCTAAAAAAGGAAAGTAGAGAGGACAGTTCCATGTCCTTGAAAGACATTTTACCAAGATGTCTCCCTTCAGAAGCAGGCCTGGCTCGATAGTGATGCAAATACTGGTGTTGCTGTCTCCTTGCACGTTGCTGTGGTAGAAAAAAAGACTAGATTAGAGCGTGTTAATTCAGTCAGTGGTTGGCGTCATAGCATCAGCTATGTCCTGGAACAAAAACCACTCTGCACTGAAATAAAAATGGCCATACTATATTCCTGACGTATAGACTGGTTGCATTGCCTGGTAGATCTTCAGGAAAGGACGGCAGCCTGCGGAGCAAAAACAACGACAATCAAACACCGTCAAGGAAAAATACAGTTGCTTGGGTATATTTGGAAACGGCAGATAGTCACCTCCTTTGGACTCAAAGTTGGGGATGCCGTGCATGATGACATGATGCAGAAACAGCGGTTTGTTGTTGATTTTTATGTGTCCGGAGAGTAGGCCATTGAAGTATTGCACATACCTGCAGATAAAGCAGCGGCAGCACTGAGTACAAACGCATTCACTTACGGGAATACTGGTTCCAATCTGTCCCAAAATCCACACTGTGCACTATTGATTTTGGGGCTATTTTGTAGCTCTATTAAACCATGTTGCCAAGAAGCAAGAAAAAGGTAATTCATTAATTAAATAAAAAATAAATGAAAAAAAATAATTTTCCCTCCTGGAGGTATTAAAGGTTAAGCACATCATGGGGAATAAAACAGAAACTTTATCACGTGGGCGACTGTGGCTCGGGAGGTAGAGTAGTTTTCCACCAACCCCCAGGTTGTTGGTTCGATCCCCCGGCAGACCATTTGGCGTCATGCTCTGTGCTGCAAAGTTCAGCTCGCTTAAATAAACTATGAGATATGCTGGGTTTAGCATTGATTTCCTTGGCTTGGTGCACGGACACACAATGTACCCAGTGAATTTTATTGCGGCGTTACACTTCTTTAATAGTCTTTTACACACATGCATTTTTGTCAGTTGAAATCTCCTGGATCTTGTAAGTGAACAAATCATTAAATAAGAAGGAGATTTAGCTTGATGGTCGCACTAGAGGGAAGTTGATCTAAATGAAATGGCTGTGACGGAGGGTCTTTGCTATTTTACTTCTAAGCATGTCAGGGTCTGCATTACTTAAGCCCTCATCCTATGTGGTTTACCCTCGTCACCTTTACCACTTGTCAGCACTAATAACACAGCAAGAACTGAACTCCTGTCTGACGACAAAACATGCTCCGTCCAATGCGGGAAATGTCAGAGTGAATTGGTGTGTACAGAGGCCAGTCGGGGGGTGGGGGGGGGGTTGAGTTAGTGTGGTCTGGTTGTTAATGATGATGATAATGATGGTACCAAATGCGAACTTGACCATGGGGTGGCCGCATGCAGATGCCCCCCTTTGCTCTGCTGTCAGTGACCAGATGGTTTAGCTTCCCTGAAATTCAATTAGACTGAGGTTGGATGCCATGAAAGCAGCGCTGAGAGCAAAAAGGGGCTTGAAGCTACACTACAGCTGTGCGTGCGATACAGTATTGGATGTCTTCATGTTCTGTCTTTAATCAGGAAATATTCTGATAATCAGGGTTTTGGATGCTAATATCTTGGATGTCGTTCTGCTTCAGACCGTCACTGTGATTTTAGACCATCAACAGAAAAATTTGAACTCTACGCGAAACAAGAAAAAAAAAAAAGAACTGCATGAAACCATTAGGGATGCTGCAAAAGAACCACACATAACACCTTTCATCACAATTTCTACAAGGCAGCAAATTGAGCTCATATCATTTCCATGACTCCAGCGGATAATTATACCCACGGCAGGAAAATAGCAGCAGGGCAGAGCGTGAGCCTATAGACCTGTTAGAGAATGGCTGGTTGCCTGATACCATCGATGAAGTAAAGTAGTGTTTCCACATTTATTCCCTTTAACCTCACTTGCCGCTCATCCTTTCAGGGAGGCTCAGATCAACAATGCTCCCTCTGCTGGTGAAGAAGGGCAACAGCGAGGGGGGTCAAGCCTTTAAGAAGATGACTGTCTAATAATGCAGAGGGTGCTAATAATACTGTGGATTTCAGACTTTAAGGAGCACGCCTCAGATGACAGTCCCCCCCCTGAGTGAGCTGCATTCAAAATACGAAATTGTTTAAATACCTCTAAACCGCTCTTGATTGCTGTGGCCCACTCTGGTTTGGAATTTACTCTGCTGTTTTGCTCCCTGGTTATGGAAAGAACATTATCTCCAAACACTTTAGAATGCAAGTGGAGAGGAACTGGGGGAAAATATGCTTTGAGATGCTTTGAAAGACGGGAATGTGCTGCCACCAGGCCCCACAGCCTCCCCAGAGACACCATTAGGATCCCTCAGACAGACAAGAACGATCGTTTCTCTCTGTGCCATGACAATTACACGCAATTATCCTGATTAAAACTAAATTGGAGATAAACAGAAGAAAAAAGAAAGGAAGGAATTTCCGCCATAAAACGTTTCTAAAACAATAAGGGGAGAGTTAGGCCACAACACGAAGGAGTTTGGCACAATATTAAACATAACCTAAATGCCCAATCATAGCTTAGTTAGGGATTTTTGTACATTTTTGCAAAGATAAAAACGTAGTGTCTGCAGTTATATAAGCTGCAAATGTTATTTTATTAGGAGCATTATTACCAAGGCCTACAAGCACATACTACTGCTGTACCTTATTATGTGTGGATACAGGTTACGCTTAAAAATCGCAGAGGACGTCTCAGAGGACAGTCCTCCACGACCCGAAAAGAAGAGGAAAAGCCTGCGCTGTAGAAATGTCCCCGCAAATGTGTTTGGTGGTTTGCTTTGCTTTCTACATAAGATACGAACTGGTATTAATACCTATCCACTTGGAAAGGCCGTTTGCATTTGCCCCACTCTACACAGCAGCGAATATTCGTTTTTAATGCAAGCCTGCCATTTTATTTGTGATTAGCTGCATATCTGCAGTATGAGACAGGCGTCCCTACTACACTGGGACATTGTTTCTTCGTTAAGGAGTGAAATTGTGAAACTGCAGACTCACAAGCTTCAAGAAGACGTGAGTAAACAGGAAGTTAGGTTGTAACTGACCTTATTTGTGAAGGCTGACCCACAGGAAGGGCTTTGTCCTCATAGAAGCGCCTCATGGCAAACCTGTCCAACGCCTGGTCAGCACTGTGTAGCAACATTAGGCGGCATTATTACAAGCGATGCTCCCGGTTGCACTGAAACTTGCTGATTTTCCCCAAATATTTGCTTTACAAAACGATTCCCTGGATGTCATCATTTCCAAAGTAACAAAACATTTCCGCCTTTGCAACAGTGACAGCCACAAATCTTTTAGTTTAAATGTTGCTCAGTTAATACCAATGTGAGTGTAATGTTAGCAGCCCCCACAGCACTGATCATGCCATGCTTGATACCTTGCAGATATGTTGCTGTAGTGCATGTACGCAGCCACCACCACCCCTGTTCGACCTCTGTTCCCCTGGTGACACAGAAGTAGAGAAATTCCTTGATCGAAACGTTCAAATTGTGAACACTTGTGTACCTGTCAGTGCTGCTTCACTGTACCTTGTTGTGTAGTACAACCACGTTGCGCGGGTCTCCGTTGAGCCACGTGTCGATGGCCTTGCACATGCTGCAGATTTTGTCCAGCGCCGGCGCATGGTGGTCTGGCCAGCCAAACTCCAGAACCTGGAGAAAATTGTTCCAAACAAAATAAATCAGCCTTCACGTTTCATCTTTTTCATTTGTTGTGGTTTCATTCCCGGTTGAGCAATAGCGACGTTTGCTTTCAAAGCCATTAAAATGAGCAAATTTAATGAGTGTTTGCACCTTGTGGTTTAACTTTGACAAGTCACTCCGCTGTTCGCTCAGGTTGAGCATCTGGAATCAAAGTGGAAGCACATAACAGAAAATCAATTTCTCAAAACTTTTCCAAACCAAATTGAAGCACACAGAGTGAGATGGAGCATCTCACCAGATAGTGTTCACCATGCTTGGACCGCAGCATCGACGCCACCTCCTTGAGGTTGGTGGTGTAGATGCGCTCTTCGGCGGCAGCTGGGAAAGAGACAGAGATGATCCTCTCTGTGATGTAGACTAGGTCCACCTCATAGCTCTCCTCCATGGCCTGAACCACACTCTGACTCCTGCGAGGAGGCAAGAGGAGTTAACCGGTGCTTTTATATCGCAACAGGAGATGCTGCTTTCCATTTGGGAGGCTATATATAATATTACAAGACATCGTTTGATCTAAAAAAAAATGCAACACGGGTTCTGGATTCGACCATTTTCCCTGCTGAACACACAATAGTCACTGCACGTTAACTCAACACGAGAGACATGATTATTAGCCGTGTTCGTTCCAGACTGCATTCCTGTTTTCTGTGATTATCATCTTTACGAGGGCCGCTGAGAGTTTTTTTCTTTTCTTTACAGCTGTTGCGAGAACACTTCTAAAAGTATCCGATTTCTCTCAGGGACTAACAACGGGGTTCATGGCAAATTTCCACTCGAGCAAATGTAAACTCATGCAGCTCTCTTTTATATTCCTTGGAAGGGAAAAGATTTGCAGTCCTTCAGTGACATGTTGACACGACCTCTGCCGATATTACGCAATGTGTTTTACTGCCCAAACAGCAATTAGATTTGCTGGCCACCGAGTGTACAGTAAAGCTCTGCATGAGAAACAGCCACGCTTGACGAGTGACAGACAAAACAGTCCGGAATGAGGACTTACATTCCTAGAACAACAGCCAAATATTCAACACAGAATACTGTTTGATGTTAATCATAAAATACAGGCTAGTTGGGGGTTACAGTGTATTTAATGAACTTTTAGTAGAACGGATTTTATATTTCATGTGCCGTAGGTCTCGTTTAGAAGAAATACTTGTTCAACTTTTGTGCTCCCACGATGGTTATTATTCTAACAACAAGTGTGTACTTCATATGACATTAACTATCAATGCTACGTCTTACCGGGACTGCTTTGGTCTTATCTCCGCACTCTTGCAGGACCTTGTAGATCCCTGGAGACAGTCACACACACACACACACACACACACGGGTAAAAGAGGAAGAGAGAGGAAAATTGATTCATAAGCTGAGTCCATCTGGTAATGATGATGTTGGTATTGAATTGCAATGTGACATAACCTATTAGGAAAAATGTCAAATCACAGAAGCAAAACTGAAACCGCTTTGGAAGTAAGAGCAGAAGAAGAAGGAGTAGGCAGGTAGACACCAGCAGAAGAAAAGGTGCAAAGTAAAACAAAACACGGTGCAGCAGAACATTGAAATTAAGTAGGAAAAGTGTGTAAGTAAAAGATAAAGGAGAAAACGAGGAATGAATGAAGAAGAAGAACATTTCCAAAGCTGGAAAACAAGATGTAAGAAGGAGCTCGGGGGAAGAAGACAAAGCATATAAGAGAAGAAGCAATGAGATGAGATGGGAGAAGAATACAGGTGACGAGGAGAGAAGTAGATCACTATACATCAGTGTATTAGAGGAGAAAACCATCCGGGGCTTCAGCACAGACTTTAATTATCTCGTCTTGCAGCTAGTTATTTACTACAGAACGAGCAGAACGAGTCTGGCCGTTTCGCTGTGACGGGACTGCAGGGGGGAAAATGTTACTAACTGTGCCGTACTGTCGAGGAATCGCTGCATAATAGATACTAGTTGGTTCTTTCTCTTACTATTCAACAGCCCTGGGGGAGAACGTGGATATGTGTCAGCTGCCATCGAAAAGATGAAGTCAAAAAAACAAAACAAAACAAAAACCCAACAACAGCTGAATCTGTCTACACCAGCATGTTCTGTGATGTTCTTTACTTTTTCCCACAACGCCCTCTGCTCCGCCGTTCGAGTGGCAAAACAGAGAGGTCTGCAAGAAGGGGTCTCTAATCACGGCACAAGGTTAAACACACAGCCCGAAGCCCTCCATATTGCTACCGAGTGGCTTCTCACAGATGAAGCTAATCCCCCCCACCCCCTAAGAGCCAAAATGGGAGGCATAATTCTCCGTGATTTGACAGGAACCAGATGCTAGGCGGACCGCGGGTGCTGGTGTTTGCAAAATGAAACAGCCTGTTCGCACAGGGGCTTCGACGGGGAGCGGTAAGCCGGTGCGTTTCACATCGCAGGAACAATCTGTCGTGTTGTAGCAACACGGAGCGGACGAACGCCTCTGGAAAGTCAATGCAGCACGCGTCACCTTTTTGTGTTAGAAAACTGCCTTTCACGGTGAAAAGCGGGTTTGGATTGTTAGAAACCCCCATGAAAAGACCTTCTAGCACACTGTCCTTTCATCCAAAGCTCTGGGCCTTAGTGCTGTGTTGTTGCTTGGTTGCTTAGCACAACACAGCAAAGAGCCACACTGTCGCACTGGCCACTATGCTCCTTTATTGCCATGATCTAGTTAATAACAGTTGCATTCAGGTCAACATTGCTGCGGAAATCAGCCATCTTGTTTCATATAATGTAGGTAAATTCACAAATGTAACACAGGGTAATTGTCCCCGTCTCTAACACTTATCAAGTATGAGCATGGCCGAAGCAATGCATCAGTGCAAAATCTATCCTTTGAACCAAAGGGTTAAAATGCTAAAAAGAAATTTGAATTTGTTGCGAAGCTAAAACTAAAAACTTCCTGTGTGGGAGTGGCCTACCTTGCTGAACAGGTATCCAGTACTCCACCTCCAGGGTGGACGCAAGTTTGCAAGATGCCTTCGAATGGAACTGCCCAGAGGCATGTTTTAGCACTGTTTCTGTGTATTTTACTCTGTGCTATCTCACTATCTGTGCCAGTTTAGGACTAGAAACTCCAGGACTGTCACAAAGCATCGCGACCTTAATCAGCAAGTGCACCAACAAGCAGTTTCCACTGAACCCTCGCGACAGAAAAGAGGATCCAGTCCATGCTATGTGCCAAACTTCAGCTATTGTGTAACAAATCATGAAGCATCTTCCCTCAGCTTCCGTCTCAACCATCCTTTCCCTGTTTTCTCCTGTTTTCTGCCATCATCTCATTACTGGCCACATTGAGCTCTCTGGAGCTACTCCTCCCTCACTCTCATTATCTCTCATTATTCCTGACTCTCCCCTCCTGTTGCTCTTGTCTCGATTGCCCTTTTCCCCCCCAAGCCACGTGTTTGTGTATTATATGGTTCCTATATTAATTTGTTTTTAATTTTTTTGTCCTTTCGGTTTATTCCGTGAGTTCCGGGTCGCCACAGCGGATCATTGTTCGCATGTTGACAGTACATCATTCTTAGTCTGACTTTAACAGTTAACCATAGTAAATACATGCCCATAATAATATTTCCCTGTTGGTTTAAGCAGTAAAATGTAAAAGTTAAAACAGTAAAATCATTAAAACAGTTAAAATAGGATATAGTGGTGGCCCATAATTTTTTCATTTCTTTATCTAACAACATTATTTCTGAACTTACCAATAACACTTTTTCTCTATTTGACACTAATACAATTATAGTTCCTAAAACGTTTGGCTTCTAAAATCAATCCATTGCAGTTAAGCAAGTCCCCCAAAATTGGGAAACACGAGTATGGCTGTTAGTAACTAGATATTAAGATTTAAGCACAGCACAGTTTGCATTCAGCTTTACGTTTGTCATCATCTATAATGTTAAAACAGATCTAAACCACAGATATTTTTCCAGCTACCTGCTGAGGCTAACGCGGTATCAGGTGCAGTATTTAAGAAGTTTTATGAGTACGAGCACAGGTGCACAACGGCAGGATCAGACAGATGCCTGATACCGGTATCGGGACCATCCCTAATTGTATAATGGCTATGATGGGCTGTTTTAAAATCGCTATGCATTTAATATGTACTAATAAAATAAACATTCCTTTGGCCAGTCTCACCTATGTCAATACACCATGCATGCACATGCACATACAATAACTCAATATTACCATGAAACGTGCAACACTGCATGGCATGATGGGACTGATGAGATAAAACAGGGGGTGTGTTGATAAGAAGTAACAGAAAGAAAGAACAGTTGGAATCAGAGTCAGATTTTCTAAGTGAAATGTCTGCTTAAAGGGGCCACATTTTACATGTAGTATTTATTTCCAAACATCAATATGTCATTTCCAAAACAGTTTGTAATAGCTTTCCATAACTAACGGTAAAGAAAAAAGCCATCGCTAGTTACGTAACCTCTGTCTTGGCGTTTTTAGTGCTAGCATTTTTCTCAAATTAACGCCCACATTTCCCATAATCCCTTTTGCCTATTACATCAATCACCCCTTAATCAATAGTTTTGTTTAAAACGAAGATGCACACATGCACGAATGTATTAAAAGTTAAAAGTTGCAGAATTGATATTAAAGGATAACTACTCATACCACTGACTTCTGTAAGCTTGAAATTATTCTACAATATGTTTTAATCTTATGTTTCTTTATACATATGATAACAAATGCATCCTGGACAGGTGTAACATTTTAAGAAATGTTGAGTTTCTGGGTCTTTTTTGTCGCTTTAATGTCCTCCCCTCCCCTCTCCGTCTCCGTCTCATCCTGTACAGTCGACCTCTCTTAGGCCTTTCTCTGCGTGAATGCACAAAATGTACATTTATCTCCCTGCAAGACCAATCTGTGTTTATAATCTGACTCACCTCTGAGTTTCTGAATCTAAACATTTAGGCGACAACCGACGCAAACACCGACTCATACTTGTGACTCACAGAAGAGAAAAGAAAAACAGATGAAAGACATCAGTGCTGCTTTTATCTTTTGAATAAATGTTGCCTCTGGTTTCATGAAAGGGAAAAGAAAAGCATGGGATACACTTATCATCTAAAAACATTCTAAACAAGCGAACATTCTTTTGTCTTTGTGTCTGCTGGATGGAATAAACAGTTTGCTTTCTGCATCAGTAGTGACTCTCTGCACTCTATTTTTCTGGCATCCCTCCTTTTTGGAAGCCCACTGCCTGTGCCTACATCTTCCGTGGTTTAGCAATGTCAAGCTAAACCATGCATGCTCAGTCACGGGCCAGGCTTTGGCAGCAATATCTGGCACGGATTCATATTTGCAGCAAACTGGCGGCAACAGATGTTGTGGCAGCTTTTCGGATTTCATCAGGTATGTACCAAATATTCCTTCAGACTGGCACAGAACAGACAGAACAATATATCATTCAGCTCAGTCCACCTGGTTGTGCGGAGTGTGGAGTGGGTGCCACTGCAATAATCAGAGAGGGTGTATTCATATGATTATAATCAAATCATTAGTTAATGAATAAAATGAATAACTCATAAGAAAATACCATTTTAATTAATTTAAATGTCCTTATATGATGAGTCGAATGAAGTGACAGCTTTCAAAAATGGAAAAATGTATAAGCTGTAGAGATTTGAAGGATACATGAGATGTGTGCGACATGTAGATCGGCACCACAAGTGTATTGCTGCCACCTCCAGCAGCTTGCAGGAACCGGCTGGAGCTCAACAGCGTTTATTATTTGAAATTGAATATCTAATTACATATTGATTGATAGGAATCGAATACTGGACAAGTCTGTTCTTATACAGGTGGCACAATGCTAGTCGCAATAGATTGTACAAAAAGGACAAAACCGCAAGTTCATGTTAAAATTAACCTGAAAACCACTTTCATGGACATCAAGTTGTGCGTGGAGGCTTCTGATCTCTAAAATATGCCGTAGGACCTCGAGGTAAAACCTTGCACAACATCCCTGGAACAAAAGTCCAAAAATGCATCTGGAAAAAAGGTGTCCACATATATTTTCTGCCACATTTTATAAAGCCACAGCTTTTAAAGCATGTGTCTGTGGAATTAGTACTTAGAAAGGACGTGTTACTTACCGGCGTATCTACATGCTTTAATGGCAGCTGAGGAGTGGGAGGCTGGAGAGACAAGCAAGAGTCAGCAGGTTAGTCATTGTTTCTTTCACGCCGATGGAAGAAAACAACATTGTCAATGAATGGATGAGAAAGAGAAAGAGAGAGAAGAGAGCGTGAGACTCCGCTCCCTCTTCCTGTGTCTGGTTAACGGTGATACAGCAGACACTCACTCACATTATATTAACCTCGAGGGAAACACTTTGCCTTCTTCTCTCTCGGATCCATACACACTTCCTCCCTCTCTCTTGTGCGCACGCGCGCACACACAAACACACACACCAAGAAGACAATTATTTTCCTGAACTGTATCGAAGCATTTTCACACATTTATTGATTTCAACCCATTCAAACATGTAGGTGTGGACATGATATCAGCTTTGATACTATGCAATTGCTTAAAAAAAATAAAGGGGGGGGGGGGGAGCTGACAGAGAGGGATGACAGAGAGAGTGAGGGAGAGCTGACAACAGCAGATTTTGATGCTCATTTAGTTTTTGAATCGTGCATCTGGAACTTCATTAATACCGCAGGTTCATAAAGTGCTTCAAAAATCAAAACCTTGTCTCTTAAATTGTGCATCAATAGAGGACGTGAGCATGCGACAGAAAGTGTGCGACACACAACCACATACACACACACACACAACCTGACAGTGATATGTGTGGTTAAGGCAAATCTCTTCACGGAGTAAAGCACGGCGTCTTGTGCACTATAAACAAAAGCGGGGACTGTTTAACAAGCAGCAGCAGTCATTTAAAAAGGCAAACGTCCAAAGTAAATAAGTGAAAAGCAGCTAACTACAGCCTGGAATGTTCCTAATTTGGTCATATTATTGGTAGGTAATCATGGAAATATAAAACAGGACTGACTGCAGCACTTTTTATTTGGACTTTACAGAAGATTGAGTAGAAATCAGGACAATGATCAAATTGCTCTTCCTGCTGCTTTTCTAATCGCGACCTGCAATTCGCTGAGTGTGCGGCCTTTAGAGAAGTGGATGAAAATTCCCATTTCAGGCTCATTAAAGCGAAAATGACTCAAGCCTCCGTGTCGCAGTGCATAAATCACTCGTAGAGGAAAGGAAAATTATCACTTTGACTGCAGCGCAGTGTCTGCCCTTCTTTAAGTGTAGCTTTTAAATAGCAGCTTGGACGTGCCAGACCTAATCAGTCAGTTAGGGTTCAGTTTTCACGAAGTTCATTACTGTATGTACTAATTCATTTTTGTGAATTTCCCGTTAAAGACGGTATCTATCTATCTATCAATCCCAAACTAGAAAACAGAAGTGCATTTTAATTTTACAGCTAATTCGTATTACGACATCTAATGCAATCGACCCAGGTTTCCACCCTTGAGGTTTACACACAATAAGATTTCCCAGACGTCCCTGCATCTTTTTACGATATTATGTGCTGCTTCTGATGAAGGACCTAAATTCTTGGCAAATTTTTTAAACTTACCGACAATCCAAATACAGCTGGGACCATGCAATAAAAATATAAAAACTGTCCATAATGGTCATCAAACTACTACTCTACCATAATCTATCATCTCTTGTTTGTTTAAACAGGACATAGTGTGTGTTTGACATCTTCCTTTGAGGAAGCTCTTACAGTTATGGCCCCTGACCTTTGACCTTGCTGTGCTCCCTGTGTGTGTGTATGTGTAGTTTTGCCACAATTCCAGGAAGGCTCACAGCATTACGAAGCAGCTTCTTGAGGTCAACGAGATCTTTAAAAGCTTCCTTTATGTCACACGTTTGCAGCACACACATTCACACCTTACACTCACCAGTTCATAGTTGGTAGTTGTTTGACATGATGTGGTGACCTGTAAAAGAAGAAACACAGATTGCATGTGGGAAGAAAAATGCACTGCTATATCTGATCTGACCATTAAAACAAAGCAGAGGAGTGAAGTATTATCAAACAAAATAAGTGAGTAGCATTTTTTTTTTTTTTAACCTCTGAACTACATTAAGACAGTGGTTAAAGAAGCTACTGTGAGAATTGCACTTGTTTTTGAAGAAACGGGGAGGGAGAGAGACGTATCTGAATGTTTTCTTCCTGAATGCCTGAGTATTCCCCAAATCGCTCTCAACAGCACAGAAATAACCACAAGACCCTTATGACTGTTCCTTTGCGTGGGAAACACGACAGGGCCATTCCAGGCAAGGCACATTTGGTACCAGAGTCACATTGGGAGAGAACGCTTCCTGTGAAAACAACTCAACATTGAAGTACAGCAAGCATCTACATAATGCTTCACATAGTGCTTGTCCCCATCAGTAAATAAGAGCGTCCACGAAAAACCTTGTCGCAGTATGTGGCATTACGACCCTGGTGTCGTGACCTTCTCTGTGACTACAGCATCTCTTTTTGTCTCATATTGAAACTGTTAAACAAAGCTTCAGTTTTTGAGTGAGTGTGTGTGTGTGTGTGTGTGTGTGTGTGTGTGTGTGTGCACTGTACAACGTGTTTTTCTTTCCTCCCTGAAACAACAGTGGGTTTCCTAACAAATGCGGCTGGGGGGCACACCAGCACTACAAAATGCCAAGTCCAGGGCCAGTACCTGTTGCCAGACCTCTCAGCAACAGTATCACTTGTCCCCTAATAATACTGTCGCCTCAAAATTAGAGCGGTATGGATTTCGTGATGTCGCAATACTATATGTAGCATCTTTAAATAGCAATTTTGGCATCACAGGCCAAAAACAGTTCGCTCAAAACATCCATGACATGCAATGGTGGCTCCTAATAGTCTGCATTACTCACTGCACAACCAATCACTTGTTGTGAAGCATTGACAGCCCGTCTCTGGCAACTGATAGAACATAAACATGCATGTGGGAGTTCACGTATGCATCCATGTGCACGGCTACAACGCCGAGTGTCCCAGGGCGTTTTGAGCTGATGTGTGTTTACAAGCCGTTTGGGTGAGAGCGTTCGCTATCAGCACACAACAGACACAGTCAAGGAAGGAAGCTGGTCTAATTACTTTTGCTGTGGGAAAACAAAAGACTCATTGACTTTCTAATGCTATCATCAAGCGTATCGGAATACAGTGGTTGGATAAGATCGCACCACCCAGTGCACGTCGATATGCAGTGTGATGGCATCGGTCCACCAATCGGTGCTGATGTGGTTATGTTCTCCAATAAAAACATGAAGCTGACCCAAAGTCAGCGTGTCTCACACTGGTGCTTTGTTCTGTTCCTGTTACCGCAGGCACTTGCATCTAGCAATGTGATTTACGTCTTCCAATCAGCCATTTGTTAGTAGTAAATGCCATTTAATACAATAAAACTGACTTTATAAGCCATAGAGTTATAAGCAAATCAGTACAAAAATCCCCCTCGAGGTATTGTGTCATTTAAGATTTTATATACGAATGGCTCAAGCCATCAGTTGCCAAGATGATGGTTTACTACCTAGGATTCAATAAAAAGCCAATTCAACCTTACTGCTCATCATTTTGAATGTCCACTTCAAAGAATATCAGTTGTTGCTGCTGCAGCTTCGGTAAAAAGGAGAAAGACCTTATGCAACGTGGAATGAAAACGCTGCCAATGTGTAAACTCAGTTGTCAGTTTGTTAGGCAAACACAGCTAAAAGGTAATGCAGCCTCTGGTAGCAACGCTACCTGGAGGCCAACAGAAGACAAGGCTGCTAGAGCCAGGAGCAGGAGGCGAGTCAGCTCACGCTCGCTTTTTCACTGAGTCTACACAAACTGGGGCCATTGCTGACATCCATATATCAGTGTTGGCGGTCCCAGTGGCCCTAGGGCCCACAGGGCTCATAGCAAGAGCGTCTGCCTTTATTTACAGCTGACAGGAGGCTCTGGTGTGTTCGCTGTACTGTAGCAAATGCCCGCAAATGTCCTGATGATGACTCCCTCAAGTGTTGATCAAAAGGTCAGAAGGGTATAGCTGCAACTTTCAGTTTGAGTAGCAGTTGTACACTTGTCCCTTTGCCACATGTGGCTTGAGCATCACAACGTATTTCTTTGAGAGCACAGCATTTGTGAAGAGCACAAACCGTGAATATTACTGTCCTGTTGCAGATTTAGTGAGGCAGAGAATGTGAGAACAGCCAGAACAGCAGACAGAGGGAAAACACAGACACTGACTTCATAATCGCACAATCTTACATTCCTTTCAAACACCGTGTCTCAGTGTAACTCAAAAAAAAAAAAAAAGAAATCCTCACCACATCGCCGTGCAACAAGGCGAGAGAACAACAGCTACCCCGACCTCATCCATATATGGTGGGCGCAGCTGAAAGCCACTCTAATACGGGCCAAGTGTGGTTTTAAGCAGCTCAGACGGATAAGAGAGTAGAGATCTCCAACAGGTCCTGCCACAGGCTTCAGCAGCCCAACACCTGAATGTCATTCGACGGCAACGCTTTGTGCACCTCCACCTGTGGGCCTGCATCTTGAAATCGCTTGCAAGATCAAGTTCAGCTAATTTCGGAAGCTCAATAGTGAGAAAAGCTAGAACCTGGCCTGTCCTGTTCATCTTTTCATTAGCCTGTTCAACATAGGAATGGAATTTCTTGGTCCTGCCAATTAATGCCATATATCAAATCCACATTTCCTTTTGCCATTTCACCCAAACAAGTACTGGATGTTAGACTCGTTTTCAGCGAGTGATGTTTTACAATGTACTAAATCCGAGAGATATTGTTCTATAACTCATCATTCCTGATTCTACTTAAAGTGAATGATGACATGATTTGACCTTTTCACGAGTTTGACCCCGAGCACTCATTCTAACAAATGAACCAGAGGACCACAGTGGAAACCCTCCAACAGTAAGAAAACAGTCATAGTGGTTTCAGGCCTTAAAAGCAGGGAGCTTATAATCCCACTGAGTCACGAGGGGCGCCTGGGAAGCCACTGAACTAGAACCAGGAGTCAAGCGAGCCACCGAGGGGCCCCTCAGCAATCTTAAACCCAGCTGGGAGGCCTCATTAGGGGGCAAATGGAGGTGAGCTGAGGCGGGACATTGCTGAATTACCCCCACTTAAAGGTCAAGTGTCTCAGGTGAGTCTCGACAGCTCCACGGCGCTGTCCCCCACTTTGTTGAGCCCTCTTCCTCCTTTGCACAGCGAGCGTGGATCGGTGAGAGCTTATAACGGTTTAAGCAAAGGTTCTGTTCAAGTACTCGAGCGGGTTTATACGGAAAAGGAGAGCGCAGAATGTCAAAGCGTGACTTTTGAAGGTCGGTCCGCTGCATTAAATCACTGTGTAATAAGTTAATGCACCGCAGTTTAAGACGGACAGTGATCAACTATTTTCCCTTCACTTTGACTCACTTCAAACAGGCTGGAACAAGCATCCTTTCTCCCCCAAACAAGAATATAAGAACAGCTTGCTCAGCTTGCAATCTGTGTTTGCCCTTGTTTGTCAAACAATGAGGTCATTTTCTACGCATTTAATGTGTCTGCAGATTTGATCTTAGTAGTTGTTGAGTTCTTGACTTTGTTTTTCCTTGTCAGTTCTCTCAGCCTTTAGGCAAAGCTGCAGATTTTTGCCCTTTTTACCCCTTCACCTCAGCAATTATCAATGCGATCTGACTTCAGTAAGTGATGGGACAAAGCGTGCGTTTGCCACTGTGCATAAATCATCTCATTTGCGCCATTAAATAAGTCTGCCATTGGTCCAACCACACTCCAAATTCCTTAAGCACTCGTCCTGCCCACACAAGAGCCACTGCCGCGCTGATGGCAGTTTGCCTGAGAAAGTAAATTCTTCATCTCTAAATGGGATCCAAAGAAGGACTGAAGCTCAAACAGCCCCATTGGAGGGATTTATACACCGGCTAAGTTTCTGTTTTACTTGGAGACCAAATTAATCCACCGAGCACAGTGTTGGGGGAGAGCGTTTCTGCTTTAACATTTTGACATAATGTCAAGTGTGTAAAACGCAGGGTTTGATTGGGTGGCAGCTGGCAAGAGCATGCTGGCAGTGTCAAGGGAGGCTGTGGATGGATAAATAACATCTGAAGTAGGAATTCAAAGGCGTGGTAAACTAATGGCAAAATAAAAGACGCAGAATGATGCCAAAATAATGCTCCATGGGAAAGTAATCATCACCGATGAACTAGGAAAATCTATTGTTCAATACCCGCTGCAAACATATTGTTTTTCCTCCAAGTGTCTAAACCACTTGGTGGATACTTAACCAAACACTGAGAAACATGCTCTTCAGTTTCGGCATTTCAGAGGCAGTTGCACCCAAACAGGATGGAAAAGAGCTGTATAAACAATTTCTTAATAAGGGTTTTTGTGTACACTGCCTACTAACGGTTTCCGCTGACATCCTTCCACACCTGGTAGCACAACACAGACAGGGAAAACCCATCCTGTGATGGTTGAACAAATGGCAAGACCGGGGTGGGATGAAAAAAAAAAAAAATCCCCCACGTTTCTCGGTGCTGGGAAGTCCACCAAGCGACAACTTCCCGGTGATCTCATCCACCATCTAAATCTTCTTACTACATGGTTAACGCACCATAAGCAAGCAGAAAAATCGTCCCATTGTCAATTGACGAGCACAGGTGTCACTTTTTACCGTAAACGGTTCAGACAAAACGTACCGCAACCTACAGGGGGTTATTTACAATTAGATTTATCATAGTGGATCGGCTCCTTATTCCAACTAGTTTGATTGTCAGTGAGCAAAGGTCCGCATCCAACAAAGGCACCAACATTACTTCACCTCAAAACCGACATGCCAATGGTGGGTTGGAGGCCCCGAGAAACTTCATCAAGTGGAAGCACAAGAGGCCAATAAGTATGGATCATTGAGGAAGCAGCTATTTGATCATGGTGAGTGGGGAGCGGGCTTTGGCTTGGCTGGTTTCCCCTCTTGTACAGTTACAACCAAATAACTGTGAGCTATGGATGACAAAATAGCCCATTAAACAAGGATATGATGAATATCAGATGTGCAATTGTGGTTCACTTTGGACACAGGTTGAAAACCTCCAATTCTGAAAGCCCACTTGGTTTAATTCAAGAGGGGCATGATCGCATATCATAAATGTTAGGTCATTTAATCCAGCTTTCAATCATGGGAAATGCCTCTTTTTTTGGCAAAGATTTAACAACCAGGTCTTGCAAATCAGGTGAGCTTTGGTTTTTCCACTTTGGGGGGTTGGGGGGGGGGGGGGGGGGGGGGACAGTCTGCAATAAAAAAAGTTTTAGCAATTTCAAAACTCTTCAAAGAGTGGGCGGTGCCGTGGAAGTTGAAAACAAAGCCTGTTTTCATCATTAGTAGATGGATGGTGCTGACGGTCTTTCAGTTCCTGTTTAATTAATGGTGGCTACAGGATGCTTTCTCCCATTTCAGCCCTAAAGGCAGAGAGAAGTGAGAATGAAGAATCATCCCCAACGGTATAGACACTGATTCATTCATGCTTGTCTATGCACTTTTCCTGAAAATGCAAACCTGAAAACAGCTCGTTTTCAGTAACCATTTCTATCAATCTAACAATCCTCTTTTAATTTTTCTTCCGCCTGTCACACCAACAAGTTGGTGGGTAGGTTGAGTCTGTGCTGATTTGGCCTTGACCTCGTATGTGGCTGTATGCTAAATGCCATCCTTCCTTCCCGGTGACTACCGCTCCTTATATTTGTAGGACTTTCCGGCGCATACTTTGAAGCTGACGCAGCAGAAGGATCCTGTCGTTTGTCACACATTCTGTTTGTCTGCACATCTTGTGAAGCCTTTAGTAGGAAATCTCAAAATTTAGTCTAAAAGAAAGACGACCTCACATCTGCATGCAAACATGTGAACCATCAGAGCCCAAAGTTACATGACAACATGTTTTACTGTAATACATGGTATTTTTCTCCAATCATTTCTCTTCGGGTTGCCAAGGTTTTTTTCCTCTCTGATACCTCAAAAGACGAACTGCTCTGAGTGAGACTATATGTCAATAAAAAATGGGAGAGACAGATAGTGGTAGAGTGAAGGGTGATGGAGCCACGGGGAGAGGAGCCAATCCACTGCAGCATCTCACTATGTGAACACCTTTAGGTCACTGTAGGAGGGATGACATGAGGTAGGGCCTTTTTTTTTTTTTGGCAGTTTAGGAAGGTTTCTGGGCAAACTGGAGAAAGTGGTAAAGTGTTTCCCTCAACACAGGAGACGATTTTGAGAAGTGTGATGCTGAGGCTAAAGATAGCTTTAAACTTTGCTCAAAACATGTAAAAAAAAAAAAAAAAGAAGTCTTCACTATTAGTGCGCGGATAAAATCTGCATTCCTGACTGTTGTTTAAGAGCTTTAGTGGGAGACAGGACCTGTTGACTGATCATGTTTAACTGTCATCCTCGTGTTAGCTCGAGGTTAGAGGTGAATGATTGTCATCGTCAGTCTGCACCGCCTCTCGGAAGGTGTCACAAAGTGTGAGAAAAGTGAAAGCAAAGCAAATATCACTCAAAGGAAAATTTCGGCAAACATTTCACTCGACTGCTGCAGAAAACACGTGTGAGCCTGCTGTGTTGAAACAGTAGCTCCTGGCCTCTCTCTCTCTCTCTCTCTCTCTCTCTCTGGCTCTGCCGCTGCGAATCACTATTCGCCGGGTCATGAAAGGCTCCTGACCCTCAAACAGCAACTCAAATGAACTTTCGCGTTGGCAGCAGCGTTCTCATGGGCGTGTGGTCACATTAGCTTCTACCCAAAACATGCAAAGCAAAGAATTTCTGCTGAAATCACATCCACAAATCCAGCGGATCTCATGCTAAAACAATCAAAATTCAAAAAGCTCCTTATTCTGGAAAAGAGCAGATAAGTGCACTGCAAGAACCTCACTATGCATCAGGAAATCTACTCTTACCTGCACACCTCACACTTTCTCTTCTCTTCCCCTCAGCCTTGTCTCTACCTCTGCATTCGCCCAGCCTTCAGACCCCCCCCCCCCCCCCCCCCCCCCCCCTCTACTCCAGGAATGAAAAAGGGAGGACCAAATACATACACTTTCCTCCTCCTCCTCCTCCTCCGCTCTCAATCAAAACAGCAGTAATTCCAAACGCGTGCCAGAGAGCTACTGAACTTGATTCTGCGTGACTCATGTGCACGCGCATGTGGATGTCTGTGCAGCCTCTGGACTCGAGCAGGATGCAGCCTTTTATACTGCTGGCTGGGCCTCCTCCTGTCAACTGCCAAGAAATTTTGAAACACACTATATAAGGCCAAGAAAGTGGCTTGGGGCTCCTTACGATTCCAGTACCCAAAACGAGAGAGCAAAAGCTGTCCAGGGGCAGACAGTAACTGTATCCCTCCCTCTGCTAACCAGCTCTATTTTCTCCCCCCTCTCTCTCTCTCTCTATCTCCTCCCTCGTTTTATTCAGCCTTCTCTGTAGCTGTTGACACTGACGGAGAGCGTGAGAGGGAAACAGCAAGTTTCCTCTTGTTGTTTCTGCGCTGCAGAGGATCTTCTTCGATTCACATTTGTCAATAGTGAATTCTGGTGACTGTTTCATTGTTATTAAGGGGGGGGGGGGCACGTGCCATATTCTCATTCTATTCTCTCTCTTTTTTTTTTTAGCTATTTCAAGTTAAAACTTCCTCCGATTATTGTTCTTCTCCGTAGTGTAAATAAACAAATTAAATAAGATAAGTTAAATGAGACCATTCAAATGATAATTTTTAGGTTCAACACTGACTTGTTCAACGCCACAGCAAATTTAATTCAACCACACTTAGACGATAGATTACATGACATGTAATATTTAATCAAAGTTACATCTAGTTTTAATAGGAGAGAGAGTTTATATTACATGGTGTCAAATTTTAAGGCAACAAGCTGTGTTTTTTGGTTAATATGCCTAATTTTTCAAACATTTCAATATGCAAATATTTGTTTTCTTCTCTTATGACCTAATTATAACCCAACCTTGTAGCAAAGTATTGGAATGGTAATCATTTTAATTTTCAAAATTGGACAACTATGAGGAAAGAATAACCAAGTATTTCATGTTTCCTATGTTATATTACATTTTTTTCTATACATAGAAGTTTTTATTATTTATTTTGTTATTTTTCGCTGTTGCTGACAAGAGAGAAAATGTACAGCTCCTACACAGCAACATGTTTTATGTTTGGGGTCAGTTAAACCCCTGAGAGGGTTAAAACTCAGTCAAAACCGCTAAATGCCCATTAAAAGCTCTATGAAAATTAATACATACTATTAATACGTATTTATCTTGGTTTCAAAAGTGACATCTTTGAGTCCACAAACTAATGTAATGGATTGTTTTTATTGCACATTCCTGAAATGTGTTCAGCCAGTTCAACAATCATAGAGGGAAAAAAAAGCTAATAAACAGAACCAATAAATGACTCTCTTGTCTTTATTCCTTAATTTAAAACTACACTGAACTTATTATATATTGCTTATTATAGGATCGGCACATTTAGAAGAACAGTCTGTGATTCTGCATACAGTACTAGCAGCACAGGTCAACTTTTATGGGTGGAAAGAAAACAAACTTCCAAAGAAATTCATCTGAAAGTTGGAGCAAAGTTGCAAAGCTGTACTTTTTCCTTGTTGACAGCCACTATGTACAAGATATTTGCCCATTATTTTCAGAGCAAACCCTGGAGGTCAACAGATAATACCAGGCGATCCCTGTTTTCTTAAATACTCTGGAGAAAAATAATTGCCAGCCTCCCGTTTGATGTTGAGCACTTGGCATTAAATTAGCTCTTGACCTCCAGATGAGCGCTGCCGTAGGGGCCATCAGTCATCTGCTAGCACCCGGTTATTAGGCTGCCCGTACTGTTTGTCTGCCAGCGCAGTCTGCCGACTGCTGCGCTGCATCTATACTGATGAAGGGCGCCACTATGGAGACGTGGCGTGACGGCTCTTTGATGTGACGACACAGACTTACCTCTGAGGAGGGGGGGGGGGGGGGGGGGGGGAGGCTGAGGAATGAGGAGGCTTGGCTCTCGCAGACGTGTGTGTCTCATCGTATCCTCCCCCCCACTCCCTTCAGCCGCTACCTCGCTCTCTTGTTCTACCTTTTTCACTTTCATGCTTGGATGGTTCCTCCCTTTTCCATGCCAACATTCTTGAATGCTCCTCATCCCTGCTTCTATGCACGTCTTGCTGTGTTTTTGGTCTTGCTCCATGTATTTCCTCCATTTGGAAGATAAAGCAGATGCAAAGAGGAGAACCTTACAAGGCAAAAGGCCGCGGCACTCTTAAAGGGCGACTTCGCCAATTTCCAACGTGCGTCCTCTGGGTTTAGTTTAGGGCAGGGGTCCCCAATGCGTCGAGCATGGGTAGATCGCAAGGACTTAACAAAGTAGACGCCAGCCCATCGTCCGTCCTCACTATGAAATTTGTCACTTGATTGACGTACAGGGCAGCCAGTCTGACATTTGACCTTTTCGGACACATGGGTCGCCGCGCATGCGCATGCTTCCAACGGCGCCAGGTGCTGCAAACCTGTAGCAAGCTAGCGAGTTAGCCTCCAATTTGTTTCTTTTAAACTTAAGAAAGGGTATAAAAAATGAGTGGGGGAGCTGGACAAAGTAAGAAGTGAAAAACGCACCGTTTCCATACGGGGGGGCAGTCTGTAACTTTCGAAGTGCGTTCGCCTCATCTGCCAGTTTCTCATCGCTACACCGAAGAAGGGAAATGTGGAGCGGCACTTCGGACTGTTTAGAAAAACTGCGACACTGACTTCCCTCCGAAAAGCGAACTGAGAAGAAGAAGAAGGGTGAAGGAGCTAAAATGTCAGCTTGAGGCTGGTTACCAGCAGCTACTGTCCGGACTATGAATCCCTGGCTGATTCGATTCAGTGCAACTCATCAGAGTAAGGTAATCACGAATTATTGTATTGTGCAATATGGTGGGTTCATGTAGTTATGGAAGCTACACCAACATATATGGTGCATATAAATAATTCTCAATACATTCTTAAATAAATAGATGTTTTGTATTTTTATCATTTTGACTTGGTCATTTTATAAGTAGCTCACAAACCAAAAAAGTGTCGGCACCCCAGGTTTAGGATGTATTTGTACATTAATGCTTTTAAACTTCCCTATATTAAAATATTTCTCTGCTTCCAGCTGAAAAACTCCAGTTGACATCATGCGGAGGACTTTTTTTCATCATTAAGAGTTCAGATTATGTCATCTGGGGGGAGATCTGGAAAAAAAGGTTGCCCGTGATTACAAACTCCATAGTGGGAGCAACAACATGGCGCAATCTGAACTGAAGGTTCCTCCAAGGGACGTCATCTGGAGGCGTTTTTCAGATAGAAGAAGAGAGATATTCATATAGGGAAGTCAGAGGGAAATGCCATGTACTACCATAAGAAGCAAGTTCAAAATTATTGAAAATGTTTATACTGTAAATTTCTGTTACATATTAGAAGTGCTCCTTCAGACTGTCCTCCCGTAAAATAAAAGCCGTTTGTAATAGCGGGTGATGGGTACGGAAAAGTCTCATAATAACATTATCTAATGTTGCACTCAGATGAAGGTAGAGGTAGGATCTTCCTACATGAGACTTGAATTGGGGCCCTGTGTAAAACTTGTGTTATTGCTGTTATTGTAACCAGTCACATGACGCACGCCGCAAACACATATGGGTGTAAAGGCTGAAGGAAAGACGGGTTGAAGCTAATCTTGCAGGGGGACAATGCAACATCCCTTGCAATAACTAATCTCTCAGCACAGACGTGCAGCATATTACATGTCGGACTGTTTCAATAAATCATTTGAGTATATGCTAATAACTATATACAGTGAGAGTTTTTTGGTAGGTGGTAAAATGCGGTTCCACCCATGGCTCTTGTTATATTAAAGGGCTTTTTGTTTTTAGCATGTCATTTGGCAGAGAGCTAATTAAGGGCCCCCTCCGGTTTTCACACATCCACACATGTAGGGATGTGGATCACGATGCCAGGGTTAAAACCTAGACCACTTGACCACAAATTCCGCACTTGGGCGGAGGCGGAGCTTTTTTTCCAAGTTAGGCTTAGTTCAGAATGTGCAGGACTGGACTCAGAAATCAGCTTTAACATCAGCTTGTAAGAGCTACACACACACACACACACACACACACACACACACACACAATGTCAGTGTGACAAGACATTCTTCCTTTCTTAAAAATACTTGCACATCAGTGTCTGCGTTACGTAAGCAGCAAGTGAGCTCAGGTTGACAGATGGGGATTTTGGGGCCACTGGAGTTAAAACGGGACCATCTCAGTCTGCTCAAAGCATTTACATCCTGTGGATTCTCTTTTCTGTCACAAACAAACTGTTAGATCTTAAAAAAGGAATAGAAATCCAGCACGTGACGGAGTTGCCAAATGGGCTTCTAATCCTTTACAGCTTTTAGACGAGGGAACACTTGGATGAACAGGTAAACCAAGCATCAATCCTCATGCATGCTCCCACTGATTGACACGTGCGATTAGCATGCTTGCAGATGAGATTTCTCTCTACCTGACAGCCTGTGTCAACAGTAAAATGCTCAACTGGATTTGAATGCCGCTCACACCCTCTGTTATTTTATTCTTGGACTACATCCATGTCTCAATTCCTAGTCGTCCTGTTTCACCCCTGCTGCTGCTCCAAAATCAGTGAGCATCTACAAATACAGGAAGTGGACAAAGCCTGATTATGAGAGCACTTTGTTCAACGCCAGCTGACTGGAGCCATGAGTAAACAAAGCGTGAGAATCTTGAACATACTTTGCTGCACCAAAGTCTTGCCAGTGTTCAAGTAGACCAAGGCAACAGAATACTGACAGTTACTGCTTGTGTGCAGAGATGAACTGACCCTGCATAAAGGTGAACAAATACATGACCCACTGTCAATAGTCTTCCCAACAACAAGAAAGAAATGCCGTGATGGCACCGTGGAATTTTAACTTTCAGCTAGCTTGCATCACTACTCCAACATTTTCTAAACAAATGTGTCCTGTGGGAAAGGTAGAATTGCAGCAGCCACACATATTGCATGTCAGAGCTCACCGCAATGAATTTAGGAAACGCAAACATGTAAACAGCGTGTCGTAAAACGAAGCCAACGCGAGTCGAGAGCACTCTCCAAGCGTTGTTGTTTACACGAGGAGTATCCAGCCCCTTCCCATCATTCCTCTCCGGCCCTACCTTTGCCTGCCAAACCTCGCCTGTGTGTTCCAGCCCGAACAGCACGAACACCACTGCAGTAGCGTTCCAGGAGGCTCCTCCAAGACATGGTGGGGATACATCAGAAAAAGGGAATAATGAGGGCTTGTTTCCGCGGCGGGTGAGAGGGGGCCGAGAGCTTTTACAGTCTGCGCCATCCAGTCAACACAATAAAAACACACATAGTTGCACACGTGGATATTGATGGTGATGACAGAGCATTCTTTGGGGGCCAAGTTGAATCCTGAGCGTTCGGATTGAGCTGCTCTGTCACGGGGTGATAACATGTCGCACGTATTGTCGTTTATCCATCTTGGATTCTGTCTACCTTCTGAAATTCTAATACAATATGTGGTTCATATGATATATGACACCTTCGGATCTCTCTCTAGTCAAGCAGTCAGCCTTTGTACCAAACAGGTTTTAGGCAGTACCTCAACACTGACACCCATAATAAGCACAGTGACATCATCGCTTTGTATAAATGTCATAAATGTCAACATAAATCTGATAAATACCTGTATATATGACCTCGGTAGCCTTGACTCTACATAGCATTATTGTTATTTGTTTGATGGGTAAAATTAAATGTTAAAAACAATATGAGCCAATTTTTTACCTTGAATCGCAGTATGTGAAAAAAATCCACAGTAAATGAATTGAATTAACGAAAGTATGCAAATATCGTATGTTAAAAACATTTATCCTCATCAGACCCTCGTTAAAACCCAAATACGCTCTATTAAAATGCCATAAAACACTGAGACGCTGCATAAAGCATAATAAGGCTACCAACACTCAGACGACTGTCTTTTACGGTCAAGCATTAAAAAGAAACGTTGTGGCGGCTTGAAATAATAAAAGACATAAAACAAAATCAGCGCAGTGCTGCAGTTATCTTCACGTCTGCTGAACTGCAAACCGCTGGCAACAAGCTCATTGTGCCTCGTGACAAATTTACTGTTGAAGGTCACAGAGGAGCCAGCTGAAGAAGGCCTCGCTCCGACCAAAGTCCACACTCGCGTTTACACAAAGACTTTATTTTTTTCCACACTTTTTGCAGCCGGAGACGATGAGCGTGCCATTGGCACTATGTGTCCTGTAGATTTTGCGTCCTGCAAGGGTAGTTTTTGTACAATTACAGTTTAACACATTAGCAAACAAATTTGCAACCACATTTACGAGTTCCCTAGCAGCTTTGTTATCAACTATCAGGCCAGTCGCGGACGCACACACACACACACACACACACACACACACACCTCTTACTCTTCCTCCTGCAAAAACTTTTCCTGTCCAATGTCAGTCACCACCAGAATGAATGACGCATGACTCTGGCTATGCCTATTATTCCCCCAATTGCCACCACAAATGGCTTTGCCTGGTTTTAGAGGTATTTGGCAGATTCGGTTTCGGATGTTTTGGGAACACACAGCTTTTTTTCCTATAGTAATATTTGGGAAGAGGGATGGCTTTGAGGGTGTTTTGGGGGGAAAGGGGAGAGGAGGTAAGAATCAGGGCAAAGGGAGACGAGGAGAAATTAGATATTTGGACAACTCTCCCCGACCAGTCATAACTAAAACCACTAAGAATAGTCTTGTTACGCTCTTCCCCTCCGCCCTTTCCCTTCGTCATTCATTCCTCCCTTCCTTCCTTTTTAATTTCTCTCTCTCTCTGTCTCTCTCTCTGTGCATTCTTCCCTTTTCCACTGGAGATTGGGATCAAATGTGGTGAGTGTGACTGTGGAATATGTGATATGATGCGAGAAGCAGCTTTGGTTCCACTCATGAAGGCTTCACATCATTCTGCGGTTCTTCGTGAACAATGTTTTGGTGTTTGTTTGGTTTTTTTTTGCAAATAATTATCTTAAATTGTAATATGTGTTTAAAGAGTCTGCATTTGTGCGTTTGCCCCACATGCAGTTTGATTTGTAATAAAACAACTTATTGAACAAAAATCTAACAAAGATTCACATTTTCACTATTACACATGCTTGTGTGGGTGTGTATCCATCTGAATGTCTGCAATACATATTGCATGTGCGTGTGTGTGCTGCAGTGTTAGTGTGCAAACACACATATGGCATATGGTGCACAGGTAATGGTGACAGCTAATAATAACAATAGTTAATAGTTAGTAATAATAGTTAATGACAAGAAGGAAAATAGGTTTGTTGTCTTACCTTCACTTCACATTTTTTATGGCAGGACAACCGGCAAGCTGAAAGAAGAGAGGCAAGGTTAGTTTTTTGGGCGGGGGGTTTTTGCCACTGAACAGTAAAAATATACAATGCAATGTTCACAATTTCCATGTGAGATCAGCGCATTTGTAAAGAAGTAAGCAAGAGCCCAGAAAGGCGGTTGCTTGATGTACCTCTTCAAACGTATGTGAAGATAAAGCTAAAAGTAATGTTTACAGACATAAACTGCAGAATTAGAGATTGTAATTTGAAGTTGTAAAACCAAATGAGTTTAGCCCTTTAATCAGACACCAAGTGTGTTTGCTGGGAACTGCGGCAAGGTCGACTTTAATCCGGACTCACACATGCTGTGGTGCTGCCCCCAAGTGGCCGCATAAGGCAAACATCCACATATTCCTCCATGTGTTTGGTCACTTTTTTCATTCAGATGGACAGAGGTTAATCTAAACTATGAGAAGCAAGAAGAGTTAAAATAAAGCAATAAATACTATGACGGGATGCTTTCTAAAACAAAGTTCAAGTATAAATTTTAGGACGAAAGAATAACTTAGGAAATACACACATACACACACATACCTGCTGCCTCGCTGCCAACCTAGGTGGTCCTCCGGAGGTGTTTGTGTTTGTGTAAATGTGTGCATGATTTGTGAGCAGAACAAGTGAACTGGTGGTGTGGGTGCTGGGTAGACAGAGGGGCAGAGGTCTTACCTGGGTGGTCTTAAGAGAAGGAAACACTCTGGTGACTTAAGGTAAACACGTGTAACGGTGATAGATGGATTAGCTGGTAATTGTGTGTGTGTGTGTGTGTGTGTGTGTGTAATGCTGGGAATTAGTTGGTGATGGTAATTGAATGTCTGTCTAATCAGAGAGGCAGCTGTCTAAACCAGTGGACTCCAGATGCCCAAACTTTTATATTTGATTGTGATGTGACAAACGAGCGGTTTTTTTTTGTAATATTCAGTGGCTATAACAATAAATCGGTATGTCTTGCTAGAATAAATTAGAATGGATTTTATTAAAGATGTACTTTGTTTTGTCATCGTTTTGTTTTGTACCTGAAGCAAATTGGGTTTAAGATCCAAGTAAAAACAAACACACCCTCATATCCTCACTTTTATGCAAATAGTTTCAGTTGGCTTTTTAATATAATAAATGGTATCAATATTTTTATAAAAAGCATTGCTAATAAATGTAAACAGTATCACTATATCCTCAGATATGATTGCAATAACTGCTGCATATGCATTATTAAATGTTTCGATTTACGCAGGAGTAAAAGTCAGGTTTCCAGAATAAAAGTACACCAATAAATTCCTACCAAACACCAAGCGTAGGTGCAATCTTCGCCTCTTTTATTGCTCTGACTAATGCTTCATTATAAACTTCCTTTTACCACTGCAACATGTCTGGGCTCCAGATGGAACTGTTATCATTATGTGGAGTATATACACTGTTTTACACACAGGAGGCAAACGTCTATCCTCACACTGCTCCATCTCACAATAAATGAGACTGACACCAAGCACACATGCAAATGCAACAATATTGATTCCTCGCAGCAAACAAAGCCCCTTGACAGGACAGACTGTGGTAGTTAAAGCTAAAGTGAGACATTATTTTGGTTGCACATGTAACGCGTTAATACAATTTACCACGCGCTTCTACGGAGTTACATTACTATACCATAAATGCTCTTTGCTTCTGGAAATATCGTAGCAGTCTTTTGCATGATGGTTGCCTGGCAACTGGTTGTGCCCACCAAACAGTCGCAAACATAACCCCCATAAAATTCTACTAAAATTCTAAATTCTAAAATTCTACTCTAACCAGATGATTTCCCCAAATGCCAAAATATTCCTTTAGGACCCAAAAACAGTAAATCAGTAGAATGTGCAGTTTATTGTGCACACGTGGTCGTATTGTCACGTTATTCCTTGGCAACCAGCCCTCTAGCAACGCAGAGCAGCTGTGGCAACACTTTCTTATTAACAGTAAAAAAAAAAAAAAGGGAGGACGCACAGGTGAACATGTGACCAGATGTTTTGCTTGTGAACTTGCACCGTGGCAAAGGTGCCCGATTGGCAGCACAGACACACCACTGCTGCTGAAGGTTTTCACATATCGTTACTGTAGGAGGCAGTTTGATGCTTTTAGCCAGATGACTTTAAGATTTACCATTGAGCAGCTTACTGCACTCCTCTGTATTTTAACTGAGGATGCAGGAACAAAAGAGGGCTGAAAGGGAAAGCTATTCCCCTGTGCTACCCTTTGCACTCTCATCTATTTCTTTTTCACATCTACTCTCCAATCCCCCTATACCCCAGTTTCCCTCTCTTTATTCTGCCTCATTTCACCCCCTACCACTCACCCCTCTTTTCCTCCTTTCCCTCTTATCTAGGCTAATGCAGCAGCAGCAGCCCATACTAATTTTAACAGCAAATCCTCAGCCAAAGCCCCGTACAGGCCCGCTCTCCCACTGCCTGTGTGTTTGTCAACTCGGCTTCGGCTAAAGACGGCTGCAGTTCAAAAGACAAAAAATAAAAAAATAAAAAAGATCGAGTGACTAAGGGGGAAAAGGGCAGATCGAGGGGAAGTGTGAAAAGAGATGGAGGAAGAAAAGAGGAAATAAGGACAGATGAGAGCTGTCCAACGTTCATTTCCCCTGGACTTTACCTGGAGCGACAATAAAACTGTTAGTTCTTCTAAAATTAGAATCAAAAACATGTGATGGGATTGTGGTAGAAGAGGAGGAGGAGGAAGAGGAGGAGGCAGGGTGTTAGAGCTAGGCAGAAAGAGGGGAATAAAGCCTACATATATATATATATATATATACATGAGTAAGCAGAGCATATTAAAGGGAGATGGACGCAAAGCCTAAAAAATAATATCTGAGAAGTTTTTCATGAAAATAAAACTCTTTTCTGACACAATGTGACACTTCGATATGTTGCCACTGGCAAAAACAGCCATCAAAAACATTTTATGGCAGCATAAAGGGATAATCTTCAGATTTGGGGCCGTTGGCTGGACGAAGCAAGCTACTAGAAGACAACTCTCAGAGTGAGGTGGGACTACTGATGTCGGTTTCATTCTCTGCGAGGACGTGGTTCTCATAAATTTTCATCGCAAAATTGTTAGATATTGTTATGTTTTTCTTGCCTTTTTGACTGAATGCATGCTGGGATAGACCCCTGCCCTGCCAGCCAAGCTCACCAGAAAGCATTCATGAAAGAAGAAGTCCAGGAATTTACCCCGGCCACTGTCTGCTCACAAATCACTCAGTCTGGTCTCCCAGCTGCTCAGATTCCAAGCTCAGACCGACATCCCAGACACTCACCTTTGCAGATGAGGCCCTCCTTGGTGATGGCCTGCTTGCATATATCACAGCTCTTGGCCTTCTTGAATGGCTTCAGCTTGAAGGTGTGTGTGTGGACGCCCTCCAGCTCATCAGGCTATAGGAAGGGGAGGAAGGAAGAGAGAGGGATCAGGAGAGAGTCGATTGAGTCGTTGCCAGCAGGTCCACAGCCAGTGCAAACACACATTTTAGATTCAGCAATGATATATTTGTCTGAGGCTGCACATGGGGATTTGATCTCAGATTCTGATGGTCTTTGGTTTCTTTTGACTGGTTTATAGTGTCTTTGTTGTTTTAAATATTTTTCTTCAAACTTTTTTTTTTTTTTTTTTTTTTTTTTTTGCTGGGAGGATTTTGTAAAATGAGCAATTTGGGTTTTGGCAGCGAATTTGACTGTTATCACACCACTGAATGGCACATTGTAAAGTAGCTATCAGCCCGTATGTGTGGTTCAATAGGTGTAGCCTTGTACTTTCCAGGCATGTGATAGACAGGTCGTAGTAAGTATTACTGAAGCACGAGCGACTGTTGGTGACATATTTTAAAACCAGAGAAAACAGGAGGGAAACCAGAGGACTTTAAAGTAGGTGACAGCACTTTGTTCCGCACTTTGAACTCACAGCAGATGTCTGGACTAAACCTATGGCTGTTTGATTGCCTAAACCCGAGGAGATAGCAGCTTTGTGTGCAATGTGTAATCAGGACAGCAACAGCTGGATGCACAGCAGCGTATGATCACTGCCACCGCACAACCTAGGAGGTAGAAGGTCACCTGCTGAACCATAGTTATGTGCTGATAAGAGGTGGGATTCCATCCCAATTATTATTATTTTCTGACAATTCCATCTGATCATTTTACTGGTTAAAAAACAAATCTATGCAGTTTATACCAAAAGTAGGACGTGTGAGGTTAAATACTAAACGAAATGTTTACTGACCACACGGAACAGTTTTTGCATAAATTTAAGGCACTATTTTCTGTCATAACATTGCGTGTAAATACATGCATGCACGGAGACAGAGACACTGACAGAGTCCACCCACCAGCGGGGTGGATGTTCTCACTTTGAAGTTCTCTAATTAAATGACTAATTAATGATGAAGAGACGAGCAGAAGAAAATATCTTCACAGCAGCACTACCTTAAAAATACCTCTGGGAATGGTGTACTCCCTCGTTCATATACGCATGTGTGAGTTTAGGGTGCTGGAACATTTTATTAAAGCAGCCCGAGGACAGAGAAGTTCTAGAGACTGCTCCAAAACCTGAGGAGAGTGGCATGATAAGCGCGCATGACACTTGCTTCCCTACAAGCAAAGATATTAAAATACAAAAGACCTTAAGGAAATTAATACCATGACTTATCTAATTTATTCTTGACATGTAGACGCTTGTACTGTTGATGGTTCCAATGGTTTCAAAATGTGATTTTCCTTCCAACCAGCTGAACAACATCACTCAGTGTCGCTTTGATTACTTAAACCTGAAGGATTCAGAATCGTGTACAGCGCATCCACCAAGTACTCGCAGCACTGAACGTTTTCCACATCTTGTTATGCTACAGGCCTTATTCCAAAATGGATTCAATTCATTAGTGTCCTACAATTCTACAAACAACAACCCATAATGACAATGTGAAAGACGTTTGTTTGAAATCTTTTCTGCACATTTAAAAAAAATAAACAACATGTAGATAAGTATTCATGGCATTTGTCCTGACACCTGAATACTTTTTGGATGCACTGTAATTAGGTCTTTACTCTAAAACTGCCGAATGCTCCACACTGTCATAAATATGCATTTTGTCATCTTTAGAGTCGTGAGTTTGTGGGTTTTGTCATCACTTGTCCTATCTGAGGATCTTATTCATTCAAAGACTGTGGTGCAGGAGGTACAGCGGAATCGCACAGTTGCTGGTTCGATCCCCGTCTGCTCCGGTCACACGTGTCCTTGAGCATGACGCGGAACCCCAACTTAGTTGCTCCCGGGTACGGGTGTGAGATTGTGAGTGCGAATGGGTGAATGAGATGCAGTGCAGAACATATACCGTAAAGAAATTCCAGATCTGCTCCATTTCCATTTTTGTCTGACAGTTTCTTGTCAAACACTCACCTTGATCCGCCTACACTCCTCTGCCTCTCTGCCGAGCTCTATTTTCCCACCATCACTCTGTCTGAACACCCTCCTCAGTGAGTCGAATGATAACGTGGTTTCCTTTGTGTATTTGTACAGCGGGGTCGGCCTGGGTTGGGCCCTGCTGGACTGAGCTGTTCAGTTTAAACCGTACTTTACAGACACCTTGTTCCAGACACAGACACCATGAAATAAGCTTGAGCTCACACTATTAGCCGGTTATTACCAAGCTGTAAAGCGTGATCAACAAAACTAGTCCTCATTTATATGTATCTCACTGAAAGAACAATCCCGGCCTTGTCCAGATGCACTCAGACTTTAGATTCCAATGCTAATTCAGAAGAGCAGAAGGAAATTTCTTTTGGCTACACTAACCACACAACTTTCTATCTGGTGGTAAACCGACAGCATTTATGTAGCATGTTTATCCAAAGCATTTCACCGCCTGGTTGCAATTTCACCTAATTCACACACACGCAGATGGTGGTGGATCTACTAGGAACTAGGAATAACTAGGTTACACTACTTGCTTAAAGGGAGGAGAAAACTAAAAACACTGTGATCTAGTCTACTACAATTACTACCTTTACTTCCTCTGCTGCTACTAATTTAAATCACTTCTTCTGCAACCACCACTGCTCAAGTTACAAAGGATTCCATGTGTGCTGAGGCTCCCTGATGAAAGCAAGACCAAGTTGTGTAATCCTTTGCTTCATTGTCTTTAAGCTCATTTTCTGGTGCCTCTCTGAGGCTCCCCGGTGTTTTTTTTTTTTTTTTTTTCTTCCCCTCTCCATGTGCCGCAGTGGCTCAAAGCTTTCATAAAAGTGTCTTTCTCAGCGTTTTCACTCCCCTATCTCCCCAAATCTTAATGGCTTTTGTCACAGTGTGACACACTCGCTATAAGCTGCTGAGAGGAATCATGGCTGACCTTGGCTGCGCAGAGCCAGATACAGCAAATTACAACAGGTAGCATTAGACAAACAACATGCTACAGGCGTGCTGATGAGTGCTGTAAAAAACTTAATTAGCAGCCACTCTGCAATCCAGCTCATTACCGACCTGTTTGTTCACCGAGTTTGTTGATGCATTTTAAACACAGGCGGACTGCAAACATTTCTCCTTCAGTTCCATTTAGGGATGTAATGTGAGCTATCGGAGGATTGCCGCGATGGGCAAATTTAAAGGAGCAATGCAACACAGCGCAGAAAGAAAACAAAGAGGGAGGAAGTATGCAAGAAGATAGATTTTCATGTAATAATCTTCCATGCACACAGTTTAAACCAATCCGACACGGCCAACTGTGTCACAGGGAGGTGCCATGGTTACCTGGCTGCCAAGGCAACTGGGGTCAACATGTCCTGTCAAACAATGATGGATGAGGTAGGAGGTAAAAAGGAGACAAAACAAATCAAAACATACAACCACACACACATGAATGTGCATGTACTCGCTGGCACATGGGCCCACAGTGAGTATCGCCACAACAGGAGTGCAAATGGCTCTTGGATGGCTGCCATGTAGCATCTGGCATTTTTTTATTTTATTTTTTTTCCTCCAGCAAAATGGGGAAAAGGGCCTCAACAGCTTAAAAAGCAGGCAATCAACAGAGAGAAAATGTAAGCTCATACTTCTATAAGGGAAATGACCAGAGAGCAGAGCTGTTAGTAAAGCTCATAATTAGGCATGTAATCAAAAAGCCAGCTCGCTAACAATTGCTCAGCTTTGTAACCATCCATGACTGATTTTATCATTTGGTATGAAATGACTGGCTTCCTGATGTTCATGTCAAGCAAGAAAAAGACTTGCCAGGACATTACTTTCAGCATCAAGGAAACCATTTACTTTTACAACAAATACTCTGTATGCTTTGAAAATGGTATTTTTTTCCATTCTTTATCAGTGCAACCATGCTCTGATAAAGCCTATTAATCCCAAAGATCATTGCCACAATCAAGGAAACCGAGAGATTCCTAGGCGTTCACGAAAAAAAAAAAAAACGACCGGCTGAAATCTACAATGTGACAAATCTAAAATGGTTAATTCTACATGAAAGCTGGGTTTTCTGACTCCTAAAACTGCAAAAAAAAAAAAAAAAAGTCAACATATGTTGTGTGCATCTGATGGAAGCCAACCACAGCATAAGGTAATACTTTGTACACAGACGAAAAGTAATGAACTGTAGACGGGGCAAAACAAAAAAGAAGGGAAATGGATGTAGATGGAGAGGTAAAAAGGAGGGGGCTGTTAAGAGATGGAGTGTACTATCTAAGAGCCAAGGATGGTGGAAGAGGAGAGTGTGTGTTCTGTGTGTGTATGTCCATGCTTAAAGACAGCCGGCCCAGTAAATCAAGGCTCTGCACTCCTCTCCCCCAGTTGCACTTAGCTAATGAAATGCATCACTATGCTACCTCGACCGTGACCCAACTTAGAGCCAAGAAGGGAAGGAAGTGAAAGGAAACAGGGGAGGGAGGGGGGTTGTCAAAGTCACAACTCTGCCCTTCTGCTCAAGAAATAACACGGAAACACCAAAAAAAACTGCTTGCATAAAATACTGTAGAAGTCATTCAAAAAACTTATTGGAATAGATGGTAAATGTTCTGCACTTATATAGCGCTTTTCTACCGCTTTCACAGTGCTTCTCATTCCCCCATTCACACTCACAATCACACACACACACTCTTACACCGGTGGGGGAGCTGCTATGCAGCTGGCCAACACTCACCGGGAGCAACTAAGTTGGGGTTCAGTGTCTTGCTCAAGGACAGTTCGACATATGACCGGAGGAGCCGGGGATTGAACCAACAACCGCTGTACCTTCCTGCGCCACAGTCGCCCCACGCTGTCTGTAACAACTGTGCAAAATGACTGACTCAACTAAATGTCAGGGCTGAGATTTACATTTTACATTGTCAGAACATAGAAAACAATGTTAACTACCTCTTCGGCCAAAATTAACAATAATAATAATTAATAACAGTCAGAATAAGACGTGCATAGCTTTCGACTTCCACATCAGTCAAAAGCTTTGCACATATAAAGATTTTCACCATAGCCGCCCTGTCATGAGAGGAGAGACTCAATATAAGAGTAAACATCTGAACCTCCTGTTTATGCCAGGTGCATTTTGAGCTGCTCCATCTGGGACCGAGATCCGAGCCAATCAAAACCACACACTTAGACTCTCTGTCACACACAAACGTCAACACAAACCTGCACACGTCCAGCGTCACTCCCGTATGTATGACCAACATGTCTCCTCCAATGTAAAACTCCACATGAGGTTCCATTTATAGCTCAGTTAGAGGAAAAACTCTTTCTGCATGAATTGGCAGAATGGCTTAAAAACGCAGAGGGGCACGTTTGGAATAAGGGCGAACAGTATCATTTTGCAAAATGATGTAATTTGGCACAATCCCTGTAGTCCATTAATCGCTCACAGTGTCTCCTAATGTGAAATATGGGTCTCCAAGGAACAATAGTGAAATACATACAGCCCTCTGGAGATTGAAATTTGAAGATGATGTAGGAAGTTTATCAGCGTGAAGTGCTAGAATCTGGAATAAATATAAAGGCTTTCCACTGTTTAAATTAAAGTACACTAGGAGGCGAGTACTTGTCTACCTAGATGATGGACAGAACAGGGAGACAGGGGGGAGAGACAGAGTCACAACAAAGAGTGACGAAAACAGCCCTGACAAAACAGAAACAATCAAAGCCAAGCAAAAGGAGTAGGCCCCGCCAGAAACGAACATGCCGGGGGAAGAGAAAAGTCCTGCACCAATCCGAGATGAAAAAGCAGAGACGCACCTGCTTTCAATTTCCAGCAAATTAGAATTCTGTCAGGAACAATGGGAGCCTTTGTGACAAAGAGAGTGAGAAAAAAAAGAATGGAAACGAGAACCAGGATGATATTCGTAATATGCGTATCAGCGTTTCCATGTTTCATACGATCCCCTATTCTACAAAGCTTTTTTTTTAAAAAAAAGCAAAAAACACATTACAACTATGGCACTGTGATGGACTTCAACGTAGTCCAAAGATGAAGTAACGTTGTTGGAGGAAAATTTTTTTGGCTCACTTGTCAAATGCAACATTTCTGTATATGGTTTCTTGGTGAAAAGACGGCATTTCAAAATAAAAGACTGCTTGCTAAAGTGACATAAACACAGAAAAAGAATGAAGACCGAGGATTGTGTCCCTATTGATATGGTCAGAATAGACAGGTAGAAGCAATGTTCAGGTATAATTTCATTGGTTGTGTAATTTGTGTTATTTAAATAATTCCCAGGACACAAATTAAATAAATCCCTGCATTTAAAGGTGAAATACTGCAGCTGTTATCCCATAGTATGAGTCAAACTCAGTACACACCGGATACGGCCTACTTCAAGCACTCATGTCTTTCAAAGTTCACAGCGACTTTGTCAACCTGAGACTATCCCTTTATAGCAGTAGTACAGTTTATATTGCGCAAATTTGTTGCCTGTAATGACGTTCTTCCCATTAAAAACACTGTCACCTCGCTGTTAACCCTGCTCTCGTTGGCAGCCTCCAGTCCTGAACTCTCGGTGAATCTGTGAGCTCAGAACACAGATGGCATATCAAACGGCTGAAATTAGCTGCTTGGCCAAGATCCGTCTGCAAGACAGTTTTAGACGACACCGCGCTGCCAGGTCACGTTCGTTTCACCAGCGATTACTCAGCACAAAAATCAGGGATCCCTAAATATTTTCATATCAAGGACCCTTAAGTTAAAACCTTAAAAATCGTGAATCCCAGCCTGACTGAGGTACCGTCCTCTCCCTGCATTCTAAACATGACTTTACTGTAGATGGGAAAATAACAGAGGAGAGTGTGAGATCTCAGACTATCAGGATAGTCATTATTCTGGTTGTAAACCCCCCCAGGGGCCTTTTCACTGTGATTATAGCTACGTCAGTGATTGGCAGAACAGAATTACTCCTAATCATAGTAAAACATATCCAGCAAATTGCTATATAATCCATAGGTGCAGCTTGGAAAGCTTTCTTTAATTCTTAGCTCTTTCACTATTTAAAGAACGGTTCACTGATTTCCAAAGCAGCAACTTATGATACACCTGGAAATCCCCATAGGGTCAAAAAGGAGAGTAATTATTATTAAAGCAATGATAGACGTTGTTTATTGCTACCTTGAAACATTGGGGGCATGTGGATCTGTGCACCAGCACACAAATATGAGTTGTGGATGTTTTATTTACGGCACTGAATGCAGCCAGTCCCAGTAGACTGACACTGTGGGCCAGCTGCCAGACTGTAGTAGATCCCTCCTTGAAGCATTGTCGAGCCAAGAAACACAATCTGCATGTGTATCTTTACCTGCCTCACTTCTTATGTGCGCGTGATATTATAGAGGTTGCATTAAACTTACATCTAAACAACACACGTGTGTCTCTCCGTGGGTTTGCGTGGGCATGCGAAGTGATCAATACCAGGTGCACACAGAGAGACGCAAAGATCAATGAGCTGTGATCATGAAGTCTAGGCGGCTTGTGATCATTAGTCTTCGGCTAATGAACTTAGAATGGCGTGTTTGCTAATGAGGTCTCCCCTCTCTGAGTCTCTCTCGGTGAAAAACAAATTCAGGAGAAGAACAGTAAAGAAATTTGGCTTTAAAATGTCAATTGGACGTTTTTGTTTCTTCCCAGTGTTAAATCCACAGACTGAGAGAAGCTGGTTAATTAAATAAATAGAAAAATTATAAAATTCTTTTTATACTTGTAATGCTTTCACCTCTCCATTTTATATAATATTTTATACAAGCCAAATAGTCTTGGTTTTTAGGCTGGCGATCAGCATGGATGGGTTACTGAATGGTTCAGGGCACGGGCCAAGGCATCAGGTGAAAAATAATATTTATATGTCTTGTTTGAAAAAGCTCAGTTTCAGGACACAAAATGACCTCAACGGCTGAAAAATGACTTAGAAATATTCAAAACACATACAAAGTGGCCAGAACCAGACAATAAGCTAAACGCAGACACTACATAATACAAAATGACCTAAAATACCTTAATAGACAGTAAATGACCAAAATGTGACACTATATGACAACACAGAGTCAGTTGGTTGAGTGGCCGCCCACCAATCAACATGCAGACTAATGATTCGCTGTGGCGACCCTGAACTTGTGGGATAACCCGAAAGGACAGAAGAAGATACAACCTTAGGAAAGTTGCATTTTCACTGTTTCAATCCAAACATGAATTATATTGCAGCAGTAAATGTAAATGTGCCTTGCTGTAGCGTTAGTTGTGACATCATCAGGATTTAAAGGACGTCTACATCCTCTGGTGGTCATTCGGAAGGATCTACAGCATCAAGGCCAGCATCTACTAAACTTTGTGGGCAGAGATCCGGGCTCAGGCATCAGAAGAAGGGCCAAATTAGTGCACAGTGCCCAGGGGAAGTGTACTGAAGCTAGGTCACAGGCTGAGTGGTGATGGCCCGGAGGTCTGCAGGGAGGCATCCGGTCACATCGCATATAAATCACCTGGTCACAAATACACAAAGCTTTGTTTAGGCAGAGCGATGGCTATACTCTCTGAGGACAGTGTGACTCTCAGAGACCAAGCACACGTATCTCTTGCACACACACGCAAACATATATATGTATGGACAAATGCACTGGTTCAAAAAATGAGAGCATGGACAAAGCTCCAGTGAGAGCTGCAGGGATCTCTGGCTGTGTGGCAGCTGAACAGGACATGAGGTCCCTTTGGAGGCTGTCAAGTAAAACTAGGTCTGAGTGCAGTTTTAAGTCATTCGGGGGTGGACGTAATCATCAAAACCACAAATATTATCATCGTCTTAATCATATGTTAGATAAGGATGGAGTTTTCCAACCACAGCCAACCTGTGTTTACTGCATTACACATGTAATGGAGCAGCAAAGTTTGGACAGCGAAGATCACAACCTTAAAAATGACAGTGGCTCATGACCTTTGATATTAGCAAACACCTTTAAAAACTTGTCCTATTGAAGAACAGAAATAAAGCTATTTTGCCTCTTTTTAAGTAACTCCTCATAGTCTCAGTCTTTGCGGACAAAACAGCTCATTCGTAGAACAAATTCTCTAGAATCCAAAGATAAAACAAATATTTGGTTTGAAAACGTTATAATAAAACTCGTTAAATCAATGTGTTCCAATGAAATGTTATTTTGATCATCTAGCATTTGTCCTTTCAACTTAAACGTATCCATGGTAGTGAAGCTGTTGCCACTTCGCTGCAGTTGGAGATGCCAGGACAGATTTATAACTTAAGAATGTCCTCGCTCAACACAAGCTAATCACCAGTAGATACACTCGTACTAGCAGAGGGAAATGGATTCTTAATACAAGCCATGTCCCCCCCCCCCCCACACACACACACACAAACACACACACTTCACACAGAGGCGTGGTGGGCAGAAACAGTCCAATCAAAGCCTGATAGGTTTTCAGAGCTTTCACGGGGACGCTCTTTATTCAACAGGGGACTCTGTTAGACATGAAGACATGATGGATCTACCATAAGTCTCGGCTTGCACTGTTTCAGCTGCCGTGTACTAGACATGGAGTAAAAGCCAAGGCATTTTGAGTTGCCTCAAATTCTGGAAGTCTGCAATTTTTTTTTTCCCCCTGTGAGTTGCTGTAAGCCTGTAAAAATACTGGATGGAACAAAAATAATTTGGAAGGGTTAACAAGTGTGATCGAGAGAATCGGATTTCAGCGTGGCCTCTCATGGGCACCTCAAAGATCTACATCTATAACTTTCAGTATATACTCAAACACACAAATTAAAGTCCTAACATTTGTGTTTGTAGACAAAAAAAGGCTGAAGCCCTTTCAAAAAGTATAGAGCTGCAAAGACTCAAAGGCAAAAACAAATATATCCAAAATATTTGTCCAGGTCAAATTCCCCATAATGCAACTAGACAGTGTCTTTGCGTTGACCCTCCTTGTCTAGTAGAAGTCCACAGCTTCCAGACTACATGCCTTTAGTCCTCTTTCCATCCAAAGTTTGCTATGTCCCTAGTGATGTCATCAGGGCTGGCTGAGACCCTGATGACATCACTGAGGGAGTGTTTGTGCTAGTTGTGGCAACAAACAGTCGAGTGGACCGTTAAATAAAAGCTGTTTGGTGCATTTTAGTACAACGTCCTGTAACAACTAAACTTTATGAGCCAGCTCCTTCCATTATATAGTAAAAACTGACAATGGCAAAACAATACAACGATGAACGGTGTCACTGCGCATGCCTCATCATTTTATACCGTAGAAAGTGGTAAGCCCCCCGCCCCCCAATCCCCTCAGATAAACAGTGACTCAGTGAGGTAATTCAGTGAATATGTTAAGAATCAAATTGCTGATGCTGTGTCAAATAGCGGTTGTTTTTCGTAGCAGACCTGATTAGCATATTGTAGAGCAGTAATGGGCTCATAGAAGTATTTGGCCTACGCTTTAGGAACTAGCCTGCGTTTGTGGCTGTTCCTGTCAGCATGTCAAATCTAATATTCTCCCTCTGTGCGTGGGGCTGATAAATTATTAATAGCATGTATTTGAGGAGCTTTCTTAGAACCTGCTCCTTGCACGTCACTCAGCGTCCGCTGCTTACTCTTCTTCCTCCCTCTGCTGATGTCACACATCACAGCGCTCATCGGTCTTTCCCTCGTTTCCCCTCTTCAACATTCATCTTTTTCGGTTGCCGATCTGAAGCCTTGCATCTGGCCAGCCCAATATCTTACTTTGCATGGGAGCTGCCTGTTTTCCCCTTGCATCTAAATGGCTCACTTCTCCACTGCAAGCTAGAGAAAAGTAGGGCAGATGCCCCATTTAACACTTGGGTGCTATCATTACACACTGTATACATTATACAACCAAAAAAAAAGGAATAAAGGCAGCTTGTTCTTCAATAAAGATGGTGTTATTCTGCAGGTAGATGCATATAAAAAGCAAGCTAATGCATGATATGGCAATATGTTAACATCCAAAATGACTCTGCAGCTGAAACACGAAGCTAAAAAGCCCATTTTGCATTTCACTTGTATAGGAAGAGTTTGAGACACACAGGAGGCATTAAAACTTTCAGAGGTGTGTTGGCATGCTTCACTTTTTTGCTCTTCTTTTTAACCAAGATGCTGCATGGAAAGCCCCCGGTTCATGACACACTCAGTCAGTCCCAGATAGGAGGAGAAACGAGCAACAGCAGATTAAATTATACAGGAGAGACCAGAAATAGCTCTAGTGCCGAGGCCGCGTGGACACGATGCAAGAACACGGTGATGTGAGTTGCCACAGAGCAGTCAACAGGATTAGTCCTGTCCGGATCACAGAGCAGAGCAAACTACTGTAGATTTGTCCATCACACAGCTATGAATGCAGGGTGGAACAAATGAAAGCGGAGCTACACTCACTTGCACTTTAGTGGGCAAACAATGAAGTATGTAAGAGGGACGTAACGTGCATTTAACCCAGTCTTCCCCCTAGAAAACCTTCAAAGGTGAACTCATACAAGAGTGAGCGGCTGTGACGTGAACTCACCAGGAACATTTGACCGTAAACTGCTCTCGTCTTTGCACTTCACACATGAACACACCCACCCATCTGACAACATCTGACACAAACCCACGAGCCATCGGTTCCATACGTAAACGTTACGGACGCCGCTACCTAACTGATCAAATTGGAAAAATAATATAATCTCTTTTCATGGTGGACATGACCTTTTAGATATACCCCCCCGACCAACATTCAGACTTGCTCATCCCTGTCTGCAGTTTCTTACCCAAAACATGCAAGAGAGGCAAACCCAGTTCCTGGCCCTCCCTGCCAGAGCAGAGGGCAGAGACAGAGAAATGGAGGGCATCCTGAACAGCAGAACAAACCAGAAATGCCACTCTGGGCCTCTCCAGGCTCGGGACAGAATTCCACAGTATTCCCGGAAACTCCTGGTGGTTCCACGCGGGCTTTAGCGACACAGATCCATGCCAGACGTGTGAGGTGCACAGAGGGTGGGAAAGGGAACACTGCTCCCGTTTTCTCTCTCTCATGGCCTCAGTCAGTCTCCCTCATCTGAGCTCCCTCCCTCTCTCACTTGCTTGCTCTACCTCTTCCAGTCCTGCTCCTCCACTCTCGCTCGTATTCTCTCACTTACTTCTGCCTTCCTCTCTGTCCCCCCCTTGAAGTGTGGTAACTTTATTCCAATGGAGGAAGAGGTGTGGGGGGTGGGGGGACTCCTGGCCTTTATTTTTCTCCCTCCCATAACACCCCTGTCTTTAAATGATCTTTGTTAGCCCCTCCTTTCCCTTCTCTCTCTTTACACACACTCTATTCATTGACCACCCTCCACCCCTTTGGCTTCCATTGCATACCTCACATCGCTTTTGCCTCCACCTCTCTTCTGCAAGCATGCTCACTCATGTCTGCGCTAATGTCACTTTAGCTTTTCATTGGTAAGCACTTCCTGTTTCCAAATGGCATCTCCTTTATCCAGATATCTTCTAGACTCCCGAGCCACTGTGACGCAGCCAAGTGTCGGCACAGAGGCTGAAAAACTACCAGGTACTTGCTGCAAATGTTGATGAGATTTGGAAACACTGAGCTAATAACTGTGGTATACAGACGTTGCATGTACAGATGCACATTCAGCCTCTGAATAGCTCAAAGCTGCAATATATTTAACATTTTTACATTAAAATAAATGCTTCTAAATAATTTTGACCTGTTGTGAGAACCGCTCTGTGCTTTACAGCACCATAGTAAAAACCTTGGTGTGTGTTCTCGCAATACATCCACGAGTTTTCTAAGAATTGCTCAATGGTAGATGTTGCCGGAAAGAGAGGAGGCCAGAATGAAACACAAAAAGCTTTGACTTCTACCCGTGAACAAAGCTGTCTGACCATGTATATATACTTCATGACAAAATTTACATCATAGTGTCGCCGTCGCTCAGCTTTTAGTTTTCATCTTCGAAGTGACAACAAATAAAATTATGCAGACGTATTTATATAAAATCTTATAATAGTCGGTTTCTCCAGAAATGTGTGATATTGCAATAAAAAAAAATAAAAAATCCTAAAAGCATCTGAACAACCAGCACAGTTTTTATTTTTAGAAATTCTGTTGCAAAATCAGGCATTTTTGGTCAGAACAATCGAAAACATCTGCAAAGTTGTGCAGAAACTCAATACGCTGCTTTGTTAACAGCTTCAGCTTGAAAACAAATGTACCATATTCGTAAGAACAGATATTCGTCATCAAGCAAACCCTAAGTACTGAATCCTGTTTACCTTTTATTTGCAAAAGTGAAACACGCCACAAACTTGTGTCATGTGATTATCTCATGAAATATCTCACTCACGAGCTGAGTTTTTTCAGTTTGATTGGCAAACGAGCAGTTTTACCTGCTCTTAAAAAACTTCCTTACACTAAATATGGATGCATACATATACTCATTTCCAAGTGCATGTGTGAGGGTTTGCTTTAAACATGTGTACATCTATATAAAGTACAGCCCTGAATCAACATTACATCACTCCACAGTCAGATCCATAAAGGGCTAAGAGCCAATTCATTTTGAGAAAACACCCTATATTGATCCCTGCTGCACTCTATCACTTCCACTGTAACAGTTACCTCAATCCATATACCAACCTGACACATAATCTCCGTGTGTGTGCCTCTGCATTAGCATAATAAGAGCACAGTGTGGCCACATGGGAGCACATCGGAGAAACACTACTTGTTGTGCTGTAGCAGGAACATTGCCTCCAGAACTGGTTTTCAAATGGATTTGTGTTTGTCCATTCCAGCTACTATTTTCCCTGGTCTAAACTGGGTTGCTAGCAGCCTCTAGTGGCTTTTACCCAACACTCAGACACTCTCTGCAGATGGGTGACAACATCCAATGCTTATACTATATGCATGCACAGCCCATTTATGCGTTTTCTCTCTCGGCGCCGCCACAATAGAAACTGAGGTGATTTTCCACCTGCAAAAAGCATCGATTTCGGGGCTGCTATTGGGAGTGGTGAATTTTCTCAGTACAACATTTTTGCACAGTGAGGTCAGGTTCTTATTCCCCTAGTCCCAATGCAACATGCCGGAGCTGACTGAAAGCACACAGGCCGGCAAGCAGGCACAAGCAAACACACACGCACACAAACACACACACACTTAAACACACATTCGCTCTGTTTCCTGCAGAATTTTACTCATGGAAAAAGGAATTTAGACCATCGTATGACAGTAAAACCCTCCATTAAAGTCTTGGCTAATGATGTTAGCCGTCTGTTGAACCTATTTAAGGGTTGGGGAAACTCTCATATGCACGTCTCGTGCATTTACCGACAAAGAAACAGACAGGGATATTTGACCGCCAACACAAACACACTCCAGATAAGATGTTCAAATATTTTGCTTACACTAGATATACAACTTAAACAAAACTTCATTGTAGAATTGAGAAAATAAGAAAGTAAGGGGAAAAAAAGTGAAGCTGAAGATAAGTATTCTACATTCTGTAGTCTAACACTGGAGAATTCATCACATTAAAGCTTTAATGCTGGAATAACACAGCATCCATCATGCTGAAAGCTGGCCCAGAATACAGCGAGCCATTCAGGGCAGATGTCTGCAGTTCTCTAGCTGCGGTACCCGCACACCACTCGCCACCACCGGCCAAAATTTGTAAAAGGGAGCATGAGATAAATACATGAGCAATGAATGAGGTTTTCATGCGCAGATTGGAGAGGCAGGGAATAAGGAGTCATTCATTAGTGGACAGGCCTCCCATCACCCTCATCTGTTTTGGCTGTCTGCAGCATTCACCTGATGTGAATTTACTGCACAAGGGGCCATTAGTTAAATGAATAGGGAGACAAAAACAGAGGAGAGGAGACAGGACAAAAAAAACAAAACAAAACAAGAAAATTAGATGAAACAGAAGGTCACAAAGGGAACAGAATAAAAATAAATAAATAAGAGAAAAAAAAAAAGACAGGACAGGAGACACTGAATAAAAATGACAAGGGGGAAGGGAACGAAAGAAAAGAACAAACCCAGGAGAAAGAGGAAAAGAATTTGTAATGAAGAGATACGATGTATGGATGAGAGATGCGCCACAATAGTGTCACCATAGTAACACAGGGAGGAAACCTCTTCACCATCTCTCTGCCTCCCTTTTCTCTCCTCTTTCAAATCCACCACACATCCACAGTCAAACGCACAGCCTTACCAACAACATTCCCAGGCCATCTCCCGTAGTATGCCTGCCCTGTCATGTGAGTACTGTGTGAGCTGCGTTGCCATGGAAACTGAACACCTCACAGCAATCCTCGGAGGGAAGACACAGAGCCTACCTCTCCACTTTCACCTCCCAGTCGCTCACGTGACCTGCTCTAATGCTGCAGCTGGAGCAACAGAGCATCAACAGACTGAACGCTTGTCAAGTACATCTGCAAACGCTGGCCTAAAAACACAATTTAGAGGCACAATCCTCGCGTATTTGTTCGAGCAAACAAGATGGGGCCACTAAAAAGCTCGAACGAAGCTTATACATTTTAAAGGGCAGAGGAAAAATGTCCACTAAGTTACAGGGAAGTAACTTAGTGCAGTGACTTTACAGCACTAGTCTTGCATTTGAAGTTCACTGACTCGACTGAATTGACACTTATTCCAAGAAAGACGTGTACTAAGTGTTACCAGCGTACATTTGTGCATCTGTCAGCAGTCTGTGCATCTCTGGTGAGAGGCATTTGTCCCATTTTCTAGTGTAGGTTAGAGAATTGAAGATGTGGCTGAACTGTCTGGACCATAATGGCAGGGCCAATTCAATTCAGTGTTTATTTGATTAAAGAAAGAAATAATCTATCACAAGAAAACCCTCGTCCTTGATAAAAGAAAAGAGAAGAGGCGATTCGTTCTTTGGTATTGAGGAGATATATAATGAGTGTGTGTGCATAGGTTTTAACACAAATTTACACACACATAAAACTGAGTGCGACAGGGGGGAGTGTGGTGGAATTGAGCACGGGTGTAAGAGATAAGGAGCTGCGGCAATGGGGCGGGAGGGGTTGCTGCTGGTCTGGGTGCTGGTGGGAGGGTGTTGTGGCTTGAAGACATAGGCGGTTGCAGCACTGCACGCTATACGGCATCACCGCGAGCACAAATCCGTGCATAACCAGCCCAGATGGCTCTCAAATAAAACAACGGAGAGCTTACAGTCGAGGCACTGCAACACTCAAGTTTCAGACCCTGTGGGACTGATGCTTTTCCATCGTGTGAAAAGGATATTAGGGAATGTCAAGATGTTTGTACTTCATAACAGATACTCACTCGGGGACAGATTATTATTACAAACTGCTGAGGATGCAGTGCGTTATGCTGATTTGGTCAGTGCCTGTGCCGTTTACAAAATCCCCTTCCAAAAGTGATCCCAGCCATTACCATTCATCAGAGGATCAACTCAAGCGCTCGCGTCCTTACATGTGTGCATGTTGGAGTGTGTGAGAGGAACTAGTGCCATTTAGACATACCAGAGTCGTTACCCGTGATTGATTATACTAGAGAAAAGCAAAGATTGCGGTCCAGGTTAAGCTAATAACATGTGCTGAGGGGAAACAGACAAAGAGTGTGCATTCATCTGATACCATTCAGTGAACTTCAGTTGGCCTTTTTGCTCACACACATGTGCTATACGATCATCGGCACACGGCGCAGGGATGAAAGACCCACAGCCGCTCCGTCAAAAACAAGCAAATACAGCTAGACGTGCAATGGCAGGAGGCGACTGGAGAGAAAGAAGAGCCTTTCCTTGGAAATAGCCAAGCCCTCAATAATGGTGCATTACAACTCTGCAGCTGTGAAAAGCAAGGTGACCCTATTTATCAGGAGAAACTATCTTTTGATCCAGTTGGTGGCTGTAAGTGCCTCACTCCAGTGGCAAATCCAAAATCTAATTCCAATGGTTCCCCGTCATCTTTATCTGGAGCAACTGCCTGTAGAGCACTTGGAGATGTAACACTGACCTTGAATCAGCGCGTAGACAAATGCCAACCGGTCTTCCAAAGCCCATGGCCCATGACCAGCCACCAAGGTTTATTTTAGAGCTACGTCATTTGGTGGTTTAGGTAAGGGTGGCTGTATGCATGTGATGAGTGATGTGATAGGGAACAAGGCCCATCCCGATGTGAATTTCATGCAAGATGAGAATTCCAGATGCATTTTTGGGAATTTGCGGTGGAGGAAAGTCACATGGATGGGCTGAAGTGAGACGTGAAAGATGTTGTGTGCAGAAGTGGTCCTCTAAGTTCATTGAATTCCCCCCCCTCCTCCCTCCACCTCTGCAAAGTCTTACCTTGTTTCGTTTGGCCCCCCGCAGAGGAAAGAAGCAGGCGAAGAGGAACTTGCCCCAGCTAATGACGGCAGTCAGGCACCAGTTGAGGCGAGCCATGCCTGCGTCTGTCCTGTCTTGTCTGCCACTCTTTTATCTCCCCCCCCACCCCCCCTTTGCCTCAGGGATAGGATCCTGAAACCCCCCGAAAAAGAATGATTTGGGGCAAAAAATGACCCAGTGGAGACAGGAGACTCTTGTTTTAGCCCGTGGTGTAAAAATACATTAAAACCTTCCTTGAAGGTAGAGAACAACTAGGGATTTATTCTCCTTTCAGGGTGTTTCGGGCAATTCTGGCTCGGTCTGGCTGTGTATCTGCAATTCCAATTTATAGGGGAGCAAGGGGGGGCCAGTGTGAAGCTACTGGCATCCCACAAAGAGACTAGACCTTTGGATGGTCTAGAGGGACCCAGAGCATCAAGAGCCTAAAACGGTCTTCCTGTCTTTCCATCCGTCTTCCCCTGTCTCTTTCGCCCTCTTCTGTCTCCACAGTCCGGCGTAGGTGAGTCAGTCCTCAAAGTGTGATGAGCACCGTCGGCTGCATAATGCGAAGAGCCTGCTGCCGCTGATCGACGATACTGTTACACATACACACACTGGCATGCCCGCACTCACTGGCTCTCACACACGTTCATGCACAAGGACGCTCGCCTGCAAAAACAAAAAACTAAGCCCCCCAAAAAATATATATATATACAAAATAAAAAATAAAAACACAATGCTGTCCTGGCACAAACATCCACAGGCAGAAAAGCCCCCCTCTCGTCACACGGCTCCCCTACAGGATTAGGATCCCCGGTGCTTTACGTTCACACACTCCCATTACACACACTGCTCTCTCTCTCTCTCTCTCTCTCTCTCTCTCTCTCTCTGTCTGTGTGCTGCTCTCTCACACATACACTGATGCTGCAGCACTTACTCAGCCAGCGCGGGAGGAGGGGAGCAAAAAGAGTGAAAAGGGGGGAGAAAGGGAGAAACGACTGGGCACAGAGAGGTTGGGAGAGAAAGAAAAAAAAAGCTTGATTGTCTTCATTTTGTGTTTATATTTCAAGACTAAAGCCGGTGTCACTTGAGAGAAGACGGGGATGTGCGTATGAAGGAAAGTGCGCATCAAGTAGTGATCACCGGCAGAGAATGGAATAGAATGCACCGAAGTAGTGAATGGAGGATTCAAGATAGACAGATGAGAGAAATCAGGAGAGGCGCAATGACAAAAAGGAAGTCGGCGAGTCACAGAAGTACAAGACAGGAGGAGAGAATGTGCCTGAGAATACTGAGCGCGTGCACACACTAGCATGCGCAATACGCACACACAATTGGACACGCAGCAGTTGTCACGGTGCAAGGCTGATACAAGGCAGGCACCGAGTGAGATGGATGTAGTGCATGGAGAATTGGGTTGAAGGGGGAAAAAAAGGAGGGAGAAGAAAATGCGAGAATAGGGAAAGGCAGAAGAGGACAGGAGCATGGTGTTGAATCATTGTGTCTTGGGTGATTATTTCCCTCTCTCTCTCTCTCTTTCTCTCTCTCTCTCACACACACACACACACACACACACACACACATATACACAGGACTGCAGGTGGTGCACAGGCTCGTTCGCTGTGCTGCAGTCTCTCCACGCTTCAGTGGGAGCACATTTTCACTGCAGAACGCTTTTCTCTGCTACACCCCCACCCGGCACACCACCGCCACACCAACGCAATCACAACACATCAAGGCAATGAGCGAGGGAGATAAAGTGCAAAGAGGATGCTGCTCTGTCAACTAAAGCTACAGCTTAGCAAGAGGGAGGTGGGGGGTGCTTGGGGGACGCTGACACAAATTGTTTGGTCATATGAAAATGCACAGCCGATAAAAAAAAACAAAAAAAAAAACCACAAATCTTCCCACCGACTCAGATGCCAAGATGTTTTGTATGTTACTGTGTCTCTGTGTTAAATATTTCCTTTAAAGTAGGAAAACAGAGAATTGGGACGTCTTCAGGCATAATATTCATGGTGGCAGGAGGTTCAGCAAGATAGTCCAGTCCTAGTCCTTGGGAATGTCTTCCAGCTCTTTCAACAAGATGCTGAGGTATTCCCAGGCCAGAGGAGATGCATAATGTCTCCAGGGTGATCTGGGTCTACCCCGCCCTGCTACCCGTTGGACGTGCCGGGAAAACCTCCAACTGGAGGCTCCCTAAGAAGATGCCCAAGCCACCTCAGCTGGCTCCTCTGTCAAGCAAAGAAGCAATGACTGCGCTCCGAGCTCCCCTTCGGATGTCCCAACTCTGTTTTTCAAGGGCTAAGCCCATCCACCATGTAGAGGAAACCCATTTCAGCCTCCACCCAAAGCTTGTGACCATACGTTGACACGTTGAACGGTCTACAGCGTACAGATGGCTTGATTTGAGTCTATTAACCAACTTCTCCCATAAATACTAAGCTAATACACAAGCGTGGACTTATTCTCACCCACTGGGACAGTGTGGACACACACTGTATCTTTGCTAAATATGGTAAATATTCCGCTTACTAGTCCAGGAACTCTTGATCATATCCTATGACCTCTGTATGCAAATAGCAATTATAACGATGTTGATATGTGGCCAGAGTATCGAAGACAGACAGAGTTAACAGCTATCAAGACGCTAAGACCTCAACAGGATGCAATGAAAGGATCGCGTCAAACAAAAATCACTTGCGGCCGACGCATTACTTTTCATGGCTGCCCTGCATTTCGCAGAGGCTACAGTTGGAAAAACAATAATGACACCTTCCTTTGTTAGTATTGTTGATGCGTGTCGGGGCCATGTTGATGCCGAAAGGCAACTCGGTAGATAAACGCACTGAAGCTGGCGAGAGATGTGGCGGCTACGGCTGGAGAAAAAGTCTCTTTGCGACATCACACATCTCTGCTTGGCTACTGGTCTGCAGGAGGGAGAAAAATGGGCCACCATAAAGCAAATGGGCCCAAAAATGCAAAACAGACTATGTATTTTTCCCTAACGACAACATTATTGATGGCGTCCTGTGGAGCACGAAGCTCTGAGGCTATATACATATGAAAGAGGCAGCAGTGATAAAGCAGTAAAATGTATAGGCTTTAAAGGTGTTTTGTAGACAAAAGACATTTTACTTTCCGCAGCGCACACGAGGAACATGTTTTTGTAGAGCCCAGCATTCTACAGCAGTGTGTACTGTACATCTCAGTGTGAAACTGGGCATGTGTCCCACTCTCTTGGCAACGTGCTGACCTTTCTCATTAGGCATAAGCAACTTGCATAATCACTCCTGACTTCTATTGACTGGCCTGTCACACTGCTTATTCGTTTGACTGGAATCACCATGAAAAAGTGCATGCTGCCAAAAAAAGAATAAAATAAAAAATTCTTAATGACTTGCCCTTGTCATCTGCAGATCTGCAGCAGAAATCAGAATCTGTCATTTTCTAGTGAATCTCAATCTTAGCTCTGTCCCCCTTTTTAGCATGAAATAATTCATTTCACACCTATTCATTAAGTCCAAGCGTCACCTGAGACCCATCTGTTTTCATTTACCCAGAGCAAGGTTCACGAAACTTTTCATCAGATGCAAACAAAGCTTGTTAGGACAGTTTTATACTTATACTTTTCTACTAGACCCTTTGTTGATTCCAAGGTCTAATCATAGATCAATGAACTTTTACATGTTTGTTCGCAGTTTGATGAGATTATAGAGACGTGTTGAGGGTTTTATTTTTTTATTTTTTGTCTCATGCAATCCCCTGCTGGAGGTAGACATCTTTGTGTTTGTTTATGTTCTATATTTAATGTTTGTTTGCCTTTTTTGTGTCACTATGTAATGGGTTTTGTGAAGTAATTTCCATTCTGGGAGTGATAAACACCCGCTGCTGCTACTACAGTGCTTTACCACATAAGCATGGCTAAGTAGAAAATGGGTTAGATAATCTTCTCCCCGGTGTATTTAAAGGAGCAGTTTGGCATTTTGGGAATAGCACTTAATGGAATAGCACTTTTTTTTTTGCAAAGAGTTAGTATAGAAGAGCTATGCCACTCTCATTCGTCACACACACACAGCTGGCTAAACTGGCTTAGCATTAAGACTCTAAAACCTATTGATTAATGTGCAACAGACTTTTCACTATATCTCATTCGTGCATCTGATCGTTCTGGACGAACAGACAGAAAGCAGAAACAGAAAGCAGAACAAGAAGCTCCGCTCGAGGACAATTTCACAAGACAGTCTATAAGTGGCACTTTTCTTAACATTAAGAAAAGCTTTGTCGCATCCGAGCATGTAATCAAAACTAATTAGGAAAAAGCAGCTCACCGCCGGAGTTTGCAGGCTTTCAGCGATCTTAAAACGGGCGCATCTTGGAAACGCGAAGGCCATGTTGTTGACTGACAGCTGGACGACCTGGATTTCAGCACAACCTGCAAGAGAAACATGAGACAGTGTAAGAGTGCAGCCTTTAGCTTTTTGAACCAGCTTCCCGTTTACATTCAGTGCTCTATACTGAGCAGACAGCGGATTAGGTCTCATCCCAATCTTCATCATTCACTAACACACAGACTCCTTTAACCTCCATTTCTCCACCACTCACCCTTCTATTCCCTCCTTTTTTGGATCTCATGCATTTAAAATCATTTGTTCTTTTAGTCTCTTCTTCCTAGTCTGGATCAGAAAACATCCCATGTTTGTGTTACATTTAATTTTTTGCCCTTGCACTTGCACTGCAGGCATGTCAGCCCTAATGCGGTGGTCCAGGTCCAGTGTCATGCATAATACTAAAATACGTAACAATGATGGCACCTCGTTGTTTCATAAATGTTCATCTTCGTCGCGTCTAATCCAAGAGAAAGCACTGCAGCGACAGGGGTGACCTCTATGGCCTGTGATCAATGACTAAGTCTATTAAGTGAAGGTTCTTTGATCAGTAATTCTCAATGACACAGGGATCATCCTACTTCAGTGATCTCTGAATGATTCAGTGCTTAAGCAAACTGTCTGTGTGATCTTTATTTGAATAACTATTATTTCCTAAACTGCAGACAATTTAGCGAAAAGGTGACGACAGACACTCAGTCGTACTACATTCCCACAGAACACTGAATATGTGGAGTCAGTTGCTCCTTGGAAAAAACCTCCAGGTGACAGGTTCATCATTAACAGGGGCAAATTATGTGCGGGGACAGAGAAACGCTTAAAGCGGAGGTCTATGAGCGGTGACACTTCTGGGGCCTGCTGCCAAGGGAAACTCAGTTACCCAGCGACGTCCACTCCCCCCACCCCCAGTGCACAGAAAGCATTTCGCAACCTTTCTTCCAAACCCATGAGGAGCAAAGACACAGTGGAAGGGGTGATCATAATGCTATTGACAGATAAGGGGGATCTACACTCTGTTTGTGTTTTTTATTGATTATAATTTGGACATGATTTCAGTCGTTTTGACAGCAACTGTTAAGATCTTGGAACATGGCGGCTTTGCGGGAGAGAAGTCAGGCGAGCAAGAAACTAACCGAGTGTGCAAACTGCAGCCTGGACTTGGTTCAAGGTTTAAGATTTGTAGCTTTTTAGACCAGCTGTCAGTGTGAGTGGCTGCAGTCCTAGTTATACATCAAATAAAATATTGTAATCTTGGCAAAAACAGTATGAACACACACATACAGTTTGCAAGTTTACAATCATTCTGTTCAATTCTATAACTGACCTGTGGTTTCACTGACATTATCAAACACTCCACACGGCCCTGTCGATTTTACTGTCCTACAGTTTGGACAGCTGATGTTGCCTCACCAGCAGAAAGTAACCAGCAGTGTAAACGCCAGTGATAAGCTATAATCAGGTATCAGCTAGACGACAGCAGCACAACGCAACTCAACAGCACTGTTATCGTCGCAATCAGCTGCAGTCCAAGGCCAGATTAGAATCGACCCCTGACTCTCCACTTCATTCCTCCACATCATGCACGCTAGGCAGATTTCGCCTCCATGAGCTCTGAGCATGAGGCACAGGTTGACTCGGTTTGACTCGTGTTTTACATTTTTGTCTGGCAAAAACAAACACACAGAAGTAATCGCGACACGAATACAAAATCCCGCATGATGTTTATATAATCTAGTTCCTTCTGGTCATCACAGGATGTGTGCCTGGGACCCAGCAGCAGGACACTGTGCCGTAGCTATTTTCGTTTGGAACAAGCCCGGAAAAAGCCTGAGGGAAGCTTTCCCCCCTTTATGTCCGAACATCCTACTCGTAGCTCATGTCCCACTGCTGACTTGGCTGTTTTCCAGGAGGGTTTGTGGCGGGCTGTTTAGCCCCGCTAATGTAGCTACCTATGTAGGTTAAAGACCCCCTCGTGGTCCACAGACACGCCAGTGCCAGCGGAGACATCTCAAGGTTAACACGGTGTTCAGATCATACACTCCCCATTCAGATGTGGTAGCAACAATAAATAGGACAGAAACAACAATGTCAGAATAAATCAGTCATAGCTGAGATAGCTGTGTTCTTCTGAGTGGCACTAGACGTTTGGGTCCCTCGTCCTGTCTGCTGCACTTGGAAATTTGCAGACCGCTTAATACCCTAAATGAGCCAAGGAATCGATGGAAAGACTACAGGCCCTAGCTCAGTCTAATTACACACATTTATCACCAATCACAGCCTCGGATTTGAATATTTATGGGTGAGACTGTGTTGTACTGTAAGACAAAGTGACAGTCCAACATAAGCCAGTTTATCCACAAAGCAAGAATCAGCAATGCCATGTGAGGAAAGGGGTGATTTGCTTTATTTGCAGATCTCTAAGCAAAGTGATGTATTGAACGGTTGCGTCAGGAAGGGCTGTGCTTGCCTGACTTCTCTCCCGCAAAGCGGCCATGTTCCAACATGTTCCATGCTCCAAATTGTGCCAAATCTACAGGAGGACAATGATCCGCTGTGGCGACCCTGAACTCACGGGATAAGCCGAAAGGAGCTAAAATAAATTAATGAGTTAATTGGGGGACAAGAAAGGTTAGCAAGAAGGTACATTACACGTTAGATTTCAAAGAAAGATGCTGCTCCTTCATGTCGCAAACAGTGACTGTAGTGACAGGAAGCTTCTTTAGAAAATCAGCAGATCCGGGAAATGGATGAACGAAATGAGCGAAGGCAAAACACTTCCTTCCCCTCAGGCACTGGATGACTTCCACCTTCCTTCTCAATCTTCTTATCTCAGCTGAGCGGCGGAAAGCAAAAGGAAAAGGACAAATGGGAAAGGACGGAGCAACGGAGGAAGATGCGCATGGAAAGATGAGGGAGGTGGACGAATTGACAGCAGCGACTGGAAGTGAATAACTATTAGAGGAAAAATGAGTTGCACATATTTCATGACCATAAATTCCTTTTAAAAACGATTCATACAAACAATCTGAATACAGTTTTCTGTGTTGACGCTTGTTGCTAGTAGAAAGTCAATTTTTCCTTGACATTTAGCAAAGAGCTATGCAGGCCAGAATAGGACGAGAAAATGCCAAATTCTCCAGCATCCCCTTCAGGGGTCGGACAAACCTGACGTCTTCATGGACAGAAAATGTCGACCACACATTAACCGAGACATTTAACAAAAAATTGCGAGAGACATACAGTAGAGACTTCCGCTCTCCCTCAGAGCCCAAGAGGCGGTGAGCAATGTGTCTGTCCTAAGGGAATTATGGGAAACGAACCATTCTAAAGGCCTAGTATATCCAACGGGACATAATTTCAGGCATCACTGCCAGACTGTCACAACAGCGGCAGGCCACAAAACACTGACACACACACAAGCGCGGTGGCGCACAGACCGTACTGAACATACAAAGAGCATCTCAGCTGCGGTGTTTTATTTATTTATTTATTTTCCAAGACCTGACTACGGCATCGGCTGAGATAGAGACTTTAAGCCGGGACAGGAGCCACATGGCTGTAACACATGCATCGAAGGCAGCTGACACTCAGCTGACCGGAGCCATGATGATGTTTTCCGGTGACAGCTCCTCTCCCTGCTTCTGCCTAGCGCCTGTGCACTGTTGCCATGGGAAATGTTTATGTAAGCCATGGCTAATCCTGTTAACTGTTCCTGCGGCTGCCGAGCAGTGTAAGTGGCTGGCAATGCTGCACTGCAAAAAAAAAAAAATGGTCACCTAAAGTCTTTTCATCAAATGCTGCATGTTATAATTTACTGGAATAGAGTGATTGGGGGTCCGATTTAAACCCTAAACATATAATTATCAAGGCTAGAGGTAAATATCCAGCATGGCTTTAACCACATCCGTGCTGAGGTACAGCAAATTGAAACAAAGAGCAGAGTTTGTGACATTCCAAGCTGTTCCAACCGTTTGCAGACATGTTTGCAAAGAATATTTCTCAGAGGACAATGCTTTTAGAAAAAGCCTAAAGGCTGTAACATCACCAACTAACAACAGCTGAACCGGTGGACATTGCAAGAAATATATGGTCTCGGCCGTTGTTCCCCTCAGCTTTGCAGAAACAAGTAAGGGTGCACATTACGGTAACCAAGCGAGCTTGTGACACTGGTTATGCATTAGTACTAGTTTGTTGTGCATTTCATATTCCTCAATCTGAGCTCAGGAGAACAGAAAAAAGGGAAATTTGTCTTGAAATGACTGTAAATTTGATCAATTCCAATTCAATTTGGCTTCGGGACTGCTGAAAAGCTCATGGGTCTCAGGGGATCTTTGTGCATTTTCTTTTCACAGAGCGGTAGAACTGTGGAACACTGTGGCCCTTATGTGTCTGCCATCACGTTCTGGAGGGAAACACTGTGGAAAGCAGGAAGCGAGTAACATTAGGAATAAAAATCATTATCAATATGACCAGTTAGAAAGATCCCCAACTAAACATGGTGCCTAAACATTACAAGAAAGAAGTTAAAGAGTGCTGCACCGCTAAATGTGGATATTGTACTTTTAAAATGGATGTTTGGGGGGAAAAGAAATAAGTAGGTTGAGAACATTCAAGTATGAACAAGTCAGACATGAGGAAGAGAGACACTCGCTGTATGTCCCTCACAGAGGACACTGGACGGGTCACACTATGCTGTCCTGGGCAGCATAGTGAGAGTTTTCCTGTTCCAGTGTGCCCTGCTGTGGTTGGGCATTAGATACTAAAAGCATTTCACCCTCACTGTATATTATATTGATAATAACTGTGCCATGGGGTCGAACGCACAGCATGACTGCATTTTGTACACACTGCACACACTGTCTAAAAATCCGAATGTCTGCAGCTTGCAGGAAAATCGCCCTGACTCAGGAGAGACAGCACTTCTTTCGAATGCTGCGCAAATGAAAACATGTGTATGGATGTCTTTGAGATTTTAATTAGAGCCAATGTGAAAAAGACTGCGGACCCAGCACGGCACGGCACGGCACGGCACGGCACGGCACAGCAGTGAGGGATGTACTTTGCAATCACAGAGGCGCATGTAAGGTCACTCTCTTTTATCTACTATTTTAATGAGGAGGCCTGCAGTAAGCTTTGGGACGAGGAAGGGAGTTCTTTAAGCCCCTTCCCCTCCTCTCCCCTACTCATATTAAAGGGTCATTTAATGTGAGCAGGAGAGGAGGTGCGTTTGGCCCTGCTTTGAACCATGCTGGCTCCTAGAATCCGTCTAATGTCTGGATTAACGCTGACAAACTGGCTGCCCTGGTATTTTATTTCCTAATGCCAGGAGCCGGGGGCACAAAACACGATGCTTCAACGCTACACCCAAGCTCATTAGAGGAGAGACAAACCAGCGGTCTACCACTTCTTTTTGTGCCAGCTCAGTAGTAGAAACAGTGGGCTGACAAACCCGAGATAGAAGCTGTGCGCCATCGGAGTTCGGACTAGGCATTGATACACAAAGTAAAAGGTGAAAAAAATACAGGACCAAGCTTATTCATATTTCCCACATTAACATGCACGCTGTAGTACGTGTGACACCTTTAATCACCATCACGGTCCACGAGTGTTTGCTCGGACTCTTTATCGTACTCACTGTCTGCACTGCACCAACTTCAAATGTGCCAGGAGACTTAAAGGGCGACTTCACCAATTTTCCACTTGCTCTCTATGGCTTTAGTTAAGGTGTGAATGTACATTAATGCTTTTAAATTTCCCACTGACTTCCTTGTGTTAAAACATTTCTCTGCTTCTAACTGGAAAAACCCCTCCGGATGACATCACCTGGAGGAGTTTTTCATTGGGGATTGTAGGGAAATTGGAGGGGTTTCATGGTTTAATGGCATTCAGTTACATGTACCACCCAAACTAGAACCAAAAAAGCAAGTAGGCATCTTTTAACTAGCAGCATCGACGACATGCTTTGCAGTGTAATCAGTATTGTGTGACTTTCTATTCATCGCTGAGGTGAAATAATTATTTATGCACAGTTGAGAATTCCCACAACACATTCAGCAGGCTCTCACCGTCCCTTCTTCATGCATGTACAAACACAAATATGCAAACGCAAATCTGGACATTATGTGCGGTTCAGTGGCAGCAGTTGAGCTCTTTCAGGCCTATAATGGAGGCTTTGACATTGCACAGCTTAAGAGTGTGTGATATGAGGAGTGACCTGAGTGTGTGGAGGGTAAACGGAGTGTCTCCCTGGAGGGCGAGCATGTTCTCTATAGCCCTCTTTAGAGTTCAGACAAGTCCCATGATGCTGAGAGATTAATGAAGCTGCACTGGCACTGTGATCCCTACAGGACACACACACACACACACACACACACACACTATTCTTTTCAGATTATGACAGATTTCATGTACCTACACTGATAGGAGCTTAACAAAATGCAGGTACTAATTACACGGTGGGTGGTGCACATTTTGTCCAGAAGTTAAATGCTCTCAAACCTGCGCTCAAAAAGATTAACACACCACACTTACTACGCACTACATTTCCAAAGGGACCGTCTAATTTAAATGAACTCCCCCATCGTATGCTTTTCATCCTACCATCCAACGTGCCTTTTTCAGTGGGAAAAATGCCAACCGGTCAATATTGCCATTTCAGCATTACATCATCATCAGTAACACACAGTTAATTGCCATGTGTGATTCTTCGTCCTTCAGATAAAAGACGCCTGGATGTGTCTATCTGCATTCTCCAGTCTGACGATGATACTAGCCGGCTGTATGAGCTCAGGAGAGTTGGGGAGGATGTCGCATTAACACACGGGCTAATTTAACACCTGCAGCCAGGCAGGTTTGTCTTAAACGCTGCAACACTGCCTCTCTGTGGTTTTAAATGGGCACCACAATTGTGCGTCCAGCAACTCCTCCGATTCATTCAGCTATAGCAGAGAAATCCCACTTGAAACAGACACTCACTGACTCACCGGCCACTTTCTTAAGTACACCTGTATAATCTAATGGAATTCAGTGCAGCAGCTCTGCCATAAATTCTACTTTTTTACAAGCTTATCATGTCTGAATTGTAAAGTTTAAACTGTCAGAAAGGTGACATCACACAAGGTGATACGTGTTTACGATTATTAACACCAATAAGTATTATTAGTTTAAAGTGGGTAGTGGATGCCTTATTAGAAGAGGCGTCTCTAAACCTCATTCATTTTAAATAGGGTGGCCAAAACTTTAGAACTACCTTTTCTTATAATGCTCTCTAGTACATCTCCACTATCTACTTACTTATTTTTATGCAGTGAAAATCATTTTTACACTATAGAAGAAATGTGCAATGTATTTCAAGTCAAACAAGACATTCGTGGTCACATTTAGATTATTATTACCATCCATTGTCCATCTATTCATCTTGTTCCGGCAATTAAACAAGTGCCAACCTTTAGTCTATGCAAGATTTAAAATCGTAATGAAATAATTGTGTTTAAGATGAGATAAAGCTCTTTCAACAAGAAGTGCCAAAAGCGCAATAATTGAAATATAGCGGCTACTACCTGTATCTCACCTGCCACTCAGATGGAAGAACTTGTGGACCTGAGGGTTTTCAAACTATACAAAAGCCACATTAAAAGGTTTTTGAGTAAAACTGTAGCAATTAAACTGTAGAATAAACATATAAAATATCATTTATGATCAAAAATATTATCAAAACACTACTTACAGTAGTGTATAGATTTGTTTGCTAGATAGTGGGGTTTTCTGCTTTTCAACCTAAAGGGATGAACCTGAACTCAAGCCCTTATTGTGCAACATCTGTGGTCATAAACCTGTGGGTGGTGTGTGCACTGTAGAGCGTCTGCCTGGAAAAATCAAGCATCTAGTGCCTCCATGAGGCCAACAACCAAAATGCAATCAGCTTGTCAAAGTCTAACGCTACACCTGAAAAGGAAGACAAGGTGGAGAAAAGGCTGAATTATTTTGCATTGCACATCTTTTTACATAACATTTTAACTCTGAAATGGCACAGATTCACTCAGTTAATAAAGCGAAGGTGGATATTACTTTATAGCCGCCCTAAATTTTGGTTACACAACATTAATATGTACATTGCCGGGCAAAAACAAAACAAAAACGCACGTATTTAACTAAGCAAATAGCCATGAGCCATCCCTTTGATAATTATTGCAGTGACTAATGTGTCTCATCAAATAACAGGTTAGTCAGCCCTAATTTCAATGAGTAGCTGACTACCTGAATAAACCGGGTGACCAGGTTTTTCCATTAATTAATGCTTTCTTTACTGATGGCATGGCCATATTTCAGGATAGGGCTTAAATTGTGCAACTGCGAGTGGTTCAGAGAGAACGAGACATTAATTGGCCACCAGGACCCGACTTTTCACTGTTTCTATGATTTTGTACTGCAATGTGGCTCCAAATTAAAATACAAATCGCATTGTCAAAGTCCTTTAACTACAATGACACAGACCCATTTTTATGAAACAAGTGGTGCTGCTTGCTGATTTCTCCTCAGCGATCTTCATTACCTTAATAAACCAAAAAAATAAAAATAAAGTCACTATCAAAGCAGTATTTCCACTATCACTGAAATTTATTTGATTTAATTGAAGAGTTGTACATTTCACAGCTATAGGGGCCTACATAGTAAGCAAAACAGTCTACACGTTGTCCATGTGCTGAACTACACCACGGGGTAGCTCATGACAGGTTGTTATCATCTGAATAAAGGAGAGGGGACATGGATGGTTGAGAGAAAAGGACTAAAGCCAGAAAGAATTACTCCCCAAAAGACTGATCGATAAATAGACATATTTAAAAAAAAAAAAAAATAAGAATAATGAGGAAGGGCTCCTCAGTTTGTGTTGCTTTTGGAAGCATTTACATGCTAATGCCTTCCAAAGTTAGATATTCACCATTTGAAAAAGAAAATGTGACAGTCTGCACAATAGTTCACCAAATTACCATGCTGTAAAGGCAAATACACGAAGCTCTTTGTAATGAACACATACAGACTGGATTTGTGTTTTTCAAGATACTGTAAGGTACAGTGTTTTGTTTTGGGTCCCTCCCCAAAGTCAACATGTAACATTTTGTATTTTATATAAAAAAAAGTTACTGATATTAGTGTCATCTAATTTGGAAACTTCATTAATGTACTGAGCATGGCATCACATCCTGTAGCTTCCGTCTGAACCTTGTTTCCCGCCCTCTTGAATTTTACGACAGCACAGCCGGGGAGTTCTTGATGCCGACGAGGTTGTCTACACTGACAGACCTCCTCATTGCTGATTTACTCAGGTCCTTGTACTTGTCCTCGCACAGCCTGGAGATGGCCTAGAGACAAGTAAGTACACAACCGTTAGTGCCCAAACAGCAAAACCTGGAGAGACGCCAAAACTAAACCCAGATTTCCCAACAGATATTAACAGTACTTAAAGACAGAAAACCTCCGTTTAGTGAAAGCGAAAAACATTTTGAACGCATGTTAAATGCTTTGCCTGCAGTGTGACAACAGCCTTGGACAAACTCACCTCCAGTTTTTGCGCCCGCTTGTTGCTGAGCGGCTCCAAAGGGAAATTAAGATTATTGTCGTCAGCCAGTGAGCGGAGATCAAAGTAATACTTGGCATAGACACTCGCTGGAACATTGATGTTAAACTGGAGCAGCTCAAGAAAGTGGCGCTCCATCTCATTCCTGCAGAAAATGAACAAATCCGAGAGTTTGTCACAACAATGGTCAGCAACAGGTTGCCCTGTTGTTACAAATGATGAGTTACCACTCACATGTCCTCCACAGTGATATCTTTGAGGATCTGGCAGTAGTCAACGTTCCAGACAGCCTGGTCGTCCCAGACCTTGGAAGCCAGCAGGATGGCACCAAGGACAATGCGCTTCCAGTTGGAAGGACAGATATCCATCTCAGCATAGGTCAAGAGCCTTTCCAGGTACACCTGAAACAGAACCCAATTCCAGACACAACAGCGATGGGAATGAGATCTTGGGGCCAAACCAAGCCGACAGTAAGATTGTCAGAGTTTCCATCAGCCTAGTGCTGCTAAGCACTGTTAGTTTAGTCAAAGGTAGTTTTTCACGTCAACTCGGTGTGTGTCACGGCCCCAGACTCTGGTGATGTCATTATGGTGTTGTGAACTCACCAGAGTGACAATCGCACACTCGGCGGTGAGCTGTGCAGAGCTGAAGAGCGTTCTTATGAAGCGGTAGATGAGTTTGTGTTCTGGGTCGACCATGGAGTAGTCATCTGGCACCTTTTCTCTCTGTTGAGCACAAGGTGATAATAATTGGTTTATACTCACACAACAGATAGTAGAATGAACGCTTTCACGTAACCCAACACCTCCACTCACTGTTAGAGGATGCTTCTTCTCATCGAATATGTCCAGTGAGCGGTTTGAATCTCTGCAAGAAAATTAAACATTAGTAATCGGCTGGTAAATGTGCAAACCTGCTGTGCTGTTGCACAAAACCACTGTCGTGTGGGAGTTTAACAGCGTCAAAGATCAGTACAACAGATTTAACCTCTCTCTCTGTCTTTAGCCTACATGGAATTTCAACTCTATGATGAACACAGAAAATGATTCACCCCCTCGAGTTCCAACTGAATTTATGTTAGGATGATGAACTCTCCTATCTATCTACCCATCCATCCATGTAGCTACCTACCTCCACCTGTCTGTATATTAGTCTATAGCTAGACTATGGTTTTACTATTGTCTGCCAAATAAGGTTTAGTAAAATTGTTACTAAGCTGCAACTGACTTTACCAAGTACTTGCCATCACCAAAAAAAAGTGCTATTGATGATTAATAGATGATTAATGACAAAAAAAAGAGAGGTGAAAACTATGAACAAAATAAAACACTTCCTACCTGTTTTTTATATGATAGTATATTGCCAATGCGACGCTGGAACAGAAAGAAACCGAGAGAGACAAAGAGTGAACCACAGTATGAGATTTTATTTTTTCCGCACAAAGCCAGAGCCTCCTTCGTTGTCGTCTGAATATCTGTCTTCTTTCGCTCGTCTTTTGGAACCAAAGGGCGGTGCTAACCACATGTTAGCTTTCTAGCTCGCAGCAGATTAGATTGCATACAAATTTTGAGTGCAACATGGCATTTTTGAGGACGTAAAGGACGAATGCCTTGAATACTCCCACATCAAATGACCACTGGTGAGGTAAACGAAGGCCCTGAGAAGTTGGAATTTTAATCTTTCCTGTAAAAATGTTTGTAAGATAGATTAAGTCACTTACCATTTGATGGTGCTCTTGAGGTTGGGCTGGCTGACTGTGCTATCATCAATGAATATTGTTGAGCAGGAGCTGTACTTTTTGGTCAGGAGCCCTGGAGATGTCTGGTGTAGAACCAATTATAAAGTATAAAAAGCAAAATGTATTTAGAAACATACATATAAATGGAGAGATGTCAGACTCTGATGAGGTTGAAGTCAAGGAAAACATGTGTAACTATGCATTATTTAGAGATTTAATCCAAATTTTTTGCTTAAATACTGAAAAAAAAAAAAGATTAGTGATAAGATCACTTACATGATTTGTGTAGTTGCTTTTCCTTTTCTCACGCACTGAAATGCGAGTGAGACAAAAAGCTAAGAGATTATGGAATTCAGAGGTGGGTCAAAAAAAAAAAAAGAAAGATAAAATGATGGCGACATTTAAGTGAAAAATACTGACCATCTGTCTGTGACTTGTTGAGGAAGAGGGTGCTGGCTCTGGGGTGGTCTGATGGATTGGCTTCTTGGGCAAGTTCTGTAAAATGCAACCGTGGAAAGTGAGGTGGTGGTTTGTTCACAGAACAGCACCAAACTTGATCACACATATTTGTCCCAAGGGTTTCCATCTATGGTTTGGTTAATTTACTGGCAAACCCACCGTCTGGAAGCTCCCTGTCGCTGATGTGTTGCAGGTAGGTCCCAGTGTCTTCACTCACGTCCTCGGTGGTGGTGATGGGACACTCCTCCAGTTCCACCTCTTTCCTGTGGATCTTCGGACTCTCTCCAGGAGAGATGCAGCAAGACACAGAGCCTCCCATCGCTGACCTACAACAGTCCTGCTACAGGCAGCGCAGTTTCCCATACAACTGAGGAAGGATCAGCCACTAGTCTGCTGACAACACTGATGGTGTGTATCCAACTCAAGTTTTAGCCAAACGTTTAGGGGACAGCAAATAACTAAAACACCTGAGTAAATCTGAAACCCAATCCTGGGGGAATCAGTGCTAAGAGAAAAGCTAGATTTAAATCTTTAAACTTATCTTAAATATAGCTTAATATATAATGAACGTGCAAAGTGAAAAATCCCAGCTTCACAACAGAATGGGATCTAACTATGTGATGACAGCCAACCGGCTATCTGCGGTATGTGCATGACAGCTGACATTATCTGGGCGTTTGCGCAGCACGGCGCTGGCGCACTTTAATACAAACACTCTGCGTGGACTGAATAGTTATGGCACGTAGATTATTAACGTGAAGCCATCTCAGGGAGTAAAGGCTACCGATACAAAGTCACAGCCTCCTCTATCTCCCCCCATAGCTAGCCGGCTAACGCTAGCATCCGCACCTCAATCCATTCTTGGCTTCATCGGGAGCATGGATCAATCCATTCTCTCTGCGGCTAAAGTCTGTGTCACAATCAAACGCTCTTCTACCAAAGTAGCATGCGCGTCCACTAACTGGTTCACTATTACCGTGAACTACAATAACTGAAAGTTAGGGAGTACTGGAATTTTTAAAAGGTAGCCAACGTTAGCTTTCATCTCCTCGCAATTGCGGGACACGTCTCGGACGTCAAACGAAGAGAAGCGGTTACATCCAGAAGCTGCTTCCGCCCACTGCCTTCCAAACTAAAAGTCCACTACTTGAAATGTGGTCCTCTGTAAAATTGATCACCTGAAAACTTGTATCTACCATTTCTTCTGTGGGCAAGAAAAACAAGTTAATATTAGTATTAATAACAATATCATATATTGCATTATTAATAATATTATTATTAATCATTCTAACAATGATAATATACACTACTCACCAAAAGATATTTGACTTTCGGTTGAAATCTATGGAAAATGTAAAAAGTTTTTGCTACACTGATATTATCTCATGAAAGTAGGGCATTTATGTAGAAGCATGCGATGGTCTTTTCTTCATTTCATTCTTGGTCTCACGATGTCAAAACGTAAGCTGCCTTACGAGAGAGATCGCGTCTGGTCCATGAATAGGACAGCTCAGCTCGCGGGTTCGATTGCCAGTCAGGCTGCTAATAAGAGTTGTAAGCACTGGCTCGGACGTCTACCGGGTCAACGAGGTCCGTTTTTAGGGAGCCAGGGCAAGAAGACAGCACAAGCTTTTTGCTTTTACTTTACGAACGGGAACGCCAATTATTGCTGCGACTGTTGGGCTTCACCAACGGACTCCGCCTCCCCCATTATTGACAAAACACAGCCGTTGAGAAAAACCTTTTAGGACACGCCTTCCTCAAAAGCAGGCTTTCCCCATTGGTCACCTTGAGCTTGATTGACTGATATCCCTCTTTGAAGGGCACCGAGTGGGCGGGGAACGCTCCATAACGTAGACATGCCTAGGATCGCAGTATTATTAAGAATCAACGTACAAAGTAGTATTTGTTCTTAAATGCTGATACAAAACATCAGGCTGATATTTTGGACAATGGAGAGGTGCTGAAAGGATTATAATGATGAAATCTACTATCAACTATCATCAGAAGATGGCAGTGTCGAATCAGGAAATCAATTAGAGGTTGCTAAAAACTTCAACGAAGAAGAATCGGACTGCGCGTGCGCGCTGGCACGCACACGGTAATTTTAGTTTGTTGCTTGTTATAACAACATGGCTCTAGTCCCGTACGTAGAGAATTCGTTACCTGCACTTTCCAAGCTGCACAAGTCATCAGCGCATTTTCGCTTCGCTGACCACGACGTTCATCTAGCTCAGGACTGGAAAACACTCGGGGTAGCCGCAGTTGTCTGGGATGCGGTGAGCTAGTACATTAACGTTATTGCCTGCTCCATTACTGTCTCGCTGATTTCCATAAATTTCCATAACTGCATATTACATATCGTTTTCCAGGCAGTTGTCATGTGCATGTGCCTGGAAATGGGAAAGGTTGAGCTACAGGGCAAGGTGGCTATTGAACTGGGAGCTGGAACTGGACTGGTGGGGATTGTAGCAGCCCTGCTGGGTAAGTGAGCTCCAAGTGGGAAAAGAAGAGGAAAGATGTACTTGACAGGAGGGAAGGGACACGATTGAGTTGGCAACTGGCAGAATAATTAATAATTAAAAGGCGTTATAACTGTTTACATGTCAAATGGCATCATTTCCAACTTTCTAGGTGCCAGTGTGACCATCACTGACAGAGAGCCTGCTCTGGACTTTCTTTCCGCAAATGTGAAGGCCAACCTGCCCTCTGACTCCCAAGGATCGGCGGTTGTGTCCGAGTTGACCTGGGGCGAGAGCCTTGAACGTTACCCAGCGGGGGGCTTTGATCTGGTCCTGGGAGCAGACATTGTTTACCTAGAAGACACCTTTGTGCCATTGCTGCAGACTCTGGAACACCTGTGTTCAGACACCTCTGTGGTATTACTGGCCTGCAAGATCCGCTACGAGCGAGACACGAACTTTTTGAATATGCTTAAACAGCGGTTCAGAACCGAGGAGGTCTACTATGAAAAACAACGGGACATACACGTATATAAAGCTTGTAAACTGGCCCCCAGGCGGGATCTGTGATCAAAGTTTACTTACTGTTTTTGTTTTTTAATAAAACTCATCACAAATTACCAGAAACACATTTATTAACAGCTGCCAAAGTGTAATATTTGAATAGCTCTAACATAATGCACTGTTGTACAAGTTGGTGCTGACATTTAGAAATTGTGAATACAAAATTAACAAAAGCAACATAAAAAAAAAAAGCACACTGATGACTATACATAATACCTAAAAGAGAACAATATGGCATTGCATTATCATAAAGTATCCATTTTGTTCACTGTGAAGTCGCTGTCCTTTTGATTTGGTCGCACTTGACAGTCATTTTGAAGGGTGTTTATTAGGTGCAATTGGTGAAGCTAAACACAACATGTAGCGGCTGATTGTGATCAATGCACGATGAGGCCTTTGTAAATAATAAGCAACAAAATTATCGCGGACACCTTGTCATTACTTAACAGTGTTGCTTCTGAGTAAGTCGAAGGCCTTGCATCAGCAGGCTTTGGCTGTCAGTGCAGCAAGGCATTTCATCTGCTCAATCATGCGAAATGGGATAGATAGGATTGTATATGCAAGGAAAGTGCACAACGCCACTTTGTAATCCTGTAAACAGACCTTGGAGACAGTCGGCTGATGCTAGACAGCCATGGGTGCCACCACAGAGGGGTCCTGTTATCTAAGTCTTAGTAAGAAAACATTAAACGCCAACTACAGGTTTCCCCCCTACCCCCTTATTGGAATTCAAACTTTTCCAATAACAAAAGGAAATTGCATGTTCAAATACACAATCAGATTAGCCATAACTCCGGTGATGGGGCCATGTGTCTCCAAAATTTATGAATAGGCAAAGTATTTCTTTCATTGCATAAAAAAAATAAGGCTCAAACCCAGGATTTATCAAATTGATTCTAAAATCCAGAAAATCAAAACAAATGGTGTGAAAATATTTTTCAAATATACCAATTTAAGCACAGATACTATAGGTCTATTTTGTTTTGTTTTTTTTAAATATATACTCTGGCACATTTAGCGCCCCATTTTTTCCACATTACTCTAGACATATTTCAGTACAGGACCTTCACTATAGTTTACCTTAAACTATAGTGAGCAAAACCAGAAACAAATTCCTGGTAGAAATTTGTTTAAACTAGTCCCTTTTTATTCTTAAGGATAAAAATCTAATCAATGTGCCCCACAGACACTAATCATTTGATGGAATCAGTAACTAAAAGCAGTGCAGACAGATGCTTTTTCTATGTGTTTATCACTGGTTTGTTACGTAAAATAAAGCTAGAAAAACACGGCGACATAAGATTTTGACTTTGCCCATGTTTGTCTCTTCACTGGATGTTTTTATGAAGCTGCAATTTACATGAAAATCCTCACACAAATCAACTTCACGGTTACCTTTTTTGTTCGTGTCATAAAGGGAAAGTAAAGTTTAGAGAAAAAAAACAAACAAAAAAAAAAACAATGTCAATGACATTATGCAAGCAGATAATGTAATACATAATAAACCCAAACACAGCCCAAAGATAAAATGTCCATGACACAGACCCACCTTACAGTTCAAAGCATTAGTAGGTAACAGATGTTAATGCAGTTCAGTTCTGATTACAAACGACGCACACAAAGGGAACCTCTCCACGTAATCGAGTGTCTCCGGGAGGTTTCGCTGTAAAAAGGTCAGTCGTTTAGTGGTGATGTGATTACCCGGTTGCTGGTGATGTTGCCCAGTTCATCCAGGCACCAATGGCTGAAATGCTTTCCTTTGGTGGCACAATGTTCTGTCCTATCACACCACAAGGACCCTGTATAGTTTAGTTAGGTGTAGTTTCCTCCACGTTGGCTCAACTGTTCATGGGAAACTGATGTGGACATAAAAAAAAAAATTAAAATTAAAAATTCAAACTACTGAAGTGTGAGGGAGCATCTTACTTTTTTCTTTTCCTGGTGCGTCATTTTACAGATTTTTCAACAGTTTTTTGTTTTAAAAAGAAAGCAAAGTAGAAAAAAAGCGGCCTCCAGATGTATGCCTCTGTGCAGAGTCTCTGTACATAGGGACACACAGGCACCAGCTGAGCACCTGGCAGGCGCTTGGTGGCGTTTCTACTCGGATTTGTGGCAGTACAAGTCTTTGAGGGCTTTGAGTTCCTCGATGAGGGTTTTGTTCTGGTTTTCCAGCACAGCCACGCGGTTCTCCAGACACTTGACATACTCCTTCTTCTTCCTGCGACATTCCCGGGCTGCTTCTCTGTGTAACATGAAGAACACGTAAGTCAGGGTCTGTTGTTAAAGCTTCAATATGAAAGTTTTGAAATTGAAGCTATTGCCGTTCACCTTCTCCTCCCTCTTTTTGACAGGCCCTCTGCATATTGATGCGTTTTGAAGCACGTTTCAAATATACAGCAGTAGAAGAAAAGCTGCATATAGTGGCTTCAAGGTCTAAACAAATGCATACATGGCTACATTTAGCTTTATTTAAACTACTAAATTTAAACTACACACATACCTGTTTTTCATAAGTCGAACCTCCCTTTTACGTGTAACCTCTTCAGTGCCTCCTCCTGTGCCCAGTGCAGGTGAAGTGGCCATGACCACCCCAGAAGCGATGGTGCTGGTGGGTGCCGTGCGGATTTGATAGGCCTGGACATCACCAGAGGCAGCTAACACACAAAGATAATTGGTGTTGTTTTTTTCTTTTTTAGATACAAAATTTCAAAAAGAAAATTAAGACACACTTGCTACTGTCATTTTACATTTGTTAATAATAATAATAGCTTTTCCTACCTTGTACAACCACTTGGTTGCTGGGCACTAGGATCTGCTGCCCATCACTGGTCTGAGCATACTGCAGGATGGTGGTACCAGGCTGAGTTGCTGAGTTGGCCATGGTCAGTGTCTGAAGGCCCTGTACTCCATCTGTGCCGTTATTGGCCAACTGGATGGCTCCTCCCTGGGTAATGGCAACTGCAGAGGCACAGGATATAAGAACAGTGTTGCTGGATTACACTGATCAAGTTTATACTGCCTTACTGTACCCACTTCCACTTTGTGTGTGTGTGTGTATATATATATATATATATATATATATATATATATATATATATATATATATATATATATATATATATATATATATATATATATATATATATATATATATATATATATATATATATGTCTGTCTGATGCAGGCTTACTCGTGTCCTGCGGTCCAACAATTACCCACTCTAGAGGTCGTTGTAGTACAAACACTGGGCATTTATTAAATTCCACATTCCACAATTGAGCCGATAAAGTAATTCCACAGAAAACGTTTCTCTAAATAATCCCACAGAACACGGTAAGAAGCCATGTACTTCCACAGCTTTGAAATACACGTCCAGCCATTAGCTCCAACAGCTGTACTTCGTAGCTCCAACAGCTGTAAACAAAACATTGTTTCCCTGACAACTGACTAGGCAAACTTCAAAGTCAGTTATGTGACGTCGTTGATGACATCATCGGTACGCTTATACATACACTTATTAATTAACCCAACCATTCGAGACACAGCGACCACTACAAAAAAAATAAATAAATAAAAGAGCATCATGGCACAAAAAGGGCTCTCAGGATAATTGAAAGCCATAGTTGTCATTAAAACTAAAATTCAATTAAATGCACAGCCCTACTTAGTATTATACTGTATATGATTATCTATACATTTTTCAACTAATTTTAAGTAGCCTCAAGAACATTTTATTGTAAAAAGCCAACAGAGGCACAGAGTAAAACAGGAAATCCTACATGTTACTACAGAAACCACCAGTTTCCTGTATCTGACTTTGTAAGTACTTACTGTACTGGCCGCTGCTTGTCTGATAGATGGGAGTGGGCATGGTGACAGTGGTAATGGCAGGGGCTGAGTCGTCCTCTGATTTCTCTTCCTCAATTCGAGGCACTGCTGGCACGTCTGACGATAAGTCATTCAAAATCTTCCTATGAGGAGACGGGTTAAGAGAAATATGTCAGAAACTCCTCTTTAAATGATATTGAAATGACACAAAAAAAAAAAACGTTTAAATGTCCCAAGCGTAATATTAAAAGCATACTCAGCTAAAATAATCTATAATTTATCAAGGGGGATCCAAACCTTAACACCAAGTATATTAAAAAAAAGTTATAATAAAAACTACATTGATGTTAAGGATGCATCCCCCTTGATAAATTATAGATTAATACACGCCTTGATCATATTAGTTATTTCTGATGATGAAAGAGCATTTGTACTAGCTAACTGTGCAGCATTATTAAGGTTAGGTTTAAGTATGCATCCACTTACCCTGAAATGGTGTTGTAGGTGGAATGCTGATTTAACATAACATAATATTACCTTTAGCAACTTTAGACACATACCTGTAAGAAGGTCGCCTGGACAGGATCTCTCGCCTCTTCTGAGAATCCGTCACACTGTCGACGGACTCCTGAGAGTCCTCGCTTTCAGCAACAGTTGAAATCTGCAAGTTAATCATACGACTTTAATTTTGCCAGCCGACTCAAAGAGTTTGCACACTTTTACATTTCGGTTAAATTGTACTTATGGAAAATTAGGAGCAATTTCTAAGAATCTTTTATTGTCGTCATTGAGCACATATACACATTGCACGTACATGTTACAATGAAATTCTTTCTCTGCAATTAACCTGTCCACGTGGGGGGGGGGAGTAGCGGGCAGCCATGGTGGTGGGCCCGAGGAGCTAGCGCAGTGTGTCTCGCTCAGGGACACACCTGGTGGGAAGGCTGTGGATTTCTTTGGGTAGGCTGGGGTTTGATCCCGCAGACTACTGCTCTACCCATTGGACACATATATATCTGCTCCTCTTACCTGTACTGTCTGGACTTGTGGGGACTGGATCACAGAGGGCTGAGCAGCTTGGATCACTCCATGCACTTGGACTGTCTGACCATTGGGTAACTGCACAAGAGTGACTGTGGGACTACCGGATGATACCTGGCCTGCTATGGATGCCTGCAACCCATGACAACTCACATTATACAGTGTCTGCAAACTTACTCACAGCCTTTCAGAGAGTAATGTTGCAACTTGTAATGCGGATATTTACAAGGTTCACCTGGGCCAGGGTGATCTGCTGAGCCTCTGACTCCGAGACCGCTGTTTCACCACTTTGCTGTGTGTCTGCACCAGCTTCCATGATCATTTAAAATCTGTAAAAGGCAACAAGCTTTTTTTGCACATGCATCATCATGTTTAAAACTGAACTGTCCCGACAAAGTTGTAAATGGTGTACAAGAGACATTCTGGAAACTTTAGTGCTTGTTGATGTGATGATGGGAGGGTGTGGCTTAGCTAACATGCTAGTAAATAATTTGTTAATAAAACTTTGTAAACAATTCGCATTCAAGAGAGCAACCTAATGTTGACACAATCTTGATTTAAAACACGCTCCTACATGACAGGACTTCCCATAAATGCCACGGGCTAACGCTAACTCCTTTGCTAGCCGAGGAGTAACGTTTACCATCCTGCAGTTAGCATGTAGCCAGCTAGCTAGCTTGAGCGGTATGAGCTTCACGTCTTGTTAGCATGCTAACAAGCTTAGAGGAAAGCACTGGACGTTAGCATGGCTTGCAGACATTTATTTAACATCCATGAAAGACTCGAGTCTTAGTCTTTAACGGCTCATGTCGCGGTTTGGCGCTTTGTTGCAATATTACATTGCAACTTGAGCAAACGTTGCATTGGCTAGCATTAGGTTGCTAGCTGGGATGCTATGGAGGGAAATGCAGGCATGCATGGTAAGCCAGTTTTTTTCTTTGCAACTAGGGCCACTTTTACCAACAGTGAGTTGCGGGATTTTTACTTTAGCACAATGTTCACACATAGCAGCACATGGCTAATTGGCTCTGTAACTTACTTTGACATCATTTAAAAAATGCAAGCCCACTCCCATATTAATACATAAGTCTCATTTGTGCTCCAAGCCTTGCAGACACTGACTCATTTTGTGAGCCTCTGCAACACCGCCGCCATGATCTCTTTGTTGGCTTTGTGCGGATATTAGGCGCAAATAACTTCTTTGTGCAGCCATCTAACTGTTTAGCAAACATCGGATGCGTATCCCCTTACCAACACAAACTCGCTTCGTCACTCCCGGCTCTGCGGAGCTCCACTTTTATTCAGACCGACACGTAAGAGACCGCGTCAGGCTACACCTCCGTCGCGTCACCGAGAACAACAACACGGAGAGGAGGACGAGGGAGACGACGACAGCGAAAATCATCTCTATCGACAGGACTCGAGTGGTTACGGAGTCGCACGGAACGTCACGAAGGCTGCCGAGGAAAGGAGGGGAAACTACGGACCCAGCCGAGGTAAGCTCTTGGTGCGTTCGTGCGTCTCTGAGCATGCGCGGCTCTGTAACTTTGTAAGTATATATAAAAATTAAAAAAATATCTATCTATCCGATCATACACATAAACAACAGCGCAGTTGTCCATAATATTCATAAATTAAAAAGTAATTAATAAACAATATAAATACATAAATAGAGTGACTTAAGATGGGGAAGAAAGAAAAGTTACTTTTAAAACTGCTTTTTTTTAAATGAATGGGCTGCATTACTGATGTGATCCACATGGGGACAGCAAAGTCCTCCTTTTATCCTTCCCATCATCCACTGCCTCATTGCACTCTACTTTAGTCAGGCACATGTTTGTTTTATTCCAGCCTGACATGATCAGTTATGTATTACTTTAGCCTTAACTGTGGTGCTGGCTTTGTAGCACCAAACCACATTGTGATTTTATTGGGAAACCATTGGACTCCAGTTCTGTGTTGCTTATTATGTACTATTTACAGCCCCCGTGATTCACATTACATTTGCTTCTCCTTGGTTGCGGACTCGAGCCATAAAATGTGCTCATTAACTCTGTCACTCGGGCGTGCCAGGAAGACTGGTGCTGTAGGAGTAAAATGGGTTCTAAGCTGTGGCAGCTGGTCAAAATCCTGCAAGGGGAAAATGAGACTTCAGACCAATTTATGACCATCATCTCTATGTGCGAGGTCATTTCGGAGGCCTCTTAATACACACACACACACACACACAGATGTCAAGCATACCCATCTTCACCTGTCAAGTGATTGACTACACCAGTGGTGCAAACACATTTACTGCTGTCCCAGCCAATTTTATGCCTTTTACTATAAAACAAAAGTCTTAAATTTTGCACTTTTATATTCAAAGCTTATTTGTCTCCGAGCAGCCCTTTACATCTGCTGCCACGTGACTTGATTAGGCATTGATTTGCAGTGCAAGTTCACATTATTTGCAGCATATGTGGGGAAATGAGTTTACAATTTGAATGTGTTGTGTATTTTTCATTGCTTTAAATGTATAAAGAAGGTATAGAAGGAAAAAAAAGAAAAAATATTTAAGGTGAGCACATAATAATATCAGCAGTGCCAATATATTACATATACCATATATTTGTTAAAAGTTTGTTAGGGCAGGAACTTAATACCACATACTTTCAGTATTGATTCATCATACTGTTTATGTTCTCAATGAATTGCTTAAGCTATTAACATTTTAAAAACCAAGAAAGCGTCAACAAAAAAGCTCGTTTTTATCAAAACAGCCCAAAATGGAACAGCAGCACAAGAAGGTGAAGTTTGTGCATTTGATCAATTATTAAAATTGTTGCAGATTAATTTTCTCCGGCTTGACTAATCTTCTTAGCTCTACATTTTGTATAAATAATGTTAATTTAGTTTCTTTCTGTCACTCAAACCCAAAGCCTTTCAAATGTGCTGTTGAAAACACATGAACGCACAAACACAATCAGGCCGCATTATTCACTTCTTTATCACATCGACATCACGTTTCCTGGGCGCATATCAGCATTGGTTAGCGTGCCCGGTGATTAAAGTAGAATTTCTGATTCCGACTGCTAATGCTGATGATTTTTTTTTTTTTTTTTTTTCGCTCTCTGTTGCCGAATGTCTGATTGCAAGATTTAGCAGAGCAATCTGCAGCAACGACCCCGCTGCCTGCAAATCACTGCTGAAACACCCACAAAGAGCAGAGTAAAATGATGCCACGGACGTCCAAAATGGTGTAGGAGGAGGATAGGAGATTAATCTTCAGAATATGAAGTAGACTGACTCCAATTCACAGCCCTCTCCTCTCTGTTTAAACCCAGCTGTCAAAGCCCCTGGCTTAACACAAGTCTCCAAAACCCCGTTGACGGCAAGACCTATGACACTCTCTGTTTCGCCTGTTTTTCACGTCTGTTTTCATCTCTTCTTCTTTCCGTTTCATTTAGTTTGTCCCCTCTTTCCCTTTTTTTTCCCCATGTTTGTTCCTTTAAATGTACGCGGCGATATGAAAAAATCATGACCCTAACCAAATCATGGCCCGAGGTGGTGTATGTAGCGAGCACACCTCGGCATCGGGCGCGCTGTTCCCCGCACGTTGCTGCAATATTGAGTGCATTAATAACATGGCTGATATATTCTGTCAACGCTGCCGTCAAATTTTAAATGCAGTCCTCAATCAAACTGAGCGGAAATATCATACCTGCCACTCAAGCGAGGCATTGTGGGAGCTCGAAGGCAGGCAGGGGGCCATGTGGCAATGTCCAGAGACAAGTCTGGATATGAATATGAAAACATGCTGCGTATTTGAATACTACTGACCTCATGCGCATGCTTTTCATTGTAGGTCGAATTACCTGAATCGCATATGAACCAGAGGACCTAGCTGAGGTTGCCATGGATACTGGGCCCCCACGGTCTGTCTCTATCTTACACACACATAAGCGAGGTTCCCAAATCTGCGAGATATGAGTTCCAGAGATATCCACTATAATACTCAGCTGCTGAGGTGCACTATCAAGCTGCTAGGCAGGTGAGTTATCTAACAAGCAGAGATTGTGCTGACCCAGACCTCTTGCTAATCTAGGCTGTAGGCAACAGTGTGCGTTAGGCGTTCTCAATCAATCCGTCAAGGTGTCAGCTCCTCCTTTCCCTCTCTATCTTTTCGGCGTGCGAGACTTTTTTATTTATTTTTTTTTCCCTTCCTCCTACATCAAAAAAAATTCCCCGTAATTGTTCATCCTCCAAGAAAATTCTTTGTTCATTGTAAAGTTGAGCAAATGTAAGCGGCAAGAGTAGCAACACCAACACTTTTCTGTTATGTATTTCAACAGAAAGTGTGTCCTTACATAACATACACAACATAACTCTGAATGCACCCGTTGGGATTTTATTATAATAAAGATGCACAAAGGGGATCCAGCCATGCAGGCATGAAATTCTTTCAAAATAACATATGATTTAGCAAATTAAAGAGAAAAAATACCATATTAAAGTTGTTCTCAAGTGATATCAGAGGTATTTTTTTAAGACCATGACGGGCAGGACAAAAACACTAGTGTGTTAGTGTGTGTGTGTGTGTGTGTGTGTGAGAGTTGGACTTGCTGCAGCGCTCCTTCCTCAGCATAACATGTCATTCTAGACACTACTACTCCCAACAGAGGCAGACACTGCAGCTCGGTGACACAGAGCATGAGGTCATCTGTCAAACAGAGAATTGTGTGTGTGTTTGTCTCTATGCAGTATGAGAATGTGTGTGTGCAGCTGTGTATGCCCTTCATCCGGGTGTATGTGTATGTGTGTGTGTGTTAGGAGAGAGATGTATGTTGTCATTCACACAGGCGGAGCACTGTTACCGTGCAATCTGCTCTCATCCCTCACCTCCTTTTGCTGCGGAGTTCAAAGGTTGCCATGACGACCGGCGCCTCCACCGGGATCACAGTGCGCTTTAGCCCTAGAGCCATCAGGGCACGCATGCTTGGCAGGTGGGGAGGATATGGCGACCTTTGACCTATCAAGGTCTTACCAACGTGGAAGGGGAGTGAGGGGGTTAAAGGAACATGGCAGTGCTGGGTTGTAAATTTAGCTGATCCTTCTGAAAGCTTTAGGGTTGTGGGCGGTGTGGCCTTATTGCTTCTGAGCTTGGTGACTTGTGCCGGCTGCCTCCTGGATTTCAGAAGGCCCTGGGCAGGAGAGATAGCCGCCTTCTAATCCGCAGAGTCTCTCTCACCTTGCCTCCTCCGTGTTTCTCAGATAGTGCATCTTTTGTGTCAGATCTTTGCAGCTGTCACCGCTGTTGCTTGTAAGGATGATGCTGGCTTTGTGTGGGGCTGTGTATGCGTGTGTGTGTGTGTGTGTGTGTGTGTGTGTGTGTGTGTGTGTGTGAGACAGAGGCACAGACAAATACACAAAAAAACCAATCACAAAAATAAAGAGCAAGGCTTCCACGAGGTGCAACGAATGCGGCAGACTCTCAGGTTTATTCTACAAATGGCTTAATTTACAGAAACTATTCATTTAATTAACAGCATCCAGTAGATTTTTCCGGAGCTTTCAAATGCTTCAAATGCAGTTTTTAATGGAGGAATGAAATGACATGTTCCAAGGACAAAAACTAACCAACATAAATTATTTGGTTTAATATTGTTCCAATAACCTTTTCTTCCAAATTAGGCAAAAAATGGACAAGTCAGTTCACCTCATTCTAAAGCTGGACATACGGAAATATTTTAGAGCAGCAAAAATGTGTGTGTGTTTCCATGCCTGTGTATGCACAGGGGAATGGAAGGTGACAGTCAGGAGAAGGGTTATTTACTGTGTGGCCCAGGCGACCTGTCCGTCCTCACGTCCGGCCCCTGCAGATTAAGATGCAGCCGCCGCCGGCTGCCAGAGCAGGCTGAGATTGATGGGGAACACGGGGGCCACAGAGGCCCTGCAGAATTCTGAACAGAGCCTGTGGGTACCAGCCAGCCATGCTGCCAGCAGACAGCAGCTCCTCTCTCCTTCCCGCTCCCTCTCTCTTGTCACCCTTCGTTCAGAAAGCCTTCGTTTTTTTTTTTTCTTTCTGACTTTTCTTTATCGCTCTGTTGCTCTCTCTGGCATTTTTTCTTCTCTGTCACTCTCTGCCGCTTTCTGCATCCCTGTTTTTCTGTCTCTCTGTCATTTTATCACCCTCGCCTCTGCCCCCCAACCTTTCCGCTCCCCCCCCCTCGAAGACGCTGTCTCAGCAGCTTTAGCAGATTTGGATGTCATGAAACTGCAGGTGTGTCAGCAACGTGTGTGTGTGAGAGAGAGTGTGGAAGGGAGGGCAAAAGTGACTCAATAAATAATATTCTGGTTATGATGGGTAGCAGAAAAGTTAACTGTGAGATGGATGCTTGTGCAAGTGTGTGTGTGTGTGTGTAAATGAGTGCTAACAGCGATCAGTTGCAGCTCCAAAGCTGTCTGCGCATCTGAGGGATTTTTAGCTGAAGGAAAAAGAAGGCCCACGTGGGTTTGCTGATTTCTCTAAAATAATTCTGATGTTGCAGTGACAGAAGAGGGAGAAGATGAGAATGGAAGATGGATGCTTGGATATGTGTGTGTGTGTGTGTGTGTGTGTGCCGCCCCGAGTGTGTGCATGGTGAACAAACTGCTTTGGCAGGGTTTTTGTTGGAGTCCCCAGGGCAGGAGACGCATGAGTCAGCGGCCAGTAGGATTTATAGCCAATTGATTAAATTAGCATTTGTTCTGCTGCTGGGGAAGCAGCTTGTCAGTATAAGCATACAGTCAAACACACACACACATTCACATGCAAACATGCACCTGTACACCAAGTGCAGTTAAGCAACGCAGAGGAAGAGAAACAAGACAATGAAAAAAGGGGGGAGGGGGAATCCAGCGAGAAGCAGGAGACAATTAGCAATGATGTCAATAAGTCAACATCATTAACATCAGGATCACTGGGATGTAAATACTGGAAGAAACGCACATTGCGCTCCCACAAGCCTCCTTCCTGAGCGGCTCCTTCATGCGAGTGAGCAAGGGGGTCTCGCACACCAGGCTTGCTGACAAGCCTTTTTTTATGACATTCATCAAAGCCATCTGCCATTTTCCGCTCAATTAATTTGTTATGGGAAGTGGGATCAATTAAGTGCGCACCGTAATGGCTTTATATCCTTGTTTCCCTTTTATAGCCCAATATTTTCTGTGCTCCACTCTGGCATGAAAAGGCGAAATCGATATCCCCAGCTATTTTCCCCTCCCGTGGACTAATTTGATTTTGCCACTCTCTTCCTGGCATGATAAACTGGCTGTAATGAGGGGGTTAGGGTGAGGGGACAGACTAAAACATAAAACCCACATTCGAGCCAACACGCCAACCAGGCACGCTCTTTCCTGACGCGGCCGCCGAATCCGAAGAACGACCGCTTTAACCTCGCCGAGATCTCATTTGAATTTGAGGAGTAAAGTTGTTTCTCGCACTTGACTAAAGGCGCAGTGGTATCAAGTGGGATTGACCTCCGGCTTGTTATCATCCGGCACATGGAGATGAGATGGCGAGTAGCTTAGGCAAAGGGTTGACATGGCAACCATAAGGACAATGAGCGGCTCATTTGGGACAGTCGGTTTGACTGTGGTAGGTGGAGCGGCGGCGGCGGCCTTTTGGCACCATTAGTGCGCTCTCCTCGTTCACCTCGACCCCTGCGATGTATCGATCACTTCACCATTAAACCTGCTGATGGGCTTGATGATATGATGAAGAACAGCGAACCGGTGTGGGTGTGTTTAGACGTGCGCGTGACTTTACAGCAGGTTGATCGTTACTCAAGGAGCATGCCTGATGACATTGCCGTATTGATTTTGACATCATCTGCTTGGGATGTGCTTCGGAGGTCAGGTCCTAAACCAAGGTAACCAAAGTGTCACCTTGTTTGTGTCAGCAGGCGTTCAGGGCCACCGGGATCCCAACGAGCTGAACACAGCTTCCTTAAAGCTTTTTGTAATTCTAGACAGGGACAGCAAACAAATTAAACCCAACATGAAAAAGTTGAATTCATCACTGAAAAAGAATGTAGTTAACCATTGAGCTTCTAAGCTTATTCCTACCAAGACAGCAATAGGTGTGTTTCGCAAACTGCTCCTTTATGTATCCAGTTTGGTTTAGTGAATAATATTCTTTAAACTAGCATTTACAGGATTATAAGGGTATAATGTCATTTCTTTTACCGTAGCATTTTTAAATGAGTACTTAAAGGATTTATTAGTGCACTGCCACATTAGCAGTGGGAGTCCCATGAGAAAGACGACTTCATTTTGTTTCATAGGAAAGGTCAACGTGATGCAGAAAGTGCACGGAGAGCTTCGCCTCGCTACTTTGTGTTAAAGGACGCCTCCGCCGATTTTGAACTTGTTTCTTTTGGTGATGTCATCTGGAGGAGTGATGTCACCCGGACGAGAATTTCAGCTAGAGAAAGAGAAAATATTTTAAATCAGAGAAGCGAGAGGGACGTTTAAAAGCATTAATGTACATTTACACCCTAACCTAAAGAAAGGAAGGGTTAGTCAGAAAGTGGCTCTTTAATCTCCAAAAGCCCTGTGTCCTGCAACTGTCTAATAAGCCTCCAGATTGATCAAATCTTAAGCATTTATTGAAATAATATAATATTGAATATATATTAAAGCCTCTATAAAATGTGCTACTAACGTTTGCTCTGCCTTCCACCCCAGAGGTCACAGTCCCCCATAGTTTCCAAAAGTGCATTAAAGCCGTTGTTGCAGCACTGGCAAACATAATTCATCACTGGACGGATGATGACCCTTTTAATTTTAGCGAACATGGCTCTGCAGCTCCATAACGTCACAATCACTTCTATTTGTATTGAAAGCTGCTCCATTCTACTGTAACTGAAAGTGAAGAAATCAATGCACGCCTCCGCCCACATTTGCCTGCCTCTCTGCCTCAAATTCTTTTTTAGTTTTGACACTTCATTGCAGCCAGAAGACGTATGTAACAGTGCACCGTTAAGAGAGTAGCGGGGGGGGGAGAAAACGGTGGGTGGCTCTGAGATCTAGAAGATAAGACAAACCTGCAGGGGAACACACAGTAGCTCCAGTCAGGGAAAAACCATTGGTGTAGTGCAGGGAGGCAAAAAATAAATTACACTGGTATGATCTTTTAAATATCAATAAATCATTGCTGCATTGATTCATTGAGACATTAGTTAGATTCCTGTAAACAAATGAGACCCATTATCAGTCTCTACATTGCATTTGCAATGTGGACCACTGGGTCACAGTCTGCTGGCTAGTTTTACAGTACAAAACAAAATATAATAAGCACATTTATTCTGCACGCGGAGATTGACTGTCACGGTTTAAATGTAAAAAGAAGTACTTTTGGTTTAAAACACTGTGTGTAGACTGGTCCACAGCAGCAGCAATGCAGCGGCAATGCAAAGAACAGAACAGGGGTCACGTAAGTGTGGACATACTGATTGTTGTCCTCTGGACATGTTGCAGCTCTTCCGTATCCATCAGAAAGGACGTAATTTCACTCTGTATTTTTACATGTAATAATGTGTCCAAACTGCAACCAAAGCTACGAGCTGAAACAATCTGTTGAGCTCAGGTGAGTCGATTTGTTTCACATAGGACCTTTTATAAATGCTTACTGGAAACTGTTACCGTTTCCACGTCAAGCAATATTATGAAGTGAGTGAGGTCGTGCTGTGAAAGGCCGGGCACCATGAGATAGAGGGTCAACCTGCCGGACACACATTCGCCAGCGCTGGCTGCAAACAGTGGGCGGGAGGGGGGAGCGAGACTTGGCTGCCTGTCAAGACCAGCCGCAGATTAAAACTCCATCGATCCGACTGTAATTTATTTATCAATTCAACTAAAAATTAAACACTGACCTCCTCCTTTGAAAATCCAAACCCCCCCCGACCCCATCGCGTCGCCCCCTTTTTTAATCTTGTTCCACGTAGTGACTTGAATACCAAGCGAGCGGTCAAACGTGGGGCCTTTTTTTTATTGCGAAAAAAAGTTGAACAAGTCTCGGGGAAACAGCATCTCTCTCTGTCTTCCTCTCGCTTTAGAGTTCAAAAGCACGACTATTAAAAGCGCTATACTTCAGTTCCTGCTTTGCTGCATCTCCCAGACCCTAAGGACTTCTACTTCTGACAATAAACAACTCATGCATTTCTCACTGCTGCACCCAAAGCTCAGCTCCTCTCTCCACCATCTGCATTCTCGTCACTCCCCCTGCTCTTCTGATCTTCTCTTTCCTCCCTGGCTATCACTGGGTGCTGTCTTTCCCTCGCACTCTTATTTTACTCACAAATGTCAAAACATACCTACATACTGTAACTTTCGTATCATCACATCAAAGCCTTGTCTCTTTCCTACGCCAACCCTCCGTCTGTGCCCTTGTGTGCCCACATACCTCCCCAGTTACAGATTTTCTCAAAAAACCCAAATCCTGCTGACTGCAACAAAAAACAAACCAAAAAAAAAAAAAACCCAGCCCTCTTATAGTCTTCCAGCTTTCCAGCTTTCCCTTCCTGGTTTGCGCTCGGACCCAATAATAAGGGTACAATGCTCACATTCATGTCAGACGGCCTCTCCTTCCTCGTCTTTTCACCTTCCACCTCGCCTTCCTTCGTCCTCCTCACCCCTTCCTGAACCCTCCCCACGACCAGCCCTGTAATCCAATTAAAAGCACATTAGGACCAAATGAATTGCAGTAGATTTAATTAGCTGCTGACGAAGGTCGGCCGAATGGCTGGCCGGATGGCTGGCTGGCACTCGGGTGGGTGGATGGAGCGCAGAGGCTCTTGGGGGGAGGACATGAGCACTGTTCACCTTTAACCCCTAGATGTCACAGGGGTGAGGAGTGTTAGCTGTCAAGTTGGTGCAAATCTTGCACCGCTGCTGCATATGAAGCCATTTACAATTTCCCTGTTTTCTGCCATTGCAGCCTAATTAATCAAGAAAATAATTATAACATTCATTAAAAATAAAAATAATAGTTAGTTGCATACCTACAAACAACCAATATAACACAATCCATGCATATATCCTGTGTGTGCACAGTCTCCCTGTCTGACAGCTCAAAACCTTTTCTCTTCCTTTGTACAAGTGGAATCATACAGCGTCAGAACAAGCTCACATATTTTGCAAACACTTCAGCTCAACTCACTTTACAGTGTTTAGACTGGAAAATTGTCATTTGCATCCACTTCCATTTTCTGTTCTTGTTATATCAGATCTGTCTGCCTCCAAAATCTAAAATGTGCTTTGTGCACTGTTGTGGCTCTGCTGCAGCTTTTAAAAGGAGGATATTTAGTAATTGATTAATGAAGTGACAATTGTGTGGAACACACCGAGCATATGGAGCAACAGAGATGTGAATTTGAAAGATGCTTTATTGGTGAGTGTGGCTCACCAGTGGTAACAATTCAACTGCACTCACACCTGGAACAGCTTCTATCCCGTTTCCAGGAAGCAAGATGCAAACTTCTTTTTTTTTTTTGAGCCTAGTTTTAAAGATTATTTCAGCAATAGGCAAAAAGAGTCAAAATGTGGCTGCCGAGGCCTTAAAAGTGGCTCATGAGGTGTTGCAAAGTTTGAGGATGCTACAGCAGCACATCCCATTTCTACTTTTTTGCCCATCCTCCCCTCATTCTAGAAACTGGATGCAACCTTTCTTGATGCAGCCTCCCAATGTGCAAAGTCAGCAGAGTAGTCAGCGTAACCCACTGTGGCATTTGCATCATGCCCCTCTGTGTGTGTGTGTGTGTCTGTGTGTGTGTGTTCAGTTCCTAATTAAGAGATGCAGTCTCTGCTGGGGTCTGTTTTTTTAAAAAAAAAAAAAAAATTCCAAGCCACCAGGTGCATATCTTTTCACGTCATGCTGCTTGTGTAACAGTTTTTATGTTTGCATGCACAAAAGTCTGCTTTTGAGAATGTATGCGAGTGTGTGTGTGTGTGTGCATCGCTGTACATACGTGTCTGTATATGTGTGTGCATGAAATGAGATCTAGGTCTGGGCCTCTTCATTTCTTTCAGCAGGTAATAAAAATATAGAGTGCCCTCCAGATCCCTTTATAGAGAGAGAGAGAGAGAGAGAGAGAGAGAGAGTTGAGACTGCAGCGAAATCTAGGACAGGCTTCATTGATTTGGAGGCTAAAGTATTACTAGCCATCACAGCCAAGGCAATATGAGAGGCCTTTTTCTTTTTTTCTTTTTTTTAAATCACACAGCCACCCTGAACCCAGAGGGACAGAGAAAAGGCACACACACACACACAGATGAGAGAAAACGAGCAGGAGGGGAGGGATAATTGGGAAAACTGTTCTTATTTTGTTTCCTCTTCCTGCCATCCCTCCCATGTTGTGTGGGTTTGATCATAAACAGAAAACGAACTTGCTCACATTTTGCGACGCTGGCGATCGAGTCTTCGCATCTTGAAGAAGACGCTTGCTCCCTCAGTACTGTCATTATGTTTGTTTTTGTTTGTTTTGGGGTTTTTTTGTTGTTTTTTTTTTTTGTTAGTTGAAGAGAAATTTACATTTTTATTTAGTGAACTGAGTGAGCGCGCTGGGGTGTGTTATATGACACTCGGGTCCATTAAACCTGTTAAAAGCCTATTGTGTGATTTCCCAAATGTCAGTCAAAAGAAAGAAAGGCATCCTGCTCTCTATTTGGTTTTCATCCAATAGCAGTGATTGGTACTATTTCAAGACCAGGGGCTTTTTACACACCAAAGGTGTGGACAAATGGGGGACGAAATGTGTTCATGGTGTCTACTTCTCCAGGATCGAGTTCTTTCAGATCTCAGGAGAGCAGTGGAGTGTTCTGGGTCGGGCCAGGGACCGACCCCCTCTGTCTGGCTAAATAAGATAAGACCCTGTCATTGTATCCCTCCACTCCACAGCCCTGACCACATCAAATATTCATGGGCCACAGCAGACTCTTAAGTAAACTGGCCAATTTGTTGCGGAAGACGTGCATTAAGATTGGCTGGACCGATATGCAACTGGCCCCCGGGGATAGGCTAGACAGGGGCTGCCATTTTGGCCCTCCTGTCTCTATTGTTGCCACCCGTCACAGAGGCGAGGGACAGGGTGGGAAGCAGCCACGTGGCGGCCTGTCTGACGGTAATGGGCTGGGTGTGAATCCTGGGGAAAGAGAGGGCAGACAAGGGAAGCATTAACGGATGGATGGGTAGAGGAGGTCACAAGAAGCTGCCTTTCATCTGAATGAATGTTGGGAGAGAGTTAAGGAGGGGGTGGAGTCATTTTTGAATGACAAAAGACAGCAAAAGGACACAGTGATGGTGGTCATGTCATGTGACGGCCGCTGAAAGCATATGGATGGGTAGTTCGGAGTGAACGGGAACAACTTAATAGATCATATCACGGGGACAAACAAACAGGGTACAAACAGCATCTCCATACAATAGATTTCAATGATAGCCCATCTCCACGTTATGTGTCCCCGAGGACAGAAGTTGACAAATCACTAAAGCACATTTTTGTTTTGCTTTATGGGTGCAGGAGTTGAGCGGTGGCTAGGGACAGACACAACTTTACGCTTGGCGATTCCCTGTAGGGCATCCGATGGAAATGAGCTGAGAAAGCTGTGTGCAGAAACGTCTGTTAGACAAAAGAAGAGGAAGGAGAAAAGAAATAAAGAAAGAAGATAAAGCTCATAAAACCCCAACTCGTAAAACTGTTCAGCGCATCTGAGAAGTGAGGAAATAGGCTATAGAGGGAAGTGGGTAATGGTGGGTGGGGGGGCGCGGGGCTGTAATACTCATCTGCAGCGGAGGTGAGATCACGATCTGTGGGCACTCAGCACAGAGATGCCAGGGCGCAGCTAGGGCCTGGGACAGTTATTAGGTCACTTCCGCAGAGGACCGGCAGGTGTTTAGAGAGCGACCGGGTCGCCGGGTGACCCCTGACAGCCTGCTCGTCATCTGGCACCAGGGAACTCTGGGGGGATTGGCTTGAAGCTTGTTGTGAATACTAAATGTGACATTCTGCCATTTGCTTAAAGAGGGTGGCAGAAAAGAACTCGAAGGAATAATAATTTGAGGTGAACGTGGCTACAATTTATTTCCTGTGGAGATTATACCATTCTTTGTCAAATGTAATTTCTCCCCCTTGAGTTGTATTTGAAATGTGCACCACAAAAACAGCATTTAAATCATTTGAAACCTGCATTGGAGGCATGGAAGGAGCTTATTTCTTACGGCCTCTGAGAGGTTTGATTGTTGCCTCAATAAACTAAGTGCTGAATGAGGCCATTTACATGCTAATCGCCATACAGGCCAATTTTCTTATCATGGATGTAAATGAACATGTTTTCTGGATCCAAGCTGGCCATAAAACAAACAGTTAGCAATATGCTGACTTCATGTTAATGCTTCATTTTATTTATTCATACAGTAATTAAATATTGCCAACACACGATTCCTCGCTGATAGGCTCGTTAGCATTAATTAGCTTTAATTAGGAAAACGAACCACACTCCATAACACCTGTGGTTTGTTACGCGTCTTCAGGATTCGGTGGCTCCATCATCTGTGCCACCAAAACCACCTATATGAAATATTCCTTATTATATAGCAAAATGCGACAAGCATGCAGTGTAGATTCACACGTGTGGGAGTCCTAAGGCCTTTGTACAGGAGCAGTTATTAAAAGTAGGAGCAGAAAATGCCAGCGCGTGTGGGTGTGGATGAGGATTATTCTGAGCTCTGCCATCTGTAAACAGGCGGACAGGTTTCCAGAATGATGAGACTAAGTGCAACAGCACAAATAAACAGTTCAAGTCAGCAGCGGCAGGCTTACTTCAAGATGACGGCAGCGATTGCGTTTATGCATTTTTGCCTGTTTTTTTATTTCCCGTTGTGGGCTTGTATTTTAGGGTGGAATGAAAAAAAAAAAAATACAACCACAAATCTTTCCAAATTGTGCGTGAAGCAGAATGATAAAGCCTGCGTTCTGCGTGTCTCTGCTCTAGGAACGGCAGCATACATGCATACAATATCAGGCCCCCGTGTGAACTTTGCAAAGCAATTTCCCTAAAATGCCACCACCATGCTCGTTCAGGTTCAAGTTGCATAACGCTGGTGCACAGTGGGACATGGTGCTAAAATATTATAATAACAATATATTAAAAAAAAACGGATTTGCTCTTATAGTGCCGTTATGCATATCCAACACAACAGCACTATGGGCAGCACATATTCAGCTGATAGTTTCATGTCGATTATATACGCTCTTGTTCTAAAAGCTACAGTATGTGGTTTTTGCACTGAGTGGAAGATTCGTGTTTTTTAAGGCAGCGCCAGACCAGCAGTTGGCGGCCTACAGCGTTATATGCATCTACTATTTCACCGGCACATTGGCATATATTGGCCAAATTATTAAAGAGACTGGAATGTTATAACTAAAGCACATCACATGGAGTAAAGGTCATTGTAATTTATTGCTTTAGTCCTTTTTGGAAAATGTCAAATTCAGCCTTAACATAATTCCTAATGTTATCTTGGCAATAACTGGAATTATAAAGCTTGAAAAACAACGGTTATGATCTTTAACAATATGGTACATTTTAGGGATGTTCCCATACCACTTTTTCCCAGACTTAGTACAAGTACATATATTTAGGTACTCACTGATAACAAGTACTGTTACATGTACTGTTTGACCATCAACTGACATGTTTTTTGTATTATAGGCTGGTTATAGAATAAATATTTAATATTATGATTCGATCATGTGAGGTGGCTACATTAAAGTGCAATTATTCTCTACTAGTTACTACTTGTTGTTTCCCTTTTCTTCTCATTTATTACAGAATGACCTCAACCCAAGAAGCACATGCATGACATCAGGTCGGAATTATAATGAGGATTAGAATAATCAAATTGAAGTTTACAGGCTAGAAATTAACCTAGTAAAAAAATCTGTGTATGTGCCGGGAGCCTAGAAATAAAGGCTGCTACCGGGCTGCATCACACGCACACGTCAATGAGGACTTTTTAAATCGGGTTTTGGCCGTTTTTTGTGTGTGTGTTTTCAGGTGGATATTTTAAGATATTGCGTGTTTGTGTGGTGTGTGTGTGTGTGTGTGTGACTCAGAGGTCATTCCCATAAAAAGTAGAGGGCACAAGAGAGGAAATCCAATTAGGACCCTGGTACAGTGGTAGTGGCATTTAACAAATAACTCTCCTCTGTCTCTCTCAGCAGTGGCTGGGCGAGCGAGCCCCCAGCACACTAGTAATAACACACTCACTCTAAGTTATGGTCGTATACTGTATTATGTCTCCTATATGTCCGAGAAGAGCTACGTTTCCATTCGCAACCATGATGAAGACATTAGTCAACACCTTCCGCTAACACCAATCATCAGCGGTTTTATCCATCATGGGTTTATGCATGTGCACACGCAGGCGCGCAAACATGCCCATTCATTCCCAGAAATACGCGTATTATCTCACGGCGGATAAGAAAAAAATCAATGGAAAGCAATATTCCTATTGAATTTAGTTTATGCCTTCGACCTATTTCTGCAGGGTGGTGGGTAGATCATCAGTGCAGTTGTGAGTGGATGACCTGCTAACCTCCAGCCAGGGTCACAGCGTTGAGGCTTGCTGCTGCCCCCTGAGATAGCCCTGCATTATAGATTCTCCAGGGAAATTGATTGGAGTTTGAAGTGGTCGTCCACTCAAAGTGCCTCTTTTGGACGTGAGTGGTAAATTTCGGAAAACGAGGACCGGGTTCTCTTTCCGCCACATGCTGTGTTGCCATTAAGGGTTCCTGTGAGATTCTTCAGTAGTCTGAGTTTTGGTAATGAAGTACTGAACAACATCAGTAAATTGTTATTGTCAATGCGGTAAAACGGTTCCAATCGGATACAGGAAACGAAGGATTCTGGTCTGTTTTTTTGTGGCGCAAAAGATGAAAATAATATGTGCATGGTGTTTTCTGACTCCTCTTCTTCCCTTTGCTCAAACAAAGGGACCAGCACCATGAAGGAGCCTTGTTAAAAACAAATAATTAGAGTTTGGATCTGTTACTCTAGATCCATTACGTTACAAGTTCAGCTCCAGACAGTGATGTTGTTTTCCAACATTGGCATTTTAGAACTTGCTCAGCAGATGAGTCATCAAAAGCTCCACAGACGCACACTGCGATGGCCCAGAAGGCCCAAACCGTCCCCCTTGTGTCAACCGTTGCCTTGTCTTTCTGTCTCCTCGTGCCCAAGTGTCTCTACAATCTATATATTTAAATCTGACGTCACAAAGTGACACGGTGGCAGGAGACCGACCGGGCAACTTGTGGCACCGCTCGTCTGGGAAGATAATGAGTTCCCATAGGCCAGAGATAAGGCTCCCCGTGTGTGTGTTTTGACTGAAGGTGTGTGTCTTTTCCTTGTTATTAAAGTATAGAGCGATAGTGTTAGAAAGAGACAGGGAAATTCTTTCAACTTTACACTTCAAATCGCCCCAGTTTGGTCAACCCCCAGCAGGATTCGGCTGTAATGAGGCCTGGCTCTGCTCTTTCTGTCGGCTGCCTTCTGTCAGTTCGTCTCATTCGATCTTTCTCTCTCTGTCTCTGCTCTCCACAGTCGATGGTACAGACAACAGATCACTCCCAGGAGACCCAGGCCTAAAACATTATCCATCATTTTGACAGCCGGACAGCTCAAGAGTCTTAAAGTGAAGAAAATATCATGTACTACACATAGATAAACTCCTTCAAGTTTTTCTGTCCTGATGCGCCCCGTCCTTTTCACTTTTACTGGCAGAGCAGGTGCTGAAGTGGCTAAGTATGTCTTTTTACTGAAAGGTCCCAAGTTCAGTACCTGATAATATGGTGAAAAAAAAGCATAGTTTGTATGGTCAAATGGCTCCTTAAATCCATATTTATCTGACAGATATTTGAGCACCACCACTTTGGCCAACAAGAGCAGGAATACTGTGATGTAAGTCAACGGGCAAATTGCTGGTAGTACATCATCCTGGCCGTATATGTCCTTGTAAAAATAAAACTGTACACATACAAGTGTGGACAAGAGAGATGGGGTGAGATATATGATGAAGACGGGATGCAAGGAGGGAGAGAGAGGACAAAGGAAATAGCTCAGATAAAAATAGTGCTCCTAGAAGTCCAATTTGGTAGTTTTAAAAGAGCGATGGAGTGAAATCCGAGTCTTAAAGGTTTGTTACAGAAGGAGGAAAATCTCTCTTAACCTTCCATTTACGTTTTAAAAGAATGCAAATAATGATAAGTCCAACCCTATACCATAGGTTCTGATTAAAGAAGGTAAAGGTTCTGATTGGGAAGTAATCACACCGTTCAATAGGATGTTTTGAATCATTATCAGCACATAATTATGGTTCAGTAGGTGACTTTTTACCACAGAGTTGGTTCTGTAGGTCCTTTCATGAAATACAATAGTGTTATTAACTTTGATTAGGTAGGTTTAGTAGGTTCTTATCATGGGCTGTGGTGCGTTTGACCGCTGCTGTTGCGACTACGAAAAGAACCTCAAATATTTGTAGGTGTAGGCGCTGAATTGACGGGGTTCGGTTTAGATGGGAAAATATCTGGGAATCATGAAGCATCCACCATCCGTTCAAAGTGGGAAGCAAACTGCTTCGATGTCCAGCCATCCAGCTTCCTCGACACAGTTTCACCAAGAGTTACGCCTACGTCTGGCTAGTAGATTTCATCTTTTAATCACATGTCTGAGAGGCTCAAGTTTTGGGAATATGGGAACATTTTTCTGCTTCAGTGGCCCTTAACAAACAACATTTCCCATCAGCTCTCGAATCTGCGCAGGCTACATGTAATGGCTTGACAACACAGAGGAGTCTTGTTGAGACGTAACTGTAATTTTCTGCATTACCAATAGCCATTGCATTTGAATTACGAGGTGCGGGATTGTCCAATATGGACTTCATTTCTACTTATACTGGGGCTGCAGGAACTGCTTAGAATTTGTATACAGCATGAAATTGGCACATGGGCCTAGTTTTTAGTGTCTATGCTCCCCGGGTTGAAGAATTTGTGTGACCTCCAGGCTTATGGAGCACGTTCCTAACTCATGGTATAATTAAAATATACATGACATGGCACACACACAAATGTGGGCTGAACTATTTGAACAAGTTTGAGAAAGTGAACTCCGTTATCTCACGAGACACTCTGAAGCATGCAGGACAATGCATGAAAAGAAGATTTGAGAGCACTTTATGCTTTTTTTTTTTTTTTTTTTTTTCCCCCAGGTATTCTGACTGCATTCAATTATGACTTTTCCAAGGTCTGGGTGGGCTGAATGAAGCCGACCATAGGGAGTGGGCAAAGAGGGAGAGGGAGAGAGGATGGAGGACGAACGTGTTGAGGTGTGTGACGACTTTGTAAGGAATCCTATGGAGATGCGAAGAGAAACGGCTGGTTTTACTGCACCAAGGCCGACATGCTTGGATTTATGGACACGAGTAGGTGTGTGTGCAGTAAAGCATGTGTGTGTGAAAGCCTACAAGCGTCCTAATTCTAATACTGACCTTGTAAAACTCCTACAAACTGTGTTTTAATTCATTCAGTGCAACAACACTGCCCATTTCAAGTGGGTTTATCAAGTGAGGAGTAATACACAGACATTTCAAGAAACTCTCAAAAGCCCGATTTGCTCTCAGATGCTCTTGCACAGCAATAAATCACCAAGCCGTGATATTTAAGGCGTGCGAGTTATTTCTTGATTAAATGTCGCAGTCTCATTCTTTGATGTGTCCAATTTGTTTCTCGGCAGAACATTTCTTGCCGTCAAAGTGTTGAATATTGGTGTAAAATGAGTTTATATAAAAAAGCTCTTTGATTTAGACAATTGTGACATTTTGATCAATTTGATTGTTGAAAGTATGAAATACTCGTATGTGCAATTGATTAGACGAGAAAGGATGAATGCTGTGTACAAGATATAAAGGTAGGCAAGTAATAATAGACTGACAAATGCAAGTAATCACTTCAGAGCCTGATGCTTCCAGAACAGAAGCAGGGTTCTAATGTGGACTCAGGAGCAGTAGAACATAGTAGAGGTTGGTTCTGTCCATGCAAACTGAATTCAACGCTCCATTACTGAAGCCTGATCTTCTTTTATGATAAGCCTAAAGTGAAGTCGTTGACGAGGAGCTGAATACTCTATTCACAGCAGAGAAAAGAAAAAGGAGAGAGAGAAATTAATAGTCAGAATGTGACAGCAACCTTGAATCCTTAGGTGGGCGAGAGAGGAGCCTGAGGGGGCTTTATGTTAGCGAGCAGGAGAGCACGGGAGATCACAGGCCTGTTGCTGCACAATGACAAGAGCCTCCACGTGGGGACAAAGACACGTGACTTCACATCTCTCCTGCTTTTCTGTTAGTGAAGGGTGACACGGCCTTCGAGTCTTCGCCCCGATGGATTTGACATTTCTATCCATGTATGTTCACGTGCATAGTATATGTGAACACTCATATCCACATGGTGCCTTAAGTTTAATATCCTAAATAACCACAAATGTTTTTTTTTTTTTTGCTTTATTGTAATTCTGGTAATTGTAAGCAGTATTGTAAGAAGGACTTAAATCATAGTCGGCTTGAATTGTAAAGCACCGATGACAGCGACTGCTCTGCAAGATGCTCCCCTGTAAAAGCCACTGTGCATGTTACTTGGCTTAAAGTACAAAGTGTAAGCTCAAAAATACCTGAAGTTCCCAAAACTCTTAATTATGTATTTATCAAATAAATGTAGTGAAGTAAAACTACAGTTTTTTTTCCTTAGAAATTAAGTGAAGTCAAAGTGTGATGTAGCACAAAATTAAAGATGATTTTCTCCATATTTTGCTTGAAAACTAAGTAAAGCCTGGCTAACACACACCTACAGTACCTCTGCAGGGAATTTCTATCCAGGGAAACAAGAAATGAATTGCAATTTTTAAAGATGTCAACTTGATTTAGCTAACGACGAGTGAAACTTTTTTCACTGGCGAACATCATTGCTCTCATTTCGGTCACAAATCCGGGACTGAAACCCGTCTTCACAAAAATACGGGAACATGTTTTGAGCTGCCAGTTCAGGAAAGACGATTCACTTTAACGACTACAAAACAAATCGGAAGGATTGACCCTTAAAAACGAAATCGTTCTTAGCAGATGGGATGTTTTCATAAGTACCTCTCACAATTCTTTTGTAGTCAAGGAGTGTAAATGTGTGTATTCTTTAGCTGACATTGTCCTGCACAGACACAAACCCAAAAAATGCACATAGACTCTTTTACACACACACACACAGACATCCCTTCTTTCCCTTTAGGATAGCATCCGCTGGATGAAAGGTGCAGCCCCCCACCTCCCCTAACCCCTCTCCTCTCTCCTCGCTCTCAGTTGTCAAACATCAAAAAGAAGGGTGCTGTCTCCAAAAAGACTCACCCAGGGCTCAAAGGGGAGGGGTTGGCTTTCTCTGTGTGTGTGTGTGTGTTGGGGGGGTGATAGATAGAAAAAGAGAACATGGATGACGTTGTGGCTGTGAGCCTGGTGCCTTATTCATGCCCCACACACTCCCTTGTGTGCTCTGCGAGGACAGGGTTCCACTGATTAGTGCGAGAATGTTCTAAAGAAAGAGAGAAGGTGCCAAGCCACTGCCTCTAGCACAGTTACACAGAAGGAGAGAAGTGTGTGAATGTGTGTGTCAGTAAAAGGAAAGAGAGAGAGAGAGAGAGAGAGCGGGTGAGAGACGGAGAGATTGTGCGCTGGTGCAATGATTAAGTCATTTCTTATACTCGCCTTTGAGTGTCTTGTCTTTGATGCTGTTAAAAAAAAAAAAAAAAAAAGCCCGTCCCACACAGACATCATTAAGGAACAGAGGAATTGTCTCTCAACTTGAATGAGGAGGATGAGGAGGGGGTGGTGGTGGCAAGAGCGATAAAGAGAGAAAGGGAGGGGGTGTCAAACAATTCCTCCACAAAGACACAACACGACAGATTTGAATTGCAATCTTGGCATTTTGTTGTCTTTGTTCTGTTGCACTAACACGTCTGTATCATATTTGGTGAGTTCCCAGCACCTCTGAGGATAATTCACCGTCCTTGGAGTCATTTCTTATTGTGTAGCTTTGCATAACGTGTTACACTGTGCCTGGTTACAGCAATCGTTACCAGAGCTGTAAAGGTAGCCACAGCAGTGCTAGTGCCAGCTGGAGATGTACTGTACTGCAGTAGTATTACTCTAATGAAGCAGAACTAACTTCGACACAAAGTACAAATGACTCTATTTAATAATTATACTGAAGGTAAAACTTTTAAGTTAAAACAATTAAATATTAACTAAACTAAATGTACAAATTATAATGCTAAAGAATGAATCTTGATTTGTTTTTTAATTTAAGGTGTAGTTATGTTTTAAATGTTTTTCTACCTTATGTGCTTTTGTGGAATTACATTACAGTGTATTTTACAGTTATATGAAACAACGAAGTAAGTAAGTAACATTACTGTAAGAACTGGGTGAACTGTTAGGGAGCAGGTGTAGTTAAAGAAGCAGCAGTGTAATGGTCCAAGTAATAACAAAGGGAAAAACACTAGAAGCAGCAGAAACACCAATAAGTAGTATTACTAGTAGTACTTGCAGTACAAGTAACAGCAGCAGATAGAAGAAGCAAAGATATATTTATAACAGCAGTAGTCATAATACTAGTGGCAGTACTAGTAGCAATAGGATCGGGTGTAGCAATAGCAGTAGTAGTAGTAAAGTACTGAAGTAGTGGTAATATGTAACATGAAAAACAAAGTAAGAGGCTAGAAGACTAAAACTAACAGAATTAGAAGTAGTAGCAGTAGTAGTACAGTATGAATAGTAGTGCAGTTGTGGTAGTAGGTAGCAGGAGAACAGAAGAAGTATTAATACCATCTGGAAACAGCAGCAGTAGTATTACAGTATGAGTGGTAGTGGAGCAGTAGCAGGTCGAAGTAACAGCAGTAGTATTGGTAGACGCAGCAGCGATAATGGGAGGTTAGAAGTAGCAATACAGCAGCAGTATTTTCATAGTATTGGCAGTATTGGTCGTAGTGGTTGTAGCAGAGGCAGCAAAAGAAGATGTACTAGTAGTAGCAGAACATGTAGAAATAGGTGGAGCAGAAGTAGAAGTAGTCACAGTGCAGCCACAGTCAGTAGATACTGATACGATCAACGTGTGGTTTGCAGTCACTGTAACCGAGTTTGTGTTCTCTGGTCCCCGTCCTGAGAGCGAGCATTAAACTGTCAAATCTACATTAAGCGGCCGGGACGTTTGACACAAAGAGCAACAATCTTGATCGTGTGGGATAACGGCGGATTGCGCTTTTGATGAATGTGTCAGTCAGCGAGGCCGTGAATACCATTACTGTGGGCGTGTGCCGCAGGTAGCAAGTTGTCCTCGGTGGGCTGGAGCTGTGTGTGTACAACATGTATTTGGATACTTCGAAAGCTGACAAAGCCTAATCTTCCACTTCTGGTCTGGACCGTGCCAACGAAAAATGCAGCAACTCTGATTTGATATTAGATAATGTTGTGTAATGAGCACTCAGCGCCACTTGAAGACTGGATAATCCCTCTTGATCCAAATAGCAGGTATCTCCAGTCTATTACTGCACCCATGAAAAAACAGTGGACCGTGTGACGGAGAGAGACGGAGGAGAACATAACCGGTTTGTTTGTCTTCCTTTTTCTTCCCCAGCAAGATGAAAAGAACGCTGTTAAGTCTGATGTTGTGGGTTCTCTCTGCCATCAGAATGAAAGACTCCTCGACTGACAGACACAAAAGGGCTTTTTGAGATTTGTTGCAACTGCAGGAAGCTGCCTCTCCCTCCAAATTTGCCACTTGACAGTGATGGAGCTCCTGTCTAATACGAAGACGTGTTAGTCTGCACGTGTGCACGCGGAGGTGCACCGGCAAACACAACCGGGAGTGTGTTCAAAGACTTGGAAGGCTGTCTGACAACATCATTAGTGTGTCTGTGTCTGTGTGAGTTACGTCTATTTTCTTCCCTCCCTCACCTCCTTTACCCTCGTCCCCGGGCTTTCTGTCTGTCTGTCTCTCTTGACAGGGCTCATAGTGGAACAGGTGGAGGAGTATTCGCCGAGAACAGACGTCACACAAAGCCCGCGCTGTGTCTCAGAAGCAGATCAGTGCGCCGGGTGGAGATGTGCCTCTGGATGACAATGGGGAATGTGTAGATTGTTCCCTCTGCGGAGCTGAAGTCTGGGCTCAGGTTGTACAGTATTTCTTGCAGTAAAGTGTTCACCGTACTTCCTGCGGCGCTTACCGTTGCCCTCAGTCTGGCTCTTATTGCTCGTTTCACGTGTTGTGGCCAATTTGAGGCCCCAAATTACCGCGCGCACACCACAACAAAGCGCCCACTTCTAGCCTCTGCCATTTTCCCTTTTCAGACTTGTTTCCTTTGTTTGGGTGAAAGCAGGAGTCAATGTCCCATTTAAACGCAAACAAAACAGCAAATTATCAGTTGTGGCTTTTTAATTTCCCCTTTTTGATAAGCACTGCTGTTTTTTTTTGTGGACAAGCCGCCTTGGCTTCATGACGAATCGCATTAGGAAATGAGGCCGGTCAAAATCAGCTCAAGTGAATAAACTTCCCGCCAATGGGCGTGAATGTGCGCACCAGTCAAATGAGCCCCCTTTCTCCACCTCGGTAAACTGAAGTCAGACAAGTATTCAGAAAAGTAGAGTAACACAACAAAGGGCACAGGGAGGCAGAAAGGGGAACAAAGACAAGGAGGTAAAATTGGGCTCTTCACCGCTGGGCCTTGTGCCTCCTCCTCTCCACATGGGAAGGGGGACCTCTGATGAGGTGTTGATTGCCTGTGGGCACAAGTGGTTTCTCCAAACACTCTAAAAGTGGCCTATCCTCTGATTAGATTCAAGTGTTATAACGGCAAATAGGCCGATAGACACTCGACCATACATTAAAGCATTGAGATGGACCTTGAGGCGAGGGCTTTCATTTTAAATGGTGTGTTGTAAAAACCGGGATGGACTCGAAAGAAGTCGTTTTGGAAACTAATGTCAGCTATAGTGGGGGACGTCCGTATCCAAAGACACCGTCTGTGTTTGCGTAGCCTCTTTGAGTCGCAACACTGAACAGAGAGAGGTTACTGTGGACCACAACAACCAGTGTCTTCCTCCAGAGGGATCAACATTTGAATGAATATACTGTATGTGTGACGGCGCAGACTTCCTGACACAATTCATACACTACCCCTTAAGTGAGCAGTCAGGGAAACTCTAAGGACTGAAAAAGAAGATTTGTTCAGTTCAACGTGCAGCTTTAGGGTTTTTGCTTAGTTTGAATTTTATTTTATTTTTTTATGGCTTTTGTGTGTTTAAGCCTATGTGCCAGTGACAGCCATTGCTGGAGGCAATATATTTTCAGATCATCAGTCCCATTCTTTAATATATTGTAGTAAGGCCTTAGGGCTATTTCTTCAGATTTGGTACAAATGTCCTCTTGGATGAACTGATTAGTTTCTGGTAGTCAAGGGTAAAGCTGACTTTGACTTCATTTCTATCTCACGACAACCTTAGGGAGGTTGTTGTTTTTTTTTTTTTTTTAATATGGCACAAATGCCCACATGAATTCAGGGATGAAATTATTAGATTTTGGTGGTCAAGGTCCATTTTGACCATATATTAATCCAATTTTTAGGAATGTAATATCTCAGGAAATGCCCTTGAGGACATTCGGACTCGTGGATAAACTGATCAGAACATGAGTCTAAAGGTATACGACCACAAGGCTGTTTATAGAGTAGCACATTTGCTACTTGATAGTTGGTTAAATCGTGTGTTCCTAGTCGGGTGCTCACCACGGTTCTTCAGTGCACCTTTCACGTGATGTATGTTCAGTGAACAGTGACTGTGTGGGTTGCAAAATCCGGTTTTTCTACTGCTGAGGTAGCGTCTAGCATTGACTACACAGTGTTACACATCCTACGCAGTTGAAATACAGGACAGTAGATTTTTCTCAGCTGTGAAGTAGGTACACGATTTTGTACCAGTGCGCAGCCGGCGCGCGCACACCTACGAGTCTAGGCCGGCATCTGTCTGCAAGCGTGTGAATGAACACACGCGCGCGCACACACAAACAAGAACACGCTGCCTGTGATGTGCACGACGACGTACAGGCAGACAGACAAGACATGAATATTTAAGAGGCTTCAGTCTCCATGTGTTCCATATATGTCACCATCAGTGTCTCAAGAGCTGGTTGGAGGGCAGGGCGCTGATGAGCAGTGTGTGTGTGTGTGTGTGTGTGTGTGTGAGATGGCGAGCTTAAAGTGGCCATCTTCATATATCATGTAGCTACTTCTTGCCAAGAGCACTGCTTCTGTCAAGTGTGTGTGATGAGCACCCACAAGACCTCTCCACACTTCACCCCCTCATCTCTGCATGTATATATATATGTGTGTGTGTGTGTGTGTGTGTGTGTGTGTGTGTGCAGAAAAGAAGTGAAAGCTAAAGAAAGAGAGGAAAGGGAATATCATGTGCATCTGTGCATCTTCTGTGTTGTGAAAGCAGGTCAGTGGAGTAGGTTGGATTGTATATGTGTGTGTGTTTATGTAAATGTGGAGCTGATTGGAAGCAGAGGTGCTTCGTGCCACCAGGCAAGGTCTCGCAAATGCGTGGGACCCCAGACCAGTAGCTATTCCCAAATAGCATAAGCTAAATGCTGCTGCAATGTTAAAGGAAACAAACCAGGATGAAAATCATCAAACAAACACAAAATCTGTTTTTTTTTTAAACAACAAATCTTCATATTCTGATTGAATCACAATTGGGGTAATTGTTTATTGACTAATTTGCATCTAATAACAAAAAGCTGAAAATTAAAAAAGCAAATGATTCTAAAAGACTGTCAAACTGAACAACTACCGACATGGACCAGTAGCTGCACACTGGAAAACACACAGCTCCAAAGCCCGGGGACACCTGCAGAGAGGGACAGAGAGAGAGGGACACAGAGAAGGAGAAAGACAACTACTGGAGAAAGGAGACACAAAGTTAAAGTGATACAGTGATAACAAATATGGGGTGAGAGGAGAGTAGGGAGGGACAAGAGGAGGAAAGGAGCTCAGTGCATTTACTCCTGTATTTACTCATGTAAATATTTGTCACCTTCTCACACGTTATATTTAAGCTCAGATTTAAAGGTAAACCTGATGTATTAAATCAACTACCCGCCATTTTCATCTTTCTGGCCATAAGGCGAATATCAAACGCACTGAAGTGCAATAAACCATTGCAATAAATTGGAACCTCTACTGTGGCGACATCTATAGAAGCCCAAATTGGATGCGGCGTGATGTCTGCTTGTTGAGATGCAGCCGCACGTAAAGGATTAATGACACGACTGGTGATGCCTCGCCTTTCCACAACACTGCATGATGGGTAAACGACACCCCCCGCAGAGTTTGACAGTAGCTCGCAGCGGTCCGTCACCTCTTGTCCACTCTCAGCGTGACGCCTGGCACTTGCCATGTTATGGGATATGCACACATAAACCGCCGCCCTGCACAGGCTCCTGCACATCTTTTACCCACGGATCTGAGTGCGTCTGAAGTAAAGCTGAGGAAACAGCCACCATGTGGAAAGACCCTGACTGGGTGTAGGTTGAATTAAAACTGCATGCATGTTATCAATAAAAAGTATTTAAACAGAAAAGTACTGAATCTGGAGAAAGTTTTATACGTTTTTAGTGGTCGGTGGATGTAACACATTTTGCTTACAAAATATTCATTTCTAAAAAAAGTACAGCAAATGAGTATGAATTGAATATATATATATATATATATATATATATATATAGTGCATATTAATGCATATGTACTGTGTCACAATACATTGTGAAGTTTTCCTACGTGGGAGGTCCATTCATCCTCGAAATGTAAATTTGTAAACCCTGAAAATGCAAGTTAAGTGAACCCTTAGGTTTAAAAGCGAGTTCAGTGTTCAGAGTTCATGAGTTTTGACTCCCTCTGTTAAGTTAACTGAGCTTGAAACACTAACTTCAGTTAACATATTATTTTTATTGTAGTTCTGAGCTGGGAAGCGCAGTTGTAGTCATATGCAGAATCATTAAAGATATATTACCTTTTACCTTTCATACGTACTGTTATACCTATAGTACTTATTACTTTCTCTGATTCAAAAAGTCAAAAAAGTATGTCGCCGCAGCAAATCATGTGCCTCCATCTAACTATCTTCTGCTCCCTCTTCTGTCACACTAACTAACTTTGTGTCCTCTCTCGCTACATGTCCCTCAGATGTCCTCATTCCTGATCCTGTCCGTCCTCATCACTCCCAAAGAGAACCTCAACATCTTAAGCTCTGCTACCTCGAGCTCTGCTTCCTGTCTTGTCTTCAGTGCCACTGTCTCTAAGCCGAACAACATCTCTTGGTCTCACCACCGTCTTAAACATGGTTCTGCATCACTTCATCTAACGTACTCCAGAATTTCTCCTTCTCTAACTCACATCCTACCTGTGGGTCATAACCACTAACAACATTGGACATCATGGCTTCAATTTCCAGCTTCAGACTCGTCAACCTGTCTGATACTCTATTCACCTCTAGAACATTCCTCACAAACTCCTCTTTCAGGATAACTTCTACTCCATTTCTCTTCCTATCCGACTCATGGTAAAACAAATTGACTCCTGCCCCTAAGCTTCTAGCCTTGCTACCTTTCCCCCTGGTCTCCTGGGCACACAGTATACCCCCCTTCTTCGATCCACAGTAGCCCAATTTCCACTGGCACCCTGTAGGTCAACGGCACCGGTCATTGTTAACGTGGGCCCCGACCGATCCAGCACGGAAGTCACATTTGGTGTGGAAGCCACGGTTCGCTGGTTTAATTTGGCATGCGTCCGATGCCCTCTGCATTTATCCACACTTTTGACTGGCACAAGAAGACACTGTCTTGTGCCCCCTTGTGGATGCATTCAGAACAACTCATGTTTATCAATTGTAAATTTAAAAAACAAACTTGACTTTTGTGTTGAATTAATTTGAAGGTAGTAAAAGATTTATATTTACATTAGTGTTTTACAGCATTGTTTCATTCACTCCCTGCGTTTCTGTCCAGACTGAAACAGACCGATTATTCCGAAAATCTGACCTTCAACCTGGATTTTTATGTACTGAGTGTGTAACACGGTTATGTGGCCCCTGCATGAGGACGAGCTTCAGTATGTGGCAGATATGAGGCAGAAACAATCAAGCGAAACATTGCCCTCTTCCGCTCCGTCGTCACAAGCTTCTGTTACAGGGCAATCTATAAGTACTTAGCTGCTAAGGAAATTAGCCGCTCCACCAGCTGGAGAATGGAGAAATCATTGTGGAGCTCGGTATGCTTCTGTGCGCCCGTGTAATTGTGTTTCTAACAAATGTGCTCACAAAGTAGGGGACCCTAGACCTTTTCGCTTCCGCTCCTTCCAGCTCCTCCTCCGCCGTCTTCTTAACTTAAACTTTCTTGCAGCCCCTTAACATGGGAGCACAAAATAGTTAGGGATGGGGGGGGGGGGGGGAGGGCCGCACCGCACCGCACCGCAGCCATCCTCATTACGGCGTGATTATGCGAAATCAGCAGAGAGGAGAGAGAATCAAAGCCCCCACTGGAGATGAGTGACTTGTACAGTTAGTGTCCCTGCCCCACTGGATTGGTTGGTGAAAGATTAGAGAACTCGCTCCTGGAGACTCGCGGAGATCAAATTCTCTCTTAGTTTGCCTCCCTCTTGGGTGCTAAAATGAGTTTCAGTGATGAGGCAGATGTCAAGGTCTATCCTCTGGTTGCCGTGGGGATATGAGAGGAGCAGGTTTAGGTGAGCTTAGAAAATGAGGGAGATCCTCAATATGATAGCCATAAAGAATTCTGGGAGGCTAGCACAGAGGAGTGGGTTGAAACACCGTCATTTATATTCAAGGACAGCTGCAGCCGAGGAGTGGGTGTAAAATCAATGCAGTGGGCTTTACTTCGTCTCATCCTTACTTTTTTGTTCGTGCTGAAAAGACGGGCGTGTGCTCGCGGTTGCAAACCTCAATAGTGGCAAAAAATATTTAGTAATAATAGTTTTTAGGAGTATTATTTAAAGGGATGACAAAGTTGCATGCATTTAGACACACACACACACACACACTAACAGCCTTCAGTGCTGCATGAGATAACAAGACCATACTGAAAACGCCCGGAGGGGCGGAGAGTCGGAGAGGAAGGACGGATGAGTGAAAGAGCAAGAAAGTGGTCACGCTTGGCTTCCCTTTGCCATGTAGCTGCCCTATCTCTTCACCGCACTGACCATCTACACGACCAGCTCCATGCCTTATCAGCGCTTCCCTTGGTCCCTCAGTCTCTCCCATCCCCCCCCCCACCCCGCCCCCCCGGCGCCATGCGGAACGTGACGCTGGAAACCTACTGTAGTCCCAGACACAAGTTGATCCACGGAGCAGCACTATCAGCCTCGGACACGGAGGCCCGTCGGCCTGCAGTCATCAAGCGGCTCAACGTGCGATTTGAAAGCGTCGATTGGTCTTTCCCTCAGGCGTATCTTAGCCCGACATATCCCCACGCACATACACACACTTGAGTAACCCTTATGAAAACACACACAGCTATGAGCTCGCCATGAGTGCAGTTTTTAATTTAAGTGGTAGGTGCAGGTAAAGAGCTCATTTATATGCATTTCTTCAGCCTAAAGCTACTAACTGACACACACACACACACGCAGCCAAACAGACACACACACACTCACAATGGCAACAATACTTATTGAAGCTGACAGGGGCCTTATCTGCTTAATCCAAATTTACATACACGACTTCCGTTTGGCTTTCCAACAAAAGCTGTAGCCCCCTTCCCTCTCCTATGCAAATGACCTCAACACTGGGGCTCATTGTCCAAACTGCTACTGGTGTGAGCCAGGTTGGACTAAAGGGTTAAGGGTTTGTTTTTCCCGTTTTTCAGTCTGGCCTTCTGCTTCATTTCTAGTTGCGGGTTAACACATGGCTGCCGTAGCTATTCACGCCGTCTCACCACAGACAAAACACGTGGAGCCTGCAAAAGCTGTGTCAAGTCGGCTTGTGCTGCATGTGATGCTAGTGGACAGTGTTAATAGTCAACTTTTCAAGCCCACTCTCATCTGGATGTGGTGATATGCTTCAAATCTGCGAGGGGATCCACGATTTGAAGTGTAACGCCATAAAATAAACTACATACAAATGATGTTTTCTCCATTTCAGCTTTCTAACTGTTAGACATTGGGAGTAACATGTTTCAGTTTTAAGGGTTATGAACCAAAAATGTTTCGGAGCACAGATAAAAAACAAATGCTCCTATCAGTGTGCAATGCTGCTTGGATCAATACTCGTATCAATAGTGGTAAAAGCTAATATTCCTCAGTAATAGTTTGGTATAATTGGTTATTATAGTCTCAGCGTCACCATATCAATAATGTGTTACAGCTGTTAGTGATGTTGTAGCAAATGTGGTTTGTGCTTTTATAACAGAGCGGGACACACGCACGGCCCCAATCAGTCGTTAACAAATGCACAGATCCTGGCATGAATAATTTGGAGACCCCGGTAGCCCTCCTCGGGACGTGCAAAGGGGGGAGTTGCTGAATCAATAGCCATAAGGAGCCTGGCTCCCTTTTGCTGTCAAGATCTACAGCCAAAGGACCCAGTCATCAAAAGTTAATGAGCTATTTAGATCATGCTGCTTCCTCTCGTCTCTACTGAGAAAACACTGCTGGACTAGGGAGGACAGAGTCCCCACGCCTCTGTGTGTGTGTGTGTGTGGTTTTTTACATGCTTTATGTGTTTTCTATAGTTCTACCGAGGGTGATTGGCAGCTGAGAAAGAACAAAGCGGCGCAAATGGTTATCATGCCTGTGCAGTTGTTCTCGCATTGTTCACCACAAATGCTTGACATCGGTCGCAACCTCTTTTTCTGGCCAGTAATGTGAAAACAAAGCTGCTTTTTTTTTTTTTTTTTTCCCCACTCCCAGTGTAATACTATGGCCGTGCTGCTCAGGCCATGAAGCAGCCGCAGTATTTGGCTCCATGCACTGTGCTGAGAACCGTCTAACTGCAAAAATCACACTGAAAAATGACATTATGTTTTTTAGGTTATATGCTAAGGAAGTACGTTTGATCGCTTCAACAATTTGCAATGGAAGTGAGGATATCTCAGCAATGCTTTGTTTAACAGGTCCGGGTCACTTTGCTAATTGCCAGGATTTTAACAACTAAAACACGCTTCATGCTACAATCTCAGAGTTTTTGTCATTTGCCTAATACCTCATAGTTTTTTTCTCAATAATCAATGCAGAATTTCCTAAATTATATGGAACGTTTCCATGAATTTATGTGGAAAACACGGGGCCTGTTTTCCTAGTTTGCACTGAACCATGATTGGAATCCTCGTATCTAAGATGTATCGCTCATTAGTGCCTGGATTATTGCTCGTCTCACTCTTGTTTTGTTACCGCCATGAAAACTGTGGTCACTCCTCCATCCTTCCCTCCTTCCCCACCTTCCTTCCCAGCTCATTTATGTCTTTTTACCTCCTCTATTCCTTATTTTCCACCTCCCTTCCATTGTCCTTCCACCTAGAAGGACTAATGATGCCAGCAGTGGACCCGCAACATGTCACCCAGTACTCCTGTCAGTTTCCCTTGCTGGCTGTTTCCCTGGTCACCGGCCTTGTTAAAAGAATGGCACATAAATGTAGCAGAGGAAGAAGTTATGACACTGAATTCCCTACAGTACAGTCAGGAAGGAGCCCGTATTGCTAAGACCACAAATTGTGTGCAGCTAGAAAGAAGACATGATCATTAAGAATTAACCTTACTCCCACTGTGGCCATTTTGAAGACATGAGGAGCGAAACATGACCCAGTAGACTTATAATGTATATATAAAACTCAGTGACAAGCAATTCCCATCCCCAATGTAATGCATGTCCATAATCACCGCTATGGGACTAAGGTATAGCAAACATTTCAGGCAGCACTGCTAAATTTTTTGGACCACCTTGAAGCCATTCTGAAAAGGGAATCCAACTGAAGTGAGTCGAGGAGAGCATTGATTTTCAGGATGTACCCAGTGGAGGAGGTTTTATCTGTTATGTTCTCCACAGATGCACATTAACCTCCAAGTCTCTTTGAAATGTCCCCAAACCTCCCCGAGGACTCAATCTGCACCGGTGGTGTAATTGGTCAACCTGTACAGTATGTCGCCCTGCTTCTGCCAGTCTGCCCAACGGGTTCTCGAGTCATCTCCCTCCATCTGTCAGTCAGCTTTGATGCTTTCTCTTCTCTTCTCTGGGGCTTTCTACCCAGAACAACTGAAACCCAACAGCTTGAGAATCAGGGACTAGGGGTTCAGAGACAAGACGAGATGGGAGATGAACTTGGGCTGTCAGTCTACGAAAGATTCACGGTTTTCTCTTACTGTGACTTTTTCTTCACTACTGAGTCTTACATCTTGGCCTTCCATGATCTACACTGCTTATTCTGTTAAGCACTGCAGGGGTGCTAGAACAGATCCCGGCTATCATCACGAAGAAAGGTCTGGACAGGTCACTGATCAATCACAGAGCAGAGACACAGCGACAGACAACCGTTCACACCTACAGTCAATTTACCCCTCAATTTAGAGTCACCTGTAAACCCAGAGGTTCTCAATCCTGGTCTACAAGGACCCCTGCTCTGCTTGCCTCCCAACTATCTTGTTCTACCCACTGCTGATTATCTGCATCAGGTGTGTTCACTCAATCAAAAGCTGGAGGATACCGTCTTCGGATGAGAGGTGCATTGGTGTTTTCCAGTTTCTGATAGACTGAACACACCTGATTCAGGTAATCAGCAGTGGGAAGTGCAGGGTTAGTTGGAAAACTATCAGAGCAGGGGTCCTTGAGGCACCGCAGGAACACTGTTAGAATAAAGGATAACAATAGTAAAGGTGTGAGTTGTTCCACGGTGCAGCCAGACTGAAAGCACAGAGGGAGGGTCTGTCTGTACGTGCACTCCTGAGAGGGGCTGTAACCAGGCAAAATAAGTGATAACACCTGAGTGAGTGAACAATGGCTGCACGGGGCCAAAGTCATTCAGTCATTTCCAGAAGAAGAAAAAAAGAACCACACAGGATAAAACCGTGGTAATTAGCAGTAGAATTTACCATCCACTATGGACTATAAAAAAAGAAAATAAATAAATAAAAAAATCCTGTCCTGGATGGAGCTGGGCCCCACTAGGGATGTTTATCGGTCACTGATGAGTGCTCTCCACAGGAGTGGAGCAACAGCCACTGAATTATTGAAGACAGCAGCATCCCTAAGGTGGGACGTTGCATGGAAGTCTTCAGTCTCCAGCCCTGACAAAGAGAGAAAAAGGCTTGATGAAACATGGTGGGATGCTTACAAGCCATCCGTCACATTACCTCCCTGGTCACACAGAGGAGGGATTGGATTTCTGGCTCACTAGGGGAGTGTGTGTGTGTGAGTGTGTGTGTGTGTGTTTGTGGGGGGGTTGTCATATCAGGCAGGGAAACCGTGAGATGCTGTGATCAGAGCAGTCCCGATTATTTCCTGCATTTTTCTGCCTTTGCATTCATACACAGCATGTCTGTTTCTTTGTGTCAGCTGCATACATACGTGGAAGTTATGCATCCGAGCCTGTGAGGCTCGTGCCTGACACAGCGCACCAATGGTAATACCGTCAGAGCTCTCCCACTGTTTTATTGCATTACGTGGCCCTGATCCTCATGCTGCATATCAAACCTGATAACAGCCAAAGCTTTTGATTTACCTGCTCGCCTCTTACCTCGCCATGGTAACGACATGGTAACGGGTGAAGATGAAAATTTGGAGGCAGCTCAAATTAGCTGTTGATTAGACAAATGGGACTTTACAGATTTTTCTTTATCCCTGATTAAAATAGGTGGAGACGTGGAAGATATTCTTAGTACTAGAGATTCCATTTGAGTACTAGCTGATATCGAGTACCAAAAATAAGTACTAAAGTGTCTCCTCATAAATTCATTGCAGTTAAGCAAGTCCCACAAGAACGGAAATTCTTACAGATTCTTACACGCCAAAACAAGTATGGCAGCGATTGGTGTTTCATAAACGGAGCAACTTTTGGCCAAAAGGGCGAAAAGAAAAGTGCTCGATTCAGGTCGAGATCCTGGACAGAGAAGCGTGGACAACATGGATTGTAGAGTCTACGGGTATATGCAGGTAAATAACTTATACTAATATTAAATATAATATTAAACATTTTTTAAAATAATCTTGAGAAACACAAATATGACTGTTAGTAACCAGATCTTAAGAATTTGGTAGAGCAGAGTTTGTATTCATCTTAAAACAGCTGTAAACCACACGCGTTTTTCCACCTCTGCTTACCTGCTGAGGCTAACGTGCTAACACACAAAGGCAGTTAGCATCCTTTCAGGAAATAATAACCCCGGAGTATCCTGAACCTGACAAATGTAATAAAACTACATTTCTCTGAGTAACTACATTTCTCCAATTTAAATGGTCTTAGTGACTGACGTTTGTGACGCTAATTTAAAGCAACAGTCATCCGATTATTTATGATCTTTTCTAATGAATCTGTTTTTCTAACAAACCAGTCAAATCAAAAATCAAAAGCAAAGTCTGATATGCAGTTTTGTAATTTCTTAACTTTTTACCTCTTTTTTTATTTCTCTTTTTTCGTGCCCCAACAACGTCTGTAGGTACCGACCTGTTTATTTTAATTTATAATTTGCATTTAGTAATTAATTCTATAGTTGACTTTAATGGGCTGCAAAAAAGATGCCAAATTATTAATTTTATTTAGGAAGTCTCTTAAATCAAAAGTCTCTACATCCAATGATCATATGTCTTTTCTTCAGCTTCCGTATACCACCTGCACACTTACAGGAGCAGACACATGTAAGAACACCTGTCCCTGCCTGCTCCTCCTCCTTCCCCGTCCTCGTGTCCCGTGTGGGCAGTTGCATCAGCGGCGGGGCGGGGGGCAGGGGGGTCTCTGCCTGTTGTCATGGCGTGAAACATCCCTGTAACCCCAGCGGGTTTTAACCAGCCTGCTCTGCCTTGTGTGTATGATGCAAAGCACCCTGCAAACCCAGCCAGCTGCATTTCCACAGGTGTTGTCAACAGATAGAGGGAGGAGGAGGCACAAAGACAAACACAAGCAGGGCTCCTCTTACCTGGCGGAGCGTGGCTCATCGGGACTTATAGATCCCGGCGATGGCGCATATTTTCAGCAAGCCTCACTTCTGCAGTTAGAAATTGCCTAGCAACCACAACTTACCTCATCCTCATGACCCATAGGTGAATTGGCTTTGGACAAACACTAGCTCAAACGTACAGTTTGGTGAGAGGTAGACTGACTGGATAATGACTGGTGATTCACAGATGATCTCTGAATGGCATTTTTCTCAACATTATTCCTCGGAATTAAATTGCTGCCGGGGGGTAAAAAAAAAAAAAAAAAAAAGGTCAAAGGATGTTTTATTTGATGGTGGAAGTGATGCAACAGAAAGTAAAGCATCATATTTGCTCAATCAGCTCCCATTTTGGGTAGCCCTGATCTGACTGGGGGAGAAAAAAGGTAAAGAAGCTTGCAGTGTGGGTTAGAGGATAAAGGAGCGAGGTAGGAAAAATAGATAGAGACAGAGTCGGAGTTGGAATCGGCTAATGGTCAAAATGGGGCTGTCTGCTTCGTGAATTGTTAATAAACCCTCTCAGACACCCTGATGAGCATGATTGATTGGCAACAATGCGAACCTCTTCAGTGCACTCAAACTCATTTACCTTTCACTGGCTCTGTCTTTCGATTTCTCTTTGTACAACTGCCCAGTTCTCAGCACACATCCTCTGTAAAGCCTTTATGCATCGTCTTTGAGTATTAGAGTGCAGCTATGGAGCCGTATATCACAAAGAGGAGTCACTGAGTTCCTGTGATCATTTGTGTGTGTGTGTGTGTTCGATCTCGCATGTGCTAAATAGATATGTCCACAGTGTGCACTTCATTGCGTGCATTGTGTGATGACATCGGTTTATGTTTGCGCTCATGTTTGGGTGATAACTGCATGTGTGTGTGTTTCACCACAGACAGCTAAACATCATCGCCGGCCCTTCCTTTCCCCTCCGTTCAGATACCGTCTCTCATCTCTTGTTGACTTCCCCTGAGCCTCCAGATTACAGTTTGACAAGCACCGATCATTTCGCTCCCTTCTTGGCATCCAACCCACGACATGCCGCCGCCGCCATCACCGCCGCAGCCGCCGCCAACATCTTATTAAACAGAGAGGGAAAGACAAGGAAGTGGTGCAGAATGTAAAACACTAACATTAGCACTGTCGGGAAACATTTTAATTTTAAAAAACAGCACTTTTTTTTTTGGTTTGTTTTTACCGGGGAGGGCAGTTTCAAAGAGGAGTGCTCAACGGGGCCTTTTGTCGAGTACGAGAGGCACTTTCGCCAGCAAATTGCAGGCTAATGTGTTGTCGAGGCTGGAGCGACACGCCTCAGACGGACAAGATAAGATAGGAAGCCCGAGCAGCCTCGTGAATGCAGTTGCCAGGGAGCTTCACAAAACCAATCTGTGCATGGAGGGGACGGGAGCGGAAGAGCCACACATCACTCGAACGCCGATGAGGAAATGAAAACGGTCAGCGAGAAAGGAAGAGTGCATCGTTTCGTAATATATTCCTGATTCAAGCCCAACACGAGGTGGAACGTGATCTCAGACGAGCCTCCTATCAGAAAGAGGAGACCCCCCCCACCCCCCCACCCCCCCACCCCCACCACCCCCCGCCTCCTGCCTCTCAGGTGCACTAAAGCCGAAGGCCAATCCGTCCCCCCACCATCCAACCACCTCTCCTCCATCCTCCTCATCTTCTTCTCTCAGCTCCTTCACCCCCTCCTGCCTCTTCCACTCCTACACCACTATCTCATTTCTTTTTCTCTCTCGCCCTCTTTGAAATGCCTGTTGCTTATCCATCAGACTACGTTCCCACTTGTTTCTCACAGTGAGTAAAGTCTCTCTCACAGGAGGCGGCGGAGCATGGAGGTGTAGTATCTACTCCAGTAGCGTACCAGCCAAATATTAATTACTCCCCAATTCCTCATTTGTTCTCCGTCTGCAGTGGGAAGTAATTACGTCTCTGCCCGCTTCCCCCTGCTCGTCAGCATCAGAAATGACGTGATAACCAGAAACCAAAATTACTCCTGCTGATGAGACAATCATTGAGCGAGAGCGAGCAAGCCGGAGATTTTTCAGCGCCACTGTGCTTCACCCGTCGGGGTAATGGTGCCTCGACTCAGTTTAGGATGTCTCCCCGACACATTTGCGGGGCGTTTCCAATTTCCACCTCGCAAAACACCAGACGATGGGAAAGGATAGATAGGTAGAAAGAATTAAATGAGGTCTTTTTTTTTTCCTTTGTTTTTTTCTTTTTTCTTTTTTTTTTTTTGGCTGCCAATAAGACAGTGTAATCATGAGGTGGTTCCAGCTCCAATCAGCGTTTTGCAGCTGGAGAGGAGCTGTGATGGAAGAGGGACATTAACACCGGATCCTCATCTGCCACAGAAGAAGAAAGAAAGGGTGGCAAAAGCAATTAAGGGTGCTTTGCTTTTTTTTTTTCATTCTTTAAAAAGCAACAACAAAAAAAAGCAAATTGTTAGTAACCAGGTGTCTATCCACTCATTGTCAGGGTACGGACGTACCTGTAAAAACCAAATCCAAAACACGTCCTTACTTCTTAGCTGTGTGCTAGAATTTGCCAGTTTTATCCACAGAAAACAACAAAATCCTCTGCACTGTAAGTCGTACTGATAGGGGCCACAGTGCATGCAGTACTTTAGAAGGATGGAACATTTTAGGAACGCCTCCGCCAGGGTACACAGCACTGAAATAGATGGAAAACACTCGGTTGGAAAAAGGCAAACAAGTTGTTTTCTATTAGAAATTCATTTATGTAACTGCAAGGACATATTTTCACTCTCAAAAACACGTGTGTCACTCAATAGTTGGCAGAACTAACTTAAAGGACTCCAGTGGTTTGGCTCTTGCTTCCTTTGGTTCTAGTTTGGTTAGTGCACGTACATAAATGCCATTAAATTTCTCTTTGACTTTTCGTTATCAAAATATCCCTCTACTTCTTGCTGAAAAACGCCTCCGGATGACATAACTTGGAGGAACCTCCGGTTCAGATGGAGTCTGTGATTACAGGCCACCTGCTCTTCCAGAGCTCCTCCAGATGACATCATCTGAACTCCTAACTCCAGGTGATGTCAGGGCGTGTCAGGTGTCAGGTTCCCTCAGCCTGTGGTTTTAAAAGAGCCTGAAGAACCAGCAGGCTGGTGCTGTCCTCTATATAATATTTCAGTAACTGCCAAGTGCTTATTGATTAGCTGCAGGGGATTAGGATGGCGATGTTGCTGCAGAGAGTGTATAAGCATATATGTGTGTGTGTGTGAGTTCATTGGTGCTTCACTGGAGGTCTCTGAACTGACGAGCCTTCCCAAATCACACAACCTAATCCTCCGCTCTCTTGACTTGTCTCCTACTACGTCTTCCTTTCTCTTTCCCATCACCCCTTGCTAACTTCTTTCAGCCACGCCATCTTTAGGTCCGCGATAATTTTGATCTTAATAGTCTTTTTTACAGCCGCCGATTAATGTTGCCGCGGGGGAATGTAACGGGGCCATAACGAGACAATCCTATCCCCATATGCAGACAATATGAGGGGGAATTTGTCTGCTTCAACTGTGACAGGAGCAATCTTCACTGTGGGGCAGTTCCAATGAGAAGCCCCAAAGAAAAAAGAAAACTCAGTGTGTTCAGGATTATGCTGTTGGAGCCCATTGAAAGTCTAATGGTCTAGTCACATCAAATAGACTGGGTAGCTCAGATGAATACATGTATGCCACCGTGCACACACACGCGCGCAGAAAAAGAAGCCATTACCACCAAGGGTCGGGCCATTACTCTCTGTCCAGTATGCCAGTGTGTGTGTGTGTGTGTGTGTGAGAGAGACCCGGCCATAATGCTTCCAGTCCCAGAGGGGCCTCAGTACCGCACGGACCTCCTAAATAACTACCACAGGCCTCTTTATAAGAACAGTGGAAGGCAATAAAGACAAGTAGGAAATTGCATTGTGGGAGGAAGAAGGTGGTAATTTTACAGACACATGCAATGAAAACAGTTGCGATATTAAAATGACTGCGTCCTCTTTAATATCACACCGACTGTCTTGTCTGCCTTTTGGACCAATATTCGAGTCTCTTTTCTGCAAAATGAAGCAGCAGATAATTCATGTGCACAAAGGGAAAGGTAACACGGGCAAGGGGAGTTATTCCAAGCGATGCCGTTTGGTTGCATGTAAAAGCCATTATCAGCAGGAGGTTAACTAATTAACAGGTAATATACTGCACGGAGTGTTGCAGGCTTTGCACAATGTTAGATATGAATTTTCTTAATGAATTCAAGGCCTGCACCCATACAACTCCAGAGCATCATCCAGCTGCTTGTGCTGTTCTGCCCTTGGGACATACTGTATGTGCGGTGGCCCCGAGAGCTCACAGCAACGCAGACTGAGAAATCAAAATGCAAAGTTTAAGAAACGACTTCATCAAATTGTTGACAACACAGGCGCAGCATTAGGAAAACGCGCTGCAAAAGCCACAACACGACAGAAATGGCTCTGGGTGCAACTAAAAATACATTTCACAATCTAAATGTTCATCCCTTTGCAGTATCCTCCCGGGGGGGGTGCCGGGGTTTCCAGGGGACACTAAAAAGTGTCGCTCCCGGAGCCATTTCCGTTGTGCTGTGGCTTTTTGCAGCGCGTCTCTTAATGTCGCGCCTGCGTTGTCAAATTGATGAAGCTGTTGTTTAAATTTGCTTGTGCTTTGTCTGTCTAAAGTTGATTTATTCATTGAAGATTTAATGAACATTTTCCCAATTTTGTAAGTAAGCCTCCATATTGCGTCTGCACTGCTACATATTTGTCACCCACTTTGCTTTCGTTATTGAGGCTCTTTTAATTCCTGACTTGTGTATAGAGATGGGTTGAGCATGGCATAGTTGCACGTCAGAAGAAGTCCTGATAATTTCCACCCACAAAAGAAACTGTTAGTCAAGGTTAGTCACATACAATATTGCATCCAAGCCAAAGCATCGCGTGACTGGGAGACGTGCTGACATCCTCAGGTTGCTTGTTTTGACCATGCGACAGTTAAAACCCAGCATTAGTCTGCTTCTGCTCCAGACTTTGGCAACAACGTGCATAGAAAAAGCACAAGTGTTACTAATAACATTAACGGTGCCTCAGTCTTATTCAAGTGGCTCAGGAGGCCATGACAGTGTGTCAGTGTGCACAATAGCAGGGTTTTGAACCTGAAGCAGTTAATTTGATTATTTCCCTACTGTGGAGTGATAACGTGTTACTGTTAAAACGGTTTACCCCCAGCGACCTCGGAGTAACGGTTAACACCTGAGCATGTTCACATGCTGGATAGCACAGTGTAGCACAGTGCTACAGTGCTAAACACTGACATGGTTTGTTACATAAGGTGAAATTATAGGTTTGATAAGCGAGATCCTGGTTTAGTCATTTGCATTCAAGGCTTAAACAGGCATAAGTCTTGTTCACATACTCACATGTCACCAGCATTTAAATGTTTGTGCTTTAAGATGCAGTTTGAACATGCTGCGCAAATCTAAAATGTGCCAATTAAAATGGTGTACGAGCAAGTTATTTGTGACTTTAAAATCAAATTGAAAAACTTTTCCTGAGCTTAGTCGTAGGCAGCCAAGTTGTGAAAGCCTCATTTTCAGAAAAACTGTCAAACTATCAGAAATAAGGTGTTATCTACCAGATGTTTCATCTTCTGTGCCAAAGTACATATCTGAGTAAAAACTGCTGCAATCTTAACTTCTTATTTTACTTTAACTTTTAACAGATGTCCTTCAGAAAGAGACACAATCTTTTTTACCGATGCGAGACACAGATCTGCAGCACTGCCGATGATAATGAATGTGATCGGCTTCATTTCAACATATTGTCTGCAGTAAAATAAAGTTTTTTCAGACTTTTACATGGGGATGTACCACAGGAGCACATCCTGAAACATCAAGTCATGGCGTAGGTTTCAACACATTTATCTATGCCAGGTCCCCAGGCCGTGCTGGGAGGAGAGATACGTGCCTGCCGGCATGGCATCTAGACACTCTGCTGCCTCCAATTCCTCCCCCCACCAGTCATAATCTGCGTAAGTCATCCTTGATTAACCCCTGCTGAATGACTCTAATTAGACTCAATTAGCTTGGGCAAAATGAGCCGCTCTCCATGCAGATGAATGCGATGGAGAGGTGGATAGGAAGGGATGGAGCAGGGATCGAAGTGGAGGTGTGGAGAGCCGGGGCTGTGTGGGATGATTGAGGGATAGAGGGTGCTCGGGGGTGTGGAGCGAGAGAGCCGAGATGTGGTGGGAGGGAGGATGTTCGAGAGAGAAATAACGAGGGGGATGAAAGAGAAGAAGGGTGGCAGAGTCTAAAGAAGCCATGACGGTTTGATGACTATCCAGCTGTATGCCCTTCCAGTCAAGCAGGCGTGAATAAACACTTGTAGGGGCAGATTAACAACCTTGAAATGTTTCTTTATATCTGCATGAAAACAGTACAGCGTAGTGCATTTTTCTCAAGGACTTGCTCATATGGAAAATAGATATTAAAAGGCGAAGTTCCCACGTCGACTGAAATCTTTCTGGGTGCCTTCTAATGTGTGCAGTTTAATGACATGTTGTATGTTCAGTGGAGGTCTGCAACCTGACCAAAGACCAATGGGCTTTGACAGATTAGATCTGGGCTGGGTTCAGACCCATTTTCACGTGGATTTATTACCGTTGCTCCATCAGTGGGGAGAGTTTTACAGATTTAATTTGTGTGTCTAATGGCTGGCTAGCCTTTTTAATGGTTTGGGTGAACCACATTGCAACACTTAATGTCTCAATATTTATAGGGTGATAAGGCTATTGCAGCAGACTATGAACAGCACATTGGTCAGAGTGTTTTCGGTGGAAGAAATAGATGGTCAGGAGCAAGAAAGTCGAAGATATTTGATGTTAAACTATTGACTTCAGGACGGGATCCGACTGATGTTCAGCCCAGACCGCGACGGGTCGGCATTGGATGTTCAGGCAGTACATGAAATGGAGGAATTGACTTATCAGATGTCAAACTGATGCTCCTCTTCAAAACACGGGTTTTATGATTTTAATCTTCAAAAATGTTCAAATGGAACACACTGTAATGGTCAAATAGAAGATGTTTTTGGTGCTGCATTATTGGAAATGTAGGACGCCCTGCACTGGAAAGGCTAGATGCAAAGTGTTCATCCAGTAAGGACTTTTGTACGGGAGCTTTTGCTGCTTCAAATGTGATCGTTTTTTAAAATACCTTTATGTCTTGTGAGTTCTCCTCTGAAACTCGCATGTTATAAAGTGCTAGAGTGCCCTTGTCTGGTGATGTGTCCTTCAGTGGGATGAGAAATGTATCCGAAAAAAAAAAATACCCCAAAAAAACAGCTGTATCTCAGAAATGCTCCCTTTGACACCCATTTTTCGAAATGACCTGAAATTGTACATTTTGGAGAAACGCAATCTTAAGTATCTTAATAACAGTAGCAGTGTTTAGAGATACAGTAAAAGGCACAACTTTTGGAAAAAAGAAATGACAGTAGTAATGTGTAGTAGTCCACAGACATATGTGTCTATCCAGTGAAGAAGAAAATAAATGTTTGACAGGGAAGCACTGCGGGAAGTTTTCGCCAAAACAAGCTCGTATTATGCCCCGCACCCGACACCTTTGCCCTCCATGTGTATCCATCCTGTCTGCCCAGGTGATCTCAGGCCTACCTACCAAATACCCGTGCCAGCGTATCCTGGCCCTCCCCCGCTATCAACCAGCAGCAGGGGTGGAGAGGCCAGACTGAAGAGCCCACTCAGCCTGCCCAGTGATTGCCTCAGTCTATCATCACCCAGAAGATTTCTATTATTGCGGATGGATGATTGGTCTGGCTAGCTGCCGGCCTGGCAAAGCAAGCTCATTTTCGAGCAGTTTGAAGTGCGAGCCCCAGTATGCCGCAGCAACCGGAGGTGGGCGACCAATTTGAAAAGGGGATTCTGGTGATTTGGTGTTGAAATAATGGAGCAGAAATGGTTGTAATGACAAGGCACGCTGCCGCGGTGGGCATTATGCACAGAGGACGTGGAGGTTGTTAATGTGGACTGCCTCTATTTCCGACAGCAATTTAAACACTAATGGGGAGCGCTTTGCTGCTAAATAAATAGACGCCCCACTCTTCAAATGAGGGGTTTGTTTACTGTTTGCGTGGTGGGGCTGGATCCGACCCCCAAACCCCATGAGGAATTCATAGAATCTGTGTGAGCGTCATGATGTCCTTCATCATTCAGTGGGACTTCAGAACACTTTTGCTGATAGGATAGGATGATGCGTTCGTGCACACTGTACACAATTTATAGCACGTTGTGGTGCAACTTAGCAACACCGGCTTTACTTTACCGCCTGGCCCAAGGTCAGTTTGCTCAGTTGTTGAACTGTTGAAGCGCTGGACTCCTGCGACCTGCAACCTCAATCGATAGTCTTAAGGGAATTTACAGTATCTGACTACATGGCCTCTGCACTTGAGAGATTGGAGAAGTACAAGGGAAATGCAACCCTACATGCTTTTTAAACAGTATTGATCTCCGCATCCAGAGCTTTAAAATAGACTATTACAAATCAGACACAAATATATTGTATGATGCTCTTTGTACCTTCGTCTAATGTAAAACATTGCTGTCATTATGTAAGAAAAATGGCTTTTGTATTTTTTATTTACAGCAAAGCTCTGGACATGTGTGATCATTTTGGGGCCAACTATTAGTTTTCTTTTGGGCTTTCTCCCCTTCTCTCTGTGACTTTTCTTTCGTCTCATCTGTTTACTACGCAGCTCGAGCGCTTTGAACTTTGTGCATCTCTGGCTCTGTGGCTGCGGCTGTCACCTGCTAATGTCACCGGTAATGATGTGAGGCTGTTTTTTTTTTTCCTTTTTTTCTTTGAAACGGCGTCACCGAGCCAGGACTCAATCATTCCATTTAAGCAAAACAAAGTGCGACAGCGACGACTGTGAACCAGCCAAGAGAGAGAGAGAGCGAGTGAAGCGGCGACGCTTTCGTCTGCAAATCATTTCGCTAACACCTTTGAAGTGGTGACATGCCTCTGGAAAATGTAGCGAGAAGCTCCCGGTTTGCGGGGATGAAAGGGGAGTCAGCTTCTTGTCAACTTTTGACCTCTATATGTGAGAGATCAGTTGGGTTTTGGGCCAGCTGCTGCTCCAGACGCTGCTGCCGCCTTTGATAAACGACACGGAGAGAGTTTTCTACCTTATTGAACTGGAGCGCAACTGTGCAGAAAAGGGAAAAGTAAACTCAGTTAAAATGAACCCAAATGAACTGAACAAAACTAAAATGGAACTGGAATGGGCTGCTCACCTCTACTGGGTCGCGGGGGTTGGCTACAGAGCAGCAGCCAGGTAGAGTTCATGTGAAGCACAGTCGTTCTCGTTTCTCCTTGAGATGAAATAATGAGAGGGCGTGACCTTTACAATCTGGCCCGCTTAACTGGTCCAATAATCAAAATGAAACAAATATTTCAAATGTATTCCAAAAACACACTTGACCAGGCCTAAGCCGAGGTGACCTAACCCTGATTAACCCCAGCAGCTGTCAGCAGTGCTCAGCATGGACTGCTGCTCGTCTTAAGTGGGATTTATTGAACCGCAAGGGGTCAAGACGTGATGAAATGCTAAGCTGAAGATCTATCGCAAATGGTATCAACCGAGAATCCAATATAAGTATAATGCTAATCAAGTCTCCTGGTTTATAGCAGAGCAAGTCAAATCATTTGTTGCTACCTGTGTGCTGCAGACAATTGGTTTAGGATCAAAACATGGATATGAAACAAAGATTTGGACCCATTCTATGAATGTTGCTCAGTACACCAGTGGTTTCTTTCTTTTTCAAGACGATCCAAATTGTTGTGTCGTCTATTCCCAATGTTTGTGGAATAACTTTCCCTCTTTTTATTACATTTAAAACCCCCTGGTCTAATAAACAGGCCTCTGGTCCTCGTGTTCAATACTTTTGTTCACCTATAACTTAGGACAGCTGATACAAAAGCTGTTATGTTCTGTGTTGTTTAATGTATTCAGGTTTAAATACCATCATGTAAAATCTGAAATTCTAAACTTTTTCTTCATATCCATCTTTTAGACTGTAGCTTAAATTTTCTAAATGAGTAGCAATGAAACTGGGGTCCACTTGATCTTCATCATCACGTTCTGAGTTTAAATGCGTTAATACTTTTTTTATTGGTTTCAAACTGTTTTTACATCCTTTTTCAAAATAGTTAACACGCCCACACACACACACACACCGCTATGTTGTATTCACGCAAAATTATAAATCTGTACTGTCCATGTGTGCGACCCCCTACAAAAATCTCACCAATCAGTGATCAGTGATGCTTCCTTGTGTCGGCGGATCGAAGACCAGGGATGATGTTGATGGGAACCTGTGACCTAATTGACAGGAGCTAATGGACTAAATGTAACACCTATGTCTTCATTTTGATTTGTTGCATATTTGTGCCCATAATTTTAGTCATAGCAAAAAAGTGCAAGCGATTTATTTAGATTTATTTCGTATATTTCCATCTACTGTGTAGCGACTAATTGAAAAAGTTAGAGTACAAGTTGTGTTGTTTGAGGGGAAAAAAACGTGCTTTTGTTACACGGTCGGAATGTTTCGTCAGTGCGAGAGCTTTGTGCAAACAAAGTGAGATTGTGCGTTAACTGTTGAAAATGTGACTTCAGCATGAACACAAATGTCTAAGCAAGTAAGACAAACTTCGGGTAATTTGGGGATAGATTTCGTCTGATAACCTGCTCTAGTTCGTACGGTGACAGAACTGGCATACAGAGGCTGAGTCTGTGAGGCTGAGACTGTACAGGGCTGTACATCAACAGCCACGTGCACATCTACAAAACCTCAGCGGCATAAGTGCTGGGTACCAAGAACATCAATGAAAATACAACAGGAAAGTGCCCACACCTGCAGGATTTAGGTCACTGCTGTGAAAAGAACGTTGCCTTACTACCATGCAAATTGGCTTAAAATCCCCTCGCACAAGAAAAATACTACATAATACGCCACTATTAGGAGAAGTAGCACATGGGCGCCACATAAATCCACACCTACTGTCAAATCATCACTCCTGACAGTGTAACATTAAGCATTTGCGGAGATTCCCTGCGAGGATTGTTTCCCAACGCACTGGCCTCCTCATTGAATCCAGGCCTCAAACCTGTGAATCTAGTGCGCGCTAAGCCTTTACACCGATCGCCGATGTGGTGGGCGTGCTGTCAATATTGGCCCATTCACTGTGAGTGAGCAAATCTCCCCTTGACATGGCCAGCCATGCGAGTAATAGCTAGGATTAGGAAAGGAAGGTACACACATGAATATACAAAACACAGTATGGTGCGAGCGAGCAGGTCTGAGGCGGCTGGCGGGGGAAATTACGAGGGCCTCATATGTGCGACGTGCACAGAAGCTAGATTGACTGGGAGTTCGGACATGAAAAGGCTCATTGTTCAAATGACGCTTTTACATTTGAAGCCATTGTGAATCTATTAAGTTCATTTGTACAGTGTCACGTGAAATAAATATGAAAGGATTTGTGAACCGTGTGTGAGTCCACCCAGCTCATGATGCTTTTTTGGAGTGTGAGCTGCTTCTTCGCAGGACTTTTGTGCAGTGTCTCTTGTCTGCTGCTTCCGGATGCATAAATCGTTTTTTTTTCCTTGGCAGTGCTGCTTGAACTTCTTTCATGTACATTTGTAAATTGTCTTTTTTTTTTTGTTTGCTTTTTTTTTTGTGCCCGATATCTTTCTCGTTTTGGCCTAGACTCTCCTTGACATTCAAGTTATGTTTCAGTTTATGGCGATAACAGATGAGGTGTGATCATTTTGCTCTGGAACACCCACATGGACGGGTATGCATATGAATTAACCAACCACTCCCACATGCACTCTTTAAAAAGCCATTCTGCGACTGACAACCATATTTTCGGTGTCGTGCACTAAATCTGTAAGTCACTAATTGGACGCCCGACACAGAGCATTGTCCTTTGACATAATGCCACAGGCTCCTGCAGAATGCTCCTTTGAGGGGCTTTTAGAAGGGGGCCAGACACAGGTAGCACTAAATGGGACGGCAAATCATAATCCACATTTTCACTTGACGCTGGTTTGATGTTACCTAACCGGCGGGATCGGGGGCTGGGTGGCAGGGGGAAGAGGGCGAGAAGGAGGAGTGACTCTGGGAATACTGACAGGGATTAGGCCCTATTTGTTTCGCGTTTTCACTTCTCCTCCCTGCCTCCTTGCAGCTTTGCTTGTGTGCAAATGGATATTTCCGTCTCCCACTCATCGTCACCTAATTGGCACTTAACAGGCCTCCTCGCTGGCTGCGTTTCCGCTCGCTTCTTCCCGCCGTAGGAAGCAGCAGCGTCGCATCAAACATAACCCAGCTGGGAGGGCGCTTTCTCCCGCACCCCCCTATTCTCCAATCCCTTCCCTTCCCTTGCAGCTATCTCATGCGGGAAGGAGGCAGCCCCAAGCGCTCATTATCGCTTCCCTCGGTCGGCCTGTCGCTCTGAAATCCACCCCTCCTCTCGCCGCCCTCCACCTCCACCTTGTCCCTGTTCCCTTGACTCTTCCCCTATAGAGGAGCAGCAGCAAGAAGACAGCAGGATATTGAAGATGCTCTGCATCCAGGCTCCGAGCCAAAAGAGTGCATACGGCAGACATATGGCCACGTTTTCAAAATCTTATCTTTATTTAACCGGGCCCATCAATCACGAGCAAATTTCCTTTTCTGTGCCGGTGGCCGAGCAGAAAGGCATGTTGAAGGACAGATGTTGGAAGCAAATATGTGTGATTTTATACACTCTAAATATGAAGGTTATCATCATATTCCGCGGAGGAAATTTGACCTGGAAGAAAATGTGCCATATTTTTGCGAATGTTATGTTCAAACACATCTGGGCATGTGGTTGTCATATTACGCCAAATGAGGCAAAATGAAGCAAAGCTAAGCACCAACACTCAAGGTCCCTCGGTTGCAGGAGACTAATGGGTAGAGAGGCGAGCTGGGGAGAGTGTCGATGCAAACACCAGGTACAATTTTCAATGCAAATCGACTTGTTTTTTAAGAAATGCTGTCGTAGAATGGCCTCATTTTCCTCAAAGTAAGTGAAACTGCTTTTTTGTTGTTGTTGTTTCAAAGACACCGATTTTATAACGCAACGCATTAAAAGTCATTACTTTTCTTTGTTTGTTTTCTCAGCGCTTCAAGCAGAAGTCGCTCAGAAAAAAAAAAAAAAATATATATGTAAAAAGAGAAAACAAGGAAGTTGCAGGGAAAGTGAATATTACAATAAAATGCTGTTATGAGGTTTTAACCCTGGCAATGTCAGCTCCCCACATTAACATACCCACATGGGGGAAAGGCTGTGAGTTGGAATAGGAATAGACTGGTTCAGTGAGCAGAGGGAGTGGAGGTCCCATTCGTCTTGTCCTGTTTAAATATACTGGTTAACTCCTGCCAACAGGGAAGCCACTCAGCAAAAGGCCAAGGGCATCTGTCATGTGATCAGCCCAGTGATATTGCCCCCCCCACCCCCCACCCCCCTCTTCCTCTCTCTTTCTCTATCATTTCCGCTCTCTCCCTTGTTTATCTCTGCGGCTCACTTTACCTCCGTGCTCCCTCCGTCTTCCTCTACCTCTCTCCCACTACACCTCTCCTCCACTTTTGATGAAAAGAGTGAATATGCAGGGAGCTGACATGATTAGCAGCCTCATATCCCCATGATGGATGGTGCCTGCTCCATTATTAATATAGTAAAAGCACCAACTGCCAGGTAAGAGCAATGTCAGCATCCACAATATAACGCTGTGTGCCCACGGATAATGGCGAGCACTTACTTTTTTATCTATGATATGCATGGGCTTCGGGCCGACTGTGGTGGTGGTGGTTGTGTGTTTGTGTGTGTGTGTGTGTGTGTGTGTGTGTGTGTGTGTGTGTGTGTGTGTGTGGGGGGGGGGGGGGGGGGGGGGGGGGGGGGGGGCATACGCATGCGTCTGAGTACAGGCACCGAGACGAGACTTTCGATTCTGCTAATTCCAGCTACTGTGAACAGTTGCAGCGAACTTTTCCAGCAAGTTGCAGAGTGAAGACAGGTGGAAATAACCGCGCGTGATCGTTAAAGTGTAAAGCACAGTTAATTTCAATGGCAACATCACACACAAACTCAAAGATAAACGTCTTTGAGGTGGATTTATAGCTTGCTGTAGAGTTTCTAAGCTGTTATTTAGCCATAAAGCAGATGATGGAGGTTGATAGGTGTAAAAATTTAAGACTTCAGGCCAGTTTATGACTTTAAAATTATATATGCACATTATGTTTTACTGTAATGTTGAACTTTTTTGTACGAGATTCATCTTTATTGTCTGCTTCTGACAAATTTGCTAAGATTGTTCCCGTTAACAAGACAATATTGACAATAAGACAACATATTTCCCCACAAAAAGTGCTTAGACTCTACAACTATATGAGCTTTATATATTTGTACTACTGTAGGTCCAGAAACATTCTCTAAACAAATGAAAATAGGATTTTCCAGGCTCTGTGCGGATGGTTTTGAACTTTTTGGGCTCATTTTCTTTTTCTGTTTGAGATCTTTTTGCATCTTTGAAGCAAGGTTCTAGTCACTTTAACACAATTAACAACAATATCACTTGAGGGTCTTCACTGCAGGCAACCATTTCTACTCATCAAGCTTAAGCAAAGCTCTGCCCAACGTGGCAACATGGAATCGAGCCATGAAACCTAAACTTAATGAGTAAAGCAGCAGCGCAACCACAAAACAGTGAGATGTCCTTGTGGATGACTCGCGTTGAGGTCATTTTATGCTTTCAAATCTCAGCACAGGAGCAAAGACCGGACGGATATCGTAATGACATGGAAAACTAATTACTGGTTGCAGTTGCAGGAGAGTAAACCCGCTTCTTCTACACTTTCGGTTGCCTCTCCTATTCTCCACGGGACAACATGAACAATGCATAAAAATAACAGAATTTACCTCTTAAATATTTTACGCTCCAGTCATCCGTGTGAAGATTGGCTAAACAGGAGGGGGCTGTGCTACATTGTCAGTTTTTTAGGTTGTTGTTTTTTGTTTTTTTTTTTACAGTTGACCTGCCGCTGCAAGCAACATGACAAGCGTTGATGTTTGCATTCATGTCTCTGTCGTGTGTTTTCCTCCGTCATAGGCTGAAACAGATACACAGTGCTCAGGATCCTAGAAGGAGAGAGAGAGGGGGAGCGCATCAAAGACAAAAGGGGGCCAGACTTTGAGAGTGAGGGGCAGAGAAGGAAATGCAAAGAAGCAGCCCGGAGAGATGCAAGAGAGACAGACAGGAGACGGGGACAAAGGAGCAGGAAAGACATCCAAAGTGAGTTGTGTGCAATGGATAAATGTCAGCGTGAGCTTCATCGTCCGTCTGAGCTGAGCTCTCCCTCTCAAAATGCCATGTGTAAATCATGTAGCCGGGGCCCTCGGCTAGCCTCCTCTAGCACTGTAATGAGATTACAGACCTCTACAACACTCTGTGTGTGTGTGTGTGTGTGTGTGTAAGAGAGAGACAGTCAGAGAATACTATTGAGCTTGCATGAAAGTGTGCAGTTTTGGACAGCTTACACAGGAGCATTATTCACACCACCAAACAAGACATATCCACGAAGATTTGGCTACTTATTCATCACTCTCCTCTGCTCCTCTCCTCACACTCACACACACACACACACACATGCAGTTGCGTATGTCACATATTAAAAACGTATACATTTTGACACCGTGCACAAATTTTGACGGTATAATTCCACTAGAAATCAAAACGACACACTAAATCTGTGTTACTGACAGTGTCCAAACACCACTTCAGAACACGGGGAACACTGCACCAGCATACATTGGCTTAATGAGTTCACTTTAAAGTCGGTGTGGCTGCCTGTAGTGCACCGCATCTGATATGAATTAAATATTTCTTGCACTGTGGAAAAGTCTAGCTCCTGTTTATGGCCACAATGTTTACACCACGGCTTCTCCTTTCGCACTAGCCTTTCAGAGCTTCTTCCAAATCTAATATACCCATCCATAAATAGCTCACCTATCGAGCCCATATTTGGCATGAGTGACGTGGCACCGGAGCCAATGACGCCCGCTCAATCCGCCAAACCCCGCCTCTCCACGCTCCGCCGCCGCTCTAATAGCTCCTCAGCCGCCCATTTGCCTTAAATGGACAAACAGGGGAGTTGATTGACAAACTAAACAACACCCCTTCGTTTACCAAGCCCCTCCCCATCCTCTGGCTCCCTATCGGTGTCTATTTTGGCAACACGCATGGAGCCTCCATCACCTCCAGTCTCTTTTACGCACCGTGTCCGATAATGCGCGCAGGTACAGCACAGTTCCAGCCGCTGATCTGAGCAACTAATCTTTCACGTATGGATAATCTTTCACGTATGGACTAATATGAAAGAAGTGGATGTAGAGGTCTGACACGTTCAAGAAAAGGAGGCACAGTTGTCGTGGATCGTTCTTGTTTTTCCACAAACCGACCGTCAGCATGGATGTCTTGGCGAACCACAGTATCTTTCAGGAACTTCAGCTCGTTCACGACACCGGCTACTTCTCTGCCATGCCGTCGCTGGAGGAAAACTGGCAGCAGGTACGTCTCAACTTTCATTGCAGAGCTGGAACCACGCACTCCGCTCGCTGATTTGCGATTGATCTATGAACACATGCGCTCGGGATACAGGCGTCAACTTTTTTTTCACCCCCCACCACCCTCCACCCCCGAAGCGTAGATGTGCGGAGTTCGAGAAGAGATGAGGAGATAAAATGCTTTATACCACTCGTATATCTGACAAATATTTGAGAGATGGCAAAATGTATAATAGGCGAACGCATGGCGGTGCGTAATAAAGCTGTCAAATGCGATTTCGTAAGAGATGAAGCTCCCGAATCCCATAATAGGAACTGAATTGGTCTTGAATAATACATCTGCTTCCCTCAGATTACTGATGTGGATGTAAGTCTCCTCTCTTATTCATAATAGATAACCTAACATGGCTATGTAACATCTTTAAAGGCGGTGCTGAAAGAAATGTGCGAATACAGTGCAGGGAGAAAAAAAAAAGAATTATTGCCATCTGCATGTTCGCTTTCACATCCCCGCCCCTCACACACTCACACAAACACACACACACACACGCTTACTCCATCCGAGTTTGGTGGACGAATATGGAGAAACGAACGCAGGGATCCACGCGTGGCCGCACGGTGATGGATGCGTGTAGAGGGACGCACCGGCACTTTCACGGCACCATTACTGCTGTTAATGCTGGATCACACCTCTATTTTCTGTTTCGGCCCAAATTTGCACAGCTGACAGTGCATTGTTGTACCTGCGTGTGTGTGTTTAACATTTACTAGTACATTTCTATTCAGCAAATCCTCGTTGCACACTCTCATCCTCCATTACTCCTCAAACTGTCTCAGTTTAGTTGCATAGGAAAATGATCTTAACTTAAACTGCCCTGCTACTTTTCCCTTTTTTCTTATCTAGGCCCAGATAAGGGCCACGTGAAACTGCCTGCCCACCTGCATTGCTGCTGCTGCTGCTGGTGGTGGTGGTGATGATGATGCTTCCCTTACTGCACTTGACTGACCTGGCCAAAAAAAAAAAAGAGGGGGGGGGGAATCATTGCATGGAAATGGTGATTCTGGTATTGTTCGTGTAATATAAGCTTCAGCCTTTCCCCACATCTCTGCCCCATGTGTAAGAAGGAAAGAGAGAAAAGGATGGGGGGGGGAGGAGGCTGGTGCGTGACCAGCGATCCATTCGTTGTGGCCAAGCAGCCTAATTGGCGTCCTACTGTTAGCCACCGACGCATCTTTTCATAACAAGTCTCCAACTCTCTGCCTTCACTGTCAGTGGATTTAAATTACTCGGGCCTACATGCGCCATATGCTGTGGATTTTCTTCTTCCAGTTTCTCACCCACAGCATGCATATCAAAATCAATAACTAATGCAAATGGGAGAAATGGAGAGGGAGAGAGAGCCTGAGAGAGATTTGTGTATGTTTAGACAACACTGGCAAAGCTGTTATGTGGACACTGTCGACAGTTTGGTCTTTCTCCTAACTAAGCACATCCAAGTTTTAATGTAGTAGCTGCGTGCGCATCTCTATTTTCTGCTGTTAAAAGTCATCAAAACTGACTCTTCTGTTGAACCTCAAGTCTATGGGCCGAATGGAGAAACCCATTTTGTGCACCTTTAGCAACTTTTGTGTTTTTTTTGTGTTTGTTTTTTTTTTAAGACGACAACCCTTTTCATTAAAGATCCGAACATTACACTGCGTCCTGTCACCATGAAACCCCCTCCTCTCATGCAGTGCCGAGAAGTCCACCACAAAGCGATTTTCTGTTTATTGTGGTGACATGAAGAAGCCCTCCTGAATGCAGGAATTATGGGTTGTGGCTCGCCCTAAAAGACCTGCAGTTCGAGTGAGCAATCCCCCTCTGTATTCCAGGCACAATTTGGAATTTGATGCTTTTATGGGGTGCGCTGGCGACATAGGAGGCCGTTGTAGTCGGCCCCTAAATGGCTCCCTGAGATGAGATGGCAAGAATGATGACTGTGTCCCCTGTTGGTGTCTGTGAGGCATGATTCAGTCGGTTATAGGGGGATGGGGAGCAGAAAAAGGAGGAAAGTGTTTTGGAGGTCTGGTACATTTGAGGCTGCTATTTGTTCCATTATTGAACCTGATAGTGCCAAACTGAACTGTGCCGTCTCACTCCCAAGTCCCAGTACAGTCGGTGGTTGAGAGTTGGAACAAACAGCAGGGCTGAGCTGGATTTGGAACAAGCAGAGCTGGTCTTACTCATTTGGGCAACCCGTTTCCTAATAAAGCACAGGGTGCATGTGTTCCTTTTGCATCTCTGCAACAACCGATATGGTTTGTTGTTCACTGCTTTTGCACTTGCTTTGACGAAGGCTAATTTAGCAGCATCTTTGGAGCATTTGAGATGCTGAATTAAAAAAGACAAAAGATTTTTCAGTCTCCTTTAGGCTCCACTGATCACGTGCCCTCATCCACAGCACTTGACCCTGATGGCAGAGAAATAACCGGACACCACAAATAGCTTTCTGTCACTGACCTCGGTGCACACGCGTCTAACACATACATACTCCCTGAGGACACACACACACACACACACACACACACACACACACACACACTGGCTGATGTCTACCCAGGGGAAGAGTCTGGATGTTGCTGCACTGCTGCATTATGGGCTTCTATTTAAGGATGTGGCCAGATTGCAGGTGGCTTCACTGTTTCTAAACGCAGTAGGAGCAACATCTCCATTTGCGAGGCCTCGTGCTCAAATGCATCCACGTTTATCCGCCTCAATAACATGCACATTTCCCAGGCAAAAGCAGCAGCAGCAGCAGCTCTGTTTGGGGTTGTGGGGGCCGAGCATCGTGGTGGATGAAGTTGCTAAGCGTGCACATTCTCCCAAGCTGCAAGGTTTCACATTTCACAGTCCGGTGGGCTTGAAACCCCCCCCTGCCCCTCCCCAGGAGTGACAAGAACACACAGATAGGAAGGCATGGTGTCCTGAGGAACAGGAGAAAGATGGAGTGAGTTTGTGCATTTGCTGAGGCCTCTGAGGGAAAAGTGGCTCCACAACAGGTTATTAATAAAGTAGTGTTCAGCCGAGACATTGGCCAGAGAGATAAATCAGCATGGCGACCAGGACCAGGGACCAGGGACCACGATGAGGACAGAACGAAAGACAGGAGAAAGACAAAAGATAAGCAGCAAAACTCCATAGATCAAATATCCATATGCATTCATACGCAGCCGCGTGCGTGTCTGTGTGCGTGTATGCTGGCGCGTATGAGTGTCAGTATGTTATGTAATCCTCAGTAGGCCACAGCTGCTTTCTCACACACAGCAGGCATGCTGGGGAGCGGAGCCAACCGGCCCCCTCCGTCCCGTCTTCTTCCATTCCTCGTTCCTCCTTTTTCCTCTCCTTCTTCTCCTCCTCCCCCCCCAGCTTTCCTCTTATAGAGTTAGCACAGTATGGATTTTTGATCTCTGCACGGCTGTGTGTAAGCTCACACTGCTCAGGTCTGTCGTAACACGGCGGCTGTCAGGTAACAGTGTCTCCCCAGTTGGTCTTCTTTGCTGCGTGGAGCACCGACCAGCGATGACAATGAGTGATTTTAGAAGTCTGGAGCATGTGTTTCTTGTTGTGTAGGAAGCCAAAATAAAACCTGCCAGCTTTCAAATACACTTCATGTCTTTTCTGTGACCTTTTTTTTTTTCCTGGCTGCTATTTGATGCAATTTTATGCAAATGCAAATTAAATCAATCCTGCAATGGGCCCAGTTCAGTATGCTGCGATCAGGAGGAGGAAGGACAAACTGGGGACTTAATCTTATTTGTCTCTGAAGAGCTCCTTGCAGTGTCTCCGTTCTGTGCCTGTGGCTTTATTAAAATGTCACATCAGCTGTAAGCAGGAGACGTGGAATTCCTGAAATCAAGTTTGGACACCCTCCAAATCCAAAATGTGGTTAATTCCCTTTTAGTTTAACTCACGTCTGCTCCTGTTTGCACAGAGCCTCTCAAAATGTGATGGATGGCAGGAGAGTGGCCTCAACCCAGTCACTTCTAATACAGCAGCACTCTTTATCATTGCAGCGCATTTCCACGCACGCTCGCGTTGCCTCGCGATGCGCAGATGTCAAATCCGAAAATTGATTTCTCGCAGCGTTGTTTTAGCAGTCAGAAGATCTAGGAGCCGGGTGCCGAGCAGCATCTATTTGACGTGGCCTGGCCGGTGACGCACTCAGGCATGAAAGGAAGTCTTTGTTTAGCAAATTTCAGCCACAAGGTTATTACTCAAATCATCGCTTCTAAGAAAAGATGCACGTCTTGTAATAAAAGAGCTGTGAGTTCATCTAATTAGTATAAACAATTAAATGAGCTGCAACTGTAAAAAGTCAATTTGGCTCCTGAGCAGCAGCCTGTTAACAAGACAGTGTTTGCTATTTTCTAGGAGCATTAGAAGCTCAGTCTTACACTTTTGCGTCGGAATTGATTTATCTGCGTGCGTCCTCTCGTGCACCTGCCAAGATCTGAGCGTATAGGAAAGCAAATTTCATTATTGTGCTGTCATTTTACAGCATATTCTCTCGAGATCAAGACGCAGTATTTTTATTTTTTTTCCCTCTGTAGGCACACACTGTCACGTACAGGTGCACGGCTTTGTGCGTCTGCGTACCTCGTGTAATGAGATGTGCAAGCGACCCCGTGACCCAGTAACATCCATTCTGCCATAAAAGCGCTTAGTGAACTCTGCCACTTCTGTCTCATCACTCAGGCAGCTGAGAGGCGATTGCCAGTGATAGTTCCCTGCTACTGCTTTATGGGCATTGATGAAAAGGTGGGGAAGTGCTGATGAGAGAGAGGACGGCGGTGGAAGTATTCATTTGTCTGATGCCTGTCGAGGAGAGAGAGAGGGAGAAGGGCCAGAGGAAGAGGGGGTGGCTCGGGAGAGAAAAAAGACCAAAAGAAAAGTGTGTGTGTGTGTTGGGGGGGGGGGGGGGGGGGGAACAAGCACATCTTTATGTATGGCTTCCGTCTGCGAGACGCTAGCCACCCCAGGTTTGATTAACAGTGAGAAGAGGAGCCAGTCGTTTCTTCTTTTTCTTTTTTTTTTTTTCGCCTCACACCAGCACACATGGCTTGGCAATGACTTTCACATCATTTGAGGCGCAATCGGGAAGCCGTTACAGCACCTTACAGTGATCCGACATGCTTCGCTGCTGCCATCCGGCTTGGCAACCGCAGGGAGAAAAAGAGTAAGGAAGAGGAGTCTGAGGCGTTCGTTTTATGCTTTGGAATCGCCCCCTGACTCTCTGTCTCTTTATCTTGTGACTTTCCTTTTCTTCTCGCTCTTTTAAAACATTCTGAGAAGACAGTTTTGCCAGAGTCACAGCTGCCTTGTCTGATTTTCCCTGCCTTAACCCTGTTTAAAGTCAGTCTGCCTGCAATAAGTTGAACTTGGGAGACCTACACAACCAGATTTTGGCCCTTTTGACGTGCACGAATTAAACGGTTGAGGATAAAATTTCCCAAATGAACTGTTGCATCGAAAATATTCCCATGTAATTTTAGATGAATTCCTAGTTTTCAGCCGTGAAAGGTCAAAAACATGATACATTTAAGAGCTGCTGCAAATATCTGGTTTGACTTCTGTGGCAAATAGATGATGTATAAGTGGACAGGAGAGATACAGGTCCACAGAAAACAAGGTAGACTAGGCATTTTTTGTAAAAGTACCAAAATCTACCTACTAACACCTGTACCGTGCACTAATTGGACTAATCTGTTTAACACGTGCAGAAAAGATTTGTGAAATCGACAGTTTGTCATTCACTTGTGGGACGATTGCAGCGATTTCCTGTCTCGTCTCATCTCGTCTCGTCGTCACTCGGAACTCGCCAGGCGACCAGCTGAGACGGCAGGACGTCACTGCGCGCAGCCAAGAAATCGTAGGATGCGGAGAGTTCATTTAATGAGAAAATGTGTTCTGAGTGTGCAACTAACTGAATCCTGAGACCCAGTTAAATATCCCAACTGTTTTTCAGGGCTCCATCAAAGAGGTAAATAGTCATTTGATCAGTCATTGTTGCCAACGTTGCCTTTTGCAAAACAGCCTCGACTGTGTAAACCCTTCATGTGAAACCTGCTATTGTACTTCATCCACAAGAGTTTAATCTTCCAGTCTGCTCATACATTTGGAAATCTACCGGCTTTGATAATATCCACTCGCTCACACTATGTCCAGGCATTTTACTGCCATCATTGGCTGTGACATACCAGGCGATAACATCCCATCTTCCTCCCTACCTGTTGCTAGGCAGCCTTGGCAAGCAAGAAGACCAGCTTTGGCTTATTTGTTTGTTTTGCTGTCAGTCTGCAAGGCTAATCCCACCCCGAGGGACTCCTAGCCATCCATAAACTCGAGATCCAGCCATGTGGACCATCTCTCCCCAAAGAGAGAAAGAGGGTGGGGGGGGGGGGGGGAGAAAGGTGGAAGGGAATGAGAGACAAGGGCAATTTGCCCTGAGTAAACACAGCGGCTTGTTGTTGTCATCCGAAGCCAGTCATCAATCACGGCCCCAAGCTCCAGGATGGTGACAGCCGCAAGGACGTGGCGTGCTCTGAAAGCGGTTGGTTAGTTTATAAAGTAAGGCTGTCATCGGCGAACTTCACGGCTAAATCGCCAAAGCAGGCCTTGTTGACTTTTAAGGAGAGCGTGTGCTGTTGTAAAAGTCATTTAAGGGATTGTTATCTTGTCTTAAGGGTGTCGCAGAGTCCAGTAAAGTGTTTTGCTTGTGTATCGGTGGTATTATGTGTGTGTGTGTGTGTGCGCACGCTTTGCATGCCAGCCTCAACACTCAGCTGTGGTTGTCAGCCATGCAAAGCCACTGTTGTTTTTCCACCTGTTATGCTTTGAGATTGTCTGGCTGGTTGGCCAGCGAGTCAAGACCTTTTTTTTTTTTTTCTCTCCTTCAGTATCATTTCTCCAAAGATACCGTGTTTTTAAGGTACACACTCTCTGGCTTCTGTTTCTCAAAGCTGCTCGACACCACTTATTTATAATTTACAGTCTGATGTAGCTGTTTCGGCAGCTTGAAACCTGAGGCGAGGGCTCAGATGGGTGGTCAAACAGATAAAGGATGTTTCCCATTGTCGGCAGCTGATGCTAAATCCCAAATCACCCTAAAGACACTGGTGTCTCCAGCTAACTGAGTATGGGGTGTAGTTTTAGTCATTCCAAGCCCCTGCAGGGCCAAGTTGTCTGAATAAGATACGACTTTCATCCACAAACCAAGCAAATTCAGCTTGAATTGGGATTAGCCCCTATGTCAATGCCTGACAAGATATGTAATTTTGACGTGCAGCCTTTAAAAAGTGTCCAAGTGGAGAGGCAGAGGGTGCGAGACGTTTTTGCACCCTTCTTAACTCTTCGAATGGCTTGGGAAGTGCCCTTCTGTGATTTAATGAGACCTGCGGGAAGAGCCATTCATCAGCGTGACAGTGTACCTCTGTTTCCCATTGTTCTGTTCTGGTATGTGAGGGGAGCAGTGTGTGTTTTCGCTTTAATGATGGGCTGGCAACCCTTTGATTAGATGAATCTCCCGGTGCTAATTAAGATTTGGCCTGCCAAAAGACATCTGTGTTTATTCCTTCCTCCCTATCTCTTCAAGCCCCCCCCCCCCCTATGGACCTGCACACGCGTGTGTGTCAGCAATTTAGGGGACGAGTCATCGCACAATGTTTTGGAATTACTTTGAAATTTGTGGTATAAGCAGAGAGTTTGGGTGGCGTTTTGTGGGCTGGACATAAGTGCAGGGCCTTAGGCAAAAGGCAACTGGCTTTTTCCAAAAGGTCTGGTTGCAGAACTTGTTTGTCTTCCTTCCTAAAAAGTAAGATGGAGTTAAATTATAGTCATCTTCAGTGCATTACCTCTTATGTTATCGTCCCTTTCACTGCCTGTTATCTGTTGTTATCGCCACCATAAATATGGGTCGGTAGGAACCTGCTCCACATGCCAGGAGGCTCAGCACAGTCGCTCATTATCATGCACCATTTGATAATGAGAATAGGGATAGAAATAGGGAGAATAGGGTTAGGAGGAGGTTTGACGCACGGCGCGAATGCAGCGGCTGTTGGTTTTTCAGTCCCGCACCTCTTACGGGGTTAGTGAGGACATGTTGTTGTCGTTAAATTCACTTGTGCCCCGGTAGGACACATCTACTTGCATTCATTCCTCTGTTATCTCATCATGTTGAATGTGAGAAATTCAGTCTGTGCTGCAGTAAATCAACCAACTGTCCATATGGAGATCTGTTATACACATCTATGCAAATAGCAGCATGTGGCTTAAACACATTTAAGGACCCCTGCTGTACACGTTTTCCCATCTTTTAACTAAAGTGATGCTGTCACATAAATGTTTCACTACCCAATTCCCCCCTTGCATGTTTTCAGGAAAGAGAATTTGATAACTTATGCTAACAAGAACCCCCCCCCCCCCCAGTCCCCCCCAACCCTTCCTCCAATCACTCCCGGCCCGTCTCGGCGAGCGTTTCGTGTGGCTAGACGAAAGCATCGTCCCGCTCTCTCTCCAGTTTACCGCCGTGTGTTATTCAGTCTATTGCCCCAGATATTATTTCATTGTAAACTGATGCCAGTTAGTAAAGCCAGTCGCCGGTGGCTGTGGTCTGGCTCCTTCTCGGTTCCAACGAGGGAAATTATTTGGGTCGGCAGCTATTTTCAGCCTGTGATGTTGCCAGGAATACTTTAGGGAGCAGCCACTGTTTTATAAGAGAGCACATCAATAATTTTCATTGGTGTATGTGTGTGTTTGTTTGAGTGAGAGAGGGAAGAAAATGAGCTTCACAGAGAGTTTATTGGGTTTATGTGTGTGTGTGTGTTTGTACCTGTGTGTGAACCAAGGAGAAAAGTGGCAGCTTTTTTTTTTTTTTTTTTCGTCCTCGAATGTTCAACGATGGTGTGAATACTGTACGTGTGAATGTCTCACAAGCACACACACTTGTTCCTTTTGCACATGATTCGCTCTGTCACAACTGTCCCTTTTATTTAAAACACTCTTATTCTGTTTATCACCTTCTTTTCTTGTCCTCTTGTCTGATACCAGTCAAAGCACACACACACACACATACACACACACACCATCACACAAAGAGCTAAAAGCTAACTACTTTCTAACACCTTTCTCAGTGCATCTAACCGCCCTCTTTCCCTCTCCACTGAGCAGCCGTACATTGTCAGGATGAAATTGAGGTGAAAAGTCCCTCGCACTTCGCTTGTGCTTCCTGCTGAAAAGCCGACCGCTCGGCACAAAGGAGGGTGAGCGGGTTCACCCTGCCGCGCTGCCTCCGCCCATCCTCGTACGACCTGTGCTCGCGCACATCTCTTGGAGGAGAGAGAGGAGAGATGCCTTTCAATATTTTAAGCGGCTTGGGCTAATCTTCGCCACTCAGGTTTGTTTTGGAAGCACTGCTGCGGGAATAAAAGGACAGGAAGGACAGTGCCCCGCCGTGTCAGGATACGCAGAAAGTCCCACTCTTGCATAACTGCATAGATTCCCTGTAAACACGTGCATCCGATCCCGTCTGCGACCCTGAACTAATCCGCCGCGGCCTTGCGAGACTGCGCCACTGACCCGCTTTTGCTGCCCGTGATTGTTTTTCTCGCTTCCTGCTCGCAGCATGCAACGCCCTCCCCTCACCCCTCTTCACTTCTTAGCCAACCCCGGGGTTCGGTGTTGTAATGAGCTTGAAAGTGTGGCCCCCCCAACAGACAAGCTAAGTGTTACACAACATCTGCAGGGCGCACACATACGAGATGAGGTGTCTTCTTATTTAGCCACGAGTAGCATGTAAGACTGAACCATTTTGGCTCTTATCAGCGCAGCCCCGGCGCCACAGTTGCACTTCACGGTTTGTGGACGTGATTGGGATGCCGAGCGGCCCTGTCTGACTGACACTGTATGAGGAGGAAGCAGAGTTTTTCCGCTTCACTGTTCCCTTTATCTCTCCCCTCTCTCCTCTCTGTTATTTTCGGCCCTCCTCCCCTCTCCCTCTTTCTCTTTCGCTGCTCGCCGCCCTTTTGTTTCTCCGTGCCTTTTCCAGCCAAGGCCCCCATTCTCTTGCACCCGTCGTTGTGTGCGGTAATGAAGATTAGCCAGCCTGCCGCACACAATGGGGTCCCCACATCCGGAGCACAGACTCCCCAAATCCTGCTGCAAGCGGCTAACCTCGATGTAAAACCACTGTTGTCACCGACCCCCTCTATCTGCGCGCCACACACACAGGCACACACGAGCGCACAGACATGTCCACTCTGCACTCCTGGCGTGTTGAAAGCAAATGGCTGAAATGTCTCCTGATTAGATTAGGGTGGTTTTGACAGCTGAGAGGGAGCGCTTGGCGACTCATACGCCGATAAACAGCAGCTCACCCAAATCCAGTTAAAGAGAGACAGAGTTCCCCTCCCCAGCGAGTGCAACACGGCTTCAGTCGTTGGGATTATACCCCCTCCTCCTCTTCATCCCTATCCTCCATGCCCTGCTATTCTGCTCTACTCTCCAGTCTCCATCCTCCTCTCCATCATTCATCTTCTACAGTCTCAAGATGCTTCCTCTTTTCTCTCCCCCATGCCCCCCCCCCCCCCCCCCCCCCCCCCTCCTCACCTCTCCTATTCTCGACTCAATACCCGAACAAAGACATTTTTCACACTTTGTCACAAGCTATTTCGATGGATGATTGAGGTCTTTATATGCAATGCACTTGTTGTATCCTGGGCCTAAGACCTTTTAATAACGCCTGCGTCGCTGTCAAGGTCGGCGGATCTTCACAAGTTCAATCAGTTTACTTGTCAACCTCCTTTCAGCATTTAGAGGATGCGTTTGTTGCTTTGTCTGTGTGGAAAGATGCATTATCTGCCGCCGTTTATTGAAAAATACAGAGTACACAGCTTGCTACACACTGTAAGGACATAAAGCTTAAAAGCAATAGCAGTTTTGGGGGAAGGAGTTTGTTGAAGGGCTATTTGGGTTCATTGTTCTCAAAGCAGCACGGTCGCCCTTAGAACCCTTCGATCTTTGCATGTTTGTCCGAGTTCTGGAGCTTTTCATAATATTACGTTCCCCCCTAAGTTGTCCCGGCAATGCAGGGCTTCCGATTTCCATGTTTTGAGCACTTTTTGTCCATGTCTTGCACATGTCCAACTTCCAAAATGCCTTTAAATATGGCATTTTTGCCAAGCAGTTTTTTATACTAGTGGTTCTGTTGCGTTACGGGAAGACAAAGGGGGAGGTCCATGTCGTTATAATGATGCTGTTCTGTGCTATTTTTTGTTGTGTCTACTCAGAGAAGGCAACGGGAAATGTCTTTCTGCTCCATTAAGCAGAGGTCACCAGGTTTCTGCGCTCTAAGTGCTCCATCATTGTGGCTTTCCTTCTAGATGAAAGGTGCTTTGAAGATCCCCCGTCTCACACAAACACACACGCGTCGCGTAATTCTCCGGTAACCAAGGGCACAGTGTGGAGATGTCTCGCCTGAAAAGTAGCAAACTGAACTGTTCTGTGAAGGAACGGAACGGAATTTAAAGAGCAGCGTGTTAAAGAGGGAACGCAGAAATCAAAGTCCGGCAAAACACAACGGAATATGCTGCGCTTCAACGTCTATTTGCGCACCTGTCCAAACGCAAACCAACTGTGTGTGAAGGAGGTGTCAAGTTTACAACCAAATGTGCATTATTTCCTCAAACACCGTCAGCAAATTGTGATTTAACAACTGGCGGTGTCTGTTATCAGCTCGGGGCTCACGCTGTGTGAAACCGCCTCGAGGTGCTGCATTGCCAGGCTTTTGACGGAGCGGCTGACGGCAGCTCTGATTATTACTGTGAGGCTAATGTCGTCTGATAAGGCTGTGTGTGTAATTAAGCTGTTTCCGTGGTGTGTTATCTGAAGCTAGGTGAGGCTCGGCTGCCTGGAGAGATGAAGCAGTTAGTCAGTGAGGAGGAAGAGGAGGAGGGCTCCTGTCTGCTTTCTGTGCTTTCATATCTGTCCCTTTCTTTCCTTCTTCTTCCAATATATATATATATATATATATATATATAATATATATATATTCAAACTTTCGTAATCTTTAACAAAATTTTTTGCATAGCTTGTGTAAAGGCCTAATTCTTCATCTTTAACCTGTTTGTCTCTTTCTTGTCTCTCTCTGGGAAGGCAGATAAATTAGCTTTGTCTCTACCCTCCAGCTTTTTCTCTTTGTGTCTGTGCTCCCTCTGTCTCTCCTCTGCTCTGTTGCTCCGGAGCATCAGGAGCTCTGAGATCCCTCCTGGCCAAACACTGCACCCCCTGCTGCTGTCACCACTGAGAATAACAGGGCGACATCAGGGCGCGCTGCTATTCAGATCAGTGTCGAGGAAAATGAAGCGAAATCTCCCCAGTCGCCCCCCCCCCTCCCCACCCTTCTCCTCCTGCTGGCCTGTAGGCAGGTTCCCCCTCGCTCAACTGGGATCCGCCGATGACGCCATGCTGCTCTCCAAGGAGTCTGAAATGTGGGGGCTGGAGCTCTTAGCAAGCTTAGAGGAAGGAGCGGAGACCCTGAAGAGGAGCTTAGAGGGGAGGGGGTGCTTTTTGGAGATTTGGTGCGATTGTGTGTGCGTGCACGCAGGTGGGGGAGTACACAGCGAGGCTATAGATTACCATCTCTGTCAGCTGCGACGGCCACCGCTGATGAGCTCCTGTGCTGTATCATTTCGTATTGATTAGGCACCGCTACACAAACACCCACACAAACACACAAAGGCTGTTGGCAAGATGGCCACTGCTTAAGGCTACTGGTCATTTAGCTGTCACCTCAAAGTGATGGCTTGGCCCGGCTCACCCAATCAATGCGAGACAGGGCCTATAACGCACCATGGCAGGATAAGATACATGCATGCGCACACACACTCTCTGTATTAAGTGCCTGTCCAAAGCTTTCTTTCGATAAATGTGCCAAGTGTGTTCCAGAATTACAAACAGCAAGAAACCAGCGTGGAATCTTTTTCCCATTTGTAAACGATGGAGATCAAAAGCAGATTCTTTGCAAACAATGTTTTGCTGTAGTGAATGCATCACAAGCAACGCCATACATGTGTGTAGCAGCCTAACCCTTCAAAATAAAATGCAAAGTGAGGAAAGAACCAGTTCAAATAAATGTTAGACCTTCACAGACTCTGCCACGCAACATTTCGGAGGGAAAGTGCACATTTACTTTGTTGCCAAAACTTAAGAACGAAAACCAGTAAATGTATGATACATCTGAAGCAGGAACCAGAAGCTGATTAGCTTAGCTTAGCATAAAGACTGGAAATAGGGGAGAACAACTAGCAGTTTAACGCTTTTTTGCATGTGCTGATCAGCAGATTTTGTCAGGATGCCTGGATGTTTCCCACATTTCCAGTCTCCAGCTGCAGATTTACAGGCATGAGAGCGGCATTAACCGTTCAACTTACCACCTGTAAACAAAGCAAATTAAATGAAGTAGAACAAAATGTCCAAAAATGTCAAACCATTGCTTTTGTGAAACGTGCTGCAAAAAAAAAAAAATCCTCTTCATATTATTAAGATACATTTTATATCTCAGAAATTGTGTCTAATGATCTAGACTGGCCATCAAAGTCTCGACTTTAACCACAATCCTGCTGCCCTGGAAGGATGATGCTGCAGGGAATCATGGCTCATATCTGAAAAGATGTGACAGCACGCCCCCCACCCAGCCCTCATTGCATTTAACGGCGCTGCATTTAATAGTGCTGCATCACGTCGTCCGGCTCCCAGCCCCCCTTATAATTTGGAATTTTATTGATAGCACATTGTCTCTATCAAAGAATCTGTAAAAACTAAACACAATCGTCCCAAAATTAATGAGCCGTATCCACCCCATTCCATTTAGCTGCTTAGTGGTGTTTTGGGCCTTCCTTTAGGGCATTATGCATGCTCTTCTGTTCATATTTATAACCCAGGCTTTTTATTAGCGCCGTAGCGGGGTTCTAACAGTTGGGAGGCAGCCTGCGCTTTGATGGTGATGGCAGGCGGCTCGGTACAGGCCAAATGTGAAGGGAGGTGGTGAGGAGAGAGGATCAGCTGCCAGGCCAAGGGCCCCCATGGCAGAGAAGGGGAGGAGAGGGCGAGACTTTTTTTTTTTTTTTTTACTCAAACGTCGCAGAATAAAAAGTAGATGAGGACTGGTTCACAGTACTCAGCCTGTTTGGCTTTGTGAGAATATTTGTCACGCTTGCTGTATTTTAAGCCCCACTAACTTGTGTGTATGCTGCGTGTGTGACACACTGTGTCTCAATGTGTGCGTTTGAAGATTCAGTTTTAGTTTCGGTTATAGTGTCTGCAAAGAAAAATTAAAGAGAAAAGAAAGTGCACATGGGTCACTTCTGCCATTTTGTTAGATGCTTTTAAGCATTTTAATATTTGATTTAAATGTTCACGAGTTTTTACCAGGGAAAAAGGGAACAAAGAGGACGTGGAGTAAAAACGACAGGATTCCTGTGACTCCAGCCTTAACTCTAGATGGTTCATATTTCAGTCACTCATATGCTATGAGTGTTATGACATAAGGTGCTGTGTATAGAGAAAGATCTGTGAGGTCACTTTGAAGGGACTTGTCATGGACCAAAAGATCAAAATAGGTTTCATGCACCCACCTTTTGTAAAATAGAGCTTGATCTGCCTTTTCATGGGTGTCAGGATGGATGGTATATTAAAACTGGACGTACTGTCTTATGAAAAGAGAAAATGCTTGATAATACAGAAGCTCGAATGTGGGTTGAAGGACAGTCCCGAGTCCCTCCACCAGCCTGTGCCACTGAAATTATTCTCTTAGGTTTGTGGGTGGAGGTGGGGCTGCTGGAACAGCCTTTGGATTGTCTCCGCTTATCCTGGCTCATGTGAAGGAATCGTCCTGAAAGCCTTTTAGGAAATAGACCCTGGCTTTGTGCAGAGCCAATTGATGCTGGCTCTCCAGATCGGACTTTGTCCAAATAGAGTTGAAGCGGCCCAGGAGCGTTCTTTAATCTTGGCTATTTTGCATTGCTTTTGGCTCTTCATTCCTTGCCTACACACACACACACACACACACACACACACAGTTCACGTCAAGCCACAAGGCCAGCAAATAGATGTGTTTATGCATGCGCGTAGGTGTTCAACCAAACACGCATAGAAGACCTGCATAATTGCACACAGAGTAGGATAATTATGCAACATGCGCTTGCAAAATTATGAGCACACACACACACACACACACACACACACACACACACACACACACACACACACACACACACACACACGTGCAATCTAGCATAATTTCCCATACAACAATTACACCCACACTCCACAGACAGGAACTGCTGATCAAATGCATGACCTTCTCTCCAACAATGTTAATGTCACCACCTGGAGGGGGAGGGGGAGGAAGAGGGAGAAAAAGAGTGTTGGGGGGGGCCTTGACAGAGTGATAGCAGGAAAGAGGAATGCATGATAGGCTTGTCGTACCTGCAGCCTCTTTCATCCCTCTTCCTGCATACATAAACTTATTAGTGCGGGCGCACATGTGCAGACATGTGCGCGCGCTCCACCCCTTGCCGTCGCATCCGAGCACATCCTGGCACATCACTGTGGGTTGTAACCTAACATTTAGTGTGCGTGAACCCTCTTCTAGGCATGTGTTTGTGTGTGTGAGACCCATAGCTTGCCCGCTGACAGGATCCCGTTACGCTAAATGTCACACTTCCAAAAAGGATTCACCCCCCTGCTGGGAAAATGAAGTCAAGACCTTCCTTCGCTCCCTCTCTCTCCTCTCCTGCCTGCTTCACCTTGTCCCTCCATCACTCTCCTCCTCCTCCTCCTTCATCTTCACCTTCCACTCAGACCCCCACTCACTTATCCGCTTCTATCCTCTTTTCCGCTCTCTCGAACTATCTCCGCTTCACACACACACACACCCTTGGTTTGCAGTCCTCAGCGTTTTGCTGAATAAAGTCCCCTTAACTGGCTGGTTTTAGCGGATAATTAGTCCTCACCTTGGGAGAGGAGAAGACAACAATGAGAAGGAAAAAGGGGCGATTTGGGGGAATTGATAGTGGGTTAGGCAGGAGAAGGGTAATAGTGGCAATGAGTGAGAAGGGGAGCGAAGGTGAGAAGGCAGGTAGAGCGGCTGAAATACATCACAGAGCATGTTCGTTGTTTGCTCCATACCTCGCAGGTCAGAGCATGCTATTGTCCCCTCCTTCATCGGGGTTTTCGGCTGCTCCAGTATTTAACTGTGCTGTGAAAGGAGGAAGTAAGACGGAGGAAGCAGTAAAGGGAGGAGATGTGGTGCATTATTTTCACTTCTCAATGTAGATGAGCAGCTGTTTAAAAGAAAAATTTGATGTAAAAAAACAACAAGAAGAAAAACCAAACCACTGCAACAAATGCTTTTTTCTTTTTTCTTTTTTTCGTTCCTGGAAGAAGAAAACTCAGAGGTGGAATGCACACCCTTAGCAACCGACACTCCCTCTTAAAAAAAAAAAAAAAAGAAGGGGGTGAAAAAAAAAAAAAAAGTGTGGTTTTATTTTTAGAAGGTGTGAACAGGGTTGGGCTGGGTGCTGAAGGCGGTGGTTGCTGGGAGTTGTAAGATTGTAAATGTCTGTGATGTGTGCAGTCTGTACAACCTTATTCCTGATAATGGAACTAGCTACTCAGTCTGTCAGTGCCTATTTACACACAAATGAAGTGGCGAGTAGCACGCGCCCGGTGGAGCTGCTAGCCCCCATCTCAGCTGTCAAAACGGGTTAGTGGCTACAAGTGAAACACAACGATCCCAGGGATCAAACTGGCGCCGTCCATTTAAACATAATAGCTTCATCCTTGGACGTGGGGCGTCTCTTTCGCTCGCTGACTCTACTGTTAGTACCTTGCCAGCTTTTTTTTTTTTTTCTGTTGCGGTTGTAAAGTAATAGACTTCTCAGGACGCCAGCTCACACGAGTCGGGGATACGGGCTTTTATTTGCCCACCACGGGGCAGAGGTGTTTGGAGTAATGGGAATGAAGCAGACCATAACTACAGCTGAATAAATCTTCCTATCTTGGCTCACTAGGAGCTGGTACACACATGGCTTGTCAAAGCTCTATAAAATGTTGTTTGATAGGAGTTCTGTACTGTTTAGAATTTCTTCTCCTGCCATCCACTCACTTTTCGTTCCGCGCCACAGCGGCTGCAATCAATCAGTGTGTAATAAGCCATCGAGCTGGAGGTGCCAGGTAATCCCGGCTGACTCGGTGGCTATCTGCTGGCAGAGCTGCTACATTGCCTGTCTGGGTGAGTGGATGGCACCATGCAGATTTTCTTCCCGCGGCGTGTGAAGGCATATCCGATGATCTGATGGCTGCTGAAATTGTCAAGTGGGATTTGGGAGCGAAGATGGTCATTTTTAGTGCAGTTACCCAAATATGTGAACTTGCTTGAATTGAATCTACTGTAAATTGAGTCCCTTTTCCCTATTTTCCCTCTTGTAGACCTGCCTGGAATTGGAGCGTTATCTGCAGACGGAGCCCAAGCGCCTGTCTGAACTGTTCGACCAAGACCTGGATGGTCTCCTAACTCCGGCCTATCTTAAGGATGATGGCGAGGAAGAGCTGGCTGACGCCCTCCTCCCCAGCCTCCCCAGCCTACCCGAGCCTCCAAGTCCACCTCCCGTGATCCTCTGCCCAACACGGAAGAACCTCCCCTCTGCCGGTGCAATGAAAAAGGACCTCAAACCCAAAGGCCAGAGTTTGGAAAACGTAGACAGGACGGAGGGACTCCACCAAGCCCAGCTGAGCGCCGTCACTTCCCTCACGCCGCCGTCATCCCCAGAACTTGGCCGACACCTCGTCAAACCCAACCAGACGCTGACAGCCTCGGCAGATGGGACGCTCACCTTGAAGCTGGTCGCCAGGAAGGTGGGGCTTAGCGCGGCCCAGTTGGTCGCCACACACACGCTCCCTGTTCGAATGAAAGATGAAGAGGAGGGGGCCGCGTGCGTGATCGGGGTCGGTGATTTGCCAGAGAACAAGAAAAGGATCCACCGCTGTCAGTTCAACGGCTGCAGGAAGGTGTACACCAAGAGCTCCCACCTAAAAGCTCATCAGAGGACGCACACAGGTAAGAATCAGTCGTATGCCCGATGAAGTTTGTAGGTAGGGAGATTATTTATTTCAGTTTGCCTGATCAGCAGGATAAAGTCAGGTTCCCGAATTCCTAGATAACCTGAGATAACTGAGGCAAATCCACCCACTTCACTGTCATGCAAACATGTACAAAGTGCACAAAGTGACAAGAAAGTAACGGCTCTGAAATCATAGAATGGTCCCCCCTCTGTGGCATATGGAAATATCACCACGTACGTGAGATAGAAATAATGAGATAATGATTTTAGAAAACCCATTTCTCTTTATGCCTAAGTACATTCTCTGTCAAACCAGGACGGGTGCTTCTTGTCAAGGATCTTCTCAAGAAGGAAAGGGTGAGGGGGGAGGGGTCCAGGAGCTATAACTCTCCCGCTCTTCCATCTCAATCCTAAACCACTCAGACCCCTGTCGGAAAGCTGTCCTCCGTCTGAGTAACTGCACAGTGATGGATGGATTGACCTGGATAGGCTGCCATTTCCTCGGTTTATTTCAGGCCTTCTCGTCCTCTACACGCTCTGAAAGTCTAGGTCATTGGTTCTCAATCTGAAGGTGGAGACTGGTCCGATTGAATCATTTTGAGACGATAGAAATGCTTAAATGACAAAAGTGTGAGAGAGGTCAAAAGGGAGACCATCTGTCGATGTGATTCAATAATTAAGCTAAAACCAAAATCATTTAACTAAATGTTCCGAATTAGCAGGGTTAAGGTTGAAAGGAGGCAGATCTTTACCAGGCTTTAAGAAAAGTGTTCAGGGGTACAATGAGATGAATTTGAGAGACCTAGGTTTGGAAAAACGAATTCAAATCTATGGATGGCTGCCATCTGGACAACTGTTTCTTTACATGTGTCTAAGCAGCGGGGATGTACAGCAAAGAGCGTCCATCATGCTAAATAAAGTTACAGCGACACAAATTAGATTTGTTTCCTCCCTGCAATTGAAATCCTTAAACTGTTCGGCTGACAGATCACCGGAGCCACAAAGACCTGTCCGCAAGCTCTGCATCACTTCTGTTATATTTGTATTTATTCGGATTGGTACTGAGGCTGCAATGAGCCAAAGAAGCAGTGCACGTGTTAAATGTTTCATGGTTTACAGCCTCGCAGCTGCTTTTGTTTTCAAGATGTTCATCATTTTTGCCCGAATGTCCTAAAATCACAGGCTCTCAGAGCCAAAGCTAACAGCAACGTTGTGCACATTGAATCCAACTTACATCTTCAATTAGCCTAATCAGTGCATAAATATAAAGTATCAAATGCTTAAAACATAACTTTAATTTAATTAATTTTCTTTGGCTAAATTCCCTACTTAGTAAATCATTTTAGACTATGCTAGACTCAACGTTTTAATAAAGTAGTGGACCTGTTACCTTCAGAACTGATTGTAGTTGTCAGTTACTCTTAAGCCTCTGGAAAATTGCCTAAAAAATGTATATGATGATGGTGAAGATATAATCTGTTAGAAAGATGGATGGATGATGATTTTATGGCATATAGTGTAGCATATAGAACCATAAAGGATACCTCCACCCTCGAACGTATCATCGTCTCTGGAGGTGCTCGGACTAAAACCCAAAGAGCATCTGTCTTGTTATTGAAAACCAGGGAGGTGCAGTAGAATGATAAAGTGTGTGTGGGGGGGGGGGTCGACTTAAGGCGACAGAAGGACCCGCGAAAGCTAAAGGAAAGACGGGAGAAGAGTAGATGAGGACAGGAAAAAGGAATGTGTGTGTGAGTGTGTGTGAGTGTGTCTGTGTGTGTGTGTGTGTGTGTGTGTGTGGGGGGGGGGGGGGGGGGTACAGCTGAGCGACCCTCTTCAGAAAACGACAGCGGTGCCACAGGCTCCCCCATTCACCGACCCATTATCCTGACACGTTTAAAGATGTCATTACTCAAATCCTCTTTTTCTTAGTTGTTATTTCCATAAATTACTGACGGAGAAAAGACTACGATTTAATCTGGAATTAGACGGGCTGAGTTGAAATGACAGTGCCCTGTAGAGCTTTTGGTGAATAGGCTTATGGCAGATAAGGAATGGTACAATTAGATTTTGGGCAGAGTGAGAGAACGGGTGAAAACGGGGAGACTGTACGGTCTCTCTCTCTCTCTCTCTCTCTCTCTCTCTCTCTCTGCCTCTCTCTACCACTTTCTCCATGTTGCCGTGTTCTCTTCGTTCCGTGCCAGTGTTTTCATACTTGTCTCTCGCATGCTCTTATTTTATCACCCCGTGCTTCTGCCACTCTGTTTAAAGGCCGAACGATTCGAGGAAAATAGCTGCAGCTTTTTCTTGTTGGCTTTAAACAATGTCTGTTGTGCAAACTAACACCACGTGGCCACATGTGTGCGGACAGTTACAGCAACTCGACCCCATCCAGCACCTATCAAAACAGGGTTCACTCTTCCTTACACTGTCTATCCAGGGAACGAATAAATACATTGAATTAGATCACGGACCACAGGGTCAGTGGTTCGATCCCCGGTCCCCGGATATTATGTGTTCAGCCCCACTTGTCCCGCAGCCCGAAGCCTCTCTCTAATATCATTTCTGAATCATTTCCTACATCTGTCATCTTCCTTAACTTCAAGCCTGAAATGCAGGCTGTGAGCAGGGGGCCTGTAAACCTTCTCCAGGAGCCCCCCTAATGACCTCCGAGGCCCTGCTTCGACTCCAGCTAATGGAAGGAATGCAATTAACTTCAACACTGGCACCTGAGAGGCTGGAGCAAGTGCAAGTGTGTGTGTGTGTGTGTGTGTGAGAGAGAGAGAGAAAGGATTCGGAAGTAATAGATTACACATAATAGGATTATAGTGACTCAGGAAATACCCAGTCATCAGATTACAGATAAGAAATATGTGATTGTTGATTTGATTACTCTCGAAAGAAATTTCAGAGGGGGAAGAAATTTCGGTTGCACATCGTGTTTGTCTGTAATGATGGAATGGTATCAGCTAATGGGGATCGTTTTAAATAATGTAGAATAAATGATGGTTTTCTGCATCAGTGCAGCACTGGCCACTTATACTGATTCTGCAAATTAGAAGAAATAATCCACTTACCTTCATAATCTACAATATATGTTTTATAGGAAAAGTAACAGAGCTTAATCAGATTATCACGGCGAGTTTGGGCTAATCCGATGGATTAGGTTGGTGATTGCTGTTTTAAACTGTCAGTCAGTCCAACTGTACGTAATGTTTTGTTACAAAATGGTCCATTTAGTCAAGTGTGTGTGTGTGTGTGTTTGAGAAGGCGAGTGTGTACCTTGGTGGATGGGGGGGGGGGGTCTGTTGCTAGGAGATGGGGGCAGCGTATCGTTGGAGGACTCGGTATCTGAATGGTTATGTACTGCTGCGGGCTCTGGTCTCTTAGTACCCCCCCCCCCAGCAAACACACACACACACACACAACCTCTTTCCACCTCTCCTCCTCCTGCACCACCACCACTACAGCTCTACGGTTACCGTCGCTAGGCAACTGCCTCCGTCCTCTGCCAGCATGCTCGGTAATTGGCCGGTGGCATGGCGGCGTGCCTTTGCCAGATCCAGCCAGCTGCACTGACTACTGCCTCCTCATGTTTCAGTGCCCCCCCACCCATCACACACATACACACAGACATACATACATGCACATACACCCCACCCCCTCACTCCCGTTGCTAGGCTACACATTCAGGCATCCCTCCCTCACGGGAATTTCATTTCGGACGGCCCAGACCTGCTGCTCTTGGTGTTTCAGGAAAGTGAGGCTGTCTAAAGGGATAGGTGTAAACATGTATGGAAGCAAGGGGAGGGGACTAATACTGTGCAGTTTTGGGGGGGGGGTCAAATTAAAGTAAATGATACTCAAATGATGTGCAGGGGAGAAAAATCCAATTCATATTAATTAGGATTGTTTTCATTTTCCGACTGCTGTGTGGAAGTAATTCTTTTCTCACTTGTCCATTTAGCACCCACCTACCCACCTTGTTCTGATTCCTGCTAATAGAGTGGTCTGCAACATGGCTGATTGCTGTATATATATTTATATATACACACATAAACACAGGATGAAAAATTTGCTTGAGCGTACCACAGTCAGATTTACCACTGTCAGAGGACTTTGATTGCTTTTTTGCTCATGCCATGAAATTGCAGTTCAACTTTGTGGCATTTAGCACATGCAATAAGCAGGAATGTATATTTAATTGAAACACAGGAAGTACAACAGCTGCTGCAGCCAGTTTCCCCGAACCACTACTGGCTTTATACAGGCACTCTCCTCACTCTTGACTGACTTCACAAAGCGGTTGATCCACTGATTGTGTCCCTTTTGATAATCGCATTCAGCAAATTAAGCCGGGTTTTGTGTCGGGGGCACTCAAGCAGAGCTGGTCAGTGCGTCTGTATTCAGCCACAAGCCGTCGGTCCAGATGGGATGTGACCGATGCAGATGACATCGTCGAAGCTGGACGCAGCTGGCAGACTGTGGTTTCCTTGCCATTATGTTGTGTGACTGGCCTAATTATCACTAGCCCCCCACCCCCCCCCCCCCACCCCTCTCCTACCGGCATATCTGCAGCCTCTTAAGCCTTAATCCACTTCTGCTGCACTTCTCTCCTACTCCACTTTTCCCTATCCTGGTCTCATCTCACCTCCTCCTCTCACTCTCTCATCCACCTTGCCTCTAATCCCCCCCCCCCACCACACACACACACAGACACACACATACACACTCTCTCCACTTCTCTCGCTCCACTTCTCTCTACCCTCTACTCCTCTTCTGCATGTTCAGCAAGATGGGAGACCAGTGGGAGCTTCTCCATCTCAGTGTTAAACATTGCCTTGCTCTCTTTTCCAACCTCGGAAAAAGAAAACAAAGTGAACGGAGGCAGATGGATTTTTATCACAGACTGCAAACTGCAATCGCTATTTACAGGATGTAGTCTCCTAAATAAGATCCCTGCATATAAACCCTAAATTTGCACAACACACTGTAAATCTGAAGGCAGCAAATATTTAGATTCATGACTCCACACCGGTGCCACTGAGGTTTTTTTTTTTTGCACACCCACACAAGACAAATCACTTTGTGATTGGTGGATGAGCGATGAAACATGTGCTTATGCATGAGTTTATTTATTTTTTTTGTCCCCCAGGTGAGAAGCCGTACAAGTGCTCGTGGGAGGGTTGCGAGTGGCGATTTGCCCGGAGCGACGAGCTGACAAGGCACTACCGCAAACACACCGGCGCCAAGCCTTTTAAGTGCAACCACTGTGACAGGTCTGTCAAAACTCAACTCTCCCTCTACTCTCCCGTCTTTCCTCCACCTCATATGTTTTTCTTCCATTTTCCAAGGGTTATTTGAAGTACTTCAACTCGCACAGCAGGCTAAGTTTCCCCATTGTGTTTCGTACACAGTTTGGTTTAGTAAAGAAGAGTGCGACAAGATGCTGGTAACACACCCAAATGTGTTTGGTGCTGACCCAGTTTAAAAGTGTGCTGGCAGGATTACTAATGTGTGCTCCTCTGCAACATGCGAGACCTAACTTTCTCGGTGCTTCACTGGGAATCCACACAGTGCTCGTTCTGCGCTTACGCCCACATTAGGCCCTGCGCAGCATATTAATAGTGAATCTTGTCACATGGTGATACGTGGCCTTGATTTTGGAGGCTGCTTTCACACTGCCACAAAGGTGTGAAGTGGTTCCAGAACCTGTTAGCGCCACCACAGATCACGGGCATGGTACAGAAATTTGTTGTTGGCCACGCTTTTTCTTTAAAAGTTGTCACTGACGGCTTATTAATAATGATTGTGATTATATACCGATGCTTCATATGTGAGCACAATTGTGGCGTTTGCCCGGTTGTGACGAATAATGGATAGCTAGACTGTGGTGTGTTGATCATTAATGATTTACTATTTATTAGTTTAAGCGTATAAAAATGTTCCGTAGTAGAAAAAGACCCCAGTGCATTCCACAGTTTGGAGTGAAAATGTTTTTAGAGAATTCCCAAAGCCACCGTGACCCAAAATACAGGTGTGTGTGTGTGTGTGTGTGTGTGTGTGTTGCTGTAAATAAAGCCTCACGCTTTCCCGGTGATTGGAGAGACTGTTCTGTAAACTAGCTAATTCCCTGTCTGATCCATGTGACCAAAGCACAGAGTGCCCTTGACCAAACAGAGCACTCAGTCCCTAAAAATGTAATGGTTCCCTAAACACACTAATGGTTTTGTGTCTATTTTTTTATTATTTTTTTTAACTCTCTTTCGCTCTAAGTGCCCAATGCTACGTCCTGTCTCAGTCTTACAAAGCGGAAAATACCTCAGTCTCAGTCAGAGGTGTGGAGGTGCAGGCCTTTGTCACTTTGAAGAGCCGACCTGATGTTAATTTGCCTGCGACTTAATTAGTCGTCATGGCTTCTGTTTAATTATGAAGCACAGCAAAATGTTAATTTGCCCCGGCTCCGTAAGTGTGGCTCCGCCGACAAAATCATCAAGCATTCAGTGGCTATTATTCACTGTACAAAGATCAGCTCGACTCCGACACAAACATCTTTCCTTCTGTTTTAATTACACTCTTCTGCCTGTGATCTGGCTCTGGTTGACACCTCGGAGATCTCAGAGCAATATGGTCTATGGGAGCCACCGCAGCATTTAAGGCAAGAGAAAAAGGTCATTTTGAAGGTATTACACAACAAAACCTCGTTATAAAATGTGACTCTATTTGAGATTCTTGCTGCACTTTGCTACTTTGGTTTAATAAAAACACTAGTCCAGCTTCCTAACCTGAAACCCCATCAGCTTAAGAAACTTTCTGTCTAAAATTGTTTGTTGCATTTTATTTTGTTTTATCACAAATGATTTTTTAATAAAGTTAAAACAATCATTCTGTCTATACTTTAAAAAGTTACGTTTGTATTTTTTATTCAATTTCATTTTGTTGCACTTCAGCCTCATGTGTATAAATTTGTTCTGGGTTTTTTTTTTTGTCCCTATTTTGTAAATTATTTTTACATTTTACATGACATTTGAATTATTTATGCTTTTTATGTGCATGCAAAAACACATATTTAGAAAATAAAATGTAAAATGTTTTGAAATATTTTTGTCATTTCTTTTGTCATACAAATTTGTTTTTTGTGAGCTAAAAACTCTTATACTGTATGTTTTCCATTTCTGTTATAAACAAAACTGCAACCTTTTTGTCTTTTTGAGAATAGTTGACAATGTCGCATGTGTGTATGTGTGTGTGAATATGTCACTATGTCACTCCTTGAATCATGCATGGGTTCATTAGGAAAGGACAAAAAGAAGTCCCTCGTCACCTGAGGTACTTTGGTGTAATGTGTGTGAAACAGTGTGTACCCTGGTCATCTGTGCATGCGTGTGTGTGTGTGTGTGTGTGTGTGGCGGCAGAGGGCCAGGCAGTGTCAACTTAATCAGGTCTCAGCTGGACAGACTGTAAATACAGTAGTCCTCCCTCCTCTTCCCCTCACATTTCCCACCTCTCCCCACCACTAGACCCCCCCCACCCATTCCCCCCCTGGAGGCACATCCACCTCTGTCATGTGTCACAAGGCGCCCAACCCCTCCGGCCCATCACACACACACACACTCATCACACACACCCTGCTGAGATGAAGGAAGAGGGGAAACAGGGGAGACAGGGAAGACGGGGTAGAAGATTGAGGATGAGGGGAACGGGGGTGGGGGGTGTAGACAGTCCAACGGTGTGCCAGCTGGTGTCGTGCCCCCGAGTTGTGACTCATACTTTACCATCTGTCTGGTCGAACACACACACACACACTCGCAGCCCCTTTGTGCATCCTGAGCCATTCATTAATCCCACGTGTGTGTGTGGGCGTGCACACGCTCATGCGCGCAGATGCAGTGATGCACACACACACATATGCAGGTGTGACAGTAAGACAGATGACTGGTGGCTCGTCGCAGTGCGACCCCCCCCCCCCCCCTCCCCCTCTTGGCCAAACACTGATTCATCTCGACATCTTAGACAGTTGCCTCTGTCTCTGTGGAAAGAGCCCATCTGAAAGTGGTGTCAAAAGAAAAAAAAAAAAAATCAACAGTTGCAGAAGTGTGAAAGGGAGTCTCACTCCCAAAACCGCGGCTTCACACGGTATTCAAATGCGTTTTGGTTCACAGCATGAGAGCCGGTGTTTTCACCTTTTTATAAATGTGGTTTTATTTCTACTTCTGTTTGCAAAAATTCATCTTTGAGCCTTGGAGCTTGTTTGAGTTGAGCGTTTTCTTTCAGCTCACGCACACTTCCTGGCCTTTCGTTTGTGTCGGAAAATGTGGCAGCTTGGGACTTTTTTTTCCCGGCTAAACATGGTTAAGTTGAACCACATTAGTGAAGTCTAAAACGAGCCTCCGTCTCATGTACTTCATAACGCACAAATTACCGCAGCACGCAGCCTGCAATTACCTAAACAAAACCCCGTTGCTGTTTTATATTTCCTTGTGGGAATGAAGCGGTGGTATTAGTTGGGCTGAAAAAGTGGGTCTCGTACAAATGGCTGCATCTGTATCGGAAAAAAAAACGGAAACGCCAGCCGAAAGCAAACATTGTGTCAATTTGGGCCAATCGGGTTGAAATAATCAAACATTAAAAAACAAAACAAAACAATTTTCCCCCGAGCAGTGACGCCCCTGCAATCCTGCCAGCCTGATTTCAGATGAGAGCGGCTTCGATTCATCTCGTTTAGCTATCGTTTTACAGCACGTGTTTTGTGTGCTCTTTTTGTTTTTTTCTGTCTTACTCCCCCCCCCCCCCACACACACACACACACCCCTCCCCCACTCTATTTCAACAGATCCATCTGCAGGCTCTCTAGTTATTCATGGCGCAGCTGAAGTCATTAGGAGTGCTGCTGAAAATGCTGATTATGAATTAGTTACACATATACTAATTACGTGTGCATTAGTGGCTCAGCACTCACTAGCTAACAGCAACATTTAGCTCCATCGACAAAACAAACTGCTTCCCCGTGCATTGGTAACAAGCTAACAAGCTGTTCTCTCGTGTCTGTGTCTTTGGTTGCAGGTGTTTCTCACGGTCGGATCACTTGGCGCTACACATGAAGAGGCACATCTGAGGAACTCGGGAGAGGTCAGGGATGAGGGAAGGAGAAGGAGCGGGAGCATCATCTGCAGAAGAATAACACCATGGATGTAGAGAGAGAGAGAGAGAGAGAGAGAGAGACAGTGGGACGGAGTCAAATCAGATTGGACTGGACTGGAGATAGAGGCACCACACAGGGAGGCTGACTACAGACTACACACTCCCAAGCTGGTCAACGATTCCCTGTCGTCTCCACATGGAGCACGAACACCAAACAGGACCAGTTGTACAGTTTAGCGTGCCGACGGCGCAACGGCTGTCTGTATAGTCCAGATATGCTCCTCTTCGCCGAGGAGAACAGTTCATTTCCAAACGGTCTGCAAACGTTGCCGCAGCCTTTACAATTCACCAAAGGGTTTATTATCTCATACACTGGACAGATAGTAATTTGACAATTTTTCATCTGACTGCTGTCACGTCCGCTAACTGGATCCATTTATAAATCCTTCCGGTTTGATGGTTTCGGAATAGTAGTTTGAACGGACGGCCAGGGCGGATTTCCCAACACTTGAGGATTGGACTGATGTGCTATGAAGACTGATTGAGGTCACCCAGAGGGCTGGCTTGTTTTATGAACATCATCCGTGGAGGGTTACAACTGGATGAGGCTGACTAATCTTCTCTGGGAAGGACCGTGCATCTCCTAGAGTGTCAGCTAAAAGCGATGGCTCCTAAGAGGGTTTCTCCTCCCCGGGATCTCGATTCTGAGTTTTTGTCAGAAACTGTTGCACAAGTGACTCTTTGCAATTTTTTTGTACAAAAAAAAAAAAACAACAAAAAACCTAATAACAAAAAAACCTAATGTCTTGAACTGAAAGACAACTGGAGACTCACTTACTATAGAACAGCCAAATGCACAGATGACGCAAACACGATCACTATGTCCGTGTTGTTTCTATGAAAAGATTCTCCACATTGGACACGGGCGCAGCCAAAACAGAAGGCAAGTGTCTACAATGGATGCCTGAAATGATCTCTTTTGGTCCTTGAGAGTGATTGGCACGTGACTATAGCCACTGGGTCGAGGAGGTTGTGTCCGCTTCGCACCGTCCACACAGAACTCTTCCAGTTTAGCAGCTCTGAGAAATTTCAAAGCAAAGCCGAATTCAACAGCTCTCCTAATGTGGCCCTATGCATATTAAAGAGCATCCCCGCCGACTTCCTCACCCTTCATATACTGTACTGTATGGCTGAATGCAGATTGGGACCCTGCTGGATACGGACAGACTTGGACGGGAAGACACATGCACAAATTCAATCAACTGTGTGGCAAATCAATGTGAATGTATCTGTTGTAAGTCTGTACATGTTGCCGGTGCCATGACAACACTTGAGTGTGGTTGGTAAGGTCATACCAAACACCATTTTGTGTGCGTAGCTTCTCTTTTTTTTTTTTTTACTTTAGAAACAAATAAGCAGCCAGTCACGGCTGAAAGCTTTTTCACATTTCTGCTCATAGCGCTGGACCAGCTGGTGGTCATGAGCGCGGGTTTCCGGTGGGGAGCTGAAGCGGGTTAGTAGGGGGATGGATCTGCGCAGTCAGCAGCGATAACTGCCCCATCAGCTCGCGAAACTCCACCCGGAGACATATACATGCTCTGCTAGAGGTAAAAAATTTTTAAAAAAAAGAAAGAAAGAAAGAAAAGAAAAATGTGTCCTGACAACAGAACAGCCCAGATCTTTCAGTCTAAAAGGCAGCTCGGACAAAAGTAGATCATCGAGGTACTGACGAACTTCATAGGGAGCAGTTGTGTCAAGGCATTTAGTATTTATTTTACTAGACATTTAATACTTGGAGTTGAAATGAGACACACAGCAGTCTCCTCCTGGCTAGACAGGCACAAAATTGATTCCACTCTCCCTGTGAACCAGAGGAGCATTTCGATATTGGCTATAAATGCAGCCCAGCTCAATCATATCTTGACATGATCTGTCTGCAGCTCTGGAAATAGACACAGAATCAGCTCCTGCTTTGCATAAATAGCGCACTTTTTTCTTATTTTTTTTTTTTTTACGTGCCAACTAGCCAAGACGCCCCTTTCACATGGAGCATCTCGGTGGCAGGCCTCTACATGCAAAAAACAGCAGGGAGTAACCACAGTAGGAGAGAACAACACACACACACACACACACACACACACACACACATGCTCAATGTGTTCCTTGTCTGATGTTGGCACTAATAAAGACAAAGCGTTGAGGTCTAAAAATGAAAGTTGGGCTGGGACGAAGACGAAACAGTTAAAAGTTGGGTGGTCAATGGCAGCTCTCCTTTCGTGTGTGTCAGTATTTCGACGGGACGCCCGCCCGTCGTGCTGAATTGCTGCAAATGTGTGGGAACGTGCAGCTCGGGGTCGTCGTTACGTTTAGTTTTCGCTCACCTTCTGTACCCACTCGCAGACGGATTGCAGACTTTCCAGATTCCCGATACGAAGACAAACCCAATTAAGGTGCCGTTTAAAATTTAGTCTGACTCTTCTCGTGACGCCGCTGAACGAAAATTGTTCTCCCTGTGCTCGGAAAAAGCTAGGATTTCAAAAAATGTGAATGTTTTTTTTTTCTGGGGGTAGGGGGGGGGGGGGTGGGATGGGGAGGGGTGGGGGGTGGGGGTGAGGTTGTTTCATGTTGTCTCCGAGGATGCGCTTGAGTTCTGTGTCATCTCAATGAATGATTGTCAGTTCTGCTGTGCCTGTGTGTGTTCTTTGTCTGTTTGTACTTGCACTCTGAATTTTTCTTCGGGAAGGGGGGTGGGGGGGCAAATCACTCGCATATCTGCTGTTTTCTCTCTGGTTGTACACAACAAACACACACACGACAACCCTAGCTGATTAAACGCTGATCATAAAGTCTGTATAGTAGCTGTTTTTAGAGCAAATGTACACACTCATGCATACAGTACATGCTACATTGGTTCATACCGGTTGCAGAGATGCAGTACATGCAGATACTCCGTAGATACTCTGTTATTCATACACATGTATGCACAAGCACATCCTGAACGTACTCACTAATACACACGCTCGTATTCTCCGTTCTGCTTGTGTGTTTTCTGCAGCTATTTTTTTATTTGTTATTTTTTATCTTCTTCTCTTTTCTTTTTTTTTACGCCACCTTGTGAGAGGCACAGATTCAGACTGCAGCTCTTGCTCGCAGCAGAGAAAAAGGGGGTGGGGTGGGGGGGGGCGGGGGTGTGGGTGGTAGCGGCGGTGGTGGAGGAAACACGTATTGCTATGTGTGGCACCACCTGTGTTTTCACCAGGTCTGAATTTGAAATCAAACGCACCTTCGTTTTCTACCAGCATTCCCCCATCGCTTCCCACCTCTCCCTCCTCCTCCTTCTCGTAACCCCCCCCCCCCCCCCCATCCATTTTCTCAGATACGATCCCTTTCAACTCCTCTCCTCTGTCCAACTCCCCGCCACCACCTCTCCCACCTTTTTCCTCCGTTGTCTTCTCTCCTTTTCTTTCGCTGTACAAAGTGTTTCAAATTTATCATTTGTATATTATGATGTATGGGTACAATAATGTTCTTTATTATGGAAAAATGAGAAAGATTTATTTTTGTTACCGGTTTGTTTCATAATTCCTTTTTTAAATTGGTATTGTAATATCTCTATGCAAGGAACTGTTCAGTGAATCGTTTTTATTTAAGAATGTAATTATGTGTAATAAATGGTAGAAGCAGTTTGGCATGGAGTATTCACGGTTCTTGGCTGGTCTGTTAATGGTGGTTTCATCCAGCAACAATATGCACCTAATCATCTTCTCATAGAATATTTTCTGATTTCTTATCAAGCCTCAATCACAGAGCCATTCAGCTTGCTAATAACGAGCGCTCCCAGCACATTCACACTCACCCTTCTGCTTTACATTCACTGACCGCAGCACTTCTACAGATTCACTCAGTTTTGGTTTGCTGCATTTTTTATTTTATTTTATTTTTTAATTCTTTTTTTTGGGGGGGGGGGCGGTGGGGGAGTCTGTAAACCAGCTGGGTAAAAGTGTGCAGGAAAATTAATTTACACCCTTGTTTTCTGCTATTTGCAGCGCAACAACCCTGGACAGAAAAAAGAAAGGAAAAAAAAAATTTATCGTTCGTTTTGATCAAACGCGAGAAATGAGGCACAATACCTTCATTTTGCCTGAACGCGCTTCTGGTTGTCTCCCTCCGAGGGAGCTACGCCATGTTAATTACATCTGTTACCAACCAAGGTGATGACTTATCCACTATTGCTGCCTTTTGACCATGACTAGCTGATAAAAGGGTAATTGAATAACTAATGGATAATTAGGGAGTAATTACACTCTGTTAAATGGCCTATGTAGTGTATTAATTCTCCTCGGGTCTGGCAGTGAAAAACTCCCATAAGGTTTTTTGTTTCATTTAATGCTCCCTAATTGAAATGGGCACCCTCATCAAGAAGCTTACATGTATCTGTCGAACTTAATGTTCTTTTATCTGCAATTACAGACGGCCACATATTATCTACCTAACTACACCGACTGCGTCAATCCCAGAGACACCTGCTGAAATTGGAAACGATGGAGTCATTTCTCCATAAAGGTCACACGTCCCACGAGCACTTTCCAGTCGTCATTTTCGTTCCATGTGATGGAAATGAGTTTGCATGTGAGTTCACAGCACAGCCTAATGGTGTTAAAGGGACTCAACAGAGCGAGGGCCAGGTGTTCATGAAGGTTAGCGCACGCCAATCCGCAAATGCGACGCCACGCGGGTTAGTAGCGTATACCGGCATTCAGCGCCCTCTTGGTCGAATGCTTGCTCTCGAGTCTCAAGACTCTAAGTGTCCCTGTATCTAACTAATAAAGCAAAAACAAAGTAAACACTTGACACCTGCAGTGATGCTGAAGGCGAGATCTTGCAAATATTATGGCTTTGAGCTAAATGCTAACATGTCATCAGACTCATATTCTAATATGAAAGGGACAGACATGAGGTCACACTGATCTTGAGCTCTGACCTTTGATCAGCAAAATCCAATCAGGTCCTTCTCGAGTCCACTTTGACAAATGTGCGAATTGTGATGAAATTCTCACGAGGCGTTTCTGTGTGTGTGAGGTGCTGATTTCATCAGAATGAGAAGGACGGACAGACATCTGTTCACATCTGTTAGCATGCTAACATTTGCTAAGCAGCTAATGGGACTTATCAAAGAATCGGATATCAATCACTTTTGACAATCAACGTTTATACAAAATTGTGTAGCACATACGTTAGCACACAATCTGATGAACCAGATGAGAAATAATAGTGGTTTATACTGAACATCCTTAAACCCAGTCAGTTCACGCAGCTAGGAACGAAGAAACAAAAACCTTTATTTCCTTTCTTTTGTAAAAGCTCTTGCCAGCTGGTTGTGCAGACACAGTGTTGAAACAGGTGGATTTGCTATACAGCTAATTACACCAGGGATCCCAAGCAGAATAATCTGAATAATAGAAAAGCTGATTTGATAAACACAGTGGTTGAACCCTTTGCGTTTGTGTGCTCAGTCACCCTCTCGATGTGCATTAAATGATTGCATCTATGTAAATCTCGTAAAACAACAAGATTAAAACGTCCCAATGTACTATGTTGTTTTAAACGTGTATTTGGATTAACGCACTTGACCTCAATATGTATACATCAACTGTGCACGGGGGTCTGCAAACGTCTATCAATGCACTGTGACCGTGTTATTTCCCCTATTTGTAGGGGTCAAAAAGTAATTCAGCAGCACTTTGCAACCTTGAATTCAATTCCAAAACTCAAACGGTTTCGCATGCTGCAGGCTTATCGGCTCGCCCCTTGAGTCCCTACTGCGTTTCAGTGGCTATTCACCGCTCAAACACCTGAGCACTTTTTAGAGATGGTGTCTTTGTTTTACTTATACGATTCAGTCGCAGCTCGCACCACTGGGGGGAGGGCATAAATGGTGTGACGGAGCTAAAAACGAAGCGACTGCAATCAAAGAAAGGCCCATTCTTCAGGCGAGGCAGTGATTCACTTAACCAGCAGAACATAAAGCCCCTTTTTCATGTGGTTGTGCAACAGAAGATTTCGCTAAGGGAGCTGCCAACGCCTGTGGGTGTCTTGTAGGCGTTTGGCAGCCATATAGGGATGTTATTGTCACATCTGGCAATGTGGAGATGCCAGCGAGCCGGGAAGCAGCTACAAGTTTAAAGCCTCCCTCAGAATATCTTATTCCATGCTCAGACCGTCGGCGCGCTCTTTCTCTAACAGCCCCTCACTACTTAGCAACTGATCTGCATAGAGACAAGCGTCAATCTGAAATGCCTCAAAATCTCCCCCGTCGCAGTGCCCACGCGGAGGGGAGCTCGTTTCAAGTCAGGAACGGATGCGTCTACAAAAGGTTGTGAGCCGTGGATCCTTTGGTTGGTTTTAATGCCACAAGCATGAGCATGCCAAGTGCTGAGGTATTTCCAATTACAGGGAATATGTCAAGGTGGCCCTTGGTAATTAAAGCCTAATCATGCAGGTGGATTCAGAGAAGCATCCTCATCAGGATTTCATTAGTCTTCCTCCTCGTGATGCCCAGCAGCCACCCAGCTCCCTTTAGGGATGCTCCATTGGTCTGTTCCCAGTTTTTAGAGGGGTAAAAAGTTATTTTTCCAAATGTAACTCTTTAAAATGCAAATAAGTAATAAATAAATAAAACAAATAAAACAAATTTGTCCGAAAAGAGAATGTGTCAGCATCTGGAGGAAGACAGAACGTGGCACTAGAATAAAGGAAAATAACATTTAATTTGACAAAAATTGTGATCAGACAAAAGCTGATCGTGCACATACGGGACTGACAAAAAAAGAACAGATGAAGTATTTTTGACAACATCCTAATAGAATGGAATAATACACAATGGATGTAACGTTGCATTCATCTCCCTAAAGGTTCCTCTTTCAGAGCTAAATTTGGACCCAAACTGTAGCTGTGTTGTTTGAGTCTGAGCTTCATGAGCTGCTGCGGCACAAATCCGGAAAAAATGAAAAACGCTGCTCGACCCTTAGAACAACAGTGAGCCTTTGTCCTACATATGTGAGAGCTCGAGCGTCTAAGTGCCATCGCACTCCAGCTGGGCCAACGTAGAGCGGCTCAGTATCCGCTCTCCAAACCATAGGGCGAGAGCTCACGTGTGGGTCCTCTGGATGGGCCGGTGGTCCTGTGCTCTTAGGGAGATCAAGCAGAGCACCATGTGAGAGCACCTGGCTCTGCTATATGCTGCCTGGTTGACAAACAGCTCAGACACCTGGAAGCCCAGTGAGAGAGCAGCAGTGTAAAAGCCACTGCTGCTCTACAGGCCCATGCATTATGCAGAAGTCTGTCTCTCTCTGTCTTTCCAGCCCCCCCTCCCTACCCCCACCCCCCCCCCTTCTCTGCCCCCTGCTCTGCGGTAAAAATAGATCAACAGACCTGAGCGTTCAGCTCTTTTTCATGCTTCTCACTTTCACTTGGATCTCACCAGGTGCACTAGGCTGCCGGTTCCTGCCTCGCATTTCTTTGCCTGAATGTTTGTATATCTGTGTGTGAGTTGAGACGCGTGTGTTTGCACACGTTTTTTTTTCCCCTGCTTTTCGTGTTTTGGCTTTTTTTTTTTTGACAGTGTGTAGAATCACGTGTGTTATGAAGTGTGTTATGTGTCAGCCAGGGCAAAGCTATTGTTATATCAGTTTGCTGCTGTACTATTTAATAAGTGGGATATTATTCTCAAAGTGGTGTTTCCCGCTGTTATGCTGGGAGGGAGTATGTGGAGTTATGAAGTTAGTGAAAAAACAAAAGTATGTGAACAATCCATATTTTCGTTGCTGTTAAGGTCCATTAGTTCATTTGATGGGACATGTAATGCACCAGTGTACACTAACATTCAGAGGTCTTTGGGGCGACAGTTCGGGGAGGACCCTACACGGTCTTAACACGGTCTCTTGATATCAACTCCAATCCCCCATCTTTGGGATAAACTGGAGCGCTAATCCATCTAACATCAAAGTCAGTCCCGTGCTTTGAGGGGAGTATAGCTCAGGTTCCAAAATCTGACTTCCCTATATTCAAATATGTCTCTGATCTAAACTGAAAGATTCCTCAGATGTGTCATCATAACGAGTTCAGATGTTGTCACCTGGAGCTCTGAGCTCCGGACCATGATGACGAAACTCCATAGTGTGAGCAACAGGATGACGTCATCTGAACTGAAGCTTCCTCCAAGTGATGCCATCTGGAGGCGCCTTTCAGCTACAAGTAGAGGGATATTTTAATGAGCGAGGCTTAATGGGATCCATTTACATTTACTGCTCACGCTAGAGCAAAAGGACGCAAGTGAAGGTGTCCTTTAAAAGCTGAATCGTTTGATTTGTTTGAAATATATAATTATATTACTACCACTATCTTAATACATATAAAATGCCAAATATCAAAGTAAAATGTCCTAAGCACATAATTGCATGCGTAAGTATGCATGCACATTGCACCCACACACACACACACACATCAAATTGCCCTGTTGCTGTGTGCACAAGCTCCCTGAAGACCATTGATCCATGTCTAAGACCACAGAGGTCTCTGACTCCTCCCTGATTGCAATTCCACTGCTAATTAAACAGCCCTGCTTAACGAGTTCACATCGATAACAAGGTTGGAAGGAAAGGTCACCCTATCACGCTCACTTCAACTGGACACCGTCAATAATGAGCCCGCTTGAGAGGACAGGTACACACACACACACACAGACACACACACACACAGACACACACTAAGAGGTAATCAGCCGAAAGATGAAGAAAGCAGCAAAGCATTTTGTAATGAGTGAGACACATGAATCCGAATGTGCTGCTGCAGACTTGGCTTCTTTTGTGCCTTGGCCGCTCTTACATAAGCTTTCACAATGCGCCTCTATTTTTTATTCCTTTTTTTTTTTTGAAGCAACACTTTTAAGAGCGAGGGAGAGCAATGGCATACTGTGCAGTCACTGTATTTTATCTCTTCTTGCCCATAAAGTTACAAGTTTTCATGTGTTTCTCTTTGAATTGTATGCCTTTGAATTCTCGCCCTTTGAAAGAGTTTGCAGGCCGAAAGTCTACAACTATTGAAATTCATTTAGTGCGGTCGCAGCACTTTTAGGGGGCCGGTGTTTTTGCATGCTTTTATTTTTTTAATTTCTGTTATTATTTTCTCACTTTTCAAGTGTTGTTTTGAGGGCTAGAGACACGAGAAAGAAGCTATGGACATGTTTATTTAGTTTAGTTTTTCCCAAAAGCCCGCGAATGCACCATCAGGACGTTTAATACGATTTTGCTGGTTTTAATTTTTATGAACTTCTTGATGAAGGAAAGCTCACATATTGGTACGTTGTTTTATCTTCAATAACCTTTTTCTTCCCCCCCCCCTACACAGAGAAACTCTGAGCCGGACACACACCAAAACACAACCTGCACGCACTATCTGGCCTTCTCATCATTTATCTTACAGCAGCAGAATCAGGATAGATTGGTTCAATTAGACCGGCCTTTAATGTAATCTGTTTAATCCATTTCTATCATCAAAGCCAATACGTACCTCTCTCCTCTGAGAGTGGGATTAGCGCTCCGAGTGCATCTCAGAGCGAGTGTCTCGGCTTTAAAAACGCAGCCTCTGAGTCACTCAGATCTCCCCGGTATTTGTTCCTTACAGCTGGCTGCAGAGAGAGAACGCGGTATCGTGAGTGAAGTTTTAAGGGCTAAAGATTTAAGATCTTCATATCCTGCCGGAAATTGAAAATGCTGTTTGGCACAGTGCACAATGCCATAGTAAAAGAAAGAAATTAAATAAATAAATTACTTTTGTTTTTCTCTTCAAGGATCGAGTGCATTTCACTGCACAGAAAACATGATTGCATCACTAAAATCTATTAATTGTAAACTTTTTTTGTTGGCATCGACATTGAAAAAACATGTTTTATGAGGCCAAACCAGATCTATTCACTGTACTGGAAATAAAACTTTTATATTTTCACTTTTGGATTCAAATGAATACAGTGAAAAGTATGTGTGTTCAGAATGAGATTTACCAAGTTGATTTGCCTAAATACCAAGCTGAACGTGACATGTGCATATAGTTTACATTATTTTAGTTCCTATTTCATTTGATCTTATAAATTGGAAGAAACAGACAGAATCTACGGGGACCCTGGAGCCAGGACCCCAGGACCCAGGGGCCTGTGAAACTTTTTCAAGAGCCGTGACTCAATTGAATCGCTCTCAGTGAGACAACATGACTGTTTTCTAGATTCACTGCATTTCATGCAACAGCTGCAATCTGCTTTTACTTGCTGAGATTCCTGCAAGGAAGTGACGAATGGGTGTGCGGCAAACACCAAACACACCGTAAATAAGATGGAAATACATTTTTATTATCTATTCTCTACACACTCAGGTGCTGTTTATAGGCCTTACACCCAGGTTTGATCCCTTTTTCCACAATTCTGGCTTGTTACATATAAAATCTTCAAGTCTTTTTGTACCAGGTGAAGTCTAATATTTTCCCCTTCTGGTGTGGATTAGCTCGTCGCAGCCAACGGAAGCGCCTCCATTTCTTGCTCTTTTTTATTCATTTCTTTTTCTTTTTTTGGGCAGGTTTTAAAGCGACGCGTGAGGCTGTTGGTTGGAGTCCACTGACTTTATGTGTTTAGTGGCGTCGGCGCTGAAATGTGTGAGGATGCTTCCATAAGACGTGATGGTACAGGTGCTGCTATAAATTGATTATGTCTGGGTAGACGCATGTATGTGGATGACAACGTTGTCCTCTAAAGTGTGTTTGTCATGCTTGAGCTGCACACACACACACACACACACACACACACAGCAGTGGGCAGTGGTGCGACTTGAGTGCAGCTGACAGGTTTGATCAAAGGTGATGGATTGGACGACACAAGGCAGGCCTGCACATAGCAACACGACGGGGTTAAGGGGTTTGGGCTCCTGCGGCTTCACCCACCCCTCCTCCCCCTCTTTGTTAATACAAGCCCCACTGCAAACCACATCTGACAATGAATATTGATCAGTTTGAACGAGAAGGATCAATGCTTTTTGACTAGGCAGAAAATACAGGGCCAAGAGTGGCTGGATTCAGTTTTCGAGGATTCCAACGTGAATAATTTTGCATTAATTGAAACTGGAGTCATTATTTCATTATTTTGTCCAATCGGAGCTTTAACATTCAGATCTATTGCACACGCCTATTTCATTATGCCAAACATGTCAAATAAAGTAATTACGTTAATGCATTGCACATAATGAGACTCAGTGGTGACTTTATTGATGCAGAATCAGTTTCCTTCACGGGGCTAAACATCATACGAGTGCTTTCACTGCCATCTGCTGCTTTGTGCAAGCGAGTGCAAATGCACGTTATACAGCCTTTATTTCCAATCGAAATCTCCCAAAACCACACTGTATCATGAGTTTGGATATTCGCTGCCATTAATATTTGTACTGGCGCGTGTCATACTTCTAACTACGATGTTTTCATTGTTTTTTAGTGAGTGCTGGTAAAAAAGTATCATTATTAATAAAATGACCCTGCTGGTCCTGAGCTCTCACCTCCGTTCACCTGCCACCTCTCTCCTCATCTCCCCCTAATTTCATTTATCAATATCAAAAAGAAAAAGAAAAAAGAAAAGTGCTGAAATTTGTCTTTGAATACTGTCACAGTCTTGGGCATTAATCAGAAAAGCCAAACACTGCTTGACTAAGCTAAACTGTTGAAGGCTTTCAGGGCTTTGATAACATAGCCACCATTAATTCCCCTGCCACTGACAGGACAGAACAGCCCAGCAAGCAAAATATATGAAGGGGAAGTGCTGAGCCATAACTTTTACACGGATTAAAAAAAAATAATAATAAAAAAAAAAAGTTTGACATTGTGTTTAATTACTGCGCTGGAGACACTTTGACCTGTGTTTTGTCTTACTGTATGTGAGCAGAGAGACGCTCGCTCCTTCTTATACCCCCCAACTGTTCAGCAAGTTAATGCCGTTAGCCTCATCTCGATTTTAGCCTTTAGCCTGCGTCCTCGACCGCACTATTTGCACTAACTCACAATGCAAAACCTCATCATTGTCTACAAGTCTAAGCAACATTTTCGAAATGTGTCTGAGAAACTAGGGTGGCAGGTTTTTTTTTTTTTTTTTGAAAGTTTAATCAAAACTGTACACAAATACGTCTGCTGCTTCTGTTTAGTTTAAACTCACCTGAAACCTGAATGCACCTGAAAGTGAACACTAGATGGAGCCATGTCACACAGATTGATGTCCACCTCCAGACTTATGTTAAATCAAGCAATTTCACTATTTTACTATCAGGGTAAAACATGGATTTGCTTTCAAAGTGTCTCAACTTTGCACTGAAAAACAGATGCTTTGAGTCTTTGGCTCATTTGGGGAAAAATATTTTTTTGTTACCATAGTTACCAACAGTCGATGCAGTTCGGATGCAGATTTCCCAACTTGCAGATTTCCTTACGTTGATTTGGTGTAAGTTTTACACTGGATGCCCTCCCATTTTATCCGGGCTTGGGACGGGCACCAGGGTGGCCCTTGCTGGCTGGGCGGGGCCACACCTGGTGGGGTGGGTTGCTCTACCCACTGAGCCACCAGGCCCCCAACAACTGCAACATAGTGGAGTAAAAGTCATTATTTTGTGTTATACCTGCCGACATTCATGTCTAGTGGATGAAAACTGATTCTTAACACATCTAACATATTGATTGACATGCAAAAAATCAGTGTTAAAACATTTTATTTTATTTTATTTTTTTAAACATTTTAAGATGCAAAATAAAACACTGCTCTTGCCTAGTGGCCTAGTCAAATGTCCTTATTTATGTTCATAGATGGAAAAACCATCCATCCATAATCTGTACCCACTTATCCTAATTGGGTCCATCTCAGAGCCAACACAGAGAGACAACCATTCACAGCTATGGACAATTTAGAATCACCAATTAACGTAACATGCATTGGACAGTGGGGGGAAACCAGAGTACTCAGAGGAAACCCACCCAAGCACCTTACGCAAAGGCCAGGGCAGCCCGGACCTTTGAAACTGTGAGGTGGCAGCACTAACTGCTCCACCACCGTGCTGCCTGACGGATGACGTAAAATAAGAAGAGACAAAGTCTCATTGGGAGGAGGACAGGGACACAGCTGTTTCACCACCTGTGGATTTGAATGTAAAATCTCTAGACTTGGTTAAAGGCCTTTTTTGTTCTTCAACTTACTTTTTTAAACACGAACTATAAAATCCCCCCAAAATTGATTCCACAAGGCCAGACCACCCTCTACTGGAGCCTCGATGTTGATCTGGACCCCTGACGTTGGAAATGCCTGGCCATCCAGCTTCTCCTGTTCTTCGATTTCCTCTCCAGCTTTTCAGCCACTCTTTTCTCCATGTCGTCCAACCTCAAGACCATCTCTCTCTCCTGCTCTGACCATTCGTGCTGTTTCCTGTTCAGCAGTTGATTGAGTCCTTCGACGGCTGTGACGAGGGAGGTCTTCTCCTCCTCCCACTGCGTAAAATAAACCTTCAGCTGCTCCTCTGCTTTCTTTTTGCTAGCTGTGATTCCTACATTGACTTTTTTCAGGTGTTCTACCTGGAACCTCTGTGCATTAGCCTCGTCTTTAATCGTCAGCAGTTTTTTTTGGAGCAGATAGACTTTTATTTCTGCCTGCTTCACATCGTTGGTCTTTTTGAAAAGCTCAGCTTCCAGGTCCTGGATTTTTCTCTTGTTATTTGCCTCTTCAGCAGCGAGTTTGTCTTTGAGCAGAGCTTCTTTTTCTTTCTGGTTTTTGCCAGCCTCCTCACAAAAGTTCTGCTGACCTCTTTCAACTCTCCTCTCTGTTGTCTTGTCCAACTGGTCCACCTGTTGTTCTTGGTCCTCGTGCGTTTTCAGGACCTGGGCCTTTGATTCAACGTTTTGCAGCTCCTCTCGAGCTTTCTCTTTCAGCTTCAGCAGAAGTTGTTCTTGCTGACCGACTTTTGACTGCGCCTCCTCCAAAACCGAGGTCTTTCTACGCAGCTCAGCCTCCAGTTCCAGGGCTGTTGTCTCCATTTTCACCCTGAGGACCACTTCAGCACTAAGTTTATCTTTGAGCTGCTGAATTTCAAACAGCAGAGCTGCTTTCTCCTTCTGATCATCGGACACCTTTTCAAAGAAGTTCTCCTGACCGTTTCCAACTTGCCACTCTGCTGTCTGCTCCAACTGCTCGGTTTGTTCCTCCTGGTCTTTGTGGGCTCTGATCCAGTGGTGTTTTGAAGAAGTTTTGTTCTTATAATGGCCATTTTTCACACACAGGGCTTGCTGCAGTAGCTCCAGATGGACTTTCTGAATTTGGCAGATGACCTTCTCCAAATCCTCAGCCTGTGCAGAGCAGGTGTTACAGGGAACGAGTTTAATTGCTTTCTTTAATAAAGTAACTTGCTCCTGCTGCAGCTTCACACTAAGGTCCATGATGCCCTTCTTTAAGACCTGGACCTTCTCACTGTGTTTCTGGTCACAATTTTCAGTACTATCAGCACTGGTCAGGAGTTTGGCTGTACAGACCTCCAGGTTTCTGGGAGCTTCCTGCAGCTCCCAGACCAGTTCTGATATGTCCATTTCCTCTGCTTGAAACCCATTTGCGGACTCGACAGTGCTCACATTGGCAGCAGTGTCGGCCATTTGCTCTGCCATGTCCGGTTTAGGGTTGAGGCTGGCGAGGTTCTCATCCGAGTCCTGATGGGCCTCTTCCAACTGGCTCGTCAGATCGCTGATGGTCCCCTTTGCAGCCATGAGTTGACAATCAGACTGTTGGCTTTCCTCTAACTTGTCTCTCAGACCAACCTTTGCTCTAATTGCCGTACTCAGGTAGTCCTCGGTAGAAAAGATGCACCCTGGGTTGCTGATTAAGGGCTGTGGTTCGTTCTGGTCCTGGGACTCCATCTGTCTTCTCTCTGGTTAATCGTTTACCACGATAAAAACAAAGTGTACTGTACTAAGTGTACTGATTTTACTGCGTAAAATCACATGAGTCAGGTGAAGTTTCCCATTACCTCACAGACTCCGTTCTCTATTGACGTCATCATAGAATGTGATGTCACAGTTCTGTTGCTATGGCTTTCATTCAGTCAGATTCCATTGTTTATTTTCAAATCTCAGCACCACTGATTGATTAATGACACATTAAAATATGTTACCTTATATGGAAAAAAGGTTGCTTTGATACATTTATGCATCAATTTGCCTCAGAAATAGAAATTATTTTTAAGCATAAGAAGTATTTGAGTTTTATTTGTTGTCAAATCTGCTACAAACTGTGTGTATTTGAACACATTTCAACTGATAATTTACTATTACACACTTTTAGAGTGTCTCCATAAAAATGGACATTTGGGAAAAACAGAAATCACGGACACTAAAACACTGATGACTGTTTAGTCCAGGCACTATTGGGCACAGATCGGAGCCTCTGAAGTTTCACTTGCTTCGTTAAAAGTCACAAAATACCACCGCAAGGAGCAAACTAAAATGTAAAAAAAAAACCTAAGCACTGACACATGAAAGGTACCAACAGAGGTGCAAAATGACAGAAATACATGCACGGAATACTTAAAAATGCATGAAAGATCCAACAAACAGACACCGAGTGAAAGAAAAAACACATAAAAATAACGTAATCAGACTCAAAACAAGTCTCTCTCCTCACGTCGCCTCCAATCATTTATCCAAGTCATTTGTTTCTACCTGATTGTCCTCCGCTCTGCTGTTATTTATGTGTTCCACAGATTGTTTAAGGCCATGGGAACAGATGGCGATTAATATGCATGGCCTCCAAATCCCCTGAATCTTAAAGAACTTTATTACCTTCGCCTGCCAAACTTTGACACCAGCATATGTTATGACTATAAACGACTACACAGATCAGTTCTATTTTTACACTATATATAGTATTTATTGTGTATTATTGTATTAAGGTCAACATCTGCTGCTGTCACACATTTTTCATGACACATGCTTTGCTTCACTACACCGTCCGTAAGCTGCTATTCATACTAATAAAACAGCAATTTCAACACAAGGATTATAAATGCACATCACTTCTCACATTACACAGTCCTGCACCACAGCTGCTCTCATAGTACTCCCTCCGTGCGCTTGCTCCTCCACACCACCAGTGCAGTCATGAGCAGGGTGATCAGTACTGGCACCGCGATGAACGGAGCGAGGATGCTGACGGGCGGGTCGTGGATGAGCCGGCCGTTGCGGGCGCAGTCGTGAAAGTAGGTGCGATGGATCTGCATGAAGAAGCGGTCCACAATTTTGTTGGGCCAGAAACAGTCCATCCTCACGGCCTCCTGAAAGGTGCAGTTTGTTAGTCCCCCGTACATCCTGCAGAGGGCGACAAAGCACAGTCACAGAGGAAAAGGTGGAATATTACTTAATTACTACTGTAAGACAAGCATACAGTATCATTACAGGTAGAATTCACGTGATAAACACATAAACCTTCCTTTGTCTTCATTTTTAAATGCTTGAATTGAATGTGATTGAATGATTGAAATCACACTGTCCTTAAAATGTCCTTTGAGTGAGACAGGACAGGGGATCCATGTTAGTAAGGGGGAAAAAGGCAAAGGAGGGTTTAGAATGACCACTGGGCATAACACAGCTAAATATAACTGCTAGATGGTAGAGGGCTCTGTGTGTGTGTGTGTGTTGGGGGGGGGGGCAGTGCATACCAGCAGGGTAACACCCTCAGTGCAGCATTGCACCATATCAGGAAACATTCTGCTTCCGGACTGTGTTTGACTGCTTAGCTGTGCCTGGAAAGCCTTGATATGTTTTGTGATGATGTGTTTCCTTATGGATGTCTACAGCAAGGTCCACGAAGAACCTGGGGGTCTTTGTTTCTCTTTGACATGAAAATGGTTTAGTACCTGTTGGGGCAGCTGTAAGACCTGGGACTAGGATTGGGTTTAGAGGTTAAAAGGTTTTTGCCTTTTATGGTTAAAGAGCAGCTTCACCCTCTTTCAACTTGCATCCTGTGGTTAAATCTTGGGGAGTACATGCATATGAATGGCACTGAATTTCTCTCTGTCTTCTGTGTGTTAAAATATCGATCTGCTTCTAGGTGAAAAACTCCTCCACATGACACCATCTGGAGGAGTTTTTCATTTCAGATGATCTGGTACTACGGGAGTTGAAGTCTCGGTCGACCTGCTCCTCCTCCAAAAACCGCCTCCTGGTTTACATCATCAGAACTGAAAATCTCTTCAAGATGACCAATTAAAATCCTCCTCCAGATGATGTCATCTGGAGTATCTTTTTAGCTAAATGGTAAATGGTCTGCACTTCAAAGCGGTTTACACTGCTTCTCACTCACCCATTCGAACGCACCATCACGCATACACTCGCTCACCGGTAGCAACTAAGCTGGGGCTCAGTGTCTTGCTCAAGGACACTTCAACACGTGACAGGAGGAGCCGGGGATCGTACCAGCAACTGCGAGATTGTTGGACGACCGCTCTACCTTCCTACGCCACAGTCGCTAGATGTTTAATATCTTCTGCATGCATGTTTTTCTTAAGCTACATCCATGATATAAAGTGAAAATTGGTGAAGTTGCCCTTTAAAGGTCACAGATATGGATAAGAAGTTGCTTCCTGATCTTTATTGACTCCCAATAAAACATAACAACAAAAGTTCCTATAGTACTTTCAGTTTTTGAGATATGTCCTGTCTAAGGGTTTTTCCTCCGTCATCTTTAAGGACCAACCCACAGGGGCTGTTTATTTTCTCTTGGAGAAGTACATGATCAGCAAAATAACTTGAGTGCACACAGCAGGGACAGTTATATTACTGCACTCAATTCAAATAACTCTTCCTCTGTCAAAAACTAATAAAAACAAACCATAATTTGTCTTAAACGGGTCCCAAAAGCAAAACAAAGCTAAAGATGAGACATGCTGTTGTATATTTGGATGCCGATACAGATATTGGAATGATACACTTTGATGTTCTTGAAGAAATTGCGGTAGCAATAAAGCCAAACTCTCATTTTGTGGCAACAATGTGTAAATAGCTTTACTGGAACTTATTAGAGACGTAACGGTGCAGTGGATCTAAAGTGTGGAGGCCTTTAATCCACAATGAAGCATGTTTGTTTTATTAAGAATTTCATATTTTTCCGCATGCACATTGTTGCGTATTTCTTAAAATGACGTTTAAATTACAGGCGGTAGTTGTGACAAATGTTATTTCCGCTCACAGAAGTTACTTAGTGAGGTTTTGGGAAAAAGAAAAAAAAAATCCTCTTGATGGCGTCAAACTATGTCGCCAGAAATGATGCAACTGCAAAAAGCTCTCTGTGCCTGTACACATTTCATTTTTTTTTATGATGAGTTACAACTGCACACTCAGATACAGACAAACACACACACACACACACTCTTGGAACACTACCACCAATTATGTGCTGGACCGAGAAGGGTCAGTGAGCCTGGAGGGAAATCACACTTTTGACAGTAGCTTCTCCTGTGGGAAGCTCCTTCTACTTTCCTGTCTTACTCATTCCCTGATTGGCTGTTTGGAAAAATGACTGCTCTGAGAGACTGTCTGACACACACACACACACACACACACAGTAATGCAACATTTACTTAGCCCACCCTTCACTACATGCCTCCATATGGAAAACATTCAGTGTATACACAGAACACACAACACAAATACATTTCAGTGTCTGGTTCACTCATATGAAAAAAGAAATGTTCACTTTGCATACTTGAAATATTAATTAATACCACCGTCATTTTTTCAGAATCTAATATTATATGCTGCCATCTAACACATTTTACACTGGCATCAGCTCTTTCAATCACGCCACACAATCCCAGCTTGTACCCATGCAGGTGAACTGTGGAGTTATTTCAACCTCACTTTTCCTTCCATCACTCTGCTGAGACCCTCAGGATTAACCTGCTTGCTCAATCCACACTTTTGAAGGTTCATCCATGTGTTTGTGCTCCCTTGAATGGAATGAAGCCATTCGTTAGGATGTTAGCCGTCCTTATCATAATTATACACATTTATGATTCAGTAGGGAACCGTTCACCTCATGGTAGGTTGAGTAGGTTCTTATCATGCATTGATAGGATGTTGCACCTGACTGTTGTTGTTGTGGCTACAAAATGAAGGCAGAGCTACAGTCTTCTTGTCTACGTTTGTGCACAAAAGAAAATTAGGTGAGAGAAAATGCAATGCACAAAAGACGAAACACGAGCTGCACAAGAGTAGTGGGTGGGTGAACTCACTCCACCGTGTCCGGCCAGCTGCACCACAGGCCTCGGCCCAGTCTTCCCAGGTCGAGTCTGAACTTAGCTAAGCAGTGGTCGTTGAGCGTCTTATTGTAGACGTCCGGGTCACAGCCAGACACTGACGGAAGAACGGGACCTGCAGAGCAAGTGCAAGACACAAATGCATTAATTAAGCTATAAATATTACTTAAGCTGATGGGAAGCGAGCGATCGTTTAGTGAGCCAAACTTACCGTCGTTGTAAAGGCACAAAAGGTTTGTATGAAGTGCAACAGAGGTTATCTGCTGTTCAAGTCCATATAATAAGGAATACATTGGTGCAACAAACAAGGTCGTATGCTAGCAGCGGTTATTCCTATTGGACCATTTCTTCCCTGTTAGGTGTTTTGCTAAGAAAAGATTTTAATTTGCAGTCGGAGTCCCAATCCCATTTGTTTACTTCAGAGACGTGTGTAAACAGCCCCTTAATGTGGAGGCAGACCGCAGACGTCCCGCAGGACTCGGAGCTGATTGTAACACCACTGAGCGGCAGAGCAGGAGAGGGAGCTTAAGCTGGCGTTAAAAAGGCCTGCGTGGAAACGAACAGGTTGTTGTTTCGATTGAGAAACACGGCGCGGCGCGGCCTGCGCCTGCCTGATAAGGGCCAACTGTGTGCCCATTATGTTTGCTCTGTCTCAGCCGGCTCTCAGAGGCTCTGAAACACTCAAAGGAAAAAACCCAATGTGTTGACACAGGGGTTTCAAAAGAGATGCTACTGAAAGAAGAATGTGAAAAATGGCCGTGGCCCTGCTGGCGGCGTAGCGTGCTGCTTCAAACAGGGGGGTTTGAGAAATTCTAATTAGGGGAAAATGCATGAAACACATACAAAAAGTCAAAATGTAAACGGCAATTTTGCAAGAATGAAGCGTCTATTAGCTTGTTTATCACCCACAGAGTAGAAAGTATGATACGTTTCACCTGTTTGTCTGTTTGTTGGCAACAGCCACTGGGAAAATCTGACATTCAAGTGTTCAAAGCTGCCTTCCAACTTGGCTGCCACCCAGCAATGCATTCACATTCCATTTACCAGGAAAATCCAGGCACTTCGTGACAGATGCTGCAGCGCTGCTATAGCTGGAGGTCTGTTCACTTACTGCCTTTGAGTTCCTCTACGTTTTTTTTTTTTGGGGGGGGGGGGAAACACCCACGGTCCATCTAACAGGAATCATACATCCTGCTCATTCTAGGACTCAATATTTATGGATTTTTAACAAGTGATGTTCACGTCAGACGATGCATTTAGCTCGAATGTCACTCATGTTTCGCCTGCCGCTGTGCTGCTCAGCATGAAGCACGACTTTTGATTCCCCTTTATCTGGGCGTCAAAGTGCAGCTCGTTAATCATGGGATTTTTTTTTTTTTAAGACTCCAACAGTTTGAAAAAAACCGTCTCCGACATGATTTCTATCTTCTTATCCTTTTACACTAACTGGCCTCATGTTGACCCTAGGAACTGCACTAAGCTGTGTAAAATAGACAGAATTACGATGGTTTGATGCCTTTGGGCAAACATATGTTGTGCGTTTGCATGTTTTGATGGCCTTTCTAAAAACCTGTTGATACGAAGCTGCCGACTGAAGCACCGGCTGTTTTTCAGAGGGATGTGCACTGCATGTAACACATAACTAGCCATGCGCTTCCTCACTGTGCAAGTAATTTAGACGTACTTGTGCTTTTTGCTTGACTATTCTCATTTCATGCTACTTTCAGCTTCGGCTTTACTTTAGGGTGTAATAGTAAATTAATGCTTTTAAAATTCCCTCTGACTTCCACATATTAAAATATTTCTCTGCTTCTAGCTGAGAGACTCCTCCAGATGACATCACCCGGTGGAGTTTTTCATCATCACGGGTTCAGATTATGTCACCTGGTGGAGTTTTGGAAAAGCAGGCTGAAGATAATAACAAGCATAAATGTGAACAGAATCTGAACTGAAGCTTCCCCCACGTGATGTCATCTGGAGGTGTTTTTCAGCTAAAGTAAAGTGATGCAAAAGAAGCAAGTTCAGTATATGAAGGTGTCTTTAATACGTTGCTTATAAAATGTATGAACTTGTGTTTTATTATTTACAGTGAAGGACTGGAATGATTCCCAAACTGTACCAGCCCCAATCCCTTTAAAGGTGCACTGTGTGGCAATATTGTACATATTTGTGCATTTAACAGTTTGAAATGTGTTATATCTCCAAAAACGATCAATGGGGCAATAAAAGAAACTGAATCCTAAATTGGATTGCACAGAAGCCAATATGTTTCCAACACACACACACACATTGATGGCAAGTTCTAATTTACCTTAGTCACTTATTTATGTGTTGTGAAATGTAATACTTTAACATTTGCAATATCCAAATATCCTTTCCCTAAAAAAAGTAGACGAGGAATTTAAGTTTAAGTCGTTCAGAAGAACTTTATGCCTCACTCACCTGCCACCAACAACACAAACCATGCTTTCAGAAAGGACACGCTCCCCACAGCCATGCTGATCCAAGACGTTTTGCACGCTCTGCTCACTCCCTGGAGATCAGCTGCACGTATCTCATTCTTCCTTCAGAATTCCAGCCAAAGCCACTGACTCACAATGTACAATGCAACGTCACAGACAAATGCGACCCCGATGTACAACGGTGCGCAGTCAACAAGACGGTGCCAACTGATTGTGCCTAACAGCCCCTTGACCTTCGCTTCACAGACGCCTACTCCTTCCCCCTCACCACAGCCCTAATCATAGAAGCTCTGCCTGTCATCTGATCCTCTTGTCCCAATGCTTGCAGCGTGAAGCTGCTCACAGGGGACGAAACAAAGTCAGACACCAAAATTAGTACCTGTCATAATGAACCACTGGGAGTCAGTACGAGAGAAAAGAAGCCGTTTTGCGAGATACGGCTTTGATTCACAGCAGGCTGTGCAAATATCAAAGCGTATGGGACTAGTAGAGATACAAAAAGCAAACTTGAAGGAGTAAGAGCTGTAAAAGTGGCCATAAATTCACACCACGTGTCCACCAGGTGCAGTGCTGCAGCACTGTGGTGGTCTGCGGGGAAATAATCGGAGAGATTAAAAGTCGGCAAGAAACTCTGATAAGGTCACTAAATTGAAACACCACGTCCCCGTAGGAGCAGTTTTATGTATTTGTTTGTCACTGTATGAATAAACATGAGCCCCAATGCTCACACACTCTGTTTTCCGCAGAACGTAATGGTCTGTGTCACATCTTCTCCGTTACTCAGTTCATTTTTGTTACAATGTATACATTAAGGCATTGTTCATTTCGGGGGGTGGGGGGGTGGGTCATTTTCAAAAGGCCCATGTTCATCTCCTGCAGCTCAGTAATGCCACAAATTGGAGATGTTTGTACTGGAACAGAGTGATGCTCATTAGTAGTCTCAAGATTGCTCTGCATTGTGCTGTCACCCAGTGTGACTGTCTGTGCTGTGTGTGTGTGTGTGTGTGTGTGTGTGTGTGTGTGTGTGTGTGTGTGTGTGTGTGTGTGTGTGTGTGTGTGTGTGCGAGAGAATAATCCCATAACTGAAAAGAGTGTTGTTGTCTATTGTGTTGTATCTCCTTTAAAGTAAGGTGCAGACTGAGTTTCTTTCACTAAAGCTTATATATTTGTTAGACTTCAGCACAATAAACTGGAGACATGTTTCAATAAATGCACACAAACCCTTAAAATATGACTTTAGGCACTGTCCAAAAAAAGGCTGCACACAAACTGTATGTTCCATTTTTATATTCTATAAAAACAAAAGCCCCATCATTAACATTTTATTTGAAATTTTTCTCTCGAGTAAGAGAAAAAGTGCAACAAACTTCCCTTTATATTAAAAAAAAAAAAACCTATAATAAAAGAATTGAACCATAGTTTTCATAATTAATAACTAAACAGGCAATTGCATGTGTGGAAAATTCGTCAGGGATGGAAAAAGGTTATTAAGGTACTCACGAGCTCTGCAAATAAAAATACAAGAAAAAATAATAAATACATAACTGAGCCTTTTATTCATAACACAAGTAATTTTCATACACTCCCTCGGCTGTTTTGTAGACATGAATGGGGATAATTAGGCGTTTTGGATTCCTATAATTATGACCCTGTGTGTGATTGCCAGCTCCACAAAGAAACGCTCAGACTTGAGTAATTCTCCATGAAGTCCCCTAGAGAGCAGCAGAGGACACTAAATGAACCTCGTCCTGGACTCTGGGGATGTAAGAGGGATCATTTTTGCACCCTTGCTGCCCAAGCTGGGGAGTAATTGCGTAATAGAGCCACTTATGCTCGAGATTTCACCTGACATGGATCACAAATCACAAGGCTTTTTTGTCCTTTCGCGGTCTCACATTAGTCCACAAACGGAGCCGGAGAGCAGAGAGTCGGGGGTCCGCAGGCTTGTAAAATGAGGGGACCCTGCAAATGGTTTATAGCTGGAGTCACTCTCTTCACCGCTGCCCCTTTAGGCTGGCATCATCAAATTTTATAGGCTGTGGCTTAGTGGAGGATATTTGCAGACGGTCTCTCTGCTGACAGGTAACTTTTCTAAGTCAACACGTGCTGGAAATGACTGTAACTAATGGTGAAAATGCTCATACAAGAATTGAGCCTATAGGAGCTACTGTTTCCATTGTATGATCCCAAATATTTGTTTATTTCTGTGTTGATGGAAAAGGCCCACAGGTAGCAATTTGGACTTCACGCCACCCAGCAGGAAACCAAAACAAAATCTGCTCCTGACAGGTGCGTAATGTGGACTAACAGCCAATCAGGACTGGTCATGAGAGAGGTGGGCGGAAATCCAAAGAAGACACAATTGCCCTAATCTTGCTTAGATAACCGGTTTAATAGGCGGAAGGAGGTGTCAGTCACACCGAGGAGGCGTGTTCAGACGTCCTCCCCTCCTCCTCCATCTGAACACACTCAGCCCCCCTTCGCCCCCCCAAGCCACCGGCGCTATGACAGTGTGAGGAGTAAATGGCTCAGACTATCCGCGGTGGAAACCGACCTAAACACTGGTCTGGGAACCGATAAACAAACACACCAGAGCGCGCTGCGTAAAAGCTCTCCACGGCGCTGCTTCTGGGTGCGCACGGAAACTGTCAGTTATCCAAGAAGCCAACTAGACTCGGACGTCCTCCTGGTTGTGTATTTGTGTTTGTGTGTGTGCGCGAACAACGAGGATATTTCAATTGGACATGTAAGTTACGGGAGTTATCAAGACACGCCGCCTTTTTGAAGATGAAGTTCCCCGCTTGCGTCCTCTTCACTTTGCTGATGATCCGATCGAGTGCAGCACAGTCAGGTGAGTGCTTGAATGGGCCTGGGTCAGACTTTAAAAGCCAGAAAGAAGTGAGGGTCCAGATACCCCGAAACCCACCTTTCAATCCGTCCCAACCCTTTTACATATGGGCGGAATTTAATGCTGCATGATGAATGGGCGTAATAGTTTAACGCCTTTATCGGCAGCTCTTTGTGTCACAAGTGACACAAAGTTGATGCAACTTCACGTCCAGCCACGTTGACGCTGCTTTCGATCGTCGCCCCGAGATTCACTCACACCTGCAGTAAACTGGGGGATTCAGCTCCCCGTGCCTCGGGGAGCCTGTGGGGCTCTGCGTAAAAGCCTCTCCAAAGTACTTTCCGCATATTTGCTGCTTTTGCATCCGTATCCAAATTTTTAAGCTTCTCACAGACCAAAGAAAGAAAAAAAAAAACACACGTTTGAGCTTCTGCTTTAATCAAAATGTGTCGTGTCGGCGCTGCTCCTGTGTTCCCAGTGCTCGGTGCTTTCACAGTGCCCCCCCAAACATGAGCGAATGCGCCATGGCTTACATTTAACTCCCATAAGCGAACGCTGATGGACCGAAGACCGCCGCTATGTCTTTGCACAAATGTATATGAGCTGAGCTCGGGCTGCACCAGTGGCACAGTTTTTATTCCTTACTGTCTTTGAATAATTTAGATGGAGCAGAAATACTGAGGGCTGTACACGGAGTGAGAAAACCTCTCACTTTCATCATTAGGACCCCTGTAGTGTCAGTCTCCGGACCAGAAATCACTTTAATGTTTCTGCAGCATCGATACAAACGCGTTTCATGCGTCCATGACATCCAGTAGTCAAATTATAGTGAAGTCACAGTGTGTGTGTGTGTGTGTGTGTGTGTGTTTTTCTCTTTTGGCATCTCTGCAGGAGATTTGCTGATACTTCTGCTGTGCAACCACTTGCTGTGTGATGTTTTGTTCATAAAGCAGGGATTGCCACAAATTTTTAACTGCATTCTCTCTCTCTCTCTCTCTCTCTCTCTCTTGTTTTATCCCAGCAAATAATTATTTGATGCTTTGAAGTTGAGAAAAGGTGCTGGTGAACTTTTTTTCAATCAGCCTTTTGTTCTCAGAGGTACAGATCAGCGAAGACTTTAACGTGATCCAGTGTTTAGCTTATGTTTGGAGTTCGGTGTGAGAGCTGCTCTGGAACAATCCAAGATGCACTCGGCTTATTTGCGCAGTAATATTTTATGTTTCCTTCTGGGTGGATGCACAGTTCATGATGCCAGAATCTTGCTTTCCTAATAGATAATTAAGCTTTGGCAAGCAACTGGGACAACACAAACAAAAACGCACTCCAGAACTGTGAGCATAGAGGGGAGGGGAGGGGGGGGGGGGGGGTTGGGATGGGATTCCTTGATGGTTTGCTCTGGCCTCCAAGGGTAGGTTGAATTTTGGCTTGATCCCTGGTGGTTTGTGGTTCACAGACACACACACACACAAACTCTCGCTGGCTCGGGGCCGTGGGTCTCGCATGGATGGCGTGAATGCTTCTTAGCAGACAGGAGTGGATGGCTGCATGGACGGATGAATAGGGGAGAGAAGTGGCACCCTCACGGGCTTATTTATTCTCCATGCATACGCTCTCATCCAAGATATTTGTGATGCAAATTGTGCCTGAGAATCTCAGCCGTGCCTCTTGGGGAAGTTCATTGAGTGCTGGTGTTAGTGGGCGTACACTGAGCTGATGTTTGTGGTCTCTCTTTCACTTAACCTCCGTATTGTAGTTTTTTTTTATGAGGAAAAGCCAACACCGGCTGTCAATCATATTTAAAGCGACTACACACTGAAGTAAGTCAAGGTTAGCGGCTGTCTTTTTACATGCTGATTGAATCTGTCTGCTCCTGCTGGGAGACAAATGTCTGCAGCAGCCCTGCCAGTCAGTCGAGCAGCCGTACACTAAAAGCCCGCGTGTTTGCGCGAGGACGTGCTGCACGGTACGAGGACACGGGCGCCAAACATGGAGGTGTTCACGCCGCGAGCCGCTTGATTGATGTTTCGCCCTATTCTGACTGACTGTCGGCGGAGTGTGCGGCGGGGGTGGGGGGGGTCTCTCAGTGTTGGTGTAGAGGCCCGGCTTTCCGCAAACTCACATTAATCTTCATTTTCTTTGGCCGTTGGTTTAAACGTTAACAAAAACTCAGTTTAAATGACAGATTCTCCCATCTTTTTTTGGGGGGGGGGGGGGGGGGGGGGGGGGGGCTGGGACGAGCATCAAAACAGTTTCCTTATGATTGTTTGTCTCAGGCCGTTTATTGTAATTGTACAGAAGTTGTCTGTCTTCTTGTGTGTTTTTAGTCCTTTGTTTTCTGTTTTTTTGCATCTGTTTCTCGTTGCTTTTTGGCCATTTTACGCTTATTTTTTAAAAAAAACGAATTAGGTCATTGTTTATTATTTTTGTGATGTTCTACTTCGTGGTCAAAAAACTGGGCGGAGGCTGTGGTCCATGGGCACCCTGACCTTCCGGGTCCCCAGAGGCCCATTCAGTAATCCATTCCCCGACTGCATTCAAATACATTTGGCAAATGACAACAAGGGATAATATTTTAACGAGGTTTAGAAATTCACAGAGGAGGATTAGAAGAAGCTCTTTACTCAGTAAGTGGACCTTAAGCTCAGGTTTGTTTGTTTTTTTTTTTTATCACATTATGGTTTCCAAGCCCTTGAATGAACCCGCGGCCCCATTCCTTGCAGTGGTGATGGGTTTTAGTCATTATTAGTCAACTTTAGTCCATTTTCTTTTATCACCCTGGTTTTCAGGAGTCGGTTTCATTTATTCTTTTGCTCTTACGGATCAAAGTGCTGCTTCCTTCCTTCCTTCCTCCCAAAATTTCCCTCCAAACTTTCTGAGAGAATCCTTTGGTCTTTAAATTCCCACCTTTTCCACCTGTTAAATGAAGCAGTCATTTCCTCGTCCTCTGTTTGTCTGCTGAAACAAACGGCACGAAGCATTTTAATCGTCCCCAGTTCTTGAGTGTGTGTGTGTTTGGGTGACATTTAAAGACGAGCTCTCCTGTGAAATGGCTGTGTGTGTGTTTCTGTGTGTGTGTGTGTGTGTGTGTGTGTGTGTGTGTGTGTTGGGGGGGGGCTGGAAAAGAACCTGCTGAATGCCAGTATCAAATTACTGGGCGTCCATCAGCTGGCACGCACAGAGCTGCGGAGCTGGCCGAAGCTTTGTAGAGGACTGGCGGAAATGAGAATTTATTACAAGCTAATTAAGCTTTTTTTTTTTTTTTTTTTTTTTTTTTGATAGGATCAGTCTAGACTGCGAGCCCTTTATTTGACAGCATGAGAGATGGGGGTGGTGGTGAAGGAATTCAATCTTGCTCTAAATTAGTCAACATTATTATCATAACTTGGTATCTGCCAGCTACTCGCTGGATGTTAGTCAAATATGCTGCGGTGGTTTCTGTGGGGCTGATGGAGATCGGGGTGGTAAAGGAACCTGAAAGGGTAGGGGTGAGGGTGGGGGTGTAAAATATGGACATTTGGACAATGGGATAGTAATTGCATTTCAGTCAGGGTGACATTGAGGTGTGGGCTGTTATTTGCTTCCTCTGTCACCATTGGACCGTCTCAGCCGGCCTGTAAGCGAAGCCCTGACGTGTGGGGTGGTGCGGTGGAGGCGGTGGAATGCTTCTTCCAAGGTCTGAGACAGCAGTACAGTACCTCTCGTGGCAATCCTCATCTGAATCCGAGCTCTGATGATTATCTGCACGGGCCGGCCCAAAACAAAGCTGACGCTGTTCTCTGTCTCCGTCTGCTGCTCCTCTCTCTCTCGTTCCCCGGCATCCGAACGCGGCGGCGTCACGAGCTCGTCTGCCTGACATTTAGTGTGGCCCGCCCAAGCTGTACAGAGGGGCTTTTGTGAACTGCCCAAATATTTACATGCGGAATCACAAATGCATGAGGGGGGGGGGGTCCAAAAAAAGGCAGCTTTATTGGCCTTTGTAATCATCTCGACGCTTCCTGGTTGTGTTTGTGTGCGTTTGGCCGGACAGACTTTTGAACCCCCCGTGTCTTTGCTGCCTAATGATGAGCAGTGTTGGCTTCGGTGGTGCAGAGACCTCGGGTGCCAACTCCTAGTGTGAGTTAGATTGGCCAGTCGGAGGCTGGAAGCCTGGCACAGATGTCCCCCCCCCCTTTCTTTCAAGAGGCCTAAGATCCCACACACACAGAAAAGCCAGCTGACCAGTACACAGGGCTTTACTGTAAACACGCTCTACTTCCTGGTGTTTTCCTCTGCATCTTGCTTTCTCATTCAGTTATTCGCACCCACTCTCAGGCATGCGAGTCCATGAAGGTGAAGGCCCCGCAGAACTCTTGAATCTAGCCTCTATGCTTGGTGGTTCTGAATTCTCATTCTCACACACACACACAGCTCAGCAAAAGAAAGGACAGGATGGACAGAGGAATCTTTTTTTTTTTTTTTTTTTTTCTTTTTCCTCTTCAGTTTCTTCTAGACCACTGGAGGGTTTGTTCGGCCCGCCACTTGTAATTCCACTCAGAGACAAATGCCTCCATCCTGTGTCTGAGGAGCTTCCTACACACACTCACAGCACACACACACACACACAGGCATTGGAAGCACACACAGTCACACACACTCCAGTGCGAGTTAGCTCAAACTACTTCTGACTTTCTCTTCTCATACTTTTATTTTATTAGCTCTCTTCTTTTTTTTTTCCACATTTATTATCATGTTTCCTTATCTCTGCCTCCACACACACACACGTAGACACACACACCTTGTCTCCCTCCTGTTCTCATCCATTAACATCTCTCATTGTGTTCCTATTTTATTTCCCTGCCCTCTTTCATTTGTCTTTCACTGCCTCTGCTTTCCCCCTTTTTAACAGCTTTTTCTTTTCTTCTCTATTGGCATTCCCTCTTTCCCTTCCACCCTCCTCCACACAACCACAAACACACACACACACACCCTCTGTCTTTCATTAGCCGCGTGTGTGTGAGGCTGTCACTGAGCACACACGGAGAATTGAAAACAGCTCATTTCTCCCCCCTTTAATTACGGCACCCAATTTGTTTCATGGACAACACACTGTCGGCACCTCCTGCATACACCACTCAAACTGTCATCTACATGGTCGCATGCATGTTTCTATCTTTGTGTGTGTGTGCGTGTGTGTGTGTGTGTGTGCCGCATCCAATAGCACAACAGGGAGAATTTGGATGCTGATTTTATGTCAAGTCTTTTATGTCAAGTCTAAGTGTGTTTTATATGTGAAAATAAAACCTCATGGCTTTTGAAGGATGTTAGAGAATCAAATAAAGATTCATTATCTTGATGTTTCATTGTTGAACATTTGTAGCTCAAAAGTGAGATTTGTTGCACAAGTCTCAAAGTATGGAGCTTTAAAGCTGCACCAACGGCAAGGGATGACGTCTAAATGAAGCGGAATCGTTGTACATTTAAAGGGCGACTTCACCGATTTCCAACTTGCTTTCTATGGGTTTAGATTAGAGTGTAAATGTATTTCTCTGCTTCTAGCTAAAAAAACTCCTCCAGGTGACATCACCCGGAGGACTGTGAGCGACAAGATGACATAATCTGAACGGAAGGTTCCTGCGAGTGATGTCCTCGGGAGGCGTTTTTTAATGAAGGGAAGTCAGAGGTGACATTTTTTGCAGGACATCTTAAAAACCGACTGAAAGTTTGTGTAATGATGTTTAACTGGCAGGCAGAATAGAAAGAATGAGATTTTAATGTTCATAATAATAATTTGGTTAAAGAATAAAAACAAATATCAGTTGCCATAAATTTGCTGAGGCCTGACTGTGCATCATAATAATAGTAATAGTTATTCTCTCCTAAACCCGCAGGATTTAGCTAATAAGCTAACATGCTAGTTGGTCAGCGGGTTCGAATAAAATGGGAGGTTTTTGGCAGCGAGGGCATCCGGCATTAAAAAAAAAAAACTGGGGACATGTTCCGCGGTGGCGCCCCCTGGAGGGACAAGCCGAAAGCTGCGGATCTTTATGTGTGTGTGATAAAGTGGCGGCTGATTGAACTGTGCGTGTTGCTTATCTTCACTGTGGGCTGCAGTAAGGCTCACAGTTTATAGTGTTGAGGCTTATGGGGAATCAGTGCATCATCTGCCTTGTAATCCCACTATGTATGTGCGCGTATGCGTCCATTTGTGTGTGTTTGTGTTTCTGCATACGAGTGTTGGCTTTAGATTTACATTTGCACTGTTGTGTTCGGGCACGAAGCCAACGCAGGAAGTGGGACCGTGTTCAGCTTTGGGTGATTGGCAGCACTTCTTTGGCAAAGCAGGATCAACTCGCAGGCCTATTTTAATTTTCACATTTTTTTTTTTAGTTTAACGTTCTTTTGCTGTCTTTGACTTGCTTCACTCGCTTTCTGTACTGGCCCTCAGTGCAGTACAAAAGTGAGCATTAGAATCACAATGGGTTTTAGCTGTTTTTTTTTTTTGGGTCCTGTAACCTTGACAAAGGCTGGAATTTTAATCAAAGTCTATGAAAGGAGAAATGATCACTGCTCTCTAATCCCTCATCTGTGCGCGTGTCAATCTGCCAATTCAGCCAGGAACCGTAGATTTGTGTCGTCCCCTTTTTGTCGCATTGTGTCTTTCTCTCTCGTGTGATGTCACAAGACACAATTGTTCACACACCTGACAGACTCACACACACACACACACACACACACACACACACACACACACACACTGACTCCTGTCTCTCAGTTGCATTTTTTACTCCCTCACTCTCTGTGTGTGTGTGTGTGTGTGTGTGTGTGTGTGTGTGTGTACTCAAGCCCGCCTGGTGTATCGAGGGCTAATCCCTGTTAAGATATTCACGGCAGCTAATCTGTTTAATTACACTACAAATTAAGCATATTTACTGTTCCAAGACTTTTATGCAACACCCGCCTTAATCAGGGCCTTAATCTGTCTGGCACCGTGTGAGTTTGTATTCTTTTAGTGTGTGCACGAGTCTGTGTGTGTGTGTGTGTGTGTGTGTATTATTGAAACTCTGTATGCTTCGGCATGTGCAGCTTTGTGTCTATCAAGCTATTTCTGCCAGTCTGTATCTCTCTGCTTTAATTCTGTTTCTGAATATTTGCCCGCACCAAAAAAAAAAAAAGAGAGAAAGACAGAAAGGAAAAACTAGAGATTATTGTTCTTTTCCAGTTGTCGTCGCAGCAGAGAAAGGCATCATTTAGACGGATTAAACTGTATTATCATTGGGATGCTGCTGTTGTATTCAAAGGACACAAGCCCAGATCCTCAGGAGCATCGCTTAGTTCAACTCCGATTCATGTTCAGCTAATTATACGAGATTAAAACTGTGTTGAGAACATGGAAACATGCTGTGCTCTTAGTCAAGGGCAAAATAATGAGAGCACACTGCAACAGCCAAGCTAGTTTGTGTGGATGTGAATTTAGATCTGAATTGCAACGTCTCGACGTTTGTCTGTCCCTCTAGGAGTTTTTTTTTGTCTTCATAATGGCCCGAAAAGACCCAATTAGTAGCTGCTTAGTGTGAAACATTTGTTATTTTTGTTGTAATTACGTCTCTAAGAACACAAATATCTTTTAAGTTCAGATGGATCTAGGGACTATTTAAAATCTTTAGCTTGAAATATTTGGAGACTTTTTTTTTTTTTTTTTTCTTTGCCGTGAAACGCGTCTGCAAGGTCCTAGAAATCAAGCTCCGAAAAACCCGTTTGATAGTCTGCATCACGAAACATACTGTAAATTGCTTCGTTTTGCTAGGAACGGTGAGTCAGAGGAGATTTTTGGGAGAGACTAAGCCTAACATCCAGGTGAGCACTGCCTTGGAAGACGAGGCCAATACTTCTTCACTTGGATTTAGTTCAGGGAGGTTGATTTTTTGGCCCAAGTGGTTCTGGTTTGCACCAGAACCAGGAACCGTAGATTTGTGTCGAGCACCAGTTTTTTTTTTTTTAGGTTGGCACGTGCAAGTACATACAGTAAAAGCGTGTAGCCATTAGCAGGTCTGCAGGTGTATGTGGGCGTGGAAAGCTGTCATTTGCAAGTATGCAAACTGTGCCTGTTTCTGTTGTCGTGCGTTGGAGCGCTTTTATATATTTGCAGATATCTTGCTGAATGTTGCATAGGGAATGAGGTTCAGGTTGTGTGTGTTCAGATGGGACACGTTGTCCTTTACAAAACAACCCCTCCTGTGATGGTGACCTGTAATAAATGAGTGGGCGCGAGAAAGTGGCAGCCGTGACAGCTGACTGGGGAGGGAGGGAATAGAGAGAGAGAGAGTGAGTAAGAGAAGGTGTGTGTGTGTGTGGGTTAGGGAGCAAGACAAGACAAAGCAGAGGTAAAAGAGATGGAAAGTCTCTAAGGGTAGATAAGGAGTGAGCAGAAGAGGATGAGGAGAAGACAATGGAAATGGAGAGGAGGGTGAGAGTGTCTGTGTGGAATCACACACCACCAGTGGAGACACTTCCTCTGCTGCCACTTGTTCTTCGTATCCCTTATAACCCCCACCCTCCCTCTTTTTTCCTTCTTTTTTTTTCCCCTCTCCCCGTCTTTCTGAAGTCACCTTGCAGTCCGGCAGAAATATGGCTGCTCCTACAGCTGCTTTAAGACTACATAAAACTCGAGCAGGAGAAAAGCCTTGGCCAGTCGTTTCTTTGTAGTTGTTTGCGTGAAGGTGAGTCACCTTCAGCCGCCACAAAGATGAAAGATCTCGGGGAAAGAGTGCAAAAATCAGTTCATGCATTTGCACGATTTTCGTGCATTGGAGCAAAACACACTGTCTGAGGCACCATCGCCAAAAAAACGCCATCGCTCCCGGCAAGGTGAAAGTGAGCTGATGGCGGGTCATTTGCAAGATGGGAGACATTGTGACAGAGCCGGAGAAAGAAAGCAAACGAGGTGGTCTAATTTCAGCTGAGAAAGAGAGAGATGATGAAGTGTGTGTGTGTGTGTGTGTGTGTGCGGTTACAGTATGTGTGTGTGTTTGTCCAGCAGAGGTTAAGGTGGAGTGAGAGAGACGGGGTGTTTTCTCTGAGGAGTACAGCTATCACTGCTGCTGAATGCTCCAATTAATCAGCCTGGGCCACTCAGGCACTTTGTGTGTGTGTGTCTGTGTGTGTGTGTGTGTGTGGGCAGATTTGTGTTTGTGAAGTATCTATTGTGTGATTGTGAAGTGTGTCAAGATCTATATTTGCATCAGTGGGATGCACCATCTTCTACACACACACACACACACACTTGTTAATGTTAATGGGGTCACAGGTGCTGGTTGTGACCGAACAAAAAGAAAAGATGCAGAACAAATACTGTGTGTGTGTAAGTATTTTCTTTTTTTTGAAAACTCTTTTCTTCATTTAACTAAAGAGGTTTAAACACAATAAAAATTCATTACCATCCGTTTACTTACCGTACAGATGTTGTGCACCCTGCTCGGTGATTGTTTAATTTATTTATTTTTTTAGCTAGTTCAACCCACACTTGAAGATAAACGGTGCTGAACTTTTGAACAGTCGTATCGAAAAGCCCAAAGGTTCCTCGGGCGGCCGTGTCAGTCTTCAGCAGAGTCAGTCTTTAGCAGACATGTCGGCGCGTGGAAGAAACTGATGATTCATGCGGCAGATTCTTTGATCCTTCTCCAGTCCGAGACTCTGTATTGTTCTGAGTTGTGCGTTTCCGCCACAATAAAGTTACAGTGTGCAACATTTTTTCACAGTTCTACTGAAATAGAAATATGCTGCAAGACTTATCTGAATGCAGATAGGTGCCAAACGGGCACCTTTTTAATTAATATTTGTCGGTAAAGTCGAGGCGCAGTGGGGACTGTGTCACCAACAATGAACAAACACCAGTTTACCATCATAAAGGAAAGAGATTATTTTCAGTTAATGCATTAATCAAATGACTAATTAGTTTTCAAAACTGATGCTTCTCACAATCGACTTCTTAATTAATTGCCGGCATTTATGGCACTAATTGCTTCAGCACATAAAGACTTGAACGTTGGGCAAAAGCAAGAGTCGCAACGGACATCAAAGCAACTCAACGCCCATGAAACCAAACCGATTTCTCGATGTTGCTTCATTCCAGGTTCATTCTGAGTCCATTAAATTCCGGAGCGGCTGCATGTATTCGTGTGTTTTCCTGCAGATAAGGGCTGTGAGAAAATCCCTGACAGAAGAGGTATGAAAGACAGACGGAGAGACATTTAAAAACAGCATGCAGATAAATACAAGGGCAGATAGAGTTTGAAACACGTGGCTGCATTTCACCGTCCGGCATTTCAGACGGCGCCTCGTCCCGTCACGCTGCTGCCCTCCGTGAGCCCGTGTTCCGCTTGAAAATGAAATTCTCACAAAGGCTTTCACTCCCTTGAAATCATGTCTCAACCACGAGGGCGGTGGGGCATGCAAACAGGTTCACTCACGAAGCTCATTGTTGTGGCCTGACGTGGCTTCTGTTCTACATTATAGACTTTTTTTTTTTAGACGGTTTCTTTGTGAGATATGTAAAGCAGAGAGAGATATTTAGTTATTTATTTATTTAGTACACTGACCAGACCAAGAGGGCAACGAAACCCCCAAGTTGCAAATTGGCAACAAACATAGTTTCTGTTGCATTTTCCATTCATTGTCATTTGTTTTGTTTCTTGGGGATCAATTTTTTGTCATTTTAATCTCTTTCTGGTAATTTTGTTTCCATTTGTAAAAAAATAAAACTGGTTCAGTTTGTGTCTATTTCTGGTCATTTTCGTATCATTGAGCTCATCTTAACTGGGCCATATGACTTTGAAACAATCAGTACGTATTGGCACTAACTTTCCTTCCAATTATCCGACTGTGGGACCAAAATATGTGTCAGTTGGGGGACATGAGCACCAGAAACAGATCCTGTGGCGATGAGGTTTTGGTCCTGACTGAATGCATCGTCTTGCCAACGGCCAGTTTTGCAAACGTTTTGTGTCTAGGGTGGGAGGAGTCGGCCTTGGAATCGCGGGTCAGCCACAACTTTAATACCACCTGGTGGTTTTCCACTGGCTATTGCCAAACACACGGATATAAATTTGTTACATTGCTTTCATTCAAATCTCTAGTTCGGTCGTCGAGGATGTTTTGCTGGCTGTCAGGATTCTCAGAGCAGCAACGCGGGCGAGAGATTCTATCACAGCTGCTTCACTCCGAGCAAATTTCATGGTTTGACTGAACTAGCAAGCGGAGAGTTTCTGCAAATAACATATTTCTTTTGTGCGAGGAAACGACGGTCTGTGTGTGTCACACACAGAAAATGCACACACATACCTCCAGATGCACACTGCCAGGGCTACGCAGGCAAAATACACTGGCATGAAATAGAGGAAGTGGAGAGATACTACGCGTTAGATCCACGGCCACTCACACGAGCGTTTGTTGGCATGATATCTACCCGCAGGACATGTGACATGAGTGTGCAGTGAGCAAACACGCACCAAGGGAGGCAGCGAGTTAGGGAACCGGAGGGACGGCGTGGATAAGAGAGATGTCGACAGCAAGAAAGCGGGCCTGACGTGTGAAGTGAATTACCAGGAAAAGGCAAGCAAGCGGAAGAAGTGGGGGGGGGGGGGGGGGGGGTGAGGTGAGAGAAAGGGGAACAGTCCTGTGGGCTACACAGAAAGAGGAGAACGGCTATTTGCCTTTTCTTCTTCTCCCACCATCTGCTTCTAGCATTCTCTCATTTACTTAATTAGAGTCTGCTGCTCCCAAATGTGTGTGTGTGTGTGTGTGTGTGTGTGTGTGTGTGGACCAACCTAAGGCGGGTGTCATTCAGCATGGGGGGAGCAGGTGATCGGAGCCCCCTCTTCCATAAACAGAATCCGTTAAAGTGACCTGTGTTTTTTGTCGAAGTCTCTTTGTGCCGTAATGGGCTGTAAGCTACCTAAGCTTTCACTGCTAATTCTTCCGAGCTGCTCTAATCTCAGCTTGCCACTGATTTTTAAGGTGGAAATGACTTTAGTTTGACATGTATGGCCGAAGGTACGTGGACACATTTGCCCACGTGCCCTGAGCTGCTTTTATAGGCTGAATAGTTTCATGAATGGGGGGGGATAGTGGAAAGAAGTGGAGTTACCCCCCCCTCCCACCCCCATTTAGACATTTTGAGTTTGTGTAATTAGCTTATATGATTTTTGAGAGTTTTATGGATATTTTTTTTTTTTTTTTTAATGACTGAAAATATCGACGTTTTGTCTGTTTTTGGTCTTTTTTTTTTATTTCTGGATGTTTTTTTTTTTTTCTTTCTTAGCACTTTAATGACCGTTTTTCTGTCTGTTTTTGGAAATAGCAGATCTTTGTGCGTTTACTTCTAAATGTTTTGTGTGGCCTCTTTGTATATATTTTCAATATATACTTTCTGATTTTGATCGTTTTGTGTTTATTTTGGGATATTTTGTATGTCTATGTTTAGACATTTTGTGCCTTATTTGGCCATTTGATTTTTTTTTCAGTGTCTCTTTTACTTGTTTTGGTCTTTTTGTCTCTATTCGTGGACGTATTTGTCTGACTGTGGTGTTTCTTTATTTATTCTTGGGTGTTTTGTGTCTCTTCTTTGGTCATTTCTCTGCCTGTTCAGTACATCATGCTTAGCCCCAATGAAAAGCAAACTCACGTCATGTAACAGCACTTTGAACAGCTTTGTGGTAACAGCTGCAGCTTCAGTTCACTTCTGCCTGTGCTGCCAGTTAATGGAAGCAATATGTGATACACGTTTAAACCTCATTTATTGAGCATTTCTGCACTTCAGCAAATCGCTGATAAAAGTCTATAATCAGTTTTGCCCGATTACCTGCTTCAAGCTGTTGACAGCGCATCTTGTTTTATTGTGGGGAAACTTGAGTCGGAGTCAATAAAGAAGTGGAAACGTCAGAGTTTGTAAAAACTCTGTGGGTATTTTTTTTATTAGCTTTTAAATTGCATTTTCCCAAAACTAAAAGCAACCTGTGGCTAAATTGCAGTAAATCGTGCGCTCTTGTGTGCTTTGCCGAATGCTACTTGTGCTCCGTACATAAGTATGTAGTATTGAAGTATGTACAGTAGGTGATGACTTTCGGCATCTTCAACGGTGACAGTGGGTGGAACATCCTTTAAAAATAATTTGCACCTTTGTGCGCCTCTTCAGCTCAACCTGAGCTAATGACTTTCTGTTTGATAGCTTATCCGCTCCTTCAGTCAAGGTGACCCGCTGCACCTGCCTTTAAAGGCAGACTTAATGAACAAAAATAGAGACAGTTAAACTGATATGAGCTGACAATGAAAATAAACCCACACTGGAGGTTTTAAAGACTTTTTAATGCAGCTGTGGCTGGGGAGGAACATCCATCATATCAGTGATGGAGGACACTGGCTGGCTGATATCTGGTATTTAATAAAAGGCCAATGTCTGCTAGACAAAATGGCAAACCAGTATATCCAGGCTCACATAGAATGACTCTTTCATATATCGCCTGTGCGAAAAAAACAACAACTTCCTGACTCACTTGGTGTAATTTGATATAGTAATCAATAGTATCAACAATAAAAGCTTGTAAGCTTTATGGTAATTATGCAAATCAGTGGCGTCCAACCAATCCCAAACCTGGACTAAAATTGCTGATTGTGTGCTGATTGTTGGTCCCCGTTGGGTTTCCGCACTCGAAGCAGCAGCGAAAGCAGCACATTTGCATTGTGACTAACCACACAGTCGTCTCCGCCACGTTCAAGTGATTTCTCAAGTGCCGCGAAGAAAACAGACCTAATCAATTGTTGTCTTTAAGTGTCGCTACCACTTTTTGCGATCGTAATCAAGCTTCGCTGCTCGTTTCGGAGGAGCGATCGAAGTGCAAGCGCCCGGGTTTGTGTGCAGCAGTGACGGTGGGGGGGCAGCTACGCTCAGGCTGGCATGGGATGGACGGACTGTAAGCCGTCACTCGCTTTCCCTTCTCTGCATCCTGCCTTCTGCCGGATCCCAACTCCTGCCTCTTTCTGTCTCATTTTCCCTGCCTGGAAGTTTCTTGACTGGCATGAGAGGGGAACTAGAAAAGGGGGGGGGAAGTCAGCAGTGCTGAAAGCTGACACGGCGTTCTAAGTTTGTAACTATGCTGTGTTGCCGTTTCGCAGCGCAGCCCTTCCAGGCGCAGCGCTCTTTGTTGTGCGACATCAAACATATAGGAAACCACATTCATTTCCCTCGCGAACAAATTCAACTCTGCGGCTCCTTGAACCAAATACATGCCTCAAATGGGGAATAAGGAAACATGTCAAACGCAGCTTTTCTCTGGAAGTGTGATGAGGGTGTCAAATTTGTGCCACACATCCAAATTGTTAAACATTTGTACTTAATAAAGGCCTTTTATCACCTCCGAGAGCCACTTTAGTTTATTTCCTACCACTCTTTTCCTGCTGATGGATATTCCTGCAACAGAATCACCTTCCTCAGAGCGAAAGACTCCCAAAAAGGTTCCCATCAGAGCTTCCTGTGTGGAGCAATGCAGTATCGCCATCCTGAAAGTAAATCAACTTAAAAGGCAGGAGGGATGGGGAGGGCTAACGAAGCTTTGTAAGGAGAGATGGGGAGGCAAGGACCCAGTTTTATCAGTGGGAGGGCTGCGGTAATCTGCTATCTATGGGAGGGAGGCGGCGGGGAGCCGCTAGTTATCAAGACAGCTTTGGAGATTCACGGAGAACTTGCAACAATGTGGGGGGGGAGCAGGAGGATTGTGTGCATATGAATGTAGAAATGCACATAATAAAAGGTTCAGCTCCAAAGTAAGATAACCTCCATTTTGAAACTTCTGTACTGACTTGTTCAAAAGTGGTGGAGTACAGAAGGTAATTAATTATTCTGAGTGTTTGCTTTCAGTATGTCCGATTTTTCTATGTTAATTTTTCACTGATGAAAGCTTTTCTTTTTCCTCCTCCTTATGAGGAAAAAAAAAGTGTTTTAAGAGCTTTCACTACAGTGTAAAAATGCAAAGAAACTTTGAGCGTCTGCCAAGCGACTCAACTCGACGCCGTAAATGCAGAAGTAAAAGAGGCTCTTGTTCATTTTGTGGCTTCTTAAAAAGAAAAAAGTCTGATCTATTTGATGGGCTTTTGTTTAATGATGTGAAAGGAAAAGAAAAGCTGAAGAATTCGCAGCGGTTATATTGAACTTCCAGAGAACAGAGAATTGACCCAGAGAATAAATCTTTACTGTTAGTTTTATTATTACTTGATCTCTCCCTGGGGCTATTTTCACAAGGTTTGATCTATGCATCAGGAAACTGGGCCCAGAGTTTACAGATTTTATCCAAAAGCAAAAAAATATATTCAATTTAGAACCAAGAAAAGCTGCAAAGTTTCTTATTTGCAAAACCAGCTATGGATTTATTTGACGATTTAGCTTAAAATATGATAATTTTCTGTTCACTAATGGGTTATTTGAATAATATTGATCTGCTATTGATTATTTTTTATTATTATTATTATTTTTTAAACCAACACACTTCAGAGTCCAGATGCACTAATATGCAAGAAATTAAGTGGATTGTTCCTTTTCGAGAAAGAAATCAACTATGCACCATGTGAGAAGTTAGCATGAAAGGAAAACTTTATATTGGATTGTCATTTGCTGCCCTTTATCTTAATGATCATACGCTCGTGTTTATACACTTGGCATTTGAAAGGCTGGTTGTACATGTACTGTATATTGCAAACTCGTAATTTACTACACGGAGGCACAAATTAACTGCATTCAGTAACGGACTGCAGCTGCGTTCATATCAGCACCGAGTCACAAACACACTCGCGGGCGATGAGAACACAACACTGGTATAAAACTATACTGGCACATAAAACACTTTATGCTCATTTTGCTTGTGTGTGCCTGTATAATGAGCATCTGTGCTTTTTTTTTAAATTTTTTTATGTAACGTTATTACCTTTAACAGCGCACCTGTCTGTTCTGCGCCTCAGATGAAGAACAGAGATATTCTTTCTTTCTTTTTCTTCTTTTTTCCTTTTCAAATGCCAGCCGGCAATTGGCTTGGCGGGTAGTTAGCAAAAGGAGGCCTGGCGCATTAATACACACATGCACACGGACACACACTCGCAAAGCAGAAAAACATTCTGTTGGGAAAACGGTGCTGCTAATTAGTGGAATTAGCCACAGATCAAAAGGTTCAATTAAAAAGTGGTGTTGCAGCGTGGAGGCAGCGGGCCTCATTTGCATCACAACACATGTTAGGTGCGGGGAAAGCAGACAGATGGATGGGTGGACGGAGGGATGCTCCAATATGGCATGTGCCTCACAGGAAGTACAATGAAAGTTAAAACGGCAGCAAATATACTTCAAAGTGCCACATTATTAAAGAGGACATGGGCTAATGCTTTTATTGACGGTTCTCCGTTTTCTGCCATCACATAAAAACCGTAACGATCGAAAGTTTTTTTTAGAGGAACTAGTCCAGCTGCATGACTTTGGGTTGTTGAGCATGAGAAAAGCCTATTTTTCGTGAACTTGCCCTTTAAGTTTTAACGCGGCGGCAACAAACAGGCTGCCGTGTTTGCAAACACAGTCATGTATCGGGACGTGAGAAATTGCATGAATTTGCTCGCACACACGGGAAATGAGTCAAATATGGACATTAATTTGCTCTGAAACAACATGCAAAGACACATATGTGCCCACACGCGCAGACACGCTAGCGAACCAAAAGCACATGAAGAGGCCATGTGGCCGCCTGTCAGTGTGCGTCGTTGGCCTTTTGAGTTCCAGGCTTAATTAAGAGTATAATTATGTGTGTGCTGTTATGGCTTTGCTCAGTGGTGTGTGTGTGTGTGTGTGTGTGTGTGTTCATTTTTGCACGTTTGCATGTGTGGACATCCCCGGAGCTGCTAAACATGCTCTCTGTCACAGCTTGGACCAACATGGCCAATTCACAGCATCACTAATTTACCATTTAAATAGCACATGTTTGACTCCTAATTAAATACAGCGCGGGCTCCGGCAGTACGCATAGTTTTCGTTTCTCTCTCCGTGGTTTCATTTCTTTCAGCACAAGGAATTTCCCAGTCTAAATGCCAGGACATGTCAAACATGACTTTCATCTTATGATGGTTCAATTTGTTGTGCGTTGTTTCCTTATCACCTTCCAGTTAAATGTATGATCCTCTAACTTTCGTTTGGTTTGTGATGTAATTGTGGTTTTATGGGTACATTTTATTTTTTCAAGCTTGAAGTATTATCTCGTGTACTGTAACTTGTGTACTGTAAATATTTTCTGACCCCCCCCCCCCCCCCATCACCATTTCAACATGCATGACCCCCCCATGCATGTTGAAAGCACACATCATTTGTGTGGTAGGTTGTCAGATTAAAAGTTAGTTGTTTTTTTTTAGGGACTGGACCACGGTGCTGCTTTTTTTAAACATCTAACAGTGCGTAGCCACGTTAGCATCCATTTGGTGTCATGTCCGAGTGTGAGTAGTGTTCATTCTAGTTTTATTCCTTTGGTCTTCACCAGCTCCTGGCTCTTTAGCTTCTGTGGCCACAAGCCATTTGGTAACTTTTGTCTTTGGAAGATAGGTGGGGATGTACTTGTGTGTCCAACAGTTATTCGTAGACAATGACAGTGTCATCTGCGTCTGGGGGCGGCTATAGCTCAGTTGGTAAAGACACCATAGGGTCAGTGGTTTGATCCCCAGTCCTGGCTGTACGTTGAAGTGTGTCGGGCCAAGATTCCTAGCCGTGCAGTGCTGGTCTAAGCCCAGAAATTGGGGAGGGTCGCGTCAGGAAGGGCGTCCGGTATAAAAACTGTGTCAAATCATGTGGACAATGATCCGCTGTTGTGACCCTGAACTCACGGGATCAAAACAAAACAACAAATCTTCCCTTTTTCTTTACATGCACCTGCTTGTAAAATCTATTTTTAAAAAGTTGACATACATTGACATACAGTAATGTAACATAATGCTGCCTCCACCTACGCGACTTCGTGGGAACAGTCCCTCTCTGCAGGACAACAGGAGGTCACTTTTCAGGAAGCTGGTAACATACTGTAGGTCACTTGCTGTCGTTTTTCTGGCCAGAACGGTCTTGTTTCATCAGTTTGAAGGTGCAGCCATGCCAGCGCCTATTTTGTGTGTGTGTGTGTGTGTGTGTGTGTGTGTGTGTGCGTATTCCCATGCTGCTACTGTCTGCAACAGTGGCAGTTTGTAGCTCCATGCTGTGTTAAATGGGAGTGTCCAGGCTGCTACCAGGCCTCATTCATCAGCCTCACGCAGGACCAGACCTGGCTGTTGGGAAAACCACCTGGGACACACACACACACACACACACACACACACACACACAAACACGCACACTCCTACATAGAAATGTTTGGCAAGCAGCTAATACTTGTACCTCAAACGAATACTTTGACAGTACATATTTTAAATTTCCAAGTGTTGATGGAAGTGGACTGCACAGCGGCGATGACTGTGATGTGACTGACACCCTCTCCCTGACCTCTGTGTCCTCGTCTGTGTCCCCCCCACCCCCACCCCCTCTCAATCGCTCTTTCCTATTTTGCGGAGTCTTTCTTGCCTGACTCCATCTGCTGCTTGGCTGCTAAAGTTGCACCCATTGACACTGCAGCTCGTGCCTGAGCCAAACTCGTACTGCCCAGCATTGGTATGCGCCCGGCACATTTCCTTCACCACCATCCACAACAGTTTGGAAAAAAAAAATAAAAAAATTGTGAAAGAAAGAAAGAAAGAGAAAATTTTCTCCAAGGTCCAGGTTTAGCATTTCCCAGGAGGTGCCTCACTACTATGTAGGTGCTAAATGCTTTTGACAATCGCATTTTTTTGGGGGGGTTGTTTCAGCGTTAAAAGGCTAAAAAGTGCAATATCCATCTTTTTAAAAGGATTTAATGGTACTGTGTAAAGCCGCACTGTCTGTGTGGTTTGGTGAGCTTAATATCCCCTTTTGCTTGCAGCCTTATTTAAATCTAGCGCCTTGGGAGACCAGTACATTTTAAGTTTTTTCCTTCCTCGTGTTGAACTACTTTAAAAGCACCAAGGGGAATACAGTGTTTTAACAATATCAGATTCAAAATATGTAGATTTTTGCCCTTTGTTTAAAGTCACAAATTATTTGGAAAACAAAGAAATAGGCTTTTGAAAGTGGGCCAAGCTTGTCGAGCTCCACGCTTGTTTTTAGGTGAAGCTGATTTTTGCCCAAGAATACTTTGCCTTTACTTTGCTCGCACCTGGAGCACAATTCTTTCCGGATATGCAGCCATTCATCAGTTTCAGTTGGGTCTTCCTTTGGGTTTTTCGTCTTTTTTGGGATGAGGAAAGGACCTGCTGAGACTCATGACTCACATCAAGTCCTGGAAAGTCTTGAGAAAGAGTTTCCGAGCTGCTCTCATCAGCGCATTGAGACTCTTTTCACTCCCATGAACTAAAGGGGGAGATTTATACGGCTTCACTTGACCTTGAATTTCCTGTTTTATCCTTTTTTTTTTTTTTACATTTTACACCATTAGTGTTCTGTTTCTCTGAAGACTTAGGCCTTTGTAGTCTGCAATCACGATTCCCCTTGTTGAGCCACGGTAAAGGAAACTGACGAGAAATTGAATTGAGAAGGAGGGAAAACAGTCAAGTCAAGAGAGTTTTTTTTTTTTTTTTCTTTAGATAAAATTCGCCAGGACTTGATGAGCTACTTTCATCGTCCAGACGATTTGAGTGGACACTGTGATCAATCCTAAAACTCAGGGATCAATTCAGTGTCTACTAGAGCGGCAACTTGATGACACAGCTTTGCAACACTGTTTTTTTTTTTTAATATAAGCACAACAGTCATGTCAGCATCATTAAAACGGTCACATTTTGATCCCGATCTTTCTGTCAACCCTCAGTGGAGGCGCTGGTATGATTTTCCTGGACCAACACTGTTCATTTTCTAATGAGGTTCACCTCAATCATGCGGCTGCCACCTCCATATTACACATGAGATCAAAGCCCGTGTTGCCTGCATAAAGCTTGTTTACTGCTCTTACGTGACCTTCCTACTCCTGCAGAGTAATACGTGCCTCCCAACTCCCCTCGCTTCATTTTCAGCCTGTGTGCAGAGTGTGAATCAGTGAGAAAATACATGTGTTCCTTCTGCTAATGTGCCCGATGGACATATTTGGTTCTTTTATTGTCTTTATTGGGATCTGTGCATGGACGATCTCACCCTGGATGTGTGTGTCCACTCTCCCCCTCCTCTCCCTTTTTTTGTGAGCTTGCTAATTGGCCATCCGTGCCTTCCCTCGGGGTGGGCGGAGCATCTGATTGACAGGGGTGATAATCAGTGTAATGGCAGCTTAGTGGTCGTGGCGGCGAAGCCAGCTGCCTGCCGAGGTGTGGAGAAAGCCTTTGGGGGGCTGTGGGGGGAGGGGGTTGAGGAAGGTGGGAGGCCTCTTCTTCATCTCTTCTCCCATCGAATTTGCCACTGGTGTTGAGCGACGACGTGTGTGCATGGGTGTAGAGGGACTCAGCTCCCGGCGCAGTTCACTCTCCTCTGAACTAGTGTCTGCGCTGAGAAATGCTGCTTTCCTCCTCAATTTCGCTCATTTCTGCTTCCCCTCGCTCACTTCTTCTCTCACCTCACTACTTCTCGATGGTGCTCATTTCCGTAGCCATGCAGCCATTGAGGTGTCATTAGTACCGTGTCCTAATTAGTCCAGTGGCAGCTAATTGTGCTTCTGACGCTGCATCTCGAGGGAGGCAGGCCCTGCTAATTTCAATAAGAGTAAACAAGCAAACCGCTCCCCACTGACGGCTATGGATTAATTAGAGACCATCCACTAAAAGGAAGAGGAGGGAGTTTGAGAAAGGAGCAGGGAAGACGTAGCAGCATGAGCCGCAGATGAGGGAGGCGAGGTGAACGAGAGTTCGCCTTCGCTGTGGTCGCACAACGCACACGGAGACTGGCGCTCATTTTGGGAAATTACCATCCCTTTCATTTTGCGCAGCCTTTCCAAGGAGCGATCCTCTAAAGCGGCAGCTCCCCGTGGAGAAACAGCGGCCCGAATGTGTTGTTTATCACAAGTTTCATTTAAAAGGTTGATATGAAGCAAACAAGTCTGTTTTCTTTTCCTTGACAGAGACTCATTTGTGTACACTCAGGGCCTGGATCGCTGCAGTAGACGTCGCCGCATCAATCAGCCTTACAAAGCTACCTTTATTTTTCAGTTTTTGGGTTTTATCTCCAGGCTGGCACCATGTTGGTGCAGTTACAGATACACCCCAGAGCTCCTCCACTACAAGTTCTGCTCACTGAGCAGCTCTACTTGACTGGTTCCAGTTCCAGTGCTGTGTTGAGGGAGCCTCAGCGGCGTTTCATGTCACAGGAGGAAATGTGGAAGATTTAATGGAATTGTTGGATATTACAGCACACATTTTCCTGTGTCTGGTGATTGCACCTTTGTTTCCTGCAGCATGAAAATAATGGCCTAACAATGATGGAACATCCCACACTTAATATGTCTATGTATGATATGTCACAAATGTCCATATGCATGTTTTTATCATGTTACACACACATTGTTTTAGAAACAGGCGTAATTTGATTGATGCTCACTAGGCTCCTCTGACATTAAACCCTTTTGTGATGAACTTATTGGGAAATGCAAATCACAGTAGCACACAGGCACCTTATCAGAACGCTCCCTGGCTTTTAGTTGAATTGACTGTGCTCTCGGTAAACATGAACTTCGAACAGTAGCCCCGAGGCTCTGGCCCGTGCACCCCAACCCCCACCCCAACCCCCACCCCCACCACATCTCTCAGGCCTACTGGTCAGTGCCCACGTGTCCTGATCCATTCGTGCACGCTGGTTCGGAGACTCGGTGCCGCGGCCCTCACTGCTCTCTCTTATTTGGCTGTTCCGGTGGCAGATGAACTGATGTGAACGGTGAGCAGGTGCTGCGTTCACTTCCACCCCCGTATGAGAAACTCACAGTAGTCAGCAGTGAATGGATGAACTGCTGCCTGTCTGCGTCTCTGGCTTCCTGTTCTTCTATCTGCGAAATGCAAGTCTTCACATCTCTTTCTGCAGTAGACCGTATCACACTCTCCCTTCTCACCTAATTAATCACTCTATTGAACCTAACGCTACTCAACAAAACCCAGCTGGCATCGAGAGTGAGGTGATACCCCCCCCCCCCCCCTCCCTCCCTCCCCTTTTTTTCCTTCGTCCTTCCTTGCCCCCTTTTTCTTTCTGCTATGATTGCTACATGTAAGCAGGTTCATTTTTCACGGCCCAAGTATGTCACACATTGTCTAATCAGGTTCACGGGGGTTTCCTTCTTTATTACCATTAGGTCAAGCATTAGGAGTGGTGCCCCACATCGGCTAGTGAAGGAGCAGACTTGCAAATATGAGGCTGCTGAAGGGTGTATCCTCCCTCGGGAGATGAATGGACTAGTGAACTTTCATTATAGGCTTCATTGTGGACACAGTAGCGCATCCCCACATGCATTATTAAAGCACAAATATAGGCACTCTTTTGGTGGGGGGATGAAAGTGTGAAAATGGTAAAAAAAAAAACAAAAAAAACACATCCTCAAACTCAGGTACACAGGCAGCACATATCCTCTCACACTCTTTAATGACAGCAGTTAGAGTTGCCTCGAGGGAGCGGAGGTGTCGGTGCTGACGTGACAGAGAGTTATTTTTCAAGAAGACGTTAACGCTCTCAAGTGTGTTTGCGCGTTGGGTTTTGCCATAGAAATGCGCCTGGTTCATACACTGCAAAGAGGGAGAGAGAGAGAGAGAGAGAGAGAAGGAGGCAGGAGGGATGGGGGTATGGGAAGGATTTATGGGTGTAATAATAGAAAATCAGTGCCTGGGCCATTGACGCTGAGGCATTTTCTCTCATCCTCCTTCCATTATTAGATGGATGGAACAGGGGGGAGTAAGCACAGCAACATATGGGCATGAGAAAATCGCACGCTGTGGCCATCGCTCTGCCTTTATGCCATCCGGGCGTCTTTGTGCCTATCTTCATTAATGGCTTCTTGAATCTTTTTCACACAGTCTAATTGTTTGACTTTCGAAATGTTACTTTGTATCATTTATTGCCTTTTAGAAATGTCACTGATATTTTGTTGCTTTCAAACATTTTTTTTTTTTTTTTTCAAAATTTGCAAGTGGGTTGCGACGATTAAGGTCCTTACTGAGTAAAACCAGCCGTCATATTTACTACAGCAGCTGGGTGTCACAGATTTCCAATGTCTTGCTTATAATAATTAGGCCAGTAGGTGGCTGGTGACCTACCAAACCATATTTATGCCCTGATAACTCAAGCCAGCTGGGTTAAAAATATAAAAACTGTAGCTTGTATTGCCTCTTTTTATAGGTTGCATTCAGGTGTCAGTTTCAGGCCTGTGCACTACCTACACTCAAGGCTAATTCACTCCAGTAATCATGCTCTTCTTTTGCAGCTTAACAGGCTGCTGCTGCTGCCGCTGCTGCTTCTGATGTAAATTCTGTTTAGATTCAGTCTCCTTTCGGTGCCTTTGCAACTTCAGACTGTTTATTATGGTCTCATATTACAACCCACTGATTCATTCATAGTTGTGTTTTTTTCTTAAATCTCCGAGGCCATTATGTCGCCACTTCCTTACAATCTACGCTGTTGTAAACATCGGCAGGGATGACTGTTTACAGTAATGTGATTTGTTCTTATTATCTGTCCTTAAGGTCACTGCTGCATTAAGCAAAACTGCTCGTGTACTCTTGCCCGTGTTCAGCCGACTGCAAAGAAATTAAAGCTGTTAAATCTGGCTCGTCATGGTTCAGACTTAAGTGTTAATGAAGGATCTCGTGGTACACTCAATTAGGGAGATCGGGCTTTTGTTTGCAGCTTAAGTAACTGTAAACTGCAAGACTGTACAAACTTGGCTTGCACTTTCATGTTGTTTGTCTTCAACTTTCTTGCTTTCTGTGCTGTGTCCCATGGAGGGAAAATAAAGAACGTCTGGAATGAGCTGGTTGTAGAAGGATTCATCCATCCATCTTTGTATCTTTTGCTATTCCAATAAACTACAGTATGTTCCACAAATTGCCACAAACGCTGCTTATTGGCTGTGCCTGAGCAACAAACACCTGCCATTTTGTAATTAAGGCCTGCTGTGTGATAACAGACACCTGCTACTGCCTGCATTGATTATTTTATGTTGACAGAATTGGAAGTAATGAATGGCTAAACGCTTGCCTTCATTTTCATGATTTACATCGAAGTAGCATCCTCAGCACTCATCACTCAGCAAATTTCCAGCTTCGCAGCTCTTCATTAGCATAAGGACAATTAGGTTTGTTATGAGGACAGTGACGAGAAGCCACAAACCATATGTAATTTAATAAAAACACCAGTAGCACCATAAAAAGCTTTATATTGCTGGGTTAGAATCATGGTGGCGTTTATAGACCTTTGCTTTTTACTAAATAAATCTCGATTAATAGGCTTATACGGTCAGATTACCGGAGTCGGACGGATTAAAGGATTTTGACACTTCATTTTCACTGGCAAAATCAAGGTATATCAAGGTGTATTTTAAACCTTGCAAGTCACCGTGAGATCAGGCTGCACTGATGAAATCTTGCAGTCATTTTATTTTAACACATGGTTTTGGCGCCTTTTATTCCCTTCTGGCGTGATGTGCGTTTTCTCATCATTTCTTTATTTTTCTACTGCCCCACACCACAGTGTAGTTGTTCAGGCTCGATTTAGAAATGGTAGCTAACGAGGATCACAAAATTCACGAGTCAAATCCCCTCTTCTCTTTCTTGGTCACAGAATATACAAAGGGGGACTCTCTAGGCCAGAGGTTCCCAACCTCTGGTCCTCTAAGATGGTATCTAGCAGCTTTTGATTGACTAAACACAACTGATACAGTTAATAACAGTGCAAGGAAGACAAGCAGGGCAGGGGTCCCTGAAGACAAGGCTTGGGATTTCCTGCTCTGAGAACTGAAGTACCAGGACAGCGATATGGCATCTTTCCATCATGGCAGTGTGAGAAGTACCATTTTAATAAATATTACTTTATGATGAAAATCTGAAGGGCTGTGTGAAGTAGTGATGGGCGATACCAGTGATTTCAGATTCGATCCGATACCAAGCAATACTTGGAGTGTTATGTTAATTCTGTCATTCGATCACGATGAAACACAATCACGTGAGCCCTTACAGGGAATAATTAACAGTTTATGTCACTTGATATCCATGACTCGCCCTCATCTACGTGTATGTCTTATATACCCATCTGTATTTCCTTCCCTTTGTTTAAAACTAATTATGGATTAGACACACTTTGCCTATTTCTACAATTCTCTTGAAACAGAACGTTCGTAGCGAAATAGTCCGTGAATAAAAATGATACATTTCGGTCCGAAATGCTGCCTGTGTTTGGAGGTTTTGGTATTGATCCGCCCATCACTAGTGTGAAGTGTGGCGAAGCATAGCGACTGAAACAGGCAAAGGAAGGACTGGACCAACCAGAGACCAGGCTGGATTTCTTGTCTCATGCTATCACTAGCAAAAAGACATTTTCTAGACTGTTGCAGAATTGGTTGAAAAGTGCCAACAGTGCATGTTGAATCGGCTGTGCTTGTATTGTTGAGAGAGACTGCTCTGATTGGTTGGGCAGCCTAGCGAATGGGTGCACGAGAAGACGCCGAGGGCCTCTTAGTTATAAACCCTTTCCCCTCGTCACACAGGTGCAAAACATATCTTTTGCGGATGCCGTCAAGTGCCAGGTGAAAGCGACATGAATCGGAGGATCGATGTTGCATCACAAGTGGATTCTTTGGATGCTTTTCATGAATTAAGTTGCTCCATTACGATGGAATTGCAAATGTTTGCCAAGCTCATTTTGGATTCCCCAGTGGTCAAGATTAAACCATATTATATTATCTTGCACAGTGTGACTTGTTGTAAGGCCTTTTCTTAAATTACATAGGTCGACTGGGGCGAAGGTTGGCGCTCATATGATCTGCCAAGCCGCAGTGGCATTTAAATAAAATGTCAGCATTTATTATATAGTTTTACAATTTTTAAGCTCCTTCAAGTTTCTACTTTGTGTGTGTGTGTGTGTAGTTGACTAGTGATGTCTGTTTTTTCAAGTACAAGACTGAAAAGTCTGAATTGCTGCTGACAGCGAGCGGAAAAGCTGTCGAGACTTAACACGGCATATACAACATGCTCCCACTTGTTAGCAGGCATTTAACAAGGCTGACAAAAGGAGCACGTTGTAAATTAGGCTAAGTTACCCGAAGAAGTGTTGAAAGTAAATTCATTCACCCGCTTCTCTTCTGCACAACGTTGCCCTCGCTGGACTCAGTTAAGCAGGATTTGGTGTTTGCAGGTGTAAACGTGAGTAAACTTCTATGTAATGGATACAAAAAATACAAAATAAAAAAAAAAACCCTGTGAAAATGCTGAAGGCCAAACAACTCAGCATCTAACCAGAGGAAATTGCATGCATGCCACAGAGAAACGAAGGCAATCACAAACTTAAGATTTGGAAAGAAGCTGTAAGTGTGCTTACATCAGGGAAGACAAATGCCCCCGTGTTTCACTGTATTCTGACCTCCACACTCAAGATCACTGCCTCCTTTCTCAGCCCTGCATCAAACGATAAAAGCGAGTTGAAGAAGCGGGCACAGAGTTCAGCCACTGATGTATTTTAAACAAGAGAGCAATTGAAACGTGTCTCAATCCTCTGCTCATTTTCACTGCTATCCCACAGTGCAGGCCAGCATAATATATTTCCGATGTGATTCGGACATTTTTGAAGATATTCCGGGGGGGGGGGGCAGGAAACCCCAGGCAGCTCCACATACACAGGCACACTGCATCAGCTGACAGCGAGCATGGTAAAGGGCATGTGTTTAAGTGTGATTGATGCACTGTCAGTAATGTAGAAGTCAGTGGGAATCCAGATTAGAGAAAATGACCCATGGGAGTGGAATGAGAGACGGGTGGGAGAAGCGAGACAGACGAAAGATCGTCTCTGTGAACGTCTGATAACTCGTTTTCTCAGCGCAACACATTTTGCTTTGAAGCCCGCAGCCCATCGCTGTGCCAGCCCAGACACTAAGATATGCACAAGTTTCTCTCTGCTCCTCGCTGTTTCCTTTTTAATGTGCGTCTCTTGTCTCTAACCCTTGTAAAGAAGGCTTAATGTCGGTCGGACACTGTCTAAAGCCCCCCTTTTTCAAAGTCCAGCCACTGACTTCAGAACAGTTTTCATTTTGCGCATGAATTCAAGGGACACGGGGAAGTTGTGTTGCGATGTGAGTGCTGGAGTAATTGGAGGAATTTAAAGTATTTCTTTAACAAGCTTTTGTTTGAATTGAAGGTAAAATTATATTCATGCCATTTGCACTTTGACTTTAAAGTTATAATTGTGGGAACTGCAATGAAATCCCGTCATGACCGACGAAAACCGACGCAATCTTCAAACCTCGTTAACTCAGCCACGCGAGTGACCTGCGTCACCTTTTCAGCTACAGTGGGCTCTTCTTGCTAAAATTGGAGCTCAAAATTTTCAGTTGTGTGGAAAATGTGCTTGAGGTGGAAAGATTTGTATCCTTACCATGCAACCGGTGGAGCATCAAGAGGACAAACAGGCCCCTATCCCAAATCGTAGAAATGCCAAACCACAACGAGAAAAGCAAAATGTTACATCAGTCATTAAGAAACAACCACGAGTTCCACATATGAAACAGTGTTTTTGGTCCTGGCTCAATTCATTTCTGCTCAACTCTGCAGGTTTATGGCACCAGGTGTTTCTTACTGAAGAGATAAATAGTCTGTTTATGCTTACAGAAGGACCAGTTTTCCTGCTTAAATGTTTGTATCTCTCCAAACTTATTTTATATTTTTGAAATATCATTTTGCAAACTGAAAGACAAACTGTAGGTGTCGCAGTTTTATTCGGTTTCCATAAAGGTTCATAAAGGACAACAGCAACAGTTCCCCACCCGTACGCCCCACGATTAAACACATTTCTTTTCCTAGAAGGACAGAAGCAGTGGGTAGTGCCTCCAGAATGTGGCGATGACCAGCAAGGGACGTCTGCATCAGTTATAGATGGGTTTGTCAGTTTATGGGGCCCAGCGATAAAGAGTTCTGCTGGCTTAGAGACCACAGGGTGCTTTAACAAGAAAAGTTGGAGCCTGAGAGTGAGCGTTTAGCAGTGAAAGATAAAAGATGTGATATTGGGGAAGTATTTGTATGACTGGGAGCTTGTATGATTGTATTGTAGATGGATTTGTCTGTGGGAGCAAAAGGAGAAAAAAGGACCCAGCCAGCCCATCCACTGTGGCTGTAACATGGCCCCAACAGAAGGTAATGGTCCCTATTCTAATCCTCTGAAAGATGAGGGGTGCAAGAGGTTCAAATGCACAGAGACGAAAGGGAGGAAGAGACAGAAAAAGAGGATGGAGAGGCCCCATTCCACGCCTCATTGAGTCCTCATTCAGAACTGCCGGCACTTCATTAAAAAGCGTCGGCGTCTTCCGCAGAAACAAAAATTAAGGGCCGCTTGTTGTTCGTGCTCCATCACGTCGCGGAGAAAAACCCACTCGATGCATTTGTATTATCACAACCACAGAGCACCCGAGCATGGCGGCGAAAAAGAAGGGGCCGCAAATTTGTAATTTATGGTAATTGTTTTCTCAAAAAGTGTAAATATATTATGACGACATTTCATCAGACGAGGGCTGAAGAATCACTCAAGCGAAATGCGTTTGACACTGGTGAAGCGAGCGAAGTGGAACGTGGTGTCAAAGCAGCTGTACTTTTACACGAGTGCGTCCAGACACCAGTTGCACGTGCGACTCCAGCTGGCTTTAAATACCTTCCTGGCATTTTGTGTTGTCACTTTCAGCTTTTATCACACCGCTGAGTTTTGATCAAGTAAAGTCCTTCATGGTCCCACAGTCATCAAGTTCAAAGTACTGAATGAACATATGAAAGTATATTCAGTATACTGAGCTGAGTGTTTTGTTTTGGGGGTCAAAGTTGGAAAAAAGTTCATTGGTGACACTATGAATAAATGCAGCCAAGCACCAATCTGGAGGGAGAAGATTTTAAAATCTCCAGCAATCTCCAGCATCCAGTTCACCAGTGTCTCCCAAACCCCTTTTGTGAGAGAGTCAAGGCTGTGGTGAGTAGTTTTTATCTAAGTCCCTATAGCTGTGTCTCCATCCCCCAGGAATTGATCACTACCTTTGACCTCGACAGTGAGTAATGGAATTGCCTGTTGTGGACACGAGGCCTCGTCGGGGTCTTGTAAATGTGCGGCACCTTGTGCGGCACGGACTCGTCGATCGATGCCTTGCTTGCTGGGAGGGAGAACAGAGCCTTCTGTCGTCGTTATTTCTATTGGAGCCTTATCTCCGTCCTTGAAATTCAGCTAAAAGCCACCGGTTTGCAGAGCAGGACGTCCGTATTTAACGGCAACAGGCTTCCCTTTGACTGAAAGTGCAGATGCTTTCAAAAACTAGGCATCATTTTTTTTTGATGCTGGGAGCATATTTTGAAACATGTCCTACTTAGCCTGACATTGTTCAGGCAGGTGTAACAGCTTGTAAAGATCATTTCTGGCATATTTTTAAAGGGTTCACTTCCAAATAAGAAGCATTTGAACATAGTGGACACAGGATCCTGCAGAATGATTGCATGGCATGAAAGGGAGCCGAAATCTTGATGTTGTGAGTCATCTTGGGGTTCTTGTTCGCAAAACACTTCTTTAAAGAGTGACTCATGTGCAGCTTTGAAGTACAGACGGATACATATCAAGGTTGTTTCTTTTTTTAAAAATTTAATTTCTCCCACAAAATCAGACTCGCACAGAGGCAGAGTGTTCTGACCCGAAGCAGAGGCAGGGACTCGGAGGTCTCTCCGGGAGCATTGCTGGACTGAGATGAAATGACACACCGGTCAAGAGTGTGTCAGATATGACTCTGACAGATGGGACCAGTGTGGCTGATGGGAAAGATCGTGGTAGAAAATAGTGCAGCGTGGTTTATGGAAAGGTGTGTGCTGGGGAGTAACCACTTTGACAGTAATGATTGTGGCGGTTTCCATGGAGATGGACAGTGTGTTTGTGTGTGTGTGTCACAACTGGATAAGTTGGAGAGGTTTGAACGCTCGCCCTGAACTGTGAGAGATTGACTGGCATCTTTAAAGCCTGTCTAGTCCTTTAAGCAAGACTGAACCTGTTGCTTCCGTGTGTGTGTGGATCACTTTGGACCGAATGCTAAATGGCCACTTATGTCGCGCTTTTATCCAAAGCACTTAACAATGTTGCTTCTCATTCACCCAGAAACCAAGGAATCAATGGCATCGGCTGCCACTTGGGGTCAACTTAGGTCTCCAGTCTATCTCAGGGCAAACACAGAGAGACATACACAGACAGACAACAGAGTCACCAATTTACCTAACATGCACGTCTTTGGACTGTGGGAAGGACGCCCAGGCAAACCCATCACAGAAAGGCTGCAGGTGGAGCGGAACCGAGGAAATGGAAATAGAATTTCTTGTGTTATAATACACTTAGCATTTGTACGTATACATACATAATTCTTGAAAGAAATTGTTCTGCCAGGCTACAATTTGCTCCGGTAGCTGTTTTACGCGACTCTGTGACTTTAACTGTCACCCAACACACATGGAAGAAATTCTTACACACGCATGCACAAACTCTAATACCAGGAATCTGGACTCCCCCTTGAAATAGCTGAAGCCCCTATGGTATGTTGATGACACACACGCATACACACACTGGGAGAAAGCACCCAGAATAGCAACGCTGCCACATCCATTGCATTCCACTGCCCAGCTGGCTGCCCCGTGTACACACACACACACACACACACACACACACACACACACACACACACACTTACTGTTGCCGCCTCACACACATACCCATTTCAGCAGCCATGTCACGTACATATTTTTCAGCACACACCCGTACGCACCGCTGCCACTTTCCTCCCCACTTTTCTCCCATTAGTCCGACTTGGTGCGTCCCATCGATGAACAATACAAGTTCAGCCTCAGAGAGCCCCCTCAGCTAATCCCTCAGCTGTTTGGAGTTGGCAGTGGATCCCCCAAACACTGGAATAGTGTGCGCCCCCGCCAATTGCAGCACAGATCAGATATCAATTTGTCAACAGAGCTGGCCGGTTGGTCGGCTGGATGGCTGCTTGGTACAGAGCCTGGAGGCAGAGGTGAGTCAGCAACTCAAGACAGCCAAGAGCGGGGAGCCAGCCAAGCAGCCAGCCGGTGGATTCAGCTGCAGAGAGTCTTAACTCTGACTTTTGTAAAAAAGTTAGGAAAGTTGAAAAATCGTCCACTCTGGGAAAACAAAAGATACCGAACTGCTTCTCTCTGTGGATTTGTAAGGTTTTTAGCCCAACTCTTAAGAGCTTTTTGGGTGTAAAGTGTTTCTAAGTTTGTTTATTTTGAGCTACGGATGCAGCTGCTGCTCTTCTTTCTTATTAGCTAGAGGACTAAACGTAAATGAAATACAAATAATAAAAAAACATACTATTTAAGGAGCTTAGTCTCCTTAAAAAAAATACCGCCTGCTCTGTGTTGTCCTGTATATTCACTGACCAGTCCAGTTTATTGTCCAGGTGGACACCTGGGTATTTGTACTCCAAAACTACTTCCACCCCCTCTCCCTCTACCCGTATAGAGAGAGGATTGACAGCAGTCCCGGACCTCCTGCAGTCCACCACCAGTTCCTTTGTTTCACTGATGGGTTAGGGTTAGATGATTGTGCCCACGCCAGTTAACGAAACGGTCCACCGCTGATCGATACGCCGTGATATCTCCACCCTGGACACAATCAAAAACCACAGAGTCATCAGAAAACTTCTGAAGGTGGCAGGACTCTGAGTTGTACCTAAAGCCAGATGTATACAGGGTGAAGAGAAAGGAAGATAGAACTGTCCCTTGGCGAGCACCTGTGCTACAGGTCACATCGGTTCTGCAGATGGACGTACTGGGGTCGGTCAGTGAGGTAGTCCAAAATCCAGGCAACCATGGGAGTCTCAGGGAGCATGCTCTTTAATTTCTCCCCCAGCAAGACAGGCCGGAGTGTGTTAAAAGCACTGGAGAAGTCAAAGAACCTAATCCTTACAGAGCCCCCAGGTTGTCTACAATCTTGAGAGGTATTTTCCTTCCTCACCAATGCAGTCAACTTGTCCACTTTGTTCTCCAGAGACTTCACGTTGCCCATAATCAGAGCTGGGAGATGCGGCTTGAATCTACCTATTTCGTCCGGGATGTTTTCAGACCTAACAAAACTTAAATCCACGGTGCTGGTCTGCTTCAGCCCGATCAGCTGTTCTCGACTGTAAACAAATGAACCGGCTCCAGCTACATACAGCTGTTCCGCGATCATTAAAAAAAACAGATAAAAACTCCATCCAACCGCACGATCAGAGACGATAAGCTTTACACAACAAACTGGATACTTTTACTATACAAAAATACTACATTTAAATATGAAAAAGGAAAAACTAAATGAGATACTAAAGCCTTAATTTGTACTCAAATGTGCTTCCATACAAGGACTGAGTGCTCACAGATTGAAGACTTTTTACCTAACTGTTGTTCAGAATGAGCTGTTTGGGTTCAGTCTACGATTTTACATACTGGGCTGGCAGCAGATGCTCTGAGCCTCAGGGCTGGTACTGAACCGATGGAGCGGAGCAACTTAGATTTCTTAGAACCAAATTCACAAAATAGCTGGGTTTATTCTTGGTTCCAGTTGAGATGCAAAAGTGTTTTAATGGCAAATCAGTGCCGGTCCATCCTAAGCCCAGCTCATGTATGCCGCTTCCCTCCTCCTTCCCATCTAACCTTCTGTTTTTGGACTCGGACCACGTCCTGCAGTTTGGGCCGCCGTCAGACCGTAAAGCCCTCGTTTTCCCCTTGCGTGGCACATAGCTGAATTAAAATCTATTATGAAATGTGACAGGGCCATTAAGAAGATGGATGGTCAGAGCCCTCCGTGGGTTTGCCTCAGTCTTTGTCCACCTTGGGGCCCTGCTCCCCGACAAAAGCTTGGCCCCTGGCAGCTCCTGCTGGGCATGGGGCCCTAACCTGGGACTGTGTTGTTGTTTTCTTTTTTCTTTTTTTTTTTTTGCATATGTGGGTTTGTGCATTTAGTGAGCAGGATTTATGTCCCAGCCGCTCCCAGCAGGGGGGGGGGGGGGGGGGGGGGGGGGGGGGGGTAAATGGAGAAACACTCAGGCTTGAGCTAACTGAGTTGGGCTGTGAGAAGAGTATTGCAGCAGTGGGCATGTAACGACAGTAGCATGGTGACCAGGTTAGGACACACACACACTTTCACACACGTTCTACAGGCTCTTATGTGCTGGAGGACAAAAGGTGAGAGACAAATGGAGGTGGGGACATGATGGATGATAGGGAAGTGCACGGAGGCAGTAGCGCTCACAGCTCAGAGGGAGGAATATATAGATTGAGCAGAAGTCCATACTTGCCTGTGACATCTCCTGGAGTGCGTGTGTAGGTGTATGTGCGCGTTTGCACTTACTCGTGTGCGTGTGCTTATTTTCCCGCTGTCTTTCGAGGTGTCTGGTCACCATGGTTATGCCCCAGTGTTTTGTCTGCAAGCGCTTATTATTCCGGCGTATTGTGGAATAGTTTGGCTTTTGTCTCCGCTCCCTCTTATGATATGTGACACAGACGCTGTGTTTCCTAGTCGCTTGCTATTCCACTCGGGCTCAGGTGGTGTTCAAGGAAACGTGGTGCTTTCCACAGCTTTCCACATCGACCCCGCAGAGACATAGCGGCCTGGACGATGCAAAGCGAGGGGAGTTTTTAATTTGAATCAACCCGTAAATGTTTACATCCGAGAAGCTGCGGCGCCGCAGGAGCAGTGTGAGTCCTGAATCCATAAATACAATTCCTGATGCTCCTGGAAGGAATTGTGTTGGGGAAAAAAATTGCTCGCATAATAAATGAGGTTGCAGAGGGAGCAATTCTCACTCTTTCTCTCTCTCTCTCATGCACAAGGATTTCAGGAGCTCATGCATGGCGGTCATCTATCACCCCTGTTGACCAATTACTGTGCCAAGCCAGCCAGCTTCTAATAAGCTCCAAAAAAACCCCAAAAAAACCCCCCACAAAAACTAAAAACGCACACGCAATGGAATAAAAGTCGATATCAGGCAAATAAATTATTAAAAGCTGTCTGAGATTTTTATTTGCTCGCATGCAGTTACACTTGGCAGCGTTTGAAAGGAATTGAGCTAAATAAGAAGAAGGTGAGGCTGTGGCTTTTCAATTATCTGATTTTTATGAACTCTAGTTTGGTTTGTAGCCGCTGCTCGACTGGATGGATTATCCTCTGCGCTTAATAAATTTGAGGGGAGATTTCTCTGCTTTTCTTTATAAAAGTAAAAGCACAAAATTCAGAGTAACTAGCTATAGCCAACATGGCTGAGAAATATTGTTATGTTTCTGGTTGAATAATGTGCTGGTTGTTCACTCGAGTGAACACGTCCACATTTTGTCTTGTGTGAAGAATGTTCACTGTGCTATCATGTATGACCAAAGACAAAAATCTGGACGTTGGAGAAGACTGAAATTAGCAAGTGTAGCATTTAAAGTTGCCTGCAAAAGTTTGCGTCCTCTTATCCACTAGATGGACGTTTAGTTTTAAGGTAAAGTTTGCATCCCCCTACATGCAGTTTCATTGTAAGGTGATGCAAACATATTGTTGACATTTCAAAATAAAGGGCTGCAGACTTGGACCCAGCTATGTTCTTTTCCCCCCAAACAGAAAATACCGTATTCTTCCAAACAGCCCGTGTAGTATATTCCAGGTGATTTCTAGCCCAGAAAATTGCACTTTGGGTCCAAAAGTCCAATATTTACCCAGCTATCTCCCATTTGTTTCTCCTCAGCAGTTAGTGGCCTGAACTTTTGTTTCACTCCAGAGCTTTACCGTGTGAACGTCTGATAAAATCTGGATCTATAGCAACACAACAACATAACATTTGACTCCTGGTATTTTGCCACATTCTCTGTCCGGTGTGTTTGCGAAAACAATTTTGAAGAATTCATCCAGCTGAGTTTCTGCAGTTTCCTGTTTGTGATCATTATAGGCTCATTAACGTCTTTATTATTGTCTAACCCACCAGGGGAAAGCGAGATCCAATCTGGTCTCACTACTACTCTCCTTTCGGCTTATCCCGTGAGTTCGGGGTCGCCACAGCAGATCATTGTCCGCATGTTGATTTGGCACAGTTTTTTACCGGGCTTGGACCAGCACTGCATCGCTGGGGAGGGGGAATGGGCTGTTAGGGGTTCAGGGTCTTGCCCAGGGACACTTCGACATATAGCCAGGGCCGGGGATCGAACCACTCACCCTGTGGTCCGTAAGCAACTGCCTTTACCAACTGAGCTATAGCCGCCCCCCTGGTCTCAGATGTCACTAATTCAGTCAAACCTAGAATATTTCTTCACCCTCGCTCCTGATATAAATAACTTGTGCAGGACTTGTCTCCATGTAAGGTGGTGTGGTTGAAAACTGTGGAGAAAAAAAAAAAAAAAAAAATAGAGACAGATCACCATCCAAAAGTGGCGTGACCTCTGGCGGTGCGCCCCTCTCACTATCTAACTGCTTTTAACTTTATTTGGCTGTGCGCTTGAAAGAGTCATGCTGGGTTGGCTGCCGCGACTCTAGAAACGCACACACACACACACACACTCCTACACCCACACTCAAAGATATCATCCCCCATATGGCATCATTTAAAACTCCTGGCAACTAATGTTTGTGTTTATCAGGACAACAAAGCCTCGCTCCATGGATCACAATGGAAAGGAGCTAAAAAGGTTCCTGCTTAATTTAGCAAACATGCTAACAAATCATTCCACGGCTATTATTGCAGTGATAGGGGTCGCTAGAGGTCACGGTTGGACTGGGCACTCACTTATATATAGCGCACATTGTGAACACTTGTCTCTGTCCAAAGCCTTGATAGCGAACCAGCCGTAGCTCCCATTTGATACGTGCATAGTGTTAGGTGCTTCAAGTTAATCCTCTGATAAAGAATCCCTGCTCCTATTATGAATTAATAAGTGGATTAGTCTTGTAAAAAGCCCGTAAATAGTCCAGCTGCCTGCACAGGAGCATGGGCCCAGCATTATCCCCGATCCCCGCTATTGAATATACATGTGCAAAATTAGATGCTCCTATTCATTTTTTAGCTTATTCGACTCATGTCGTGTCTCTTGGAAAATAGATTGCAAATGTTCATTTTTTTTTTTAATTGCTCCATCTTCACATCGTAAGACACTTAATGTGTCTCAAATTCTTCAGAAAGTACTTTTTTATTTGTAAAAATTCTCGTCACTTCCATCTGATTTTGCTACAAAACAATTTCATGTATAATTAAAACCCCCTGGAGTTTTTACTGCTGCTTCCCAGCAGATCTCTTGTTAGTCCACTGTGTGAAGACCTCGCCATGTTCTATCTATAGTGTGAGAGTGGAGAGTGCATAACACTGACCCTTTCTGGGTTTAGTATTCTCTGCAATTTCTGTTATTCACACTGCCTGCCAATGAGTCCACACTTCTGGCACTTGCTTCTGACCTGCAGAACAACAATCCGAGTGTGTGTGTGTGTGTGTGGGAATGTATGTCTGAGGGATTCTTGGGTTGGTGTGGAGTTGAAGGGGGCAGTCGTGGAGGAGGTAATGTTGATGCTGATGGTAATGACTGTGAGCAGAAATAGCAGGGCTGTTCTCTTCTCTTCTCCAGGGCAGACGGATGAGTTATTGGATGCAGACACACACCAGCATCACACACACTTGTTCCCCTCTGTAACTGTGACCTGCTGTAGAGGTCAGCGGGTGCTAACGCTCAACTCTCTGGGCCAACAATGAATAATGGCCTCATGACACGTGGCCCCTACCTTTTTGTTTGTCTCGGGGCGACTCTGGTTTTGTGCGTCGGCGGCTGTGTGCGTTCCATTTAACCACCTCCGTTTCCCTCCCTGCACCCATTTCTTGCCGGCCTGCATCTGAGCCCCGGACTCGCCGAGGGAAAATGGGAAACAATCAGAAGCAAATTGCCGCTGCCCGCCACACACCAGTGGAAAGGGAAGCGCTGCGTGCTGTCGCCGGGCGCTCGCTGGCAGTTAGCAAACGGCAGCTCGCTGATGGATGTGAGGCAGAAATGATACACACTGATAGCGCTGTGCCTGTTTCAGTCCCCCGAAAGATAGATTGAGAGCGAGCGCCTGGGCGCGACTCAGGGACGGTGCCTTTTGCAAAGCATCTGGCCGCCCGGCCCTTGAAATGTATTCGTGGTACCATTTGTGTTGACTGGAGAACCGTTTAAAGTACTTCTGGAAATAGCCTGGAAAGACAAGCAGTCACAACAATGCATGACTGCTGCCAACTCGCTTGTAGCCGTGCTGCATTGTGAAAAGCAGGCGCACTACACACTGTTGTTTTCTATTTGCAACGTAATGGAGTGAGAAAATAACTGTGGCTCCCAGGTTAAGAGCTGTCCGGTGTGAAATCTGTTAGCAGCAGTGATGAGTATCAACATTGTTTTTCAGGCCAGGAGTTGCCGTGTCAGCACCCATCTAATGGAGAGCTGCTGCACAAATTGACAGACAGAACGGGCCGAAGGTCGAGCATGTCGGCGTACAGGTGTGCGAGGTAGAAAGCGTGGCGTCTTTTTTTTTTTTGTGTGTCTCTCGCTGATTGGCGATTTAGTGTCCAGTTTTGATGAGCTCTGCTGTTCCACACCGCGTAGGTTTGCGGCGAGCCTACCAAACCTTTGCTAATGACTCTTTCCATCATCTCCGCGGATAATGGAGCAAATCAGCCAGGCTGACAGTGACAAAGCAATAAGGTAATTGTGCGAGTGTGTCTCTAGTGGATGAATCCCCTGTGCCAGAACACTAGGAGAGTGGATTATAAACACAGGCACAAAAGACAGACACACACACACCTTTTGCATTGTGTCTTCCGGGGAATTCAGCTTGAAACTTGCCTCTCAATTATACATCAGATCGCTGATCTCCGACACTGTTACCACTCTCTCTCTCGCTCACCGACTGCTGACAGGTAGCACCTGTCCTGCCCACTGTGGCCAGATGGACAATGCCCCGGTGCACCTGTCTCTCTTGGTGGCACTATCTGCTATGTGCCAAGTGTCAGTGCTGGCACCTGAACATGCACACACACACGGTTGGAGCCCATGGATAACCCGTTTTCTTACTTGGCACGACTTACGCTAGCAAGTCCAGTACAGTAGCATGCAGTGCATACAGTAAGTCAAGGGTCGGTCACTAGTAGCTGGTTCACTTGGCGGACATTTTAAATAAAAAAAAAAGATGTAAAAATGTATTTCCTCGACTGTTCTTACTTTAACTCGTGTATACGGTTTTCCTCCCACCAATCAGATGGTCAAGACAGCTTGTGTGTAACCTGAGAGTCGAAAGCCAGGGCAAAAAAACCTCACTCAACAGTCCTCTTTGTTGTGAGTGTAACAGCTGAAGGTGTCCACTTGAATCTCTCCCCTAGATTATGGCAGCTGGACAGTAAAAGACATTTAATCACTCAAACTGTAGAACTGGTAAAGTGTGTGTGTGTGTGTGTGTGTGTGGTGGGTGGGAGGCATATGGTCCTAAAATGGCCTTTTCACAGACAGGTGGTGAGCAAAGACAGCAAGAGTAAAAAACGAAATGGGGGAACTTTGCAGGAATCGTTCCAATATCCCGCCGAGAGCAGGGTGCCCCTGGAGTAAAGGCACCTGTGTTTGCTGTGGCTTCAAAGACGAGAGGGAGGGAGCCGGGGATAAAGGGAGAGGAGGTGGGGGGGCACTATGCAGAGAGACAAACTTGGCACTGAAGAAGCAGAAAGCTCTCCCATCGCCTCTCCCATGAGTGAACCTTTGATACCCTTTTCCTCCCCCCCCCCCCCCGGTGCTCCTTGGGGATCTGGCTTGATGCGGCAGGGTCTATATGTGATGTGATGTGAGCTGATGTGGTGCCTGTCTTTATCTGTGGCTGAGCTGCAACATCAAGCTCAGAGTTCAGTGCTTCTAGTCTCTTATGGGGAATCTTTGGGAAGTGGAAAATTAAAAAAAAATGAAGAAATGTTTCTAATATTTTTTATTTTTTTACTTGTTGCAGCAACTGTTCCATCACAGGAAACTCAAAAATGGCAAAAACACAGAGGCGAAAAATACATCCTCCAGACATTTTAAGCAAAAGACATTTTAAATATAAGATTACGTTTTTCCTTCCCGAGTGAGTCAGCGCCACTGCCACCCCCACCCCCGGCACCCCCTCCCCACTCTGCCTCAGACAGAGGTCAGGAAGGTGTTGTGTTTTCCTTGAGCAGAAGAGGTGGGCAGCCTTGCACCTGCTCCAACAGTTTCTCACTAGCTGTCTCCATTTCCATTTATTTTCTTCCGCCAATGCACCGTATTATGTGATTGCTTTGGCGTCTTCCTGTGCAACAAACACACAAGGACTAAGTTTATTTGTGCATTAGTGCTGTTATAAAATGGTGGGAGGGGAGGGGTCAGTTCATACGTGTTCTTAATTTGTATTGTTATATGCCATCTATATCTAACATTACCTTTGCTGCTTGTGAGGGCTGAGGGGGAAAAAAAAACAAAACACAACAAATACTAGCAAAGAAGCTGAGAATGGAAACGCACAGCAAAGGAGTGTTTGTTATGTCATGTGTGTGGTGGGCGACAGCTTCCCTGATCGTGCCCCCTCCTCGTACCGGTGACAAGACAAAAAGTGCCTCCGCGCCGGGGCGGATGGCTGCGCCGATTGCTTTTTGTCCTGTGACAGATACACTCCAAATGTGTCACAAGTGTGGACCCGTCACCTCGGCGGAGTGGAGAAGATGAGATAGGGTGCAGGAACGTGGGGAGGAGGAAGGCAACAAGGGTGCCGAGGCCGCCGATGCTGTCAGCCTGTCCGTCACCGTGCATTAAAATAGACATCAGCCTCCCCTCTCGCTTTCTCTTCCCTCCAAGCCTCCATTGTTTCTGGAGGAGGTAGATGTCTGGGACCTGCCTGGCTAAGTGCTCATAGAGCAGCACTCACTGTCAGTGCAAAGCGCCTGGGCTGCAGCAAGAACAGGCATCTTAATAGTCATTTTTATGCAGCTACAGTGAAACTGAGTTTTTTTGGTTTTTTTCCCTGCAGAAAACTACATTGGTGAAAAATCAAAGTTGGTACAAGTTGAAGCACTTTTTGGGGTTTTTGACGGAATTTTACCTGCGAGTGTTTGCGTCAAAAATGTCAAAAAAATTCTCGATCTCTTAACTTGCAAGTGAATGGATGAAATGTTGATATCGAAAGAGGCCTCGCTGTGCTGCGGAGGTCAGTTTTGCGTAGCTTATTCCGTGGCATTTTATTTAAATAGCATCAAACTTGCACTTTCTCGTGCTCCCTGAGAGGGATTTTTGCTCGTGGATGAACTCGTACAAGTGCACCTGTCCTAGAAAAAAAAATAACTAAATAAAATAAAATAAAAACCTAGAGGGCGGGATGCCAAATTTGGAGTCGGGAGCAGTCTGTAAGGGTCAGTTATGAAACCGTGTTGAGGTTATTTCGTGTTGTGTGTTTGGATTCCGCCTCTCTGTTTCATCTCAAGTTCACTTTAGTTGTTGTTGTTTCTAACCACATTGCAGAAGTGCTGCCGATTTGTAAAGATAACTTAGGAATAACTTTGGAATTTCATACTAGGAGTCATAAGCTGCACGCCTATTCCAATATAATGCGCACCATTTAACACATGATGATATTGTTCATTTGGCACGGGGGCATCTCTTTATAATGCAGCTACAAATGTGGGGCTTTATTCCAGGAAGCACAGATTGCTACAAAGTTAAACGTCAGAACTTTTGCCGGGGAGAATTATTTTGCTGGGAGTAAGGAAGAGACTCCATTTAGCAGCAAACTGGTAAAATGTGGCGGATTTTTAACTCAAAGCAGGCCTTAATAATGCACAGGGCTCATGTGAGCAGTTCATAGCCCCCCCCCCCCCCCCCCCCCCCCCCCCCCCCCCCCGACACACACACACACACACACACTTTTGAATCTCATCAAAACCTTCCCCACTTTTCTCAGCCTTTTCACCTTTTTACAGAATGGGAATGTAACAAAAAAAAACCTTTTTGAAACTTTAAATCGAAGGCGAAAGACGAGAATTTTAAGGGAGCAAGCTTACATATCAAAATGCCTCTATTTGATGGAGCAACCCTGCCTGAGTTTTCTCAGTTAATGCTACCGGCTGGTTACAGTTTTGCTTGAACTGAAGGCTTTGGACTGCAGGTTAATTGGACTTGGAGGGTCTCTCCTTCAGAAAATTTCAAATAACCTCCCAGAAAAGTCCAAACACACACATGAATGTTGAGCTGGAATGAAGGAGGTGCAGTCGGGGGCTCTGCTATGCGAGGAGCATTCAGACCACTGTCAGGGTCAAGGTATTTTTAACCATGCGTGCATGCACACAGGCCGTAACACCATGTGCCACCTGCTGGACCGTGTCAGCTGTTGAATAACTGGAGGAGTGAGGGAAGGGAGGGAAAGCGGAGACCAAGGTATGTTTCACAGGTCCTTTCATATTATTGTGTCTGTTTTATACCAACTCGCAAATCTCTGGGGAATTGAAGACCGGCCTGCTGTTCAGCCAGCAGGTGGGGTGAGGAAAATAAAATGTAGCAGCCGCACACAAAATTCACATATAACTAGACAAATATACCTGCAGTTTACAGGGAAGGAGTGGAGGCTGCTTGTTTATTCCACCCCAGAGAGCCAGAGGTGGTGGTAGATCGATACTTAGCAGATATCGATGGTGCTATAGTGGTTATTTGTTCTTGAACCCTTTGGCTGTTGATTCCTTCAATAGGTGAAGGCAGGGTGGGAGTCTCTCAGTATTCTTTCCCCATTCTGGTCCAGCTGCTCTCATAAGCCCCGGTTCATATTGCAGCAGCTGGGCTAATTGTAACACGATTTCACCCGACCGCCCCGCAGCCAATTTGCGGAGCCACGGGAGAGGCCACGTAATCAGTTTTCCAAATGTTTAAGTGAAGATGTTGATTTGATTTGTGATCGAGTTTTCCGTTCGTTCTTTGTCTTCTTCTGACATGTCCTTCAATGCTGTTGAGGTAGATATTAAGTTTAGGGGGCGTCTCACGGCACAAAATCGTTTTTTACCCCACGACTCTGTGATAGAAGGGATGCAACCTGAGATGTCCTGTGCTCTTGTCCTTGTGGCTATTACGACAATAGAGCTGCCAACACACCAAGGACTGTGAGAAAACGCACAATAGAAACACACAAACACACACCAAGGTTAGGCCGTCTGTCTGTATGAACTGTACACACACACACACACACACACACACACACACATCTGCTCCTAATGATCCACAGCAGTTTTGCCCATTGTGAAGTTGCACGGCATCGTCGGTTGCTCAGCAACTGCACAGAATGTTCAGGAACCAAGTGGTGAGGGGGGATTTGTGTGCCAGCCCCCCTTTAAACTTTCCACTGAGCACTTATGGACTGGACATGACAGGCCATTTTGAAATGCACTCCACTCTCTAATTTTAGACGAGCCGTGGAGCCCTGTCTGCTGATATACAGTGTGTGGCCCATGTGGGGCACTGGTTAAAAGAGTTTACTGAGGGACGTGTGTGGCTGATGAGCTTCATAGTCATTTACAGTGACACTGTACTAATTTGCCTGTAAACGCCTAGTAAATAATTCAAAGTGTTGAGCCTTCCACAAAATAGCCATTGGGAGTCTGTGGACTTGTTTTTCACAGCTTGGCAAGCTTTTCACTCATTGCCTGATCGTGTTTTTTTTATCAATCCTTGTTGCCTTTCCACGCACACTAGCTTTGTTGGCTGGCTGTGCATCCTGGCGACCACTCGTCACGTCTCTTAACTCCCCTCGCAGATCAGGTTTTGTGCTCAAAGTGTAGTAGTTTGAAACTGGACAAACTACTTCTGGACCGTTTTGGCAGTTTGGTGTTCGAGCTTTCTGCCGCTGAACCACGTTCACCTCTACTTTGTTGTATTTCTGACACAAACCTAAAAACGTGAAGAAAAATAGACTTTCTATTGAAGCTAATGAAGTTTCGGACCCGCCCGTCCTATTCCATGCATTGCATTGATATGTGTGGCAGACTTGCTCCTATCTGCACAGCAAACCCAACCTCGCCGATGTGATGTGACAAGGACAAACAAAACGCGGCTGCTTCATTGTCTCCGATCGTCTATTGTTTCAGTCTATTACAGATATCAAGTCTGGCAGGGATCGGATTGTGTTCCTGGCACCTGCGTCCCATCGAAAACAAACACAGGGGGTTGGTTTGATTTGTTGGATGATTTCCAATCCAGCTGTTGTTCCGGATGTTCGTGGGAGGAAAGGTGACGGAAGGGTTGACGGTTAAAACCATCGCTATTACAGCTGTGGACTTCAGCGGGACGGACAAACCTGAAGAGCAATTTCTGTCTATAAAATATTTACATTTACGTTGCAAAATATGCGGAAATATAGACATTATACTTATAAATTTGCCTTTTACCCGTTGATTGTTAGTTTCCATTGGACATTTACTGCATTTGTGCCGCTCCAAACGATTTCTCCCACTTGTTTTTTAGCTGCTGAATGTGTCCTTTCAAAGGGGACAGTGCAGGTGCTTGTTATCTTTCCCCATCTAGTCCATCTTCCCTCCCTCAGTAATATTGCCTTTTTATGATATTGTTTGTTGATGGAGCAGGTTTGTGTTGGCTTGGCATTTTTCCTGCCACTGGCTTTATGGAGCCAACATTTTCCACTGCTTCAGGCTGTTTACTTGGCCGTTTTTTTTTTTATGTCTAAAGCCTGTCCACATTTCTCGTCCAAGGCACTCTTCGAAGATTTCCAGCAACAGCTTCCCGCTTATTTTACAGTAGGCAAATTACAAATCAAACGCTGTGGTGTTGTGCACAGTTATTGTGAAGTTGGTCTGTAGGTCTGCATCCAAGCTTTTTGTTCTTCTGATGCATAATTCTGGGCGTGTGAACAACTGATGATGTCCATTGAACAGGGTGATAACACATGAAACCACTGCTCTGTGCTGTTCTTGCCTCTTGCAGCTGAAGTTGCACTGAGACTCCCACCTCCTTTTGTTATCCCCACAGGAAAATGAGCAGACATCACTCCTGCTGAGAAGGTTGCGGCCCGAGCTCGCCAAGATGCTATCGCCAAATTGCTACTGTCTTTGGTTTGCTGCACTCAGTGCAAGATGGTGCCTTTTGTGTTTTTGCCGATCAGGTGACGCCGGGGGATCGACGGATGGGCACGTGCTTTAGCAGAGCACTTGGCTGTTATTAAGGGCAAGATCAGCTCTGATGCGGGAGGAGATATCCTATCGCTCGTGTCAGCTCAGCGGCGAACAGCTTAATCCTTTCGGCGCGTTTTGCATCTGATCGGAGAAAACAAAAGCAAAAGACGCGATAGGTGTTCGTGCATTTGTCTGAGAAAAGTGCTGCTGCTATTTGGGTTTGTTTGTTTTTCAGCACTCCTGTGTGTGTGTGTGTGTGTGTGTGTGTGTGTGTGTGTGTGAGTGCAGAGGTGGGGGATGTCGTGAGGACAGGCGCCGGCTCATTTTTTTTATCCCTCTCCTGTGCGCCTCAATCAGAGGGGGCTTTGTCACCAGCTATCTGCCTGCCAGCGCTGGTTATTGTTATTCCAAAGTACAGAACAGTTAACATTTCTCTTGTCACTGCTACATCTCCCCCACAACATACTGGGGGGGGGGGATGCTGAACTTTCCCTTCATCTCTGTCTCGCGCCATCCTTCTGAGCCTCCCTTGCACAACGATGAAAAAAAAATAAAAAATTACCTCTCTATTTTTATCTTGTTCTATAATGATATCTGCTTTATAAAACACTGCTGCTCTTTTAATAAAACAGAGCCGATGTGCTTTGTTAAAAATTTAAGCTCTGTCTTAGTTTTCTGGGTTGTAACTCTGAGCTCTCCGCCCTCAGTTCAGCGAGTGCCAATGGTATTACACAGATGTGCTGGATGGTTTGGCTGCACGTGGGTTGCAGATTAACGGCCATGACAGGCAGGTGTTTATTAGCCGGTCACGTCTTAGCATGTGCTGTCGAAGCCCCCCCTGCCGAGAGAATCTCCCGTAAGCAGCGTGCAAAATAAAAAAATGAAATAAAAAAAAAAGAGAGCTCATATCAGCTCAAGTCAGGAGGGACACGTGATAAATAACTGTGTCCATCAGCAATCGTGGTATTTACAAATATCACTTGTAGCAATGATGAATGTCATTGATGAGCTGGATTTGGACTGAGTGATTAGGCCATTACCCCCGTGGCAATTAGCTTTAACTCTTGGCCACTGGCGAATCTGTAGGCGTGTGCCAGATGCAAGTGTCCCCTTGGACCTTTTTTCACTTGATGACAGGCCTTTCTGGGCCCATATTCCTGAGATTTATTTACCCTGCGAGAGGCTGGCAGGCTCAATCGCCCTGCAGTAAAGTCTTTTACGGGCTATGCTGTTCGATTGGGAGCAGCTCGTAACTCAGGCAGTCTATCAAATCAATGGGTGGCGTGTTGAATGCTGATTTAGGGCGGTAATTAGAGATGTTAATTGTTTTCATTAGTCAGGGCTGGGGGAGGGTAGATCCAAAGAGAGAGCTTGAATGGGCACTTCTGGGGCTCGTTGGGGGATTTCATCACTCCGAGAGACATAGAACGACCTCCCATCACATGCAGATAGCATCTCCATCCTGACACGTCGGCCAATTGACCTCCGTTGATAGAGATGCTGCTCACTCTTTGACCTGTGAACGACCTTTGTGTATCTGGCACAGAACCAGGAAGGTTACACGCTGATATATTGGCCCCTGGTAAATACAGTAATTAGCTGTGAGCTTAAAGATGATTTGCAGCAGAAGGAGAAAGTATTAATGAACAGCGGAGGTTGAGCTTGGTATATCACAGCCGCTGACACCTTCCTCTGCCCATTTGAACATTATTCACGGGGGCACATCAAAACCAAATTGTATTTACAAGCTCAAACCTCATAGTTTGAAACTGCTGTCAATGGAACCATATTCAGCATGAAATCATTCAGGCACATCTGTGCTGTAGCTGTGTTTAAAGGCTGAATAAATGGAATGGACAGTAGTGAATAAGTATCCATTTGCACTCAGCAGTGGTCGCGGTGCTCTAATTGAAAGGTGGCATGGACTTTCCGTGTTGTCTGCGGTCTATTCACATGATAAAGCCTGAAGAGGTTCATTTTAAATGAGGCCCAATTTGAACAGCGTGTCCACTCATACACACCGGTGCCACCACAGAACAGATACAAATGATTTCACCTTGTGAGATGAATTGCACGTGGCTGAATGGTGGCAAGTGTTTTCCAGACTTGCGCAATCATGGGTTTTCAGGATTGTCAGGTTATGGATCAGTATTTCGTTAAGATGTTTGGAGAGTCCAGATTGAGCGTCGACATCAGCGTCAGGGTTATTCATTTTCAATTACGGCAACTCAAAGTTGCAAGTTTTAGTTTACAAACTCGGTTCGCAACTCAGAAACTAGATATTTAGACCTTGTGACCCGAAGCAAATAACATTTTAAACACTTTGAAACTATAGTAAATTTAATGAGAGGATTAAAACTATAGAGATCCTGAAAAAAAGCATCATAATTAAAACTAATTCTAACTGTATTTTACTCTTTCTACAACACTTTGTTTCTACAAGACAGTTTTACAGAGCAAGCTTAAAATTAATATTTTAAGTTTGCTCAACTTGTCTTCACAGGATCAGAGGAAACTTTTTTACTCATCTTGTTGTATTTTTGTGTTTAACACAAGTCATGAGAGTCACAAGTGATTTTTCAATTTAAGCTGTGTTTACCATTCTTTAAATGACTAACGGATAAATCTGTCTTGCACAGAAATGCAGTGGACCCAATTTAAAAGGTTTACTTTGCCATTAATTCCCCTCCAAGACAACATGATTTATTGGACAACAAATAGTCCAACTGTTGGGACACTGACCTTGTAGTTATAGATTATGATGTGTCTAGAAATTAGGCCACACTAGGCGCACACACTTTGAATCGTTTGTTTCGTCTCGTTCCTCCCCTTTCCCCAAAATTGAAAGTGACCAACAGCTTTTTTTATACCTATATCCTGAGACCTTAAGGTTTACAGTGTGGCAGGCAGTTTAGTGTCGGCCCTCCTCTTGTGTGAGTGTGGAAATTTCACACTTGACTGTCCCCCTTCTTATCCCCTTCGGAATAGCGAGTACGCAGCTCGTAGCACTTATCAGTGACATTTTCATTGGCTGAATTAGTCCCAAATCTTACTATCTTTGGACAGGGGGAGTAGGACCTCCGTGACCCCTCGTGGAGAAAATCCTCGTCACTTCAGCTGACTGTGATTAAGATGTCTCCCAGCCCCCCCCCCCGTTCTCTGCCTTCTGCTTTTACCGCTCATTGCAGTTTTTCCTTGATGTGAGAAACGCTGCTCTGCGGCTTTAAAAAGGAAATTATCTGCAATCTGTCCATTTTAAATGGGGTTTTTCAGACTGAATGTTCTCTCGCTTTGGAGGGATGTTGATTTGTGTTTGTGATCTCTTTCCCTTTTCCACTACCCTGGGAAGTAGTTTATATGCAGTCACTCACTCTTTGCGCCTTACATGATCAGACCCCTTTTATTCAGCTTTGATGATTAGATTAAATGGGGTTAGACACTATGGAAGGCATGTATATTTCTGTAGGGGCGCTCCCTCCCTCCCTCTGTGCATGAGAAAGACTCTTCTTGGGAATATTTTGGGGTTGATCTATTGAAATCATGCAGTTATGATGGGAAACTGGAGGCAGGATAAAGGCAGACATTTGACCCTGGGCATAATGGGGTAATGTCTGTAATTACGACAGCTGAGGATGGACGCGGCGTTAACACAGCCACTACATCAAAACCCACACAAACACTTGTGCCCGCTGTGCCACCTCATCCAAGTCAAGCCAGTTGCCAGAAATAGCCCTGATTGGGCCCTGAATAATTCAATGTCATTCCCCCCTACCCACCCACCCCCTCCCTCTTCCTCCCCCAAAAAGGACTGGAGGAGCAATTGATGAGAGCGGATGAATATTTAATAGCTCAGAGTCTCTTGGACAAGCCGGGGCCTACGTTGACAAGCTTCGAGAAATCAAACCGAGAAGAGCGGGGGGAACGGTGGGTGGTAGCGCAAACACTTTGCCATAAGCAGCCAGAGCTATTTTGTCTCAAGCTTTTAACTTGCCACATCACTGCCGCTGCTTAAAAGTGAAGCAGCAACGTTCGGTTGACCTCATGACAAACGCCGCTATTTTTTCGATACCCTCTTTTGCCTCAGCGTCACATAAATTATTAACTTGTGGATGTTTTATAAATGCATTAAATGTTTTTCACTCTGACAAAAGCTTGTTTTATAACCAGTACAGTTCAACTTTGCCTCTATTTACTTTGAAACATGTGGCTACTTTCCCAGATGATGCAAAACTAAATGTCTTGCAGTTTTGCAGTGACATAACATGTGACCCCAACTGATCACAGTGTGGTTCTGTGATTGAGGTCAGATCTGCACTGTTTTAATTCTTCAGCTGTGCGTGAATTGAAAGAGGAGGTTTACTTTTAAATCGATGCGGTACAAAAGATTTTTATACAAAGGTTCACTTAATCCTTAATCATTAAGCTCATTCCACCCAAAACATACAAAGGCATTTTCAAATATGTTATTTTCGGTGGATAAATGTTAGACATTGATCTGAAAAGGGGACCTGTTGTCCGAGTCCTATGACTCAGATTGTTTTGTACCACAATTTTGAAACCTCGTTATGTTACCTTAAATGTCACATTCAGGAGCATGAGCCTGTAGCACAGAGACTTATGTCAGTAATCGATGCATTATAACAAGATTTTTCCTGTGGAATCATTGAAAGTTTGAAGCATTAGTTTGTTAGTGACTCTCAGGCCCAGTTTGGCATCTTGTAACTAAAAGGTTTTTGCAGTCGATATGATTATGGATTTTTTTTTTTTTTTAAATGTTGTTATTAAGGTCTATAAGGAAGCATAAGTCTGTCAAAAGTGCAACTGAATGTAAGAACAGTAAGTTTACTTTAATACATAGTGCTGCTCAATGAGTTTCCATCCATTTTCTCCCCAGTGTTTGTAAGACTAAACAAACGAGATATGAGTTCCATATCGCAGGAATGTTGTCATGTTGACTTAGTCCTGGCTACGTTTACATGGCCGACCAGTCTATTATCAAAAAGTCAAATTTGAAAGACATGAAAAGCGGTCTGGAGACAAGCCAAAGCCTAAATTTGGGGTGTAGCCTGTGTCATATAATATTGTGTTTCATCTGCGTAAAAAAACTGACATTGAAATAGTGACCAATGTAAAGAGTGATGGCTCATGGATAGACCCCTGTGTAGCTCCATCAGCAACCTCAGCTCTATAGGACTTTGTTGGGGCGACAAACTGGTGAGTGTGACGTTTGAAAGCACATTTGCATTGTCTTGTTTTTGGAGAGTTGGGCCGATGGCGTAGAGTGCAATTTAGGATCATCAAGCCTCTCTCCAAAGTCTCCAGGACTCCGTGTGATGTAACAAATGTGTTCTATTTGCGGTGTTGTAAGACTGGCCAGTAAAAGAAACGAAAACGTAGTTTATTAACATATAAATTACATCTGAAAATATAGTATTTAACAGTGGTGACCATGACTGGTGTTCAGTCAGTTCACGGAATCCATGGGTTTTTGGTTTTAGAGAAAGTGGAATTAGTTTCATTACCTCCTCTGTACACAGAAAAGGCAAGAGGTGTGATTAAATATTCGGTCCTCAGAGTGTTGATATTCATGTATATTCACCACGGAGAACACTTTTTGAAAATGAACAATCACAGACGGAAAGGTCACCGTTGTGCTGAAGTAGTGCATTATGGGAGTGGAATAATTGCTTTTCTCACATTAGTTCCTATTGTAATGAAATCTTGGCAGTGCCCGACACTGAATGACAGATTACGCCACGGTTCAATCACGCAAGTGCGGGTGTCGGGGGGGGGGGCTTCGGTGGTGGTGGTGGTGGTGCTGTAGGAAGGGCTGGGGGGGGGGGGCCGGGGTTGCGGTTGGAGTGTCAATTGGCTTTTGTTGAAAATTGTGGCTCTCCCAAGTCGCCACATAAATCATTTGTATCATTTTCAGTCCCTTTTTAACTAACGGCACCACTTTCATCAAGGGCTTGTGTCATTGCACTCTAATTGTTTTGAAGTGAGAGCTATTGTCTGCAGAGAGAGAATGAATAGAGCATAATGATTTGTAATATGGCATATTTAAAGACATGTGGTATGGCTGTGGAGCAGTAATTTAGTGGTCCTTTTTCCTTTCTCCCTGTCTGTCATGCTTTGTCTCCGAATGTGGGTGTACTTTTTTTTTAATTTTTTTTTTTTTTTTTTTGGGTTTGTGCGTGCATTGTGTGCACGGCAGTGTGTACTTGCAGTGAGTGCGGTTAAGCACTATTTCCTGGCGGTGCTCAGATCTTTGAAATCCAACTGTGTTAATCATGGTTTATGTGTGGGAGACATCAAACCTTCCTCTGCTTCGCCCGCCTCACCCGCTGGGTTACACACACACTGTACACAGAAAAACACAGACAAATCTCTCAAGGGCACCTTCACCATGGCCCCCTTCATTTACAAGGCTGACCATGGGCGATCAGTTATGTACTGTGGCTTCTCTCTGTTGGAAAGATGAATCACTTGACAGACTAGATCCTCACATTGACTGTCTCTTGTATATTTATAGCTGGATAAACTAATATCAACTGAGCACCAAAATGAGCATCTATGTACGTAGTGTCTGAAAGGCCGGCCTGCCTGGAGATTTCCCTTCAACGCAGCGCCGCTATTTCAACCGCGGGGGGCAAAAGCTCCGTGCTGCCACGCTTCAACTCAGTGTAAAATGAGCAGTCAAGTCGAGCTGGTCTCCAGACAGAAGAAAAGAGACAGCGTGGCAGTATGACAGTATGAAAAATGAGGTGAAATAAATACCTAATTACGTTTGTTTACCGACAGCATCCCCGCTGGAAATGATATCTATTCTGTTTGTCTTTCATTTTGTGCTAAAATTTAGGCTGATGGTGCTGCTTTTGTGAAGGTAAAGGATATATGACATGCCGTGTTCCGTGCTGAGAAGTTTTGTTAAAGCTGACATCTACCCTTTATGGTGATGGCTGGAAAGCATGTGTGTGTGGCGGGGTGTTAAGTGCTGGCCAGGAAGTGTGAAGGTGATTCCCTGGTGTATTTTTATGATAGAGGAAGTGTGTGGGATGAATATTTAAACATCCACTGTGTGTGTGTGTCTATGTATAAATGCCTACACCTGGAAGGTATTTTCACTCCAAAACAGGGAGTAAAGAGAAAACCAGGGAATCATGGTTGCATGTTAACAATAAACTGCCCAACGTCAGGCCTTTACGTGCGCCTGTCAGCCCAATAGCAATAGTTTTATTTCCCTTTCAAAATCGGTTAAATGCTTGTTCCGGAAAGGCTTCACTCGTACATAAACAAATTGAGAAACCCAGAAAACGTCCCGCCTCCATGAAACATACGTGAATTATCCGTTTACTGCGGTGGGCTACCCTAACGCTGATACACTGACTGGACAAACACCTTTTCCAGACAGCTGAATGCACCGTACACCATCTTCCTTGTCCCATCAACTACTGTACTGTCGATCTATGGTTGGGTGTCTCCTTGCAGCAGCTAGCACGCATAGATGCAGGAAGCCACTCGGCTTATTAAGTTGGATTTGAAATGTTGACCTTCAACTTGCTTTCTATGGCTCCAGTTTCAGGGATCACTGTTTGCCATAAAACATCTGTTTGCATTCTCTACAATACAATATCTCTATGCCTTTAGCTGGAAGATGGGGGGTGTCCTCCAGATCATGTCATCTCTCACAAAGATATGTTAATGTGTGAAGTGTACTAATATACATGTATTACCCAAACTAGTGCCGTAGAGTACAAGTTGAAAAATTAGTGAAGTCGACCTTCAATGCAACAAAATGGCTCAAAGCCGAGCTACTGTGTCACAGTCAGCATTGGCTGACTTGGCTTTGAGCAAAGGGCCATTGTAATGTAGAGAAGGGAAATGTGTTCTGTGGGAACCTCACAAACGTGCTCACCCATGTAGAACTTTCTGCCAGCCCACTGTCCCTGCTTACGCAAATGCAACCTTTATGCTAATTACATTGATGATGATAAAGAGGCCAAAACGAGGTGAGGACGAGGGAGAACGGCTTTCCCCACCCTCACAAATAAACTTCCACACATGCAGACCCCTCCTTTCTTTATGCCGATTTACAGCTCTCACAATTAAGCCAACTGTGAAACGCCATTTATGCAGCGGAGAGATCCGTAGCAATTATGCTTGGAGGGCACTTCTCCGATGATGCAGGGGTGACGGGATGTCTTGGGGGGGGGGGCTTGTAGGGCAAGGGCGTGTCCTTGATTGCCCGTTGGGTTGCATTTACTGATCAAGGGGGGATTGAGCCAAGGGAATTTATCAAATACTAAAGCAAGAAAACAGCCAAATAAAACTCCCATGGTTACAAAAAGAAAAAAACTTCCTGAAGTGTCAAAGAGATTTTGAAGAGAAACTCGGCGTTGAAGCCGAACATCTGCTGTCAGATTGCTACAGGAAGCAAAGCTGATAGGTGAGCGTGTTACGGAGGAAAGTATGATTGCTGCAGTATTATTTTTCTCCAGTTCTCTGGTCTGGGGTTGCACATTACCTCCGTATTCACACCAGAGCTGCTTCACAATTTCAAGAAAACAAACACCATGACTTCTGAAAACAACATCATTTTTATTTTATTACTGTGCCACGGCGGCTATTCCCAGACTGAGGTAAACTTTCAGCCGTGTGACACTTAGTAAGGCGAGGCACACTCCCCCCCCCCCTTCCAAATACTAGTGCGAATCACTGTTCTAACATTGGTTTCCAAATGTCAGGATCACATATCTGATGTCTTTATCACCTGATTTGTGAATCGCATTAATAAAACCCACCACACACAGTTCTTAGTGCTTATATATCAGGACGCTAGTTAGAGCTTCCGGCGCTTGCGTCCACTGATCTCCATCCCTCAGGACCTCTCTTGATGAAGACCGATGCGTCGCGTCAGCCTCCATCCCTCGTCACACTCCTATGCACACAAAGCCCCCTCGCTCTGCTCTTCATCCACTGCCTCCGTGCACAGTCACGCCCGGTGCAGCGCGAGCTCCTGTTTCTGCTGGAGCCGAGAGAAGAAGAAGATGATAAAAGATAGTCTTTTGATCACGGGATGTGTTCTGGCCGCTGTTCCCCTGCACCCCACATCCACAGCTCTTTGTCTGACACAAGGTTGGAAACTTGTGTTCAAACGTTGGGGTCTAAAGGAGCAGCGTTGTCTTAGAGGTGACGGGAAGACGGATAATTTACTTACAGATATGACTATTCATAAAATGTGTCTGCATCCAGTGGATTTACTAATGATACAGTTACAAATTACCCGACCTTATCTATAATTGCACAATTTCTGGAGCAATGACCAATTATTATGGACAGTTTTGGAACAAAATGAATGATTTTGATATTTGGGCTGGATACTGTTGGACATCTCCACCATTGGAGACCATCCAACTTATAAATATCACCCTATGGGACCGTCGGCAGTCAGCGTACGATCTGACTGCTACCTCCACAATGCACGTCCTCTTCAGAGGGGACAAGCGGACGAGCACACATCGCAGGGTTGGCAGTTCGATCCCCAGGCCCCTCTACTTCATATGTGGAAGGGTCCTTGGGCCGGACACTGCATCCCAAGCGAGCGCCTTGCATGGCAGCTCTGCGGTCATGGATTTTGTGAGCGATATTGCAAGGTACAAAAAATGCTGTGTAAGTGTAGCATGCGCTTGCTTTTAGTTTTAGAACAGTGATACACATCCGAAGGCCGTGAGCTGGATACATCTTCCCTTTCAGACCACTTCAGATCGTTTGATCGAAACTTTAGCAACTAAAAATTCAAAAGTGGATCTCTGGTCAAAGGTTGTAACTCCACTGGCCGTAACTTGTGCAAGTGGGTCTCAAGAAGTTTCCACGGGTCATATGCTAAAAGGTTATCTCAGTGTTAGTACAGCGTTGCAAGAAATAAGGTAATAAGCCAGAATTCACAGCATAGTACGATGAGCTTTTTTTCTTCATTATTATTGGTGTCAACAAAACATCATCTCTACTTCATGACTCACAGTTGGTCTTATTTCTGCAGCCACGTGTCTCTTCTGCTGTGCCATTTGGCAGCTGCTCCGTTGCCCCATTCCAAACCCCCCCCCCCATTATTCTTGGGCCGGCTGTCGCCCACTGATGCTGAGTGCACCACTCCCAGATGTGGTTATCCGTGTCTCCGCCGTTATTTTGCTTGGGAAACTTGAATTAATTAGAGGTGGCAACAGCAGTAGTGTGTGTGTGTGTGTGTGTGTGTGGATAGTGGCTCCATCTGCATGCTGCCTATTAAATGCATGCGACTGTGGAGGGAGTGTATCTGTCTGTGTTTGCATCTGCGTCTGTCAAAATAACACCCGAGATGGACGTTCTGTATTTTGATAAAATCACTGGCGACCTCTTCCATGTCTCCACACTTATCTGACTGTAAAACACACACACACACACACCCACACACAGATCTCTTTTTGAGTTGTCTTCTCTTTCCCTCTCACATTTTCTTTCATTGCCATCCAGCGCATTGATGTTATAGATATGAAAACCTATCCAGCAACAATCCGCCTGATCTTCTGGCTGATATATCAGAGGCAGTGTCTCTCTTGTCTGATTCCAGCAGCAATAAAGCACAGTATTCTTTTTAACATCCCTGCAGATAGTGCAGTTTCTCTGCCTTCATATGTTATTTGACAGATAAAACCAATCTTTATTCTCATAAAGCATAAACTAAAGAAGAATGAGGCTTTTTTTTTTTTCCGAGCAATTCCTCCTCAGCGGCTGCAGAGTACACAGTGCCACCTAATGAGGGTTCAGTATATTATCTGAAATGCATAGCTCTCATTAACAGCACGCTCTTGAGCCTTGAGTTGCCCTGTTCAATATGCTCACAGATATCCACCTCACTAACCATTCAGTGCACATCACCGTCCAACCTGGTAGGTGTGCACACGCGTTTACCAGCATTTTTTCTGCTTTTCTGATATGAGATCAGGCAAACAGGATGTATCTAATGCCCAGTGTCTCTGTAAGTCCTCAGAGTTTGCCAGGATCCCCTCTCCAGTGCCTTTGTATGCAGGAACAATGCTCAGTAGTTTTAGCTAACGAAGCATCAATCTCTCCAGAAAACTGTGCTGCAGGACATTCCGGTTTTGTGGGAAGTGGCTAATTGGGGAGAGACCCGCTGGTCAAAAGCCTTTGCAGTGGGTTTTATTCCAGAGACGGGCTGAAGGCTCCATGACTGAATCCAGATCCTCTTCCCTTCCCTAATAACCAGCTAAAGGAAAGTGGAAATTTGCCCTATGGCAGGAAATAAGACCAAAGTAGCTGCCGTGCCTTCATTAGCCGTCTCACTTTGTCGATGAAATCTGACGAAATCGAGGTCTGAATTTTCTAATGAGAAATCAATGGCTGCACAGCAAGAACCCCGAGGCTCCGCTGCTCCTGCACAAACACACACACACACACACACACACACACACACACTCTGTTCCTGTCTCGCTCACTTAATCCTACTTTCTCTCTCACTTTCGCCTTCACCGCGTCCTGACTCCTCAACATATTTCTCAGACTTTACTTTATTACGATAAACATCATATGTCTTCCTTCAAAATAAAGATCAAAGTGGCTTATTTACTTTACTGGCCCATTTTTGCTGCAAAAATCTTTGTGTGTGTGTGTGTGTGTATTTGGAAAGTGTTTCAAACCATGCGTAAATGCTCTGAGTATCTGAGCAGAGCTGTAATGGTGATCCTGCTATCTGCACACTGCACTGTATCTGTAAACTAACAGATTATTTTTTATTTTTTTGGAAAGAAAATTGCTTTTAGCGAAACAAATCACCCGACTGACAGGAGGCGACTGTCAAAAGAAACCACCCTTTGAAATGCTGTTATTTAGCGTGAGAGGGCCGAATGTGTCGTGCACCATCGCAAACTACAGCCAGCTTCCAAGATTTGTGCCTCCTCTGGTTATCAGAATGTGCAAAAAAGGCTCCAGAAAGTAGTCGTCTGATTGATTTTAGTGCCTTTCTGCAGTAATTGTGAAGGAAAGGAGTAAAATAGCTGCAGGTTGACTAACAAATTTGATACTTACTTGGTATTTACACCTTGTGCTGCAACACCATCTGCATGTTTCACCCTTGAGGGATATTAATTATGAATACTATGACACTGACATGATGATCACTCTTCTCTCCCCCCCCCCACCCCCCTTTCTTTTCTCTCCTCTAGGTAAGCCATGCATCCTCCCTTCCCTCCTCTGAACACGGCTGCAGAGGAGCCCTGTGTAATAGTCATGAGTAATGTAAGGCTTGTTTGTCGTGATTCATCCTAATTATGTATGAGCATCATATGGCGAATCTGGTTTGTGCCATAATTCATGAAGCACTGTGGTTTATTCATTGTGTTTGTGGTCTCACGCAGTTTATTGGGATGCAAATTCAATCATTATTTGCTGAGTGAGAGATAAAAGGAAAAAATAAACAGTGTGTGTGTGTGTGTGTGTGTGTGTGTGTGTGTGTGTAATAGTTTGGGATTTGTTGGCTTCACAAAATCCCCTCGCATGCTTAAATACTGTTTATTTGCACATTTTCATGCATTAGCATAGTTGATATCTTGTTCTTTTTTTTTTTTTTTGGGAAAATAAGTTATTAATTTCTGTGCTGCCTCAGTTTAGCACATTGATTGCATTTTAAGAGAGTGAAACTAGACCCAAAACCATAAGAAGAAGCATTTTCCAGTGGTTTAAAGTTACAGCTACCTTTTTTTTTTTTTTTTTTTTATTTTATGCAACTTTACACTTCCTCTCATGCACATCCTACCCAAGCTTTCAGATTCAGGTTAGCAGTTCCCAATCTTGTTGCTGCACGATCCCTTCTTAAAAGGCAGTGTCTAGTTTTGACTCAGTGTCATGGTCATTAAAATGTTTTAAAAAAAAAAGAGAGAAACATTAATTAAAAAAAAAAAGTAGTACTGTACATTAAAAAAAGTATCTCCCCCTCAAATGACCTCCTGAACAATGAATACCAAGCCACTAATCCCTTTACAACCCCAGGGTTTAGCCGACGATGACGTGTTCAGTCCAAACCTTTTTATTTTTGGAGCCGGTAGCTTATTGACCACTGAGGCAGTGCTGAGGACAGCTGATAATGTCATTTGAATGGTGTCTGACAGCATCAGAAGTGGGTGGATTTAGCTTGTCACCCACTGGAGGGCTCATAACCTTTAAGCCTGTACCTAACTGTACGTGAAGTAGTTACAAGTAGCTCCACTTTGACCAGGATCAGCTGGAAGATCCAATTTTAGCCGCAATGCATTAGTACATTTTGCCAATAATACTTAAATATTGTACTGGTTACACTGATGTAAGGATCTGAGTACTGCCGGTCTACGATGAACAAAGCTAATCAGCTGTCAGAATCACGACAGATTAGTGACAAAGTTGCAAGCTGTCACAAAAGAACTTGTTTCTTCTTCACCAGTCAGAAAACATACACTTTACTTGACAACCTTTCTGTGCCGCGCAGATAAGGGGGAGGAAATGAACTGACCCCCATCCTCCCCGTGGTTCCATCAACATTTAATTCATACCTGCCAAATATTTGAACCTGGCTGCTGCTTTTCATTTTTGGCTAATTAGGGTGCCTCACTAGGTATTTGCGTGCACACACACACACACACACACACACACACACACAATTCAGCTTCATCTTCATCCTCACTCTGTGCATGAACACACACACATACACTGGCACTCTTTGGTTGATTGTTGAGGTGGTTAGCTACGCGGCATTAAGCGGTGACCTTGACTGGCTGTCCAGATGTTGCCATCAACAAAGTGGGGTCACTACGGCCAGGGTCACGCGGAGGCCACCATCAATACACTATTATAGCCATTTTCTCCTCTTTCGATTTCAGTGTGAGGGTAATTGGACCCGGCTTGTTTTCTATAACCGTAAAGATCATACCCACAGGCGTCGAGTCCTCAGCGGGGACAGTCGTTTACATATTTCTTTTGAAAGGTGGAATCTCCCAGCACCATTTGCGGAGTTAATGAGGCTCCGAGTTGCCGTCAAAGTCAGGTTTTCAGTCGGACTTTCTGCTTTCACGCTGAGCTTTTTAACTTTGTGAGGGTTCACCGGGACGAGGCCTTGAGGAGAGTCGGATTCGATTTAACATCTTCCTGTACGATTTTCCTCCAACACCACGTACAAATGTAAAAATCCTGATGTTTATTATTTAAAAATTGAAAAAGAGAGTTCAAACTGGGTCAAGCAGACATGTTTACTTAAAAAAAAAAAAAAAAATCAGTTAACACCAGCATGCCGTGGAGTTGAAACCGGGAGAAAAGCTAAACAGAATATTTGATTCCTGTGCCGACTTCAAAATCATGTTGCTCTCTGGTACATGGATAGAAAACGCAGCAGCCCCAACTATTCCTCTAGTGATTTCCTCCCTGTTGGCGTCTGTACTGACGTCTACCTGTAAGTGCACATTGTGTTTTCGTTTTGCCTCTTGGGCTCTCAGGCCTCTAGAGAAACCCAAACTCTGTTCAACACTGCAGACTTTGTGCCTCTTCTTTTAAGCGGGATGAATTTTCATAATGTAAAATGTACCAACTGTAGGTGTTTGGGTATGCGAGTGCATTGGAATCAAATACCTCATCGTGGATTCCCGTTAAATTCTCCAGAGCAACTGATGCTTTTTAGTTCCTCTATGGCTTCTTCAGTCCCACCACGAGGTTGATATCTGAGTGCAATGTTTAAAAAAATAATTTAGTTCGTTTTTTTTAAGTTTAGTAGCCATTTGTTTAGCTTTTAAACTATTTTCTTTCTAGTTCCTCATTAAAGAAATAAGGCTTTTATTTTGTTAGGGTTTGTTTAAAACTCACACATCCGATGGAGACATATATATATGTATATATATTATATGAACCCTCACAACGTGTAACCATGGTAAAGTTTCCCATCATTATCTCCTCCACAGCCTCACTGAGGCGATAGTGTAGCTGTGGTCTTGTTTAAATAGGCCCAACAGATCAATATTTTATCTGATTTCAATAACCTCCATCTCTTTCATCCATTCACGCCTTGTAATTCCAACCCTTTTTTAATCATTTAAATGAGTTATAGTAGCTGTATTTTTAAAAATAAGTCACTCGGAATGAATATATGACTCCTAGCAGCTCAAGACTGTAATGTGTTGACAGTGAAATTATCTTAGGTGCAAGGAGAGTTTTACTTTTACTGCTTGATTCTGTGGAACTTATAATCTTTCCTTCTCTTTCCTCTTTGGCTGCGGAAAACTGTCAGAAAGCATTTAGTAATACAGACTAAACTACAAAGGTCATTTGATTTGTTATTTCAAACCATAAATCCATTAATGGCCAGCTTTTATTAAATGTGGCCAGAAAATATTCCAGACAGATTCCCTCCAAACGTCAAATCCTAGAGTGAAATTCAGTGCTTCACAAATAGTTCAGAGGAGCAGGCAGAGGATTCAGCTGAGGAGAAAGAATATATAAAAAAAAAAGGCCGAATGGAGAAAATTGATTTCAAGTCCATGCTGCAGGTGTAGCTCAGGATGGTGAGATAGTATTTTCGTGCTCTGTAGCAGTTTCCACTGAAGCTGATGATGGACCTGGGTTTCAAAAGTAGATCTTTATGCTTTGGTGTACAGTGAAATATCTCTGAGAAGTTGCTTTTATTGGACATTTTTTCCAATCTGACAATGAGAAATGGTTCTAAATAGTTTATTTCAGACGGGAAATGACCGTGGTTTGTAAAAATAGTAGATCAGCACTTTATGAGCTGTCGTGTTCCACTGCAAAATACACATCTTTGAACAAGTCTTTGGTCTCTTTCTGGCTTCGCACTGACTCGCAGTCAAGAGGTTTTGATGACCCAATCAGTGTTGAGGCCATGTTTTCTCCATCTGTATTGGATTCCTGCCTTTACAGTGCCCCAGAACCGATCTCAAGCTGTCAAATCCCAGGTTTGGGTTTGAAACACTTGGGTTTGAAAGATGGGTTATTTCTTCTGGTCTGCCAGATCTGGGCCATCGCAGGGCATTTTTGACACATGGGGCAAGATGTTTGCGGCAAGTACCACAGTGACTTTATGAGCCCGACTAGAAGTCTGCACACATTTACGTAAAAAAGCGGCTTCTGTCCGGTTGCCAGTGTCCGTCTTGGTCTTAGGTTTCATGTGCAACTTGTTATTAGTCTCCCATAAGTCTTGATTATAGGATTGATCTTTTACACACAAACTTGAGGTTTGGCTTAGTCTAAGTCTTAGTCTTCATGTTTTGGCTGAAGGTCCAAATGCTAGATTAGTGCAAGTTTGGGGGAAGTTCCGACCACGCATCAGCGTTCGACACCTGTTGGGGTAATTTGAGAATGAAATTGCCACGCTAAAGTATGAAGACGCTCTCATTGCTTCGGATACTTTCCTTATCAGACAAATAGAAAAGTAATAAAAATGCAGTTTGATTTGCCTTTAGTGCATTTGGCAGAAACATCTCAGACATAACTGTTGGAGCATTCTCTTTGAGCCCGGATTGACCCCTTCCTGAAGTTTCAAAACTAGAAGCATAAGTGGCGCTTTCACAGTGAGTTACCCCTTAGCAACCATGTAAAAATATAAGAAATGTCCCCAGTGACACTGCAACTTCAAGCCACGTCTAGAAATCAAACACATCGGGGAGCGAGCGTCACATGTTCTGCCAACCGACAGCCTGACAAAAATCAAGGGAGGCAGAGGTTCACAGGCAGGGAAAAATACTTCCTGTCTTTGTAAGTTCCAGCGTGGTGTACATTAATTCAAAGTCAAAGAGGGGAAGCAGTGGAATTAAAGTGCCATCTCCCCCACCACCCCCCACCCCCAAGGACAATAAAGAATTAAGGTGTAAGGAAAAAAGAGAGGAGAGAGAACAAGGGAGCTGGGGGGAAGAAAAAAAAAAAGAGAGTAAAAAGTAATACAGAGCTGAAAATCTTTCACTAGGCTCATTCTCTCCTAATGTAAGGCTCCCGTGGCAGAGAAAGAGAGGGAGAGGGGGCATGTGTGGAATGGCTGATGAGCCCCCTGCTGCTGTCGCACAGACACACGATGATTCCTCCATATTGGCCCGCAAGGTTGTTAAAAAAAAACACATTAGCCATCAGTTTCAGGGCTGACCGCCGTGAACTTTTGGCCCTGCGTTGACCGATGGGCTAGAGTGGGCCCACGGTGAGCCGAGATGGACCCCTTTAATCAACTTCCTGCGAGCCAAAGACACAGAATGATTGTGCCTGTGGCACCGAAGCTGTGTGTGTATAAAGATAGTGGTGGGCTGGGGTTTGGAGACTGTCGCTGAAATCCCACTCAAGTTGGCCTATATTTCTGTGAATTTCAGTGTTATTTGCTTTTAGAAAAAAAAAAAAGTCAATATCACACTTTGTTTTCAATATTAAATTCTGCTTTAAATACAGCAACGTTTCTCCTGTGTCTCCATCAGTGTTTCACTTTCAGTTTCAGTTTTTCAGCTTTCAGTCCAAACGTCTTTGTGAAAGGTTCCTGGCAGTGCAACTTTCACGACTCGACGCTTCCACACGGACGAAACCAAAACGGCTTGTCGTCGTCTTCCACAACCGTCCACTCGACCACGGCGCTTATAGCTCAAAGGTAGTTTGCATTGGACCACGGCTTGAAATGTGGACAAATGGACCAGTTTCACACCATTTACACACGTCCGCCATTCGGCGACAATTCATTTGAGCCGCTGACAGGTTGCTTGTGTGCATCCGTGGTAATTTGCTCAGCTGATGACTCGTTGTTGGGTTATTAGTTCTAAATAAATTTGCCTTTCAGCAGTCGCGACGTTTAGAAAGTGCTGTCGGAGTTGGCGCGGTTGTAGCAATGGCTTCCTCTCCACTCACTTTGACACCACGTCCCAGTTGGAGCTCCACCAGGTCCACTCACAACACGCACACACACCCCAGCGTTGCATTTGTCACACTCGATACACTCCCTAGACATACCCACCTACATCCGCTCATCAAAAATGTTTACCCAGCGTCCTAAAACACACCTGACACACGCTCCCTTACAGCAAAACCAAGCAGCTCCGTGGAGTCGAATCCACTTGAGAGCATGCGAATTAAAGTCGGAGACGCGCCAGGAAGCAGTGTCTCTTCATATAGTGTGCAGGCCTGTGTATCACCAGCTAAAATGCTTGGCTGTGGACCAGTAATGATGAGTGACCGCCGAGTGGCTTCCGGCTGTGTTAGCGCTGGAACTTCACATCTCCAGTCCTGGGAGAGAGCGATGGAGAGGGGAATAAGGGAATGCAGCCCGTCCACTTTCCTTTCTCCTCATCCCTCCTTCCATCTTTGTCCCTGTCCCCACAGGCAGACTGCAGATTGATGATCCCCTTTTTCTTTTATTTAAAAGATCGTACCACATAACTGCCTTTCTGTCCCTGACCCAACTCCCTCCCTGACCTGCTTATTGTTGACTTTGGTACATCACACATCAGGCCCATATCAGGTTATGGCCAGATGTTTTAAACACAAATTGATTTCCGCTCATTTTATTTATTGTTTTGATCATATATTCGACAATTCAAAAGTCCCAAGTATATGCTGGTTCACAAAAGTGAAAACTTACAGCTTTTTCTCTTTCACCTTCTCAAATGCAATTTGTTGCTATATGTTTTTTATTATATTTTTATTATATAATTAGATTTGGGATTTGATTCTTCATCGATTCTACTCATTGTCCAAAAAATAATTTGTCAAATTCAGTGAAAGAACGTAAAATATGCATTAGTTGTACCTGTTGAACATATTTTGTTTGGGCTAAACAACTAATTTTAAATTACAAAGTCAAACCTATTTTTTTCAGTCTATTAGAGCAGTTTGAATATTTTGTTCACATCCCCTTTTTGGCTTTAAAAAGTTATTCCCAAGCACATGCAATCTTCCTTAGTGAAACAATCATCATTTAGCAGCATGATTAAACAACTCATATACGTGTAAAAACGTTAGCTCTGCTGCAACAATAATGTGTTTCTCTAACAGCACAGTTAAAACATCGTTTAATGCAGATTATGAATAGAAAGCTTTGTGTTCACTTTGTGTGTCCATGCGAGTGCTTTAATGTGGGTACTTTGCCACTGGCTTGTTGCAAGTTCACCGAAGCTAAATAAATGCCGTGGCAAACCGTGTCGAACGGATCGCTCTCAGCGACTGGGTGAGATTGCATGATAGATAGATTTCACACTCTGGTGGCTCCCTCTTTATGTTGGCGTCACACCAGCTTTGGTGTTTTGTCAGGGAGCGTAACAGGTGATTATTCTACTGGGCTTAGACAGGGAGAGGGCGGGATGGGGCGCTGGGAGGGGGGAGGGGGGGGGTTGTACTGTATTAGCATGGACTAATTATGAGCAATAATGAGGGATAAGATGTTTTTGGACATTTTGTTTGTTGTTTTAATTTTTTTTTTTTCAATTCATATTTTTTTTTTAGACACTTGATGTTCGTCTGTGGACATTTTATGTCTGTGTTTGGACACTTGTCCAAATGTAGTGTATGTTATGGGTTCATGTGTGTCTATATTTGAACGTTCTATAATGTTTTATATCGTTTAACAGAGCTTGATTAAAACAGCAAGTGACATCACACGTTTTGCTAAAACTACCAGTTCCCTCGATTAACTGAAACTCTGCCAGGGAAGTTTCACCACAACATGCTCCAATGTCAATATAGAATTGTTGAGGCTTCAATTTCTTTTTAAAACTTCACCCGGCACTGCACAGCTGGGGAGGGGAATGGGCTGTTGGGGGTTCAACTGAGCTACAGCCGTCCCACTAAGCCAACATTGTATTATTCGTCATTATTGGTCCATTCACACGTGTAGCTAAATGAACAAGCCACAATTAAACTTATCGTGTATTTTTATTTATGATTTATAGTGTCTCTAACATGCCGTAATGCCCCTTGACAAAGCATCAAAGCAACCTTTAGCATTTTTCCTGCCACCACAAGCTCACATCCTGTGAAGGCTTCCTACTCCTCACCTCTGCTTTAACACGTCTGACCTTCCTGCTCCGTTCTTAAAGTCCTTCTGAGGCAAGCTGTGACCACAAAGCAATTAGCCAGAGAAGTCTAACTAGCCCAATGAAAAACCTCTCTGACTCCACTTGGGCTTGACGGATTACGAGGTGGGGGCACCGAGCAGTTTGAGTGACAGCTGACACGGGGTTCATCTGCAATGGTCTCATCGGTGTCATGGGTTTGTCATTTTTGGCAGCAGGTGATCAGTGGATCTACAAGGGCTTCTGTGCGAGGGCCAACAAGAACAATGCCAACGGTTACACGTGTTCCAGTGAACTGTACAAATAATATTTTGCAACAATCGCAAAAGTTTCCATATAAACACACGCGCGCGCAGGATGAATGACCGGGTCAGACAGAATGGTTTTTTGTTCCAGGTCTGATCCTCCATATAAGGCTGGACTTTGACCAGCATTGAGGAGCTGTTACTCTCTCTGCTCCCGCTGGACCCTCATTCTTTCCAGCCCCTCACACACACCTGGATTTGTATTGTATTGTTCACATGGATTCCGCTCGTTGCAGGTGTGCAGTCGAGCGTGTCGGCTATCGGAAAGCTCAAAGGCAGCGACGCCGTGCGAGGCCGCACGGCTTTCAGCTTCGATTAAATACGCCAAGCTACGTCAAATCTGAACAGGTGGAATTCACACACTAATCACAGTATGAGCTGGGATAAAGGGGTCATGGTGCAAGGCCATGTAATGTGGACATAACTTTACTGGGAAATCCATTGATGACACAAACCATGAATTCTCACCAAATTGTGCTTCACCGGTTTTAAACAGGGCACCAGCATCTACCCTTCTTTACGATTCAGGCTGATCAAACGCGTATCGCTTTGACTTAAATCCTTTGGTTAGGATGCACGCCCCCTGAATCTCGTTACAAAGGCCGGACAAAAGCAAACGACAACCTGCGAAATGGAAGGCAAGTTGTGCTCACCGCTGTTGGCGCCACTTAAGGTTGAGGAAGCTGCGTGACACACTGTGTTAGGCCGGAATGTTCAATTCTCCTCAGTTCATTACATGAAATAGTATTTTGGCAGCGTCGGTGCCGTGAGCAGACACGACTCCTCGCCGCTCCCCATCTATCCCTCACCCTTTCTACTCCCAGCCTCTTTTTCCCGCCACGTTTCCAGTGCAGATGGCTGCTGCAGACGGTAGAGTGTGTGTTAGTGTGCGTGTACGCGTGCAAGCGCGTCGCAAGGCCCAACATAGATCAACTGTGCTGTGGCACACGCAACACACACTAACCCAGACTTAAACTGTGCAAAATAAGAGTGTGCGGAGACAAACGGGAGACGGAGTCCAAATATGCAGTGTGTTCGGTGTTTGGCTGTAACAACACTCGCATCGTCCTGCGAGCCTGGTCCCACTGGCAGCGTTGTCGACTTCCCTCACTCCCCCAGCTGCTGTACGCGCGGCGTCACCTCGGGGATGCTCTCACAAAGAGAGCGCCTAATGAATGTGGAAGATGAGAATACCAGTTTGATGAACTCTGTTACTCAATTAGTGCAATTAATTTTCCTGTGGCGCCGCCGAGTAAAATGGAGTCACGGATGATCGAGCCACCGTTTCACTATCTTATTTTATTCCGAGGCAGCTGCGTGTGGGTCTGCATGCGTGTGTATCAGAGAGGCAGCGAGGGAGAGAGATTTTCAGAGGACTCTCATTTTGTTTGTGAACGGAAAAAGAAATTGTGTTCCCGCTTGTTCACTGCACAAGACTAGTTTTCGCCTTATCTTCTCTAAGCTAATACTATTCACGTCTGATTTAGCCTGAACTGAATTACAAATCCGTATGCGTTGAAGAGATGCGGGGTCTCTGTGAAAGGTTGATTCACTGTGATATTCTAAAAAATGAAGTGATATGACGGAATGGAATAGAATAAAACTTATTTAATGCGATCCGGAGGGAATTTGTCTCGAAGTCGACAAAACAACATATTATCTTCGTGTTTTCTGCTCTGTTCTGTGTTTTTGTCTTTGGTGTCTGTAAGATGCCAGATGCCTACAATTTCCTCCTGGATTAATATCTATCTACAGCACCTGCCTCACATGAGCTTTGCAATAGCAACGACTATTAAAATTCAGAAAACAACATTTACATTGCATCCATATTCATGCGCATGGAGCAACTGCTAACTTATGTCTTATCCTGTAGAGCTTAAAGTAGAAAGAACCATCTTTTTTTTTTATCCATGGGCGGATTATGAGAATACGGGGCTGTGGGCACAGTCAGGTAATGGCCCCCTCCTCCTTAGGGGGCACCCAGGTTTAAAGAGACACAGAATGACAATAACTGTCAAAAAGTCTTATTATTATTATTTATGGTAATTTTTTTGTCGTTTTTTGATTTGTTGTGTACCTTTGGTTGCTTTTCATCTATTGTGAAAAGCAACAAAGGAACACAAAGGTTCACCTTGTGCGTCTTTCTAGGTCATTCTCCAAGGGTTTCTTTTGTCAGGATGTGAAGTCATTTTGCTATGATGGAACTTGGTGTGACCTTCAAATGAGAACTGTTAGCTTCTGCGTGAAGTGATTGCTATGGATAACTGCCCCCCTTGACCTCCCGAGCCCCTGGGCCCGCGTGGTAATCTACCGACTTCCTAATTAACTAATTTCAAGCGTTCAATCACACTTTATTAAGCGTGGGGCACATAGGTATGAAGCCTCTTTCCGATTATAAAAATAGGAAACTTCCACCACAGTATGTGCTGCTGCAGTGCTGCTGCGGGTGGGACAATTTAATAAGATACTTGCCAATAAAATGATGACTAATTTGAATAAACTCCAGCTAATGAGCTAATTTTCAGGGAGCTAATTCAATAAGTGCCACATCGAGTTACGCACATTCAAATGCACGGTTGGTCTGTAGGAATCAGGCATCCCACATCAAATGTTAAGTTCAAAACGTGGAAATAAATGTGTTTTTGACTACTTAACAGCCCCCGCAGTGTAAGGCCCGATCTGTGCCGAAGTCGGTGTGTTTTGCTGAAGCCATTTGGCCAGACCAGCTTCTAGCCGCCCTCTCAGACCTGTTACCATGCAACCACGTCAAAAGTGCCTGGCACTGGAGGGCCAACAGGCGGGCACCCGGCATGCCCGCAGATGGAAGGGCGGTCAGGACAGGCTGTGAGAATGGTACCCCTTGCTATTCACACGCGCGCACACACACGCACACGCACACAGAGCTGTCGACTGTTGCTTTGTGTGCTAACAGCCAGGCTCAACTCCCACTCTACTCTCTGACAGGCTAATTATTGTGACTCGTGTTGAAGCAGTTGGAAGACGTTGTTCTCTGGTTAGTGAGTTGTTCTGCAGGTAGATACAACATCAGGTGACAGGAGGGCTTATTGTGTTTCCCTTTTCTTTTTTTTCTTTTTTTTTTCCATTCTGAGGGGAAACACAAGTTGTGATAATTAATTTTAAATATACATAAAAAAAATAAATAAATAAAAAACAGCTGAAGAGAGAAATCAACACACATTATGCAATTCACCTGTGAGCCAGTCAC